>NC_080202.1:3752500-5002500 GCF_030028045.1 Hippopotamus amphibius kiboko | reverse complement strand
ATTGGTTGGTGGGGAGGTAACAGGGCAGTGTGACAAGAATCTCAATCATAAGCCTTCCAGTTCCAACCAGTCTGGGATCCACATGCTTGTGCTCAGCCTGAAGTTACCACCCTCTGCCTAGGTGGGGGCCTTACTTTCTTAGACTCAGAGATGTGTGTCCGATTGTTGTGTAGATATCCCTTAAGGAGGAACCAGGACCCGGCCCCACGTCTGCACTATTGCTCCTTGGCTGCCTTTCCTCTGTCTCTGCACTCCCTCACTCCTCTAATTAGTAACTATTTGAATCTACCTTTGGAACTCAGAGAAGGTCTAGGAGGCTGAAACCTTTTTCCTACAAAAAAGAAATGGGGGACACGGGAAGGCTTTTGTACCTGGGTGGGCCCCATAGGGTCCTGCTCAGATTCAAGCATAGGAATTGTTATAAATTCATAGAGAAAAATAACAGAAACTAAAGTCACCTATCATAACTGTTGATGGTACCAGATAATCCCCACCCGGCCATTCTCCCCCCCAAGCCCTGCCACCAAACAGGAAATGATAAAGCACACTCCATATTCTAGAGAGTGCCCACACAGCTTCCTAGGTCAAAAATGAGTGAGATGAATGTGAATCACAGTGGCAGCCACAGAAAAACCCTGCGAGGTTCCCTGCTTTTGTCCTTGTGAAAGGAAGGTAGCACACAGAAGGCTGATGAAGAACCCATCCGAATTTACCCCAGGAGATGCAACCAGAAATTCTGCAACAAAGTCTTCCCTCTCAAAAGATTTGAATAGACAAGAAACCTGTAAAGCAAAGGATATATAATATGATAAAACAAGATGAGATGAAAAGGGGAAACTGCAAAACTAAGGAAACAATGGGGCATCGAAGAAAGGAGACAATCAGAAAATAAATACCTTATGGACAAAAGAAAAATAGACTGAGCTGAAAATGAGTCAGTAAGATGGAGAAAAGGCTTGAGATGTTAGCACCAAATGTGAAGGAAAAAAGCAAAGAGATGAAAGGATTTGAAGACTAGTTAATAAATATGCAGGACACATAGGGATGATTTAACAAATGGAGAATGAAAAAATACAATAGGAAAATATTTGTAGCTATAGGAGAAAAAAGAATTGAGATAAAAGAATTGAATCCGCAAATGAATGGTCATACTATGTTCTAGGAAAAAATTTAGAACAATCACAAATGAGACATGGCTTAAGAATTCTCTGAGCTTCAAGGGTAGAGAAAGAATTCTGTAAGTATCCAGCTGGAAAAAGCAAGTCACTGTATGAAGGAAAAAAGAAAAAAAAAAAATTGTATGGCCTCATACTCTCCACAAAAAGAAGTCACTGTCGGGATAGTGGAGTCGTATCTATAGGATGCTAAATGGGGGGGAAATGGCCCTACAGTTTTTAAGCCCAGCTAAGTTGTCATTCAGATACAAGGGACAACTGCCTGGCATGTCCACATAATCAAGGACTCAGAACCCTATTCACACAAGGCAAGCTTTCCAGATAACATATAGGCTGCCCAGCGAATCTGAATGTTAGACACACAAGGAATAATATTTTAGGGTTAGTGTGTCCCATGTATTGTGTGGAACATATTTACCTAAAAAAAGTGGGCCATACTGATCCTAGAATATTAGTCCTTGTTTATCTAACATTCAGATTGCACTGGGAGATTTGTGTTTTTCTTGGCCAAACCTGACCACCTTAACACAAGTCATTTTTGAACAGTCTATTTTGTAAGGAATTTAGCCATGTAAGTGCTCAAAGGGGCAAAAATGGAAATCAAGAGATGAGGTGGGACCATGAGAGCTTTAGTATGATCTAAACCCGCCCTGTTTAAACAGAGACCTAGGAAGGGGAAAAGCGAGACATATGCTTCCGGAGAAAGGTGTAAGTGTCACTAGCCTTGAAAGAAAAGATACAATATTAATATGCATGTGTACATATATATGTAAAATTCTTAGCGATTCTGACAAAAAAAAAAAAAACTGGGCAAAGGAGAAATGAAGCTGTGAAAAATAAGTGAACTAATTTCCTTGTTTTCCATAGCAAGAAGCTAGTAGACGCTGCTCTATTTTAAAGTTGATAAATGGAGACTGAGTTAAAGGCACGTCACGTCTGATGACAGATTGGGTACCCAGGTCAGCACAAGTATAAAGCATTGCCTTAAGATGCATTTCACTGCAGAAAATCAGGACAAGTTCAGTCTGACTTGAATAAAGGAGACTCTCTGGCTCACGTAACTGCAAGGCCGCACATGGTGAACAGTCATGACTGGTTTGACCTCGGGGCTCAACCATGTTCTCAAGGATTGGTATCTTTTCCTCATTTGCTTTTCCTTTCTTGACATCAGCTTGCTGCGATAGGGGGGCGGCCAGGCATGGCTGCAAAGTTCCTGCCAACAACATCTGGGAGATAACATGCTTCCTCTTCCCAGACTAAGGATCTGGAGGGATAATGTCACACCTCTCAGCTCTTTCAAAGAGTGAGGAACTATCTTTTCCCCCGAAGCTCTCAGAAAACCCCTCCTTGTATCTTGTTGGCATGACTTGGGTTGAGTGCCAGTTCTCATCGTGAAGTAACCATCGATCCTGAGCAATGTGGATGTGAGTCAGTCCTAGAACTAGATGTGGAGACAACTTTCTCCACACCTGGGCAGTGCTACTAAGGAGTGGCTCACAAATGAAAGTACAGGTTGTTACCCAGAGAGTGGGAAATAGACGTTGAGGAAGCAGCCACGATGTCCCCGGGAGTCTCCCCCAGTCAAGATGGTTCTGAAAATCTGTATGAAGGGTAGCTTGTTAAAGTCAATCTATTGTCTCTCAATAAGTTCATTGTAGCAAATTTTCTCACCAGTCTTAGGATTTTTTTTCCTTTTTTTTTTTAAGTTAAAACTTGTTTTAATTGAAATATAGTTGATTTATAATATTGCTTTGGTTTCAGGTGTACAGCATAATGATTTAGTTTTGTTTTTTGGACTATATTTGTTTTTTCAGATTGTATTCCATTATAGATTATCACAAGATACTGGGTATAATCCCCTGTGCTGTACAGTAAATCCTTATTGCTTATCTGTTGTATGTATAGTACTTTGTATCAATGAATCTCATACTTCTAGTTCATCCCTCCCCCATCCCTTTCCCCCTTGGTAAGCATAAGTTTGTTTTCTACATCTGTGAGTCTGTTTCTGTTTTGTATGTAAGTTCATTTGTATTATATTTTAGATTCCATATATAAGTGATGTCAAACAGTATTTGTCTTTCTCTGTCTGACTTATTTCACTAAGCATAATATTCTCTAGCTCCAGGGTTCTTTGCCTGCTTTAGGTGCCATGTTATATAAAGAATGTACGTCCAAAATACGATTCCAGTATCATGGCCGCAGTAGGTTGTTGTGTCCTCCTTCTGGGTCATGTGATCATTGAGTGGAAGACGGAGGAAAAATGACCCTCCCTATTTAAAAGATTGTTGAGCTTTCCCTCTTTGAAGAGCATGTCTACTAGAGTACATTTTAGGGAAACAGTGCATATACATGTACTGTCTAAAGTTATAACCACCATAGGAGCTGAAAAAGAGTATAAACCTTAGAAATTATCAGAAAGGAAAATTTTCTTCATTTTTTTAACAAAAAGAAATGGAGATCATAAAGCAAAAGATACTGCATTAAAAAAAATTTAAAAAGCAAGGAAGCATTAAAACCAAGACTGAATGTAAAGTAGAAAAGGGTAAAAGGACAGAGTGGTACTTTATAACGGTAACTGCCATAAATACAAATCCGGCAAGTTCCACGTGCATAAGGCGACAACTGAAGAAAGGGAGCGATGGACAGAAGCACGCAGTGACATGCACCTTCCCTCACCTTTTTCAACACATGATACAGCTTTGGACACAGAAGTAAGTGTAGAGTGAATCTTGCTAGTGTAACAAGGACAATCTAATGAATGTAGAACAAACTCCAGATCCTGATGAAACAGAAAATAGACATTTTCCCCCAAGTGTCATGGTATATAAGGACATCAAAAAAACAACTCAACAACAAATTCTAATAACTACAAGTAATACAGACCTCATTCTCTTAACAACATTCTAATAAAGCATAAAATAGCAAAAATAGAGTCAAGCAAACAATCCCAAGTACTTGGTAATAAAAAAGAAAAGAAAAAGAGGCTACTGTTAAGTCAATGAGGAAGTTCAGAGCAGAATTGCTCATTTCTTGAATAACAATAAACAACTCTGGGAAGAGAATATTCTTGTGGGGAAAAAAAACCATTCACAGTCTACATACATCATAAAAAGTAAAACAAGAATAAAATTAGGCAAATTGTGGGGTTGAGGAAAGAACCTGGGTCTAATAAAACCAATCTGTGGCAGGTTTTAATAAAAAAAAAAAACATAAATTATATTAATTAAGGAAAAAGGGAGAAAGCACAAATAGACAAACTTAGAAGTGAGTCAAGGGAAACATACAGATAAAGACATGTTGATAAAGCAGAAGCAGATGCATTTAAAACTTAAGGAAAATTTGAAAACCTGATATAAATAATGATTTTTTCCCCTTGGGAAATATAAATGGCCAAAATTGACCCCAGAAGAGAGAGAAAACCCAAATAGAACCTGTAATTATGGATAGAATTTAAAAGTTTTCAAAATTAAAAGTTTGTGTCCAACTCAGAGAGTTTCACAAGGAAATTCTTTGTAGATGTCAAGGAGTAAAAAAAGCCAGTGCTGCTATTGTTACAGAACATAGTAGAACATAGCAAACAGAGAATACATTGTTGTCAGATTTCTTTTTCAAAGCCGCAGTAACATGGTACACACACACACACATACACACACACTCAGCCCCAAAATGCTATAGAACGAGATCAATTACATCAAGGCAAAAAAAGTTAATAACATATTAAATTCACCAATAAATTCATAGACTATGACATTAATACCAAGTGCATTTCAGTCTAGGAAAATAAGATTGGTTCCATATTAAATAAGTCATTACATTGAATTAGCATTTTAGCTGGTCAACGGGGAAAAAGCATATTATCAGAGTGATTAATGCCTAAAATATATTTGATAAGATCAGCATACATTTTTATTGAAAACTCTTTAGTAAAATAACCGTAGAGGGATGCTTTCTTACCACTGTTTTCACACGCATGTGCACACACACACACCCTGAAATCCAGCCATGTGCTTAATGGGGAAATTGGAGACGTATGTCCATTTTTATGGCATTGGAGGTCAGGGACAGAAGTGAGATTCTCATTTTTACTCCCTTTACTGAACATTGCTCCAGAAACTCCAGGCAATACATTTAAAGAAGAAAATAAAAAGATGAAGAGACACTTAAAAGGAAACAAAACTGCTGTTCAAAAGTTGGATACTTGGAAAGTACATGAGTATCAACACGAAACCTATTAAAAATAAGAGAATTTGGATATATCTAAATCAAAGGCTTTCCTTGATAGATTTAGTAGCCTTTTAGAAGATACACAAATGTTACTGATAATGGTAACATGAACAACTAGCGTTTAGGAGTGTGCCAAAATTCTTTTAAGTGCTTTAAATAGATGCATTTGCTAAGTTCTCAAAACAACCATACAGTGAAAGAAGAAAATCACCTTTGAAAAGAAGAAGAAAAGTTACCCAAGACTCAGTATAACGTAGTGGCTAAGAGCCCAACTACCCAGGTTGGCTAACAGGTGACCTTGAGCAAGTTAATTAACCTCTCTGCACCTCAGTTTCCACATCTGTAACCCAGAGATGTCAATAGGATACACTTTGTAACATTGCAACAAAATTTAAATGAATTAGTGCGCCTAAAATGCCGAGAACAGTATGTTAGTGTTAACTGTCATTTTAAGAATATTCTTAAAAACAAACGTAGTAAGAAATGTGTATAGCCTAGAGGAAGAAAACTTCAGAATCCTGATGAGGGATATACAAACTTTTTTCCCCCTGTATTTAATATAGTTTAATTTCCATAGATTCTTGTGACATCATTTGTGTTTTTAATGGACATTTGTGGCAAATCACTCAAAATACTAGGCTAAGTGATTTTCAATTACTCAGAGCCCCCATGATGAGGAGATGAGGAGGCCTCATGTGAGTCAAGGGCTTGTGATGGTAGCACATTCTCTTGATTAGGAAAATGTAATTAGTGAAAGAACAAAGCTTCTGTGCATGTCTGATTGCTAATTAACCTATTAGCAATAGGGATAAGAGTCTTTCCTCTGTTCAAGTGAAAAATTTAAGACTACCATTTCTATTTTTCATTACTGTGAAATTTCATTGCTTAGCTTAAAATCTGAAAGGTGACTTTCCATGTATAAAGTTTAATATTAAAACCTTGAACTTTTTCAAGATTATTTCAAGTCAGTTGCAGCACATTTGTTTTCCAGTATATTAAGTGGGGTTTTTTTTTTTTGCTTAAAAATATTTTAGAATGCACTACTCACCAACCCCCCACATCTCATTATTACAATATTTGTTAATTGCTTAGATTTAAATAATCAGATTTTCAACATTTACTTCTAAAACCCAATCACAGTATATCATTGAAAAGTAATCTCATTTAACATCTACTGAATATACATTGTGTATGTTGTAAATACTAAGTTAAGAAATTAATTTTTTTTAAGAACATTAATTGAGATACAGTTAACAGACAACAAACAGCATATATTTAGAGTGTACAATTTGGTATCCCAGTCTCCCAACTCATTCCCTCCCAACCCTCCCCGCTTTCCCCACTTGGTGTCCATGTGTTTGTTCTCTACACCTGTGTCTCTATTTCTGCCTTGCATTTCCTCTTTCATAGTTGTTAGCATTTGCCTTATGTATTGAGGTGTTCCTATATTGGGTGCATATATATTTATAATTATTATCTCCTCTTCTTGGATGGATCCCTCGGTCTTTATGTAATGTCCTTTCTTGTCTCTTGTAACATTTTTTATTTTAAAGTCTATTTTATCTGATATGAGTATTGCTACTCCAGCTTTCTTTTGATTTCCATTTGCATGGAATATCTTTTTCCTTCCCCTCACTTTCCGTCTGTATGTGTGCCTAGGTCTGAAGTGGGTCTCTTGTAGACAGCATATATATGGGTCTTGTTTTTGAATCCATTCAGCCAGTCTGTGTCTTTTGGTTGGTGCATTTAGTCCATTTACATTCAGTATGTATGTTCCTAGTACCATTTTCTTAATTGTTTTGTTGTTGTTTTTGTAGGTCCTTTTCTTCTCTTATGCTTCCTACTTAGAGAAGTTCCTTTAGCATTTGTTGTAGGGCTGGTTTGGTGGTGCTGAATTCTCTTAGGTGTTGCTTGTCTGGAAAGCTTTTGATTTCTCCCTCGAATCTGAATGAGATCCTTGCTGGGTAGAGTATTCTTGGTTGTAGGTTCTTCCCTTTCATCACTTGAAATATATCATGCCACTCCCTTCTGGCTTGCAGAGTTTCTGCTGAGAAATCAGCTGTTAACCTGATGGGAGTTCCCTTGTATGTTATTTGTCATTTTTCCCTTGTTGCTTTTAATAATATTTCTCTTTCATTTTTGTCAGTTTGACTACTGTATGTCTTGGCGTGTTTCTCCCTGGGTTTATCCTGCCTGGGACTCTCTGCGCTTCCTGGACTGGGGTAGCTATTTCCTTTCCCATGTTAGGGAAGTTTTCAACTATAATCTCTTCCAGTATTTTCTCGGGTCCTTTCTCTCTCTCGTCTCCTTCTGGGACCCCTATAATGTGAATGTTGGTGCGTTTAACATTGTCCCAGAGGTCTCTTAAGCTGTCTTCAGTTCTTTTCATTCTTTTTTCTTTATTCTTTTCCGCATCAGTGATGATCACCATCTGTCTTCCAGCTCACTTATTCGCCCTTCTGCCTCCGTTAATCTGCTATTGGTTCCTTCTAGTGTATTTTTCATTTCCGTTATTGTGTTGCATATCTCAGTTTGTTTGTTCTTTAATTCGTCTAGGTCTTTGGTAAACTTTTTGATCTTTGCATCCAGTCTTTGTTCAAAGTCCTGGATCATCTTCACTATCATTATTCTGAATTCTTTTTCTGTAAGGGTGCCTATCTCCTCTCCATTTAGTTGTTTCTCTAGGGCTTTATCCTGTCTCTTCATCTGGTACAAAGTCCTCTGCTTTTGCATTTTCTCTATCTTTCTGTGGCTGTGGTTTTCAGTTCCACAAGATGAAATGCTGCTGATACTGCTTGGTACTGCTGTCTGCCCTCTTGTGGAGGAAGCTATCTAGGAGGCTCCTGGGTGCTTCCTGATGGGAGGGACTGATGGTGGGTAGGGCTGGGTGGGTGGAGCTCAGTAAAGCTTTAATCTGATTTGGTGGGTGGAGCTCAGTAAAACTTTAATCTGCTTGTCTGCTAATGGGTGGGGCTGTGTTCCCACCTTGTTGGCTGTTTGGCCTGAGGCCACCTAGTACTGGAGCCCACAGGCTCTTTGGTGGGGCTAATGGTGGACTCTAGGAGGGCTCACACCAATGAGCACTTCCCAGAACCCCTGCTGCCAGTGCCCCTGCCTCCTCAGTGAGCCACAGCTGCCCCCCCACCTCTGCAGGCAACCCTCCAACACCAGCAGGTAGGTCTGGTTCAGTTTCCTGTGGGGTCCCTGCTCCTTCCCCCTGGGTCCTGGTGAGCACATTTTTTTTGTGTGCCCTCCAAGAGTGGAGTCTCTGTTTCCCCCAGTCCTGTGGAGGTCCTGCAATCAAATCCCTCTGGCTTTCAGAGTCTGATTCTCTGGGGATTCCTCCTCCCGTTGCTGGACTCCCAGGTTGGGAAGCCTGATACGGGGCTCAAAACCCTTACTTTAGCGTGTGGACTTCTGCAGTATAACTGTTCTCCAGTTTGTGAGTCACCCACCCAGCATTTATGGGATTTGATTTTAACGCAATTGCGCCCCTCCTACCATCTCATTGTGGCTTCTCCTTTGTCTCTGGATGTGGGGTGTCTTTTTTGGTGAGTTCCAGTGTCTTTCTGTGGATGATTGTTCATCAGTTAGTTGTAATTCCGGTGCTCTTGCAAGGGGGAGTGAGCACATGTCCTCCTACTCCACCATCTTAATCATATCCAAGAAATTAATTTTAATTTGAACTGTCCATTAGCCCTTGACCATGTTCACCTGGTAACCTGCCGTCTTGATTCTCTCTCTGTCCCAATGATGGGTGGCCCCATCATCAGATTGATGACTCAGTCCATATTATGCAAGATTATAGGGAAAAGAACTTCACAATATCTGTATGAATCGAAGTGTTGAAATAGTTTAGAACTAGACCGAGACCCAGACTCCAGAAGACCTGAACAGTGCAATACAGCACTACAATTTACCTTCATAACATTGCAAATTAAAGAGCTGACTGCTCAACTCAGCCATCACTTCCCACTGACATCAGAGGCTGGCCTCACATTTGCTATAGGAGATTTTTATTTTTAAATAATAGACTTTATTTTAAGAGCCATTTTAGGTTTGCAGCAAAATTGAGTTGAAAAGTACAGAGAACTCCTGAGACCCTGCCCGACTGCACATGTAGACCTTTCCCCACTGTCAGCATTCCCCACCAGAGTGCTACACTGGTTAAGTCGATGAACCTACGTAGAATTATCATTGTAGTGCAGACTCCATAGTTTACATTAGGGTTCACTGTTGGTGTTGTATAATCTACAGTTTTGGACAAATGGATAAAGACACGTATCCATCCTAGTAGCATGCAGAGGAGTTTCACTACCCTAAAAATCTTCTGTGCCCTTTAGATTCATCTCTTCCTCCTCCCAAACCCCTGACAACCACTGATCATTTTATTATCTCCATAATTCTGCCATTTACAGAAAATCGTATTGTTGGACTCATACAGATGTAGCCTTCTCAGGTTGACTTCTTTCACTTAGTAATATGCATTTAAGGTTCCTTCACGTCTTTTCATGGCTCGATAGCTCATATCTTTTTAATGTTGTATAATAATCCATCCTCTGGATGTATCACTTCTTTGTCAAAGATCTGTTGACTGTATTTATGTGACTCTATTTCTGGGCTCTCTGTTCTGTTCCATTGATCTGTTTGTCTCTACTTTTACCAGTACCATGTCTGTCCTGATTACTGTTGCTTTACAGTAAGTCTTCAACTCAAGTTGGTGTCAGTCCTCTGACTTGGCTCTTTTCTTTCCATGTTGTGTTGGCTGTTCTGGGTCTTTTCTCTCTCCGTATAAACTTTGGAATCAGATTGCTGATATCCATAAAATAATTTGCTGGGTTTTGAGTGGGATTGTGTTGAATCTATACATCAAGTAGTGTAGGACTGTCATATTAATAATATTGATTTTTTCCTATCCATGAACATGGAATATTTGTCCATTTGTTTAGTTGTTCTTTGATTTTTTTCATCAGTTTCGTAGTGTTCCTCATATAGATCTTATACATATTTTGTTAAATTTATAACTGTCTCGTCTTTGGGGGTATTAATGTAAATGGTGTTGTGTTTTAGAATTTCAAATTCTGTGTATTCATTGGTGGTATATAGGAAAGTGATTGACTTCTGTGTATTAAACTTGATTCTACACCTTTTCTGTAATTATAATTACTTATTAGTTCCAGAACGTTTTTTGTCAATGCTTTTGGATTTTCTACATAGACAATTATGTCATCAGTGAACAAAGATAGTTTTATTTCTTCTTCCCCAATCTGTGTAATCTTATTTCCTTATCTTATTGCATCAATGCTTTCCTTTTAATTTTGTTCATGTTGTTTTCATGTTTGTTGATTTGTATTAGTTTTTAATTCTTTTACAGTAGAATTTGTTATTTTTAATTCATGGGGAAACTGCCCTTCAGTTTTCTATGAGGCATAGCTTTGCAGTTTCCTATGCAAGGTTTATATTGTTTTGCAAGCACTGGATCTTTGTAATTCTTGATGTACCCTCCCACTTTGCTTTCAGTATTCTTCTATATGGCCATGAATTTTGTAGTCATATTTTATTACTTTTAATTCTCTACTTGGATCATTACATTCTGCTTTCTTTTTCATAATCTGCACAATCTTATAATAAATTCGATTTTTTTCTCTCTTTTGTGAAGATGGAAAATATTATTGAAGTCTGATTATTCTTGGAAGATATATGTCAAATATTGCCCTATGTTATAGGATTTTATACATGAGATTTGTCAAATATTACTTGTGTTACAGGATTTGATACATTTTAAAATTTACTGGCTTCATCTCCCATCCTGCACCACACCTGAGAATTACCATCAAATATTTTCTTGAATTCTTTACATTCTTCAAAACTCAGTAAGTCAAAGAAAATGTATTCTATTGTTGAAGAACTCTTTTTAGAAAAACCTTCATCAAACTAAACCAAAATCTTCCACTCTGAAAATTTCGCCTCTCAAGATTTTGCTATCCAGATCCACAAAGTACCAGCCTCATTTATCTTTCACCTGTTAGCTCTTTGTATATTTGTAAACAGTCATCATGTTCCTTCTCTCTCTTTTCTGGGTTAAACATCCAAGTATCTTGAAATATTCCTGGGAAGAAATGACTTCTCATTCTTTTTATCATTTTGGTTCTTCTATGCTAGAAACCATTTTTAACTTTTCTTTTAAAATATGAATACAATCATGTTTGGTTCTTTGGATTAACCTGTCTTGGCCTGAGGGGATCACCTCAGTGTTAGGAACACCCATCTAAGAGCTGATGGATAATAAATGGTTTCCACCAAGGGAGTGAACTTTGAGGAACAGGTAGGTGAGGATCATCATTCTTTCTTACTTTATGGATGGCTTATTCAGAGAGGATCACATGCAGTGGTTGGATGTGGAATTCAGAAAGCTTTCTGGTCTGCATCAGCACGTAGAGCACTTTGTAGACAGCGGATCCTCAACATACAATGAATGGCCTGTACATGCTATTGGGGGCCTATTGCGGTCGTGTAACAAACCTCTGCGATCGGGAGCAGGTTTATACTCAAGACTTGGGTGCCACCTCCTTACCTGTAAGAACCGGAATGAATAAAACTGGGCAAGGAGAAGCTCACTTGGGAACCTGACTTATGAAAACCTGCTTCCTCTCATGTGTGCGATCATCCTGCGTACTACGTTTGTTGATGTTTTAATGTCAGCTTTGTTCCCTTTTCGTATGTGGTTATTACTACCACTCATGATAACATAATTTCTCCAAAGAGCTGCAGAGTGTGGGAAGAAATCTCAGCGCTTCAACCCCTTTATTTTATAGATGATAAAATAGAACCCTTGAGGGATCAAGTGACATGGCTCAAGGTCCCTTAAGCCTCTGTCCTCAATGGGCCTAGGCTCTGGTGAGCTCTAACTTTGCCATTCCCTCTAAATAGCCCAGATATGGAGCAAAGTGATGGAAGAATCAGACCAGCAGAGAGAAAAGCAGCAGCAGCAGGGAGTAGGCAAAGAGCTAGAGAATTCACAGTGTTTTATAAACTTTAAATTCCCAACTGCTGCACTATAATTCTGTCTTAGGAGTCCATTATAAGGAATTCATTTTGGTGACTTGGATGAGGTCCATAGGAGATGTGCCTTGACATCTAATTTGTGTGTGTGTGTGTGTTATAGTGAGATGCCATTAAGATTCTCGCAGCCTCTTTGGAATGTGGGGAGGGAGGACGTGTTTATTTTATAATTCCACAGTTAATACTTCTGGTGTCTAGAAGCTTCCATTCATTCATTCACTCATTTATTCAAACACATTTGATGAATGCCCGTATCCATTTTGTACAACACACTGTGTTAGATGTTTTGCATTTAAAGTTGAATAATTCAAGCCTTGAATTAAACCATTAAGGTAAAGAAGTCAGCTCTTTGCTGTGAATTAACGAGGCTAGGTTTTTCAGCTGGCTTGTTTTACTTTGATTCAGAACACGAGCAAACTGAAAAAAATAACTTGTGCCTAGAAATTCAGTGCACGCTGAGAGTCATCAAGAAAAAACTTTAGCAATTTCTCTCCTAAGAATTTATCCTAAAGATGTATTTACACATGTCGAAGAAGATGTATGCACAGGGTTATTTTTGCACCATTGCTTTCAATTAAAAAAAAAAAACAACTAAAGATAATTTTAATATTCAGTAATAGAAAACTGGTTAAATGATGGATATACATGGGAAAAAATATACAGATGTGAAACAGAACCAGTTTATTCCTTATGTATGATAGGGAGTTACCTCCAAAGATGTAGATATTATCCATCTATCCATCATCCCTCCTAACTTTACATTTTGAAAAATTTTAAATAGAAAAGTTTTAAGAATATTAGGATAAATATGTAATTTTCAAGTGTATATTCACTTTTTAAAAAATTTCATTGAAGTATAGTTGATTTACAATGCTGTGTTAATTTCTGCTCTACAGCAAAGTGACTCAGTTATATATATATATGCTTTTTCATATTCTTTTCCCTTATGGTTTATCACAGGATATTGAATATATTTCCTTGTGCTACACATAGGACATTGTTGTTTATCTATTCTGTATATAATAGTTTGCATCTGCTAATCCCAAACTCCTAATACGTCCCTCCCCCAACCCCCCTCCCCCTCAGCAACCACAAGTCTGTTCTTGATGTCTGTAGAGTAATTGTTAATTGCAGACATCTTTGGGGAAACCGTTTGAAAATCAACTGTAGAAACCATAACATTCATCCCGAAATTCAAAGCCACACCACTATACACCTAAGAAATTTAGCATTGAAGTAATAGTATCATCTAATATACTATTCACATCTTCTTGGTTATCACAAAAAAAATTATGGCTTTTTTTTTTTTTTAATTTGCCTTCTTTTTGTTTTTGTTTTTGTTTTTTTTGTAGAATTTGGTTGTCATGTTTCTTTAGCTTCTGTTTATCTAGTCTACCTGCCTTTTGTATTTCATGACAATGATATTTGGGGGGAATACCAGCCAGTTGTCTTGTAGAAGTTTTCATAATCTGGATTTATCTGATTGTCATCTCATAATTAAATTCCAGTGACACATTTTTTGTCAGGAATATTACAGAGTTGCTCTTAATGATAAGTTTACTCATTTGGTCAAGGTAGTGGCTGCCAGACTTCTCCACTGTAATTCTCTGTGCATTTAACAACACATCTGATGTGGACTGAATTGTGTTGTATTCTCCCCAAGTTCATATGTCAAAGCCCCAACCCTCAGCACCTTAGAGTGTAAGTATAGTTGTGATTAGAGTTTTTAAAAAGGTAATTAAAGTTAAATGAGGTTGTATGGGCAGGGGCTAATCCAATGTGACTGGTATCCTTTTAAGAAGAGGAAATTTGAACGTATTAAGAGACACCAGGGCCACGTGGGCACAGAGGGAAGCCCATGGTAAAAGGCAGCAAGAGGGCAGCTGTCCGCAAGCCAAGGGGAGAGACCTCAGGAAAAACCGACTCCGCTGGCACCTTAACCTTGGACTTCCAGCCTCCAGAACTGTGAGACAATAAATGTCGGTTGTTGAAGTCCCCCCTGGTCTTTGACACTTAGTTATGGCAGCCTGCGCAAACTAATACAACATCTGAAGTGTGGCACTTTGAGATCACGTGAATATGCCCACAGCAGTTCACTCAGTGGAGTCTGGTTACTCTTCACTGAGACTTGTCAAAGCTTACTTGGGTTATGTAACCTTAGATTTGGACAAGCCGCGAGACTTGACTGCCTCCAGTCTCTGTTGATTCTTGCCTGAACCAGTGAGTACACTGAAGGTGACAAAATAGTCATTTTCTAAAGCCTTTAACTTTGATTGTCAGGGGTTCTTATGAGAGAAGGGTGCCACCTTCCACTTTTTTTTTTCACTCTATTATATATTGATTTTTAAAATTTAATACATTATCATCCACTATCATTACTTTTTTAATGCTCAAATTACTCTGGACCCGACCACAGGAAGCCCCTTCATGTGGGCTTGTGCACATGTTGACATGTCTGGGTCAGTCTTTGAGTACTTCCTTGCTTTCTAACACAGCAATAAAATGTTCCGGGACTACTTTGTATTTTCTTTGCTTTTGACCCAGAAAGAGCCATCTCCCAAGATTCTCTGACATTTTTCTTTTTTCTTTTCTTTTCTTTTTTAAAGTGGGGAATAGAACTTAGAAACCAAGATCTGGGCATTCCCAAGATGTGCTTGTTGCTTGCGGGGTGACCACAATTTCAGACCTTTTCAGTGAATGGAACTAGTTTATATTAATAGTTCTCATTTGTCTTAATCTGCTCAGGCTGCCATGATAAAATACCATAGCCGGCAGGCTGACACAGCAGACACTTATTCTCACAGTTCTGAAGGTTGGAATGTCCGAGGTCATGGTGCTGGCCAGCTCGGTCCCCCAGAGGGCTCCATCTTCACACGTGGAGAAGTCGCAGCTCAGCTCTTTCTGCCTCTGTATACAAGGACACTAATCTTATCATGAAGGCCCCACCCTCATGACCTCGTTTAAACCTACTCACTTCCCAAAGGTCCCACCTCCAAACACCATCACATTGAATGTTGGGGCTTTAACATATAAATGTGTGTGTGGGGGGGGGGGCACACATGTTCAGTCCATAATGTCATCTTAATCCAGTGGCACAGGGTTTTCTGTGTTCTCACTTCTCATGTGTGTATCTCCCTCTCTCACATGAGAACCTGTGATTCTCAATTACATCAATTTGTTTATTTTTCTCTATTCTACAATATACTCAAAATTGTTTCAGGAGAACTGCACTGTACCACTACCGAACAACAAATAAATGAGTAAAATTCATATTTCTTTACAGTTCTTTTTATATTTAAGACATATCTCCCCACAGGTATAGAGTCATAATATACTTGGTCCATAAATTAGTGAAATTTTTTCTTCTTTCTCTGTACTGATATGATAGCAGTCTGAAATAGAGTTATTTCATTGGTTTTTTAAATGTGTGTTTAATTTTAAGATTTGCTTCCAAGCTCTGTTTTAGGTGCATACTAGTTTGAACAGTAGGTTAGTGTTTGAATTAAAAGAAAGAAAATGTAAAACATTGATTTGTTTGCATTTGCATAAAAATATGTGTGGAAGAGTATACTAGGAATTGATCATTGATCCTGAGAAGGAGAACCGAGTGGCTGGGATGGGAGTTGCAGGGGGACTTTTCACTGTGTATTGCTTTTGTACTTTTAAAAATTTTGGATCATTACTGTTTTATCCATTAAAAATAAATTTAAAAACCAGAAGGAAATAATCCATCTTTATTTCTTCTATCCATCCACCTTGCATGCCATTACCTAAATGTCTGGATGTCTTTGTGAGGCACAACTTACAGGATTCCACCTGATCCCAAGACACTCCCAATTACGGTTTCTGACTTCCTACTGTCTCCTTGACGAGTGACTCATCCAAGGAGAGGCTACCTCTTCCAAACTGCTTGAGTCACTTCCCCAGGATATTTCCATGAGCCATCAAAGTGCATACTTTAGCAGTGTCTCGATGTACTTGTTAAGTTTCTGAGGAATTTTTTTAATGATGCAGTGCATTCTCTCTCTGAGCTGTATTTTGTCACTTTCAACATTCAACAGATGTATTTGGCTCACGGGCCATTGTTGATTCTCCGAGATGAGGAGTTTTTTATCCTCTCTGTTCCTCCTGGTAGTAGAGGCATTTTCAGTTAAATGCTCCTTCTCCTTCATTTCTCTAGTCGTCAGGTTCTCAGTTTAACCCTGGATGCTACAGTTCAGGATGCGTCGGGACTTACACCACCTCTGGAAACTTGGTGTCACAGCCAAAGTGAAGTGAAATTCCAAATAATAACCATCTGTGGACTCAGGCATCACTGCTGCAAGTTTGTCCTTGGGAACAGGTTTTAGCCTGAATTGTGTGGATTAATATTTCCTTTGCCCTATGCCCTTGCTGCTCCTGTGATAGCTTGACAGTTTGTGTGTGTCTGTGGGTGTGTCCACATGCTTGTGTTTTATCACAAGGGTGATTGTTTACAATTTGCCATTCTAGAACTCGGGAATCGCAGTTATTTTACAAACACAGAGAAGTAAAACCCAAACACCTTCCTGGGAATTTAGTTGCTAGTAGCCTGGGTGGGGGCAGAGGTGGGGGAGGAGCTGGCTAGCAGTATGCTGGAAACAGAAAGAACCCTGTATCAAGAATCAGGTCACCTGGATTTGCACCCTGGCTTTCATCATTTTACTTTTTCATTAGCTCACACATGCCTTCACTCACTCATTCAGCAAATATTTTTTATCTACTGTGTGCAAGGCACTGTTTTGTATGACCTTACTCAAGCCACTTAACCTCTATGACATGTATTCATTTTTTTAAAAAATAGGCTTGATTTCTTTTAGAGCAGTTTTAGGTTCACAGCAAAAAGAAGTGGAAGGTACAGAGATTTCCCGTACACCCCATCCTCCCCCCACATGCATGGCCTCCCGCATTATCAACATCCGCCACCAGAGTGATGCGTTTGTTAGAGTTAGTGAACCTACACTGACATGCCCCTCTAACCCAAAGCCCATAGCTTACTTTAGGGTTCACTCATGGTGTTGTACGTTCTATGGGTTTGAAAATTTTATAATGACATGTGTCCATCATTGTGGTGTCCATCACTGCCCGAAAAGTCCTCTGTGCTCCACCTATTCATCCTTTTCTCCCCTGGCAACCACTGATTTTTTTTTTTTTTTTTTGGTCTCCATAATTTTGCCTTTTCCAGAATGTCATATAGTTGGAATCAGACAATAGGAGCCTTTTCATACTGACCTCTTTCATTTAGTAATATGCATTTAAGGTTCCTCCACGTCTTGTCGTAGCTTGATAGCTTATTCCTTTTTAATGCTGACTAATATTCTATTGTTAGGATGTACCATAGTTTATCTGTGCACCCAGTGAATGACATTGTAGTTGCTTCCAAGTTGTGGAAATTATGAATAAAGCTGCTGTAAAAATCCATGTGCAAGTTTTTGTATCAGTGCAAGTTTTCAGCTCATTGAGGTTAACACCAGGGAATGCGATTGCTGGATTGTATGGTAAGAGTATGTTTGGTTTTATAAAAACAAAAAACTGTCTTTCAAAGTGGCTGTTCCATTTTGTATTCCCAGTAGCTATGAAGAGAGTGCCTGTTGCTCCACATCCTCACCAGCATTTGGTGTTGTCAGTGTTTTGAATTTTGGCCATTCTAATAGGTGTGCAGTGGTATCTCAGTGTTGTTTTAATTTGCAGTTCCCTAATGACTTGCATAAGATGCTGAGCATCTTGTCATATGCTTATTTACCATCTGTATGTCTTCTTTGGTCAGGTGTCTGTAAGCTCTTTAATCTTTTTTAGTTTTTTATAATTGAGGTAGAGTTAATTTACGGTGTTGCGATTTGGCTGGCAGGATGGTAGCTCACCCCTTACAGTTTTCAATGTCATGTTAGTTTCAACTGTACACCAAACTGATTCAGATATATATATATATATAGATAGATAGATAGATAGATAGATAGATAGATATGTATATATATATATGTGTGTGTGTGTGTGTATATTTTCTCAGATTCTTTTCCATTATAGGTTATTATCAGATACTGAGTATAGTTCCCTGAGCTATACAGGAGGTCCTTGTTGTTTACATATTTTATATATGGAAGTGTGTATCTACTAATCCCAAACTGCTAATTTATTTCTTCTCACCCCACTCTTCCCTTTGGCAACCGTAAGTTTGTGTTTTGGGGCCCATTTTTAAACCGTGTTTGTTTTTTTATTGTTGAGTTTTAAGAGTTTTTTGTATGTTTTAGGTAACAGTCCTTTTTAGATATGTCTTTTGCAAATTTTTTCTCCTAGTCTCTGGATTGTCTTTTCGTTCTCTTGACAGTGTCTTTTGCATAGCCGAAATGTTTAATTTTAATGAAGTCCAGCTTAGCAATTATTTCTTTCAGGGATATGTTCATTTTTTAGTGGGGCTAGTATTGCCTGATTAACATGTCTTACACGTGTGTGATGGGTGTAGTATAAAAGTGTTTTCTTCTTTAAGACGTGTGATGGCAGTATGTGTTTCTGTCTTCTCAAATTCTAGCATGGTTCTATGTCTTATTTTTGTCACTAAAAGATAATATGTTGTCTTCCAGGTGTAACTTGCAAGGACCAACCTGACTTTCTCTTTTCTTTCTGTCACAGATATTAGCAATGTCCCACAGAGTGGATGTTGTGTTAGCCTGGGTCCTGGAGTGAGAAAGATCTTGGAACAAAGCCTCTAGTCCATCTGCAATGGACACGTCACACAACCAAGAAATAAACTTTTGTCACTTTAGATCACTGAGAATTTCAGGATATTTGTTACCTCAGCATAACCCAACCTATCCAGTTGGCTACAAAAGTCAGAAAGATAGGATACCTGCAAGGCACGTTGCCTGCTGTGAAATGAAGGAGTGAGACTGAGTTCACAAGGTGGCCCATGTTGGCCTGACCCACAGGACTAAGGATCTGCAGCATCTCCCACTCTTGACACAGAATGAGGAGTGGAAGGAAAAAGAGTGGGACCAGAGTCCTCCGGGGCACTGTCTCCGGGTGGTGGTGGCCATCTCAGAGTCTGCAGGACGCAGATTGTTCTGGGCGTGACACAGCATGGCAATAAAGTAGAGCCAAGAGGAAAGGTTAACAGACGTTCTCCTTTCTTCCATCTTTAGGATAGAGTGTCTTTCATCTCAAAGAGGCTCTCTCAAGCCTGATGAAATTAAAACAGAGAGCCATGGCCTGAAACCGCCCCTCCTGTGCTTCAGGTCCCAAGCAGCTCACTGGAGGGCAGGTGCATTTCTGAGAGTTCAGAGAATGGGAGGAGAGAGCATGTTTATTGAGAACATATTCTATGCCAGGCTCATGCTCGGCTTCATATATGTGTGTTAGCTCTTGTACCTTAATACTAATGATCTGACTCCTAGGAAAATGAGACTCAAGGCCGTTCAACCCTTGTTAAAGGTTTTACCTAGTCAACGATGGAGCAGGATTCGAACCCAAGTCTGGGTGACTCATGCTTGAGCTTTCTGCATGACTCCATTCTTCCTCCCACACGAGTTGTTCAGCTGGGTCTAATAAAGTGAGGAGACCGAAACGGCGTTGTTTTGATGCTTGAATTTGCCTCCCTGGAACTGAATGCTGAACGTGGGTGACACCACTGGAGCAGACCTCCAGGTGTCGCAGAGAAACTACCCACAAGCTGAAGCACGGTCATGAGGTTGACAGATAGGAACTTGACGGTGGTTTGGCTGCACAGTGTGAAGGTCTCTTCTGTGACCTCTCTGGACCATGATGGTTTGTGAACACCAAATCGAAGGTAAGAATGACTCTATTTGTTGGGGGACTCTGTGACGGTGTTATTCAGCAGAAAAGGCACTAGACTAAACTGTACTCACTCATAAAGATAACCATACAAACTTCTGCTAGAGTTCTTGGACATTGTGCCAGCAAGCATTCTTCAGGGTCAGGATTGTTCAACAAAGTGTTGCCTGATTTAAAAAAAAATAATGATAATAAAACCGAAAGGAAGAAAAAAAGGGGGCCTGCTGATAGTAAATTCATTTGTCAAGCCAATAAACAAATCCATTAAAACAAAATAACAGCAACCAGTGGACTCCTAAGTTTGGAGCCTGTGAGTGGCTTCTTACTTCTCAGTAACTGTGTAAAAGCTCATCAGTTAAGTTGAGGGCTGAGAGATAGAAACCAACAACCGCACACAGAAACCTTTTGGAAGAGCTTAAAGATTTAGCAATGGCCCTTCTCCAATTTTCCATCTTTTATTTAACTCCTTTGAACTCCCACTAATTTCCAGGCAACACTTTGGAATTCCATTTTTAGCTTTGCCTTTTGAGTTATTATTTTTTTCCCCTGGGTGTACAAATCTGTGTATGGAGACGGCCGCTCCTTTTCATGAAAATCTTTCTTCTTGATTATTGAATAATGTTCGCTGCCAGGATGATTTAAAAATAAAGGCCGAGTTGAAGAAAATGAAAGTGATCTGTAACCCCATCACTCAGAGGCATCACTGTTAAGGTTTCAGTGTATTTCTAGCCAGGATTTTTTCTAAATGTGCATATGCTTTTTTTTTTTTTAACATGATTGAGGGCATGCTGCTTTGAGAGTCTCCTGGGAGGAGGCTGTCAGGAGACAGACTTTGCATCAGGTGGGCTTGCAGTCGCCACCCAGCTCTGCCACTTAGTGATTCATGGGGCACGGGGCAGATTGGCTTTGAGGCTCTGTTTCCTCAGTGGTTCACTGGGGATAATATTCATACTAACTGCTTTTAGGTCTTTTGAAGGGTAAATGATACCAAAGACCTAAGGCCTTTAGAGAAATGACTGACACTTACTAAACACTGAAGTGTTAGCTGGTATCACTGTTCCCCTCATCATATGCATCTTTCCATGTTATTAATTTTTTCTCAATCATGATTTTAATGGCTGCGTGAAATTATATTTTATGGGTGTACTAGAATTTAATTATTCCTTTCTTATTGCATGTATTTTCAGTTTTTGTGAGCTCTTTATGCTGCACTGAAAATCTTAATAGACAATTTTTTTTGGGTGGTACTATTTCTTGGGTTCTTAGGATTGTTTCCTATAAGTGGAGTAATGAAGTAGGAGGAATTTAACGATTTTCAAGGTTATTAACACATATTGAAGAGTTACATCTATTTACTCGCTCACCATGACTGACTATGTCATTGTGGCCCCTTCACTGTCAAGGACAGCCTAGAGTGTCATCATGCAACAGTATTAATTCTTCTTATTTTAAAATCCAGACTACTTATCATCTTTATGTTTTATTTGTTTTGAGTGTTCTAGAGGAAGTTGTATTTAATTTGCAGTCACATTTATTTAGGTGAATCTTTGTATTAATTGCTTTTGGTACACACCATCCATTCTTTGGTACTCCAGTTTCCCACTCTTGGGCTCTTTAACTTTCTTTATCATTCAAGCAGTTAGACTACGTCTTCAACTTTTTTTTTTCCGAGAGGGTTTTATAGATGGTATGATTTCTTAAGCTTTTTGTTGCTTCCACGTATAAAAGACAACTTGACTGGGCATAAAATTATTGGGTTAAAATGACCCAATGTGATTTGTCTTTAAGATGCCAATTCATCTGGTAGAAATAGAAAAATATATAAGCAAACACTTGTTTTTTCTTCTCAAGAGCTAACAGAATCCATAGAACTCCAGAACAGGGCTCCCCAGTAGAACTTTCTAGAGTGGAGGCAATGTTTATTGTCTGCACCCTCCAGCAGAGCAGCCACCAGCCTCTTTCGCCACTAAGGAACTGCATTTGAATTGTTTTTAGTCAGTTTGAATGTAAATACTCACATGTGGCCAGTGGCTTCCATATTGGACTGCACAATTCTAGAAGTGTGGAGTGGAAAGAAACCTTCAAGGCTCATGCCAGTTTTGGTGCCATGAGCACATCACCTTACCTTTCTGGGTCTCCATTTCCCCATCTGTGAAATGACACCACTTTCTTAGGACTGTGTAACGAGTTCATGTTAAAGCCTTAGACCAGAGCCTTCAGTAATCATCCTCAGTCTGGTTTTCTTCATGCTATGGTGCAACTGAGTAGTTTACAATTTGAGCTATGATGCCGAAGACGGTTAATTAGATTGATCCCCCCACTCCCCGATTCCTGTGCCTCTTATGCTAATAGCTCTGGTTTACCTGACCACCCTACATAAAATAACATTCCTAGTCACTCCTTATTTCTGTTCCCGCTCCATGTTTCTTTCCTTATCACTACCTGAAACTCTGTTAGAAGCTTATGCGACCGTGCATTTATCTGTTCCCCCACTGGGTCAACTCTAAGGAATCAGGGACTTTGTGCATTGCTGCATCCCCCCTGTGTAGAAAGGACTCTGGGCGTGACTGGTGCTCATTACAACTCTGCTGAGTGAGCGGATGAGTGAAAGAACTCTATTAACCAGACTCAACTGGGAGAAGTTGCTGCAGGGGGAGAGGGGAGGAGGAGGGGCCTGCTCGATCCGGTCACACAGAGATTGTAGTTTTCGATGAACAGTTGGGTTTCAACTTGAGATTTTGTCTCTCTCAGCTCTGTGCTGAGAGACATTTGTCATGTTGCCATGCAGAGGCATTTGATTTCTCCCTGATCAAATTATCTGTCCCAGAGGACAGCTCTACTCTTACTGTTTTTACTGCTCCCACTACACTGGAGTCGACTTTCGAAGAAGGTTGATGTGTTCACCTAAAGGGATGACCAAGGCCCAGCCCGGGAAGACCTTTCGTTCCCTGAAATCATGCTCAGCTTTAAGTGAATCTGTAAAAGGGGGAAGTCATCCCACACCATAGTAAGAACATCCTCATGAGATGACCTAGGAAAGCCTCCAGTATGCCTGTCAACATGCATCGCCTTCTCTCTCCCCCATTTTAACCCTGAAAGTTATACTCAACTAAGTGGAAGAGCCACGCTCCAAATCCAGATTTTCTGTCTCAAAATACTGTGCTCTTTTGATCCCATTGGGCTGCCTGATGACTACTCAACATAACTGAGCTGAGGGGAGAATGGGGTGGGGATGGACGGCCTCGGTGTTCACGGATTCTCCCAGAACCCAGAGTCTTCCAAAGCCTGACCAGCGTGCATGGATGTGTCCAGGCACAGTGGTCCCGATGAAGCAGGCTGTGGTCAGCCTGACCCAGCACCTTGCCCCGTCGAGCTGCCCATCGACTCTGAGAGTCTATAAATGCCGAGGAGCCCTGACAATGAAGCCCTTCACAATGGCGTGCCTGGATTTTATTGAGAAAAGCCAATCCCCTCCCATCTGTCATTTGGCACTTAGCACTGTAGTTATTCTAGATGAGTGAACACTTGTGTTATATTTTCCAATAGCAAAACTGGGGTCACCAGGGTGCCTGCTGTTTTAGCCAAATCCAGATGGGGTTTTCCTATAAACAAGTGCGCATGGAATATTTATGCCGCCCGTGGCACCTGACGCCTTAATACTTAGGCCTTCTATGTAGTAGCCACTCTTCCTATAAGTCACTTTAACACACTAAGTAAATATTTTAATATAGCCATGTCACTGTTTATTATAGAATGGCTTGGGCCCAGATCTTGCCTAATGCTTGGTTAAAAAGTCAGTTTATACCATCCTTTAAAGTGAATCAAAGAATGCATAAACGCCACTCTTTTGTTACTCAGAACTCTGTTTACTTTACTTTTCTGTAAACCTTGTGAAATGCTTGCTTACAAAAAGCTGACAGATGCCAGATTTGCTCATTAACCGGAGGTGTTTTCCAAGTCAGGAAGGTGAGGTGTGAACGTGGGAGGTGGGCTTTCTTCTCCAAGGCCATCTCCCAACGTCCACTGCCCAGGGGACCTGCCGTCTGGCCCAGGGATCTTGATCCAGAGCTACCAGGAAGTGGATGGGATTGAGAAACACCAAATCCGAGACATGATTCCTAAACCCAGCCTGCCCTCAGCCTCGGAACAAAAAAGGCCATTTGGACAGCAGTATAAGCGAGACAGGCCTCCTTGATGTCTGTAGGCAACGTGATCGTAATTAAGTCACTGTCCATCCTGATCATTAGACCCATTCCTGCTTTCCTACATTACCCGCCAAGGCCCTCACTGGAAAATAGGAGGATGCTAATTGAGGTAATAGGCTTTCATTTTATCTTCTCAGCTGTGTCTCTTTCCCCTCCTTTTTGTAAAGTCCCCCTTTAATTCTGCATATCATTTTTCGTCTCTTGTTTTTATATTTTCACCCCAGCCGCTTTTCTCTTGCTGGTTGTTGATCTTATTACAAACATAGAAGCCAGTTGTTCTAAGTCTCTTCTGAGCTGGGGAGATGGGATATTGGTGGCGGAGGGACCAGTCTTCTTCCTGCCTCTGTCCTGGCGCTAGAGAATGGCGGTCCAGCTCTCTACCTGCAGAGACAAGTTTAACTTGCGAAGGTTAAGTTGCAAGGCCCCTGCTTGCAATGGCCATTTCCAGCATCACGGAGGAGGCCCTCGAAGAGTGTTAACTTTCTCGCATGTTTTTTAAAAATTTTGCATGAGTACGATATTTCGATGATAATCGCTTAAGACAAACTCTCTCTTTCCACTCCTAGTCTCCATCCTACTTTACCTCCTGCAGAATGACAAGGGCATGGCCTCCAGGATCTGGAGATCTAAGGGAAGTTCATTTAATTTTAATTTCACAGCATATATTTCTGTGTTTGGCAGTCTCTTCTATGAGTTAAGTCATTGTTAGCTGTCCAGCTGTCAGAGTGACTTCCAGGGACTCCTGTCAGCCACTGTGCCAGCTCACCCTTGATCAAAACAGTAGTGTCAGGGCCAGAGATCACCTCATACCCAGACATGGCACCTAGAACCTGAAGATGCAAGTGTGTGGAACCAAAGGTGGTCTATGGAAAGTTCTAAATCTTACAATGTGGGGAAAAAACATAGATTTCCCAAATTTACAACAATCTTAACACTTTACATGGTACTCCCAAATGTTCCTGGGAAGCTGAAAAAAAACTTACAGTTGTCATTATTTGAAAAGGTGATCAAAGAAGATACAGACAAGAAGTGTAGGGAAAGCATTACAGAACCATGCTGGGAGATTAATTATTAAAATACTATGAACAGTTTTGGATTTTTGTGATTATTGTATGTTTCATTTTTTTAATTTGTAATTTTTTGTGCTTTGTTTTCTCATTCTAAACAAAATCTCATTTTTGTCTAATTTTGTCTTCTTTTACCTAAAGAGGCTGCAAACATTAGATACGTTCTAGCCCGGAGAAGATGTAGCCCTGCCCTAGTCTAGCTGGCCAAGTTCTTCCATCTCTGAGTCAGGGGCCACATCTGTGGGATGTCCAAGAGTCCGATATTGTTTTCAGATAGACGTGGTTTTATAAAGAAAAGCCCAATCACATCCTACAATGAGTCCTGCACAAGTTTTTCTCAACCTAGCCCCATCTGTCTTATAATAAATCCAATTCTTCCTGTACCTTGGCATTAGATTCTCTAGTTGTTTTGTTTGTCAACATTACTGTGAAGTTTTCTCTTGTAATTTTAGTGAGAATCTGATAAATAATGCATATAAGGATGCTACTTAGATAGGCTTTGAAGCCAGAAGTCTCAGTAAACTGAACTCTTAGGTGGAAAACGTCCAGACATCTTCCAAAATTGTGTCCTGAGTCTGGAAGTGATAATGTTTCATAGGAAGATGTTGGTTCTGATTACCCAGGCTTCTTCTCTTAACTTGAGCAGTGGTACCCTTCTCAGAGGTCTGGTGGATTTCTTGTCAATTTGATAAAGACTGGGAGCTGGAGGGGAACATAGGCCTATCCCATACTGGACTTTAAAATGGATTCTTTCAGAGACTGATGTGAATTCTGGTTCAGTAGTTCTGGTTCCAATGGAAAGAGAAAGGAAAAGTTTGGGTTTATGACAGTTTTGGTTTATGATAGTTTTGACTTTACAAATTAAGAGATCTAGAAACCTGGAGAAGAAAATAAAGCTTGCCAACACTGGAGGAAGCTTCTCGGGAAACTTTACCCTTTCCCAGAGAGATGCTTTGCTATGTTTGCTGGGGGATGGGGGGGACAGTTAGCAGTTACCTGGGACAAAGACCCTAAATTTTGCTAGGCAGAGGCTCTCATTGGGAGCCTGATAGTACGAGTATCTTTTTTTTTTTTTTTCTTTTCTGGCCTGTCAGCCGAGGTTAAGAGGAAGGAGAGATAAATAGCATCGTAAGCTTCCCATTCAGGGTCATCTTCAGTCCCAAAGACCCGGTGATGCATCCCAGATGTGCCCCTCAGTTGTACCCCAGTTACCCTTCACTTTCAGCACGCTCCCCACAGTCATGAAGCTTTCAGCAGCTCTGCTATGGTCTCTCCCCTTTTCTTTCACAAACGCAGCAGGAGTTTATACATCAGATTGGTGTTAGTTTCAGTACAGACTCATCAACCTTCTACAAGCAATTCCTCTAAGTTTCTGGCTTGCACTAAAATTGCCTTTGTTTCCAGTGCTTGTTCACTGAGTCATCATTCATTCTTTCATTCACTCACACACACATTCACTCGACAAGCTTTTATTGAGTACCTACTATGTGCCATCTTCTGCTGAAGATACTCAGGATGTAGAGATAAGTTAGAGAGATAAGGTAAGTCATTACCGTTCTTACATGGAGGAAAGAGACAACAAAGAAGCCAAAGTTTTTACCGTATTTATGCATTCTGAGATATTTCACACTTTAACATCTCTGCAATTAGAATGTATTTGACAGTACACAACATCGTATAACTGCTGTCAGACAGGCGGCAGTCATGACGAAGCTCTCACAGCCTACACGTGTGCAAATTTGGCCGAAACTCCTGTGCTGTCATCTGTTCAGTTGAGTTAGCAGCATGTGTTTTCTCATTGCTACACATGTCGAACCTCATTATCTTTTAAAACATCTTCAGAAAGACTATATTATGATTTGGCTTTGAAACAAATTCTTTTATAGACCCAAAGGCACAGCAGTGGAGCATAAATTTGATGTTAGAGAAGCAAATATTTGTTGTCTGAGAAATGGGTGCCATTCCATCTTTTCTCGCAAAACGTCAGCTGGCTTTACAGAACATAAAGAAAGAACATGTCCACGATTAGCTGATGCCTGTCATAAACTAAAAAACGCAACTGAATGCAGGAGAAATTGCCAAGTCCTCCGAGACATTTTCAGGCCTTGAGAGGCTGGTGTAATGGACACTGCCATCCTTCATGGCTCCCGTGGAGACATCAAACATCATGTTATTGCTAGTGGGTTTGAACTTTTTTTTTTATTTATTAGTGGTGTGCAAATCAGTGGTGCCTTCCATTTAGTGATGTTTTATGTGATGAAATTCAGGAATAAGGTATCAGGTAGTGACAGCTGCTATAAGGATAAGTACAGTAGAGCAAGGCAGTGGAAAGCAGTAGGGAACAGGACGAGGGGCACAGAGGTTTTATGTGGAGCAATAAAGGAATCCTCTTTAAGGTGACCTGAGGATGGAGACTGGCATCAATTGTCATGGTTTGACCTTGGAAAAAAGGATTCCAGGTTGAGGAAACAAAAGATACGAGGCTGATGCAAGAGGACATTTGGAATGTTCAAGGAAGGAGAAAGGTCTCCTGAGAATGGCGTGGAGAGTCCAGAGATGAGGTTGGGCAAAGAGGCAAATCACAGGGGGTCCAGAAGCCCATGAGGGAGATTCCAGATTTGACTCTAAGTGCCGTGGAAACCATTCAAGGATTTTGAGCGGGAGACTGACATCATCAGATGCATGATTCCAAAGACGGATGTGGCTGCCGTTGAGAATTGGTGGTAGGAGGTTTGGGTGGAAGCACCCAAAGGATTTGAGAAGAAACAGGAGGTGAGAAAGCGGAGACAGATGTTGTCAGTCAAATGACCTTGAGCGGATGTGGTTCGGGAGTGGGGCATGGGGCCTAAGGAGCATTTGGTTTTCTTTTTTGGATGGCTCTTTTAAGAGGTGGCAGGGGTTAGAGTGGGCGTGGATGATGACAGCTAAGCGATCTGTGGTCCAGGGCAAAGAAGCTGAGGATGCAGGAACAGAGAGGAACTGCAGGTCGGGCTCCTCCTCCCCCTGTATCTTGGGGTCTTTTCACTCCAAATACGAAAGGGGTTTGGAAGGCACCTGGGTGCACACATTCCAAGCATCTGGCTCTCTCCTGCCCTGGTTCCTCTCCTCCAGTACCCACAGGGCCCTACTGTTCAGGAAAGTACCCTGTGGTTGTCTCCACGTTTAATCCCCTTTATCTTCAGCTCTTGAACCCCAGTGGTAAACGTTTCTTTGACACAGAAAGTGAGTTCTAAAGAAACAGAAGTTTCTAGTTGGGCAAGTGGCAAAGACTCACATCTCCATTAGGCTTTATTGCTTCCTTTTATGTAGAACCACGGTCTCCAGGCTTCTCAAAAATGCTTAACGCTTATGCCCTTTGGCTATTTCAAAGCTGTTTAAGCAGGCAGAACAGTTATTTAATGATGTACAAAGTGGTTTCCTCACAGATGTTCTCTGAGGAAATTTCAGTGTGACCTTCATCTCAGAATTCTACAGCCGACCTCAAAGTTGAGTTTTAAAATGAGCTGAGCTGTGGAAGGTCCACCCTGTCCATCTTCTCCCTCTCATCAGCTGTATTGCTTTTCTCTTCTATCCTCATCCTCTCCTTCCTGCCCTTCTGCCTCTGTCTGGAAACCGGAAGCTCTATTTGGAGGGAGCGCATCTGTGAAATGGGCAGAGGAGGAAGCAGAAGTGTGTGTGAAATGTGCGTGTGCGTGCGTGTGTGTGTGTCTTTAGATATGTTTGTAATGAGAGTAAGTGTATGTGTATATTTATCATGTAGTAAATAATATACATTAAATGTGTGAAGTACTATATATATATACTGTGGTTATAAGTTATAAGTGTTTTATTATTAAAACCTCATGCAGGGGGAATGTATATACATTTTCATTACATTTAATGAGAATAGATATATACATTCTAGCATATGTTTACATATAGAGTGAGAGAATATGTATATATGCAGAGAGAACATACAGAGATAATACGTATGTATATGTTTGTGCATATAATACATCCTTTTACATTTTCCCTCTGAATAGGGTTTTAATACCAGCTTGACTTAAACATCATTTTGGTTCTGAATCCAGGGTTCATGTTCTTGAGTAGGTGATGTAGAGAGAGTTTATAGTTATCTCACATACAGTTAACCTGCTCATTGTATAACCTATAAACTGCCTGCAATCCCCCCAACCCTCCCAGGGCCTTAATCCTCAGCAGAGAGCTGGCCGGGCAGCCTCACTCATCCCTCCCCTGTGGCACCCTCGTACGACTCCCTCTAAGCCCAGAGAATGTGTTACTTGGCATAAAACAGACGCCTCCTTCAGCTAAACTGTCCTCAAAACACGCTGCCAAACAAGAGCATCAAGTCCTTTCATCACTGTTTCAGGCGTGGAGGGGGAAGGGCTGGGGCCCCAGCCACGGGCCCTGTGAAGAGGGATGCTGAGCTCAGCGCTGGGGGCCCTGGGGGCAGGGCTGGCCTCCTCTGAACCAGGGGACACTGGGCAGTGGCGGGGGTGGGGGGGTGGGGGTGGGGAGGCACCAGCTTTCCCCTTCTTCCCATGTCCTCCCTTTCTGTCTCCTCCAGCTTTTTGGGTCCTTCCTCCTCCTGCACTTGCCCCACCCCACCTCTCGGCAGACTCTTCTCTGTGTGCAAGAACTTGCCAGACTTTTATAAGGACCCTTTCCACTCCTCCCCCCTGCCCTGGGCTCCCCATTTCAGTGTCTCTGTCCTGTGTTCCATCCCTTCACCTGGACAGTCTGTGCTTCAATTTAAAAACAAAGGAATTCAATGTGTTACATTTGGTAAATACTCAGTTGCATCAGGTAAACATAGTTCTTTGTAGCAACACAGTTACTGTTGGTGAGTCTCACCTTGCAGAGGAGGGATGCACATATCCCTGAAGGGAGCTTCAGGGACCTGTGATAACTGTTGCTTTGTCTGTCCAGTAAGGGTTCCCATCGCTCTTCCCATAAAAGTCTGTCCCCACCTTTGCCACGTGACCTGGGACCACTATCCCTTCCTTGTAGCAGCTGTGATTGGCTCAAGAGGCGAGCACGTGACTCAAGCAGGAGTCCTCTTGGGCCTGCATATTAACTGTGAGTGAAAGACGTTCTTTCCCTTCTGGGAATTCTGACATGGAGCTACTCAGGAGTCTGCCATGTGGAGAAGCCCTCTCTGCAGGAGGGAATGAGGTCAACCTGCGGCGGTGGGGTGGGGGGGGGGGGAGCAATTGCGAGAAAAAGAGATGCTGTTAACAATATTAGAATTCCATGTTTCACATACATTTAATGCTCTTCAATAACCCAATAACCCTTGAGGTAACTGCTATTGTTACCCGTCTTCATTTTATTCTATTTTATTTATTTGTTTGTTTGTTTTTGGCTGTGCCACGCGGCTTTCGAGATCTTAGTTCCCCGACGGGGATCGAACTTGGGCCCACGGCAGTGAAAGAACCGAGTCCTAACCACAGGACAGCCGGGGAATTCCCAGCCATCTTCATTTTAAAGATGAAGAAACTGGGCACAGAAAGGTTCAGTAACTGCCCAAGGTCACACAGTTACCAAGTAACAAGACCAGTGCTGAACCAGGCACTCTGGCCCCAGGGTGTATACACTTGACCAGTGTCTCGCTGTGTAGAGTCCAGAGTTGCAAGTCCAGGTGCTGGTTCCCTCAGCCCTGCCTTTGATTTATGAGTAACAAGAAATTCCTTCCCAGGCACATGGGATTAGCCATATCTATACTTGTACCATCTGTATCTTTCTCTCTCTTTATATCTATTTTTATTCCTGAAATTGGTTTGAGTTGCATTTCTGTTAACCACAGCTACCTGAAAGCCATTTCTAGAACATTCTGAAATATGTGTATCATTTGGAAGAAATCCCCTCGGCCAATTTTCATAAGCACCCCCCTGCCCCCACAATTACACTGCTCCACCAGTCTGTATTTGAGGATTGCCACCTTAATATAATTTTAATTCTACAATTCTACACATAGGTTTTTTTTTTTTTTTTTTTTTTTTTTTTTTTTTTTCAGTTGCGTCAATACTTAGAGATAAGTGTGGGTAGCTGGAATCCATTTAGAATTATCTTCTAAATTAACTTTGACCTTCCTGGTACTGTGACCTTGGACTGTCTGTCTGAGTTCCTTACATAGAAACTACCCTGGCACTGAAAATCATTGAGGGGTTTTGTTATATTGATGCTTACTTAGCATTAATGTTATTTCCATAATGTCGTTTGTAAACGGTATTAATGAAAATTTTCTGTATGAGTCGTTACCTGGGAGATTAATTTATCAGCTTGATCCATACGTACGCATTTTAAGCTTAAGAACTTGCACCCACTCAGGAGAATCCCCTGTGAAGCTTCTCTTTCATGTCTGAACTGTATGAGAAGTTCAGTCCAAAGGAGTAACTTCTGCTTCCAAATGAGAGGCATAGAGAATTCTAGAACTTTCTATCGTGGTCTGTGATTTCTTTTCATCCCACCAGGGAAACTATACTGGAAACCCGTCCTGCATACTTTGATGAGTCTTCAGCCCCTTTGGATGATAGCTTGCTGGTTTATATCCCTACACAAACTGAAATGGTTTTTTTCCATGTGTAAGTTCCCAAGGTTCTGGTTTCTTTTAATTTATTGGGTATAATCCAGTCTATGTTTCCAGTGCCCTGACGTCATTGGCAAGGTGGCTGGTTCCAAAGGAGCTTCATGCTAGAATACAGGCAGACATCCTTGGTCATCAGTGAGACTCTTAGTGCCCTTTATGGTCAAGAGACCTCAGTTTATTCAATTTAGGGCTCTCAGAAGGGGAGGGAGGGTCATAAAATCTGTTGCCCACTTAGAGATTCAAGCTAAATGGAACTCTGAGGAAACCTGGCAGCTACCGTGGGGAAAGTAACGTTTGTCATATCAACATTAGTTAATCCCACTTACTTGGTATGAAAGTGAAAGTACTTGGAATAAAAGAAATGTTCTGCATTTGTGCAAGGACACTGATGTAAAAACAAAAATGACTTGGGACACATTGAAAAAGAATCTCACATCCTTGAAGCTACATGCTACATAAAGGACTTTGCCCTTTCTGCAGTTTCAGGAGCTGGGAAAGACAGACATCACTGCATGCTCTATGGGTCACCTGCAAAGTGAACTTACAAAAGAGAAATAGAGTCACAGATGTAGAAGACAAACTTGTGGATACCAGGGGGAAAGGGGAGGGAGGGAGGGAAAAACTGGGAGATTGGGATTGACATATACACACACTACTGTATATAAAATGGGTAACTAATAAGGACCTACTGTGTAGCACAGGGAATTCTACTCAATACTCTATAATGACGTATATGGGAAAAGAATCCAAAAAAGTGAGTGTATGTATAACTGATTCACTTTGCTGTACGGCAGAAACTAACACAACATTGTAAATCAACTATATTCCAATAAAATATTTTACAAAGAAAAGAAACTCTATGGGTCACCTACAGAAAGAAGGAAACTTGTCCCAGTGCCTGAGGGGAGAGTCTGTGTGTAGGTCCTCTGGGTAGGATGAGAAGGGGCCTGTGTTTCTTCGCAAGAAAAACGTTATGTGCCAAGACTCACCAATCCCTCAGTCGCAGCTGCAGAATCGGAGGTGAATGAATTATTGCCACCTCTAAAAGGAAGCTGAAGGAAACTTCTTACTCTGACAAACTTCAGGGTAGAAAAAGGGAAGGTCCTCCGTGCATGCATATATTTCCAATATTCAGAAGCGACTTGCTGCTAACTGACTTGAATATTTAGAAAAGCTGTAAAGTAGTCTTAAGTGAGAAAAAAAAAAGTCTCTGCCAGCATTCACAGTAATTTCAAAAGGGCTATCCACAAACAGCTTGCTAAATTACTCAAGACTGGATAATTTAATTTTCTGTACAAAAAAAAACCTCACCCATATAGAAATGCAGAGTCAGTACCATAGGGTGACAGCAGTACAAAATTTGTACACAACACACTGCATGTGAATATAACATGGGGTAGTATCTATGGTCTCAGATAACTATGTATCCTAAGGCCAACAGAAAATGCAGTGCAGTCCAGCAGATTCAGAAAGATATCACAGGCATATGTTTGTAATCAGAAAGACGGTTTTTTAAATATGAGACGACTCCTTTCATTTGAAAGTATAATGCTTTTTATAGGAGATCAAATAGAAGGGAAAAATGAGTTCCATTCTGTGGTTTTAAAAGGCAGACTCATTCACTTATTTAAACATTATTAAGCAGCGACTGAGCTCGGCTCACTCTGCCAAATGCTGGGATTAACAGTGGAATACTCCTCAGCCACAAAAAAAGAAGGAAATAATGCCATTTGCAGCAACAGGGATGCAACTAGAGATGATCATACTAAGAAGAGTAAGTCAGAATCACAGACAGAGAGAACAGACTTGTGGTTGCCAAGGGGGAGGGGGATGAGAGAGGGATGGAGTGGAAGGCTGGGGTTAGCAGATGTAAGGTATTATATATAGAATGGATAAACAACAAGGTCCTACTGTATAGCACAGAAAACTATTCAATATCCTATGATAAACCATAATGGAAAAGAATATTTAAAAAAGTATATGTGTAACAATCACTTCACTGTATGCCAGTAATTAACATTGTAAATCAACTATACTTCAATTAAAAGTTAAAAAAATATTGGCTCTTGCCACTAAACAATTCAAAACCAAATGAAAGAGGTTCACATAGGTAGCACATTCTAATGGGAAGTCATTTGGCAAAAGAATAAAGAAGTAAAATATTTGTTTAAATGTAAATTTCATGGCCAGACCAGGGTGATGCAAACAAAGTTTGCAAAATGGGCACAGAGGCCAGGTCTTGTCACAATGCAGGCACCTCTTTGTGAAACTGATGAACATTATATTTAGTCAAAAAACTGAATACCTAATACATTTTCCCCACTTTTTTTTTTACTGTGTCAAATGTGCATACATGAGCTTTATCACCTTAGCCATTTTTAAGTGGACCCCTCAGTGGTGCTAAAGAGATTCCTGTTGTGCAACCATCACCACCGTCCATCCCCAGAACTCCTTTCATCTTGCAGAACGGAAATTCTGTCCCCATTCAACAGTAACTCTCCATTCCTTTCTCCCCACAAGTCCCTGGGAACCACCTTCCTGTTTTCCATCTCTAGGAATTTGAGTAGTCTTAAATATCGTATGTAAGTGGAATAATACCATGTTTTGGCTTTTTGTGACTGGCCTGTTTCACTGAGCATATTGTCCTCAAGGTTCATCCATGGCGTAGCAGGTGTCAGGATTTCCTTTCTAAGGCTGAATAATACTCCATTGTATGTATAAACCACATTTTCTTTATCCATCCATCCCTCAGTGAACACGTGGGTTGTTGCCATGTTTTAGCTATTGTGAGCAATGCTGCGGTGGACACGGGTGTACAAATATCTCTTCGAGAAGCTGCTTTTAATTTTTTTTGTGTGTATACCTAGGCATGTGATTTCTGGGTCATATGGTAAATCTCTTTTTAATTTTTGGGGAACCACCATAAACAGTGTTTTCCACAGTGGCTATGCCATTGTACATTCCTGCCAACAGTGCACAAAGGCTCCAACTGAGTGCATTTTGAAGTGTGTTGCTAACAAGAAGGATGTGAAATTTGTAAAAAGTAATTCAGCTTGTATTAGACAATGCCAAATTGAAGACTATTCTAAGCATAGCCTAGCACACCAAGACCTAATTTTTAACAAGAAGAAAGTAATTATCAATATGAAAGTCACAAATAATTTAGGAAAAAGAGACCATTTGTACTCAGAATATTAGTATTGTACAAAATGATATATTCATTTATAACGTAAGTTAGGGAACACTGATTTTGAAAGTTGAGGGGAAAAAATGGAAGGGGTTCTCTCCTGAGTACACAGGGCAAAGAAAATCTCTTTAAAATTTAATCATTTATTTATAGTTCACCTTGTTCTAGAAAGGTTTTGAGAAAATTTACAAGAATACATGTACAGAAATAAAAATAGAAAATTAGAACCATGGAAATGACACAAAAATGCCAAACATAAGTGAACCCATGTGTTCTAGCTACACTTTGAATTTAGGTGTTCTTTTCCCTGGTGAAAAACAGGACACAATTTGTTACCTAGTTCCTAGTATTGGGTATCAGAGGAGCATGGAATTCTAAAACTCTGGACCATCAGCAACAGCATCAATGGGAAGATTGTTAGAAATGAAAAATAGCAAGTCAACCCCAGACCTACTGGAAGAGAATTTGCATTTTTAAAAGATCCCAGGTGACTCATGTGCATTAAAGTTTGAGGAACCCTCTTGTAAAAGACATCCTTCACCTGAGATTGTCTGAGGGTGATCCTGAGTGATACAACAGGTGATGTATCTGTAAGATTTTTTTTTTACAACAAATGCAGTAAATAAATATATTTTTCTTATGGCAATTTTTAAAATGATAAAGGATATAATAATAAAGGTAAACCTAAGTCAAAGAGTTCTTAGACATGACACCAAAAGCACAGTTCATAAAAGAAAAATGTGATAAATTGGACTTCATCAAAATTTAAAACTTTTGCTCTGAGAAAGACCCTGCTGGGACTTCCCCGGCGGTCCAGTGGTTAAGATTTCACCTTCCAATGCAGGGGGTGCAGATTTGACCCTGTTGGGGAGCTAAGATCCCACATACCTCGTGGCCAAAAAACTAAAATATAAAAGAATAGAAACAATATTGTAACAGATTCAATTAAGACTTTAAAAATAATCCCCATCAAAAAAATATATTAAAAAAAATAAAGACCCTGGTAAGAAAATGCAAAGACAGGCTAGAGACTGGGAGGAAATATTTGCACACTATTTCCAGGAAAGGACTTTTATCTCAAATACAGTGTATGAAGACCTCTTAAACTCAACAGTAACACAATTGAAGTAGAAAACAGGCTAAAAATATTATGGGTGGAATTGTGTCTTCCCCCTCAATTGATAAGCTGAAGAAGCCCTGACCCCCGGGACCTCATAAGGTGACTGTAATTGGAGGTAGGAACTTTAAAGATGTGATTCATTTAAAATGAAGCCATTAGGGTGAAGCCTGCTCCAATCTGACTGGCATGTCCTAACAAAAAGAGGAAATCTGAACACACAAGGGAAGACTATGTAAGGACACTGAGAAGGCAGCTTTCTGCAAGCCAAGGAAAGAGGCCCCAGGAGAAACCAAACCTACCAACACCTTGATCTCAGAATTCTAGTCTCCAGAACTATGAAAAAATAACTTATTGAAGCTACCCAGTCTGTGGTATTTTGTTATGGGACCCCTAGCAAATGCATGCAGACAAGAACAGACATTTCACCAGAGAGCATATACAGAAGGGAAAAAAGCACACGAAGAGGTACTGGGCATCTCTAGCCCTTAGGGAGACGCGGGTGAAAACCATGAGCAAGTACCACCTATTTCCACAGCTAAAAGCAGCAGTGCTAACACCAAATGCTGGGGAAGATGCAGAGAGTCTGGGTCTCTCGCACATTGCTGGTGGGAACGTAAGATGGCACAGCCGCCGTGGAAGACGGTCTGGCAGATTCTTATCAGTAGACATTCACTTACCATACAAGCCAAACGTCTCTGGACGTTTATCCCAGAGAAATAAAAGCTTATGTTCATGCAAGAACCTGGACACAATGGTCTAGCAGCTTTATTCATAAAATCCAAAAAGGGAAAACAACACAAATGTCCTTCAACAAGTGAATGGTTAAATAAACCCTGGTATGTTCATATAATTGAATACTACTCAGTGATGAAAAGAGAGGGGACAGTTTAGATGGGTCTCAAGGACATTGTGCTTAGTGAGACATGCCAATCTTAAGAGGTTACGTATGTAACCTTCCATTCATGAAGCATTCTCTAAAACACAGAACTATGAAGATGGAGAACATGGTTTCTAAGAGAGAGGGTAGGAGATGGGTGGGCCTATGAAGGGGCAACGTGAGACAGTTCCTTTGCAGTGTGCTGATTGTGGTAGTGTGCTTTCTGTGTGCTGATTGTGGTAGTGATTGCACAAGTCTACACATGGGATCACACTGCATAGAAACACCCACGTGAGGACACGTAAAAACAGGTGCTAAGATCTGTAGTCCAGTTAACAGTATGATACCAATATCAGTGTCCTGGTTTCAGTATTGCAGTGTCAGCTGAAAGAAGAGTGCAAAATGGAAGAGTTGTGAGTTTGTCTTACTTGAGGTCTTATTGAGGACTATAGCCTGGGAGACACCTTCTCAGCTCAGAGGCAACTGTTCCAGAGAGCTAGGGGGAGAAGCCAGTTCGTATGTGATTATTTTGGGGAGTGGGGTTGCTAGGGAATACATGCAGTCAGGCATACATCACATCTGAAGGTTAAGGCCAGTCACAAAGAACAGACATGTCAAGTCAATGATTTCAGTGCTTTTCTACATATGGGAAGATGCAAGAATTGGGTGTGTTAAAATTGTTGATGAAATACACATCTAACTATTTCAAGGGGCCTGCTTGTCCAAAGCAAAGAGCGTCCCATTTTTGTCTTAATTTCCTGTGTCTGAAGCACAGACTGCAGCTGGCCAGTGATTGGGTTCATCCTTGCAGAGCTGGGTGATGAGCAATGACGCGCTCTGTTCTGTGTCTACAGTGCCTCAGTCAGGTGTCCCCATCGAGGGAAGCTTGCTGAAGGGTGTATGGGACTTTGTGTACTACTCTAGCAACATTCCTACGGGTCTATCATCATTAAAAATTTTTCTGAGGTTTAAAACCTGAAGCATACGATATTCCAGAGTGATGATGGAACTTGCAACCGGTTGTCATGATAAGTCTGTAATTCAGTTATCGATTGTCCCTAGGAGCAGAATCAGCGTTGAAGGTTGGCCCTAGGAAACCCAGTGGGAGGGTGCAGGGGCTTGAAAAATCTAGTTCAGAACCAGACACAGGCTACAGATACAGGTTCAGTACCTAAAGATAAGTGAGGAGTCAGAGACGAGCCCAGGGTGGGGCCGGCTGAAACAGCATCACAGACTTTTTAGCTGACCTTTAATGGCCCTATTCTGTAGGTGATGGCTTTTACCTGGAGGGCATCTTAAAGGCACTGCAAGACCTAATTACTTGAGAAAGCAGGGAATAAGAAAAGGTTTCTGGACACTTCTGTGGATTCAACTTTTAGAAAATGCTTACCTAACAAAAAATATTAGTGTCAGGCAGAATAATTGCAGTGGTAAGCAGACTGGGTTTAGCTCTGCTCTCTGGAAAAGGGGCCGTGGAGTAAGCACACATCACACTGGACGTTATGACTCTAGCCATCATTAGCAGCACATGGCTGGTAGCACTGCTGTGTGGTCCAGCCACTCTGGAAAACAGTTTGGCATTTCTAAAAATCTAGGGTGCATTTACTGTACAATCCAGCAATAGTACTCTTGGCTGATTCTGTGAAAAATGATGGAGAAAAGATCACATTGAAAAAAATGAGAATAAAATGAAACGTAATTTTTTAAATTGAAGCTTGGTTGATTTACAGTATTAGTTTCAGGTGTATAGCAAAGTGATCCACTTATACACACATCTCTCTCTTCTTCAGGTTCTTTTCAGCATTGTACTTTTTTCTAAAACTGTTTACAATGTTTTGTGTTACATTTAAAGCTGCCCCGATTGTATCAGATAGGTTAGGCAGTTAAATTCCCGGTGTTGAAGATTCCTTGAGACACAGCACGAAGCAAATGCTCAGGAAAATCTTTGCATTTTGAAGCAAAGCACTTTTACATCTTTAGTTGTTGGTGTGGATTCAGGCTGAATGTTCATTTTTACCAACTCGGCTTAGACACCTACAGGGTGAGTGAGTCCTTTCTACAATTGTTTCCTGTATAAGCAAATCCCTGTTTCTGTGTCAGAGAATTTGAAGTTACCTTGGTATTTTGATAACCCCATGATTAGAGATAGAGCACTGTAATAAATTCATTAATTCTGTTTCACAGCATTTTCTGATTTGATAAACAAGGCTGGTCAACTTACAGTTTTATTCACATTTCGGTTTAAAGCTTGAGAAATTATGAAATATTCATCTCAGTGCTTGCCCTCTTGGTATCTTCAGAAACCACATCTCCATATGGGTGAATACATGTAGCTTCCTTTTAATAAATATCCCCCTTAGACCAAATACACAGAATCTATATGGAAGTTTCCTCTAAACGCATGGCTGGGAGACATGGCTCCGCCCATCTCTCATAGCCCTCTTCTGATGGCTGTTTGCCTAGTGTTCTGTGGTACGGAGCCCCTGTTTATTGGAAACCAGTCTCTGGATCTATTCACATGGATGCCACCACCAGCCTGGCAGATTTTACCAGGTGGAAGTGAGTGAATTTTCCATAATGCAAGACCTTGTCCCAGCTTTGCAGTTCAGGAATCTCATTGTTTAACCAATACCTGAAGTCGGAACCTTTCAGAAGATAAATATTTAATCTTTGGGCTCTCCATCACAACTGTCAAGGGCTCCCCAGCAAACTCCCCTAGTCTCTTTAAAAATAGATGCCAGGTATCTTGGTAGAACTGGACAGATATCAAAAAATGAGTGAGTGTTTCACTTCTGTGCTTTAAACATCTGAAAAAGAACAGGTCATGCAACTGGGAACTTCAATGATCGTTCCTGGCTATTCTCTCTGGCTCAGTTTTGGAAATACTGTGGTGCAAGAGGAACCTTGAGCTAAATCTTAGACCACAGGCGTTCTAGTGACAGAGTTCTAGCTCTGCTTGGTCATTTCACCACAGTTATGTATGTAACTGTTATGTGTATTTCCTGTTTCTGAGTATTCATTAAAAAAAAGTATAACTTTATATGTTAGAATCATCAGCTTAACTTTAACCATCTTGAAATGAAGATGTGGTGTCGTGGGCCGTCTCCCCCTTGCTCCCGCCTCTGCCCACCCCCTCCCTCTGTTCTGTTCACTGCCTCCTTTCCCTACTTCTCTTCTCGCTCTAATTTAACTAGTATTTGGCTAATTGTTAGTAGAGTTAGTACAGTTGAGCTTTTTTTTTTCAATTGTTTCATGGCCATCTGGATATTCTCCTCTATGAATTATCAAATTACATTTTTCTTATATGTACGAGAAGAAACAGAAAGTCCCTGCCTCCTTTTCTGTATTTTTCAGTATATACCTTCCTGGTGTTCATATGTTTTTCTTTTAAAAGAAAATGTCTAAATTTTATTTTGATATTTTTAGCTCAACTTTTAAATCTTTTAAAACAGGACTTTTACTTAATTATATTTATTGTGATTATTGATAAGCCTGGGTTTATTTCCGTCATTTTATTCTGTGTTTTTATTTACTGTATTTCTTTTCTTTTTCTTCTTTTGAAGGATTGAATGAATCTTATCCATTCTATTTTCCCCTTAGACGTCTGGCTTTTTTTAGTGTTACCTCTTAATTTCTTTGTAAACTAAATTTTCATTGTAAAGATATTGATGTAAAGAATCAGTATCTTTTTAACACTCTCAAGAGTTGACTAGTACCTGGTTTGAGATCAGTAGAACAGTGTTTAAGAGCATATGCTCCAGAAACAGTCACACTGAATTCAAATCCTGGCTTTGCCACTCACTAGGTGTGTGACTTTGAGCACATTACTCAATATTTTGGGGTCTCATATATAAAATGGAAAGAAAAACTAAAACCTCTCTGAAAGTTGTTGTGGAGAGTGAGTCAGTACGTTAAAAGGGATTAGAACAATGCCTGGTGCAGTAGAAAACTCTCATTAGAGGGTTTTTCCCAGATAAATGTGCAGGAGTGGGATTGCTGGATCATATGGTAGCTCTATTTTTAGCTTTTTAAGGAACCTCCATACTGTTCTCCATAGTGGCTGCACCAACTTATATCCCCACCAACAGTGTAGGAGGGTTCCTTATTCTCCACACCCCCTCTAGCCTTTATTTGTAGACTTTTTGATGATGGCCATTCTGCCCCGTGTGAGGTGGTACCTCATAGTTTTGATTTGCCTTTCTCTAATATTAGCAATGTTGAGCATCTTTTCATGTGAGGAGGCATTGATTCATACCTAAGTTTGGGCATTTCAAAACATCTTGCCTCAAACTTACCAAGGAGGTGCTGTTGGTGAGCACGTGGGGAAACTGAGACACATATTTGGCTGGAGGGAGTGCGAGATGGTGTGACCGCTTTGGAGATCTGCTTGGCAGTTTCTCATAAAGTTAAGTATACAGTCACCATATAACTCAGCAATTCCACTCCTAGGTATTTACCCAAAGTAAATGAAAAAGTCCATTTAAAAAAAAACTTACATACAAATATTCTTAGCAGCTTTGTCCATAATAGTAAAAAACTGGAAGTAATCCAAACAGCCATCCACTGGTAAAAGAAAAAACCAGTTATGTTCTATTCACCCAATGGAATACTACTTCACTATTAAAAAGGAACTACTGATAAATCCAAAAACATGGGTGAGTCTCAAATGTTATGTTCAGTGAAAGAAACTAGACCCAAAGAATGTACACTGTATGCTTCTGTTTATAAGACACTCTAGGAAAGATAAACGTACTCTCTAGTGACAACAAGGAGACCAATGGTTGCCTGCAAAGAGATATAGGGAACTTTCTAGGGGTGATGGAAATGTCTCTTATCTTGACTGTGATCATAGTTTCATGAGCATATACGTTTGTCAAAACTCATCAAACTGTATGCTATAAACAGGTACATTTTCTTGTATGTAAATGGTACCTTGAGAGTTGATTTATAAAAGAAAGACTTAAGTAAGTAGAATAAAAGTGAGGGTGTAAGATTTTCTATTCTGGGTGATAAAATTAAAACAACTCGAAGTCCTGGCATGTCTATGAAGAGAAAAATACTTAAACCTCCCAAGAAAAGGAAGTACAAGTGGTAAAATTGGAAATGACCAGGAAACAGCAAAACAGCCTGATATTCCAGGAGGAATGAAGGAGCCGAAAGGCAGATGAGCCACATCTGGCGTGAGCTCCTCCGTGGCCAAGACTTGCTTCTTTCTAGCCCCGAAAGGGGGGACACTGGGGAGGCCCTGGGCACACACGGGGAGAGAGCAACTATTTACATGGTGGCAGGGGACCCAGGACCGTCTCATGTGACTGTGCAGAGGAAGAGAGTTGGGGCCTAATTTATGTCTCCATCTGCTCTGGGCTGGCAAGAGCCTTAGTGAGAGATGTGCTCGGCAGCCCGACCGTGCTTATGATTTGTAAATAGAACAAAGTCAAACAATGACAAGCGAACAGTGTGTGGTGTGTCTTCTGCCCAAGTTCAACCACAGAACCAGTGCCGGCTGGGTGTGTTAGGAGAGCACATGTCTCTGAGGTCAGCTTAGAATTCCAGTTTAGAAATCAAGGACCCCGGTCTTCACTTTGAAAATGAAACTGCTTGATGTGCAAAGTGGACTGAACGTAAATAATGCGTCAGCCCTGTAGAGAGGCCTCTCCAATGCTGGTGGTCTCTGAATACTAACTGTCTGGCATTTCATGTTACATTTCAAAACCAGGATCATCCTAAGCCACATAAATCTGTCACTTCAGTTGAATTTGTGCATCACCAAATCCCTGACTAATTTTTCAAAGATTATCCTCTGCCCAAACGCAGTCTAGGCGCTTGGACCCAGTGGGCTTCCCTGGGTTGCCATATCACCCATGTCGCAGCTTGTATTTTTATTATGTGAATGAAAATTCCCCAGGAATGTTGAACAGAGTTCAGTGTTGCTAATACTTCATAGAATATTTAGGCAATCAAATTATATTGGACATTGCTGTAAAACTCCTTTCTCACAAATCCACCCCATGGAAGGCAGGCCTGCTCTATGTTGGTTGCCGTGGTTATTGTGATTATAATTACAGAGCAGGCACCGTCCTGCCCTCTATTTCCATTTGCGGGCTCTGCTCCCTGAACACTCAGAGTCTCTTAACCTTCCCTCAGGTCCATCCTTTTGATTCTACTCTTTTCCCTCCTTCCTTACTCCACTTACAAGTCCCAGTTCCCCAGAGTCTGTTATTAGCTCTTTTATTCAAAAATCAATTCTATTAAAATTCTTTTATGAAAACATTGCACACTGAGGATATCAATATTCTGAGTAAGTACTTAATTTTTAAAGGGAATTAAGAAATTTTCCAGTGCTCCAGATCTCCTGTTTGGATCTCTTCCCCTGGTCCTCCCATCACTATGCATACTATTTCTTCAATAACGTGACTAAAAGCAAAGACTTTTCTTTTAACTCATATCCACCTCTTGCTTCCTGCCCTCCTTTTCTCTACACAGACTGCAGACTCCAGAAAATCCACCCCAAGTGTGGTATGGTGGTGTCTCTCACATGTTTCCGTGAATAAGTCACCTGTCTTGTTAGGTACCACCTGCAGCCGTGCCTTTCCCAACCATTCTCCTTTCCCGCCCCATCTCTGCCTGCCCTGGTTACCAGGTGCTTCTGTCTCCCATTGGCTTCCATCGTCTTCTGCCCATCATCTGCTGAACATCCTTATTTCTCCTGAGCACAACCTCAGTACCTGCCATCCTACTGTGCGCAAGCATCTCCTGCCAAGCACCACTTTCTCCCTCTTCAAGGCGCCAGCACTTCCCAGGGTGTGTAATAAAGTAGACTGTGTATTACAGTCAATTGGAAGGGACCTGATCTAATAATACCATCTGTGCCCCATTCTCTTACAAGGTTTTATTGGACTGGCTCATTCTGTTTTCATTTAGTGTCCTCTCTTTAACAAAGGACTGAGACATAGGACTAATGGTCCACTTGGTTTGGCAGAGTAAGAGATTCTGTTAAACTCAGGATGGTCCTACTCCTTTGGACATTTAACAAACTTATTCAAAGGAGCCTATTTCCCTGGGTTTTATCTCCTTTCCTTGAGCAAATTGACATCTGGGTGACCCATAAGGGGATGTTCTAACACACATGGACCTTGGGAGTCCATAAAGCTGAGGCTGAAACTGAGATAGCCAGTGTACCTCTGATCAATGAAATTTTTAAACTGTATGCATTTTCAACTCAAATGTATTGTGAAATTATGTTGATGTAAAGGTGAACAATTTTCTATTTTCTGATTGCATTTAACTGTTTTTTAAAGTTTGAGTGTTGAGATTCATTTCAGGCTGTTAGTACAGATATTTGGTAATTTTTATTGGGAGAAATCTCAGGATTTTTTAATTTCTGAAAGTGATGGGAAGTCTTTGAAATGTTTTCTGGCATGGGGTTGCCAATATCAGATTGATAATTTGTTGTGATCTCTCTGGCTGCTGTGTGGTGATCTGATTGGAGAGGAGATGGGTAAAGGGGGTGACCAGTTTGAAGGTGTTTGCTGTCATCTAGGATAGATGATGAAAAGTTGGGTTTTCTTATAGTTCTTGAGACTGGAAGTCCAAGACCAGGGTACCAGCCTGGTCAGAGCTCTAGTGAGAACTCTCTTCCTGGCTTCCAGATGGCCTCCTTCTCACCATGTCCTCACGTGGCAGAGAAAGAGAGACAGAGAGAAAGAGACAGCAAGATCTCTGGTCTCTTTTATAAGGACACTGATCCCATCTTGATGGTCTGATCCTCGTGACTTGGTCTAAACCTAATTACTTCTCAAAGGCCCCAAATCCAAATACCAGCACACTGAAAACAGACTTATGGTTACTGGAGGGGATGGGGGGGGGGATTAAATTGGGAGGTTGGGATTGACATATACACACTACTATATAGAAGAGAGATAACTGATAAGGACCTGCTGTACAGCACAGGGAACTCTACTCAATACTCTGTAATGACCTATATGGGAAAAGAATCTCAAAAAGAGTAGATATAGGTAAAACTGAATCACTTCGCTGTACAGCAGAAACTAACACAACATTGTAAATCAACTATGTTCCAATAAGAATTTTTTTAAAAACCCAAATATGAGCACATTGAGAGATAGAGTTTCAATATAGGAATTTTGGAAGGTATAATTCAGTTCATTGCAGCATGTACAGACAGACAGACACACACACAGACACACACAGACAGACACACACACACACACACACACACACACACACACACACACACACACACACTCTCTCTCTCTCTCTCTCTCTCACTCACTTACTCACTCACTCACTCACTCACTCACTCCAGACCTGGAGGCAAGGTAACCCAAGTAACCACAGACTCTTCACTCATTAAACTGAAGCAAAGTTGTTCTCTAGGTTTGAAAATCAACATGGTGGTCTGTGGTGGGGAACAGATTCACATAAAACTAGCAAGTTAAGTTACTTCTCTGTAAGTCTCAGTTTTCTCATCAGAAGAGCAAGATTAATGAAATGTACTCTGAAGAACTTTAGAAGTTGGAGCTAATGGATGCTGAGGGCCTGGTTGAGAGCCTGATATAAGATATAAATGGTTGTCATAAGGCCAGTGTTCTGCACGTTTTCTAGAAAACAGAGTCAGAGAATAAGAATTTAATACTGTTTACCCGACATTCTCTTCAAGTCACTAGGTATGCATGAGTCATTAGAAATGTACTCTGCCTTTAAACATGGGTAGCGTCCATAACTTCAATTTTAAAACAGTCAAAACTACTCATTTCGTCATGAGCCATATATACGGAGGGTCAGCTCTGTGCCAGACACTGCACTGAGGACTTGGCACCTGGTAGGGAACAAAAAAGACTAGTAGTGAGCATCCTGGGGCTTCCAGTGTGCTTGTGAATATTGGTTTGGGGTTAGTAGCTACAAGGAAGAGGATGCTGTGAAGAGGGAAGGATGAGGTGGATGGGAGCTGGTCACAGGGTGACACTAGTCTTGGGGTCACGTCAGTCATCTTTGAGGAAGCAAGCATTGGGCTGAAGTTGGGAGGATGAACAAGAGCCATGTTGGTGAAAACTGGAAAGAAGAGGATCCCAGGCAAATAGAACAGTATTTCTTAAATGTTTAGAGACCCAGACTGTGGCTCCTTAGAGGAAGTACTAGAAAAACAGTGTGACTAGAAAGTAGATCGGAAGGGGAAAATGGCTCAGGATGAGGCTGGGGAGGTGGACAGAGAACAGACACAGAGGAGCTTCTAAACCATATTAAGAATGTTGGGCTTTTCTGAAGGCAATAACTAGGAAACCAGGGAAGCTGAAAGCCTGGGCGTCACAGACACCTAAGGGTATACCAAAGAGTGACCGCCTTGGACCCTGAGTTTTCAGCGGTTGGGGCAGCATCTCTTCCTTTGAACAAATTGCTGGGCAGTGACTCAAAGAGACAGCTACCAGGAGATACTGATAGAAAAAAGTGGGAGGAGGTCCTGTCCAGATGGAGGGACATTTTTAGGGCTACAAAGAAAAAAGATGAACACAAACTCCCATGACACTTTTTATGAGATAGATGGAATCTTTCTATTGGTTAGAAGTCTCTGTGTTGTAGATAACAGAAAAGCCAGTACTCAAATTGGCTTAAAAATAATTAAATTAATTGGCTTAAGTAATTGGAAGTCCAGAAATAAGACAGTCTCTGTACCTGAGTCTGTGGATTCCAGCTCTCTTTCTCTGCATTTCTCTCAGCTGCACCCTTCTCTATACTGGATACATTTCCTCCTGGTGGCAAAATGGCTGCAGGCACTGCCTACCATCTGGGACAATGTTGCCTTCTCCTCACGTTCCCAGTTAGATTCCCTACACATTTTTGGAAACAATCTCAGTGGTTGGGGGATTTCCATGGATAGATTGGCTTAGACCTGGGCACTTCTTCCAGTGAAACTGGCAAGCTTGATGGGCCCACCTGTGGACCAGTCAGAGCTGAGGGAGGGTGAGCATCCTTGGAACACCTGAGCTGCATAGGGGAGGAGTAGGGACGTCCACACATCAAGACCCTGTTAGGAGAGAAAGAGAGAGGAATGGATTCTAGGTGGAAACAAATAATCCCCTACAGCAGGGGTTGGTAGGCTTTTTTCTATAAAGGGACAGATAGTAAATACTTTAGGCTGTGTAGGTCACCACTGCTCAACCCTGCCATTGTAGTAGGCAAGCAGCCATAGACAGTATTTATTAATAAATGAACAGGTGTGGCTGTGTCCCAGTAAAACTTTATTTACAAAAATAGGCCAGGTTTGGCCCTTGGGCTGGAATTTTTTAACCCCTGACCCATGCTGTCTCACACTAATCACTGTCATTTTACCCTTCTCTAGATTGTACTCCATCTGAAAATTTCACTTGATGTTTATTTGTAACCTTATTTCATTGATACATAAAAATGCCGAGGGCAGATATGTGTGGCAGCAAGTAGAAGAGAGTTACAAGATACCGAGATCGACAGTGGATCTCTCGGTCCTGCACCCCGCGGGTGTGTGCCCTCTCGTGAGGATGGCAGCTTTGTCGTGCCGACATTTTCAGATGGTGTGATTTGAAAAGCTTTAAACTTAATCCAAATAAAGAATGCAGACCTCATTTCATATTCATTGCCTTGCACACTAACAGAGCTTTAGTTTGCTAAATGTGGACTTGGACGTGAGTCATATAATTTTTACTAGTGGAGTCATAGCTCAGATAGCAAGGCAAGACACAGAGACATTAAGGGGACATTAAAGGTGATGAGTATGATATGTGGCCGAGACTGGATAGCCAACATTTGTGTGTTCTTCCTGGTCTTTTTCTATTTCGGAATAGAGATTGGGGAATTAAATTCAAATAGGAGAAAGAGATGGATTTCCTTTCAAGTGGCAAGAAGTGAAGAAAGGGTAAATGCTTTCCCACTGAACACAAAACTTCTCGTTTTCTGGCACCGTGCTTGACAAGAAGTGATTTCTGACTCACTTGCTTCATTCTTTCGGATTTCAACTGAAGAGTCTTAGAGAAAGGCAGGAGTTGCAAAATGGACGTCTGGGATCAAAAAAGCAACTAAACCAGGGAGCCAACACAGGGTGGATGGAAAAGGAAACTTAAGGCAGAAAAGTGCAGGTGTTAGAAAATGTTATTAAAAAATCTTACAAATAAAATAAGAGATTCAATAATACTGATCAATCTTTAGAGATCATCTCTGGCTGAAAAGACACAGGATGAACTGTGTCACTCCAAATGGAGTATTTGGATCCAAAAGATAGCAATAAAGAATGGAGGAATATGCCATAGTTGCAAAAATTAGGAAATCCTATTTCTGCGTTTTCTCAACCAATTGACAAATTCGTAGGCTGGAAAAATACTCTGTCCATGTTGCCTTTGGCCAGAAAACGATCAAGAGGGGCTACCCATCCAAGTCACACTGAGACTTTAACCTGCTTTAAAAGCTTCTTTTTTCCTTTTTTTCCTTTTTTTTTTTTTTTTTTGATTGGGCAGAGGGGATGTTTTCTGTTTAATGATACAAAGAATTAGGAGTCAGGTATGACCCTCCAAAAAGCTTTCTTCGTGCTTCCGTCAAATTCAGATTTTTACTAAAATAAATCACTAATAAGAAATGGTGAAATAGATAGCTAGTGGGAAGTTGCTGTATAACACAGGGAGATCAACTCGATGATGGGTGATGCCTTAGAGGGCCAGGACAGGGAGGGTGGGAGGGAGTCACGGGAGGGAGGGGATATGGGGATATATGTATAAATACAGCTGATTCACTTTGGTGTACCTCAAAAGCTGGTACAAGAGTGTAAAGCAATTATTTTCCAATAAAGAGCTTGGAAAAAAAAAAAAAGAAATGGTGGAAGGTCAGCAGTCTCCTGTGAATACTTGCATAAAGGTACTAATGCAGTAACACTGAAAATCAAAATCAGCAAGAGGAAAAGAGGGCAAATTCTGATAGCAGCTGCCCTGATTATAAAGCATGTGGAGCCAGGCTGAGTGACCCCCACCCAGGCTTCAGCTTATGGCAACCCAAAATTATGAAGTTTTATCTTTATCAAAAAAGTAAGAAGATGCTTTTATTCCCCTTTCCCCTCCCACATCTGCCTCCTGTCTCAGGAATGTGTGGCCTGTACTAATGAAAAAACAGAGCAAGCATCCCTCTGACTCCTTTAAGTGTGCTCTAGGGGGCAAGAAAATTATTCTTCCTAATTTCACTAATCCTAATCATTCTGTGTCCCTGTAAAGATTTTTTTTTAAATCCAGCAAAGTATCTGGGCTGCACAGGGAGGCCTGGGCATAGCCCCGTCTGTTACCAGGGTTGCCATCTTTAAGAGGAAATTGATCCAAGTAGGGTTGAAACCAGGAATAAAGGTTCAAGGACTGTACATTTGGGGAATTTTGGTTTTGCAAGTCCTGCATCAGTTAAAAAATCCAAAAGCCAACCAGGAATATTAAAAGATGCCCCCCTTAAAGAACAGAAAAAAATGTGTGAAGACGTCCCAGAAGAAGGTCAGGCTAGAGCGTCAAAATAGCCCCCACGCTCCAGTGATTGGAATGGATTTACTGTCACACACTGTATAGATAAGAAGACCTGGCCCCCTAACACTCCCCTGATCTTCAGGTGAGGATGGAGTCTGGGCAGCTTTCATCTCGTTCAAGGATATGAAGAGAGAAACACCTCCTCTAGAAGTCTGAAAATAATACCCTGGGACAATATACAAGGACAGCATTCAAACAACAAAGGAGTGGGGGAGTCTGGAGGCTATCTCATGAAGAATCCATGTGAAAAATTCAGACGCTGTTTGGATTTCTCAACTTGCTTAAAGATGCCATAATCTCTGCATAGCATCACAAAGAGAGAAGAGGCTGAGATAAAAGGGGACTTGAGTTTGAGCAATGAAATTCAAGAAAGAGAAGATGGAAGTACTTTCAAGATGTAGAAGCTGGGATGTAGAAGGTCTGCAAGAAATTAAAGACATAGTAGTAGAATTAAAATTAGCCGCAAAGGCAGGAAAGAGCAAAACAATGGCACGGCAGCCAAGTTTGCACATTTCCCAGATAGGCCATAATCGGACGCCTACCTTCCTCCTTAGGCTTACTTTCTACCACTCACCCCTCACTTCTTCAGCCACGAGTTTTTTATTCTTTTCCTCAAATTCACCAACCACTTCCCAGAGCCAGCTGTTTCTTCTAGCCAGACTGCGTGCTTCCCTACTCTTCTCTTGGCTGAGTTCATATCCCAGCTCAGGCAATTTACTTGACCTGTTGGAGACTCATTCTCCCCATCTGTAAACCTGATTAATAACAGAATCTTGGGGACTCGAGGGTGGGGGGGAGTCAAGGAAGGGAGGGAATATGGGGATATGTGTATAAAAACAGATGATTGAACTTGGTGTACCCCCAAAAAATAATAAATAAATAAATAAAATTATTAAAAAAAAAAAAAAACAAAAAAAACCCAGAATCTTCTTTCCATTGTCGTCATAAGAATTAAATGAAAAATATACAGACCTTAACCCAGAACCCAGTATGTGGCAAGTGTTCAAATACAGCACTAATCCTGGTACAGCAGACGTTTCCTCCTTTAATAAGTGCCTTGCTCACAAGACTAATAATTAGCTCCTTGAAAACAAAGATTTTGCTTTGTTTGTTTGTCCTTATCTGTGCTGCACCCAAAAGACATAGAAAATGGTATGACTTAAAATTGAAGCTATAATAGGGTATTTCTTGAATCCAAGAAAGAGCTGTCTCTACAGAATGAGGCTCACTGTATTTCACTCAGATTCACACTGAGACATTGTCTAGAAAACTCTTTGACTACATCGTTGAAGAAAATTTATCAAGATTCTCTATGAGGACATAATAAGGAAGAAAGTAATCCATGAGTGAATATGTAAGAATTAGGCTGGTGTCTGACTTCTCTAGTACAACCCTAAATGCCAGAAGATGATGGACACCTCAAAGTAATTTTGAGACAAAAGGTTGTGAATCAGGAATTTTATAGCTTGTCAGGCTATCTTTTATATGTGAAGGTAACGAAAACATATCCTCAAACAGAAAGACTTAGAAAATATCAGCCACGTAAGCTTCATGGAACAATGTTCCTTGAAGAAATAATTACAACCAACAGAAAATTAAATGTTTGAAGCTGAGAAAATAATAAAAAAAGGATTGGCAATATGCACTGAAGCAAATTAAAATTGAGGGATCCAAATAATTGTAAACCTGTCCTAAAAGTGTCACAAATGGGAATTGTCCTCACAATAGAAGATAAAACATTTTAATGCAGAGTAATATGAGTAATCTCAATCTATAAAACCACAGTACATTAACAGAGACCATAATCTGAGTAGGGGAAAAGAAAAATGGAAGTATGTTAAACATTTTGCTTAAGTTAGAGTGACCAAAAATGTACGTTTCTTAATTCCAGTCATTTCAAACTCAGAGGTAATTCATCAGAGAAAAAAAGCAAAGTGAAAAAAAAAAAAAAAAAAAGGCTGACCTCGTTAGTAAGAAAAGAGTAAAAGGAGAACCAAAAAGCAAAAACAGAAAAACGAAAGTAGACATAGACCAAATATAGTATTTGTGAGAATGATTATAAGTGAGATAAACTCACTTATTAAAGAAGAGATCATGAAATTGATATGTAATGAAACAAAGTCCTGTTGTCTGCTGTTGACCAAAGACATACCTAAAATAATCCATGTAAAAAGTATAGCAGGCACAGAAAAAAAAAAAAAGTTGTAATATTAAGAGGCTATATAGAATTCAGTAAAGCATCAAATGAGACTATGAACAAAGACCACCATTTTAATTGTAAAAACTAAAAGATAACAGAGCACCAATTAACCTTTATGTTCCAAAATCAGTGAATGAAATATATGTAAAGCTCACACTCTTAAAAATACAAGGATAAATTTATAGAATCATGCCTATCAGAGTAATTAAAGAATAAGCAATGACGTAGAAAAAATATTAATGAACAAGTTGTATTTAAAGAGTGCGTTTTGAACTATATATCCTGCAAACAGAGAGTATGCCCTTTTCCAGGGAACATGAAACTTTGTTTAAATATTATGTATTAAGCCACAAATAAAATCTCAAGTATCAAAACAAAGAAATAAAATAGAGGAAAAAAGGCAATAGCCTTCACAATTTATCACCAAGAAACATTTAGAAAGTACAGTGGGAAGAGATCCTAATCACTGAAACAATCCTCAAATATAAACTGCCTGGGAATAAGCTTCAAAATAAAAGTACAGATGAAGAAAAACCATAAAAGTTTACTGAAGAATTTAGCACGAGATTTAAGTTCAGCAAGAAGCATATACTGTTTGGAGTATAGTAGGACCTAAAAGTGAGAAGACATCAGTTCTCTCCTCAATAATCTATAAGTTCACTGCAATTTCAAAAAAAAAAAAAAAATAGGAATGCGATTTAGGGGGAACCTAAATTTCTTCTTTTGGAAGAAAATGAGAAAATAGCCAAGAAAATTGTGAAATGAAAGAGTAATTAGAAAAGCATAATGACAGTGAAGGTCATCTGAGGAAAGTTTAACAAGTGTTTCCTGCGTGGAAATCAGGGCACCGTCAACAAAGACGTGTGGAGAAGGAGTGAGCCTTCAGGAAACACAGTTCCGGGACCACACTTACAGGACCAGAACCCCAGCCTGTGTTCCTCAAAGCAGTGCCATTCTGCATCCTTATCCTCTTACAACCTCAGACTAGTCCATTCATGCTTCTTCTCACTGAGTCTGAATTCCTTAGATTCCTGGTCTTTGTGATACTGGAGTGGAACTTGGTGACATGCGAAGTTCCTTCTATCCTAAGTTGTTTCTGAATCTGGGATAAAATTGGACACATCCACGAAACTCACTGGAGATGTGCAACTTTATTTTTTCTATATTTTAACTTAGTTGCTATCTCAATACCTCATCTCTTCTGCTAGTAGGAAACAGAACTCAGTCAATTCTTGGAAAACCGGTTTCAGTATAAATCACTCAATTCTGGATTTCACACCTTTTCCTGTCTAGGCATCATTGAAGTAGAGGGCTACCTAGAGCCCAAGTAGTGGGGGTGTTCCAGCTACAAAGTCCATCTCTCCTCTTTCTGTCACAGCCTTTCCTCCTGGTGATGAGATCCCTTTATACCTACCACTTATTCAGTGAAGTTCAGTGCCTTCCCATTGCACTCTGGGACCACCAAAAGCTCCAAGAGGCTGTTTGAGATGGCCATCTGTGCCCACTCTACTCTCTCATGGTGGTTGGTGATGCCTGAGAGGCTGTGTTTGGTGCTGTTTCTGACCTACAGAGATGTTTATATGGCTTTTGAACACAGATACATTCTTTCCTCTAAGTCTCTTCTCGAAGTTCTAGAAATAAAGGAAAAGAATCTTTGAAATCAAACACTCAACAGACAAGTTAAATCCAAGACTTGACACAACTGAAATATTGAATTAGAAGACGGTACTAAGGAAATCCCCTAGGATTCAGAATCAAAGTCATTTAAAAATGAGAAAAGTTACAAGGAATTGAAGGTGGATTGAGAGGTTCTGATGTATATATAATGAGTTGTTATGTAAGAAATAGATAGGATAGCTGAGAAGTAACATTTAAATGAAACATGCTTTATTGGTCAGCAAATGGCAAATTTTTATAAATGCTTCCTGTGTATTTTATAAGAATGTATACCCTGCAGTTGCTGGAGACAGTGTCCTGTGTATGTCTGTTAGGTCAGGTTTTGCTGGTGGTGATGTTCAAATATTCTACATCCTTATCATCTCTTGACCTGGTTGGTCTAGGTCAGTGACACAAGTGTGTTTATTCTCCCACATGATTGTGAATTCATCTGTTTCTCCTAGATCCTTGCCAGTATTTACTGTATCTATTTTGGGTTATCTTGTTAGGTGCATAGAGATTTAGAATTCTTTCTTTGTGGTGAATTGAAACATTTATTGTGAATTGTCCCTCTTTATCTCTAATAATACTTGTTGTCTAAAAGGAAGTTCTGAGATTAATATAGGCACAGCAGCCTTCTTTAGGTTACTGTTTTGCATGATGTATCTTTTTCTATCCTTCTATTTTAAATCTCTGTATCCTTTTTGGTTGTGGTTTGTTTAAATATCATCCAGCTTTTACCTGGTATGACAGTCTGACTTTGTCAACAAGTCACAGTGCATTTACATTTACTGTGATTACTGGAACACTTGGATTTAGAACTACCATCTTACTGCTCATCACTACTCATCAGAGAAAAGGCAATCAAAACCAAAATGAGATACTACCTCACACCTGTCAGGATGGCTATCATCGAGAGGATAAGAGATCACAAGTATTGTTGAGAACGTGGAGAAAAGGGGACTCTTGTACACTGTTGGGGGGAGTGTAAATTGGTTCAGCTATTATGGAAAACAATATCGAGGTTCCACAAAAAAATAAAAAACAACTATCATATAAACCAACAATTCCACTTCTGAGTATATACACAAAGGAAATTAAAACATGATATCGAAGAGATAACTGCACTCCTATATTTATTGCAGCATTATTCACAATAGCCGAGATATGGAAAAAACGTAAGTGCCTGGCAACAGATTAATTGGTATAGAAGATGTGGTGCGCATACACAAGAGAATATTATTCAGCCATGAGAAGGAAGGAAAGCCTGCCATTTGCAACAACATAGATTGACCTTGAAAATGTTATGCTACGTGAGATAAGTCAGACAGAAAAATACAAATAATGTTTGATATCACTTATATGTGGACTCCAATAAAGCCGAACTTGTGAAAACAGAGATTGGATTGGTGGTTACAAGGGGTTGTGGGTGAGTGAATGGGAGAGATGTTAAGAGTACACACTTGCAACTGGTAGATAAATAAGTTCTGGAGATCTAAAGTGCAGTATAGTGGTCACAGATAATATTATAAACATCAAGCTTGCACAGAGACTAGATCTTAACTGTTCCCACCACAAAAGAGAAATGATAATTATGTGATGTGTAGAGGTGTTAGCTAACACTACAGTGGCAATTGTATTGCAATTTATAAATGTATCAAATCAACATGTACACCTTAAACTTACCCAATGTTATATGCCAAATACATTTTAATTAAAAAACCCTCCCATCTTACTATGTGCCTCCTATTTGTCCTGTTTTCTCTTTTCTTTGTTCTTGCCTTCTTTCATGTCACTTTTTATTATTCCATTTTCATCCTTCTCTTACCATGGAGATAAGAGTTAGTGGTTACCCATGAGAATCTCACATCACATATTTGTAATGTATCAACATCTAATGTTAGTTGATATTTTCACACTCTTATAGAACACTTTAAGTACTTTACTCCTTATCCATTGTTGATTCCATTCCATCTTGATTGTTTCTATGTTTTAAAACTCACTAAGACATTATTATTATTGATTTATAAAGTCAAAATCTGTATAAATGTACGCACATACGCATACATGTTTTATCTTTAAAAAGTCCTCTGTCTTTGTATTGAAATATCTGTAGACACGAACTCCATGTTCCTTCGCGGCAAATGGATGAGGAGAAGTGTGACTTTGAAATGTTTCCCAGTGTTTCGTAATTCCTTTGGATTTGCAGCCTAGTCATCGTGGGCCTTTCCTGGACCAAAACCTAAAAGCCTGTAGTCTGACATGTGGGTGACCATGGGCCACCAAAGTAGTGATTGGAATGACTCAGAAAATCAGGCACATAGGATGGTATCATCTGGCGTTGTTATTTTAAGATGATCCTACTCTCCACCACTTCATATATCCTAATTTAAAGTTAAATTCTAAGATTCTAAATTAAAATAATCTTCTTGAGGATTCTGTAGCATGTCTCTGAGCTGCCCAGACACATCCTGAATATGACAAATCCAAAGGAAAGAATCACATAAGTGAGATGAAGCAGTCAGCTCCAGGATCTGAGTGAAATGCAACGTGCTGCAGGCACTCTGAGTGTCGTCACCTGCTCAGACTCAGCAGAAGTTTAAAAAAGTAGGATCGGTGATGAGAAAGGTATTTGAGGGCGGACAGTAGTCCATCTGTGAGGTTAAGGAAGCATTTCTGATATTATGCGGATTATGTGAGCTGACATCTCTCTGCAGTCAGTCGTCCTGGGATCTCAGGACTGGGAACCCAAGGGTGAAGAGCTCCATTACTAGATAAATGTCATAAACGGGTTACTTGGGATCTGTCCTTCCCCTAGGCACTTGGACAGCTGTGTGAGGCGTTCGGGACTTCAGGGTATGTCCATCCATACAGGAGGGATGGCTTCTCAGCCTCCACTCTGACTTAACGTGGGGGTTCTGCCCACCTTCCTTGTTTCAGCCTTAAAACGGGGAAAGATGTTGAAGCATGAAGGAAGAATCCAAGTGAGTGCTTAGGTCTTGAAACCTTGTCCAATGGGATGTGTTCACTGCAGAGAAAATCCTTTGGCCATTCCCAGATATGCTGGGCATTGCGAGGAGAGAAGGCAAGGCACTGGCCAGTATTTGTGAATTTCTTTTCCTCTTCGTTTCAGAATAGGTTGTGTGACAGTCTAGGTCTGCCTGTGGGTATGACCCACCAAGCCCTATAGTCTGGCTGCTACTAAAAGCTCATTCCCTCAGTAGGGCATGGCAGCTACCCACGAGAGCTGTGGACTAAGAAAAGAGTCATAAACTCAAAGGCATCAGCTGCACTGCTCCCCCTGTTCTTTTTCATCTCTGAACTGTACAGGGATAAGAAGAGCTCAGATGTTGTCCAGAAGTAAAGACAGCAGGACAAAGGCAAGATATGAACTGTTTATTTACTAGAGAAAGTAGACAGTTCTCTGCACATCCTCAGATCCTTGTAGGACTGGGCTGCGTTATTCTGGAAGAAGGTGTTTCTCGCCTCTCTGATATTCTACAGCCCTTGCCTCTTAGGATTGCCAAAGGTAGCAAATAAAAGCACAGGACGCTCTTTTATTGTATGGAACATACACTAAAAAATTATTCATTGTTTATGTGAAATTCATTTAACTGGGCTCCCTGTGTTTTATGTAGTAACCCCAATGCAGTTTATTTTTGTGTCTTACTGCACTGCTTTCCAGTTCCTCACTGTTTGTTGTATGTCGTAGGTCTTGCTTTACAAGACTGCAAACTCTTGGGAATCACCTCTAGTCCCTTATAGCATCTGACTCAGGACTGAATTTTTAGTATGACTGATTTAATGTAAATTTAATTCGATTTAACATGGATGTCGTTATATCACTCCAGGCAACAGGCTTGAAGTTGCCAAGAGTATTAGACCACCCAGCTCATAGAATCTAAAGCTGCCTATAGGTATCTAATTCCAAAAAATGGTGCTTTATGTACTTCCTGTCCTTTGAAGCCAGCAGGAGTAGCAGCCTGGTTTAGCTCACTGTGGACCAATTGGACCAACAAAAATATAGTGTGAGCCTTATCTATAATTTAAAATTTTCTAGTAACCACATTTAAAAAGTGGAAAAGAAATGGAAGGAATCCATTTTAATTATGTATTTCATTTAACTCAATTTATCCAAAATACTGTCATTTCAATGTGGAGTTAATTTGAAGAAATTTTGATATTTTATATTTTTATTCGTATGGAATCTTCAAAACCTGGCGTGTATTATACGTTTATTACACATCACAAACTGACTGCTAAATTTCACTAGAAATACTTCATTTGTATTTCTGAACTTTGCAGTTGAAAAAGTAGATTTGCATACCCAAGTTTTATCAAAATATATTTGAGTTTTCCAATAGTTGAATTGAATATAATTTTTTACATTTAAATTAATTAACATTCAATAAAATAAAAAAATTAAACTCATTCCCTACCAGCCATATTTCAAGTACTCAGTAGTTTCAGTACCGGCCTGGACAGTCTTTGGAGCATCTTCTGAAATCCTTTTAACCAAACAAGATGAATAAAACAAACCTACAAACAATGATATCCCTCTTGGGTCTGGGATCAACAGGGTGTACTGTTTCCCTGCAATTCCTAATAATTCCCCTCGCTGCCACAGCACATCTCCTGTGAGTCGGGTTTTTTTCTTCCTGGGGCAAAATCAGACGGTGTGATTTTATTTAAAAACCTCAGACCGTGCTAACACCATCCATGCTTTTTGAGCATCTTGGTTTTGCAGGTTGCTTTGTGTGTGATGTTTTAATTAGCAAAACCCGTTTGCAGATCCTCCTGCAGACGTTAGGTCCTCTGCCATCTGACACAGTCTGAACTCTTTTGAAAAGGCGAACGCCAGAACCTCCCCCGCAGTCCAAACAGTTTGTGGACTATGTCTAAATAGTCTGGTGTACTAACCGCAACTGAGGAATTTGCTAGAGCATTAAAGTACTGTAACGAAAATGTTGTCATTCCAAAGCTTGGGGGAGGAGTGGAATATTGCTAAGGCCAGACGCTGGGCTTCTGGCAGGGCTGCAGGCGGTGTCGGGATCCCGGGATCAAAAGGTGCTGGAGAGGCATCTAATTGAAGAGCTCGGCTCTGATACTTGTGGTTTCCTTTCCAGCCTCTGGAATTCGGTACAATCCTTAGAACAGCTCCTGGCCCGCTCTGGGGCCCTGTGGGAAGAGGGAGGGGATTCCTAGAAGTTACAAGCAATGGAGATTGGGTTCTTGTCTGTACATCTCTGGGACCGGACATCACTTTTCATTGTCTTTACCCAGTGCAAGGCATCCTAACCAGAATGCCACTGGGCTCTCTCAGTGGAATTCAATTAATGCTTAGGGTTCATGCAGAAATATCTGCAAAATGCTAACATACATGTAAATGTGTTTCTCACCCAAATCATGTTACGTGGGCCTTGTGTTCTTGCTCACTCCATTGGATGCCGTATACAGATGTTTCTCCTTAAGCCCTTCCTTGCACTTGATTAATTTCCCAGAGCTTGATATGTTTCACTCTTTACTTTCTGGCCCTTAACGTCATCACGCATGGAGGTGGCAGGGGAGTTGAGAGGAAAAGAAGAGGCAGAGTGGCTTAATTCTCTCCGCACCCAGGAAAGATGGGAGTCTTGATGAAGGGCAAGACCTTTGTTTGGTCATTTAATCCATTTTAATTGAGCACCCAATGTGTGGAACACTAGGGATACTAAAAGACGGGAGGTGGTTTATCATTTGAGAGAACTTCAGCTTCACGGTCTTGTGTGACGTTAGGCCAACTTTTCAAAGGTTCAGGTTCCTCAGTTTTAAAATGGGGATAATGATAAGAAATGGATAAAGGAGAAAACATATGTAGATCATTCAATAAATGGAGCCTATTATAATGATTTTAATTAAAGATGTTATCATCCCCTCATTTTTTTTACCCTGATCTTTGAAATTTTTTTAAAAAATTGATTCATGGCCTACTATGTAATCGATTTCTAAAAATAAACCATGGGTGCTTGTGAAGAATGCAATTTCTCTGGTTGTTGGATTAAAAAGATCAAAATAAGGTCACTTAAATGATTTTATGCCAATTAAATAGAGAATTCAGATAAAATGGAAATATTCTTAGAAAAACATATTACTGAAACAGACACAAGAAGAATATAAAATCTGGATAATCTTAATCTATTTTAAAAATTGAACCTACATCCTCTATAAGTTGCTTACGTGAAAGTGTTTGGGATGTAAACCCTGTTTTTCTCTGTAAATATCTTTACATCCACCCTCTTTCTCGAGGATAATTTTTCTTGGCAACCAATTATAGGTTGATAGTTATTTTTTCTCATCCCTTTAGAAATGTTATCCCATTGCCTTCTGCCCTCCATAGTGGCTGTTGAGAAAGCAAGACGGCCGTGTCATGCTTACTGCCATTACCTTGCATGCAGGTATCTTTCTTTCTGGCTCCCCCCTCCCCCCGCCCCATTTGCAGTTTCAATGGTACGTCTATACATTCATTTCTTTAATTTACTTATTTTGAGTGTGATTCTTTGCATTTCTTGGATTTCTGAGTTTATGCTTTTTATCATTTAAAAAAAATCACAGCCACTGTGTCTTTGGACAACGCCTGTGCTGCATTCTTGAATCTCTTCCTTTGTGTACTCAGTAAGACGTGCACTAGCCTTTCTCATCTGTCATTCATCTTCCTTAACATCTGTTTTTTTAACTTTTTATTTTATATTGGAGTATAGTTGATTAACAATGTTGTGATGGTTTCAGGTGTACAGCAAAGTGATTCAGTTATACATCTACGTGTGTCTATTCTTTTTCAAATTCTTTTCCCATGTACGTTGTTACATAATACTGAGCAGAGCTCCCTGTGCTGCACAGTAGGTCCTTGTGAGTTATCCATTTTATTTTACTTTATTTTATTTTTTAAAAGATTTTTTTGATGTGGATCATTTTTAAAGTCTTTATTGAATTTGTTACAATATTGCTTCTGTTTTATGTTTTGGTTTTTTGACTGCGAGGCATGTGGGATCTTAGCTCCCTGACCAGGGATCGAACCCACACCCCCTGCACTGGAAGGTAAAGTCTCAACTACTGGAGTGCCAGGGAAGTCCCTGGTTATCCATTTTAACAATAGCAGTGTGTACATGTCAACCCCCATCTATTATTTTTTTAAAGTGAGCTACACAATAGACTATCTCAGAAAATTGAATACAATTCATTAAAAGATTTTGCTAGTTGTCGAAAGAGGTTGAAATAAGGAGGCTATGAGATGGAGCTAAGATGGTAGGGAGAGAAATGAACTAAAGCCATGAGCAAAATGAAGTGTGAGTAAGCAGAGAAGCCTCCCCCATCATGGCAGGGAGACCCTCATGCCACTCCTCTTCTTGTTCATCTTGTGGGGTCTTCATTCCTTGGCTCAAACATACCTCAACAAAACATTGTCTCCTGCTACAGAGTAGCTAGCACAAGATCATTGTCATAAAATAGAATGTCTTTATCGGCATGGGCAGAGATCTCTGAAACCCAAGGTTTCCAAAGGACAGGGTTATTAGACAGCCACCAGTTGTGGTCTTGGTATATAAAAATTGAGGAAAAGGTTAAATTGTTCTAATTGTTTCCAATAGCCATATACCCTTCCCTCCAATTCATCCCATGTCCTCGATTTTCTGTAAAATACATGGTTACTGCTTGTGGTGGACGGACTTTAGGGTAGCTGTCTGATCCCTGCCTCTTGGGGTCCATGCCTTTATATAATCCTCTCCCCTTGAGTGCAGGCAAGAACTGTGACTTGCTTCCAACCAACGCAACAAAGATAATAGGATGTCGCTCTCATGATGAGGTTGTGTTATATGGTGAAAGTAAAAGGATGTCATCATGTCCATTCCTGTGTTACTTTATGTAAGACTCCATCTTTGCAGATTGAAGCTGAAGTCTCTCCTTGAAGACTTAATGAAGTAGGTGGCCAAGTTGGAGAGGCTTAATTGGCTGGAAAATGTGGGTAAGGCTCTAGGAACTGCATGCAGCTTCCTAAACCTGAGAGCAATGTCCAGTCAACAGCCAGCAAAATCCTGCCAACATCCAGAATGAGCTTGCAAGCAGATTCTACCCTTAGTTAAGCTGCCAGATGAGAATGGAGCCTGATCGACGTGCAGGTGAGCAAAGTGCACAACTGGACTGTGCCCAGGTTTCCACGTGACAGAAATTGTGAAATAAATGCACCACTGAGCGTGTGGTCATTTGTGTTGCAGCAAGGAAAAACGAATGCTAAGAAGACTACAACTAAACAAAACAAAACGAAAGCAGAAACCAACTAAAACTAAAGAAGGTTGATAAGAGAGAAGAAATTGAGCAAGAAATTTTCTCTGCCCCCACCTGACCCCTTTTCAGTGTGACGTGGGACAAGCAGGGCAATGCCACATTCTGTTTCTCCACGTGTGGTTTCTACATTATTTTATGACCTGTCCCTCCTTAAGCATCTGTGAGGCTCAAGTGTGCCTCTAAGAAGAAGAGTGTTTATTCACCAAGGTAAACTGGCCGTGGAATTTGTTGAATTATACTGAAGGAGAACTTTTACTAGTTCTAGTGAGTGTTTGCACACACTGATACTCGTACTAACCCTGTGAGATGTGTAAGCAAGCGGTCTTCCATTGAAGATGAGAGACGAAGTGGCTCGTCCGTGTGTCTTAGTCCGCACAGGCCACTGTAAGAGAATACCGCAGACTTGGTAGCTTATGAACACGAGAGAAATTTCTCGTAGTTCTGGAGGCTGGAAGTCTGAGATCAGGGTGCCAGCGTGGTCAGATGAGGGACTGCTTCTAGGCTGCAGGCTTCCCATTATCCTTACGTGGTGGCAGGGGCTAGGGAGCTCTCTTGGGTCTCTTTCAAAAGGGCGTTAATCTCATTCATGAGGGCTGCACCCTCATGAAGTAATCACCCCCTCAGAGGCCCCACCTCCTAACACCATCACATTGGGCATTAGAATTTCAACACGTGGATTTTGGGGGAAACACAAACATTCAGTCCGTAGCACCGAGTTTACCTGCTTATAAGTGGAAGAGCCAGAAGTGAATACAAGTCATCTAAAAGAAGGCCAGTTTTTTTCCTTTACATGAAAACCACCTCTAGCAAAGAAGACATTCCCTGAACCCCAACATTCATATTTAATTATAGCAATAGATTCCTAGGGTTTTTTCCACCAAAGCAGAGTAAAATTAGAAACTGGAGATTGGCACTCTCTCTAAAATCATGGAGGTCGTCTGGTATACAGTTGGGCTTATGGAAGGAATTAGATATTTTGTATGTGATGGAACTTCCCTGTCATCATCGAAGAACCTTATCACAAACTCTCATGCGTGTGTCTTTGTGTCAAATGTGGAATCCATTCTGAGTAGCGTACTCAAAAGAAAACCTCAGGTACACAAGTTTCTCATATTCAGAGGTGAGGAGTCAAGCTGTCTACATAAAAAGTCTGCTGTAGCGAAAGAGACTCACAGGCTTCAAAAACAAACTTATGGTTACCAAAGGGGAAAATTGTGGGAGAGGGATAAATTAGGAGTTTAGGATTAACATATACACACACTACTACATATAAACTAGATAACAAGGACCTTCTGTACAGCACAGGGAACTCTACTCAATATTCTGTAATGACCTATATGGGAAAAGAATCAGAAAAAGGATGGATATATGTACATGTATAACTGTCACTTTGCTGTACACCTGAAACTAACACAACGTTGTAAATCAGCTGCTCTCCAGTATAAAATAAAATTTAAATTTAAAAAATGCAAGCTGAATACAGGTGGGAAAATCTTTCTGTAGATTTTCCCACCTGTATTCAGCTTGTGTGCAGCAGCGTGAGAGAAAGAACGTTGAATTCCACGAAGGTCTTGCTTTTGCTAAATGATAAATGAGAACGATAAAGACAGAGAAGGGCAAGGAAGTGGAAGGTCTGCATGAGGGAATAATTGTAAGAATTCACCACGGGATGTCAGCTGGGTAAGAAGGAAGCAGACCATCAAAGGGATGAGAAACATGCATTGGAGGTCCTCCTGAATCGGAGGCCCTGGTGGAGTTGGAAGACTGTGGCAGTCAGGATACCAGGTGCGCCGAGTACACAGGTTGGAGGGAGGAGGGCTTGTGGTTATTGGTGATCCAGTCTAGTTTATGGGCAACTGAAGTGCGTGCACCCATACTTATCATCTGTCTAATTCCTTTCTTACCTTTGCCTTTCCTCTCTGCTTCCGCGGTCGTTATTTCAGTCCTTTCCTGTGTGTTAGCAAGTAAGCATCCAGCTGTGTCAGTTTCAGCTCTTCCCACTACATGGATTCGTTTTGTGTTTGTGCTATTTCAGCCCTCAATGTATCTCCTGAAATTCCTTTTTTATTTTATTAATTTTTTTACTTTATTTTCTTTGACGTCATTTGTCATCGAATTTACATTGTCTTTACATTCTTGTAGAGCTCTTAAAATTTGTCAGTTTTTTTTTTAAATGAAGTATAATTCATGTACAGTGAAGTGTATATGATTTCAATCTCTTGACAAATGTGTACACCTGAGTGACACTTTGTCCTCTCAAGATGTTGTTTGTTTATTTTATTCCAGAAAATCCCCAGTGCCCCTTCCCAGTCATTCATCCTCGGAAAGAACTCATCTGGCATTTCGCTCACCGTAGTGTTTTTTTTTTTAAATAAATTTGTTTGTTTTTTTGTTTATGTTATTTATTTATTGGCTGTGCTGTGTCTTCGTTGCTGCACACGGGCTTTCTCTAGTTGCTGAGAGTGGGGGCTACTCTTCATTGTGGTGTGCAGGCTCCTCATTATAGTGGCTTCTCTTGTTGTGGAGCACAGGCCCTAGGTGCGTGGGCTTCAGTAGTTGCGGCACATGGGCTCAGTCGTTGTGGCTCACGGGCTCTAGAGCACAGGCTCAATAGTTGTGGCGCACGGGCTTAGTTGCTCCGTGGCATGTGGAATCTTCCCAGGGCAGGGCTCGAACCTGTGTCCCCGGTATTGGCAAGGGGATTCTTTACCACTGCGCCACCTAGGAAGTCCTCACTGTAGTGTTTTTAAGATTCATGCACATATATCATCAATAGTTTGTTCCTTCTTACTCCTGAGCAATATTCGATTTTTTGATGAATCTGTTCTTCACACCGACTGTGATGAGAAGTTTTAAGTCTAGGGCTACTGTGAATAAAGTTGCTGTGAATATCCTTGTATGAGGCTTTTTGTGGACGTATGTTTTCATTTCTTTCGGTAAATACCTAGAAATGAGATTTCCGGGTCACAGGATAGAGAGGTGTCTGTAAGAAACTTCCAACCAGTTTTCAGTGAGTGTACAATTTTACTCTTCCACCAGCAATTATGAGAATCCCACTTGCTACACATCCTCTGCGGTATTTGGTGTGGTCAATTATTTTCATTTTAGCCCTTCCAGTGGGGGTGTGGTACAATCTTGTGGTTTTAATTAGCATTTTCCTAGTCACTAACAGTCAACGAGAGAACTTTCTCGTGCACTTTTCTCCATTCTCATGTCTTCTTTTGTTCAGTATCTGTTCACATCTTTTGCCCATTTTTATTAGGTCATTTGTCTTTTATTATTGAGTTGTAAAAGTTTTTATATATTGTGGATACAAGCCCTCCACGAAATATATGTGTTGTGAATATGTTCTTCCAATCTGTGGCTTGACCATTAATTTTCTTAATCGTTTCTTTGATGAGTTGAAGGTTTACATGTTGGTGAAGTGCAATTTATCACTCTTTAATGGTTAGTGTTTTCTGTGTTCTAAGAAATCTTTCTGTCTCTAGGTTGAGAAGATTCTTTTTCGTTGATTTTTTTTTTTAAGAAGCTTAGAGTTCCAGTTTTTACATTTAGACCTGTGATCCATTGGATATTAATTTGTGATGTTGTGAGATAGGAATTGAGGGTTTTTTTTGCAATATAAAATTCTAGTTGTTCCAGTTGTTGAATTGCTTTGGCGTTTTTATCAGAAATTGCTTGCTTGTGTACGTGGACCTGTTTGGGGGCTCTCTGTTCTGCTTCAGTATCTGTCAGTCCTGCTAGGAAGACCGCACTGTGCTGCTTGTAGTCCAGTGTGAAATCTTGAACAGTGAAGTAAGTGCTCCAACTCTCCTTTTTTTCTTTCTCATAACTGTTTTGGAAATTTGACCTGTCCATAGAAATTTTAGAGTTGTCTTAATTTCTACCAAAAAAGAAAAGAGAAAAAAAGTCTTTTCAGACATACCGATCGGGTTTGGGAAAATTGCCGTTACCAATATTGAGCCTTTCAATCCAAACAGACAGTATCCTTCTGGTTACTTAGATTATGTTTAATGCCTCTTAAAAGCATTTTATTTTATTTTATTTTATTTTAGTTGAAGTATAATTGATTTACAGTGTTGTTACTTTCTGCTCTATAGCAGTGATATACATATACACACACATCCTTTTTTATATTCTTTTCCATTATGATTTATCTCAGGATATTGAATATAATTCCCTGCTTAACAGTATTTTTATAATTTTCCAGGTAGAAATGTAACACATCTTGTGTTAAATTTATCTCTAGACATTCTACCTTTGGGGATATTTTGTAAATGATGTTTTAATCCATTCTTTTATTTAGAATAGTTTTTGATGTACAGAAAAGTGGTAACGAGGGTACAGAGAGTTCCCTATGCCCCTCGCCCAGTTTTCCTTATTGTTAATATCTTACATTGCCAAGATACATTTGTCACCACCAAGAAACCAACACTGTGACATTACTGTGAACTAAACTCCAGACTTTATTCAGATTTCACTCATTTTCCCACTAACGGCCTTTTTCTGCTCCAGGATACCATATGATATTTAGTTATGATGTCTCCTCAATTTCCTCTTGTCTCTGAAAATTTCTTAGTCTTTCCTTTTTTGATGGCCATGATACTTTTAAGGAATATTACTCAGGTATTTTGTAGGATTTTCCTCAATGTGGGTGTGTCTGGTAAAGAGCTTTTCTCATCGTCTGTCAGAGGTTCATGTTATCAGCATGACATCACTGGTGATGTCGACTTTGTTCATCTGACCAAGGAAGTATCTGCCAGGTTTCTGCACTAAGAAGTGACCCCTCTTTACGTGGGCGACTCTTTGGAAGCACATTACCCCCTTGAGGGGGCGGTATCTGCAGAAATTATTGTAATTCTTCTGCAAGGAAGAGATGTCTCTTCTCATTTATTTATTTGTTTATTCACTTATTTAGACCAGCACAGACTCGTGGGTAGTTATTGTATTTGGAGGATTATAATCAAATCTTACATTATTTTGTTATCAAATTGTTCCAGCTTCAGCCATTGGGAGCTCTTTCAATATGGCTCCTATGTCCTTGTGACATGCCCCCATCCTTTGTTTTTTTGTGTTTTTTTTCTTTTTTGAGTATTTTCTTATTTTCTGGCCCTACACGATGCCTATAATCCACTGTTTCCCTCCAAGGAGCCTTGGTTCTTTTATTGGAGAAAAGTAACTGCGATCTGGGCACTTGGTGTGCTCATGGCTACTCAGGTATTACAGCTTCTAGGATCTCCCAGTGAACAGACCTAAGAAATACATGTAATCTTTTTCAGATTTTTTGCCCTTATAGGTTATTATAAAATATTGAGTATGGTTCCCTGTGCTAAGAAGAGAATGTATATGTATAACTGAATCACTTTGCTGTACACCTGAAACTTGCACAGCATTGCAAATCAACTCTACTTCAATTTTTTAAAAAAGTATTGAGTCAAATTTTAAAATTAAAAGAATTTCCACTTAAGACTAATTGGTGATATAAACCATCAAGGCAAAACACATGCTAGTGTGACATTTGCATTTTTATTAAGCACGAATAACAAAGAAATAATACATGCAGCTAAATTTCAGTTAACATGCTTTTAGAAGTCCTGTTACCATGGCAATGCCAAGACTCAGTCTTCACAGAACGTAAGATATGGATTGTTTGATTTCTTAAAAGCAGTTGAAATAAAAACCACCACCAATAAGAAAATACATGAGCATACTGACGAATTGATTCTGTATGCCTCCACCTGTGTCCATCTCGAGCTAAACTTGAGTTCCTAGCAATGCCGCCCGCTCTGGTGCGGTACCACTGGCCTCATTCTAGCTCGCTTCCCTTGCTTTTCTAGAACTTTCCTCTCCGACAGTGGGCAAACTGGCCCCTGCCATCTACCATCCGCTGATGTGTTTGCCCAGAGTTGTTAACCTACACTCCCAGGAGAAGCCACATCGCCAGCCGGAGTGCAGTGTTTGTGTACAGTTGCTTTTGTCTTAGCCTGCCAGTTTTCAGCCAGAGGACCGTTTTCCAAAGTTACTTACGTCCACTCCTCTTCCCCCCAGCCCCTTTGGTGAGGTTATGCTATGCATCGATTCTCCGACTCCTATTTGTTGTGTTGCTTAAAGAAATTTGTTTTCACTTTGCATACATTAAAGTTCACTTTTTGTACTGTCAAGTTTGATGGGTTTTGACAGATGTATAGTGTCATTTACTCACCACTGCAGTACCATACGTAATTGTCCTCCCACCTTAAAAATTCCCCTACGCGCCCCCTTTGTAATCAGCTGCCACCCCTTCCCCAAGGCTCTGACTGCTGCTGATAGAAGGTCTTCCATCCCTGTAGTTTCACCTTTTCCAGATGTTATATGAATGGAATCATACACAGCCTGCCTTTTACTCTGGTTTGTTTCTCTTATCGATAACAGAGAGATAGGCATAGTTTTGGATAGGTCACGTTTTTGTGGATGAGTGACCCTTCAAAGAAACTTCTGTGTTAAATGGAGAAAGAAAAGACATTAAACGCTTATGTTTATCAAATGTTTCTAGTTTTTAAAGGGCTTATTCTTAATCACATACTATTTATTTGATGCCCGTACCATCCTATGGATTGGGGAACCACTTTTCCATCAAAGAATCTAAGGTTCAGAAAGTTTACATGACTTGTCCAAAGTCACGCAGTTGCTAAGTGCCTTCTGGTACTGAACTTAGCTTCTTAACCCAGTGCTTCTCCGGTGTGTCTTTGAGATGCTGTAAATCTTTGTCAGTGGGCCACCGAGTCTTGATCGGTGAGTACAGTTCATTTGAGGACGGTGGACGTGTACTTCATCTCCATGGATTCTGCCACGTGAGCCTCAGTGGAGTGGGGTCAGGGCCTGATGCTCCAGGAGAAGTGGAGAAAGAATGTGAATTACACAAGCCAGTCAGCCTGCCATGGCGCCCAGAGAACGCCCACCCAGCAGTGCAAAACCACTGCCCTTGCTTGGGCTCAGCTCCTGCCTGGGTTTTGCAGGGTGGGTGTATCACAGCCTCAAGAATGATTACAGTTAAAAATGCACATGTTTTGTCCATCCTGTCCCATATGTGCAGGCCAACCCTGTCATCAGAGGCCCCCCCAAAATAACTGAGGTTGTTGCAACTCTGGGATAAACTGGCAGGGTTGGTCTTCCTGTGAGAGGGTGTGTCAAGATGGATGAGTACTTTTCAGGAGGGTTAAGAAATGTTTCAAGGCAGTGGTGTCTCTGTGGAATTTTTCCTCACTTGCTGACAATACATTATACAGTGAAAATGCAGCTCCCTCATTTGCGAGGTAGAAAGGAGAGGTGCGCTCCAAGTAGAGAGAACAGCATTTGCAAAGCAGAGGAGAATCAGAGTGGTGCCCGGGCACTGCCCTGGGAAGCACTGCGTTGCATCCTAGAATAGCCCTTTCAGCTAAGCTCCTTAACGTGGTCTGAGTACTGTGTTTCCTGTGTTTGGGAAGCTTGTCAAAGTCATGATTGAAACCAAGAAACTGAGAATTTTCTGGCACAGCAGAACGAGCCAGAAGTCGGGAGACCTATGAGTAGCACCTGGCGTTGCAGCCAATTAGGAGATGAACTTTGTCATTCACTTCACCTGAGATGAAAAAAATGGTCTGGTTTAACGAATTGGAAAAGATCCATGCACGCTGATGTTCATAGCAGCATTATTTACAAGCATCAAGATGCGGAAGCAACCTCAGTGCCCATCAACACATGAATGGATGAAGAAGACCTGGTACATGTGTACAATGGAATGTTAGCCATAGAAAGAGTGAAAGTTTGCCATTTGCAGCAACATGGATGGACTTGGAGGGAAATATACTAAATGAAAGAAGTTGGACAGAGAAAGACAAATACTGTATGATATCACTTAACGTGGAATCTTTTTTTTTTTTGGCTTTGTTGGGTCTTCGTTGCAGTACACAGGCTTCTCTTGTTGCAGAGTGGAATCTTAAAAATACAGAAATCTGGGGAATATAACAAAAAAGAAGCAGACTCACAGTTATAAAGAACAAGCCAGTGGGAAGCGGGAAGGGGGAGGGGAAATATAAAGGTGGGGGAGAAGGAAGTACAGACTATTAGGTATAAAACAAGGAGATAGTATACCACACAGGGAATATAGCCAACACTGTATAATAACTATGCAGGGAGTATAACCCTAAAATATTGTGACTCACTGTACTGTGCACCTTGTCACTTCTACAATATTGTTCAGCAACTATACTGCAATGAAAAATAAGCACATGAACAAAAGTGGTCTGGTTTACCCCTGCTGGGTTACAGGAGGATTAAATAAATTAATAACTTCAGGGGAAAAAATACGTTTAGTGCATATACGAAGTACAGGTGCTGGCTTCAGACTCTGTTGGGCTCACATGTGTCATCTAATGGCCACAGAGAAGAGAAAATTCTCTCCCGCTTACTGAACAACTGGTAGAGAACTGGACGAGGAGGAGATCTCCTTGGGAACTGCTGTGATCCCATCTGTCTTCTTGCAGGCTCTTTCCTCACTGCTGGGGGAATCTGGCCACAGAGCTTAATTCTCTTCTGTTTCCTCCTGTGTCAGTGATTCTTCATGGACTTTGCCCACCATTCTACCTCCTGGGAATCTCTAACTAACCCCTGACCCCGGGGACTAATTAATTACCCCCTTCTTGTATGCCAGCTCCAAACCCATCTTCCCTCCACCCACTTTCCTGGGAGCTGGCCTCTTGTTAATGCTGCCGTTAGGTGGTGCTAGAGAGAGGATGGATTCGGGAGGAGAGAAGGCGGCTTCCGGCTTCCCCGTGTCTGGGCAGCTCTGGCAGAACCTTCTCCGGCCTCTGGAGAGGCCCTCAGCACTGGCTGTGCCCCTTCCTCAGAGACCCGAGCGTCTTTCTCCCAGCAACTTGCATCTTCTTCCTTTGGGTGCATCAGCTCAGGTGTGGCAGCTGCCCCTCACCTGAGTAATCAATTTCTATATTAAATCCCATCGGTTTGAAATTCCTAGTGTGATCTCTGATTTCCTGACTGGATCCTGACCAATAAAACTAGTTGAAAGTCCCCTCTTTCCCCCAAATCTCATTCCTTTAGAAGATGCCTCATCAGCACTTTGAGGGATTCTATATTTTAAGGAGAACCTTCTGTAAATTTCGTTACATTTTACAAAACACTTAATGCCTACGACTCAGACCCAGCACTTTCCCACAGGGTCAGCATGTTTTCTGCCTTTGGGGGGCAGGGTACAAACAGAAGGTGGCTGTTTGATTACTCTGAAGTGAAGTTTCATTTCTATTTTATTAACCAAATCTCAGTCACATCCACAAATAAAATCATAGACTCTGAAGCAGTATATGATAAATGTGTGTTATAAACCACCACTGTTTTCCCCTAGAACATGGCAGAACATAAATATAGGTAAATACCTACATGTGTGCATATGTCCGCAATCATTTATAAATTCGTGGCTCCACCCCTGCTTCTGTCCATGAATTTTATATATGTAACTTTATACATTTACTATTATTATTTTGTGTGTATGTATACACACATATAAAATGAAAAAAATAAAAACAGATAAACAACAACAACAACAAAGTAAGAGTATTTCTGTTTCCAGCTACTCCATTTTCTGGTGTGCTTGGGAAATAGGATTCAGCATCATCATTTGACCCATGAGGTTTACATAACAGGCTGTGAGGCATCAGTGACTTGCCCAGGTTCCCTGGCTGACAAGTGGCAGATGAAGCTGCCGGCCCCGCCACACACGCCATTTCCCTTAAGCCCAAGCGCCTTTCCCTCTGCCGACCGACAGGTCCCCAAGGTCTGGAGCATCCCTGAGAGAATGCGTCTGCCCCTGACAGCCTGGAACGGAGAGTTCAGCCTCCAGCTTAGTAACGCAGGGCTCTGACTGGGAGTCTCGGCTCTCTCTCCTTCCACTCTCTCCTCCCCTGAAGAGGAAAGTTATTTTCAACCCTCCATCTGTTTTGTGTTTAACGTGCAGAAAGGTTGCACACTTTCAGGGACCTTGTTCATAAGCAGTAGATTGTACAACAGTTTATTACACAAGTGGGGTTTTTTATTGCTGGCCTTTGTGGAATTGCCAACTGGGAGAAAGAACATACCGTGCTTAGCGGTCCCTATCAGGAAAAATGAGAAAGCACTAAATACCAGTCAGATTGTCAAGCATTGAAAAGTGGGTAATCAAATCCAGAAATCCCTGGAGGATGGCTGGCGAGAAGGATTTTTCTCATTAATAGCGTTTTTACATCCACAACCGTTTCTCAAAGCACTTATGTCACAGACAGTATCCCAAAGTATTATGTGAGGTGTGTAACAATTGCGGAGTAAGTTTTTGACCTGGAAAAACTCATATGCACTTCAAATTCAGACCCTGGTCAACTCAGGACAACAAAATAAAACCCTGGGAAGACTGCTCTCGCGCTCGCACTCTCTCTCTATATGTATACACACAGACATATATATGTATATATATATATTTTTAAATTGCATCACAACATTGGGGATGTCAGCTATGCAGATAAGTGCTCAAGACGTAACCCCTGTCTTATCCAGAGCCATACACTCTGTATTCCTAGGAATGAATGTGTCAAAATCATGTATTTTATTACTGGTTTGTCCCCAGCCATGTGACGGGGGTAGGAAATTTCCACAGAGCAAGCTAGGAAACACTGCATCAGAATAATCTCAGCTGTGGGTTACTCTTATTCCTTTTCCCCGAAAGCTCAGCCTGTCACAGAGGCTGCTGCGTGAAAGCTGGTGGAGACCTCGGACTTGACATCGGAATCACTTAGGGGATCTCCCCTCCGCCCACCGCAGACTCATTAAATACAGTCTTGAGGTGGGCTAGGACGTTGGTACACTTTTAAAGTTCTCCACGCGATTCCAATACGTAGCTTGGGTTGAGAACTGCAGATCTAACCCAGCTTCCTAATTTTGCTGGCAGAGGAATTTGAGCCTGGAGAGGTTACTGCCCCAAACAGCGGATTCACAGTGCATTTACACTGGTGATTCTCTTTTCCAGCAAAGCACTGTCTCACTACAGCACTGCTGCACTTCATGTCCCAAATGTCATAACCCTTTATTTATAAAAGCACATCCAAACTGACCCCCGCCCCCACCCCGCTTTCCTTGCACACAGATCTCCAGATGCGCTGGAGATTGAATCAGCCACTCAGGCCTCCCCGAGAATTCTGCAGGTGGCAGAGGGGCCACAGAATCAGGGCGGGACTGTCAGGAGCACGGGAAAAAGTAGCTAAAGGACCCGCTTCTTTCCTAGATGGTGCGTGAAGAAGGGAGTCAAACATGAAATAGATGCAACTCATTCTCCCATTATTAATCCATTATTAGAATCTTTGCCTGTTTGAAGAAAACAGCCCTAGGTTATGCTTGAGTCTGGGCATAAGGACAAATGCTTAACCCCTACACCCCATCACTTCCAAAAATGTTCCAAATTGGACATGGAATGATCGGGTCACGCTCCTCTGGATTGGCCCCACCAGAAGTCTTCTCTGCACTTTGACTGACAGATCCTTTTTCAGGCTGAGAATCCCAAGCCTTTTCCCAAACCCACAGGCCGTGCTTCACGCTGGCTGCACAGTCTGCTAAATAATATGATCCACCCCCAACCCCCCGCCCGGCCATAGGCAGCTGATACCCAGGGGACGTTGGTTGGTAGCCTTGGACGTCTCAGCTTAATCGCCCCAGCTTTAATGCCACTTAAATCAGAATGTAAGCACTGCAGGAATTTCAGGAATCCAATGATAGAAATTGTATTTTTAGAGCCGTGAATGACTTGAGCGAGTGAAACAGTGCAGTGACTGAAGAGAGTTCTCTCTCGTTTCCCATGATTTATCACAGGCGAGTTCACAGCAGGTTAAAATAATTGAACGCCCTGAGAGCCTACATACTGGCGTGGTTTTATGGGGCGTCATTCGTTACATATTTGTCACAAAGCATAATTTCCGAGATACAACTCTGACCCACATGCCATTTTTTTCACCGCAGCGACACAGTTGAAATAACTCCTTCGTGGAGGCTGGCTCCATTTTCACAATGTCCGGCCCCAAGCTAGAGCTTCGGGGAAAGGACCACGGAAATGACTAGTCCGCCAAATAAAATGTAAGTATATCCTGACCAAATGCTCACTCATACTGGGGGATAAAGAGGAATGTTCTTTCTTGGATGGTGGGAACTTGGGAGGCTCTGCTAGGCAGACTCTACCAGCCTCTTACTGCTTCTTCGATTTCCTTTTTCCTTCGTTGTTTATTTCCCGCTTTTCTCCTGCTGTGCTTTTTCCTCTGCGTATTAGCTATGGCGCCTGGGAAAGTACCATTTCCACGCTGTAATCATATGCTGCACTGCGGGAGAACGAAAAGGGTCTCAGTAGCATCCCTGCAGCAGAGGGAGATCTTGTGCGTGTGGTGGGTGCATACGGACCCCAGTTCAGCGGGTAAGACATGATCTCAGTCAAGCAAGGACGTCCTCATCCAAAGCCGAGGGAGGCCAGGGAACCCGTCTGATTTGCCACCTTCAGGCCTGTCCGGCTGCTGCATCTCACCCCACCTGGGGGATGCCGGGCTGCAGGGCAGGTGGGAGGCGCTCAGGGCTCCTTCCCAGGGACCCCACCTCCAGATCACTGTCTTGGCTTCCCCAGCTGTCCTCCTCCCCGAATCTAAATAGTCTTATCAGGCCTGGAGAAGGAGTTTCCCAGCTTTTCATGTAATCTTCCAAATCTTTGGTTTATGCTGAAAGCCTGGGATTTGAGACTCCAAAGCTAAAAATATGACTCTTGCATTATCTACATTCTACTGGTTTCGCCTTCCCTGGAGCACTAAACACGGACGGCCTAGCTGCCTCATGGGGAGAAAACACAGGAAATAACCAGTGGGCAAACAGGCCCCAGTAATTTCCCACTGCAGTCGTGAGGCTCCAAGAGGAGTACGGTAGGCGGTGCACAGAGATGGCCTCTGCCTGTGTGCAAGGGGGATGAGAGAAGCGGGAAGAGTGCAGGCTGCAGAAGTTCAGAGTCTGACGCCATGGTTTCCTGACTCTCTGTCCTGGAGCAAGTTTCCTAAGCGTTCTGTGTCTCAGCTTCCACATCTGCAGAACGGAGACTAGTGCCCACCTTACAAGGCCCTGTGTTTATACTGTGCTCAGTGAATGAATTACATTATTACCACTGCTGCTGACTCCTGTCTCTTAAAGCCTTTGGTGGCCATGGGTCAATGCCATCAACACACACAGTACCTCACATGTACCATTTCACAGGGTAAGGAGCTACTGTCCCCAGGGGTGAGGCTAGGCTGAGTTTCTTGGAAAGGCAGCCCTCTGGGTACAGGCGGGGTAGGTCCTCAGGGCTGGGTTAAGAGGAATCAGCTGATGTCAGTCAAGGCCGTGCTGAGTGCTGACGTGGAGAGGCAGATTCCTGAGGAGCCGGAGTGGGGATTGGAAGACAGATCCATGCTTCCAGTCCAGGGGACAGGAAAGAGACGGGAGGATGAGGGGCAAAGGCAGACAAAGGCTGGCTAATTCAGGGGAGGGGCATGCCTGGCTGACCTCGCTGGCAGTTGCTGGAGATCAGAACACACACGGGGCCTCTCCTGAGATGCGACTCATGCTTTGCTGAGGGAGGTGCTGCTTCTGCGAGCCGGGACCGGAAGGGGAAACTGAGAAAGAGACACGGGTCCAGCAGTGCCCATCTACATAAGGTCATTCTGGAGCCCATCAAACTGAAGAGTGAGAGGACATGGGGACCTCGACCCTTCCACCTGCCCATCCCTGTGCCCCAGGGCCAGTCTGGTCAGTGTCCCTCTCGAGGGCCAGTCTGGTCAGTGTCCCTCTCGACCTCACATTCAGGGCGACAAGCCTGCGGGGACAGTGAAAAGAACATCGCATCAGGAGTCAGGAGACCTGGGCTCGAGAGCCAGTCGTATGACCAGTTAGCCTGTGGCCTTGGACATACCCCTTCCCCTCCCCGGACCCGCGGCCCTGCCACGAGGAGGTAGGAGTCGATAACAGCAGCTGCACTTGGGAGGAGCAGTGTGGGCAGAGTTAAAAGTGGGGGTTTGGGAGCTAGAGAGAATCTCCATGTGAATCCCGTCTTTGCCATGGAGTAGATGTAAATACAGGGCAAGTATGTAATCTTTCTAAGCTCCACTTCCCTCATGTATAACAATGGAGATACGAATAGCACACGTCTCCTGTGATTATTTAGAAGATTAAGTCCAAGCGTGTCTGTGACGTGTCCCTATAAGCACGTGATCAATCGTTGCACTGTCACTGCAGTGATTATTCAGGGGAGCCGCGGGGCTCCATCAGCTCTGTGGTGGGAGAGTTCAAGTCTGTGGGCCTGCTTCATCCACAGCCCTCAGTTTTTCTACCTATTTTATGTATCTTTTTTTAATAAACATACATGCTCCAACTAAGAATAATAATAGTATTATAAATCACTGGATTAGACCAGGGGTTGGCAAACTTTCTGTAAAGTGCCAGATAGTAAGTAGCTTAAGCTTCATGGGCTGCACGTGGTCTCCACTGCGTATTCTTTTATTAGAGTTAATAAAAGAACGAGCGTTAATTCTTTTATTAGGGTTAGGGTTAGAACTAGGGTCACGCTTACACAGAGAATAAGAGTATTTGTTGGGATTTGGTAACAGTCAACAGAACATCTCGGTGGCTTAACACAGTCTAACGTCGCAGCAAAATGTGAATTGGGGCTCAGGGGGGTCTACACCACAGAGTCTTTTGGGGACCAAGAGTCCTTCCATGTAGTGGCGTCCCCATCCATCTGGAGGCCTCCTCTGGGTGGAAGGAAAAGACAGATGGCCCCACGATCAGAGTGAGTTAAAAATACACGACTATTCTGTACGTGATAGACTGTGGGCTGATTTTGGCCTGAAGGACATAGTCTCCCCTCCCCCAGATTCGACCACGTCTTAGGTTCCTTCTGAAGGTGAAACAAACTTCTTTCCGATAAGCCTTGTTTTTCTCCATCCGAACAGCTCGGCTGCCCACGTTATAGGCGCTCGCACTCTCGCACGCGTGATCGTCCTTTTCATGTTTATAACAGTTGTCAGATGTAGCGTTTTTGTTAAATTTTATGTTTATTAATATTACAGAGTTCTCATAGAGGTGGTGTATTACATCCCCAGGGCTGCCATTACAAAAACCCACCAACTGGGTGGCTTAAAATAATAGAAATTTATTCTCTCAGAGTTCTGGAGACCAGGAGTCCAAAGTCAGAGTATAGGCGGCATTGATTCCTTCTAGGGTCTCTGGGGGAGAATCTGATCCAGGCTTCTCCTCACTTCTGGTGATGGCCAGCAGTCCTTGTAGACGCGTGACTCCAATCTCTGCCTCCGTCTCCATGTGGTGTTCTCCCCGTGTCTCTGTGTCGTCACAAGACCATCTCCCTGTGGGATTAGGGCCCACTCTGACAGCCTCATCTGAACTTGATGAAATCTTCAAAGAACCTATTTCCAAATAAGCTCATTCATGTTCGCGGCTACCAGGGGTTAGCAGCTTCACAGATCTTTTTTGGGGGGGGACACAGGTCAGTCCACACACAGCAGGTGGAGAACTGCACACGGTGGTCTGTTCCTCTCTGAGAGCTGTGAGATGTCAGGAGTGGTGAGGAAGGTCGGGGCTGCCCTGGAGTGTACCGAGATGAGAAACCTAAAGGAGTTCAGCTTTTACTAAATTTCTCCGCAAGTTGCAGAGAGAACAGTGCTGTTACGGCTGCGACCTTGGAGAATGTAGAATTTTCCTTTTTAGAGTTGTTTTTTTTATGGACATGGAACAATGCACTAGAAAACGTTGCACATTCTGTACTCTCCTTCTATTTTCAACTTACAAAATGCTGTATTCAAAATACCGGAACAGGGAGGCTTGTGGTTACTAGCGAAATTAAAAATAAAAGCAAAAAGCCCCATAGTATCCACGTCACCCCAAGAGGGAGAGGCAGGCTGGTGCCCTGGACAAGCAATGGACTTTCTGGTGAATTTGAACCCCCTTCTGCAGAGGTCAGGATTGGAAAATCATGACCAGCTGGTTGTAATTCTGTCCTATTTTGAAACAGATGACATAGACAGCGAGCCCATCACTAGGGCCGAGATCTGTTTTCCCCTACTTGGTCTAAGTTCCAGAGACCCAGTTTGCAGAGTAGAGAAAAGGGGCAAAATATTTTCTTGGTGACCTCACCCCACCACTGCCAGTGGAAAACCTACCAATGTCCCACGACTGGCCATGGGAATGGGCCCGTGCCACACCATCTCGAATGTTCCAAAGCAGGACTTATGTCTCTCTTCCAACGTTTCATGGCACTTTTTGTCTTTACTCCTCTTCGGTGGCACTTGTGACAGTCTTCCGTATTCACAAGTCGCTTCTCCCCTCCTGAAGGGCAGGCTCTTTAACTCTTGGATCTATGACGCAAGAGCAAGAAGCCAGTGGAAAGAGGGAAACTTGAGATGCTGAAGAAGGAGACACTTGCGAGTGGGTCTTTCAGGAGTCAGGAAGGATAGGGCAGAGGACCAAAATGGCCTCTGTCCTCCTCAGGCACCAAGCAGCAGGGAATTTCATTGCAGCTTTCCTGGAAGCCAGGTAACCCCTTCTATTGAGGGTGTAACATCAGAGCTAGAATTCTAGTGAATGCAGCTAGATAGCCCTATCCACAGCTGTCAGCAAGGAGCGATTCACTTAACTTCTCTCTGCCTTAGTCTTCTCATCTGTGTGATGGGCTACGTAAGAACCTTCATACAGTTGTTATGGGGATCACATATGATAATGGACTGGCAGTATTTAGCACATAGCCAGCCTAGCACAGTGGTTCCCAAACCTCCCACATTTCCCCCCCGAGAATTTTGATAGTGTAGACGTGGGTTGGAACCTGAGAATCTGTGTAATTGCCAAGCAGAGAAATTCTAATTTCCAGGGAAATGTGGGAAACAATGCTGTCACAAAACTAAAAGTTCAATAAAGAGTAGTTATTTGTATTATACCATTTTCACATCATTAACACCATCATCATCACGGGGAATTCTTTTCTTTTAAATCAACATCTTATCTTTATTGAACATATATGAAAGAATTAATCGACTTAATCCTTAAATTTTGGATTCCAGAATACATAAGCCACAGATTTTGATTCTGGCTCCAGCTAATACAGCATTTTGACCTTCAAAATGTTTAATCTCTTACACCTCAGTTTCTTCATCTGTAAAATAGGTAGTTGAAACTGGTAAGGGTGTGGTAATTGTTATAGAAAATAATAGATATATAAAGTAGCTGAGATGCAGCAGGTCCTTCATCTATGAAAGATTTTCTTTTAAGCAATGGCTCAAATACTTTTTTTTTAATTAATTAATTTATTGGCTGCGTTGGGTCTTCGTTGCTGTGTGCAGGCTTTCTCCAGTTGCAGTGAGCGGGGGCTACTCTTCATTGCAGTATGCAGGCTTCTCGTTGCAGTGGCTTCTCTTATTGCCGAGTACGGGCTTTAGGCGCATGGGCTTCAGTAGTTGTGGCATATGGGCTCAGTAGTTGTGGCTCACGGGCTCTAGAGCACAGGCTCAGTAGTTGTGGCACACGGGCTTAGTTACTCCGTGGCATATGGGATCTTCCCGGCCCAGGGATTGAACCCATGTCCCCTGCACTGGCAGGTGGCTTCTCAGCCACTGCACCACCAGGGAAGTCCCTCACATACTTTCTATTTTTTATTTTTATTTTTATTTTTTATTGGAATGTAATTGCTTTACACTCTTGTACCAGTTTTTGAGGTACACCAAGGTTAATCATCTGTATTTATACACATATCCCCGTATCCCCTCCCTCCCTCAAATACTTTTTAAAAAATACTTTTAAAAACAATTACCTAAACTCTTTCCCCCAATTTGACATTACATAGAAGACCATTATATAAACATGAAAACAGAACTGTTTTTGTTCTCAGATGTATATCTTCCTTTCTTCCCACCAAACTCCCCTATTGGCCATTGAATTACTTCCATAGAGCTCTGTGCAATGTTTTTGTTTGTTTGTTTGTTTTTAAAGACTCTGTCTTAAATAACAGAAATGTTAACTGACCTTTAACATGTTAACTGACCTTATGATTTCTTGCATTTCTAAAAGTGTATGTATTGGAGGCTATAAAGATGTCTTGCATAGTATAGGCCACGTATGCTGTCTACAGTGCACTCACACGATGGGGGTCCTGCTTGAAGACAATGTTTGGGGAAAGATGCAGCGGTACTGGCAGATTCTGTGGTATAATTGAGGCTAGTTATCTCAGCTGTGGTCTGATATGGAGATGGTCTCACTGTTTGTAGAACTGGTAGGCTTGTAACCAAATTCAAACCACCCCCAGCTTGAAGCTCAAAGCCATTATTTCCATTTTACACTTACTTAGGTGGGGAGAGACCTTAACTTAGAACAAGCAGGTGGATTTCACTCAGTGAATTCAGTGGCTATAAAGCTCGCCCGTGATTCGTTTCCATGATTCCTCTGGGGATGAGACACAGCAAGCCATCAACAGAAAGTGGTCATCACCGCTTTCTGACTGGGGCGCCCACATAGGGAGAGAATCACGGAGTCACGGCATTAACGGGGCTGTGGGAAAAATCTTGTCCCGTGGGAACTCCTGTCCATTTTAACTCTTCATGCTACTATTTTTCCATCCTTCTTAGACATCCAAGGGCAAAGCCCTTTACAGACTTCTCTCTGCATTCGATTGCTTTAATGGCTCTCAAACTCCTTAAAATCAGTAACACGTATTGTAATCATTTTCTGCTTTCTGTTATGTCATTTTCTTGACTTTTCCCAGTGCCTTCAGTGAACACTTGGGTAGAAGAAACCAAATCACAGAATTCATTATATTTACTTCAGTGTCTAGCATAGGAATGTCTTACTAATGTGTCTGTGAGAAGATTCATGAACCAATTGCATCTAGTTACAAGATGTCTTAAAGTCCTTTCTTTTGAGCATAACTGTTTACTCATTTGACTGTTTTTTGTCTATTTCTGTACGTGCTCACTGTTAAAATAACAATAGATTAATAATAGATTAGTAATAATAATAATAGTAGATTGCTCTAAGGGTGTATATTAAGATGGCACCTAGTCCAGGGGGGCCTTGAAATAACTAAATCGCAGAGGTGCAGCTCTCAAAGGGAAAGGATGTATAGGTAAGGGTGGCAAGGAGAAACAAAGTGACAATTTTGAGTTGAGTCTCCCCCTTGAATGTGAGCATATGGCTCCCAGAGGTGGGGCTGGACCCTAGAGAAGGCTTCACCTACCCCCAATTACCATACCCCTTGTCCCCAGAGCACTACCCTGGAGGTCAGAACTCACATTCTAGTTAAGGGAAAATTACATTCTGTGGCACGAAAGTAAAAGAGCCCAGAAAGACAGGGAAGAAGGGTGTCTATAGCTAGGGTAGAGCAACTCTGTAAAAAAACCTCCAGTAACTCAGTGGCCGGACACAATTAAGGGAAGCTGAGACAAAGCGAGAGAGTAGCACAGACATATATATACTACCAACTGTAAAATAGATAGTCAGTGGGAAGTTGTATAACAAAGGGAGTCCAACTCGAGGATGGAAGATGCCTTAGAGGACTGGGGTGGGGAGGGTGGGGAGGAGTCAAGGAAGGGAGGGAATATGGGGATATGTGTATAAAAACAGTTGATTGAACTTGGTGTACCCCCCAAAAGATAATAAATAAATAAAATTAAAAAAAAAAAGATGAAGTGAGTTGATGGTGGTGGGGGGAGGCAGCTCTATTCATACGGACTTTCGGGGACCTAGAATTCTTCCATCGCATGGCTGCTCCATCTTCCAGGGCTCTTGAGGCCTCCTCTTGATGGAAGAAAAAGAAAGAACATAGAGCAATTTCTAGTTTGAGATGAGTGTAGATCGTTTGGACCCACATTCGAGAATCCAGCCAGAGGTCAAGCCTTAATTATAAGCGAGTCACCCAGCTGTGTGCCTAGGAAGGAAAGAGAAAAGGTCAACACCAAGCCCGTCTCTTTGCCAGAGAGCGAGTACTGGTCCCCAAAATCTAGTGGCTAAGCCTCTGCGGGCAGCCGAGGAAAGTGGGGATTCACAAAGGGAAAATAAAAGGCAGTGTGTGGAAGAGGACAAAGAAAACTAATTCATGAAAGTCCTGAACTGCTAATTCTCAGTAAAGGTGGCCCGTCGGTGTCCTGGGGTCTGCATTAGTAGCTCAGTTTTCCACCCGAGAAGAAAAGTTACAGAACTGGGAGGTTGTGGGTTTGGGGCAGAAAAGGTTCTGTCTTCAACTAGCAGACCATGCCTGGTTTCCCTCACAGTCTGTATTCTCATCCTAATTTCTCCCTGTTCCTAAATCTGTCTCCCCTAGAGTGCTCAGGCATAGTTCCTAGAAGCAAAAAATATGACCCTTGGCATATTTACTGTGACGTTAAAAGTACGGGTTTTCAAGGTATGGTTTTGAGTTTTGTGATTGTTTTTCCCTTAGGGAAGATGTCTTCAATTCAGATAATTCATCACCAGGTGGTAAATAATAGTGAAAGTTAATGATACGTGACAACTGTCCTTCCTTCTTGTCAAGCCCTGTTCTCAGCACCTTTATGGGTGTTACCTATTAGGTCTTCTAACAACCTGTGAAGCAGGTCTTATTATTATTTTCCGTATTTTACAGCTTTGGAAACTGAAACACAAAGAGGTTAAGTAGCTTGGCCAAGGTCACACCACCATAACTGAAGCCGGAATTCCAACCAAAACAAGAACAAGTCTTAACCACGACATTCAGCAGCTTTGGTGCCAAAAGCTGAACATCCCCTAAGAGTATTTAAGTGAGAAACATAGATAAGCCTGATTTTGCTCTCAATAATTGTTTTTTCTATCAAAAATAGAACTTTTCAGTTTATTTAAACAGAAAACATAACACTACTGTTACCATGGCATTACATTTTAGAAGATTTAAAGCGAGATGTAAAAATACAAGTTCCTAGATACAAGTAAGCACCTTTTCCATTCATCTTAGCAAGAAGTCTTAACCCTTTCTTTCTGTACTACATTGTACTAATTGAAAACAAGTAACATTTATTCATCAATGGTACTTTTTAATCCCTTTGCTCTTTAGACTTTCTTTTATTGTGTGGAAACTTACCATGTTACATTTCTGAAACTCTCAGAAAAGGATTTATCTCCTTTATTTACCTCATCTTCTATCACTATCCTCTTAAATATAGAATACTATAATATTTTCCTTCCACAAAAAAGAACAATAATCAGAGCACATTTGTATGCCTTATATAGTCTTGTCATTTTTCCTTTCCATTCAGAATATCTCCTCCAACTGATGCGTTATTTTTACTTTCATTATGTCTCTGTGTCATTTGAGATGTAAAGCTTCCATGGTTCCTTGTTTGCTGATTTCTGCTGGGCTGGGTAAGGCACACAATGTGATACTAAGTAGGGCATCATTTGCTTTCCTCCAGGTCTTAGGTGTTTCATCATTAATTATGCTGTTAGTTGCAGGAGTTCTACTTAGATGCTGTTTATCAGATTGAGGAAGTTCCCTCCTATTCCTAGTTTACTGGGAGTTTAGATCATGAGTGGATGTTGAATTTTGTCAAATATTTTTTTCTGCATGAACTGATATGATCACATGGTATTCATTCTGTATTAGATAGCTGTTTTGGTGGATTATGTTGATTGATTGTTGAGTATTGAACTAGATTTGCATTCCCAAGATAAACTCCACAAAGTTGTGGTCCATTTTTCTTTTTATACATTATTAGATACAGTTTGCTTTTTTAAAAAAAATATTATTTAGAATTTTGCATCTATATTCATGAGGAATTTGTCTCCAGTTTTTTGTTTTTGTTTTCTATTTTTAAAAATTTTTTAAAGTTCTTTATTGGAATATAATTGCTTTACACTGTTGTGCCAGTTTTTGAGGTACACTAAAGTGAATCAGCTGTATTTATACGTATATCCGCATATCCCCTCCGTCCCTCAACTCCCTTCCACCCTCCCTATCCCAGCCCTCTAAGTCATCACCCATCATCGAGTTGATCTCCCTGTGTGATGCAGCAGCTTCCCCCTAGCCATCTACTTTACATTTGGTAGTGTATATATGTCATTGCTACTCTTTCACTTCGTCCCAGCTTCCCCTTCGCCACCCACCACCCTGTGTCCTCAAGTCTGTTCTCTACATCTGCATCTTTATTCTTGCCCTGCCACTGGGTCATCAGGACCATTTTTTTAGATTCCATATATATGAGTTAGCATACGGTATTTGTTTTTCTCTTTCTGGCTTACTTCGCTCTGTATGACAGTCTCCGGGTCCATCACCTCACTGCAAATAACTCAATTTCATTCCTTTTTATGGCTGAGTAATATTCCATTGTATATATGTGCCACATCTTCTTTGTTCTTTCTTTCTTTTTTTTTGTACTTTTTCTGTTTGATCTTAGAATCAGTGATGATGGCCTCATAAATTTAATTGGGAAGTATTTTTTCCTCTTCTAATTTGGGAAGAGATATTATGGAATTGATGTTACTTCTAAACATGTTTGGTAAAATTTTTCAGTGAAAACATCTGGGCGTAGACAATTTTATTAGAAAGTTTTAACTACTAGTTCAATTTCCTTAAAAGTTACAGGGCTATTCAAGTTTTCTATTATATTTTGATTGAGTTTAGGCAATTGTGGTCTTTTCAACAAATGGTGTTGAAACAGTTTGCCATTCACACACAAGAAAATAAATCTCTAAGCCTCACACTTCATAAAAGATTAACTGAAATGCATGCTAGATTTAAATGTAAAATGTAAAAGCATTAAAATTTTAGAAGAAAATGTAGGAAATCTTCATGGCCTTTGGTTAGGCGGAGAGCTCTTAGCTGCGATACCAAAACTGTCATCCATAAAGCAAACAAAAAAGATAGATTAAAATTTTGCCCTGAGAAAGACACTGTTTAAAAGAAAGAAGGAAAAAAAACATGCTATAGACTTGAATTTTAAATTGTATTCTGACAAAGAATTTGTATCCCACTATATAAAGAACACCCAGTACTCTGTAGTAAGAAAACATACACGCCAGTTAAAAAATTGTCAAAATATTTGAATAGACACTTCGCCAAAGTGGACATACATCAGGGTTCATCATCAACAGTGACGAGAGAAGTGTCAACCTGAAACCAGGGTATTCGGATTTAGATGCTAGACCACGTTAAAATTCCACTTGTAGAGAAAATCGTTATAATCAACACGTATTGAATACTGAACATGGACATTCAGAAGAGTTGTTAACAAAGAGGGCAAGACAAACTCAAATTGGTAACTCCAAGAGGAGCTGGTGCTGGCAGCTACTTTCACTCTGGAAGGCAAAGCCCAGGCGGTGAGATGGGGACCCCAGCCACAATGCCTAACAGCTGGGAGTCAGAATCTAAGCAAGAGGTCTGAGTGCTCGTCCAGCGGCTTTCCAACAAAAATAGATTTTATCATAAAACTATGTCACCTTCTGAGGCCACGTTCTCCGCCAGCGTCTGCCAGGGTCTCACGGGATGGGTGGTTTGAGCTGCACGTACGTGGGAGCAATTAGACCCAGCTGCCTGAAGGAGGCCACTGATTGGGAAATGGAGACCCCAATGCGTTCAGACATACCTGCTGCACCGCTGAACACCAGGGCATAGGAAGTGGAAAAAGAAAAATTAGATAAAAGAGAGTTCATGATTTGTAAAGATGTTGGGTATAGTTTCCTTTTTCTAACATAACTTCATCAAGAAAGTTGGAAGTTTTGTACCTGTGTAAACTTAATAGTATAGGGATATCTGTAGTCATCAAACTCTTGGACAAATGATACTGATAATTAACTATCACAATATGTGAATTATGTTTCATACTGTGCATGTTTTATGCTAGCTTTCAATAGTGTAGTTATCAACAGTGAATTCTCTGGAGTCAGATGGCCTTGAATGAAACACGAGCTCAATCACTTCCCAGTTATGTGACCTTGGGCTAGTTACTTGACCTCTCATCAGTTTCCTTAATTGCAAAATGGAAATAATAATAGCTACTCATGATTTAACTGTTATAAAACCCTTGGAACAATCCTGAGTACGTGCTGAGCATTCAATAAACAAATCACCATCATCATCAGAACACAATTTGCTTCTATTTTACCAATAGAGACTTTGGCAGAGCCCTTAGTTATAATTCATTAACAACTACACAGAGTTATGCTAGCTGAGTGGGAGGCAGAAATGACTTACAAAATTAATACTCCTACCTGATCATTTTAAAGAAGAGAGAAAAAAATACTTTGTTAATTGTCATACATGCTGAAAACCTTCTTACCAAGAAAAATAAGTCTTCCATCCTCTTTCCATCTTTTTAAGACTGAATGAAAATGATTTCATAAGTTTATGAAACCTTCAAGGGAAATCTTATGGTGTAAGTACTTCCTGCAATTGGATGTTTTCTTGGATAATTCAGATTTACTATAACTCATCTGGAGAGTGGCCACTTTGATAAGCAGGCCAGGCGTGTGTGTGCAGGCTGCTGAAAGATGACATTTCTGAATGTGCCTCCCACAAAACCCTTCGTTTCTTTTTCAAGGCAATTAAAATATTTGTAATACACGTAAAGAATGATTGACAGCAAAGAAAAGCCACAATGACATTTATTTCATTATTTTAGTTTTTCCTTGTGTTTTGAGGCCTTTGTGGGTAGGAAAATGAAGCTAGGTTTTGGAATCACATAGCTGTAAGTGTAGTTTGTATGACTTTGGACAAGTTACCTATATTTAAGTGGACTTTAGTTTCACTATCTTGAAGTATTTCACATTATAGGGTGCAACAGGCTGAATAATGGCTCCTCCCAAAGATACCCACATCCTAATCCCTGGAATCCGTGAATGTTACTTCATGTAGCAGAAAAGGACTTTGCAGGTGTGATTGAATGAAGGATTTTGAGAAGGGGAGACTATCCTGAATTATCTGCTGGGGATCCTAAATGCCATCACATGCATCCTCATAAGTGGAAGGCAGAGGGAGACTACACCACACCAGATGGGATGGCAGTGTGAAGTCAGAGGCAGAGACTGGAGTGATGCCACCACAAGCCAAGGAATATCGGCAGCTGCCAGATACTGCGAGGGGCAAGGAGCAGGTCATCCCTGAGCCTCTGGAGGGACCGTGGCCTGGCTGACACCGGCAGATCAGTGATGCTGACTTCAGACTTTGGGCTTCAGAACTGGAAGAGGATAAATTTCTGTTTTAAGCCACCAAGTTTGCGGTAATTTGTTACAGCAGCCACAAGACATTAATACATATATATTATATACAAAGTACGTTCCCAATACACACACATATAAAGAGTACACACAAAGTACCTATCGGGGTCTGGCACACAGGACAGGCACACACATTGGCAGGCGTGTAACCTCTCAGTCATATTTATCTGAACTGTAGCAGTTTGCCTGCCTGGCTGACCTCTCCCTATGATATTAAAACCTAAAAACGAGCCATTTTTTTCTGCTTTTTTAAAAATTAATTTTTATTGGAGTATAGTTGGTTTACAATGTGTTAGTTTCTGCTGTACAGCAAAGTGAATCGGTTATACATATATCCACACTTTTTAGATTCTTTTCCCATATAGGTCATTGCAAAGTATTGAGTAGAGTTCCCTGTGAAAAATAGCCCTTTAAAAAAAAAGTGTTGGTTCCTAGGGTTTGTTTTCTCAGAAGAAAACAAACCCTAGGCATAATACCATCCTTTTTCTTTATTTACAAGAATAGAAATCACTGTGTGACTGTTTTCTGTTTATTAAAGTAAAATTCCCCTCAGATTCTTTAAACATCTTTTGTATTCAGCATTAGTAAAACATTATTGTGTTTGAAGAATTTATTTCATACTACATTGCAATATATAGTAAATTATACTTACATCAGAATTTTTAGTTTTGCCATCCAGGGCATCCCACTGAAGGCCAGCCCCCTCCCCGCCTGCCTGGCCCCACCTGGACCACCAGGCGCTCCTAGAGATAACGGGTCTCTAGGGTCCTAGTTCTGCTTCTCTTGTCTCCTCTGTGTAAAAAGTGTGCCCCCTCTTCCCTCCTGGGCATTAAATCCTGGTCTGCATGTGGACCTGGGGTTTCTGGTTACTCTTACCACTTAGATTTTAATTTTTTCTTTGGTTTTTTTTTTTCCTTTCTTATCACTTCTATGTATTAAAAATATCATTTTCTTTTTATATAGCATTTCTATTGCTTATATTAAAGGAAGGGGCTTCATATGTGTCTGAACCACTGTGTCACCAGAAGTGCCATTGTTCCCCAAACATGGTTTCAACTTTCCCTTTTTAATACTTCCCTCCTCATGGTTGTTTGTGAGTCTCCCTTCTCAGGCTTCTCTAGGGTTGATTGACGGCATAGCTTATTTCTCTTTGTATCCTGCCTAATGCAACACAAGGAAGATGCTTATTAAATCGTAGAATGAGCGAGAGAGAGAGAGAGAGAGAAGGATAACTTAATAGGTGTTAACCTCAAAGTGGGGAACTTTTTTTTTGAGCCACAGGAACGAAAGTTTGTTACTATGACTCCTATCCGACCCTATCACTTCTTAAATGCAGCGTCTTAAAGAACTGCAAAAAGCCAAACCATGAATCTTCTAAGGACTCCGTCGTTGTAAATTTATGTTTGCAGCTGAAGTCAGCCACACCTCCTGGGGCTGCTTTTAAAATAATTCTTTTCTCCAAAAGTCACGGTATCCTGGCATGTAACAATAACACGCAAGAGCCCCAGCCTCGAGGAGCTGTTTGTTTTTGTAGGAGCAGAATCAACCTTCTTTTAATGAACGCGGGGCTCGCCGCAGGTTCAGGGGTTTTATTCAGCTGTTTTCTGAAGCTCTCAAAGCTCAGCTAATGAAATTCTAGCAAGACCCCATCCAGCCTGGACACCCCTTCATCTTGCTGCTCACCAGCCCCGACCTCGGACAGACAGACAGACAGACAGGCAGAGGTGTCGTGCTGACCAGGAGCCTCGTTGCCTCTCATTTGCTTTGTACCCCAGCAGCCGAGGCGTCCTGGACCAGTGCCCTGGAAACAACGCACAAGTCTCCAAGGCACAGTCGCTGCCTGATAGGACTTGAACGGAGAGGTGATAACAGCCGTTGAGACAGAGCAGGGCCACGAGCCCCCCACCCCATGTCTGCTGAGGTGCTGCAGACACTTAAGCCCACCCTCCACTGCCGGAAGGAGGGGGTGGGCAGGGAGATCAATTGACAGGTGGCTGCGCATCGCTCCAGGTGAGCAGGCCCTGAACCTGCACACCAGGGTGGCACCAGGCCACCACCTCTACACTCCATCCTCTCGGGTGACCCTGAAATACTACTTTCCCAGCCAAGAAGCCTGGCATGCCAGCCAGGTAGCCTGCAAACGGATGCCAAGGCTGTCACTGGCGAAGGACTTGAAAAGGTACAACCGCGACCTTCCGACTCCCACCTGAATCAGACACACCTGTATCCATCCATCTGCCCGCTGCACCAGACTGTAGTGAACAATAGAGCAGGAGGGCAGGTCCTACCTGGTGGGTTTCAGTACATGAGATGGACGATGAGAAACATACAGGGACGATGACATCGCCTCTGCCACCCCAGTGCCCTGTGTGTCCGTGCTCCGGACACAAAGCCAAAGCAATTGAAAAGGGGTGGCTTTTCCTCCACAGCCTCCAGACCTCTCTGAGTATTGAGGTCCTCTGATACATAAGGGATCTCCTGCTTCCTGAGCATTACAAGGGGAGGGGATAATTTCTGCCAGTATGCTAGCTACTCTCCCTGGGAGCAGTTAAACCGAAGGGTTCATAATGACGTTTCTGTCAACCACGGGCTGAGTGGGGCCAGAAGCTGTGCGTCTTTCTCACTTTGCACCCCTGCAGCCTGGAATGGGGTCCACCAGGCAGCGTGGACTCAACAGACACCTGAAATGCCATTCCTTAGAACTAAGTCTGCAACTCAAATGGAGGCCTCCTGGAAGGTGGGGTCCCCCAGCCACCACATCAGGCCCCTCTCTCCTGAAGTGGTTCGTCCTAGAGCGCTGTGATGAGGGTTTCCCCTCTGCCAGAGGCCAACCAGGAATGCTGGAGGGCAAAGCCCGTTGTAGGAAGCAGACTCCAGCTCAATGGGAAGCATTTCTTTATTCATTACGGGTGTGGGCTCTGGAGCAGGTGGTGGGTGGGGGGTGGGCTGTGGGCGGTGCTGCTCCTGGCACCCGAGCATCTTACCAGACCGTGCACCATAGAGTTGGACATGGACTGAAAGGTGTCTTCGCAGGTAAGGCACAGCTGTCCGTGGGGTTCATAGCATGGTGGTCGGGGTGAAGAGCTCTTCCAGCAGAAGCAGGAAGGCGTGCTGCCCAGCAACTGGGGCGCAAGGCCGCGCAGAGCTCCCTCCCACCTGCGTCCACATCTGAGTGCTCTGAGGGCCCATGGGGTTACTCCACTAATTCCCGGAGGGCCATTAACCAGAGGTGACACTTGACGCCACTCCAGAAGCAAAACAAGAATTCAACTACACCAAGCCCGTTGAAATATTCAGACACACACAAACGCAAAAGCAAATGAGACCCCAAATGCGGCAGTTTCTGAGAACAATCAGACTAAAAGCAGGAGATTAGGTTTGAATTTAGACTCTGCTGATTAGATATGAGAGTCCAGCAAGCTGCCAGATGAAACACAGGACGCCCAGTTAAACTTGAATTTCAAATAAATTTCAATAACTGTTTAAGTGTGCCCCATGCCATGTTTGCCCCCTGTGGTATTTTTAATGGCTAAATTTGGCAACCCTGGTGCTGCAGAAATTGAGGTTATCAGTTACGAGGTAGATAACATGGGGTGATCTTTGTAAACGCTGATGTGACGCTGAATAGAGTCTTTTCCTACGTGTTTGCCACTCCTGGAGTCAGGGGCTGTGTCCTAGCGAACTGTAACCCACAGTCCCCAGTGCCTGTCATGTGGGCAGTGGTACATGAACAGCATGTTGAATTGGGTGTAATGATTAAATGATATTTAGGTGGTAGAGCAGCTGATTGGGGAAGGGGGCTAAAAATAAGGTTGCAAAGAATATGCAGGGACTGCGCCCTGAAGGAGCTGCTCTGGCTGTTCTCAGGAAGTCCTCCTGGTTGGAAAGAGTCAGGCATGGCAGCAGAATGCAGTCGGCGGGTTGTCAGAGCAGGGGTGTGGGGGGAAGTTCATGGTAGAGGATTAATGATTCAGTGACAGTGTGGCAGCCTTCCTGACATGACTTTTCCCCTAGGTTACAAAAATCATTGGAAAATTGAAAAAATAAAAAAACCTACAGAAAAATATTGATTAAATTCATTCATAACCTCATAACCCAGAGATAACCACAGTATTTAATTCTACATTCATAGTATTTCTAAGAAGTATATACATATACAAGTATGTATGTATATTAGAAATTAAAACTCACATATAATTTTTTATCTAGTTTTTTCAAAATATTTTATTGTGAGCGTCAGTTCATGTCCTTAAATATTCTTTGAATATATAATTCTGATGTCTGCCTTTTATCAACTTTTGGATAGGTCACAATGTATTACACCAATCCCTAAACATTCAAAATTGAAGTTGTTTTTAGTTCCTTGGCATTACAAGTAAAGCTGTTGCAGTCGTTCAGTCATGCAAACCTATATACACATCTCTGATTATTTTCTCAGGGCATTGAAGTGAAATTATGAGATCAATGATTATACACATAAAAAGGTATTTTTTTGAAGTATTTATATTTAGGGAATTCCCTGGCTGTCCGGTGGCTAGGACTCCCCACTTCCACTGCTGGGGTCCTAGGTTTGATCCCTGGTCCCTCAAAGCTGTATGGCCTGGCAAAAAAAAAAAAAAAAATTAGTGTTAAGAGAAAGAAACTGTCATCATCAGTGCTGCCTTGGAGCTACTATCACCTTGGAGTTAATAAACTTCTATGAAAAAAGTAAAGTATTTATAGTTATTCAGCATTGACCACATGTCCTGCGCTATTCTAGGTACTTAAGATGTGCTAAATCATTTTATCCCCATAGTCATGACGGATGTTTTTTTTTTCCTCATGTTTCAGAGGAGGGAATTACAGCACAGAAAAACTAATAACCTGCCAAATTTTCACACCTAGAAAGTGAAAGAGGAGGGATTTGTCTCAACCCCATTGGTCTCTAGTCCAACAGTCTAATTGCTCTTTGCTGCTATTTTACCAATTTTCCATTGGTAGTTTTAGAGTTCTCATTGCACACATGGGGAGAAATAGAAAAATTATATCTTTATCTTTGGTATTATGATAACCAATAGGCTGTTTCATTCGTACTTTTGACAACTATGTAGGTTGAACTTTTTCAATTTAGTAATGCTTTTCATAATAAAATTATTTCATATTTATTTTAAAAATTTGCTTTTTTTCTCTTTACTGAACTGGCAGTTTTTATGTCAGGGTGATTGTCTTTTACTCTTTGATATATGTGTGTATAAATAAATACATGTGTGTGTGTGTGTGTGTATCTATCCCCCCTCCCACATATATATGTGTGTGTATGCATATGTATATAGGTGTGTATATGTACATACATATATATACATGCATATATATGGAGAGAGGGAGCAGGTATGTATATGTTGAGGGTATTAACCCTTTACTATCATAAATATTCTTTTATTCCCCATGTAGTGTGGCCATTTAATTTTATAAAGGTTTGAATGTCCTTAATTCCTGTATACCCAAACTAATTTCTTTTACTGTTTCTTACTTTAAAGATTTTTACTTAAGAACTGCTTCTGTCTTAAACATTCATACTTTCTTTTAGCTCTGTTGTAATTTTATGTTTTATTAACATATCTGATCTATTTGAAAATTTTTAGTGTCATTTTGCTATTAGGAATATCACTGATCTTTAAAACTAATAACCAAGTTTCCCAGTAACATTTACTAATTAATGCATCATTTCTCCAGTTACTTAAAAGTTTGCTTCTATCACATACTTTTTGTGGCTTTCTGTTCTCTTCCATGGCTCTCTTTATCCTATGATGTTGCCATGTTGTCCTCATGATTGTAATTTTATAAACAGTGTATCAGTGTCTCTGCATCACTCCTCTTTTAAATAAATTTGCCTCTCCTTGTTCCTTTATGTTTTTGGATAATCTTCAGAATCACTTTTTCACATTACAAAATAACATCATTGTGAAATTTATTGGAAATACCTTAAACTTACCTGTTATTTGGTGGAAGAGTTACATTTATAAAATAATATCTTTCCTTCTAAGAATAAAATTTATTTTACTTTTATTCTTTACTATATCTTGATAAAATTTTGTAGTATTTTTTCACGTAGACCCTGAATGCTGCTTTTTAAATTTATTCCTATTTTGTGTATTTTTTATTCATTTGAATAAATCTCTTTTTTGAAAAAATGCTAATTGGCTTTTTGAAATGTTTAAAAGAGTCATTGAGGCTTTGTTGTAGTGGCAGTTGGTGCTTATTTATTTTGTTTCAGCCAACATTCTATGTAATTTATTAGTTTGGGTAGATTTTTAGTAGATTCTCTTGACTTTCCATTCATCACCTGGAAATGACAAGTTGGTCTTGTTGCCACTAATGATCTCTCTTTTTTCAGTCTTTTGTTTTATCACTTTAGATAGAAATTCCAAAAAATAGTATATAATTGTGATGATGGGGGGGAAGGGAAAAGGATGGACTAGGGGTTTGGGGTTGGTAGATGCAAACTATTATATATATCATGGATAAACAAAAAGGTCCTGCAGTATGGCATGGGGAACTATAATTCTGGGATAAACGATAATGGAAAAGGATGGAAAAAATATCTATATGTGTATAACCGAGTCACTTTGCTGTACAACAGAGATTGGCACAACATTGTAAATCAACTATACGTCAATAAAAAAAAAGGAGATAATTGTGGTCATGCAGACATGTACCTGATTCCAGTGAAAACTATGGTGTTTCATCATTGCATGTAATCTTCACTGAGTCAAAATATATCCTTTTTTTCTTATGTCAAAAATTATATTTTTTTATTTGCTCATATGGGTATTTGATTTTTATATAATACATTTTTTCCTATGCTGCTTAGATGACTTCCTCTCCAGGCCTGTTTATGTAATATAGTTTAATAGTAGCTTTCCTCAAGTTAACACATCCTTTCATTCTTTAGGGAAAAAAAGGCAACTTGGCTGCAGAACATTGTTTTTTGATGTCATATCAGATTCACATTCCTAATATTTCCTCTGTGGCTGTACAATGGGAACATAGTTTGTATTTTTCTTCTCTTGTGCTGTGGTTGTCAGGTTTTAGAACGAAGGTTAAGATAGCTTTACAAAACTAATTAGGAAGCTTTGGATCTTCTTCTATCCTTTCAAACAGTTTACAGAGTCCGAGAATTATCTGTTCTTAAAAGTTGGAAAAAATTGGTCATAAAAACATGTGAGTCAAGAGCCTTTTTTGGAGGTAAGCCTTTGACAACACTTTCAATTTCTTCCCTAGCTATTTTTTTTCTCTTCAGATTGTCTGCTTCATAATGAGTCCATTTTTGTCATTTCTATTTTCCTAGAAAATCATCCATTTCATTGAGATTTTCAAATTGATAAGCATAAGCAATACACAGTATTCTCTTGCAGTGCTTTTAAACTCTCCTGTCCATAACATCATTCCCTTGTAACTAATTCTGTACATTTACATTGTCTCTCTCTTTTTTTAATTAGGTGTGTAGAGTTTGTTTATATGATTGGTTCAATTACAATACTAGTAAGGTCCAAATATCAGACCTTTAAAATAAATTTTAATTTTTTTCCTCTTTCCTAATGAATTTTTGCTTCTTTCCTCATTACTTTCTCCTTTCTGTTTTCCTAAAGCTTATTTTTGCTTTTCTTTTCGCGCATCTTAGTTGAATGCCTAGTTATTTTGTATTCATCTTTTCTTGAATAACAATGAACATATTTAAGACCAGGCAGTTGCCCTGAGTGTCACTGTGGCAGCATTCCATGATTCTTCACAGACAGCCTTCCTATCAATATTTTCAAAGTACAATTGATCCTTGAACAACACAGGTTTGAAATGCATGGGTCCACTTATACATGGATTTTTTAAATAAATACTACACTTCTGCCTGATCCACGGTTGGTTGAGTCTGAGGATACAGAACCACAGATACTGATATAGAGGGCTAACTAGGAGACTTGAGCATCTGCGGATTTTGGTATCCACAGAGGGTCCTGGATCCAGTCATCGATACCGAGGGATGACTGTAGTTCAGTTATAGTTTTTCCCCTCAGAAGTGTAAAAGCTACTTACATGGTATTTTATCTTAATTTAATTAGAATGGATTTGTTTAAACTGGCATTAGTCATTTATAGGGTTGGGTTTTTTTTTTTTTTTCCATAGTATGTTTAGATGATGCTATCGTAAAATTTCCGCTCTGAGGAATAGAGATACTAAGGTTTTGTAAAGGTTTTGATTTTGTAAATAAATATGTGATCAGTTTGTATTAATGTGTCATGAGCATTTTAAAATAAAATGGATTCCATTTTTAGGGCTCAGATTTGGTATGTGTCTATTATATTATTAGCTTTCATACTTAAATTCACTATAATCTTAATTATTTGTGACTTTCTGCATCTGTTAATGACCAAGAATGGTATATTAAGGTATATTATTGTGTTTCTATTCCTTTCTCATTGTATTTTTAATTGGTATTCTTTATATGCTTTGATGTGATGTTTTCAGTTGTGTGTATGAATTATATTTTCATGGTGGAGTATACGTTTTGAAATATAATAGGACATAATATGATTCCTTTTTTTTCTGTGTAACGTATTGCATCTTTTATTTTATTTCAACATAAATATTTGCACCCATCTTTGTCAGTTTGGGTAAATCTTTGTCAATTTTACTTTTGGCTGTTCTGAGTAATTTCAGTTAAGATGCATTGCCTTAAAGAAATAGACTAACAATACTTTCTTTTTATAGCAGTTTTAAGGGTTCAGTGAGATAATACAATTAAAATGATTAGTGTAGTATTTGGCACATAGAAAATGCTCATGAAATACCAACTAATAATAGCATTAAACAGCATGCATTGAATTTTTAAAACAAAATGATAATTTAATAATCATAATTAAAGAGGTTGGCCTATTTGCTTTTATGGTCACATGGTTTATTTAGGCTTTATTCTTGACCTCTTGTTTCATAGTTTCTATTTTTTTATGTGCCCTTTGGTCTTTCCTTGTTTGTTCACTCTACTTTCTCTTGAGCATATGAGGCAATGTGATAAGTGCTCTGAATGCTATTGTGAACAAAATGTACTTGGCCTGACCTCAAGCAGCTTATATTCCAGCAGGCAAACACGGATCAAATCATCCTTCAAACAATATGTGAAATTCCAACCACAGTCAGTGCTTTGATGCATGTTATGAAAGTGAAATCACAAGTACCACCTTGGATTCATATAAACATTGGTGAAGCACTTTTCATACATTGTGTCATATGAGAAGAATGATGGTGGTATAAGAGGTGTCTCTCAATAGGGTGTGATTAAAGGGTAGATGGTTAATTCCTTCATAATAAACATCTCTTGCGTAAAATGTCACAGACCACTCACTGGAATCTCTCATAGTGGGAATACAGAGAAATGTTGCCTTCTAATGGGGATTCAGCATTTTCAGGGAGAAAAATCAACAGATCATCCCATTTCTTGAGTAAAATATCCAAGATCCCAGGCTGCAGTTCTACCACATTAAAGGGGAAAAAAACCCTGTAAGGTCATTAGCTTTTCAATGACATGTGTTGTGTGTCTTCTATGCGCTAAGTACCGGGCTAAGTGATATTGTTACAAGAAAAGTGAGACATGGTTCCTGCCTCAAGGAACTGCCTGGCGTTTGAGAAGCATCGTGAAGATGAACATGGACAGCAGAGAACTCAGGTGTGCAGCATTAGGCTGGGGGCAGGTATAGCCCTCTTCAGATATTGAAATGCATAAAAACCACATTCTCTTTATTCTAGTCAGAACTGTCGAAGGATGGAATGAGTTTCCTCATAAAAAAATGTGTTTTTCTCTCACCAGTTCCATGGACTTGTCCTTCAACTTTTTTATGTCACCTATTACATCAAGTCAAGATGCCCCACATGCATGACTTTTAAAGTTGTTTACTATAGTAGTTTTCAAAGATTCAGAAAGGTGTTGAAAATAGTATAATAATTATCCTTGTACCCAGTCCCCAGTTCTGTTCAGTGTTAACATTTTTGCAAATCTGTTTTAGATCTCATTAATAAAGAGGTAAACTTTTATCTATGTATTTATTTTTTAATGACCTATCGTTGATGTATAATGTTTTGTTAATTTCTGCTGTTCAGTGAAGTGATTCACTTATACATATATATACATTCTTCTTCATATTCTTTTCCATTATGGTTTATCCCAGGATATTGAATACAGCTTTCTATGCTCTACAGTAGGACCTTGTTGTTTATCCATCCTATATGTAATAGTTTGCATCTGCTAATTCCAAACTCCCACTCCATCCCTCCCCCACCCCTCCTCTCCCTTGGCAACCACAGGTCTGTTCTCTACATCTGTGGTTCCCATTCTGTTTCATCGATAAGTTCATTTGTGAAATATTTTAGATTCCACATACAAGTGATATCATATGGTGTTTGTCTTTCTTTGTCTGACTTACTTCACATAGTATGATCATCTCTAGGTCCATCTATGTTGCTACAAATGACATTTCATTCTTTTTTATGGCTGCATAATATTCTGTGTGTGTGTGTGTGTATGTGTGTGTTTGTGTGTATGTGTATCACATCTTCTCATCCATTCATCTGTCAAAGGATATTTAGGTTGTTTCCATGTCTTGGCTGTTGTGAATAGTGCTGCTATGAACATAGGGGTGCATGAATCTTTTTGAATTAGTTTTGTCTGGATATATACCCAGGAGTGGGATTGCTGGATCATATGGCAACTCTATTTTTAGTTTTTTGAGGGACATGCATACTGTTTTCCATAGTGGCTGCATGAAGAGATACAATTTCAAAGATACAGTTGAAGGTACCTTTGTCCCCCTTACCAATCCCATTCCCCTTCTTCCAGCCTCAGAGCTGATACTACAAACATCAACTGAAGTCGACGTCAATCTTTCCCATCCACGTTCTTCTATGTTTACTGAATAGATACATCTGTTTTTTTCCTAAAACGTTTATCCTAAGTCACCTTCTTGCTCAGAACCCTTCATGGCTTCCCACTGCCTGTCAGACTGGTTCTCAAATCATAATCTTCTGAATCCCCTTGGGAGTTTCAAAATGATATGAAGTTTCCAGGGTTGCCCTTGAGGACTTTTCAGTTTCCCAAGGTGTCTTGACCTGGGAGCTGTTGACACTTAGGGCTGCACAGCTGTTTGCAGTAAGGACTGTCCTGTGCACTGTGCAGTGTGTAGCAGCACGGCTGGCCTCCACTCGCTAGATGCCAGTAGCACTCACCCCTCCCCAGGCGTAACAGTCAAAACTGTTTCCAGACATTGCTGTATTAACCGTATTTGTTTTTTTCTGTAGTTCTGATGCTTTGACACCTGGAGTCTTGCTAACTCTGGAAAGATTGCTCCTCCCAGGGTTAGCCAATTCTTAGAAATAATAAACAACTCACCCACAGTCGTGTTTGTCAATTACAGGTCCACCAAACCAGAGCCCAACTACCTCTTTTATGGAATTCCCACACTTCACGCCACTATCCACCTGCCCTAATCATTCCAGAACCAGGTACCAGGCAACTAGGGCTACCCCTGTGCCCCAGAGCCTGCTGAAGTGATTCACACTAGTCAATTCTAAACCTGCTTGCCCTGCCTCACCTGTTCCTTCCCATGGAAACCCCAATAACGGCTTGTGTCTGTGGCTCCCCCTTCTCCTTTTGGCTCCTCATCAACCCTGGTGCTTCCCCAGGAGGCCCTTCCAGCATGGCATGCCCCTCGTCTTGGGCACTGTGAGCCACAAACCACTGTTTCTGTGGACACATTCCCTGGCCTGTTGGCCCTCTCGTGCCTCCAATTTGCTATGAATGCAGTAAATTTTAAAGCACTGCCAAGTGTTTCCGGTGCAAAATTGCCCCAGGGTGAGAATGGCTAGGTGAACCTGAAACCTGTCCGTCTGCATTCTTGAAAAATTATCCAGGTGTTGTGAGAGCAGCAAGTTTGGGGGACCCCCAGCAAAGCTTTGAGCCTGGCCCTCAAGACACCATACAGCCTGACCCCACTGAGTGTGAGTTCTTTCTCCTCCCTGTGTCACACCTTGCAGCTCTGGTCCTCTTGTTCTGCAGCCTGACCCTTGGCTGCATGCTGGGCCCTCTTACTTCCAAACCTTTGTTCCAAATGCAGACCGAGCTTTTCAGATGACCTCTCAGACTTCTAACCTCTTATGTATTTTTTTAATAATAAATGTCTTTTTTATCAGAGGAATTAACTCACCACATCTTAATCTGGACACATCTGAAACTGCTAAAACACTACCCTCAGTCCATAATGCTTTACAAACCCTCATACAAAAATGAGGCAGGCAAGGCACTTCTCACAGTTTAATTTTATATCTGTTTCTGTGGTTGTTTGATTCCTATCTCTGGCAGGAGAGCGAAGGCTTCACGAGGTCAAAGATTAAGTCTGTTTTAGCATTACTCACCACAGTGTCTGGCAGTAAACATTCAGTAAATAAACAAAAAAATTGATTAATTAACCAATTAATTAATCACTACTTTATCTTCTCAGCGTGATTTCAGGCTCCTGCTGATTATTTCCTTCCAGCCTTATGAATATAGTTATGTTTGAACAGTACGTATTGAAACAGTAACTGATAACAGTTATCTAAACCACACTAGCGTTATCAGCTGTGCTTTACAGATCCTGGGCTACAGATGCCAGCACTCGTTTGTTTTATTTTTTAAAACGGGCAGACTCCCTCTGAACAAAGCAAAACAAAAGAAACCAACAATTGCATTTGAGAAGAAATATGATGTTGTTTGTGGCAATTATATCATTGCTTATGTAGAAAGGACAGATTTCATTAAAACTGAGCATTGGTTCCTAAACCCGGAAACTATCCTTGCATTTGACACATGTCTGTGCTGTCAAAACACTTCCAAAAATTGAGTGGAATTAGCAGAACGTGTTCTCTGCTGTGTTCATTTCTGTTTCCTATGTGGAGATGCCCTACAGCCTGAGGGGAAAACAAAACATGTCTCCCCAGCTCCCTGTTTCCCACCTCAGCGTCTGCATTTCCTAGTTAGGGAAAAGCCCTCTCCAGTGCTAGGATCTCTTTCTTTCTGAGCGCCGATTCTGTGCACGCTTAGAAAATACTGCCTTGGTGGTTCACTGCGAGAATTCGCACCCCCAGCCCCCACCCCACCCGCGGGAACAGGTGGCACCTGTGGGCGCCTCGTACACCCAGCCTTGCTCAGAGGGGCTCCTGAGGACCCAGGGCAGGTGCCGTGAACAGGTTTACTCCCCAGAGCCGTCTTACCGTTCTGCCCACCTCCATTGCTTTAACACAGTTAAGACCTACTTGTTTCTGAAATTCTAAATGTGGTTTTTATCTAAAGGGCCTGAACACCTAAAATAAAATGCTGACTTACAAAGGTAGCCTACAGGCACTATAGGATGAGTCAGACCTCCTCTCGCAGAGAATAAATATGAGGCACTCTGACAGCCCTTGAGACTCAAGGGAATATTTTTGACCATAGTTTGTATAATAACTGCCAGCACAGAGGCCCTGAGAAACAAAGCAAAAAAGCCCTCTTTGTTCTTTCATAGATGTGCAAAACTTCGAACTACCTTAAGAAAATAAATCTGCACTTCAAAACTTATATTTATATGAATTTATATGTATACATTTGGGATTAACATATACACACTGCTATATATAAAATAGATAATCAACAAGGACCACCTGTATAGCACAAGGAGCTATGTTCATTATTTTATAATAACCTATAAGGGAAAAGAATCTGAAAAAAAATATGTGTGTATACACACACACACACATATGACTGAGTCACTGCTGTACACCTGAAACTATAACGATATTGTAAACCAACTATACTACAATTAAAAATTTTTTTAAATTTATATCCCAGGTTGGACAATGAGACCACAACTTGCTGTTTCTCAAAACAGAGAAGACTTGTTGGAAATGGCTCCAGGGGTGATGGCTATTCCAAGAGCCACGATGAAAACTGATAACTTCTTCAGAAGATGACCAGGGTCAGCTCGGGCCCACCCAGGGTCCCTGCTCTTTCTTGCTCTAATGCTTTGGCTCCACAGCCCCGCCGTCCCCACCCCCGCCCCCAGCACCTCTTCCTCTTCTCTCGCTCTGACGCCATGCCGTGTCCGTCTCTCTGCCTGGTGTCTCCCTCCCTCCCTCCCTCCCTCTGCCTCCCCTTTGTCTTCCCTTCTCCTCTTTCTGAGCCTCGTGATGATCCTTTTCCCTCTTTTCCTCCTTCTTACCTTAGAACTGTTCACATCCCTGTTTAAGGAATCTGCCACAGATCCCTAGAAAATGAGATGCACTAAAAATAGATGCACAGGGGTACCTCAGAGCCAAAGTAGAGAAATCCAGGGATTTGTTCTCGGTCGTGATTTCGAGCCTTCTTCACTGCTAATCACGACAGCTTAAACACCTGAGGATGGATGTACCTCCTAGCACATCGCAGGACCTGACCTGATACCGGAGAGTGGGACTGCCCAGGCTCCAGGAATCAAGGTCCAGCCACCCATCAGCCCACTGGTCTCCGATGAGCCCCTCATGCCCCACAGCGGGAGTGGGCTTCGGTAAATGCAGGAGGCACACGGCTCACCAACAAAGAGATGGGTGCCTAGCCGGGCAGAAGTGGCAGCCCAGGCGCCAGGTTTGGTTGCAGAACCAATGAGTTAAATTGGGAAAGAGCAGAAAGAGCAAGAAGGAAGGGTTCAAGTCCAGGCCAGTCCAGCCAAGAGGAAGTGGGTCACGCATCCAGACTCTCCACCAGTGAACGGAGTCCCTGTTCTCCCAAGGCTCTCACATCCCCACGGCACCCTCTGCCCCGCCCCCAGGACCCTAACCTGGTTTTCTCTGCTGCACAGCAGTGAGCTGGACAGGCTGGTGGCTGTGGCCCTGCTTCTTTTCCTCATCTCATTAGGACATGGCCCAGGTCCTTGAAGCCCATGGATGTTTTGAAGAGGAGGAGGGTCTCAGCATCTTCACCAGCCTTTATTAGTATCTCTCCCTGTCTGGCCACCCGCTGGAGAGATGGGGCCTCTATCTGGATAAGGCAATTGATGCCTATGACACAGGGACACATGGGGAATTTCAGAAGCCTTTAGGGTGGTTAATTCTGTGGATTTGAAATATCCCGGCTCTAGGTCATATGTAGACTTTATGGAGGATGGCTCCATCTTCGCTTTGCTGGCCCCATATTCCTTTATGTGTTTCCATTCCCAAAGTTATGGGGCAGGGGCGGGACAAAGATGCTGGAATGTCTGCATGTGAGGGAATGTTTGGACACTGGGAGCATCCCCAAGTCCCATTCCCTGACAGAGAGTGGCTGGGGGAGCTGAGGCGGAAACGTGTATCACACAGACATGTTATCTTTGCAGAAAGCCAGTGGTCTGCATGGCAAGGTAGAGAGGTGGCAATCACCATCTACTGAAATGAAATACACACCAGATCTCCTCCCAAAGTAAACACATACACACCCACACACACGTGTGGGCGCGCGAAATATGTAGTCTTTCTTGGTGGGAGGGGGAAAATGAGCTCTTAGCAGAGACCCACTCCAGAGATGGAGAGAAAGTGCTTCATGTCCTATTTAACGTCCTCCTCATCCACCTTTTTAGCAAGTGCTTGACTCAGAAAAAAAAAAAAACTGCTCCCATGTCATATAAATCATGATCAGAAAAGAGCCAAGGCATGGATATAACTAGAGAGAAGGAAGAAAGAAACATGCCAAACAAAAGCCAGATGGAGAATATACATCAGAAGAATTACTTTCCAAACAAACATTTATCCACAGCATAAATGAGTCAAAGAATTTTTAATGGCATATGTGAAACTCAGAACTCAAAGGAGAGATATAGGGATCAAAGAACACGTGATAAGGCAACAGAAAGAAAGAATGTGAGCTGAAAGAGCGCCAGGGAAAACATGGAAGAGTAGAGAAATCATTTCAAAACCTTTCTGAAAAATTGATTCAAAAACCTAGAATCTTCAGAAATCAAAACAAATATTGCTGAGAAAGAGAGACGTGAAGGACAGGCTCAGGAAAAAGAAATGAACAAAATAAGTGAAAAGGAGTGAAGAGCGACAGAGAAAATGAGACTCGGGATAAATATGTACCTAATTGGTGAACCATCAAAAGGAAACTAAACAAATGAAGTAGATCTAAAATATTCACATATACAAGAGAGGAACATTCTATAAAACAAAGGTAATTATGTGTCTTATGAGTGAAAGGGTACAGCGTGTCCCAAGAAGAACTGGTGCAGAATGATCAAAACGTGTCTGTTAAATTTGTTGTGCTTTGTTAATTACAGCGAGTCTCCTGCAACATCCAGCTCCTCCTCCATACTGCTCTCCAGCCCTCCCCCCAAAAAATAAGCAAATAAAACACAAGCTACCTCTAGGGGTGAAAAAAACCTACCTGGATTCAAAATTCTCTACAGCAACATACGTCTACAACGCCTCAGATAAAAGAACTGAGACAGACGTCTTCTACCAAGACAGACACGTTCAAATATGCAGTAATGAAATAAACATGGACTCCACAAACCCTTCCAGAAAAAAAATATGTTTGAAATTTCTAGGAGATGAATGGAGATGAATGGAGAAGACGTGATTAAAAAAAAGAAGGAAAGTGTTTGTTAAGTCAACTTAAAAAACTTTGAAAATGACTGCCACAGGAAAAAAAAAAGTACATTTTTATTAATGCGGAAAAAGTAGAAAGCATAATAAAATGTTCTACGTGGAGAGTAATCTTTTCCTGAAAAACTCATGGTAAGGTGAATTCACCTATTGCTATTATCGCTGTTATTATTATTATTATTATTATTATCTGCCTCTTCTAACTAGAAGATAATTCCATGAAGGCAGAAACTCTGCTTTGTTCACTGCTATATCCCTAGCATCTAAAATTATACTTGGTATACAGTAAATGCTCAATAAATACAGTCAGCCCTCCTATCTGTGGCTTCTGAATCTGTGTGTTCAACCAAATGTAAATCAAAAATATCCAACAAATTTTTTTCAGAAAGTTCCAGAAAGCAAACGAATTTACTGAGCCCAGTAACTGTTTACATAGTGTTTACATTGTATCTGCAACTACTTATGTAGCATTTATATTGTATTAGGTAGTATAACCAATCTAGAGATGATTGAAAATATGCAGGAGGATATGCCTAGGTCATGTGCAAATGCTGCACCGTTTTACATCAGGGACATGAGCATGCCTGGATTCTGGTATCTGTGGGGGTCCTGTAACAAATCCCCTGTGGATACCAAGAGACGACTGTATTTTTTTAAAGAAACATACAAATGAAACAAAACACAAAACGAAATTACGGAAATGAAGCCAGACATTGATAACATATCAATAAAAGTGGATGAAATAAATTTATTAAAGGAAAAAAATCTCGGATTGAGTCAAAGACATAAATCAAGAAAATATACTGGTTAAAAAAAACACAGGCTCTGAAGTGAAAATGCAACTTTGATTTCCAAATCAAGATTTATCGGTTGTTCAGCGTTCATAAATTATCCATCGTCTTTACAAGGCACATCCCCCCTCTCCTCCCAGGACTGTTTTGAGGCTGAAAGCAAATCATCCACATAACCCACGACTTTGGACAGTGCCTGGTAGACGGTGCCTGGTCTGTAACATGGTGGAAGTAGTAACGGCCCAGAACCAGTGGCTCAGAGGGACCACGATGAGAAGGACTAGTGTCATGACCACATAAAAGACGGGGCCTGATGTGGTCTACAGAGTGAGAGAAACGTTCTCCAAGGAAGTGATGCTTAAGCTGAGACCTGAAGGATACATAGGCGCTCGTCAGGTAAAGAGCAAGTCAGTGAATGGAGAAGATAGAAAAAACGTTGTCTGCCGTGGGGCAGGTGGCAGAGGTACCAGCATGTGTGAGCAGAACATAAAAGAGAGAAATGCCAGATAACACAACTTCGGGAAAAAGTATGATCACCACAACACACTTTAGTTAACGGACGTTGTAAAGGGAATTTTTGTTATTCAGGCATTCAGTTCACTTAAATACTTATTGAAGCTCTCACGTGCCAACGTCTACGTAAGAGGCAATAAATAGAACCATGATATGCGGAGTCCTTGGCCTCCGCATGCTGACAGTAGAGGTAGCAGTTTTGAAAAATTAATCTTAAGTACCTTGGGTTTTACCATGAAAAATGGCAGAATGCTATAGGAGCCCTCATTTGATTAGGATCAGAAAGTATTCATAGAGGGAGTATCTTTCAGGAGAGAACGTGAAAGAAAATTAATAGCTCTTAGGTGTGTGAGGTGGGATGGCCAAGGCAGTTGTGAAGATATTGAAGCAAAGCATGTTGCGTGTGAGCGTCCAAAATAAGTCCAGTATGTCTGAAACAGAAGCAGAGAGAAGGCAGCAGAGAGCAAGAGCGAGGGAGTATGCAAAGAAAGTGAGAGAAAAGCTGAGAGGTAACCCACGGTAAGCATTGTGTGATTTCCTGAGTCAACAGAAAACCACTGAAAGGGCGGTGACGCGTGCACGTTGTGTATTTTAAAAGGTCTCTCTGCGTACTGTGTGGGAAATTGTTGGGAGCAGCCAAAAATGAACGTTGAGATCAGGTGTATTTGTCAGGATAGGCTTAGTTGCCTAACAGTAACGAACAGCCCTGAATCTCAGTGGCTTCAAAAATGAAAATGCTTTTCTCACTCTAGCTACACATCTTTCGAGGATTGCCCAGGGATTCTGCTGCACGGCATCCTCCCTCAGGGATGCAGACCGACAGTTTCCACCAGGGAGGGCGGTTACTTGCCGTGGCGAGGAGAAGGAAGCAGGGCCAATCACTCACCGGCTCTTCGCATGGCAGAGGGCGTGTCATTTCTGCTGACATTTAATAGCCCAAAGGACATGCTGCAGTCCAAGGGTCTGAGAGGTACAATCCACGGTTTGCCTGGGTGAAGGAGAACTAGAGAGTTGTAAACATCTTACAGACCACCACACCATTTCAGATGCAACAGTATTCTGCATAACAGGTGACAGGTGAGCAGTTAAGAGGTACTTTTTAAAAATTTTATTTTGGTTGATGTACAATGTATTAGTTTTAGGTGTACAGCAAAGTTATTGTTATACATATATCCATTCTTTTTCAGATTCTTTTCTCATATAGGTCATCACAGAATATTGAGTAGCGTTCCCTGTGCTACCCAGTAGGTCCTTGTTAGTTATCTGTCTTGTATATAGTAGTGTGTGTATATTAATCCCAAGCTCCTGATTTATCCCACCCCTCCATGTTTTCCCCTTTGGTTACCATGTTGGTTTTCAGTATCAGTAAGTCTGTTTCTCTGTTTTGTAAATAAATTCATTTGTATCATTTTTAATTAGATTCTACATATGCATGACATCATATGATATTTGTCTTTCTCTGTCTGACTTCACTTAGTGTGATAATCTCTAGGTCCATCCATGTTGATGCAAATGGCATTATTTCATTGTTTTATGACTGAATAATATTCCTTTGTAGACATGTACCACATCTTCTTTATCCATTCCTCTGTCGATGGACATTTATAATTAGAATTATTAAAATTTATCAGTGAATTGGACCTGGGAGTTGAGGGAGATGAAAATGTCAGGGGTCAGTCCCTGGATAGGTCAACTGGGTAGATGGTGGTGACACCCCAAGTTATGGGGCATAGAAGATGTAGATGGAGGTGGGAGGAAACATCCAGGGGTGCCGTTGACCTCTAGATGGTACCTGAAGCCAGTGGAACAGACGAGAGCTGCAGAGTGGGGAAGCAGTTCATCCTACTTGGGATTTTCTGTTTTAGCACTGAAAATTCTATGTCATGGAAACTTCTCAGGCATGGAAAAACTGACAGTCGGTCACCCTATGAGAGAGAGCGTGTGAATAAAAGGAACACTAAGATAGATTCTTAAGGAGGACGACATGAGCTGGACAGGGTTTATTTTCCAGAATTAAAATGAATCCATTGAATCCACAAGAGGAATAAAAAAAATCCTTCCTAATGATACAACTGCAAGATACCAATTAAAACTCTTTCATTTTAACAACAGAAAAAAAATAGCCAATTTGGAGTCGCTGGAGGATTCCTAAACTATAAAAAAATAAAGAAAAATTAAAACAACTTTAATAAACATCTGATTTTTCTCCTCAATAACTTTCAAGAAAATCCTGATTATGTAAAAAAAAAAAAGTGAAGAATAAAGATGCTAAAATTTCAACAGCTAGTTTAAAATTTTATTATAAGCGCTATTAGTTGGTATAGGCTAGCTACTAAAACATGCAAGAAAAAAAAAAGCCTCCAGGGACATCCCTGGCGGCCCAGTGGTTAAGACTTCACCTTCCAATGCAGTGGGTGCGGGTTCGATCCCTGGTTGGGGAGCTAAGATCCCACGTGCCTCACAGCCAAAAAAACCAAAACATAAAACAGAAGCAATATTGTAACAAAGTCAATAAAGACTTAAAATGGTCCACATCAAAAAAAAAAAAAAAAAAGTCTTAAAAAAAAGCCTCCAAAACATAAGTGGCCTAACCTGATAGAAATTTGATCCTGAAACTGTGTATTGCAGGTATTTGTCAAGACAGCCTTCCACTCAGTGGAACTAGGCCTCTTCCATCCAGCGGCTGTAAGAAAAGGAATTTTCCATTCTCCCCCTGCCCCCCCACAATAATTTGTATTTGTAATACAATACCAGTGAAATCTGATATCATTTTGGGAACTTGACAAAATAATTCTAATGTCATTTCGAAGAAACATAATTTTGAAAATACTTGAAAAATAACATTAATGAAGGGAGACTTTACCTCCAGAAATCAAAATCAAGCTGTAGTGATCTTTTTCGCTTTTTTTTTTCACTTTTTATTTTGCAATAATCATAAATTCACATTAAGTTGCAAAGATAGTACAGAGAGGTCCCGTGGACCTTATACCCAGTTTTTCCCAGTGCTAAAACCAGGAATTTGACATTGTACAATGTGAGTGTATGTAGTTCTGTGTCATTCTATCACACGTGTAGATTTGTGTAACCACCACAGCAATCCAGACACAGAACTTTGTCATCATCAAAGATCTTCCTTGTGCTACCCTCACCTTCCTACCCTCTCCCCCACCTCTAATTCCTGGCAATCTCTAATCTGTTTCCAGCCCTATAATTTTGTCATTTCGAGAATATTGTAGAAATTGAATCGTATGTTATGTGACCTTTTGAGATTGGCTTTTTTTTAACTCTGCATAGTGCCCTCGAAATCCAGCCATGCTGTTGCCTGTTGCTTTTTTATTGCTGAGTAGTATTCCATGGTATGGATGTGTCAGAGTTTGTTTAACCATTTACCTATGGAAGGAAATTTGGTTGTTTCCAGTTTTGGGTGGTTACAGATATTATCATACTCCTGTATGTCCCTGAGGCTGTGTTCTTTTTTTAAAAGTCTCTTTTCTCTCTATTGTTCAGACTGGATAATTTCTATTATTCTATCTTCAAGTTTGCTGATTCTGTCTTCTCTCAATTCTGCTGTCCAGCTCATCTGTTTCGTTTTGTTTCGGTTATTGCACATTTTAGTTATAACATTTCCTTTTGATTCTGTTTTATCTTATTATATTTCTTTGCTGAAGTACTCTGTTGTTTGTTGGAACTGTCTCTGTCCTTGGTATGATGAGTGATGTTTTAATTGAAACCAGGACATTTGGGGTATCATGCTGGAACACTGGATCCTATTTAAATCCTTCTCTCATACCACTCTGGTGAGCGATGGGGGTGGCACCTCACTTCTACCAGATGGGTGGGCCTGGAAGGTCTGGCTTCTCCACTCAGCCTCCACTGACACCTGGAGGGGGCACGGGAGAGACTCCTGGTTACTGCTGGGTCGGGGTGGGAGGTAAGGCTCTTATTAGACCTTCCCCGACACTATCCCACTAAGGGGGTAGAGCACCTCATTAATGCTCCCTGTGTGGCCTCCACTGACACCATGGGAGGGGGGATGGGTGGCCTTGTTAGCGCTGAGTGGTGATGAAAGCCCTGGCTCTCCACTAGGCCTCCTTTGACCCCACCTGGCAGGGGTATTAGGGCATCTTGTTATAACCCAGCAATGATGGAAGTCTGGCCTCTCCACTTGGTCTTTACTGGAAGGTGCCAGGGATAGGCACAGTTTTTCCTGTGCTTTTTGGCCAGAGTGAGCCATTAGGATCTGAAAGTTTTCTATCTTGCAAGGTTGCCTCTTTCCAGGTCCTTGTCTGGAGACAACAGGCTTCTGTTGGGGTCTCTTTTTCTGCCCTCTTTTTTTTTTTTAATTGAAGTATAGTTGATGTACAATATCAACAATAAGTTGATAACAGCAAATTGCAGGTATAAGATATAGTGATTCACAATTTTTAAAGGTTATACTCCACTTATAGTTATTATAAAATATTAGGTATATTCCCCATGTTGTACAGTATATCCTTGTAGCTTATTTTGTACCTAATAGTTTGTACCTCTTAATCCCCTACCCCTGTGTTGCCCCTCCCCCAACCCTCCCCACTGGCGACCACTAGTTTGTTCTCTATATCTGTGAGTCTGCTTCTTTCTTGTTATATTCCCGTGTGTTGTATTTTTTAGATCCCATGTATAAGTGATATCACATAGTATTTATCTTTCTCTGTCTGACTTATTTCACTAAGCACAATACCCTCCAGGTCCATCCATGTCGTTACAAGTGGCCAAAATTCATTCTTTTTTATGGCTGAGTAATATTCCATTGTATATATACCACAGCTTCTTTATCCATTCATCTGTTGATGGACACTTAGTTTGCTTCCATATCTTGGCAATTGTAAATAGTGCTGCTATGAAGGTGGAAGGTGCATGGATCTTCTCGAATTAGTGTTTTGGAGGTTTTTTTGGGGGGATATATACCTGGGAGTGGAATTGCTGGGTCATATGGTAGTTCTATTTTTAGTTTTTTTGAGAAACCTCCATATTATTTTCCACAGTGGCTGCACCAATGTACCTTCCCACCAACAGTGCACTATGGTTCCCTTTTCTCCACATCCTCTCCAATATGTGTTATTTGTGGGGTTTTTTGATGATGGCCATTTTGACAGGTATGAGATGATATCTTGTGATTTTGATTTGCATTTCTATTTCGGTTTTTTTGTCTGCATCTGTTGGTGTTTCTTGGTTACTGTTTTTTTCAATTCCAAGTCTGAGATATGTAAGGAAGAGAGAAAAACCCAGAGGACTCAGCACTGTCTTTCCTTGGATCTTGAAGTCCCTAGGCAGTTTACCTTGTCTCCATCTTTGAGAGTCTTCTTATGATTCTTTTGTATAAAATATACAGGACTTATAGTTATACTTAGCAGGAGGAACAGGAAAATGTATGTCCACTCCATCTTCCTGAAAGTGGATGTCCAGGCTTTAATAATTTACAGTTGTAGAATGTGAAAGTGTTAAACATTGCAGCAGGAATGGACAGGATAGTCAGCAAGTAAGAATTCTGCAACAAGTGTTGAGGAATTACCTAGCTAACTGGAAAAAGCAGATTTATATCTCTGCACATATAGTGCTACAAAATAAATTCCAGATAGATTAATTGTATAATTAATTAATTGTAAAAGCAAAACCATATCTAGGAAGGAATATGAGCATATTATATAATCAGGATAGGAATAAAGTTGTAACATTTATTCACAAATGATAGCTGTTTTTAAAATATAAATAATTCCTATAAATCATTAAGAGAAATATGAGTGCTATAAGTAGAAAATAATTAGAGAAAGGCCAAAGAGATTATTTGCATAAAGGTTACAAGTAGCTCACAAATATGAAAAAGTGCTTCCTTTCTCAAGTACTTGGGGAAATGAAAATTAAACAAATTAATTCTTTTAGGTTTTGGTTTGAATTGGTTCCTTTTTGGCCTATTAAGTAACCCTTTTTTTGAAAGTAATTTTTATTGGAGTATAGTTGCTTTACAATGTTGTGTCAGTTTCTGCTGTACAGCAAGTGAATCAGCTATATATATACACATATCTCCTCTTTTTGGATTTCCTTTCCATTTAGGTCACCACAGACCATTGAGTAGAGTTCCCTGTGCTATACGATAGGTTCTTGTTAGTTATCTATTTTATTTTATATAGTAGTGTATATATGTCAGTCCCAATTTCCCAATTCATCCCATCCACCTTCCCCCTTTAGTATTCATACGTCCATTCTCTATGTCTATGTCTCTATTTCTGCTTTGCAAATAAGTTCTTCTATATTATTTTTCTAGATTTTATATATAAGCGATATCATATGATATTTGTTTTTCTTTTTCTGACTTACTTCACGCTGTATGACAGTCTCTAGGTCCATCCACATCTCTGCAAATTGCACAATTCTGTTACTTTTTGTGGCTGAGTAACATTCCATTGTGTATATGTACATCTTCTTTATCCATTCTTCTGTTGATGGACATTTAGGTTGGTTCCATGTCTTGGCTATTGTAAATAGTGCTACAGTGAACATTGGTGCATTTTCTCCAGGTATATGCCCATGAGTGGGATTGCTTGGTCATATAGTAGTTCTATTTTTAGTTTTTTAAAGAACCTCCATACTATTCTCCATAGTGGCTGTATCAATTTACATTCCCACCACCAGTGTAAGAGGGTTCCTTTTTCTCCATATCCTCTCCAGCATTTGTCTGTAGATTTTTTGATGATGGCCATTCTGACCAGTGTGAGGTGATATCTCACTGTCATTTTGATTTGCATTTTTCTAATAAGTAACAACCTTTTTATATGTTTGTTGGCCATCTGTATGTCTTCTTAAGCAGCCCTTTTTAAAAATTTTATTTTTTTATTCATTTTCTTATTGATAAATTTCCCCAAATCAAAGAAGGGCTAGGAATTAAAACAAACTCTTCAAATCCTTAAATATATTTTTAAAATATTTTTAAATTGAAGTAGTAGATTTACAATATTGTGTTAATTTCAGGCGTACAGCATAGTGATTCAGCATTTTTGCAGACTATACGCCATGATAGGCTGTTACAAGATAATGGGTATAATTCCCTGTGCCATACAGTATTTCCTTGTTGCTTGTCTATTTTATATATAGTAGTCTGTATCTGTTAACCCCATGCCCCTAATTTGTCCCTCCCCGCTTTCCTCTTCCCTTTGGTAACCAAAAGTTTATTTTCTGTATCTGTGAGTCGTCTTCTGTTTTGCATATGCATTCATTTGTATTATTTTTTAGATTCCATATATGTGATGTCATGTGGTATTTGTCTTTCTCTTCAGACTTATTTCACTAAGTATAATATTCTCTAGGCCCATCCAGTTGCCTCAAATGGCAGTATTTTGTTCTTTTTTATGGGTGAATAATATAACATTCCATTGCATTCATTCATTTATATATATCATATATATGTATATATGAGACATCTTTTTAATCCATTTGTCTGTTGTTGGGCAGATGGGTTACTTCCATGTCTTGGCTATTATAAATAGTGCTGCTGTGAACATTGAGATGCGTGTATCTTTTCGAATTAGAGTTTTTGTCTTTTCAGGATATACATCCAGGCATGGGATTGCTAGATCATATGATAGTTCTATTTTTTGGTTTTTTAAGTAACCACCGTACTGTTTTCCATAGTGTTTGAGCCAATTTATATCTCCACCAGATATCCCATGCTCTTGGGTTGGAATAATTAATGCTATTAAAATGGCCATAGTACCCAAAGCAGTCTACACATTCAATGCAATCTCTATCAAAATACCAGTGGCATTTTCCACAGCACTAGAACAGATAATCCTAAAATTTATACAGAACCACAAAAGACCCCAAACTGCCAAAGCAATCCTGAGACAAAAGAACAAAATTGGAGGTATAACCCTCCCAGATTTCAGACTATAGTACAAAGCTACAGTAATTAAAACAACTTGGTATTGACACAAAAACAGACACATAGATCAATGAAACAGAATAGAGAGCCCCAAAATAAACCCACACACCTGTAGTCAATTAATCTATCACGAAAGAGGCAAGAATATACAATGGAGAAAAGACAGTAGTTCATGGAAAACTGGACAGCTACATATAAAACAGATTAGAGCATTCTCTCACACCATATATAAAATGGATTAAGGACCTAATTGTAAGATCTGAAATCACAAAACTCCTTGATGATAACATAGACAGAACACTCTTTGACATAAATCATAGCAATGTTTTCTTGGTTCATTTGCATAAGCCAAAAGAAATAAAAGCAGAAATCAACAAATGGAACCAAATTAAACTTAAAAGCTTTTGCACAGCAAAAGGAAACCCCTTCAAAATGAAAAGACAACCTGCTGGATGGGATGTTGCCATTGATATGACCAACAAGGGGTTAATATCCAAAATATACGAGCAGCTCATACAGCTCAATATCAAAAAAAAAACCCAATCAAAAAAATGGGCAGAAGACCTGAATAGACACTTTTCCAAAGAATACATACAGATGAAAAGATACTCAACATCTCTAATTATTAGAGAATGCAAATCAAAATGAGATATCACCCCACACTGGTCAGAATGGCCATCATCAGAATGTCTACAAATAATAAATGCTAGCGAGGATGTGGAGAAAAGAGAGCCCTTGTAATTAGCCCTTTAAGTAAAATGAAAATGAGAAAACTTTAAATGGGTGCTCTGGGCTAGGTACTAATTTATAATCACAGTCATGGTAGGAACCACATTAATACACTTTTTGGCAGAAATACTGCCAAGAAGTATCAAAAATAACAAAGATCATCATTCCTTTTGGCCAAATGATTGCACTTGGAAAACTGATCCTAAGGAAAAGGAGATTAACATAAAAGTTTGTGGACAAAAGTTCTTATAATTTAAGTATTAATAACGGTTAAAAAGTAGTAAAAAACTAAAGATTCTAGTGATGAAGAATTGTTAAGGGAATATTGGCATATTCATAGAATAGAATCCCACAGGGCTATTATAAACCATGTTATATAAAAATATTTAATGCCATGGGGAAACATTCATAATTCATCATGAAATAAAAAAAAAAATGCCGATTACAAAGCAGTTTAGATGCTAATGTTATTTTAATAGGTTAAAAATGTTCAGAGAAATGGCATATTGAGAAAACATTAAAATATCAACATTTGAAAATTAGATACTGAAACTATGATTAATTTTTGTTCATCAGCTCTATATTTTCCTATTTTCAAAATATATTTTTAAGAGCATACTTTTATATTTAAAATAAAACAATCAATATATGTTAGAGATCTCTAGTTCTTAGAGACATTTAGTGATATCATCTGAGACACAGGCCCTTCTTAGCTTTTCATTCTGCCTTCCTTAGCTTTTTGGTTTTATTTTTGTTTGTTGTTTCATCACTACAAGATGGCTATTGCACCTCCAGGCATCACACCAACACTCCCAGTAGAGAGAAGGAGGAAGAGAGCCCATCTACTGTGTCTATACCTCCTTCTCATGAGGGCCGTTTCCCAGAAACCTCCTCAATAGACTTGCTTACATCTCACATGGCCAACAAAGGGAGCTGAGGAATAAGTAGTCAATTTTCTAGATTCCAGAGTAGATGATGGCAAGAAAGAAGGGGCTAGGAATGGACGCCAAGTGAGCCAACTGTGGTTTTCACATAGTACTTTTATGTAGAAAATTAAAAGCATATTTTGCAGAGTGCTCTGATCGAACACAGTGACAACCAAAAATGCAAGAACTGTGTTTTGCAGGCCCTAGAAAGAGCATTTGTGACATCGAACCATTAAAAGGAGTGAGGAGATGTACTTACAAATTATCCAGGCTCTGATCCCTCCGTGGCAGGGGTGTGACACTGTATATTGCATGTCTTTTTACTAAGAAAAGATGAGAAGGTTGATGTCAAGCACTTACGTCTCCACCATAAACTCTTCCATGGGCACTTTGCTGTAAGCGACAGGGAAGAGCACTTTCAAGCTGTGTTTGGTTACATGAAACCTGAGTCAGCCATCCAGTGACTGCGGAAAAAAAAAAAAAAGAAGAAATCAAAAAGCGGGATTGGTGGTACAGCTGAAGGCAGCAAGCTGTCAGACAAAGAGGAAAGTCGGGGGGGTCAGGAGATCTGAGGACTCCACCACGCTCTGCTGCTAAACAGCTGTGGGCCCTTGGACACATCATTTACTTTGAGCAACTTCAGCCTCCTAATCTGTAAGATCAGTGGGTGGGCGGGAAGCACCCTGAAGCACTTTGAGCGGGAGATGACTAGATCCTATTCTAACTGTTATCTTCTGAAAGGAAATAACTGCAGAGGTAACGAATCTCAGGAAACCTCTCACTGTGAGCAGACAGTGGGAACACAGAGAGGTCTGGAGAAGCAGTGATGTGAGGAGTCATTGGCTCTGGGTCAGCTGCCATCACTCACGGTACGAGGTACAATCCACAGGGGAATCAGAGCAGATATAAAGCCTCAGGACCCAGTAAAACTCTATCAACAGTATTTTTGTACCATTGGAGAAATGGCTTAGCAATGCAATGTATGGAGCCCACACTCCAACTCAAGACTGGGAGTCCTGCAGATTTCATTTCACAAACTAGAAAAAAACACACCCCAAGAGTGAAACAAATCACGGTGATCTGGAAGTTGTCACTGGTAGTTACTAAAATCTTTCAGTCCAGGAATCAGAGGCCATACAAGGAACTCTACATTGTTACTATGGGAATGTATCAACTTTCAGTTTTGAATGTAGATGATGGCTATCAGCATAGGCTGTGATGGAGTTGGAATTCTTCCTCCACCACTTAGAGCTGTGTGACATTTTGAAAGTTATTTAACCTCTCTGTGCCTCCATTTCTCACCTGTAAAATGGGGGATAATAATGGCACCCACTCCTTAGAACTGGGTGAAATCTGACAATTTTAGTCTAATGTCTGGTCTCTAGGTAGTCATCGGGTAGATTTTAATTTTTCAAATAAATCAATGAATTTGCAGCTTATAAGCAGCTTATAAACTGTTATGTACTTAGTAACTTGTGGTGGGTTTCTCAATTCAGGGCATAGAGTTTCTTCTCTGTGCAGAAATGTACAGAAATGGCAGAAGTAGGAAGTTTACCAAGCCTGGGGAAGCTTTTTATACAATTCATTCCAGAGCACATGTGCAGTTTTGGAAATAGTAGTTGCCTAAAATCCTGAGCTGCTCCCTTAGGCAGGTACCTCTACTTCTGGGGAGAAGACACAGAACAAGAGAGTTACAAGGTCTGGACAGAGCAGGAGTAGAAATGCATCTTTGAATTTGGCTTGGACTATATCTTTTGGCAAACACTGACAATTTAACTGGAAATGGTCATGGAAACAAAATTGGAAGCGTTTTCAACTATTGTCTGTTCCTGTTTCCCTTGTTGGAAACCTCTCCTGGGTCCTTAGCGGGTGATCTACTTCCAGTCCCCAAATATGAGGTGTTAAAATAGACTTTCAAATCAGTGGGGTAAGGCTGGATTGTTCATTAAGTGGTATTGAGACAGCTGGCTAACCATTTGGAAAAACAGTTAGAACCCTATCTCAAACCAAAATAAACCCAAACAGGTTAAACATTTAAGGAAATAGACATGAAAATATCAGAAGAAAATACAGGTCAATAACAACAGAATGATATTACAGGAAACGAAAGGCCTTATGATTATAATACTTAGCAAAAGTTATTATGGGAAATATGGTTGTTGAGTGCATAAAAATTTTTAAGTGCCTCTTTCCAAAAAAAAAAAAAATAGGCAAAATAAGGAGAGCAGTAACTGAAGAAAAAATAACTTCAAGATATCAGGTTAAGAGGTCACGAGCTTCAATACAGAATAAACTTTTATATGTAAATGAATTTGGAAAGAGATGACCTGTCCCCTTCTTCTCCTCTACCCTGTGATCATGGCCATAAAAAGAAGAAAGACATATGGCTAGGTGGTCCAGTGGTTACGACTCCATGCTCCCAATGCAGGGGGCATGGGTTTGACCCCTGGTCAGGAAAGTAAGATCCCGCATGCCGCAAGGCACAGCTGAAAAAAAAAAATACACATGGCTAGTAGACGTGAAGAAAATTCAACTGCACGTGTCATCAGCTACTTTTCTTCTATCAAGTTGCCAGAGCTGAAGGGCAGGAACTCCGTGTGTCAGGGAAAGTGTTGCCAGCTGACATGCAGATGTATGCATGGGCACTGGCGGTGTAAATAGACAAAAACTTTTTAGAGACCTAATGGGCCATTTAGATCACTTTTTTAGAGAAAAGTCTTTGGCACCTTCTAATATTTATCCTTAGAAAATGATCAGGGACATGCCTAAAAATTTAGATCAGGGATGTTCATTACAGCAGAGTTGGGAATTGCAGTATAGAAGGTTAAAGAGACGTCTGTCATCTGAGGCTGGTTAAGAATTAAGATTTAGTTTCCACAGTGGAATACTATGAAACTGGTATTTTTTAAATTGATGATATAGGATGACATCACAACTTAAAAAGTTATAAAACAGGAGTAGAGTGTAAGTCCTATTTGTATCAAAATTCTATATCTTGCTATGTTTAGCACATTAACACACATACGTGGAAGACTATTGATGAGTGGTTAAACACAACTGTCCTCCCAGACCTGTACTCCTCTGTACTGTCACAATCATGAAAAACGAGGAGTGACCGAGAAACTGTCACAGACACGGGCGCCTGGGAGACATGACGGCTACGTGCAGTGTGGTGCCCTGGCATGGATCCTGGAACAGAAAGAGGACATCAGTGGAAAACTGATGAAACCCAGATAAAGTCTGGAGTTACGTTGGTTTCTTCATTTTGACAAATGTGCCGCAGTCACATAAGGTGTGGACAGCGGGGAAGCTGGGTGAGGGGCATGTGGGAGCTCTCTATACTATCTTGGCGGCTTTTATGAAAATCCAAGCTTCTGCCAAAGTAAAACGTTTATTACAAATATCAATACATTTTCAAAAAGGGTATATACCTAAGGAGTTGGATGGGGGTGAGAGACCTAAAGAATCTCAGATTCTATGTGTATAAATTTTCACAGTAACTATAATACATATTATATAATGAAGGATAAACAGATTTAAAAATAAAATGATATTATAGAAGCGTATTTGTGAACATGGAGTAAGAAAACAAATTATAATACAGCATAATCCTATTGAAATGGTTTTTTAAGTTGGTGGTTTGCTTTTGACTACTTTTTTTTTTAAGAATTTTTATTGAGATACAGTTAACAGACAATAAACAGCATATATTTAGAGCATACAATTTGGTATCCCAATCTCCCAATTCATTCCCCCCCAACCCTCCCCGCTTTCCCCACTTGTGCTTTTGACTACTTTTATTTTCTAATTTTAAAAATATATATTACTTATAGGATACAGAGTAATTAAAGTTTAAAACATCCCTGAAGGCGATCATGGGGCAGGTGCAGTTCTCAAATCTCTGGTCCCGTGAGTTGGAATCAGGGGTTTCCTGACCATGTGCCTGCTACTTGGAACTTCAGGGCCACAGAAAGTTTGTCTCTTTCTTCTGGTGATAGATTTACATAAATATTCCTTTATTCTAATTATGACCCCACATATCTTGTTTTTGCTTAAGGAAGTCCTTTCAAGACAGAAGGGTAAAGGTGAGAGTCTCAGGATAAGTAAAAAGAAATAGAGAGCAGGAGACATTATTTCCTGCTGGGCTGATTATTTATATGATTTTCAGAGAAAACAACAGCCAGCTGAATGAAAGGAAAAAAAAAAAGATCACTAAACTTAAACACTGTTATTAGAAAACTGAAGACAAAATGTAAATAACCATTTTGCCTATTTCATGTTTATCACATAATCACAGCACTGCCATATTTGGAATAAATAGCCTAACATTTGAATGCAAATGTGACTGATATTTATTATAATGTTCTGGACATGGAATCACATACTGCAATCTTTTCATATGCTTGCCTTACCGAGAAATGAATTTTCCCGATGGTTTCCAAGCTGTAATTAGGACTTATAAGAATGTAAATACCACATGACAATTGAGTGCTCAGTAGCTTTTAAGCTCATGGAAATTAGGCAACAGCAGATGAAAGTGTGTTCAGAAGCCCAGAGACCCATCTGCCCAAATCCCTGCCTCCATGGGCCTCCCACTTGCATGGGCCGTATTTCAAAATCCATTTCTGTGCATCTCAGAGACTTTATGGTTTCGAATGGCCTTCCTCACGAACACAGTGACACGTGTCTACTTGGGATTACAGACAAGCCAACTGGTAATTATAAAAGAGTGCAAAACGTGCTGTAATTGGTGAAAAGATTTCACAGGAAATCCAGAGAGTGGCACCTTGGAATCTAGATACCTGGGCACACGAAGGGCTTGCCAACATAAGGGGTGCATCTAACGTGAGGCTGGAAGGATGAGTAGCCATTTCTCAGGTGAACGGCAAGCTCGGGTTCCAGGCAGAGGTGACTGCATCTGCAGAGGCCATGCAGGAGATGGGAGAGGGCCCAGAGTGGGGGTGGGGGAGCTGATGGATTAGAGTAGACAGTACCAGAGGGAGGGGTGAGAGCTGGGGCCAGAGGGGGAAGAGTGGTCCCATCCAGAGGGGCCTGGAAAGCCATATTAAGCAGGTTGGATTTTATCCCAAGGGTGTTTGGGGCTGAACTAAGTGCCTGTCCCCCTTTCCCAAATTCACATATTGATGCCCTAATCTCCAGGACCTCAAAATGTGACTGGATTTGGAGAGTGGGTACTTAAAGAGGTAATTAAACTGGAGTTATTAGGGTGGGTCCCAGTCCAATATGATTGGTGTCCTTATGAGAGGAGATTAGGACATACAGCGGGGAGACCGTGTGAAGACACAGGATGAAGACAGCTATCTACCCGCCAAGGAGCAAGGAAGGTCTCAGAAGAAACCAGCTCTGCTGATACCTTGATCTTGGACTTCCAGCCTCCAGATCTGTGAGAAAATGAATTTCTGTTGTTGAAGCCTACCAGGCTTGGTACGTTGTTATGGCAGCCTGAGCAAATTCATACTAAGAGCAGTGAAGCGTTCTAAGCAAAAAAGAGGAGGATGGTTAGATTTCTCTTTTGGAACTTCACTCTGGCTGATGGACAGAAGGGATAATAAATACCTGCTGTGATCTGTGCAGGATGAGCTTAGCACACCACAAGGGGCAGCTTCTAAATACATGACAACATGAGTCGTGTGTCCACAGCTTGTGTAACATACACTTTGCAACTGCACACCCATACGAGGCGGCCCTGATGCTGGGAGACAGGTGAGGGAATGGAAAGAAGTGCATAGATCTGAGACAGATTTAGAGACTAGACTCATTGGTTTTTGAAGATTGGTTGGATGCCACCAGTGAGAGCTAGGACGAAGAAAAAGATAGAGGTGTTTGTAGTCTCGAGCAACTGGGTAGGTGGGGGCACCTGTCAACCACGTAAGAAACCGAGAAGGAATGGCTGGATTGGAGGGAATGATTGAGTCCATTTTGGCTTCAAGTTTGATGAACCAAAGGAAGGTTGTCCAAGTGGAGCTTTTCAATAAGGAATTGGACACATGAAGATATGAACTTTCACATGCATTGCCATTGAAAGCCCGCTATTTTAAACTGCAGGGATTGGTAAGAACAGAAGGAATCACATGTAATGAAAGAAAACAGCATAAGAGAAAGAAAAGTAAGCATGATATTTGTAATCTCGACTCCTAAGTCAGAGGCTCATTTTGGGAATGAGGTGGCAAAACAAGAAAAGTGGTGTCACCCGTTTCCTTCCCCTCTTCTACCACCCCTGGTTCCAGGCATGGGTCAGTCAGCTCCTCACATCCATCTCCTTGAGGCTTGGGATGCCCTGGGCCCAGTGAGAGTGCATGTGTGGATTTCCTTACTCACTCAGCAAATACTAGACGCCTACAGTGTGTCATATACATGCTAAGCTTCTGTTGGTCAATAAAACCATCATATGGCTTCATTATCAGAACAATCCAGATGCTTGGTCTGTTGCAGGGGACCCTAGAATTGTAATTCTAGTGACAGCATGAAAGAACAAGGCTGTCTTTGTTGAATGTGTGGCTGAATTCACTTCAGGAACACGTGGATCTAGAAAAGATGAGAACAAGGCCCCTCCCCCTTTATTGTCACACATAATCAAGGACCGACCATAATGTCACTGAGGGTGGTACTTTGCATTTGGCATTATCTGAGCTGAAGCTCAAATAGTGCTAGCTATCACACACTCCCCAAATATCCTTTCTAAAAATTCTTTAATAAGCCTGAATGCTTTTGTCTAGGTATTAGGGAAGATGGGGTTAGTAATTAAGCTTTGCCACAAGACAAGCAAGGACAGAAGAGGCTGCATGGCAGCCACAGCTGACTGCCTGGTTTGGACATACTCTGGAGGAACCTCTGGGGGATCACCTGAAAGTAACTGATTGACAAAGGAGAGGAGGCTTTGTTCTTGCTTGAGCTCGAAGGATGAGAATTTGGGTGCAGATGGAAATGAAACCCTATTACCAGCCCTGGGCTCGTGAGGTCCAGAAACATTTGGGAAACACGAGATAAGTAAACACATATTCAAATCCTTCTGGGAACCTGGGATAAGATTGTCTTGCTTTGGGGAAAAGAATACTTGTAACATGAAGTAATCCTTGATGTTGATGTTTGACTTAAGATGACGATTTGATCAGCTTAGTAACTCCATCAAGAGCAAAAAATTCATATGCAGGAGATTATAGGGAAGCAGGAAGCTTTAGTCTTTTGGCAAGAGGAACGGGAACCAGTCAGCCATGACCAAGAAGTCAACAATCCTTAAGCAAGTTGTGAAGTCCAGTCTGGGAGCCTGGGGAAATCCACAATTAGTCACCCAACCATGTCCCTGTGAAGGGATGGTGACACCAAAGGAGGAAATGGACTTGATGGGAGAAGAGATTTGAAGTGATTTCTCCCAACTATGGTTAAATTTGATTCTGAAGCTTTCCGAGGAACCAGTTCAAGTTCTTTCACTGTCTCATTCTTGTTCAATACAATTTCAGTGCAAATTAGAAACTAGCTAGGGCTAGGAAGTCTTTGGTTATAGAGGTGTCAGAGGTATAACCAAATTCTACCCAATCAATAGGGAGAAGAAAAATTCACAAGTTGAAATTAATTCTAGGAAACATATCTGTGTGGATGGAGGTGTCAACACCCAGTGCTCACCTGTTGTGTTTTCTCATCATGCTTTAGTAGAGGTAGCTGCCTAAAAACACAGTCAGGTATGGGGTGCACTGAGATTCTGCATCCGGTTCCTACAAAGCAGTTATGGGCAGGACAAAGCTGACCATCAAAGCCCCATTCATAGCAGACAAATTCTTCTTTGGCAACTCATCAAGCCTACAAGTTTGTGCTTCTCAACCGTAATGTGCCAGCAGATCGTCCGGGAGGGGTGTTGTTAAAATGCAGATTCTGACTCAGAAGGTCTGACGTGGGACCTGAAATTTTGTATTTCCAGATGATGCTGTTAGTCCGTGTCACACACTAGCAAGTTAACTTTTCCTGTAATATCCCACAGGTGGAGCAGAGTCTCATTACCCTTTACACCTAGAACTACAGGAGAACATCAGCAGCTACAGAGCAGCCACTTCCCTTGTGTTAAGCATGGATTTAATACTAGGCTGCCTTCACATGAGGGTTGGACCTTACAGATCGTTACCATTTAAGGTAAAAAGAGATCAATGTCAGCTTTTGTCATCCCTGTTACCTGTCACGATTGTAAAACACTGTGTTGTGAAAGACTGAATTTACTCAGAGTCCACAGTTACTGGCAAACTGTTCATGTTCAACATCGAATTTCAAACCTGAAATTTCAAAGCTGAAAAAGCATGAAAGTTGTATGACATCCCTTCATGGAAGAGAGAGCACTTCACTAGCATTCCCAAGGCATGAAATAAAGTCTGAGCTCTGTCATCCACTTGCTGGTGACTTTCAGTAATGCCATCCACCCTTCTGAGGCTCAGATGTGACATGAATAGTAGTTGAGTAACCATGACGTACGATGCAACACAAAACAGTTGCCTTTCTGCTAAGTAAAGTTTTGCATCAGGACCACACAGCTTCTCAGTGATGAGACCCTCACAAGCCTGGTTTTAGAACTCTGATGTGGCTGCAAGCAGACAACAGTGCTGTGGGATCTGCATCAGCTAGGAATGGGGCAGCTGTCCTTTCTAACCCCGCTATCACATGCTGAGGTGATGCTAACATTCTCCTCCATCATAGCACTCCAGAGCTCATTCTCATCAGGGTTTATTCAGATATGTCTCTGAGGAGTATCAGAGTACATTCTGTCTCCCACCATTGTTGCAGGAATTTAGGACTCACCCTGCTAGAAAGTCTGGTGTAGACAATTCTGCGTAATTGAAGAAAACTCAGTAACCAGATTCCCTTCTTACAGCCGCTTCTGTTCTGTAAGCTGCTTTTGGAGATTTTCTCCTCTTCCTTCTTCCTACTCTGCCCACATGGGCTACCCAGTCCTATGGGCTGTAGGTGCCAATCAGCCAGCCTCAGAGCTCATTATTCTGCTTGCAACTTGCTGATCACACCAGTCCCTCAAACTCCCTGTCTTCACTCTTGGTGTTTGTACTTCTCCATCATTTCTCCTGTGGTTTCCATGTTTGGGATGAACAGATACACACTACTGTATATAAAAGAGATAAATGAAGAGAAGAAAGATGGCAGCGAAGTAGAAGGATGTGGAATGCATCCCTCTCCACAGATGCATCAGGAATACACCAAAAGATGCAATAATTCCCACAGAGAACCAGCTGAACACCAGCAAACGACCTCGGACACCAGAAAGGACTGCAAAGATCCTGACATAACTGGGTAGGACAGAGGGGGAAAAAAAAAAGAGAAAGAGGAGGAGAAGAAAGGAAAGGGATGGGTCTCACACCCTGGGGCAGGAGGATCTGAAACAGAGGGGAGATTGCCAAATTTGGGGAAACGTCCTTTATCTGATGGGGAAACCCCTTCTCCAACGGGGAATTACCCTGGGTCAGAAGGGAGGCATTTGGGACTCTTCAAAGAGGGTGAAGCAGCTGAGCTGTGGCAGACAGGAAAGAGTGAGAACCACATGGAGCATCTGCACCACGGCTCAGCGTGTCTGGACTGAGACATTGGTTCACAGCTGAACAGAGGGTCTGGGAGCTAGAACGTGGGAACTGGAGAACAGCTTCAGGGTGAAAAACATTGTTGGCAGTGAGGAGACGGACTGAGTGGACAGGAGGTGTTGGCAGTGAGGAGACGGACTGAGTGGACAGGAGGGAAGAAATCTGCAGCGGAGAGTGCCTACCGCGGAAAGCTGGGTGGCCATGGTGGCGGCTGGATACTGCTGACTCACAGCAGGGGGGAGGAGCTGCAGGTGTAGCCACTCTCTCTGCGACGGACAAAGGAAGGGCCCCTCTAGGCCTGGCTAACACACTCAAGAATAAAAAGGCCCCCGGGCAGGGCTGGCCTAGAGTGCCTGCAGCCAAGAGCCAAAAGTCCAGAAAGTGCCCCAGCTCTGGAGACGTTCTGTTTATACCTCAGTCACCGGTGTCCCTCTGCAACAGGCACCACCACGGCCGACTGAGCTGCCGTGACCCAGGCAGGGTGCCCCGGCGGAATCGTAGCCGGGGGGAGGAGCCACGGTTGGAGTCACTCTCTTGGCCTGAGCCACCCAAGCCGCTGTGACCCAGGCAGGGTGCCGCTGCTCACTCACTCCCAGGGGAAGGAGCCACTATTGTACCCTCTCTCTCCCCACACACCGGCACTTACAGATGAACAATAAAGGAAGCTCTGCTGGTCGTAAAGTAATACAAAAAACCCAAGGCAAGTAGAACGACACTTACAGCTGAGACCCCAAGCAAACAGAAATATTATTATAAATTCTATTGATCTGGTCCATTCTGGGGTGAATTCTAGTTTTTTTTTAATTAATTATGATCTTAGTCCTAAGGGATCTACATGTTTTATAACATATTTTTTATTCTATTTTTATTTTTAGCCTTTTTGTATATTTCTATTTCTAGCTAAGTTTTTTGTAGTGCTGACTGTATCTCTCTTACCTTCTTTTCATCTCTTTTATACATTTCTATTTCTTTCTTTTTCTTTTCATTTCCAGTCACACTAAACTCTTCTGTTGCCCTGTCTTCTATCTTTTTTTAGTTTATTTTATCTTAAGATACTTATAAGCAATATTATTGGTCTACTCTGTATCCTTGCTTTATTCTCCAGATGACACACTGCTTTTGTTTTTATTATTAGGTTTTGTCTTTATCTTAGTTCTAAGTATGATTGTCTGATTTCATTCTGAGAATCTTCAGTCTGTCTGTCTGGTGGTACTCTTGCTCTTTATTATATATGATCCTAGCTTTCAAAATCTCCCTGGATTTGTGTCTGTGTGGTTTTTGTTTTGTTTTGTTTTTTTGGGTTTTGAATTTCTGTTGGTTTTCTCTTTGATTGTCTGATGGCATACTGGGGTACTTCTGTCAGGTCTTTCTAGTGCCTTATGTTCTATTGGATTCAGTATTTGTGTGTCTTACACATGTATGTGTTTCCTTGACTTAGTATTTGTTTGACTCGACACTCTGCCATTAGTCTGGGGCTTGGACAGTCTTCCTTAAACCCCTTTATTGCCAGGACAAGCAACCTCTGAAGTCTGGACTACTCCATCAGAAGTCAAATAGGGGCTCTGGGGAGGGAGCACTGAATCCAGGATGCTAGACTACTAGGGAGTCCTCAGACACAGGGAAGATTAACTGCAGAGAACTCTCACAGAGCCCTGTATCAGAGTCTAAGACTTGGCTTCGTTCAACTGTCTGCAACTGCCAGTGCTGGACACCTCACATCAAACTACAAACAAGACAGGAACACAAACCCACCCATCAGCACACAGACCACCTAAAGCCATATTAACCTCACAGATACCCTAAAACACACCACCTGATACGGCCCTGCTCATCAGAGAGAAAAGACACAGAGCCATACACCAGAAAGCAGACACCAGACTCCCCCACCAGGAAGCCTCCTCAAGACACTGGACAACCCCCACCACAGGGGTCAGAGGGCAGAAACAAGAGGAATTACTACTAGGCAGCATAGGGACAGGACACAGCAAATCCTATAAATTAAACAAAATGAGAAAACAAAGAAACACCTGCAGGCAAAGGGGCAGGAAAAAAAAACCCAGAAGACCAAATAAATGAAGAGGAAATAGGAAAAATGCCTGAAAAAGAATTCAGAGTAATGATAGTAAAGATGATCCAAAATCTCGACAACAAAATAGAGAAAATACAAGAAACAGTTAATAAGGACTCAGAAGAAGTAAAGAGCAAACAAACAGTAATGGACAACAAAATAACCAAAATTAAAAACACTCTAGGTGGCATAAACAGCAGCATAACTGAGGCAGAAGAACGAATAAGTGAATTGGAAGATAGAATGAGGGAAATAACTGCCACAGAGCAGGAAAGAGAAAAAAGAATAAAAAGAATGGAAGACAGTCTCAGAGACCTTGGTGACAACATTGAGTGCACAAACATTTGAATCACAGGCATCCCAGAAGAAGAAAAAAGCAAGCATCTGAGAAAATATTTGAAGAGGTTATAGTGGAAAAGTTCCCCAACATGGAAAAGGAAATAATCAAGTCCAAGAAGTGTAGACAGTCCCATACAGAATAAGCCCAAGGAGAAATACACTGAGGCACATATTAATCAAACTAATGACAATTAAACACAAAGAAAAAATATTAAAAGCAGCAAGAGAAAAGAAACAAATAACGTATAAGGGAAAACCCATAAGGATAACAGCTGATCTTCTTGCACGAAACTCTGCAGGCCAGAAGGGAATGGCAGGATATACTGAAAGTCCTGAAAGAGAAAAACCTACAGTCAAGAATACTCTACCCAGTAAGAATCTCATTCAGATTTGATGGAGAAATCGAAAGCTTTACAGACAAGCAAACGTTAAGAGAATTCAGCACCACCAAACCAGCCTTACAACAATTGCTAAAGAAACTTTTCTAAGTCAGGAAACACAAGAGAAGGAAAAGACCTACAAAAACGAACCCAAAAGAATTAAGAAAATGGTAATCGGAACACACATGTCAATAATCACCTTAAATGTAAATGGATTAAATACTCCAACCAAAAGACACAGACTGGCTGAATGGATACAAAAACAGAACCCTTCTATATGCTGCCTACAAGAAACCCACTTCAGACCAAGGGACACATATAGACTGAAAGTAAAGGGATGGAAAAAGATATTCCATGCAAATAGAAGTCAAAAGAAAGCTGGAGTAGCAATACTCATATCAGACAAATTAGACTTTAAAGACTTACAAGAGACAAGGAAGGACACTACATAATGATCAAGGGATTCACCCAAGAACAACATATAACAATTGTAAATATCTATGCACCCAACATAGGAGCACCTCAATACATAAGGCAAATGCTAACAGCCATAAAAGGGGAAATCAACAGTAACACAAAAATAGTGAGAGGCTTGAACACCCCACTTATATCAATGGACAGATCATCCAAACAGAAAATAAATAAGGACATACAAGCTTTAAATGACTTATTGGACCATCTCGACTTAATTGATATTTATAGGACAGTCCATCCAGAAACTACAGAATACACTTTCTTCTCAAGTGCACACGGAACATTTTCCAGGATAGATCACCTCTTGCATCACAAATCAAGCCTTGGTAAGTTAAAGAACATTGAAATCATATCAAGCATCTTCTTCTCTAACAACAACGCCATGAGATGAGATATCAATTACAGGAAAAAAAAAACTGTAAAAAATACAAACACATGGAGGCTAACCAATACACTATTAAACAACCAAGAAATCAGTAAAGAAATCAAAGAGGAAATCAAAAAATATCTAGAAACAAGTGACAATGAAAACACAACAACCCCAAACCTATGGGACAAAGCAAAAGCAGTTCTAAGAGGGAAATTTATAGCAATATGGTCCTATCTCAAGAAACAAGAAACATATCAAATAAACAACCTAATGTTACAAGTAAAACAATTAGAGAAAGAAGAACATAGAAACCCCAAAGTGAGCAGAAGGAAAGAAATCATGAAGATCAGATCAGAAATAAATGAAAAAGAAATGAAGAAAACAATAGCAAAGATCAATGAAAGTAAAAGCTGGTTCTTTGAGAAGATAAACAAAATCGATCAACCATTAGCCAGACTCATCAGGAAAAAAAGGGATAAGATGCAAATCAACAGAATTAGAAATGAAAAAGGAGAAGTAACAACTGACACCACAGAAATACAAAAGATCATGAGAGACTACTACAAGCAACTATATGTCAATAAATTGAATAACCTGGAAGAAATGGATACGTTCTTAGAAAAGTACAATCTTCCAAGACTGAACCAGGAAGAAATAGAACATATGAACAGACCAATCACAAGTATGGAAATTGAGACTGTGATTAAAAATCTCCCAACAAACAAAAGCCCAGGGCCAGATGGCTTCACAGGTGAATTCTATCAAATATTTTGAGAAGAGCTAACACCTATCCTTCTCAGACTCTTCCAAAATATAGCAGAAGGAGGAACACTCCCAAACTCATTCTACAAGGCCACCGTCACCCTGATACCTAAACCAGACAAAGATGTCACAAAAAAGAAAATTACAGGCCAATATCTCTGATGAATATAGATGCAAAAATCCTCAACAAAATACTAGCTAACAGAATCCAACAGCACATTAAAAAGATCATACACCATGATCAAGTGGGGTTTATCCCTAGGGTGCAAGGATTCTTCAATAGATGCAAATCATTCAATGTGATACATCTTAACAAATTGAAGGATAAAATCCATATGATCATCTCAATAGATACAGAAAAAGCTTTTGACAAAAGTCAACATCCATTTATGATAAAAACTCTCCAGAAAATGGGCATAGAAGGAAATTACTTCAACATAATAAAAGCCATATATGAGAAACCAAAAGCCAACATGGTTCTAAATGGTGAAAAACTGAAAGCATTTCCTCTAAGAACAGGAACAAGACAAGGGTGCCCACTCTCACCATTATTATTCAACATAATTTTGGAAGTTTAAACCACAGCAATCAGAGACGAAAATGAAATAAAAGGAATCCAAATTGGAAAAGAAGTAAAATTGTCACTCTTTGCAGATGACATGCATGTTATTATACATAGAAAACCCTAAAGATTCTACCAGAAAACTGCTAGCAGTAATCGGTGAATTTAGTAAAGTAGCAGGATACAAAATTAATGCACAGAAATCTCTTGCTTTCCTATACACTAACAGTGAAAGAGCAGCAAGAGAAATTAAGGAAACTCTCCCATTTACCTTTACAACCAAAAGAATAAAATACCTAGGAATAAACCTGCCTAAGGAGACAAAAGACCTGTATGCAGAAAACTGTAAGACACTGATGAAAGAAATCAAAGACGAGACAAACAGATGGAGGGACATACCATGTTTTTGGATTGGAAGAATCAACATGGTGAAAATGACTGTACTACCCAAAGCAATTTACAGATTCAATGCAATCCCTATCAAATTACCAATGGCATTTTTCACAGAACTAGAACAAGAATTCTTACAATTTGTATGGAAACACAAAAGCTGAATAGTCAAAGCAATCTTGAGAAGGAAAGATGGAGTTGGTGGAATTAGGCTTCCTAACTTCAAACTATACTACAAGGCCACAGTGATCAGGACAGTATGGTACTGGCACAAAAACAGAAAGGAGGATCAATGGAACATAATAGAGAACCCAGAGGTAAACCCACACACATATGGGCACCTTATCTTTGACAAAGCAGGCAAGAATATACAATGGACAAAAGACAGCCTCTTCAATAAGTGGTGCTGGGAAAACTGGACAGCTACATGTAAAAGAATGAAATTAGAACACTTCCTAACACCATACACAAAAATAAACTCCAAATGGATTAAAGACCTACATGTAAGGCCAGACACTATAAAACTCCTCGAGGACAACATAGGCAGAACCCTCTATGACATCCATCAAAGCAAGATCCTTGTTGAGCCACCTCCTAGAGTAATCGAAATAAAATCAAGAATAAACAAATGGGACCTAATGAAACTTAAAAGCTTTTGCACAGTGAAAGAAACCGTAAACAAGACAAGAAGACAGCCCTCAGAATGGGAGAAAATACTTGCCAATGAAGCAACGAACAAAGGATTAATCTCCAAAATATACAAGCAGCTCATGCAGCTTAATACCAAAAAAGCAAATAACCCAGTCCACAAATGGGCAGAAGACCTAAATAGACATTTCTCCAAGAAGACATGCAGATGGCCAACAAACGCATGAAAAGATGCTCAACATCACTAATCATTAGAGAAATGCAAGTCAAAGCCACAATGAGGTATCACCTCACACTGTTCAGAATGGCCATCATAAAAACATCTAGAAACAATAAATGTTGGAGAGGGTGTGGCGAAAAGGGAACTCTCCTGCATTGTTGGTAGGAATGCAAGCTGGTGTAGCCACTATGGAGAACAGTTTAGAGGTTCCTTAAAAAACTAAAAATGGAACTACCATATGATCCAGTAATCCCACTACTGGGCATATACCCAGAGAAAACCATAATCCAAAAAGAGACATGTACCATAATGTTCATTGCAGCACTATTTACAATAGCCAGGACATGGAAGCAACCTAAATGCCCGTCAACAGATGAATGGATAAAGAAGATGTGGCACATATACACAATGGAATATTACTCAGGTATAAAAAGGAATGAAATGGAGCTATATGTCATGAGGTGGATAGACCTAGAGTCTCTCATACAGAGTGAAGTAAGCCAGAAAGAGAAAAACAAATACTGTATTCTAACTCATATATATGGAATCCAAAAAAAAAAAAAATTAGTACTGATGAACCTAGTGACAGGGCAAGAATAAGGATGGAGATGTAGACAATGGACTGGAGGACACGGGTGTGGGGGGGCGGGGGGCAAAGGGGAAGCTGGGATGAAGTGAGAGAGTAGAATAGACATATATATACTACCAACTGTAAAATAGATAGCTAGTGGGAAGTTGCGGTATAACAAAGGGAGATCAACTTGATGATGGGTGATGCCTTAGAGGGCCAGGATAGGGAGGGTGGGGGGGAGTTGCAGGAGGGAGGGGATTTGGGGATATATGTATAAACACAGCTGATTCACTTTGATGTACCTCAAAAGCTGGTACAAGAGTGTAAAGCAATTATATTCCAATAAAGAGCTTATTAAAAAAAATATAAATAACCAGAACCCGCTGCATAACACAGGGAACTGTATTCAATATCTTGTGATAACCTATAATGGACAGGAATAGATAGATATATTGTGCAACTGAATCACTTTGCTGTACACCTGAAAATAACACAACATTGTAAATTAACTATACTTCAGTTTTTAAAAATGTTTAAAAAAGAAAAGCATATTGCTCTACCCAAATGAAACTTCTTCAACTTCATACCAGCTGTGTGGTGTCCTGGTTTATCCAGGACAGTTCTGGTTTACAACCGCTGTAGCAGGTTAATAATTAATTGAGCCCCTTTAGCTTTCAAAAATGTCCTGGTTTAGAAGATAGACTATACAGTCATGCTATGTGGAATCAACTCCAACAGGATGAGACAGTCAAGCATGCCGTAGAGGGCGAAACATTCATAAACAAGGTCGACACTAGCTACGGTGTGAGGCAGGAAAGTCACCAGAAGATTGCAGGGAGAAGTCTAACGTCACGCTGATGGTTGTGTGCTCCTGGGCCAGACTGCATTGCTTCAGGTACAAGATACAAAAAATTGTACTTCACAAGCAAAACTGTGAGTTGTACTTCTTAAGAAAAAGAAAAAATAAGATGATGAGGCTTATTACCAAGCAAACAGATCACCAAGATGAACATCCGGAATTCTCCCTTGGTAAATGCCACTGGGGACAAGGCTTCAGTAGTGGACGGTGGGCAGCATGTAGGACCCCGTGGAAGGACCTGGTTAGGTGAATCTAGCCTTTTCATGATCAGTTAGGAATGATTCAGTTGGTTGCTGTTTCTTATTTCATTAGACTTCTAATCACGCCATGATGTTGTTTTCAAGAATATCCGGGGACTTCTGCTGCCTAAGAGATAAAGCCCAAAGGCTTCACATTAAAGACTTTCGTTATCACACACCAGGTTACTTTTTCAGCCTCACGTCTTTATGATCTACACGCACCAGGTTACCCGCTAATAGCCAAGCACATCATTTGCCCTCCTCCTACTGTCCATTCATTTACCCTCAATACTACCCTGTTTGTGATGCTTTCCAAACACCAGAGCCCCAGGCTGAGTGAATCATCTTCCTCTGCCCCCAGAATCCTCTGCTCCTGTTGTTGGCCCAGCAGGCATCTCACTGGTCCTCTGAAGCCATGGGTATGTATGACTGTCTTGTTTTGTAGACGGTGACAGGCATGGGGACAGGGACTATGCCTTTTCCTCTCTGTAACTCTGGCATCTAACATAGAGCCTGGCACATGGTAGATGCTCAAGAAATCTTTGTAGAGACAAAACAAGTGTTTTAACATTTAATTTGTATTGAAGTGTAGTTGATTTACAATGTTGTGTTACTTTCAGGTGTACAGAGAAGTGAATCAGGTATATATACAATTTGTTTACATTCTCTTCCTTCTTTGGTTATTACAAGACATTGAGTAGAGTTCCCTGTGCTGTACAGTAGGCCCTTGTTGTTTATATGTTTTATATACAGCAGTGTGTATATTTTAATCCCAAACTCCTAATTTATCCCTCCCTTCCTTCCTTTTGGTAACCATAGGTTTGTTTTCTATGTCTGTGAGTCTATTTTTGACTTGTAAGTATGTTCATTTGTATCATTTTTTTTTTTAAGATTCCACATATAAGCAATATGATATTTGTCTTTCTCTGTCTGGCTTACTTCACCAAGTATGATAATCTCTAGGTCTATCTACATTGCCGCAGATAGCGTTATTTCGTTCTTTCTTATGGCTAATATTTCATTGTATATATTCCCCCTCCCTTCAGAATGTCCATAGAACTGCCATTCTCTCATAAAGAAAAATTAGCAAAAAGTTTGCATCAGCTTTGCAAAATAAGGAAGGGCATTTTCTGCATGGAAAAATAAAAAACAAAACTCTGAGGGCTTTGTTAAATGTAGTGCCAATCCAAGACGTTAGATGGAACCCACCCACAGTTTCAGACACACAGTGCAACCCCCACTTGAATAGTAAAGGGAAAATGTTGGAGAGGGTGTGGAGAAAAGGGAACTCTCCTGCACTGTTGGTGGGACTGTAAGTTGGTACAGCCACTATGGAAAACAATTTGGAGGTTCCTTAAAAAACTACAAATAGAACTACCATATGATCCAGTAATCCCACTCCTGGGCATATACCCAAAGAAAACCATAATCCCAAAAGAAACTTGTACCATCATGTTTATTGCAGCACTCTTTACAATAGCCAGGACATGGAAGCAACCTAAATGCCCATCAACAAATGAATGGATACAGAAGATGTGGCATATATATACAATGGAATATTACTCAGCTATAAAAAGGGATGAGATGGAGCTATATGTAATGAGGTGGATAGAACTACAATCTGTCATAAACAGTGAAGTAAGTCAGAAAGAGAAGGACAAATACTGTATGCTAACTCACATATACGGAATCTAAAAATGGTACTGATGAACTCAGTGACAAGAACAAGGAAGCAGATACAGAGAATGGACTGGAGAACTCGAGGTATGGGAGGGGGCAGGGGGTGAAGGGGAAACTGAGAAGAAGCGAGAGAGTAGCACAGACATATATATACTACCAACTGTAAAATAGTCAGTGGGAAGTTGTTGTATAACAAAGGGAGTCCAACTCGAGGATGGAAGATGCCTTAGAGGACTGGGGCAGGGAGGGTGGGGGGGACTCGAGGGGGGGGCGTCAAGGAAGGGAGGGAATATGGGGATATGTGTATAAAAACAGTTGATTGAACCTGGTGTACCCCCAAAAAAAATAAAATAAAATAATAAAATAAAATAAAAAAAAAAATAGTAAAGGGAAAAGCACCTGAGATGAGCTTGAAAGCCACTGGCTTGAGAGTTTGGTGGAATGAATTGTGAAGAGCGTTAAAACATTGCTGGAATAAGTGGAAGAATTCAGGCCAGTTGACAAAGCTGACAACATCTTTAAAAGATGATTCAAATAAATTCTAGATGAAAAAAAATTATGAGACAGGGAAATGTGAACACAGACTGAATATTTAATGATTCAGGTAATTACTGTTAGAAACAGACTCACAGACATAGAGAACAGACTTGTGGTTGCCAAGGGGGAGGGAGGGAAGAAGAGGGATGGACTAGGAGTTTGGGGTTGATAGATGCAAACTATTACATTTAGAATGTGTAAACAACAAGGTCCTACTGTGTAGCACAGGGAACTATATTCAGCATCCTGGGATAAACCATAATAGAAAGGAATATTTTTAAAAGAATGTATATATCTGTATAACCGAGTCACTTTCCCATACAACAGAAATTAGTACAACCTTGCAAATCAACTATACATCAATTTTAAAAAATAAGTAAAAAAAAAGTAATTACTGTTAGAATTTTTAGGTATAGTAATGAGACGTGGGACTTTGGTTATGCTTTTTAGAAAGAGTTTATATTTTTCAGAGACATGTACTGAAATAGAGTTGATCCTCATTTTTGTAATTCCATCTGCAGACCTGCCTCCTAGCTAACATTTATTTGTATCCCCCAAATCGACACTCGCGGTACTTTTATAGCCATTGGAGGACAGGAGCGGAGGGTGAAAAAGTGAGTCACCCGACAGGCATGTTCCCGCCTGAGGTCAGCAAGGCCACAGCTGCCCTGTCCTCTTGTCTCAGCTCCTACTGTCAACAATGTCCCCTTTGCCATCCACTTAGTGCCACATGTTTTGCATTTGTGTGCCTTTTGCTGGTGATTTTATTGTTTGAAAGGGTCCCCAAGCATATGCTGAGTGCTGTCTGGTGTCCCTAAGTGCAGCACATCTGTGATGTGCGTTACAGAAAAAATAAATGCGTAAGATAAGTGTCCTTCAGGCATAAGTTATGGCTCTGTTGGCTATTAGTTCAGTGTTAATGAATCCACACTATATATTCACTGAGGTGTCTTTAAACAGACATACGCATAAAACAAGGGTATGTATTAACTGGTTGACAAAACGTTTGCGACCAGAGGTGCTCAGGAACCTAACCCTGTATGTTTCCAAGAGCCACAGTTCAGTATTTGCTATTTCGGTGTTCAGGTGACTTTAAAAAAACATCACTACCATGAACAACAAGAATCAGCTGTCAATGCAGATGAACTGATGTGTGTCTGAAATTTGCCTCAAAAGCATCCGGAGGTCCAAAAGCAGGAATAGAAATGAAACAGGTTACCCTGAGAAACTCACTGAAGGTGTTTGATGGGATAGGAGCATTCATTACACCGTTCTCTCAGCTGTTGTATATATTTGAAATTGCCCATAACCAAAAGGTTTTATTTTTAAAAGAGAGAGAAGAGTAGAAACCCAAGTGTGGCTTTTTCTCCAGGCATTAAAAAATCATTTCGTGTATTCTATAAAGAAATATAATTATTTAGAAGTAGGATGAATTAAATTTCACATTCAGTATAAATGATCCAGGGCCACGTAAAGTTAATATATACAAATCTGCAAAAGCAAAAGACAGTGAACGAGTGTGGGCTTTATAAATTGTGAGGTAATATAGAAACTCCCATGTCGTTTTAGAAAGTGAAAAGAGAAAGGCAAGAGACATCTAAATAAAAGACCACGTTCTGCCATTTCATTGTAATAAAGCTCAGTTTCTAACCTTCACTCTTGTTTATCCTGTTAATAAACCTGCTTCAGGCCCCTGGGAGGGCTTTGGCCCCTCTGCCCCAGCTTAGTCTCTGAGAGTTCAGAGCAGGTCAAGGGCAGGGGCTAACGCCCTGCTTTATCTCCACCCGTTTCCGTCATGATATCTCCGCTTGTGCTGAAGCCCTCTGACACTAACTCAACTCACTTGTGCCAAGTTAAAGCCTTTCTATCATTCCATCTTCCCTCACCTCTAACAGTGTTCTCCAGATGCATCCCGAGTGGTCCTAGAGCTCCAGGGAGATTTCCCAGGAGGGGAAGGGCAGGGAAAACTAAAGGACCCTGCAGCAAACAACCTGCAGCAAAAAACTAAAGGACCCTGCAGCTTTTTTAAACTGAAGTTTAATTGATTTACAATGTTGTGTTAATTTCTGCAGTACAGCGAAGTGATTCAGTTATATATAATACACATTCTTTTTTTAAAATATTCTTTTCCCTTACGGTTTATCCCAGGATATATAATATAGTTCCCTGTGCTCTACACCAGGACCTTGTTATTTATCCATTCTTTATATAAAAGCTTACATCTGCTAACCCAACCTCCCTCTCCATCCATCCCCCAACCTCCTCCCCCTTGGCAACCACTAGTCTGTTCTCTATGTCTATGATTCTGTTTGTTTCATAGATAGGTTCATCTGTGTCATATTTTAGATTCCACATGTAAGTGATATCGTATTGGTGTTTGTCTTTCTCTGTCTGACTTACTTCACTTAGTATAATAATCTCCAGGTCCATCCATGTTGCTGCAAATGGCATCATTTCATTCTTTTTTATGGCTGAGTAGTATTCCATTGTGTGTATATGTACCACATCTTCTTTATCCATTCCTCTGTTGATGGACATTTGTTACCATGTCTTGGCTGTTGTGAATAGTGCTGCTATGAACATAGGGGTGCATGGATCTTCTTGAACTACAGTTTTGTCCAGATACATGCCCAGGAGTGGGATTGCTGGATCATATGGTAGCTCTATTTTTAGTTTTCTAAGGAACCTCTGTACTGTTTTCCACAGTGGCTACATGAACTTACATTCCCACCAACAGTGTAGGAGAGAACCATACTACCTTTATCTGCTTTATAATTTGGGTTTTGCACAAGACTTTACACAGGGAAAAAACAGTCTGATTCTTAGGGGAAAAAAAAAATGAACAAGCCAAGCTTCTGAGACATACTGTATGCTGCTGTGTGCACGTGAGCACTTGATGGAGACATACTGCAGCTGTCCCCGTGAGCCTGGCTCACTTCAGGTGAAAGGCGCACTTCCTCGAATGTTTCATTCTGTTGCCTTAGAGAAACCAGGCTCTTTTGCAGCCCAGATGCACTTCGGTACCTCTGAGATGCTTAGCACCAGCCGGATTTTTGGCACAGAGTGGTGTGTTTCGGGGTCTTTAGGCTGAGAAAGATCTGGAGACCCTGAGAGATTTTCCAGTCACTGTCCTCATTACCATTTCTCGAGAGCCTTTTGTTTGCCAGTCGTTGCGCTAGTTACTCTGCATTTATTATTTATGTAATCCTCTCAGTAAACTTGCAGGCTAGCTTGTGGCTTTCTCATGTATTAGTCAGCACCCTTTTACAGGCAAGTGACAGACACCCAGACACTAGGCCACAGAGACTCCCAGGAGCCAAGTACAAGAAATGCCAGGCAGTGCCTGTCTCTGGAAGGACCAAAGCCCAGGACTCCAACACCGAACGGATGGCCGCCGTCTTCTCTCCCCTTGGTGCCTATCTTCACCTTGACTTGAACCCACAGAGGGGTCACCGGATGTGCTTGCTTTGTCAGTGCAATATTCCCGGCAGATAGACTAATGCCTGGCACATGGAAGGCACTCAAAATATAACTGTTGAATGAATGGATGGGGTGAAAGCATGGTATGGATTTTGTAAGTTCCGTTACTCTATGCTCATACCAAAGACATGGGCAGTGCCCCGGTGTACAGTGTATCACGGTGAGCACTGAGCAAGTGGTCCTCCCAGCGTCTCTCCAGCCAGGCTTTAGAACGGCCTCCATTAACAAATTATTACATCTTCTCCCTCACTTTTAGCTAAGTTATTATTCCAAATGTTTTTAAAACGTGATTATGTGTGAATCTAGAGGTAAAACAAGACCAGAACACTCTCTGTGAAATATACAGGCAGGTGTGCACACAGCTGTCCTTGACTTTGGGTTACTGCAGAGACCACCACCATTTTTTTTTAGAAGCAATCCCTCTTTGTTACAGTCTACCAGATAATTTCACTATGCTTTTATAATGGGTTGGGTCCTGAAGAAAGTCAAGTACTTGACCTCAGATCTCTCTACATAAAATGAAAGTTTTGGACAAAATGTTCAAGGAATCTTCTGGTTTCTTCTAAACTTCCTATTACTTATAACTCACCAAGTGATAAGTTCCCAACTTATGCCAAGCTCCCATCAGTGTTTGTTCACTACTTAGGACCAAATCCAGTGTATTTTCTTAAATTTTGGGCTTCTAAGAAGACACTATATTTCTCCCACTCAGGTGGGCATTCCAATATCAGTACTTATGAAAATATATGACCCTATGTATATAAGGCTTCTAGAAAAGGAAACAGAAAATAATACCTAATATTTATGTTATATAACATAGAATTTATTATTTATTAACTGTAATAATGTATTAAAATATATAATGTCAGGTAGTAAAAAGGTAAAGATATAAAGCAGTTCTGTCCAATAGAAGTTTTTAATTCCTACTAGGCAAGATTTAACAAGTAAAAAGAAAGTGAACTTAATTTTAATAATGCATTTTAGAAGACCAAATATACCCAAAATATGGTCAATATATAATGATATTTTACATGATTGTTTTCTCATACGAAATCACAAATCCATTAAAAAATCTTTGAAACGCAAGTACTCATACACTTGACACTTTCAGCGTATTTCATTGTGGATGCTAAATGTTCATTGGTTAAAGTGAAATTGGCAGTCCCATCAAACAATAAAGTTGTTTAATAGGAAAATCGTTTACACCCCATCAGTTTTTAATTTTTTTAAGAACTTTTATTGAGATACAGTTGACATACAATAAACTGCATATATTTAGAGTGTACAATTTGGTATTTTTTTTCTTATTAGTAACGTATATATGGCAATCCCAATCTCCCAATTCATTCCCCCCCAATCCTCCCCGCTTTCCCCACTTGGTGTCCATATGTTTGTTCTCTACATCTGTGTCTCTGTTTCTGCCTTGCAAACCGGTTGATTTGTACCATTTTTCTGTAAGTTTTTAAATTTAAGTTAAAGACAAGTAAAAATTCGGTGACACTACTCATACATCGAGTGCCAATAGCCATGTGTCTCATGAGTACCACTTGGGAAGGCAAAGCAGAGGGAGTTACAGGGAGGCAGGGAGGCTGCTTCAGATAAAGAATTCAGGAGGATCTTGTGTGCAAATGGCCCTCGAGCAGAGACATGAACGGAGTGAGAGCGGGAGTCTGCCAAGATGGGAGAGAACAGCATTCCAGGAAAAGAGAAATTAAAATTGCAAAGGTCCTGAAAACGGGCCCGTAAATCCCAGTCTATGTGCAGCCTCCAAAGACACGACCTTGGGAGTCTGTCTGCTTGTTCTAAGGACGCCGTCATGGTGCAATATCTCTCTGGTGTTTGGGGCACAAAGTTCCTAAGATATTCATTGTTTCCTCTTTCTGCAGCTCGTTAAAGCAAAACATGAGATTCATCTGTGTGATGAGAGGGAAGGGAATGGAGTCTGAGGCTCTGCGTCCGGTCTCAGGACCGAGTGGTTGTCTCCCTCTGGCTTGTCCCACACAGACAGGTGCGCCACTAAAGAGAAACCCAGAAAACAGACTTACTGGATCACACCTGGCAGCGACATGCTGCTTGTGCTCAGCCCAGCGCTGTCCTTGAGAAGGGTTCCCAGTGGCGCTCTGCATTTAGCTCATTTTGGTGTTATTTTCTCTCAGCAGTTTTCTGGACAGCTGACACCTTTGACAGTGATAATCAGAAGTGGGTTTCCAAACAGCGCTATTCACAGTCCACTCAGAGCATCTGTGCGAACGGATGAAAGCCCTCCTTATCTCTGCTTTTTCTTAGGCAAGTTAGAGGTGTGTAAGCTGCCGAATAATCTCAACCAGGGACAAAAAGTCTAGAGGTACCGAAAGACCAAGAGCTGAAAGGCCTCTCAAGTGGGTCCCGAGCTCCAGGGCAGGGAGCACACGGAGTTTAGGAGCAAAGTCAGGGAACAGATTCTTTATTCACACTTCAATATCGCTGTGCAAAAAAAGAAAACACCGAAGTGTACGCACAGTATTGCTGCAATAAATTAGAAAGATGGAAGGGTTTAAGATAACAAAAAAGAATTTTGTTAGGGTGATTGGCTGAAAGCGTTTTTTTCTTTTATCAGAATTGTCTTTAATAATTAGTATTAATTAAAAATTGAAAAACAGTGAAAAGATGCTCAATACCACTAATCATCATGGAAGGGAAAATCAAAACCAAATGAGACGTCACCTCACATCTGTTAGAATGGCTATCGTCAAAATGACAAGAGATAAGTGTTGGCATGGATGTGGAGAAAAGGGACCCTGGTAACACTGTCGGTGGCAGTGGAAATTGGTGCAGCCACTATGGAAAACAGGATGGAGGTTTCTCAAAAGTGAAAAATAGAACTACCATATGATCCAGCAATCCCACCTCTGGGCATATATCCAAAGGAGACAAAGTCATTATCTCGAAGAGAGTCTGCACCCCCGTGTTCATTGCAGCACTATTCACAATAGCCAAGACATGGAAACAACCTATGAGTCCATTGACGGATGAATGGATAAAGAAAAAGTGATATACTGTATACAATGGAATATAAAATTCAGCCATAATAAGGAGGAAATCCTGCCATTTGCAACAACACGGATGGGCCTTGAGGGTATTATGCTAAGTGAAATAATTCAGACTGAGAAACGCAAATACTGTATGATATCACTTATATGTAGAATTGAAAAAAGCCAAACTCGGGGAAACAGAGAGTAAAGTGGTGGTTGCCTGGGGCTGGGGATTGGGGGAAATGAGAAGATGGTAGACAAAAAGTACAAACGTCCTGCTATGAGTGAGGTGCTCCCTTCGGCGGCACATATACTAAAATTGGAATGATACAGAGAAGGTTAGTGTGGCCCCTGTGCACGGATGACACACAAATTCATGAAGCATTCCATATTTTTTAGACACACCATGTTCCTGGATTGGAAGAATCAACATTGTGAAAATGGCCATACTACCCAAAGCAATCCACACATTCAATGCAATCCCTATCAAATTACCAATGGCATTTTTTACAGAACTAGAACAAAAAATCCTAAAATTTGTACGGAGACACAAAAGACCCCGAATAGCCAAAGCAATCTTGAGGGAAAAAACTGGAGCTGGAGGAATTAGACTCCCTGACTTCAGACTATACTACAAAGCTACAGTAATCAAGACAATATGGTTCTGGCATAAAAGCAGAAATATAGATTAATGGAACACAATAGAAAGCTCAGAGATAAACCCATGCAGGTATGGGCACCTTATCTTTGACAAAGCAGGCAAGAATATACAATGGACAAAAGACAGCCTCTTCAATAAGTGGTGCTGGGAAAACTGGACAGCTACGTGTAAAAGAATGAAATTAGAACACTTCCTAACACCATACACAAAAATAAACTCCAAATGGATTAAAGACCTAAATGTGAGGCCAGACACTATAAAACTCCTAGAGGACAACATAGGCAGAACCCTCTATGACATCCATCAAAGCAAGATCCTCTTTGAGCCACCTCCTAGAATCATGGAAATAAAATCAAAAGTAAACAAATGGGACCTAATGAAACTTAAAAGTTTTTGCACAGTGAAAGAAACCATAAACAAGACAAGAAGACAACCCTCAGAATGGGAGAAAATACTTGCCAACGAAGCAACGAACAAAGGATTAATCTCCAAAATATACAAGCAGCTCATGCAGCTTAATACCAAAAAAGCAAATAACCCAATCCACGAATGGGCAGAAGACCTAAATAGACATTTCTCCAAAGAAGACATGCAGATGGCCAACAAACACATGAAAAGATGCTCAACATCACTAATCATCAGAGAAATGCAAGTCAAAGCCACAATGAGGTATCACCTCACACTGTTCAGAATGGCCATCATCAAAACATCTAGAAACAATAAATGTTGGAGAAGGTGTGGCGAAAAGGGAAGTCTCCTGCACTGTTGGTGGGACTGTAAGTTGGTACAGCCACTATGGAAAACAGTTTAGAGGTTCCTTGAAAAACTAAAAATAGAACTACCATATGACCCAGCAATCCCACTACTGCGCGTATACCCAGAGAAAACCATAATCCAAAAAGAGACATGTACCATAATGTTCATTGCAGCACTGTTTACAATAGCCAGGACATGGAAGCAACCTAAATGCCCATCAACAGATGAATGGATACAGAAGATGTGGCACATATATACAATGGAATATTACTCAGCCATGAGAAGGAATGAAATTGAGTTATTTTTGGTGGGGTGGATGGACTTAGAGTCTGTCATACAGAGCGAAGTAAGCCAGAAAGAGAAAAACAAATACTGTATGCTAACTCATATATATGGAATCTAAAAAAATGGTACTGATGAACCCAGTGACAGGGCAAGAATAAAGATGCAGTTGTAGAGAATGGACTCGAGAACACGCGGTTCGGACTTGAGGACACGGGGTTGGCGGGGGCAAAGGCGAAGCTGGGACAAAGTGAGAGAGTAGCTCTGACGTATGTACACTACCAAATGTAAAATAGATAGCTAGTGGGAAGTTCCTGCATAACACAGGGAGATCAAGTCCATGATGGGTGATGACTTAGAGGGCCAGGATAGGGAGGGTGGGAGAGAGTTGCGGGAGGGAGGGGATATGGGGACATATGTATAAATACAGCTGATTCACTTTGATGTACCTCAAAAACTGGCACAACAGCGTAAAGCAATTATATTCCAATACACAGCTTTAAAAAAAAATTGCATTTCCAGAGACGCCTTTAAACACTCTTAAAATAAGCCTGAGTCTCAACTGCCCATATCAAATTATACCATTTTGTTTTATCTGGAGGGCTTTGGGGGATGTCTGAAATAGAACTGGGGGAGATAAAGCCCCTCCTCTGTACTGTCCCCCGACAGCACCGTTACGAAGCCACACCCCTAGCTGGCACTGCCTGGGTTTGCTAAGGACAGCCATAAGACTAGGCACGTTTCTGAGCATCTGAAGGTCAGGTGTGCATCTGTGAGGCCTCTGTCCCTGGGTTTCCATCTAGCTTGGATGTCTGTGACCTCACCCAGTTTTGACCTACCGCACACCAGCTGACATCATGCCAAGCCCTGCAGACCTACTGGGGTGACTCATTTAACAATATTTGTAATCTTTGAAAGATGCACTTGCTCCATAAAAGAGTTAGGAAAGAACCAAGTCAGGAGCCCCTCTGGTCCGGACGGTTGTATTACGGCCTTGCTCTTACTTTCTCCCGCTGCCTTCCGGTCCCCTCCCTGGGCTCCAAGAGTCAGACTCAGAGTCACTGGAATAGTTTGCACAACTCCAGCCTTTGCTGATTGGGTCCATCTGAATGGAGCCGCCACCACTGTCTTCACAAGTGGCATTTCCATTAACATTTCTATTTCTGTCCATTCGGGGCACCTAAAGATTTCCCACCAAGATTTACATTGTCTATTTTAAGAAAGTGCTTTTAAAAAGCCAACGCATTGGCTAAGTTTAAATCTGACTTTCTCAAGGGATGCTTAAAAGAAATACACAAAGTTTTTTTTAAGAAAAGAACCTTTGTAAGTTCAAAATAACATTCCAGAAGGAGTCACTAGAAAAACATTAAGGGGAAGAGAAAGATTTTTTTTTTCTTGCGTTTGGGGCAGTCCTGGCTTCATCCTTGCGTTCTATGTTTGCTTTTTGACGCAGAAAAGTCAGATAGCCCTAAGAGTCAGATAATAATTGAAAGAAAAATGGGTTGTGCCTCTCATATCTAGGATATTTACAACAGAGGGAGGAGTCAAGCCTGTCTGGATCCATTATTCAATAGGCCAGGTAGAAAGAGAAGATTTTGACAAACGGTGGATCAAAGGCAGAGCCTTGGAGATTCTCTTAGATCCTAGAGGACCAGCGTCAGAACCATTGCTCAACTATGCCGACTGTAACTTTCCGTCAGGCTGATGACCCGCGATCTTCTGATGCTGTGGCCCGATGGAATGCCCGATGCGCTTGGACAGCTGCCAGCCAGGAAGATCAGCTGTGGATGATTACTTCAACAAAACTGAGAGTTGAGATGGATTGTTCTCCTAGGAGTGGAGACAGACCTCTGCTGGGAAAGCAGGATGAATGGCATCTCAGTGAAAAGTGGGTTTTGCTGCTAAAACATTTCCATCATAATAGTGATCTAATCATAGAGTCAAAGAGGAACTATAGAGCTAATATGGTGGGGTCACAGTGTCATCATGGGTCCCTGGCTCTTAACTGTTCCCTCTGCCACCCTGAACACGTGGTTTCCATTCTTCAGTTTACCTCATGGTCCCTGATAGCTGCCAGGTCACTATCCATCATGACTGCATTCCAAGTAGAAGGAGAGAGGGAAGAGGGGGTGGAGTGTGGTTCCTTCTCTTTTAGATGTTCCAGGAGTCCCACGCAACTCTTCCATTGTATCTCATTGGCTGGTTTGGTCACATGGCAACTAGAAGCCACAAAGGAGGCTGAGAGTTTCCACTTTGGAAGGGTACCCCCTAGTGTCTTCCATAAATAGAGACTTCAGTGAGTCTTTTCATATCTTCCGGAGGCACCAACTTGCCTAAACTCAGCATTGTAGACTACAGAAAGCTTTATGAATGTTGGCTCACCCTCGAGCATAAAAAATAATCCAGAAATTTGAAAAGAATGCCATTTTCCATGACCTATAATAAATGGTAAGTGTCTAATCTTTAAAAGAGTAGGTAAAAAGTATCTTCTGGGCTTGCTCCAGAAATGAATATGAGAAGCTAACCTGTGTTGTACACTAATAAAGATGTGGTGTCCTAAATTCACTTTTGAAGGAATGTGAGAAAACCATTAGCTTCTAGAGAACCTACCCACCTGCTTGCAGGTTCACATCCAGATTCCCAGGTCTGCGTAATCCTACTCAGGAAGGCTTAAGGGCTGCCAATCTGGGTGGAAGTGAAAGGGCAGGTGGAGGTGGTAAAACCTGTCTTGAAGGTGATGTCCAAAGCAAGTATAATGCCCATAACTTGTTCAAAGTCTGTAGACTTCAAGTCTTGTCTCCCCCACTCCTATGACGAGGCAGCCTTGGAGGCGGTCCTGCGTTGGAAGCTTTTTCACTGTTCCTACACAACAGATGATGACAGGGCAGATGCCACCACCAGGCTTGGGCTGTATTCAGACACATTTCCCCAGGAACTGCTTCCCTGGATGTCTGCTCTAGGTTCTGAGCTCTTGACTGAAGATACTCAGTGTGCCTTTCGGCTTTAATATTTCTTTCCATTTTAACATATCATACATACAGAGGTTTTTTCACACCAAAATATATAATGATAAACATCAAGGACTTATTTGAGAATAACTGTGTCTCTTATTTACACACTATGGAAGGGGGAAAATGTGTTGGTCATGAAACCGTTGACTGAAACCATTATCTACGGCAAACTCCAATAACATGGCATTGACGGGGTTTTTAAAATGCATTTTCCCAGCTTTACTGAGATGTCATTGACAAAATAGTAAGACATTCAAAGTGTACAGTGTGATAATTTGATATATGTATACATTGCGAAAGGATCCCCCCCCACTGAGTTAATTAAGCCATCCACCGCCTTACATATTTATCTTTTTTTTTTTGGTGGTAGTGGGGGGATGCATTTAAGCCCTACTGTTTTAGCAAATTTCAGTTACACAATATAGTGCCATCAGCGGTAGTCACCATGTTATACATTAGATCCTCAGACCTTATTCATCTCATAACTGAAAGTCTGTACCCGTTTACCAGCCTCTCCTTATCCACTCCCCCGCCCTGCCCCTGGCCAGCCCCTGGCAACCACTTTTCTACTCTTTGTTTCTGAGTTCAAGGTTTTTGTTTCATGGTTTTTTTTTTTTTGGGGGGGGGGTCCACTTATTCACACTCTCTTAAGTAGGCAGATTCTTGATGTAATTGACAGGAAAGTGTCTCCATCGTGTCCTTTTCTGCCCCCTCTTCGTCCCTACACCTAGAGGCATATGGTCTGATGCACACAAATAGGTTCAGGGACCTCCTGAAATTGTGTGTCCGGTTGTGTGTATTTGCGTGTTTGCACGGAGAGCAGGACACACATCAGAGTCTCATAGAGGTCTTTGGTCCAATTTATACTTTAGCAATGCAGACCCCACCCCCCACCCCCACCAGGCTAAACACGCAAGGTTGTCTGCTGCCTCCGAGTCGGCCAGGGGACAGGGAGAGCAGGCGTTCCAGGTGGAGAGAGCAGCACTGTCCACCTGGCAAACTCTTGCTCGGCCTTAATATTCCGGAACAAAATCTGTCTTCTCTGTAAAACTTTCTCAGGCCTCTAAGCAGAGGCAGGCTTTCCTTGCCTAGGTTGTGCTGCCTGCACCTTATCTCATCATATCCTGTTGTAGCTGTTTGTTGGTATGTCTTCGTTTTCATTTGCTGTGAATTCTGTGAGGCTTGGGTTGACTTTTCATGTATTAGCTAGTGGTGTAACTAGTACATCTCAGTGAGTCCCCAGTGGGTGCATAGGTAGGTGGGTGGGTGGTGAGATGGCTGGCTGGCTGGATAGATGGATGGGTGGGCAGATGGGTGGATGGATGGATGATGGATGGATGGACGGATGGACGTACAGACGGACAGAGCCTCTCTCTTCATTGCCAGTTTCGCATTAACCGCAGATCAGCTTCTGTTCCCTAACAGATTAGTCATTTTCTTCACTCAGGGTTAATATTAAGTGCAGTGCCTAATATTGCTGAATGTTTAGGCTTTGAAATAAGCAATCCTGTTTAATTGAACTTGTATCCATCCATTTCTGTTTTCTCTGGACAAATTCTAGAGCTGCAGCTCTGTTCTGTAAAGGGGCCTCTATGGGTTCCTGAATAACAAATAGCGTCTTCTCGTTGATGGGGACTGTTTCATGCTTCTGCCTTTTTGGAGAAAGAAAACGTCTAGTCTCAGGCTTACCGGAATCTAGCACCATTTTTCACACGTTGTTTTGGACTCAGCTGCTTTACATGGCTCTCTATCAGTTGCTGAGCCCCACGCTCCACAGTAACTAGGTTTTAAAAATTGTCCATTTGGCTCCTTCCTGAGGTTTTACTAATTTTTAAACTTTGCAGTGCTCGCTTGCATGTTTTAAATTTGCTTATCTCTAAGCTTACTCCCAAAAGCTAATGAACTTTCCCTTCCATGTCAATAAGCCGTGAAAAAGGGAAGAATTAGGAGAGGAAAGAGTTACTGTCTCATAAGCTGCGCGTTTGCCTGTGTAGTGTGGTGTTTGGATGAGGCTCATTATTTGTGGAAATGGTGTGTTCCACAGGCAAAAATAACTTTTTAAAAAAAGAACATCTCTGTACCCTCCTGAAGTCATCTCAAAATGAATTCAAGATTTCTCATGAAATGAAGAAACCTTTATCATGGCCCGAGTGGGTCCTTGTGTACTTGGCCACGCCACACTGTCTAATCTCAGTAATGTTAGGGTCCAGAAAAAGCTAGTAGAGACCTGATGATGAGGTAATGAGAACGGAGGTCAAGGGTGGGAAACAGGTTTTCTATTTGGAGCCACACGACCATGGGAAAATCTCACTTGAGGACCGTAAACTACCAAAAAGAAACAATGGAAAGGACCTTTCCAATATGGGACCTTTCCCTTACCTGATTTTAAATTAAGCACAAAGGAGACCGTATTTGAGTAATAAATTAAAGCATATTCTGTCAGCTTCACATGAGAATCGGCTAAGGAAAAGAGGAAGAGAAGGTAGGAAAGCAGAAGGGAAGGCGGTTAAACAGAGAAGGGAGAACAGATGTCTGGAAAAAATAACCAGCATTACTTTGAGCAGGTACTGTTCTAGGTGCTTCACTCATATTGGTTGTTTTAATCATTGTAAGTTTATAAGACCCATATTATTATTCCCTCTGAAGAAATGATGCACAGAGAGGTTAAGTAACTCACCCCGTCAACATAGCTAGCAGGTAGAGGAAGCAGGGTTTGAACCCAAGCAGTCAGACTCCAGGGTCTGTGTCTTGATGACAGTGTGACTGCAGGTGCAACAGAGGGATTGGGAAAGCCAAGCTCTCCTGACCCCAGGCTGATTGTTTATACCCCCTCGAAATTCATGTAATGAAACCTCACCCCCAATGTGATGGTATTGGGAGGTGGGGCCTTTGGGAGGTGATTCGGTCATGAGGGTGGAGCCCTCATGAATGAGATTGGTGCCGTGATAATAGAGACTCCAGGGAGCTCCTTCACCCCACCCCATGTGAGGACAGTTGTTTATGAAGCAGGAAGTGGGCCCTCACCAAGCGTCCAGTCTGCCGGCACCTTCATCTTGGCCTTCCAGCCTCCAGAACCCGGTCTGTGGTGTCCTGTTCCAGCAGCAGGAACAGACAAGACACCATGGAACTCCCATCCCAAATCCCATTCAGGGTCCAGCCGCCCACATCCCTACTCTGTACTTTCCATGCCTCTGCTAAAGCATTTCTTAATAGAGCATTTCTGAGTGCCCAGCTCAGCCAGGTCACCCCTTACCCAGCTATGAGCCCTACCTAAGTCTCCTGACCTATGTGACCTTGTGTCCTGTCCCCGTGGGGCCTGATGCCCCTGGTGAGGCCACCTCTGGTGGTCCAGCCAAGGAGTCCTCCATCCCACTGCCCACGCCTCCTGCTCAGATCGTGCCTGGCCTGTGTCTCACCAGCTTATCTCCACATTTTTGTTCTAAGCTGGTGGAGTCACAGAATGGACATAGCAAGATGAACATGTCTGAACTTTGATCTGAGCACCCAGGAGTCCAAAAGAAACCTACCTTTGCGAGAACGCAGGGAAAATCGAATGCAGTTGAGTTAGTTATCAGTGGCTACATGCGTGGTGGGGTTGGCGGTGGCTGCTGAATCAAGGCAAACACTTCTGATCTCATCGCTGTTGAAAATGGGAAGTTTCGACTACGCCGGTCAGCTCTGTGGGGCGTGTGTTCTAGCCTTAGCAGTGGTGATCTGGATCTTTGCAGTTGGAAATGGCAGCACACGATACCTCCTTGAGTAGGTGTACGAATATTTCCAACCCTGAACATCTTCCTTCCAGGACTGTACTATCTTGGAAGTTTTTATTTTGTAGACAATACGCTCTAAATAACTATCCTTCCCTAAGAGTTCTAATAATAAATTTTGCCTCTAGTTCAGAGGACACAGTAGGGAAAGCCCTGGATTCGAGGTAGTTTGCTTTGGCGGTATAATGAGGACAGTAATGTGACACCCAGAGCCCCCAGCTGCTTGGAGTGTTGGGGGCTGATGCCTGTCATTGAATCCCACCTAGAGATTTGCTCTCAGCCAAAGAGAATCGCCCGAGGTTACATCCTCTCCCCCGGGGCACATATACCCAATGACTGGTCCACGGGGATGGGGATAAGGAGCCCCAGACTCATTGCCTGAAAGGAGAACAACTCTGAAGGAGCATCCCAGCTCCAGAGCTCCCAGAATTCAGAGCCAGGACTTGGATGAGGAGAGCGAGGCGCTCACCTCAGCTACAAAATTTAAGAGGGCACCAAAAATCTCCGTAAACAAGACAGATACAATTTCAATGAAGACTGACCTTGCCCAGGGTGAGGAGTCACACACGTGCCGGTTGGAGTTTGATTCTATTTCAAATTTTGATAGTGTGTTCGTGATGGATTTTTTTAACATTCGTTAAGAAAAATTTTAATGTTACATTAAAATATTATGTATTGTGACGACTGTGTTTTCTGGCACCCCTGACATTTTGCCCCAAGGCAAGACTTGCATCACCCTGGTCCTGGCTCTGCTGGGTCCTGCTGGGGTTTTCATGGCAGTGACATCACAGCTTAACTTCTTCCCTTGCTCAGCCTGCCTACTTTCCTCACTCTTGTAAGAATTATTCCCAGTAAGCCTTCTACACCCAAACCTAACACTTGTCAGCATCTGTTTCCTGAGGACCCTGACCCAGGACGCGGAGACAGCTGGGCAGAGCAGAAAGCTTGTATGATGGGCAGACTTGGGACTGAAGCTCAGCTCTGCAACCTTCTCAGAGCGTGACCCTGGGCAGGGCACGCAGCCCCCGTGGCTCAGTTCTCCTTCGAAGTAAAATAAGAGCAACAGTGCCTATTACTGGTTTGATCGTGGTCTCTATGAGGAGTAAATGAGCTAATGCAGGTAAAGAATGCGTCCCAAATAGCAGGTGGTCGGGAAGCGTTCTTCTCTTTCCCTGTTTCATCTCCACCTTTCCTGAAACCCTAACACAGACAAGACTGGGAGCCTCGGCAAAAGGGATGAGACCCTGTGTCATTGGTTTTGCCAAATCAGCCCGGGTCCGACCCCCTACAGCTAAGTCAACACTCTTTATCCTCTGGCTGCTGATAACCCGATCTGCTTCCTGGTAGGGTCTGTAACACGGGAGGTCTTCCCTCTGGGTTGTCTCTAAAGATGTGTGATTAGGGACAATTAGGGACCAGTGTGCCTGCCTTTCCTCTCCTTTCAGCTGAGGAGGAAGTCCTGATGGGCTGTTATCAGGGGCAGGACATCACCGGTCAGCCACAGTCTCAGGAATCCAGGGCGTGTTCAGACCCAGCACCAGTCACACTACCTTTATCTGTGTCCCCAGATGCCTCAGCCTGTTTGCTTCCCACGGATAGAGGCGTCTGCATCTCCTTTTCCCAACAACCACAAAGGATTCTTCAGTAACAAGAAACTGAGACAGGTGTTATGAAATGTCAGGGAAATCAGGAAAACCGCACAGGGGATGCAGTCCCCTCCTTCAGGGAGCTTCCAGCATTCCAGCAGGGAGGAGGGAGTGGACACACACAGGAGAGACAAGCGGAGCCCAGGGAGGAGGGAGTGAACACGCACAGGAGAGGCAAGCGGAGCCCAGGGAGGAGGGAGTGGACACACACAGGAGAGACAAGCGGAGCCCAGGGAGGAGGGAGTGAACACGCACAGGAGAGACAAGCGGAGCCCAGGGAGGAGGGAGTGAACACACACAGGAGAGACAAGCGGAGCCCAGAACCAGAGACGTGTGATGGGACGCACCCACGTCCCGTGTGCCGCCCGTCACCACCCGTTAGGGCCCGTGTGACACCCCCACAGTTAAGTGTCCGTCTCTCCTGCCCCCGCCCCCCTCCCCCCTAGACAGAAGCCCTTTCTTTTTTTTTTTTAAAGGTCTTTCTAAATATAGTTTTTTAAAACTTGAAGTATAGTTGGTTTACAATGTTGTGTTAGTTTCCGGTGGACAGCAAAGTGATTCTTTTTTTTAATTCACCTATTTTTCATTTTTTTATTGGAGTATAATTGCTTTACAATGTTCTGTTAGTGCCTGCTGTGCAATGAAGTGAATCAGCTGTATGTATACATGTATCCCCTCCCTCTTGGACCTCCCTCCCATTCCCCCCCAACCCCATTCGCTTCATCACGGAAGAGATTTCTTTAGTGTCTATTTCCCTAGCACATTGCAGTACTATTACAGTAGCATATATGTAACAGCTCATTGAAACGGTCCCCTCATTTCTAGCTGCTTTGCTTTAAATTCGGATGGCTGCATCCACGCTTGCGTGCTTTTTCGTTTTTCTCTTCTGCAGTGATTTGTGCAGAATAGGTGCTCAGTAAATGCTTGCAAATGAGTGGTTGGCGAGAAAAGGCCAGGGCAACGAGTAAAGGAAGGAAGAGCAGGTTTCCAGGGGAGGTGGATTTTCTGACGCGGCTTTGGAAGGAACACTGTGTCCCTCTGGAGTAGGAGGTACCAACTCCAAGGGCCCTTTTGGCCCACCCACGTGTTTGCTGAGCTAGCGTGTGTTATGAAATTTTCAGATCTGTAGACCTGCGCTTGGCGTATGCATCCCTGCTGAAAGGTGTGTCCCACCACTTCCTGTCTGCTCTCTGCATCTCTGGTACCTGCCTGGCTCCTAAGGCCATTGGAGTTTGTCTCCTGCTCTAAAGCAGCCTGTCCATAGCTGCTTCCCTCTTGATTTAGGTCTGCCTGGCCAAAGCGCATGGAGGATGAAGTCAAATGTGTGTGTTTTCCCTAATTTCCCCGCCATCTCCTTCAACTAAAATCTCTTAATTGAAGATGAAGATTAAGATCTCTTCTTTCAGGGCCAAGTACAGATCTGGGATGAGAAGGGACAAAACGGTTACTGGGTACCTGCTGCCCATACAACAAGGCTTTATTGTGTTTAATCCCCACAGCCACCTTGAAACTAGGTGTTCCTCATCCCCACGTTACGTATGAGCAAACTGAGGCTCAGAGAGGTGAGAAACCTTGCTCGAAGCAACAGAGCTGGGAAGCAGCCAGGCCAGAACGCAGACCTAGCTCTGTGCGTCCTACACTCTTTCTCTGTCGCAGCTCGGAGATGCCGGGGGCGGACCGGGGGACCAGCAGCACAGTGCCTCCGTTTCCATGGGCAGAGCCCTGGGAGGGGGCATGACACGTGTTCTGAGCCACACCAGTGTTTGCATGCAAGTAATTCCTGTTTATCTGCAGCAAGGCGGGCAAGTCATGGGCAGATAATCCAAAAATAGTTTCTCATTTTTCTTGGGATAAATATAAAGTTTTGGCAACAGACACCCCTTTCAAAGTGTGTTTTGATTAGAGTTACACGAAAAGGCGTTTTTATTCTTTGAGGATTTGCCAGCTAACAGGCAAAAGGGAACTGAGAAGTGTGCCAACCCGACCTTTTTCCTGCCCACCAGCAGGAGGACTGTGTCCAGGACGCAGAGCTATCGGTGGAAGGACACTGGGTGGATGTGGGCCACCCGGACTGGGGCTGAGTCTCTGACGCTCTTGAACTTGAAACTCAACCCTCTTCATTTCTCAGACACATTTCTTACTTCGATCTGGTTAGCAAGTGCCTTAGCCACGATTCCAAGGCAAGTCGGTAGAGAATTGGAATCAGTCATCTTCAGAGCCCTTAACTTCATCTCTTTTCAATATTAACCCTCCTCCTGATCCGAATTCCAGAGTCAGGAATGACCAGGAATTGAGATGAAGAGATATTTGCACATGACTCAAAGTAGGCACTCAGAACACAAGGGACAGAAAATGGTGGGCGGGCAGTGTTCTATTTCAGCCCAGAAACTGGGCTTCCAGGAATACCCTACTTCTGAAAATTAACAAGGATCTTGGAGACAATAGTGAGGTGATTTGAGTCTAGGGAATGGAGCTGAAGGTTGGAATCGGGCAGACCGTGTGATTTGGGGCACCTCGTTGAACCTCTCGTGGCTTTTCCTCGAATGCAAAATTCAGTTACAGTGGGAGCTCACAGAGGCAGCGGCATGTAGAGAAGACTTGACTAATGCAAACAAGTGGTTTTGTTGAGGGTGGAGGGACCCTCATGCTGTAGTCCTCGTGGATGAATCTGGCTTCATGATTTATTGTTAAATTTACTGATTTAGTGATTTACTGGTGGGTCTGTTTTCTTTTTCCCAAGCATCTGCAGTAGGTGAAAGGAAAATTCGTAAATTGCCATACAAAGAAAAGCAAAATCTATCCTCCCAGCCCTCTGGACTCAAAACCCATGCTCTTCTGTCCCACATTTAGATGTCGAGGGCAGAAGTTATGACATGGCTGCGCAGGGAACACGGGGAAGGGAAGAGGCCGGAAGTGAAGCAGCCCTAGAGCATCTGCTTCTGAGTGCACTGGCTCCAGTAGCCCAATTTCACTGAAATTGTCCAGTGCACACAGGAGTGCCATTCTGCCTGGAAGAAGCAAACCAATGGGCTCTTGTTTCCGTCTTCAAGATGAGGTTTGAGAAGGCCTGGAGTCAACCATTAACATAGTCTTTAATTCTCACTGCGTCCTAGCTGATACTCAGAAAAAACTCAGGAATGGTCGATAGGACTCAGTAATCCCATTTTGTAGATAAGAAAAATTGAGACTCAAGGAAATCAAATGACTTTTCCAGGCATGCACATTGTGTAATGATAGCACCTCTGTTAGAACCTACTTTATTCAAGGGATGTCTTCATACGCCTTGTACCCGCGTGAGGACAGAGGCTGTATCTCATTCATCGTTGTGTCCTTGGTGCCTGGCAGACAAGAGGGCTTCTTCAGTAAGGATTTGTTGAAGGGATGACTTTCCTACATATTATCCTACTGTGCACGTATTTGAAGAAGTCCAGGATTATGAAGTGCCGTGCCTTCTCCTCCCAAACAGAACGTGACTTCCGAAAATCCCTGTGATCACAAACTGAACCAAGTATAAGTTAGTGAGACAAAAATGTATTTAGCCATATTAAAGAGTTTCAGGGGCTTCCTAGGTGGTGCAGTGGTTGGGAGTCTGCCTGCCAACGCGGAGGACATGAGTTCGATCCCTGCTCCGGGAAGATCCCACATGCCGTGGAGCAACTAAGCCCGTGTGCCAATAAAAAAATAAATAAATAAAATAAAATAAAATTAAATTAAATTAAAAAAAATACTTTGTAAGAGTTTCAGTACAAATGTTTTTACATAATCATAATTTGTCAATCATTTCAAAATCAATTGTTTTCACACTTCCTAAATATAATCAAGAAGCCTGAATTATAATTCTTTTTTATTTTAAGTAATTTTTATTGGAGTGTATGTAGTTGATTTACAATGTTGTGTTCATTTCTGCTGTACAACATAATGAATCAGTTATACATATACATATATCCATTCTTTTTTAGATTCTATTCCCATATAGGTCATTACAGAGTACTGAGTAGAGTTCCCTGTGCTATACAGTAGGTCCTTATTAATTATCTATTTTATATATAGTAGTGTGTATCTGTGAATCCCAGTCTCCCAGTTTATCCCTTCCTCCCTTCCCCCTTGGTAACCATAAGTTTATTTTCTACATCTGTGACTCTATTTCTGTTTTGTAAATAGGTTCATTTGTACCATTTTTTCAGATTCCACATATAAGGGATATCTTTTTTTTTTCTGTCTGACTGACTTCACTCAGTATGACAGTCTCTAGGTCCAGCCACAATTCTTTGTGAGACACTGAAGTAGCATCACCCAAAGGTCTTTTTTCCTTAGGGACACAGATTTGAGTGGGAATAAGATGAGAAGCTGAGTCAACTGAGCACATCTTTGGAATTAAAGATGCCAATTTCAGAATTTCATCTGTGAATAGTTCACCATTTCACAGTCCTCTAAGATAGTGTATTTTGGAAGAAGGAAGTTCTTTTCAGCCAAAAAAAAAAAAAGTCCTTTGTTTCTTACATCAAGCTAACTCTGTCCTTCATCATCTCGGAACCCATCACCTTGATCTTTGGTTGCATTCTCACCCATGTGTGATGCTTCTCACTGTTCCGTTCACTCCTCTGCCTGACTCCCTATGTAGACAGAAACTCTAGGGACACGTGGACACGTGGACTAGGATGACAAGGGAAGGAAGAGGTCAGTGGCTTTGCACGATGAAAGGAGGACTGAGCTGATCCTTGGGTGGAAATTTTTAACACAACCAATTAAACATGTAAGCTGACGCTTCATTCCACGATTCTCTGCTGTCTGTAAGGAACTGGAAAGGCCTGATTGGCATTCTCATGGGGTAAGGGGAAGGGTGGGGTGATGTGAGATGCTTTGGGATGGTGAGAGGGAATGCGTGTCAGCTCAGGCTGCCATGACGACATCCCACAGGCTGGCTGCCTCCAGCAACAGAAACTGATGTCCTCACGGTTCTGGAGGCTAGTGGTCCAGGATCGAAGTGGCAGCGGGTTGATTTCTTCGGAGGCCTCTCTTCTTGGCTTGGAGTCAGCTGTCTTCTTGCTGTGTCTTCACTTAGTCTTCCCTGTATGTGTGCACCTTCCTGGTGTCTCTCTGTGTCCTAATCTCCCCCCCCCCCCCACCATAAGGACTCCAGTCAGATTAGATTAGGGTTCCCTGCAACAGCCTTGTTTGAACGTAATCACCTCTTTAAAGACCCCATCTCCAAAGACAGTCACATCCTGAAGTACCGAGGGTTAAGGCTTCAGCATTTGAATTTTAAGAGGATACAATTCAGCCCATAAAAGGGAAATATGTAAAAACACCAAAATCAAGCTTTATCTTCATCCCAGATTTTCTCAAAGTAGAGTTAGACACAGGACCCAGCAAACTGGAAAACTAAATATGTTTTCTTGAAGCAGTCACATGCTGGTAAGTGTTTAACCACCATCTGTCAGGGATGTGGGGTGCCACAATTTCCAGTGTGTGCCAGGGTCTGTGGCGCACACATTCCCACCACCGACCGTTTCCAGTCGGCGCTGTGGCGTCACTGAAAATGGAGTTGGGGAGAGAAGCATGCAGTCAGGCCTCCCGAACATCCAGGCTGGGTCCAGCACACCTGCAGAGGCTGGGGCGCCGTGGACATCGCGGTGCGGCGATGTCGTCTTGCCCAGGCCGGATTCCTTCTTCCGCAGTTGCCTCTGGTTTGAAGTCCCTCCTTACTCCCCACAAGCTACTGGGAGCTAAAGATCTATGAATCGAAATGTTTCCCTTTTCCTTTCACCTGGACCCAAAATATTTTAACGCCACTACATGAAATCCTTGACAGAACCCATCTCAGCTCTCCGTACTGGACCAATCACCCGAATGGTTATGAAAGAAAAGCAGTAAATGTATGAAAATATTCCACAATCTCCAGAAAGGGAACTGATCTGATAAATCAAAGGAGATGCCCTCCCCCCATTTCAATAACAGTTATTGAAACAATCATAGGCAATCTAATCTCTAATACGTATTTTCAGTGTTCTTCAGGAAGATTTTACACTTATGAAGCTGGTCCTGAAAAGGAAGCAGCCTGGCATCAGGAAACATTTATTAGCAATTGAAAAGTGGCAGATACATTTTAAAATGCAAAAAAGGTAGCACATATCAAATGGCGTCTGTATAAAAACTGCATAATTTAATTATAGTACAAGGTCAAGAAGTTTCCCCATAACTTGGAGTATAAATGATACACATGATGAAGTATTAGGCGTGATCCAGAAAGTCTAGTATTTATGTGGAACAAAAATTCCAGGAAGAGAAATCAGAATAATCAAAGAATCAATAATCAAAGAATTAAAGGAAGATCATTCCTGAACTAAAAAAAAAGCCATGAGTCTTTTCACCAAGTATCACACCTAAGAACAAACGAAGACACCCACGAGATACATCTTGTCTGCATTTTCTTCTAATTCAAATACAGGTGGGAAGGTACCCATAAGTATCCATGTATTTTTGTAAATTTACTCACAGAAGAAGTCAGTTCTACATCCAACTTCTCCTTTGCAACCGTAAAAGCCAGAGGTCCAGTTTACAGATTCAGATGAGAACATGTTGTGATGAAGGGAAATGTCCTTAGACTTGCACACTTTAAAATGACACCAGGACACCCATTCCTGCAAAATAAATCAGAGAAAGTGGTTTCACAAAGGCAGATAAATAAATAAAATCCAAAGATATAATGCTCGACGGAAGACAGAAAAGTACGAATGGATGGTGGTGAGTAATAAGAATAGTAAGATTTAAAATTTTACATTTTTTTTGTTAAAATGATTTTGAAACTGGATGCAAATATAAGACCAATTCTTGCCAAAAATACTAGATAATGGAAAAAAGTAGCTATTTGAGTCCGATTATTTTCCTCTAGATTTAATATTCTTGATTATGTATGGAGAGTTATCACTGAGAGCAGCAGAGGTTAAATTATACTCTCGTTTGAAAGAATCAGAGAGAGGTTCCCAGACAAAGAGCCACTTAACTAAGTTCTGGAGAATGGCAGGGTGATGGGAAGGGGAAGGTTGTTCCTAACAGAGGGCATATGTCAGTGAAAGTACAGGGCATTCATAGAAAAAGGTATGTTCAACTGTTTTTAAAGAGATAATAAAAGAGTAAGACTGAGATATAGAACTTGAAAACCACTATAGGAAAGAAAAAAATAGCAAGAGAAAATTAAGAACTATGATGGAAGCATGGAAAAGCAGAAAACATAAAACAAGACGGGAGGAATACTGTTAACAATTTATCACAATAAATGTTAATGGATCATCACGCCCCCCCCCCCCATCCGAAGACAAAGGCACGGAATCGGGTTGAAAATTCAGATTGTGCTTTTTTATTAAGAAACACCTAAACTCAAATGACATTAAAAAGCTAAAAATATGTAGAAAGATGTCAGTTGCAGAAGAAAACAAAAAATGTAGGGGTAGTAATACTACCATTAAACAAAGAATTCAAGGCAAGAGGCATTTAATGACACAAGATTATGTACCAGTTACTGTTTCCTCAGCTATAAAATAGAGGAAATAATAAGTGATGTTAAGAAGATAATGGAGAAAATACTAAGTTCTGTTTGAATCCTGAATGAGATGATGCTTAGAAGTATATTTAGCACAATTGCTGCCTGGCACATAGGAAGAGTTAAGTAAATGGTGATTATGTAAAACAAGAGACATCATTGACCAATTCCTTTGACGTTTCTCTCATATCTCACCTTTGTTCCCCATTTCCATTTCTATGAGCCTAGCACAGTCTCTCCTTAAATTTCTGCTGGATTACAAAAATAATCCATTATCTGCTCTCCCTGTCTCCAGTTTTACAAACTCCAATCCACCCTGTACAGATTAATCCTCTTAGAACACTATTTTTAGTATGTCACTCTTTGGCTCAAAATTTATATACAAGGTGAAATCCAAACTTTCTAGCTTGTTATTCAAAGCCCTTTAAAATCTGCCATGATCCCACCTTTATTTACAGGCTTATGCTGTACCAGGAATGTCTACCTTTTCAATAGCCCTGAAACCTATTTTAATCACGTCTCTGTGTGTGTCACATTTGAGATCATCCTCCACCTGTTTCCATGTCAGCCCACCCCCAGCCCCAATGAGGTCCTCCTCTCTCCTCTTTAAATGTAGTCTAGCTCCTACTGAAGAGAAATTTTTCTCTTATGTCCAAGAAATTAGGTGCTGTATTCTAATACTTAAATAAATCCTCCCTTGTATCACTATTCATATTTCATCAAGTTCAAAAGTGTTGATTGGAAGATAAAAGATTGTTATATGAACTACTAAGAAAGAGAAAACACTTCCAAGTACCATGTGACATTTCATTGATTTTTTTTCTTGAAGTATAGTTGATTTACAAATGTTGTGTTAGTTTCAGGTGTACAGCAAAGTGATTCAGATATAGATAGATAGATAGATAGATAGATAGATAGGGCTCTAGATGTTCCCTTTCAGATTCTTTTCCTTTATAGATTATTATAGAATACTGAGCTTGGTTCCCTCTGCTGTACAGTAGATCCCTGTTGGTTGTCTATTTTATATATAGTAGTGTGCACGTTAATCCCAACCTCCTAACTTATCCCTCCTCCCTGTCCCCTTTGCAGTGCATTGATTTTTAAGAGGCATTACTTTTTGGTGATAGTAAAAGATAGAAAAATGTGCATCTTGAATCCAGTAAAATACAGCAGGTGATTCACACATACATTCATTTATTCAGTAAATATTTCCTGGTTGCCTTCCATGCCTTCCTCAGCACTGTACCAGCGCTACCAACAAACAATATGGACAAGACACCTACATTCAAGTTTATATTCTGTTGTACACACGCCTTTTACGGCCCCCACCCCCCAGAAAGGACGGTAAGGTCTTTAAAGGTAGATATTAATGTCTCATACTTTACGTCCCTTAGTAGGTAGTATTTCACATAGTTTCGCACATAGTAGGCACTCTAAATATTTCGTGTGAGGTGATGAACTTTTAAAAAGGTACATATCGTGTAATAAAGTCTGGTCTAAATTCAGACACAAGAGAATACACAATCTGTTAAAACTAGACTATAGGCCCCTCAATGCGTGTGTCTCTACAGGACTTCTTAAGTCGAGGGGGCGGGGCGGGGCGGGAAGGTTCAAAAAGTGTGAGATGAGGCTATGGCGTTCTGTCAGCATACCCAAGCGCTGCCTCAGGGACTCTCCAGGGGAGCAAGGGAACACAGAGAATCAGAAGCGATGCGTTATTCGTACTGCCTTACGAAATTACCTCCTTCCCAATTACGTACAGCAGCAAATCCGCAGATCCTTGTCACGTGTCGCGTTCAGATTTCTGGTTTTCACGGTTTGGAAGCCCCCCTGGAGTCCACGATGTCTAGACGTTTGCCTTTGTCGCGGGAATCCCATCACCTGGGAGGCTGACACGCAGAAGAGAGTCGCCGAGTAGGGGTGGGGGTGGGGCCAGACGGCCCCCCAGCACGCCAGCGTCTCCCTGCAGCGCTGCCCTTCTCCTTCTTCATTCGGGAACGCGAGGCTTCTCAAGACTGCAGGATGTGGCCCTTGAGAACACCGAGGGCCCGCTGTGCTCTTGGTCGGCTGGGGCTCCTCATTCTTGGATGTTTTGAGCACACTCCTCGCAGAACCGAGTGAGGAGAGGACCAGGTAGGCTTCTGAAGAGATTGACAGTGTGCTGGGCGTGGTGTTAGAGGGCGGAACACATACAGGGAGGTATACGCCCGCACGTGAATGCAGTTCTCCCTTAAATGAGGACTGGCTTTCAGAGAACGTCCATACTTTTTTTTTCTACTTCAATCTCTTTCCCATTCTCTATGGTTCTTTCTTTTTTTTTTTTTTTTAATTTTATTGGAGTGTAGTTGATTTACACTGTTGTGTTAGTTTCAGGTGTACAACAAAGTGAATCAGTTATACATATACATATATCTACTGTTTTAATGTTAATGTTCATTTTTTAATTACTTTTTATTGGGGTATGGTTGTTTACAATGTTGTGTTAGCCTCCACTGCACAACAAAATGAATCAGCCGTATACATGCAGACACCCCCTCCCTTTTGGACTTCCCTCCCATTTAGGTCACCGCAGTGCATTAGGTAGAGTTCCCTGTGCTGTACAGTACGTTCCCATCAGTTGTCTGTGTTATACGCAGTAGCAGTAATGTATATGTGTCCACCCCAGTCTCCCAGTTCCTCCCACCCCACCCCTTGGTATCATACATTTGTTCTCCATGTCAGTGTCTCTATTTCTGCTTTGCAAATAAGATCATCCATACCATTTTTCTAGATTCATATATATGCATTATTACATGATATTTGCTTATCTTCTCTCTGACTTACTTCACTTTGTATGACAGCCTCTAGGTCCATCCACATCTCTACAAATGACCCAATTTCATTCCTTTTTATGGCTGACATCTACTCTTTTAGATTCTTTTCCCATATAGGCCATTACAGAGTATTGAGTAGAGTTCCCTGTGCTATACAGTAGGGTCAGTATCTATTTTATATATAATAGTGTGTATATGTCAGTCCCAATTTTCCAATGTATTCCTCCCCTCCACCTTATCCCCTGGTAATTATAAGTTTGTTTTCTACATCTGTGAAGAACTTCCATACTTTTAATTGATCTATCTCATTTTCATTTTTGACCCTTACAACCACCCAGTGTAACAGCCAGGAAACATCTTAGTCCCATTTCACAGATGATGAAGGTGAGGCCCAGAGAGACTCAGAGAACTGCCCAAATTCAGATGGCTACAGAGGTCTCCCAAACTCAGGTCTCTTGACTGTAAATCAAATGTAGAGAGTCAGGGATACCAGTAGAAATGGATGGAACTTCAGAGTAATTCCACAGAGGTCCTGGATGGTATTCTAGAAATATCACCCTCCCCTCCCCAACCTCCAAACACAAAAATCAAAGAATCATGCCAAACAGTACCAACTGATTGAACATCTGAAGGTCCAAATATAAATGACGCACAGAAGCTTCTGAGCAAACCAAATTAGCAATGGAAAGTGACAGGGAAATTTTCCATGTCCCCAAGTGTTTCATTCAACCCTCTGCTCTTGTCTGTGGCGCGGCCTGACGGAAGAGCTCCAGATGGAATTCGTAGTGTCTGGGGCCAGTCTCGGGGCTGTGTTATGACTGCAAGTTGGCATCTGGCCAGGCTGGGCCTTCACTCTGTCCTCCCACAGTGATCCTGGCCCACTTGGGCTGGGTGAATTATTTAAATATTGTACATTACTAGTTAATAGACACAACATATTGAAAGTTTTACAATCAAATATTTATGCTGCTAGAAAACATTTTACATGGTCTTTAAACAGCCATGTCATCTATTTATTTTCATTCTCTGATCTTTCTGTTTTGTATCAGAATCGGAGAATTTAGCCTATTTACCCAGAAGTAAATATTATGATGAAAACATGGGTCAGCTCAAAAGTAGACTTAGTAAAGTGCAGAAGTATTTTTTGGTTGGTGTCAATTGCACAACAGCCCCTGCATGGTAATAAATTAAGAACTCTCTTTGGGATGCTTGAAGCGTGGAGATGGGCATTTCACAGCTGGATGCTGCCTCTACCTGCCTCTGGCCACCTTCATGGGACAGCCTCACCATCCCTTCTGTCCATTCACTCCTTTTGTGAAATGGGGAGAAACTCTTCTGGGGCAGGGCATGGGCATTTGCAGGTGACTGCAGTCAAGGAAATGCATTTAATATGGAACCTTGGGCTGCAAGTAAGAGTTGACACTCAACGATCTGAAGTCTTCTGTTCGGCAGTTGAAGGCCACACAGCCCTCAGCTTGGCCTCTCCTTCTTTGCCAGATACGTCTAACTTCTGAATACTTCTCCCTAACTCTGTCCTTGTTGCTGCTTTATTAGGCCTGAAAGCTAGTCACCATGTTTCATGGGCAACTTATCTCTGCCCTGGAGAGGGTCCAGCCAGTATCTTCTGATTATTGAGTCAGAGAGAAAGACCCTCCTTGAATATCAGTGGTTTTTCTCCATGTCCTTTCCAAAGAATAGTCTCTTTAAAAAATAATAATAATAATTTATTTATTTATTTATTTGTCTGTGTTGGGTCTTAGTTGTGGCATGTGGGATCTTCGTTGCAGCATGCGGGATCTTTCATTGCGGCTTGCAGGCTTCTCTAGTTGTGGCACATGGGCTCCAGAGCATACGGGCTCCGTTGTTGCGGTGCTTGGGCTTAGTTGCCCCACAGCATGTGGGATCTTAGTTCCCTGACCAGGGATCGAACCCGCGTCCCCTGCATTGGAAGGCAGATTCTTAACCCCTGGACCACCAGGGACGTCCCACCCAAAGAATAGCCTTAAAGATGCAAAGAAGGCACCGGAACATCAAAGGGCCAGAAAGCCCCATCTCTATGATGAGCCTTGGACCCCCATCTCTAACTTTGGGTTCAAGATCTAATTTCAGCCCTTTAGCCTTAAATCAGCTCTGTGTGCTCTCTGCTCGTTGGGCTTCATTCCTCCACTGATACCTGATTTTTCCAGGCTCCAGCCGAACTCGCAATCAGGGTCTCATTTCTGTCTCACCCCTCTCTTCGAAGGCCTGGTTACCTGTAGCTCCCTCCCCTGACTTACCAGGAGCCTCATTAGATTTGGAGAAGGTAGTGCGCGGGGTTTAGGGTGAGCGAGACCCGTGTCTTAGACTGTCTCCTAACCTCCTTGAATTTCAGCTCCTGCGCCTAGAAGAAGAGGAAGATATATAGGTCGTGGGATTGCTGTGTGGACTATGTAAGAACGTACATGGATTCTATGCAAAGTGCCTCATACTATGTGTGGTCCAGACTGAGCATTCATCAGTTAAGCAGCAGTAACTATTATTATCACTGTGTGTGGGACTCTTAACTTCCTCCAAGTTCTCCCAGGTCTTGATCTCCCCCAGTGGCTCTCCAGTCCTAGCGTGGTTTTTTCCAAGTATCTGAACATTACCTCTTAATCAGTACTTCATGGCTACAAGCAGGTATGGAGATAGGACACGGGAAAGAAAGGGAATGAGAGAATAAAAAAAGACGGAGGGAGATGCGGGTTAGAACATCCATGCTTTAGAAGAAATTACTCATTATATTAAAAATCATAGCCAGTAAATAGAAAGTAAGGAAGAGAGGCCCCTTTCTACAGGAAGGATGGGATAAAAATGAGACAGGAACTTGAGAGCTGGAAAGGCAGCCCTCGGTCGCAGAAATCTTGGTTCAGTTCCCATGTGAGGACCTTGGTTCAGTTCCCATGTGAGGACCTGGACAAGATCCATTTCCACAGATCTCAGCTTCCCCAACTGTAAAACGAGATGGTCCGATTGGACTCATTCAGCAAACACTTAGCAACCGTTTATTGAGCACCAGCTGTGTGCAAGGTGCAGGTCTAGGCACTGGGGTCACAAAGGGGTAGCAGAGAGACAAGATTCCTGCTCGGGTGTCGGTAGTGGAGACAAAACAGACACACAAACGAGAAACCAGATAACCAAATACGATCATTTCAGGTGATGGTAAGGGACTGGAAAAAAAAACAGAACAGAGAAATTGATGGAAAGTGGCTAGGAAGAGTGAGCTACTTCAGGGAAGGTCAGAGAAGGCCTCTCTGTAAAGCTGATTCCTATGTGAGTGGAGTCCGGGCATGTTAAGATCTGGTCGTGGGGGGCAGAGAGACGCCTCGGCCGCTCCTAGTGCGGAAGGAAGAAATCAGAGTGGTCAGCGGGGCCCGCGGGAAGGGAGCAGAATGGACAAGACTGCCTGCTGAGAACATGGCCTTCACGAGGGATGCTGCTGGGGTCGGGGGCCCCTGGGAAGCCAGCACCCTGACCTCGCTCTCCCACCTCCCTGGAAGCCATGCCAGAGCTCCCCATGGGCTGGACACACCCGAAAGTCAGAGGGCGAGGGAACCTATTAACGCTAGCCATGTGTTTCAACCTCCCCGGCCCCACCCCCACCCCCACCCCAGAGTGGAGGGAGGGACAGAGGAAGAAGGAGGAGGGTCAGAGATGAAAAAAGGAGATATCAGAAGGTATCCAGAATGGCCATGATAAGGTGTGTGGCTTAATTCTGAGGGCATTTGAAAGCAGCTGGGGCTTTAAGTAGGGGGGTACTTTCAACTGACTGCTGTTACAAAGATCAGTCTGGCTTCTGTGTAGAGAGTGGACTTTCCAGGGGCCCAACTGGAAGTTGGGAGGATGTTTACGAGGTTATTACATCATCTAAATTTAAAAAATGCATTTTGGGGTGGTCTAGCTTGGTGGCTGAAGATAAAGAAACATAGATTCAGGAAATATGCTGGAAAAACATTTTAAAATCAAGTTCTGCCATTGCCATGAGCTAAAGGAGACCCTGATCCAACCCTGATGGAAAGTGACGTGCGTACACCCTCAAAGCTGCAAACTCTGGAGCCTTGGCACCAGTGCCGACTAACGTGGCTTTTATAGGGCGAAGTGCATTGAGATAAGTGTGTCCACTCTGTGCCAGCTTTATTTATAAGAAGGAGAGAGAAGAGTTTTCTGAGCCTGGCATGTAGAAAAATGATGTGTCCAGTAGACCTGATAAATAACAAATTGTGAAGTCTTCTAGTTTTATTGTTGGCATTATCATAAAGAACATGCTGTGCTTATTATCTGGTTAAAGGGGTTTCATTCTTTGTGATGTTGAAGTGAGTTATAATCTTTAATAAACAAATAACGTCAGTAATTTTTAAATTCCAGAGTCATGAATGTTTGTCGAATTTTTTTCTCTTTCTCTCTCTCGGGTGATACTTTTATCAGATGTCAGAGTGCTTTTGCTGTGATCCCAGATGAGGTATCATTTCCAAGTAAAGAGCTAAAATCCATCAATGTCTCTTCAGTTTCGGGCTGCATCAGTGAGGAGCAGCTCAAAGGCTGGTGTCATCACACCAACCAGAGGCAGTGTGCACTCCTGGGAAGCGCCGACGTCCCACACGTAACCCGAGGTAGACTATGAAATCCATATCCTTATGGGAGGCAGGCCTTGCCTATAGCTGGTCACAGGTCAAAGAAAACTGTACAAAGGTTTTTTTGCTCATCCTGCAAATAAATGACTTAGGACAGTCAAGGGAATTGATCTTTTTTGCAAAGTGTATATATAAGCACCCCAACTCCTAGTATCTTTAAAAATAAAGAATGGATATGTGAAGCACTTCAAGATCCACCTGAGGTCACATCACAGCCCTGCCACTGAGCAGCTGGATGATGCTGGTCAAATCGCTCCGCCTCGGAGCGGGGCTGCTTAGAGTGGCTGTTGTCCCCAGAGGCAGGGCTCCTGTCTGTATAAACCACTCGAGTAACTACAGTCAGCATGGCAGCACCCTTTTGGCAACCTGATAAGACAGCAGTGAGAGGAAGTTATCAGCTCCACAGGCGGCCCTTCTGGCCAGTGCTGGTCACCAGGCTCTGGTCTGCATTAGGCTGAGAGTCTGGAGTTCACTGGGCATCTGGTCAACCCCACTGCAGGAGAGAGGGTTAGAGGACACCCCAGAGGGGAGGAACAGAGACCAAGGAGTGGGGCCCACCCTACCTGACTTGGGCTCAGAGCACCTAGCCCAGGTGGCTCTGCTGGCCTCCACCGTTCTCAGAAGACCTAGAAGATTTCAAGGAGGGCAGTCTAAAGCGTGGGAGGTGGGGATGCTGAGATATGACATCTGGGGCTGAGGATAGTACTCTCTCTGGACCCCAGTTTCCCTGTCTGCGAGATGGGAATAAAAATTGTACCTGCTTCCTAAGGCCATTGTGGGTATGAAGTGAAACAATAAAATCATTCAGATCCCTAGCGTGGAGTCAGCATTTACGTCCTGTCAGCTGATGCTGTTGCATACACACGTATACATATACATGCATGTTGTAGCGCAGAGTCAGGAAACTTGTTAATGACAGATGTTTCTATTGGCATTTAACACTTGGCCCTGTTCTCTGGCAGGTGTAGTGGTGTGTCCAACTTCAAATCACCCATCAGCAAACCCAAATAGCGCAATAACAAAAAAGAAAAGAAAAAGAAAGAAGAGAGAGAACACAGAACCTTTAGGGTTATTAGTTCTAGCTTCACAAATTTCTATCCAAGCAGATACTAGTTTGCAAGGGTTTCTTCTTTTCAAAGATGACAAGAAGAAAACTTCCAAAGTCTAAATGCCTCAAAACTGAATACTGTTCACACTGTTGTCCTTCACTTAAGCATGGATCATTCCACATCTGTATTTCCAGTGGAATCTTCAGAAACAATTCAGATGCCGGCCAATCCAAACCTGCAACTCAGGGGTCTGACTGCAGCATCCCTGGCAATGGCTCCCCCCACCTGCAGGACCACAGTCAGCAGTGAAGCACTGATTTCCTGCAGTGCCTGGCCTGGCCTGATGAAACTGGCGGCTGTTTAAAGGATGTTGACTTGGGACTTCCCTGGTGGCGCAGTGGTTAAGAATCTGTCTGCCAGTGCAGGGGACATGGGTTCGAGCCCTTGGTCTGGGAAGATCCCACATGCCACTGAGTGACTAGTCCCGTGTGCCGCAACTACTCAGCGTGCGGTCTAGAGTCCTTGGGCCACAACTACGGAGTCTGCATGCCACAACTACTGAAGCCCACAAGCCTAGAGCCTGTGCTCAACAACAAGAGACGCCACCACAATGAGAAGCCTGCGCACCACAACGAAGAGTAGCCCCCACTCAACTGCAACTAGAGAAAGCCTGTGCGCAACAGCCAAGACCCAATGTAGCCAGTCAATAATAATAATAATAATAAAATGGTGTTGCCTTTCTCACTGCTTTGGCATAGCTCTGGCTAGTTCCACCACAGAAAATAGTTATTTCCCAAGTGATCACCATGCAGACTCTAATATGCAGCGTTTGCAGAGCACTTTAAAGTCTGTAGGGGCTTCTCTGCACCGTGGCTGTGCCTGTAAGTGGGTTGGTCCACGGACACGCACCATCGTCAGTGCTGCCGTCACCACCACCGTCATAGCCGTCTTTGGAGGGAACTTCCCACATGCCAGGCTCTGTCCTGAGTGCTTTATGTGTATCTGTTTACCTATCAGATCCTCTCCATAACTTTTTGGATTAGATCTCCATGTCTTACAGATGAGGACACCGAGGCACAGAGAACAGAGAGGTTAGGTAACTTGCACAAGGTCACACAGGTAGTAAAAGGTGGGGCCAAGCAATTACATTCAGGCTTCTGGCTCCAGAACCCACATCTTTTGCCATAACTAGTCCTCATGCCACTACTGCCCCTGAACACAAAGGGAACTATTACACCACCAACAGTTCCATGTCTCAGTAACCTTTCCAAACTCAGCCCTCTGCAGGCATGTACATTTTATTGAATCTTCTGGGATTCACCTTTGGTCATTTTTAATAAATTTTCTTTCAAACACACTGGAAGATACCCCCAGCTTCATGTCATGAAAGCCTTCGGCACACAGTTACCATTCTTTAGCTTTAAACACTAATGTAACAAAATCCTGGGTTTTATTGGATTTTTTTGTTTTTTGGAAATGGGTCAGTACCAAGGTCAGTTCATAATAAAGAATTTTCCAGAAGAAAAACAGAAATTGGCAATGTACTGTAAGAAAATAACTGCATGAGCCAGGAAGCAATGAAGAGATGTTTAAATTTCCCCTGACACGAATACTGACCACCCAGGGGAATAAAGAAAACACCTGTTGAAGCCTGAGCATGTGTATACCCAGAGAGGGAAACTGGAGCGCACTCCTGAGTCACCTGTCAAATTAAGGCTGCGTGAGCTCGTGAGAAGAACAGTCACACGGAAGTCTTGAGACCCAAGACATGGCCTTGCCTCTTTCTAGAGGGACAACTTCCCATGAATCAGTGACCCTCTCTCCTGCGTCAGTTACTTCAGCTGTCAAAAAGTGTCTCAAATAACTCCCAGAATGGCTGCAAAGGAAAGTACACACTCCAGGGCTTTAAAAAGTTAAAAGTACATGTGACCTTGGGGAAAAGAAGCATGAAAATAGTGCAGTTATAAGACAGGAAAGCCTTATGGCTGGGGAGTGATGAAGAGATGGAACACAGAGGATCTTTTTAGGGTGATGAAACTGCTGCGTGATACCATAATGGCGGATCTGTGTCATCACACAGTTGTCCAAGCCCAGAGAATGTACAGCACCGAGACTGGACCCTGATGTGACTGTGGACTCTGGGTGATAATGATGATTCTGTGTAGGGTCATCAGCTGTCACGAATGCATCGCTCTGGTGGGATGTTGAAAAGGGGGAGGGCGTGCACATGTGGGGGGAGGGACATACAGGACGTCTCTGTGCCTTCCTCTCAATCTTGCTATGGACCTCAAACTGCTCTTAAAAAAAAAAAAGCCTTAATAAAAACAAATCTTATAAAAGAGGATGTTTAAGGATTGCAACCCCTGCCTGAGGATCGTATAGGTTTCAGTCTGAGAGTTTCAAGAATCCATTTCCATCAAACTGGCATACCTGCTCAAATCACATCCATAAAGAGGCATTTTGTGGTAGAGCATCTGAATGTCCATTGGCTATTTGCTGAAATGAATGATTTTTTGTTTGTTTGTTTCCTTTTACTGAGAGGAGCTGAGGGTATTATTGGTTAACAAGCCCCCCACCATGATTTTTCTTTCCTGTTGTCATAGCTGGTTGGAACAGCACTTGGAATTTTCCCTTTTCAGACATTCTCACTTGGGATGTACTAATTATCATAGCCAGGTGTCAGTTTCAGTTAACCAGTTCTAACTCCCCGAGTGATGTCTCCAAAGGAAGAGAAATATCCTTCCTAGACCGTGTCCCCTAGAACTGAAAGGTGTCCTCCCTGACTCACAGCCCTGCACATGTGGGGTGAGATCAAGATGAGGTTTGGAGAGCTCTTGTGTGGTTGTGGTCCAGGAATTGGCTGGCCCTGCCCCACTGCACCCTGCTGGGGCGGTGCTTCTCCATTCCTTGGCCATAATAGGCGTCCCAGGTTAATGAGACTATGCGTGATTTGTAAGGTCATCTGAAGTGGGTCAGGGGTTTATGGGCCTCCATTCTGTTTTCTGGGGAGCGGGGGAGATGGCAGGCAACTGAAGCAAAAGGCAAAATTAGGAAACAGAATGTGACCAGTTGCAAAAAAAAAAAAAAAGATTTGGAACAGAAAGCAAACTCCCACATCAGTTCGTACTTTATGAACCAGAAGCGGTTTCATCACCTCTGGAAAGTGTATAAGGTTGCATCGGGCACTGAGCGGAGTGAATCAGAACCAAACAGCCCCTACACCCCCGGCGTCATCCAGCCAACCCGTTATCATGACTGTCTGAAAACCACCATTTAGGATGCCTGGGTAGAGATAAAGCACCTAAGATGTAGCCAAAGCCCTCAAGAAATTCATAATATATTTGCAGAAGAGAAGATCAAAAACAAGAAACACTATTCTTTAGACAATAATTCAAATGCAAAGTATGTCCAAGGGTAGTCTATTACGAGAGGAGCAGTATAGGAAATTAGCAAAATAGAACAAAAGGATACGGGTTACAGGTAAATGAAAATGACATTTCTGTCCCCCACTAGCCTAGAAACTAGTGGAGGGATTTCCTTGTCAAAAGTAATTGATGACACTCCTTGCCAAATGTAGTAGCAGAAGTATAAGCAAGATATGAAAGCAGCAAAGCAAAGAGGGTGTGATTTACTCTGTCCAGGGCTATCAAAGGTTTTCTGAATAAGGGAAAGTTTGAATTGGGTTTTGAAGTATGAGTAGGATGTCTGTAGACAGAGAAAGGAAGAGGGTATTCTAGGTAAAAGAAACAGAAAAGGAAGAAAGAGAGAGAAAAGCTTCAGTGTTTTTAAAATTCTTTGTTATTGTGAGTGTACAGAGAGTGACGTGGGAAGAAAGGCAGGAAATACAGTAGGAGTTAACAGAGCCAAGTTACATGAGGTTTTCCATGTTGTACTTAGAGTTGTGGACATTATCCTTCAGCACTAGGGAGCCAAAGAAGGATATAGGCAGGGAGCAGACTGATTCTGCTTATGATTTAGAAGTATCACTTTGATGACAACATGGAAGATGGATTGGAGCAGGGAAACAGGAGGGTGACCGGTCAAGAAACACTTGCAATAAATCAGGAAAAAACCACAGAGGGCTTGAACTAAGGAAGATGCATTAGGAGCAAAGTAAGGGGTAGGTTTAAGAGGTATTTAGGAGGAGAAAGGAAAAGGCGTGGTGACAGATTGGTGATGGGGAGAACGCAGGGGTGTGGATGGTGGGCCGTCTCCCAAGCCAGCAACACGGGGCTACTGTCCCGTTCACTCAGGAAACTGCAGGAAAAGGAGTAGGTTTGTAGGGAAACTTGGTGAGTGCAAGTGTAAGTTAGGTTTTGTACCTGTTGTTTTTGAAGAGCTTTGGGGACACCCCAGTGGAGAAGGTGTTTGGATGTGCGGGGAAGGACCGACAATGCCTGATCCCTGAGAGAATATATGAAAGACAAAAACTGACAAGTGGCTCTTGGACAAGTAGGTGATTACTTGTCATCTTGGCACCCTCACCGAACAGAAAAAACAAAGGGGAATTAAAGAATTTGCACCGTGCAAACGGCACCCATCCAATACAGACTGACAGCCATGAGTCCGGCTGTGGGCAACACACTTCCATCCTCCATGCTCTCCATGGCAAGCAAGTCGCAGTGGTGTGACGGGCTTTTGAATATACCCTGGTCCAGGAGCACAATTGTGGCACACTCGCAGTGCAAACCAGTGTGAGCAGTACTCGTGATGGAGCTGGGGAGACTGGTATAGATTGATTCAAACACTGTTAGATGCACATTCTTTTTTTATTGAAGTGTAGTTGATTTACAATGTTGCATTAATTCCTACTGTAGAGCAAAGTGATTTAGTTATACATATATATACATTTTTTATATTCTTTTCCACTATGGTATATCATAGGATACTGAATATAGTTCCTCTGTGCTATACAGTAAGACCTTGTTTACCTATTCCATATATAATAACTTACATCTGCTAACCCCAGCCTCCACCCCGTTGGCAACCACAAGTCTGTTCTCTATGTCCATGAGTCTGATTCTGTTTCATAGATATCACATGGTATTTTCTTTTCTCTTTCTGACTTACTTTGCTTAGTATGATAATCTCTCGTTGCATCCATGTTGCTGCAAATGGCATTATTTCATTCTTTTTTATGGCTGAGTAGTATTCCATTGTATATGTGTATATATTGTATATGTGTATATATTGTATATACACAATGGAATACTACTCAGTGAATGGTGCTGCCACGATCACAGGGGCAGACGCACATTCTTTTTTTCAGATCTACGCCCCTCCTCACCTCTTAAAGTGAGAGCAGCAAGGAAGAAGCTGAAGAGGATGTAACACAGAGATGCATGACTCTTTAACACAGTGACCCTGTGCCCCAGCCCAGTGGCTCTAACTCTGAATTATCAAACTGGATTCCCTTTTCTTGAGCAGGAGCTAGGACAGAGAAGTGAGAGACAGAAGGGAAAGGTGGGTGGCATTGCTGGCAGGCAGGGGTAGAAGGAGGAGCCGCGACAGATACTTTCCACTGAAACTACTTTCTTTACATCTGTTTAAGACTTTAAGGTCTTTGTTTAAATCAGGCAAAAGTCCTTTTGTACTCACGTTCATGAAAGAAAACAGGCTATATTAATAGGATGGGTCACATGAGTTCCATCTGAGATCTCGTTACACTCCTAGTGTAATAATGACATTGGATTTCTGATTTATTGGGAGTCTGTGGATGCCCTGCCACTCTATTCTTGTCCCCTAGAGGTCCAGGATCATATCTGCTTTATCTTCATAACCCCTACAGTGCTAGAACACAGCCCGTGCTTTATAAACATTTCTGGAATTGAAACTGATAGGCTGAAATTGATAGGAAATTGAAATTGAAAGGCAGAGGCTATATTCCTTAAATACGTAATTGGTAGTCCAGATTTCACCCCTCCCTCCTGGGACCTAGATGGCATCCCTTGGAGATCAGAGCACAGATTTCATCACAGGGGTCAGCAAGCGGGACTGCATACGTCTCTGCGCTCGCACACATGGTCCACTGGCCCCAGAGGTGGGTTTACTGTGAAGGCAATGAAGCTTAAGCTTAAGGGACTTGCACTGGCACGACAGGTGCCCAGAGGAGCTGGGAATTCTCAAGAGTTCCAGATGGGAGGAGGAAGCCAGGATGTAACTAGGGGGCATTTCTGCGTTGCCACTTCCGACAGTTGACTGAAGGGTCCCACGAGGAAAGAACGGAGTCTTCATGCTCTAGTCAGCTGTCACTCATGGATGATATGCTACATTACCCATGCATTTCTAATTTTGCTCTTGTTTTTTAAAAGCGCTGCCAATTGTATAAGGCTCAGGTCTCACAACCTGGATGTGCCCCTAGTTGACTCATACTCTGCTTTAAAAAAATTTTTTTTAATTACTGATGGTTGCTCACATTTTTAAAAATTTTATTGAAGTATAGTTAGTTTACAATGTTGTGTTAATTTCTGCTATACAGCAAAATGATTCAGTTATACATATACACACATTCTTTTTCGTATTCTTTTCCATTACGGTTTATCACAGGGTATTGAATCTAGTTCCTTGTTCTATGCAGTAGGACCTTGTTGTTTATCCATTCTCTATACAATAGTTTGCATCTGCTAATCCCAAACTCCCAATCCATCTCTCCCCTCTGCCGGCAACTGCAAATTCTCTATGTCTGTGAGTCTGTTTCTGTTTCGTAGATATGTTCGTTTGTGTCATATTTTAGATTCCGTATATGTTATCATTTTATATGTCTCTCTGTCTGACTTACTTCACTTAGTATGATAATCTCTAGGTTCATCCATGTTGCTGCAAATAACATTATTTCATTCTTTTTATGCCTGAGTAATATTCCATTGTATACATGTACCACATCTTCTTTATCCATTCCTCTGTCGACGGACATTTAGGCTGTTTCCATGTCTTGGCTATTGTGACTAGTGCTGCTGTGATCATAAGGGTGCCTGTATCTTTTTGAATTAGAGTTTTCTCTGGATATATGCCCAGGAGTGAGGATGCTGGATCATATGGCAGCTCTATTTTTAGTTTTTTTGAGGAGCCTCCATACTGTTTTCTATAGTGGCTGCACCAGCTTACATTTCCACCAACAATGTAGGAGGGTTTCCTTTCCTCCACACCCTCTTCAGCATTCGTTATTTGTAGACTTTTTTAATGATGGCCATTCTGAGAGATGTGAAGTGGTACCTCATTACAGTCTTGATTTGCATTATTCTAATAATTAGCGATGACACTGAACTTTTATAACCTGGATTTCCAGTTTGTTAGAACAGCTGGAGAGAATGACAAGTCTGTGAATCCCCCCTCTGCCACTAAACGACTACAGTCAGCTAGAGCCAGGTCACGGCTGCCCCACATGCACAAGCCACGTGGTGCTGGGTTTGCTGCATTCACCCCCTCCCCACCACTTTCTCTCTCATCCCTACTCCTATCCTTTGAGTTTGCAAACCTGTCTTTGTACTATGCGTCTACCAGGGCACTTGCCAAGATGACTTGCACACACCCCATAACCAAGTACATTTCCATTGAATGGATGGAAGAGAACAGATGCTCCCCTGAAGCTGCCCATTAGACATGTGAAAGAACAAAGAGAAAACCGACAAGAGGGGGTACCAGGAACAGGCACTCAGGATAAGAACATGATGAGACCCAAGAAGTCAGTGGCGACCTTGGGTAGGGCGAGGGCATTGTGTTCAGAAGGGGAGAATTGGCAGTCCTGAGGCCACCATAGGCGAACTGTGCATCTGCGCACCACCTGTGCCCTGTGACCCAGTAACTGACCTTAGTGCTGCCCCAAAAAGAAGCCCATAGCGGGTCAGAGTTCAAGCTCACCACCCTGAGCTGTGCCTTGGACTCACGCTTACACATACCATCACTCCCAACCGGCTGAAGGCCAAGGACCACAGTTGTGGGAGGTAGAATTCTAAAGTGACCCTCAATGTATAATCAATCCTCTCCCCTTCAGTGGGAGGGGCGAGTGATGTGACAGTTGACACTGCTGTGATTAGGTTATGCTCTGTGGCCAAAGAAAGAGGTTTTGCAAGTATAATTAAGGTTCCTAATCAGTATGACTTTGAGTTCATCAAAAGGGAGCTTATCCTGGGTGGGTCTGGCCTAATCAGGTGAGGCCTTTAACAGACTCTTCCTGTAGAGTGAGATTCTCCTGCTGGCCTTGAAGAAGCAAGCCACGATGAGTTCTAGAGCTGCAAGGAACTGGATTCTGCCGACAACCAGTGAGTTTAGAAAAGCATGCTGAGCCTCTGAGGAGACCAGAGCCCCAACCTTGATTACAACCTGTGAGATCCGGAGCAGCAGGCCAGCCAAGCCAGGCCCTGAATCCTGACCCCTGGAAACTGGAGACGAGGAACATGTGGGCTGTTGCATGCTGCTAGGTCCGTGGTAATTTCCTACACAGCCGTAGGTACCTGAGGGCAAAAGAAAGGAAACCTATAACCAAGGAGAAGGGCCTGGGATTAGCTGGCATCATCAGGAATGGCTGGAGAAGAGGGGAGGGTAAAGAGAAGGATCTGGAACACGCAAGGAGAATCGTTGAGGGCACTCCAGATGTAGCATTTTGTTTCAGTGCCCCAGCGCTTCTGGGAAGTGAGCGTTTCTAACTCCATCTTACGTGAAGATGCGGAGCGTCTCAGAAGACTTCAGTCGCTTACTCCATGTCACAGGGGAGGCTTGGATTCAAACGGAGAGCGTCCTGGCCGCTCACGTGTCTCGCAGACATCACATCCCATCCCAGACTCACTCCAGGCCTCAGGGGGACAGCGAGGCCCCTGAGAAGTGCTGCCGAAGTGATCAAACTGCAGGACAGAGCCTGGGGGCTGCCGTGGCTGCTGAACCCGCTGCCCTGACACACAGCAGCTTGGGACATCTGTTTCCCTTGGGGACTTCCTCCCTAAATTCCACCCCAAAGTTTTTTTTTTTTTTTCTTCACAAAAATTGCTTGCATAGAGAAGGGGAAGGATGAGCTTCCATACGAGCGTATTTATATCCATAGATACTCCACGCCATAGGGGGTGTAAATCCCAGAGGACAGATGTCTGCAGCTCCCTGCTCCGATGGGAAACTTGAGGGAGGCTGCAGTTACCAGCATTTCCCAAACTTACTCAAAAAAGAAACTACACTCCCCTACACACACACACACCACACACACACACACACACACACACGCTCAGTTACCAGCATTTCCCAAACTTACTCAAAAAAGAAACTACACTCCCCTACACACACACACACACACACACACACACACACACACACACACACACACACACACACACACACACACACACACACACACACACACACACACGCGCGCGCGCTCTCAGACCTGCAGAGGGAAAACACTCCACTCCTGTCCAACTCATCTGGGTCAGGCAGACCCTTATCCCAGCTTTCACTGCAAGAAGAGTTCTCTGCCAAGTTGCCGTGTTTCTCTCCTCAGCTCCACAGCCCTCAGGATAAAAATCTGTTTGACTCTTTTTTTTTTTTTTTAACGTGGCTCAGAATAGTTTTTTTCTCTACTCAGATAATTTAGCAATATTCCTTCTCCCACCAACCTCATCCCTGTCGAGTACCTCCCTGCCACAGGCATCTCAAAGCTGGCCAGGGTTCTTCCAGGCTCCTGGGTGTCTCTACTCCCAAACCTCCCTCCACCTGACGTCTTTTCATTGAAGATCAGGAGCCTGGGTTCAACTGAGGACCAGAAGATGCTGGTAGGACAAGCAGTCACTCTGTGTCACAGGTAACAATGCCCCTACCCCCTACGTCCACGTCTTAACCCCAGGAATCTGTACCTAACATCACATGGCAAAGAAGATTTAAAGATGCAGGTGGAATGAAGGTGGATAATCAGCTGGCCTTACACCAGGATTTATCCAGGCGGGCCCAGTATAATCAGAGGGTCCTTAAATGTGAAAGCGGGAGACAGAGGGAAGAGGGCAGAGCCATATCACGTGAGAAGAACTTGACCCATCATGCTGGCTTTGAACATGAAGCAAGGAGCCAGAGACAAAAAAACACATGGGCGCCCTCTAGAAGCTGGAAAGGGCAGGGAAACTATTCTCCCCTGAATCTTCCACAAGGGAAGGTAGTTCTGATAATACTGTGATGTCAGCCCAGAGAGACCCACTTCGGACTTCTGACCTCCAGAAATGCAAGATAATAAATTCTTGTCACTTTAAACCACTCAAATTGTGATAATTTATTCCAGCGGGACTAGGGAAGAGATGCCTTCTGTCTGAGCGCCTTACGTAATGACTGAGATACTCATGCAGTCTCATCCTCTGTAAACAGGCCTCTGGGGCAGGACTCTGTCCCCAAGAGGAACAAGGATGGGATTGCTCCGCCTTTCTGACATATCAGGAATTAAATGGTCTATCCCAGAAGACCTCATTTATACCAACGACTGGTCATATCCAAAGAGTGAACTCAAGGATCCAAGAATTTGAGCAAGGCCCAAACTCAGAGCATTAGAAGTTGTCCCAGAAGCTATGGTCATATCAGGTCTTCATCTGTCATCCACGAACCTTTGAGGGTTTAGTGCTCTCAGACACAAGCAGGCATGTATGTAGTAGATGATACTTGAAGACCATGTGCATGGAAAGTTGCAAATAAATTCAACCCAACACTATGTGTGTATGTAGCTTGGTTTTATTTTCTGTGCTGCCAACGATTAAGCAAGCTTCTCGAGAACAGGTCTTAGTTTTATTTACAGACGAGCGTGTCACACCTGACACATTCTGGATGCTCAATCGCTCGGTGTTGGATTCGGGATGGATTTTCCCCTAAGGAGGGAGGGACGCGCTCTTGGGAAAAGTCTTTTAGCCTTTCCAGCTGAGACAAAGCCCAGCTCAGACATCCCTCTGTTCCAGAGACCATCCCTCCTTGAGTCCCACCCTGTTGAGCGCCCAAAAGGGCTTCCAACTCCTGTATCTACCCCCGGAGGGAGAGCACTGCATCCCGGCTGCATCTGCAGACACTGAGAGTCCGGTTTGTGCAAAAAGAACATATCCCAAAAAAATGAAAGGCGTTTCGTTTTCTCCGTGGATGTGTATCCAGCTTTGATAGGGGAACTGCGGAGTGTGTGCTCCGTCTCTGCCTGTGCAGACGGAGAGAGACTGTGCGGACCCGGGTGCGTTGGAATCCTCAGTTATTTGCCAGGGGTCCAGCCTGTCTGCCAAGCGCGGTGCGCCCCGGGTGCGCGGCCGCGCGGGTCCCCTCACCGCGTGGGACACGCCCACCGCCGGCCGCCCAGGCTGCAGGGAGAGAAGCCCCCTCGCCCCGTGGTCCCCCCCCCCCCCACCTAGCCCGCCCACCTGCGCGCTCAGCCCCGCGCGGCGCCCCGCCCCTTCCAGCGGTGCCCGGCTCCGCCCCCCGCGCGCGCCCTCTGCATCCCTGCCTCCCGCCCCCGCGCCGCCCGCAGCCAAGAGTTCAGGCCGGCTCCCGGGACTCCTCCGGCGGCTCCGAGCCTCGGGTCCCGCTCGCCGCTCCTGATTGGCTGAGCTCCTGTCAGTAGTAAAAAAGGATCAGATAGCAAACTGGGGACCTTCATAAAGGCGTGTTGGGGATGCTGGAGGAGCGCGGGCAGCCTGTGACATCAGCCGCGCACGCCTGGGATGCCGCGGCGCCCCACCAGACCCGGAGGAGGCGCAGGGTCCCGCCGGCTGAGAGTGGAGTAGCCCCGCGCGGCGAGGGGGCAGCCGCCACAGTGCTGGGGACACTGGTTTCGGTCACTGGCTGCCGCTGTACCCCTACCCGGGGGAGCTCGCGGAGAGTTGGCTGAATTCTGGGTTATTAACTGCGGTCAGCTGGGCTCCCGGGAGCCCGTTCCTGGTGGAAATCAGGGGCCATCTGGCCAGGGGACCAGCGGCTCGCTGAGACTCAACATGACACTCCTGGGGTCTGAGCACTCTTTGCTGATTAGGAGCAAGTTCAGATCAGGTAGGGCTAAGGCACTTAGCATTCCTTCTTCAACTTTTCCTCTCTGCACGTTTCAACTCCACACTGCTTTCCAATAAATGTTTCAAAGCCAGCCGTGGCTACTTCAGCTCTGTTCCCCAAAAGCACACTTGGCAAGCGAAGAATTTTATTTGCCTTGGGGGGCCTTTAATGTCTTCTGTTGTAAATGCTTTGAGTCGTTGAGTGTGGTTTTTGTTTGTGTAAAGGCCAGTCCTTTTACGTTTGTCTCTTATATCTGTGAATAGAAATTTTGGAGGGGTCCATCCGAAAAGGAATAACCTTGACAGTGAGCAGATAGGGGATTTCAAGTTTGAGAGCTGCACCGTGTCAGTTAGAGTTGCTGGGACGACGAACCTGATGCTGTATAGTAGATACAGGAGTCGCTTCAAATGGAGCTAATCCAAACAAATGTATTTCCCAAAAAAAGTCACTTGGGGGAAGTAAAAATAGCAAATTTGGAGCACACCAAGTATTTAAAATGACATCACTGTAGGAAAAAAAGAAAAAGTCCAGTGCCACAAATATTTTTTCCCAAACCATCTGATATTTATAAATGGAGACTTTCCCCCCAGATTCCTGTCCTGATAGAGAAACTTCTCAGAGGACACTGAGTGAAGGTGAGTGGAGAGGAGACGGGCCTTTAACTGCCCCACATGTAGGGTGGTAACTTGCCCCTGGAAGGTATTGATGTATGGGTCTCCACACTGAGACAGGGACACTTCTTCAGTTCTTTCTCAATAGCTCTGTGTAGAATATCGGTTTTATAAAAGTGGTAACAAATTGCCCAATAAATGGTACAACTTCTGCTTAGAAGGTGGGTTACTTTATATAAACTGTGATGTGAACATTTCCCATAACAGGTGTTAGAAGGATGCTGGCAAAATTTGCTAAGCTTTCCATCGCCCTTCTAAATGAGACCACTCAACATTTCACTTGGATGGATATTACAAAAAATGAGAAGAGTGGATGCTGGAAAGTAGAGTCCTCTGGGACTTCCTTAGATGCTCCTGGTTTTTAGATGTCTATGGGGTCCACTGGAGATTTTCTGTGGCTCTGTACCGTCAATGCGAGATGAAAACTTGAGAACTTAGGCAGCTACAAGACTCAGTGCTCGGAAGATCCGGGGCAAGTCTGCCAGGCACTAGGTTCTGCCGTGGATTAATCCATCCTTTCTGTGGTGAGGTGAGATGGTTGGTCTGTTAAATCCACTAGAGACATGGCCACTGCTTTGCAATTTGGTGAAAACCGCAGGGCAACACTGCCACCTTTCTGAAGAAGAGAGTATGTGGATTTGTTTTGCAAGAAGCTACACTTATTTCAAAGGCACCCTTGCCAATTTCCTGCAGGGGCAGGGGAGGGGCTGGTTTGTCTCTAAAGGGATTTGGTGATGTACTTGATAGTAGAATTGCAAAACACACTTATCAAACGAATGCTTCCTTCAGCTGCAGTACAGAGGCGAGAAAGACAGTGCTCCTAATTCCTGCCTTGAGGGGTTGGCGGAGTCCTGGTGTCTCCCAGGTGGACCCTATAGACCGAGACCCTGGAGCTTCTGAGAACCCCAATGGCAGCCTCACTTTTGATTTTTTTTTTTTTTTAAACTTGGACAGGCTTTTGTGTCATAGGAAGGGTTGCTTTGGGAAAACACGCTATCAAAGCAGACGTAGGCAGGCTTAATCCTCTACCTTTGATAAACAGGGAAACGGGGTCTGGAAATGGACAAAGTGGTTTGGTCATCTGAGATGCAAGGGGTTGATAATCTCCTGAAAGAGAGGAAGACAAGCTGAATGTAAAACTAAGTAAGGGTAATGTCGAGGACGGTGATTATTCTTCCTGGGGATAATTACAACTGTGGCTGCAGGAGCACAGAAGTCTGGCTGGCAGCATGCAAACAAGAGGGCCTCTTCCTAAGAGTCCTCGATTTATTTCATGCCTAACAATGGATAAAGAAGGCCTCTTCTCTGTTTTGATTTCTCCCTCTCTTTCTCTGTTTTTTTTTTTCCCCCTTCTTCTTTTCTTTCTCAAACTACTGGAAAGGTAAACTCGTAAAACTCTATCTCACTGCTAATGTTTGCTTTGATAGTAGACTCTGGTGTATTTCATTTAAAATGTTTCAGAAGATAAAGGAAACCAACGAACTTGTTCTCTGGTCATATAGCAAGGTATCCTGTATGGTAGGGCTGGTTTATAAGGGAGTAGGTAACTGTTTCGACTCTGAGAGTGACATGTATGGTAACAGCTTCCAACCCACGTTCTATAAGCTCTATTGGAGTCACCTTGTTATTAGTTGCAAAGCCCTGCTACCAGAGCAATAAACATGAAAGTTTACATGGACGACCGTATTTAGTGGCATAAACTCATCTTACTGGAGAAGCTGCAGGGTCTCATGATTCAATGTGCGAATCTAGTCCCAAAGTCGCTGGTTTTTTAGCAGGTATCTTTACTTATCAGCTGTATAACCTTGAACCTTAGATAAATTACTGATTTTCTCTGCCTCAGTTTGCTTCATTTGAATGTTGCAAATGTTTGTAGGGTTGTTGTGATGATTAAATGTGATAATACAAGTAGAGCTTCTAGAAAAATGCCCGCCACTTAGTAAGCCCTCAAAAAGAATTGTTCTATTATTTATATTCTTGGGCAGGATGGTCCTGGGTTTGTCACTTCTCTCTCAGTCTTGGTTACTTCATCTGTAAATGTCTAGGTTGGACTAGGTGATTTCTCAGACCCATTAGAAACATTTTATGGTTCTATGAAAACGCAAAGTTCGGAAATAAGCAAAATTGTGATTGGGCTGTGTGTCATGGGCATAAATCATAGGCAGTTTATGTAAATGCAGTCATTAGTGTTGCTTTTAAACTAACCACGTTTTTTTGTTTTTCACCTTCTCACTGTTGTTATGTCAATATCTGTAATTAGTATCACTGTCAGTAATTTTCTTCAATACCATAATCCTTGTATCAATAAGACACAAGGACCCGTATGTGTACACACACACACACACACACACACACCCCCATGCACAGAGGATCAAACAGAGAGAGAGAGGTCCATTAGTGGATTTCCCTTCTAAAGAATTATTGTGTTTCTTTTGCTTTTTTCTCTTTTTCTCTTCTTCCCCAACAGCTCATACAAAGACAGACCCTGGTTCCTGCCACAACCTTACCTCCATTCCCCAGAAATTTAGGGTTTTCAGATTTAGCAAATAAAAATACAGGATGCCTAGTTAAATTTGAATTTCAGATAAACAGTGATTAATTTTTTAGCCTATTGCAACATTGGGAGCATACTTTCACCTGAGCTAGGCATTCTGCATTTTCCATGGCAACGAGACTGTAAAGCTATATATATATTTACCTAATTTAATTGACCTCTTCAGATCTCATTTTTGTCATCTACAAGATAGAGGATTTGACTGGTTCATCTCTGCAGTTGCTTCCAGCCCTAAGATTTGATATTTTCCCAAATGAATGGCCCTGGGTCCTTCTGTAAAAGTTTTGAAGACTATAAGCTTCATGAAAGCATTACTGTGACCATTTTTAACTGTTGTATCCTCAGGGAACCGGACATAGAATAGATGCTCAGTAAATTTTTCTTGCATGGATGAGTGAATAAGTCACATCTGTCATCTTTATAATTAACCTATTATTATTGTAAGATTAAAATATGATTATTTGAAGACAGTCATTTCAGTTGCTTCAAATGTTCAGTCTTCTTTTCAAAATCTTGACAGCTTTTGTGTGATGTTTACTGGAGCACAAATCTTAACTATTCCAGAATTCTGTTTTGCTATTGAAATGACCAGTAGAATATTTTAAACGTTTGGGAAACTTGTTCCAGCCCAGTCTTTCAGGAATTTCTACCAGGTGTAGTCAGAATAAGAGGATGCTGAGGGCTGGATCCCATTTTGGGCATCTGTGCCAACTGCTCGTGGCTGAACCTATTCTTCCTTCCTTTGCTGACAGCCACCCATCGCTTCCTCAGCAACAGTGTCAATTTCCTGTGGCTGCTCTAGCAAATGACCACAGACTTAGTGTGTTAAATAAAACAACGCTGATTTATTGTCTTAGGGTTATAGAGGTCAGAAGGCTGCAAGCGTTCCCACTGGGCTAAAACCAAGGTGTTGGCAGGACTGCGGTCCTTCTGGAGCCTCTGTAGGGGAATCTGTCCCTTTGTCCTTTCTAGATTCTAGAGGCTGCTGTCTTTCCTTGGCTTCTGGCCCCATCTTCAAAGGCAGCCGTGTAGCATCTTCCAGTCTCTCTCTGACTTCTGCTCTTCAGCGTCTGTCTTCCACGTTCAAGGAATCTTGTGATTCCACAGGGCTCATCCAGGATAATCCCCCTATTTTATTAAAAAAAAATTTTTTGTGGTTGTAAAAATTTTATTATCATTATAAAGTGAAAGTACTGGTTTATAGAGTATTGGATATATATATTCTAATGTTAAAACAAAGATGAATGTTGAAGTAAAATTATTTCAGTGATATAAAAATTTACTACCTGTTTACTAAATATGCTATCAAAAGATCTCTCATGTGCCCATGGTGACAACATTTTTCTGTAACCACAAAGGTAGAGCCTACTATATGCCAGGTACTAGATAGATACTGGGAATTAAAAAATAAATGAGATTTTACCCCTGTACTCAAAGCTAACTATAAGCTAATAAACATAAAATATAGGGGACAATCCCCCTATTTTAAAAAGTCAGTTGATTGGCAACCTTAATTCCCCTGTGCCATGCATCTTTAGTCAGCATGGACTGCTACAACAAAATACCATAGACTGGGTAGCAGAACAACAGAAATTTACCTTCTCACAGCTCTGGGGGTGGAAGTCCAAGTTCAGGGTGCCACCATGGGAAGGCTCTGATGACAGCTCTCTTCCTGGCTTGCAGACGGCCGCCTTCTTGCTGTGTCCTCACGTGGCACAGCGAGCTCTCTGATCTCTTCTCACAAGGACACTAATCTCATTGTGAAGGCCCCACCCTCACGATCTCATCTGAACCTAATTATTTCCAAAGACCCCATCTCCAGATGCTATCACATTGGGGGTTAGGGCTTCAACATGTGAATTTGGTGTGTGGGGGACACAGGACATAGGACCACGTAAGGTGGATGCTGGCTCCCCCTTTCACTGCTCAGACCTCTATTACTTATTGGCACCAGTGCCCCACCCCAGAAATATCCATCAGAAGAGTGTAATGCCTGTCCTCAGGGACTCACAGGCAACCTGAAAGGTGCTGAAAAAGTGCTATATGAGAGTTACGTATTTATTCATTCAACAAACATGCATGAATATTTCTTCCATGTTTCCCTCGTAATGGAGACTGTGTTAGGAGTTGGGGGTCTGATCGGGGAGCAGAAAAGACCCACCCCATGTCCTCACGTGGAATATTAGAGCTGACCCTCTACTACCCTGTGTGTGGTTCCTGCAAGCCTTCTAGAAGTCCACATGAGAACACAGTTAGCGGGGTCTTAAAAGATGAGTGTGTTTTAAGTCCTAAAAGGGAATTAAAATTTTTTTTTAAAGCTAGGGGAGCATTCAGGGTCAGGCCACCTGCTTGAGACCGTTGCCTTCACCTCACATGCCAGGTGGGCTTTCCTAACATCGTAATTACTATGGCCACACCCCCCAGACTCCCCCCAGCCCCACACCTAACCTGCCTTATTATTTTCCATAGCTCTTGCCACTATGGGAAACACTGAACATTTTCCTTGGTTTACTTGTTTATTCGCCCATGAAGGCAGGAGTTTTTGTCTGCTTGTTCATTTTCACGGCTTTATTCCCCAGCACCTAGCACAGTGCTGGCATAGATCAGGCACCATGAGCAATGCCTTGAATAAATACATTTTATTTTCCCCCCAAAGACTATTCAGAAACAAAGATAGACAGTGTATGTTTTTATATATATTTTAGTGTATGTTTTTATATATTTTATTTTAAATATATAAATATATTTATATATTTTATATATTGGCGGGGCGGTGCTTAAGACTAGAACAAAAAAGAATGAGTGAATATAAATACAAAATTCAGAAAAGTAGTTACCTCTGGAGTGGGGGAGGCAAAGGGAGGAGTTAGGGATGCAACCCGAGTAGGAGAGAGGTTAGTGGCGGTGGTCTTAGGTTGGGCAGTGGTGACGTGCATGTTGATTATTAAGCAGATTAGCGAAATAATGTTCATTCATGGGCCGGTGAAGACACTGTGACCTGGACCAGAATCCAGTTTTGTGTATCTGGGGTCTTTGAAAAAATGAAAACATAAGCTTTTTTTTTTTTAAGACTAGAAAGAGTGGCATTTATCTTTTATCTACTGCAGTGCATGACAGACACGGTAAGATTTTGTCAAATTGGACTGAACCAAATTGGATGGATTCTGATCTAATTGGGTTGAATTGGAGAATAAGAGAAGCCGAAGTCTTAACCCCAGAGGCACGACTTTACATACCTCAGAAAAGCCGACCTGAATAGGAGATGCTGGAGTGTGAAGTGGTCTCTCGTCTCCTCTATTTCCATCTTACTAGCACGAACTCACTGGTCCTTTTGCAGATGGTGACCAGCTATCTTGCATCTCTGCCCAGATCAGGAAGGAAAAGCTGGCAGGTATATTTCCCAGGTATCAGTCTTTCTAGTCTTGTGCCCAATCTCCCATGGGCAGAACTGTGCCGGGAGCCCGTCATACCCACTTTCTGACTCCATGACCTTGGGAAAGTCAGTGAAGCTCACTGGGCATCCCTTTCCATACTGATAAAATGATCCCTACCATTTGTGAGGGAAAGACCTTTATGGAATTATTGAGGCTTTCTTCTGCAGAAAGATGTCCCCATTCCCCATGTGGGAAGGGATTACTTGACCTGGTGGCCTGTGAACTACACAAGAGAGAAGCATGCAGTAGTGGTTTTGACAGACACAAATAGGATTTAAAAAAAAAAAAAAACAATAACAAGGCTGTTTTTTGCAGCCTTATGATGTTAGTATTTGTTTTTTCAACTTTGTTAAGCAGACAGTGTTTAAGTCAGTAATTTGCACTAATTTCTATTCTGATATCACCCAGAATAGCTAAGTCAAGCTTTACTTTACTATATTTGAATTATCATTCTTAGATAAAAATACAAGGGTCTCTAGATTTTTTTAGTAATAAGACATGTCATTCATTCCCAGAAATTTAGAATAAATAAGCCTGATTCTTGACTTTTATTTTTACAGAGCACAGCAAAGTGCCCTCTGGAACCATTGAAGGAAAAATAATTTCTTTCTTTTCTTCTGTCGGTAGAAGGAAGATAAATTCTTCTGTTTCCCTAGAGATACTACTAGAGTGCTTCTCTTACATTTCAGTCATTCCAGTTGATGTTTGCAGTATTCGGCCACCTTAGATCATTAGAGAAAGTAGGCGAGTTCTAGCAGTAGAAGCAGTGGATTAAGCCACTGTAATATTGTAAACTGTATTTATTGGGTTCGCCGTATAGGATCTTAGCCATCATTTGGTATAAGTAGCAACTATCAGTAAATACACAGCCTCGCAATTTCCTAGTATGTCTTGCCTAACATCTCAATTTGAACTACTGCTTAAGTAAGTTATCCACCCTTCAATCTGTATCTCTTTCCCCTTGAACTCTTAAGTGGTGCAAAGTCATCAGTTCTTTCTCATAAAATGTAGTCCAGTAGCCCCCAGGAATATCCCTATTTCACAGATAATGACTGGAAAATACCCCTTAAGCTGTTTTGACTTTCCCATTTCCAGGGAACACTCTCCTTTCTTGAAGTCATTCAATTTTGTTGTCCCAACACTGGTTGGGCTGGTTTCTTGGTCTGAGGTCCGCATGGAACTTTTTGATACTCAAGCTCCACACAGGGCATTGAGGCTCCAAAACAGGCTAAATCTAAGAAAATGGTATTTAGTATTCATTGAAGAATAGTTTCCTCAATACTTTAAATGTCTTTACTAGTTTGTGTTCCCTTCCTGCCCTTGTTCAGACGTGTAAAGAGCTTTACAAAGCTATCAGAGCACGTGCCTAAGTTAAGCTCAGCCTTTTTATCAGTCAGCACGACATCATAAGTAGTTTTTTAAGCTGCTCCATAGCCGCATAAATTCTTGTTGTAAAGACAGTGTCCTATTCCACCAAGTGAGTACATAATAATTTACTAAACTCTTCCCACTTGTATTGGAAAATTAAGCCAGTTATAATTTTCTATATTATAGATAACACTACTGTGAAAATCTTCATGCACATAGATTTTTTCTTTCTCTGGATTGTTGTATAGGATAGTCATCCCTTAGAATAAATATTGAAGTGTGAGTATTGTGGTTAGGAATCTTTATGATCCATTATGGTAGCTTGTATTTCTGGACTGAGCTTAACCTTAGTCCTTTTTCCACGTGGCAGTGAATACTTGCCCCTGTGATAGAACTAACTCAGAGTCATCTTGGATGCTTATCCAGTGGGGACTGGCATTCAGTGAGCTTTTCATACCTTTTCAGTCAAGAATGAAAAGGAAAAGGAGCCACAGGTGCCTGATACCTTTGGAAACCTTTGGCTACCTCTGTATGATCTGCTGTTTGGGGACCAAATGTGACCATGTTACCAAATATGATCGATGCCTCATTGAAAGAGATGAGGAGAGGACTAGAAGTTACTGAGAACCTGTGATCTGTGACATTTTCAGTATCTCATTTAATCCTTACAAAAATGCTGAGACAGGTATGATTATTCCCATTTTATAGATGAGGAAACTGAGGCTCAAGATGTTAAACAACTTGAAGTAACATAAATGGCGGAGACCAGGTCTGATCCCGTCTGGCCATGATGACTGTCTCTGTCACAACCTAACCCTTGCTCCTCCCACCCCCTCCCCCCATCCCACACACACACACCTGGCCCAGTGGATTTAATTCTGAATTCCATTGGGGTTCTGGACTGCAACTCCAGGCGTATACCCAATTGCCATTATTGTCCTTGATTTCCTAAATAGTGATTTACTAAGCTACTTGTTTCTAATACTAATTAACATATAAATTACACCTGCCATCTCTCCCAAATCCCAGGACTTTTAATGAAACTGTTTCATAAATTTAAATCTCAGTTTATCTGATAAAAAAATTTCAAGAGATTTTTGAAAACCAACAACAAGAATAGACTTGCCGTAAGACACTAAATGTATAAGAAATATCTAGTAACAGAGAGTAGAGCGCTGGTTGCCAGGGGCTGGCTGGTGGGGAAATAGGGACAGGTTGGTAAAAGGGCACAAACTTTCAGTTATACAATGAATAAGTGACAAGGCATAAAATATTAGAAGACAGCTTTAAATTTAGCATCCTCCCCAAACACACACACACACACACACACACACACACACACACGTGCAGAAATGTCAATAAATTCTAGGTATTATCTCATTTTTTGATCAAATGGCAGTAAAAAAAGAGAAAATACTTTTTTTGATATTTTTAAAATTTTTATGCAATTTTTAAAAGCTACTTTCCATTTACAGTTATTACAAAATATTGGCTGTATTCCTCATGTTGCACAATACATCCTTGGGCCTATTTTATACCCAGTAGTTTGTACCTCTTCCGCCCCTATTCCTATAGTGCTCCTCCCCTCCTTTCCACTGGTAACCACTAGTTTGTTCTCTATATTTGTGTCTGTTTTTTTTTCTTATAGTCACTAGTTTGTTGTATTTTTTCAATCCCACATACAAGTGATATCATACAGTATTTGTCTTTCTCTGTCTGACTTATTTCACTTAGCTTAATGCCCTCCAAGTCCATCCATGTTGCTGCAAATGGCAAGATTTCATTCTTTTTTATGGCTAATATTCCACCATGTGTATACACCACATCTTCTTTATCTATTTGTCTTTATTCATTTGTTGATGGACACTTTGGTTGCTTCCATATCTTGGCAATTGTAAGTAATGTTGCTGTGAACATTGGGGTGCATGCATCTTTTCAAATTAGCATTTTTGTTTTTTTCAGATATATGCCCAGGAGTGGAATTGTTGGATCATATGATAGTTCTATTTTTAGTTGCTTGAGGAACCTCCATACTGTTTTCCATAGGGCCTGCAGCAATTTACATTCTCACCAACAGTGCATGAGGGTTCCCTTTAAAAAGAAAATACTTTGAAAGTTGAAATATTTGAAGCTCAAGAAGTTAGGGATCAAAACACACCACAAACATACCAGAAGCATTCAAGCATAGACAAAACCCTAGAAAGACCTGTTCTCAGGGATGACCTCTGGGTGACGAGAGAATGAGTACTTTTTCATTTTTCTTACATTCTTATTTCCTATATTTCTTACTTTGATGATCTATTCAGTGTATCCTGTATCTTCTCTAATAAACAGGAATAACTTTGGCATTACATGAATCAGCAGTGGGCATTGCTTGCGTGTTTACTTTCAAGCCATGGAGTCATGGGAGGTTACAGAGTCCTGATCGGAGGAGCAGCTGAATCTGGTTGGCCGAACACCTAGGAGGTTTAAGTTGTTATAACTTCCCACCAATCCAGAGCACACTCACATCCAGACTACAACTGAGGAGCTTGGTACCCAGCTGAGACTGAACACTGGCCACCCCTCCGATGAATTTCTGTTGGAGAATTCTAATGTGCTATTGTGACACAGGCCCGGCGATCTCGCTGACCTGGGCTCAAATTCTGGCTTCCCTTTACTGGTCGTATGAACTTGAGCATGTCCTTCAAGCTCTCCACTTCTGCATCTGTGAACGTAGGAACAAAAATGCCTGCCCCATGGAAATTTTGTGAGGCTTTAGTGAAGGCACATAAAAAGTCCTTGGCCTTGTACAAAGATGGGCTTCTGTACTCCATCAATGGTAGCAGTTTTATTCACAGACTAATGTTCATTATTATATCATCATTTATATCCACATGCTATAGGGTGTTATTTTACAATATTTTAAAATAACTTCATTATTAGTGTAAAATATCAATTGTTTTTAAATTTACAACCACCAGCCTCATGATTGTCTCACAGGATTTGCTGCTAGCTGTTCTCGTTTCTCTTACCCCAGGCGGTGTTTGAGAGCAGGGAGGACAGTCATTACAGAAGTCACCCTGCGTCCTGAAGGTGGTTTATATACATGTTATCAGTGATTTTCTCCCCTTTTTGAGGGAGATATTGTTATCACTTTCATTCTGCAGGCCGGGGTGGCTGTTGTGCAGCTCAGGTCTTCACGTGTTTCCAGCCGGAGCCTTGGGCCTCTTCTGGAACCTTGCAGGGGTACCATGGATGAGCGTGGCTCACAGCTGGTCTTTAGGCTCCATCCACCAGAGCCCAAATCCTATACCCTTAGAATAGAAAATACTGCTCCATCTAAAACTAAAACCAAGGCGAAGAGCTCTCTCCAGAGGGAACAATGTTTGAGGATCAGACAGCAGCCTGCTGAATTATTATACAGTACCTTTTATTTTTATGGTACGTTAAACTCTCAAGTTGATATGCTTATATTTTCATAACAGCTCTGTGAGATTACACAGTTGGTCGTGCAGGTGAGGAGACGGAGAGTCGGGGACATTCAGAAATTTGCCCAAGGTCACTCACTAGATTTAGAACCACAGCTCTGGGCTTTGGGCTCCCGGAACCAAGTTCTCCATGTGGTCCTCTGAGGAACATGCAGCCAGGGAGACACCGATGGTGCAAAGATGGGCAGACGCCTGGCTTTTTCAAGGCCAGTGGCTCTCAGCAAAATAAATGGTCCCTCTGCTTAGAGCGTTATTCACACACAGCAGCTGTCTGCACTGGCTTCAGCCTGAAACTGACACAACATTGTAAATCAGCTCTGCTTCAATAAAAAATAAATTTCAAAAGACGATTGGAAGAACTAGATTAGAAGGAGAGGTGAAATTCAGCATGTTTTACATGGTACTTTCCGCAGAGTATCAGCAGATATTGGTCATTCTTACAGACTTGAATTACTGTCTGTTTCACTTCCATCCTGAAATTTTGTACCTTTTTTCCAAATTTTCTATAGTGACCATGCATTTGTTTTATAATCAGAAGAGGCAATATGTGCCTTAAATGCTAGCACAGTAGATAGACCACAGGCTTCCCTTAGGATCTCAAAAGAACTTCAGTCTCTATTCCAGAACAACAACAATGTAGAATGAAAAATGTCCCCTTAATTTGGAGAGAACTCCTTTTCCTTGCCCTTGTAAAGCACACCCTTGGTTCCAAGTTCTAATTCACCTTTCTCACCAATTCTCCTCCAGGTGTTTGCTGGGTACCCACATTAACCTCTTGAATGTTTGTGTAGTAATTTATCCCGGTTCGCAGAGTCGTAGTTTGATCACTGCAGTGACCCTGTAAAATGGGTCTAATGATACCTTCCTTAGAGGGATGGGAAAGTGAGGTTCAGAAAGGGTTTGTGACCCACTGCAATTCACATGCAGAAACATGGTGGAGCAGGACTGAACCTGGATCTCATGACCCCTCCCAGTGAACAGTGGACACTTGGAGGCAGAAATCACAGTCCCTTTCCTCCAGGACCCCCCCCCACCCCACCACCAAGTACCAGCTTTCAAGGAAAGCAGGTCTAATAGCAGGTTCTGGTCCTGCAGGCCCCTCCTGCCTCCCCGGCGTGAGCGCGCTGTCTGCCTAATTCACTCGTGGCCCTAGGCCACGGAACACATAAACAAGCAGGGAAAGCCTCTGGGAAGAATCTTGATGCCCAAGTGGAGCCATTTGTCTTCTGAAATGATTGTTTGAAATTGTTTATGTCAGTTGCTGAGTTTCTGTTCTGCGCTTCAGCAACCTGTTTGTGATGGAAGAAAAAGTTTCCCTGCAGCCAAGCAGGCAGAGCTCAGCGGGCAGGGCTCAGCGGGCAGTTCTGGTGACAGCGTGGCCTGAGGCCGGCTGGTCCTCCCGACATGGATGGTTCTGGGGCGAAGCACAGTAGTCGCAGTGGAGCACCCCAAAGAATGGTCTGGTGCTCACTGTTTGCTGAGCACTGCTCTTAGTGCGTCACAGGTGCCAACTGAATCCTCACAGCAGTCCTGTGAGGGTGGTACTTTGGGTCCCCCTCCATCCCCCCACATTCACACATGGAGAAATTGGAGAACACAGCCCCAAAGGACACTTCATAAGACTCCACGACTAGTAAATGGAAAAGCTGGGACTTGAACCCGTGCACCCCTGGCTTCAATCCCTGTCTTCAGCTCCCACCCTGTACTGGCCGGAGCTGGCTCTCTCATGCTGTCCTCCCAGAGAGCAGGTGAATTGTGCCTTCTGTCCCCTTAGGGACATCACCAGCCCAGGGCACGTCCACTCGAGGACTGCATTCCTCCGGCCTCCAGTGTCTTGAGATGTTGTAACATAAAAGCCTTTAGCTCACAAACCTGGCAGCTGGCTTCGTGAGAGAGAATTCCTTTTGAGGCATGAATTAGTCTTCTTCAAATGTTTTGACAAACTGAGAGCATGGTGCTTAGGAAAAGGATCGCTTCGCAGTGTTTGTGTGAACAGATATCTTTCTCAAACAACTTGAGGCTGTGCGTGAAGCTGGATCATTGAAATAAGCACATGGTCATTCTGAGCTGGGGCTCCTGGGATGTGAATATTCCCCTGGTTTTTACCCAGCACGTGCCCAGCACTGGAAGCTGGCCTGAATCCATATGTCTCCATCTCCTCGAAGGAAGCAAGAGTCAGGACATCTCGTGAGATCAAGAGAGAGCAGTGGTGCCTGGCCCCAGCCTCTTCCCTGGGTGTCTGCTCGTTTGTGAGGACCACTAAGGCCAGTCCAGCAGCCCCCCGGCTCCCCTTCTGCATCCAACCACAGAGCTACACCAGTCACCTGATTCTCATCGTCTCTGCCTCTTCTCTGGATGCCCCCAGCGGTGGATGGGGAGACAGTCAGCTTCTGTCCTTCTTTGTGACCACTTGGCTGCACACAGGGCAACGCTTGGCCAAGGGAACAGTTATTGGTACCTGGGCTCCAAAGGCGAGGAGCAGGGTGTGCTCACATGTCAACATGACACACAAAAATGACCCCTGGCTTTCAGCCTTGTTTGGGAAACATGGCCAGGATTGGGGCAGGAACAGTGTAGACAACCTGGCCTAAAAGGCCACGTTCTCTCAGCTCTCATCACCCTGTCTCCTCTGTACCCGGCGGGTTGATGTCCGTGTACTCCAAGGAAGGAAACATCAGACCCATGAGTGATGCAGGCTGTTGCCGGGAAGGGGGTTTGTCCCGGAGTCAGAAAATGCCAGGGAAAGGAAAGAATTCTGTGAGTGGGCCACCCGTTGGGCAAGAAGAGGGCAGTTGTATCTACAGCCTGTGTCCAACAACGTCGACCTCCAGCTCTGAGCATCCCTGAAACCTCCAATGGTGGTCCTGCTGGTTGCTTTCCAGGAACTCCTCCACTGCTCTGTGCCTGACAGTATCCTTGAAGGGGGTCGTACGTGAAGGTTGATCCAGCTAAACTCAGGGTAGAGATCAACAAAAAGAAGTTCAAGGCCAAAATTATGGCCAGATACGACTGCCCCATCTGAGGGGAGAGCTCTCAGATGGCTGTTGCTCTGTCGTGTCCAGGGCTGGTGGTCTTTACCTGGCATTGGCTAGAGGACACACCATTAACAACCATCCGAGATGCTTCCCATGACATACTTAGCTCGGCTTCCTGGGTCTGCCAGTGTCATGCTCTGGGGTGTATGTTTTGGCCACCTTTACACACCCTAGGTCTGCCCCACTAAGAGTTTTGACTAGTGGACCAGGGTTTAAAGTTAGATCTCAAACCTTTGCTTGCCTGTGCTGGTAGCTTCCCACCACCACCAGCTGCCCCTCTTCAACACGAATCAGTAGGGAGTCGCTTGGTTTGCAAACAGTGGAGAATTAAATCTTTTTAGAACACTTATTGTAAGCATCCTGGGGTGTCTCATGGAACTCGGCAGCAGGAATGTGGCTGATCCTTGAAGAAGAATGAGCTGCAACTGGGGACTGGAAACACCTTCAGGCCACACTCTCTATGGCTCCCCCATCCCTATCGGCCAGCTTCACCATTGTCCCAGTTCACATGGCTGAAAGCGGCCACTCCCGACAGGCCCCAAGTAGACAGCTCTCTCCCAGTCCAATTTCCAAAATTCCTAGGGAAAAGCCCCATCCGTCTGGCAGGGTGGGTAGCTGTCCTTGGGGGAAGACTGAGATCAGGAGGAGAGGCCATCCGGTGGGAACATCTTAGCTACACAGAAACCACCGCCAGAGCAGATCAAAAAGGCATCTCCTTGTAAGCGCCGTGGAAAACCATCGAGAACTGAATAAAAGGCAAATATCACTTGCTTCTCATTTCCTCTCTTATTCCTCACTCTGCCAGGAACTTTGTCAACATCTCCCCCTTTCTCATCAGGGAAGCCACGTCTTTCGGGAATGGAAACTACCCCTGCACACGCGCAGACACACACACACGAAAACGGCTGTAGTTCAGCGGAACTGAAAGGAAGCAAATTAAGTATCAAGGGCTTAGCAACTCCATTTATTTATTTGCTTCAGTTTCCTGGGAGAAAAGGCCAGAAAAGCCTCTCTAATTCCCCAACGACGTGCAGCTCCCTTTTACAGCGTACCCACAGCTGTGATTATTTGTTAATGTCTTTTCCCTTCTAGCCTGTAAAATTCTCGTAGGCAGAGCCCGTGACCACTTTCTTTGCAGCTGGACCTTTAATGTCTGAAACGGTATCTAGACGTCTAGGAGGAGATCAGTAAATGTTGAATGAGTGAAACGAAGGATGGATGATGTTGACACACTCACCTTACTGCCAGGTTCCCAGATGAAAGCGTGGCCTCAGAGGCTCAGACGGCCCTGCCAGTGTTGCTACCAGTAATTATAGTGACAGTGCTTTAGTTTTGTGATTTTCTTTTTTTCACAAAAGTCTGATGAAAAACATTGTCCTGTAAATTTGACTCACCTGTCTCTGACTCTCTCTTTCTCTCTCTCTCTCCGTCTTTAATTTATCGTCAAGACATAGTGATTCTTCTTTTCCACTGGTTTCTCAAATCCTCCCTCTCCTCTCCATTCTCACCACGTCCAAGTGACCTCTCTTACTTTACCCATGGAGCCTGATAACAGTCTTCACACCAGTGCTGTCTCCCCCATTCGTGTTAGCCCAAGATTGGTTATCCTGAAATCTCAATGTTACCATATAACTCTGCTCAAAAAGTGCGAGTGCTGCCCTCTTTCTGCAGGATAAAGTCTGAAGACTTCAGCATAGCATTCAAGGCCCTCTGTCCATGAATACGCCCTTCCTTTTCCAGGATTCTCTCTTACCGCCCCACGATAGGATCCCTCTCCTTGAAAAGTTGGTATTCTGGGGTATGCTGCATATTTGGTGGGGCCCAATGCAAAATTGTAATGTGGGGCCGTTTGCTCAAAATGATTACAGTTTCAGGTGGTGACAGCACAGCATTAAACTACGCGCCGGGAGGGCCCTTCTGAGCGTAGGATGCTGATGGCACAGGTCATACGCTCATGAGGCTGGCTCTGGCCAGGAGGTAGCGTGTTGATCCACATTCCAGCTTTTATGTCTGCTCTGCCCATGATCAAGAATGTCCTTCCTCAGCCATCTGTCCTATAAGATGCTCCCTTGTAGGTGCAGAGGTTCTGTTCTTTTATTCCCGGCAGCCTTCTGTGAATGTGTTGCCTGACACTTTATTTCTCTGACTCATGTGTGGGCATCTTCTCTTCTTCATTAGATTTCTCCTGCCTTAAATTACTGTGTATCATGTTGGGTGTCTGGAGAGACCTCAGCCAATAGCACGGGACAGATAAATACTTCTTGAGAGACTGAATTGGTAGATTCATGTATGAGTGCATCATCACCACATTGGCCTGGGGGGTCCTAAAGATTTCTGGGGCCTTTGTAAAAACCATAGCTATTGGGGGTCACATTGCCCTCTAAATGGTCACTTTAAGACCCTGCATTTCACACCTGACTCCTTGGAACCCTTGGTGGGGAGGTAATGGTCTGCTATCTTGCAGCCTTTCTCCTGAGCTTCGAACATCATGCTAAGAACTATTACAAGACGTGTCATCCTCTCATGGGGAAAACTCTTGAGACGAAGAAATATCTCAGAGGCTTGAATTTGGAGACGTGCAAGGAAAGACAGAAAGACTCTGGTCAAAGGTGAAACCAAGGGTCATGAAATGTTAACACTCCAAGGGACCTCCGGGGTCACCCGCTCATCCTTCTTGTTTTAGTCAGAGGAAGCCAAGGCCTGGAGAGGCGATGGATCTTTGACCAAGGTCACACAGCTATTTCGTGGGAGGAGCAGGGCCCGGTCCCCTGCACTCTCGTGTGATTTGCAGGGGACGTCCGCTTATGTATTTCAGCAGACGGAGCTCCGGGTCATCCAACCACTACTCATAAGTATTTTGCCTGTTTGTGAAGCAGACATTCAGTCTAGATACAGGTTTGTGTTTTTTGTTGTTGTTTTTTTAATACAATTCGCTTGGGTTTTCTGTGAGATTCTGGACTTTGGCCATCTCTCATCCAATAGTCAAACGATAGAAAGGTTTCGCGTTTAGACAGAGGGCATATTGTATGTGCAGGACATGAGAAAAGTATAGAGTAATGAGAGCACAAACAGTGTTAGGGGTCTGATGCAGTGAGTGCTCTTGTGGTTGCCAAGGGATGCTGGTTGCTAGGCAGGGCACAGAGGATTCTACCAGGAGCCAAGAGGGTCTGTTCATTGTAAGAAGGTGCTGCAGAAGCTGTGAGAACCCACCACCAGCTGCTGACGGGAGAGGCTTCCCTCTGCCGCGGTTGCTAAGGTACCTGGGCGGATCCTCTGAATGGGAAGCTTTCCCGCATCTTGTGAGGCTTTACTCCTCCGAAGGGCGAGCTCAAAGGACCGAGATGGACTGCAGGAACTGGGTTCTGCTGGTGCAACAGTGGCGCTGTAATCCACCCCTCAGCCCTCGTTCCTGGATATAATCACTCTTTGTGTTCCTAAGCAATGTCTCCTTGGAGGTTTGAGGTTTTTTAGATCGAAATCACAAAAATAACGTATTTACGTTGGAAGGGACTTAGAGACGATCCAACACAATAATTGTTCAAACTCCGTTCCACGGAGCCCTGACATTTCACGAGAGGTTCTGCGTTTATTGTGCTGTTTTTTGAGTGTTTGTTTGTTTGTTTCCCCTTCCGTGTAGGATTTGAGCTGGAAAAAAATATTTCCAGTGGTTTGTTTTGTTGTTGTTGTTTTGTTTTATTTTTTTTGTTTGTTTGTTTTTAAGTTTGAAAGCACCCAATTCTAACTTAGTCTACCCTGTCCTTCATGGGTAAGGAGGCTGGAGCGCAGAGAGATGACCTTTTTGTGTTATTTTGAAATGTTGTTGGAAGAAGACCTTTGGGTTTGCTCAGCAAAATTGGGGGAGTTATTTTCACCTCCCCTCGTAGTCAAAGCTGAGCCAGTGTTGGACTGGAATTTGTGGAACGTTAGAGGAAAGAGGATGCTCTAGATGATGAATATGTCGTTAGTTTAGTGAGTACACGTCTTCTATTTATCAGTCACCTTCTTTGAGGTGTTTTTTCATTTATGCCCCCACACAAAAGATGACTTACTAAATGTAAAACAAACACAAATTAGGTTATGACTTTGGTTACGTTTAAATACAAATTAATTTATAATTCAGAGACAGTATCTTGTTAGACCACACATTCTGAGGCTCCTCTGGAAAATATGACCACTCTTAGAGGCTGTCGTGGTGATGGCAGCTGAGCTATACAGGGACCACAGGCAAAGTGAAGCTGAGAGAACTTTAAGAAAAATGGAGGACTTGGTAGGAAAAAAAACAGTTGAGTGGAGGGAGGGTAGAACAGAAAACCAATCAAATATGAATAATATGATGGTCTTAGGAAGGCAGTGTCTCCATGGCAACATGGGAGGAGTGATGGGTAAGGATGATGCTCTTCGCAATGATGATTTATGTAGATGGACCAAATAGAAGCTTAACACACAGATCCCAGCAACGTCTTTGTGGTTCTTTGTATGATACGACTTCATGGGCCCATGTCATAGTCTAGATGGAAAGTAATAAACAAGAATTCAAAATCGCCAGAGTTGGGAAACACTAAGACACCTGGTGTCCTCGTTCAGGGGCAATCATACTGCGGGAAGCGTTGAAAAGTCTCCTGTACCCAGTGGAGGAAAAGGCAGCTGTTCCCCAGCACCGGTGGTAGGAGGAGAGACACCTGGGTTGCAGCTGGACCTGCCGGCTTTGTCAGGATAGCCCAGGCTCAAGTGTGAATGGGTGGTAATCCAGCTTATTGGATCAGGATAGATGGCTCCCACGGAGAATTCTGGCCCCCATTTTGCTGCTTCCAAATTCCCTGAGACATTGAGGAAAGAGCCACATTCATTCTGTAATTTTTACAGTATTTAAGTGTAAAGGTAGGTTTCTCTTCTTTTCTCTTTTTTCTTTCTTTCCCCTTCATCTTTCCTTCCTCCTGGCTGTCCTCCGCTCTCCCTCCCCCTCATTCAGAGTTAGAATCATCTCCATGTTGGGAGACAGCTCATGATCCGGGCGGAAGCATAGCCTCACAGATCCATAATGGTGCCAAGACACTTGGCGCATCTCTTTTTCCCTTCCTGGAGCACAACCTCACATGCCCTTGATTTAACCTGTCTTTTATTTTCTAGTCAATACATATGAACTAATAGCCATCACTGGAATATTCATACACACACAAATATTCTTCTTACAATGAAAAAAAACCTTTTTCCTACTCTCTTTCTTCCTTTTTTTAACTTCCTCTTTCTCCCTTTATCCCATCCTTGCTTTCTCTTCTTTTGTCTGCTCCCTTTTCCCCTAAAATTCTCAGTACATTCAGAACTGATTCAGACTCAGATGTTATCAGAGTAAACTTTCCCTACCTGTCATGTGTAAACGTTTCCATGAATACATGGCACTGTCTTAACCTGATATGTCACCTCTGTTGCTGGTGTGAATAGAAGCTACTTTCTACTGTTTGGTCCCTTGAAACCTTGTAATTACTTGGAAATCATTCTGAGGGCTTGGTTTTGAAAATGTAAACAAGGATCATGTAACTAGAGGGCTGAGGGTATTTCAAATTAGACTCCCACACCATACGAAATGTTGAAGGATAAACTCAGTCTGCCAACAAACAAAGCAAAATACCGAGGACAGAATATAAAGAAAGAGTATAAATGGAGTCAAGGGTATATAAGCTTATATCTAAGTGTTGTATGACAAATCTATATCTAAAATCCATTTAATTAGAAATTATGTTAGAATAATTAGTTGACATTTGAAAAATTAATGAAAACCTTTTTAATACTGTATGCTAAAATTAATTCCAAGTGCATTGCAAAGTCAGATATAAAAACTAAAACCATAAAAATATAAGAATATTTGAGTGAATGTATAATCTGGAGATGAAGAAGATTTTTCTGAGTATACCCCAAAGATACAAGTCACAGAAGAGTTTTTAAAAGGATTGCGTATAGAAATGTTAAATGCCAAAAATCATTGCAAACAAAATTGAATGGAAACTAAAAACCAGGGGAAATTTACATGTACGACTATGTTTAATGTGCTTCAGATATAAATAGCTCTCCCAATCCTATAAGAAAATATAATCCCAATGGAAAACTTTGCAAAGAATATTATCAGGCCGTTCCCAAAAGAAAAGATACTAATAATCAACAAATCTATGAAAATCTGTGTGACTAATTAGAAAGAATAATGGATACCATCATCACATCAAGTTAGCAAAGCTTTTTTCTTCTGTAATAACATTGTTGATAAGGGTGTAGTGAAATGGGAACCCTCCAAAAGTCCCAGTAGAAGTACAAAGTGATACATCATTTCTGGAAAAAAAAAAATTACCTGTACAATAAAAGGGGATTTGTTAGACAGATAGTGAAACATGACAAAATACTATGTGGTCATTAAAAGTGAGAGTCTACATATATACACCCACACAGAAAGTGACAATGTATTACCAGTGAAAAAGCAAGGCACAAAGCAGTATAGAACCATGGTCTCATTTTTTCACGTAGTATATTTGCTTATTGCTATTTCTCAAACCTACTTTTTTCCTCATAATTTCCTGGAATGTTTGTTAAAATACATTTCTAATATACACGAAAACTATTGGACTGTTGTCTCCAGGAAAGATCCCAAAGAAATGTTGCTTTTTTCCAGGTCCCAGGTGACTCTTGATATAAGATAAATTGGGGAAATCCTGATCTAAGCTAATGTAATCTCTTCTGTTGCTTTATATTAAACTGAGATCCAGAGATATTCTGGGACCAGTCTAAAGTAACAGCTACGTAGGAACAGAACGGGGCGGTGGGTGGGGAGTCTGGAATTACATGTGCTGTATTCCAGATAAATGATCTGTTTTTAGAGCACCAGGCTTATTCAGACCAATATTATTAAATCAAACTCCCATCAGCCTCCTTCTATTTTGGTCAGACAGGTAACAGAACTTCTCTTCAACTCCTCTGTTTCACATTCAGTAACGATCTTTCTTTGTTGATGGCAAACGGAAAGTTTTCCATTTCCACCGTTCCCTAGCAATGTGACATTTTCAAACAGTAGCACAAAACTCTTTAAATAGAATAGATCCATTTCTACTCTATCGTGACTCAGTAACAGCCCCAGGATTCTTCTCAAACTTTCCTAAAAATGTCATCTTTGGGCTGGACTCAAGAGGAACATTTCAGCCAAGGAGACGCATTTTCCACTCTGTCAGGAATGAGCAAGCATGGGGTTGGAACATGAAGTGTTTTGCAATCCTCAGAAAAGCAATACTTCTCACCAAAACCATGGCAACAGCTCTGTGTGATGCTGTCAGAGCCTGGGATCATTTAGGAGCCTCATCTGAACCAGAGACTCGACTGAGCCCATCACCTGTGTCGGTGAGAACGGTAGGCTACGTGACTGTTGCTATGGAGACACTATGGCCAGTGATGCGGAGCTGAGGATCCCTTAGGCTGAATTACTGAGGAGGCAGGGAGCATGCAACATGCCTCATGTTCTAGTGGCTCCTGAGTCTTCATTTGGAAGGAACGCTTCCAGTGGAAGAAATACATTAAAACATAAGGTTTAACATGGCAGAAGTTACCGATTCATCCTCCAAATGGTTCCATTTGGAATTTGCACCCATGAGGCAAACCTTTAAAGTCCAAAGTTACGGTTTGAAGCTTGCTGTCCTCACTCCATGAGTCTGTGGCCTTGGATGAGCTCTTTACCCTCTCTGGGCCTTAAGAGCTGTAACATAGGGATGAGAATTCATACAACTCCAGGATGAAGGGGAGGTTTCAATGGGATGATTTATATAAAAACTTCTGTCCCAGAGCCTGGCACTTTTTGGTTCTACCAATGCCAGAGAGACAGGGAGACATAGGAAGTGACCAGGAAGCTGGAAGAATTGATCTGTGGTGAGTTACTGGCTCAACTTCTTCTATTCACTCCATTTTCTGTCCTCTGCCTTTCCCATGTCACTCTGTGTCGTGTATAACCTCTGTGTCCCCAGTCCCCTCTTGTACAAGAGTCCTACAAATCCCTCCTTCCCGATTTGCATCACCTCCCCCTAGTAACCGCTAGCCCCGAACTCGGCCAATATGTAAAGGCAGTGATGACTTTTTAAAATTTATATATTAATGCTCCTGCTCCCAGTTAAAGTTTGTTTTCTTCAAATTCTGTAACCAGAACCCAGCAGGTGGGCTTTCTCCTGAAGCAGCTGTTAGCAATATAAAACAGAAAGGTGTTTGACAGCCTTGTATAGTTTAGAAAGTGGTTAACTCATCAACCCCATCCCAATAATCCTGTGAGATGGGTTATTGACATGGTTGCTATGCACAGAGGAGAAGGCTAGGACTCACAGGCAGAGTGGCTTACTCAAGGTCACACGGCTTGGTGGAATCAAAGTTGAGTCTCTGTTTTTCCATTATCACCCTTGCTTCTTCCTGCTGCCTCCCTTCTGCATCAAAGTTCTGTCTGGGCATGTGGCAGAGGTGGTCATCTGTGTGACAAGAGAAATGTCACAATGTTTCCCTCTTTAACCTGAAACTCTGAAGGGACGTGCACAGTTGCACCTGGTCCTTCATCCTGGCTGGCTCTGCTTCCTCTGCTGGGCACAGGCAACTGACATGCTCTGGTTGCAACCCAGTTGTGTGAGAGATATTCTAGCTCCCATTCTTTTTTTTTTTTTTTTTGAATTTATTTTATTGAAGTTCCGTTCCTTTACAAGGTGCTGATTTCTGCTGTACAGGCAAGTGATTCAGTTATACATATATATACACACATTCTTTTTCAGATTCTTTTCCATTATGGTGTATCACAGGATATTGAATATAGTTCCCTGTGCACAGTAGGGCCATCCTATATATAATAGTTTGCATCTGCTAATCCCAAACTCCCCATCCTTCTCTCCCCTACCACCCCTCCCTCTTGGCAACCACAAGTCTGTTCTCTATGTCTGGAAGTCTGTCTCTGTTTTGTAGATATGTTCATTTGTGTCATATTTTACTTTTTTTTTTTTTTTTTTTTTGGCCACCCTGCATGGCTTGTGAGATCTTAGTTCCCTGACCAGGGATTGAACCTGGGCCCCAGCAGTGAAAGCACCAAGTCCTAACCCCTGGACCACCAGGCAATTCCCTGGATTCCATATATAAGTGATATCACGTGGTGTTTGTCTTTCTCTTTCTAACTTACTTCACTCAGTATCATCATCTCCAGGTCCATCCATGTGGCTGCTAATGGCGTTATTTCATTCTTTTTATGGTTGAGTAGTATTCCATGGTATACACGTACCACATCTTCTTTATCCATTCATCCGTCAGTGGACCTTTAGGTCATTTCCATGTCTTGGCTATTGTGCGTAGTGCTTCTAGATCCTATTCTTGAGCTGGGTACCCAGTGTCAGCCCCAGCTGCATGCAGGGAACCTGTTCTTGGTCCTACACGGTACTTGATCCAGAGGTTTCTATATATTCTTTTTTTTTTTTTTTTGGCCGCTCCACGCATCGTGCGGGATCTTAGTTCCCCAGCCAGGGACCGAACCCATGCCCCCCTGAAGTGGAAGCACAGAGTCTTAACCACTGGACCACCAGGGAAGTCCCTATATTCTTTACTAATCATTGAACAGGGTGATGCTTCCCTGGCTGGATAGGGTTCACACTTGTGATCATAGACTATTAAAGGAACATAGCCCCTCTGCTTCTGGGGAGGTAGGTTCTCGGGGTGGTGGCGGAACTTACTACTCACATCCTGAGATTCATTTTGCGGGAAAAGCAGCCTACAGTAGTCAAGACACATTTATTTAAAAAAAAAAAAAAAAAAGGGTGATAGAAGATCCTCCCTCCCAGGCATGAAAATCTATCATAAGTCTAGAATAATTCAAATAGTGTAGCACTGGGAGAAGAAAAGCCAGAGAGATGAGAAAATCAGAGTTGAGAGCCCAGAACTTCTGAATTAAGAAGCAGCTTGATTCGTATAAATATCTCTGTTTGTACCAAGAAAACCAAACTGGGCTAATTGTCAGTCTTGAAGAGAATTTAATAGAGTAGAGCTGGTGTTTTTATGATTAGATAAAAATCACTAACGTAAATATTGTACAGTAAAGAACAGCACATACTGATGACTCCTTTTTGTTTTAACCTTAATATTTTCTCAAATCTTCTTATTGGTTCCTAAGCAAATTATGGAAATTTCTAGAATGATATACATATTGCCTAACTCAAATTTGTCAGAATAGTTGCTGTGTGTTATTTTAACGTTAGGGGGAAATATCACATTTTTGTTTTGTTTTGTTTTGGGGGGACAGTTTCTGGCCACACCACGCAGCATGTGGGATCATAGTTCCTCAACCAGGGATGGAACCTCCACCCCTGCATTGGAAGCACGGGGTCTTAACCACTGGACCTCCAAGGAAGTCCCTATCACATTTTTTGGTCTCTTTTTGTCCTTAAATATCACACTGTAATGATTTTGATTTTTTCAATAAGGAGACAATTTTTTTAAAAAAAGAAGCAACTTGAGCACAAACATGAGTCTCAATTCTGATGACAATGGCCAAAAGAATACAAAAATAGAGAAAAAAAATTGCTTTGTTTCCGAAAGCTAAGACAGACTGACACTCAAATGCCAGAACCATAGGGAACGTATTGGGATAACGTGGCAAAGACACCAGGAACTCACGCCCTCTCACCTTCCAGAGGTAACCACGTGGCCTCAAAGGATGCGAAGAGAAAGCTCCATGGATACCTGTAATTTGTAGGTGGTTGGAACTGGGAGTGGGGGAAAGGCTTGGGCTGAAAAGCCACCCTCTGCTCAGAGTATTTTTAGCTACAGTGGAGTGGTGGAGGTTTGCCAGGAGCTCTGGGGACTCAAACGGCCACAGCAGGCTGAAAGCAGGGAGGGCAGTGCTGGTTAGTAAAGCACAGAGAGGTAGTCAGGGATGGAGGCCAGGCAATAGCTGAGGACAGCTGTGCCCAGAGGGAAAGGCCGGTAGTAGTTCGCTTTCTGCGCCGGTGTCAGGGCTCTCCCACATGCAGCAGGAAGCAGGCACGGAAAGGGATGTGGTCATTCAGTCTCTACCTCTAGCATCAGAGCTTTGCCAAACCTGGAGAAGAAGCCTCCCAGGGACAGATGTCACTGCCAAGATCATCCTGCCCTTGACTGTCTGGCCTCTTCCTGTAGGCTGGGAGTGCTGAACTGGCAGCCAGGCTACCAGTTTCATTGGAGAGAAGGATAGCAGCAGCTTCCGAGTGATAAAAGCAGCAAAGCCAAGGGCACCGGGAAACCCAGCCACACTTTGCTTAGCTAGTGAGAACAGCAGAACAGCCTCTCAGGAGGGTTCTTTTTGCTTTATGGACCAGAAGCCTTCAAACAATTCCACTTCTAAGAGTGTATCCTAAAGTAATATCCTGAGGACATGGCCCCAAATTAACTACGAAGATAATGTCTGCTTCTGTTTTACATGGTAAAATATGGGGAACAAACTAATTGTTCAGCAATAGGGATTTGGTTCAGTCACTTGTGGAGTAACCAAAAAATGAAACACTATGCAGCTTCTAAAACAGTCTCTTTTGAAGGGTATTCAATGGCATCAGAATTTATCTGTGATACATTATTAAAAAGAGCAGCTAATGAAGGAAAACTTACAATGTGATTCCACATAAACATATAGGAAAAAGGACCTCAAGTACATGAATCAAGTATTAATAATAGTTGTCTCTAGTTCAGGGATGAGTTTTTTTTCCTGGAAGCTTTTCTGTGTCCTGCAGTGTTTCCACATTAAGTTCATATTGCTTTTCCTCTCCACCCTTTATCCCTCTAGGTTACATTCTAAGAGAATGGCTCAATCTTGCAGTTTACTGATTTATTTTTAAACTATATTCATTCAGCCACCCCCTTGAGTGTGTTTCTTTTAATGAACTGTTTTACTTTGACCTTTGGTTTATTTTTTACTTTTTGATTGTAGTAAAACAGATAAAATTTACATTTTAATCATTTGTAAGTGTACAGTTGGTGGTATTAAACATACGTATGGATGTACAACCACCACCACCATCCATCTTCAGATCTTTTTCATTTTGCAAAACTGACAGTCATACTCATTAAAACAGTAACTTCCCATGCCCTGGTCCCCTTATCCCCTGGAAATCACCGCTGTTTTCTGTCTCTGTGAACTCAACTACTCTGAGTCCTCAACCTCGTGTAAGTGGCATCGGGCAGCGTTTGTCCCTTAGTGACTAGTTTATTTCACTCAGCATAGTGTCTCCAAGGGTCATCGATGTGGTAGCAGGTGTCAGAACCTCTCTCCTTGTTAAGGCTGAATGATATCCTACTGTGTGTCTCTACAACCTTTTGTTTGTCCATGCATTCATTGATGGACACATGGGTTATTGCCACCTTTTGTTTACGGTGAATAATGCTGCTGTGAATGTGGGTGTATCAGTGTCTCTTCTCGTCTCTGCTTTCACTTCTTTTGGACATATACTCAGAAGTGGGATTGCTGGATCATAGAGTAGTTCTATTTTAATTTTTTGAGGAGCCACCATGCTGGTTTCCATAGCAGCTAAACAATTCTACATTCTCAGTAGCAGTGCACAGGGTTCCAGTTTCTTCACATCCTCATCAACACTTGTTATTTCCCATTTTTTTAACAATAGCCATCCTAATAGGTATGATTGGTTATTATGACTGGTTATTTTATTTTTAACTAATGAAAATTATCTTGCCTGTCTCCGAAAAAGATCTGCTCCATTTGTTCACACTGTTCTGTTGAAGCTTAGAGTCTTCCTTTCATGGTGCTAACCGTCCTCCCAGGTTAGGTGATTCTGGAGTGTGCCCTCACATATGCCCTGTGGATACCTGTTAGACTGTCTGATGTACAGGTGAGCACCATCTATGAGGAGAAGACACACTGCTCCACAGTCTGAAGCCTACCACTGTGTCTCCCAAGATGACGTGTTTACTGCTCCGACCTGGAGACAGTTTCATCCCACATAATCAGTGCCTGGTCCAATGTGTGGAGGGGTACAGGACATAGTAGGGGCAGACCTCTTGCTTTGGTACCCCAATTAACAATCCTGTTACATTGAGCCTCAGACCCCCTTCTGATCCAAGGCTAGGAGGATTCTTGGCATGGCTTTCAGTCACTCACTTATATATGTCTTGGGATGAGTTTTCCAATCCAGTCAATTCCATATTCATTTCCATATTCAGTTCCAGTCCACTGAGGAATCCCCCTTTTCTTTCCCTGTGCAGGTATAGATTTTTTAAACTATAACTTCTCTTATTTATAGGAATCAGTTGTGTACTCCATCTGCCATCTTGCAGCAGGAAACATTTACTACTTTTGCTGCTAAGAAGAGAGAAGAGGATAAGAAGTGTAAATTAGTATAAATTAGAACTTAGCACCTAGAAACAAATCATAGCGTATATTAGAACTTTAATAAATGACGAAGGTGACGTTACAAATCAGTGAGCAAAGGAAAATTCTTTAATAAATGGCAGAGATATATGTAGTTTGCCAACTATTTGGAATAAATTAAAGTTATAGTCTAGCCTCAAACCATATATCAAATTCCACATGTGGGGATATGTATATATATACTTCTCTCTTCCTTCATATCACCAAATTCTTCCAATTTTTTTTTTTGTTCAAAAGTGTTTTCATATTTTTCTCTTTCATTTTCAGTTCTATTACTTTAATCCACTCAATCTAAGTCAAAATAGCTTCATATCTAGAGAACTGAAGCAGACTTCACAGTGGTTGACACTAATAATGGGATATATCTATAAACATTTTCCTTTATTGGATTAAGATCTATGATATTAAAATACAAAAAAATTGAGGATTCTTACTTTTGGCATAGTATGTAGAATATGGAAGTTATTTGATGGAAAACTTGGAAACTAACTTATTCCAATCACAATATTTTGATAGAATTTACTAGTAAAACAATTTTTTGGTAATCAGTGTAACTTATTTATTAAGTATCGCACATTCAGATATATGTTTCTTCTGTATCAATTTTGGTAAGTTGTAGTTTTCAAGAAATTTTATCTAAGTTGTCAAATTTATTGGCACAGATTTGTTAATGATATTTTTCTATTATCCTTTTTAATGTCCAGGGTCTGTAGTAATAACTCATTTTTTAATTCCTGATATTGGTAAAATTTATCTTTTTCTTTTTTTTTTTTTTTCTTGATCAGTCTAGTGAAGGGTTTATCAATTTTGTTGGTCTTTGCAAAGAGCCAGCCTTTGGCTCTGTTAATTTTCTCGGGTACTTGTCTGCTTTCGTTTTGAAATTTGATTTCAGCTTTGATCTTTATCATTCCCTTCTACTTACTTTGGGTATACTTCTTTTTTAGCTCACTAAGGTAGAAACTTAGGTCATTGATTATTTAAATCTTTCTCCTAATCTAACAGAAGCACTTAAGACTCTTAAGTTACCCTCTAACATTGCTTTAGCTGTATCCCATAAATTGAAATAGGTTGTATATTTATCATTCAGTTCAAAATATCTGTAATTTCCCTTGTGATTTCTTTTTTGACCTATGAATTAATTTAGAAGTTATCACATAGTATTTTCCGAAATAGCGTATTGCTTCCAATTTCTAATTAATTCCAATGTGATCAGAGAAATACTTCATATGAGTTCAGGGTTTTTTTCTAGTTTATTGTAACTTGTTTTGTGGTCTAGTATATCTTGGTGGACGCACTACGCACACTTGAGAAGACTGTTTATTATGTAGTTATTTGGTGTAGAGCTCTGTAAGTATAAATTAAATCAAGATAGTTGATATTGTGTTTCAAATCTTCTACGTCATTAGTAGTTTTTTTATCTAGTTCTACCAGATGTTGAGAGGGATCTACGATGATTTTGAAAATGTCTCTCCCTTTAATTCTGTCAATTTTTGCTTCATGTATTTTGTGGCCCTTATTAGATGCCTGCCCATTTATAATTGCGAGGTCTTCCTGATGAATTGTCTTTTTTTAAAAAATTTATTTTATTGGTTGTGTTGGGTCTTTTTTTGCTGTGCGCGGGCTTTCTTTAGTTGCGGCAAGTGGGGGCTACCCTTTGTTGTGGTGCGTGGGCTCCTCATTGCCATGGCTTCTCTTGTTGTGGAGCACGGGCTCTAGGCGCATGGGCTTCAGTAGTTGCAGCACATGGGCTCAGTAGTTGTGGTTCACAGGCTCTAAAGCGCAGGCTCAATAGTTGTGGCGCATGGGCTTAGTTGCTCCACAGCATGTGGGATCTTCCTGGAGCAGGGATCGAACCCGTGTCCCCTGCATTGGAAGGTGGATTCTTAACCACTGTGCCACCTAGGAAGCCCTGAATTGTCTTTTTTATAATTATGAAATGTCCCTTCTTTATCTCTTTGACTTAAAGTTTATTTTAACTGATATAGATATGGCCATTCCACTTTACGATTACCATTTGTATGGTGTATCTTTTTTCCATCTATTTGTTTTTAACCAGCCTGAGTCTCTATGTATAAAGTGTGTCTCTTGTAGACACCTTTCACTGAACATTACTTTTTTTTTAATCCCTTCTGATAATCTGTCTTTTGAGTGCTTAAACCATTAATATTTAATGTAATTATTGATTCTTTGAATTTAGATCTACCACTTTATTACCTTTTGTCTGTCTGTCCCTCTACTTTTTGTTTCCAATTTCCTCATTTCTTGTCTTTTTTTGGATTATTTGAATATTTTTTAACATTCCACTTTAACCTATTGATTTTTTAAAATTATACCTTTTTGCATTTTTATTTATTAGTTGCTCTGGGGATGACAATATACATAATTAATCTTTCACAGTCTACCTGTAGTTACTGTTACACCACTGCATGTAAAGTGTAGAAACCTTGCTGTCACAAAGGGCCCTTTATGTTAAGTTGTTATCTGTATTCCGTCTACGTGCCTTACAAACATCACAAGACAATGATGTGACTTTTCTCTAAACAGTTATATATATACATATGTGTACATGCATATATATTTCTTAAACTTAAGAAGAGGAAAATCTTTAAAATTTGCCCAGCTAGTTACCATTTCTGATATACTTTAGTCATTCTTGAGTATCCGGGTTTCTTTCTGATATCATTTCCCTTCAGCCTGAAGAGTTTTCTTAAGCATTTATTGTAGTAAAGTCTGCTGGCAACAAATTATCTCATTTCCCCTTTACCTGAACATATCTTTATTTTGCCTTCATTCCTAGAGGATATTTTCTATTCTGGGTTGACTGTTTTTTGTTTTGTTTTCATTTCATTTTATTTTCTGGACTCCATGATTTCTGCTGAGAAGTCTGTGGTTATTTAAATCAATGTTTCCCTTTGTGTAATGTGCTGTTTTTCCTGGCTACTTTCAAGATTTTCTCCTTCTCTTTGGTTTTCAGCCATTGGATTATGATGTATCTAAGTGTGGTTTTCTGTAACTATATCTGGTTTAGGGCTTGTTGAACTTTCTGAATCTGTAAGTTTCTGGTTTTCACCAAATTTGGGGAGTTTTGGCAATTATTTATTTTTCTGCTCTCTTTCTGGGACTGTAATTAGCTGATGTTAGACTTTTTAATATTGTGGTACAGGTACGTGAGGCTCTGTCCACTTTTCCCGTCATTTTTCTCTCTTCTTCAGTTTGCTCCATGTTCAAGTGTACTGATTCATTCCTCTGATACTCATTCTTTTTTTTAGGCCTTTCAGTGAATTTTTCATTTCAGATATTCTACTGTTAAGTTTCTTATTTCCGTTTGATTTTATGTGTTCTGTTTTCTTGGTGAGATTTCCTATCTTTACATTCATTTCAAGTATGTTTTCCTTTACTTCATTGAAAATAACTATAGTCCTTGTCTGATAATTCCAACCATCTGGGTCATCTCAAGGTTAACATCTCATTATTGTCTTTTCCATTTAGAATGGGTTACATTTCCCTAATTCTTTGTGTGTAGAGTAATTGTGGATTGCATCCTGGACATTGTGAGTGTTACACATAGACTCCTGTGGTCCTCAAGAGAATGCAGATGCTTTTCTTTTAGCACACAATTAACCCAGTTAGAGTCCCACTCTAAGCTCCCCCTTGCCTGTGTGCACAGAAGTTCAAATTCCAGTTTAATTTTAAGCCTTTGCTGTGCTGCTTTGAATCTGTCCCATGGAAACATCATTAAGGGATCAAGCTGAAACTTGCAGAGACTCACACATGGAGTCAGGGAACCCCAGCTCCTTCTCCAGCTCACTCCCTTGCTGATTTCCCCCTCACTCTCTGCTGGTCGGCCTTGGTTGTCTGGGCACCTTTCCCTGATTCCTCTGGCCAGAAAGGTGAGCAGGTTTTCTATTGGAGTTTTAACTGCCTATGACTTGCCACTTCATAACGATAGGCCACCCTCAAGGCAAAGCCCCCTCCACCCCCCAAGTGGGAAACTCACCCCCACATAAGTCACTTCTCCAAGTTTCAACTCCTCCCTACAATCTGCCTGATGTTGTTACTCTTCAGAATCCGCAGGTAATTATCTTTAACATTTTGTTGAGAGTCTACAGGTTTTATTCGTGAGAGGGTTGGTCTGAAGGAGGGCTTGAATAATAAACTCTCACGTCGTTTTCATTTATCCACAAAGTACAATAACGTAGTCTGCTTTGTTGTCCAGGCCTAAGATGGAGTCCTGCGAGGCTATTCAGTGAACATAGTCTAGCCATCAAGTATAATGAAAAGTGATCCAGCAACATTGGCCTTTCCCAAAGGAGGCTGCTGAGAAGCCAATTCAAAGCCCATAGCAACACTTTTTACACTTGCCTCTCTCTGTTCCTCTCTCAGGATATCTGATGGTGCATTTGCTCTGGAGCATCCCTCTGAAACACTAAATAAACTCGAACACCCGCCGTATATCCTTTTTATTTTCCTTCTCTTCTCCCCATTCTAATTTTATCTTCATAAAAGCAATGCTTGTTCTCTCTTTTCATTACAAGGTGATTGAACCAGTCCCTCTCTTTGAAAATTTCTGCTCTTTCTGTTCTTATCCTGAGCGGCTTAAACCCAGGAACCAAGATGGCAAACTCAGGACCTCCCTGAGAAAATGTAAATGTCAAAAGATGGATTTTTTTAGGGGGAAGGGAGTGAAGAGAAGGAGAAAATCATAAATATTACACTCATAATCTATGTATATATCATATATGTATAACTACGTATGCATATAAATATATATATGTGATGCATATAACCTGTGCTGCAGGTAGCAACATAAAGTCTTATCATTTATAATTTGGACGATTTTCAGCGTTTTAATTTTTCTAATCCAAGTATGACTCAACTAGCCCTTCTCTGAATTTCCAAGTGAATTCTAGACACTTATAATACTACCATTTATTGATGACTTGTGGTGTCAGGCACCCTGCTAAGAAACCTGAATACGCTGTTTAATCAAACTATGTAGCAATCCTGCGAGGTAGGCATTGTTCCCATTTACAGATGAAAAACCTGAGGGTCAGAGAGGTTGAACAAGTTGCCCAGAGTTACCCACCCAGGAAGGGGCTAGAGATGGGATTTGAACCCAGGTGAGGCTCGAAAGACCAAGCTTTCTTTACTCTGTCTCCTCTTTGGAAATCACGGCCAGATTTCCAGCAGCGTTTGATGGTATCCCGCTCCCAGGTGGTGTAGCAGGGGGAGGCAGAGCATGGTGCTGTGAAAGTCACGTTCACTTCACAGAGCAGACGCATCTTCTCGTCTCTGGTTGTTACCCACTTGCTGCAAAACCCTGCAACCCCCTCAGCTTCTCGCATCCTTCCTTCTCCACGTCTACAACGAACACACAAGTGTCCTTCACACAGGCTTTCAGAACTGTTCTAGAAATAACGTGAGACGAGTGGTGCAAAAAAGGTATGAGGCAACTAGAAATGATTGCAATCAGTCTTAGCCCAACTCACAAGATAACACTTCCTTTTCTAAGTTTTACAGTTACGGCTTCAACAGAGAAGGACCCAAGAGCAGCTGGCTAACCAAGGCATCATACCACGTGAGTAGCTTGTGTCTCTTATTGACTGATCTCTACCGTGGGACCGTGCAATTTGGGAGCTGGAAAGCACCTCAGAGGTCATAGTCTAATTCCATGCATCCATCTCCCCAGATCCTCACAGACTCTGTGTCAGCAGGAATCCCTGCTGGTGGCTTTGCCCCAAATACTGCTCGCCCGCAAGGACTTCCCTTTAATCATAGAGGTTGTACCTAAAATTCCAATGTGGTGGGTTTGCTTACAGGACAAACACAATTCCATGGGCATCCCTCACCCTCTCCAACTTTTAGAGTTGGATATAATCACTGTTTTCAATGGAAGCATCAATCACATCACCTTTTTCTCACCTCCTGGGTTTCACTTCTGTTTGGGGACTTGAGTCCACAATTAATTGAATATTGTCAAGTGCTTCCTTTCTGGAACAATGAGCGGCAATACCATCCTAGTGTAAATGGTATAACGGTGAATTACTGGCCATCATTTGCGTCAAAGAAAAAGGATTATCATATCTTTTAGCAGTTATGTTTGAAATTCCCTGCCAGTTTAGCAGTTGAAACTAACTTTTGGTTAGCTCTAGAAACAGGAAAAATTCTGGATAAATGGAATTACTGTGTAAGCTCCTTTAGGTGACACTTTCTAACTTCTTCCCCCAGCAAAACTTGAAAATCAAGACCCATAATGACTCTTGCAGAAATCCAGGTCCTTGACATGACTGTGACTTCAGAGCTGAACATGCAACAAGTAAACATTTGCCCTTGATAGAATGTCCTGCAGGTAGTAACCTTGATGCCCTGTGATCCAAGGCCTAAACATTTTAAATGTAGTCTGTGCCCCAGAACCAGAACCGAGAATATTTCAAGCCCTTTCCTTTGGTAATTCAAATGCAGTTCTTTGTTCACAGATAAGCCCTACAAAGAATAACCAGCAGGCGACCTTATGGCAGAACAACTCTTTTAGAGGTTTGCTAAGCACAAAAGAAAGATCTCACCCTGCATTTGAAAGGCTGCTGCAATAAAATGCACAGTTAGGATGAGAAACCAAAGGTGCAAGTCTGTGTGGCCTGTTTCATCTTAGCCCAGCAGGGCAGGTGCTAAAACACATGAGAGACCATGAGTCTGCAGACTTCACATCAGATAAACATGTTTGCACTCCAAGCTGAGCAGGCCAGTCTTTTTCTGAATCCTGTTGCAGACGTGAAGAAACGAATTTGTTTAATCACTGTCTAGAAGAACAATTCACTAAGTATGGAGTGGAGACAGTGTAGATCCACCAGGATCCTCTCAGCAGACCACAGTCTCTACCCCGTGCCCTCGAAACTAAGATGAGCATGTCAGTTTCAGTGGGATTAAAATAATCTCTTCCTTCATGGGTGTTTCTTTCCCTTAATTCTGGAAAGGCAGTCAGAGTATAGAGACCTGGTACCTTTGCATCCCCTCAAGCCATTCACAGCTGATTTAAAGCTTAACCCACGTGCTTAAATAATCCAAGCCTGGGTGTTGCAGCTGGTGTTTGGATGAGAATAAACTTTTTTTTTTTTTTGAGGTTTCTGGGGTTAAGTTTGAGGAAATCAGTAAAACACCTAATAAAAATAGGAATGAACCCGATGGTACATTTTTACATAACACCCTTATGTAAGTTGTGCAAGCTAAATGTCCATTTGCGGAGTAGAGTCCAATGAAGATACAATATTTTGTTCTCCAGGATTTCCAGAATCAAATAGTGTACATGTTAACCAAATACTGCATGACAGAAATTTTGCATCCATAGCCCATTGTATCATTAAGATAATTGCTAGGAGAAAGTCCTAAGAGTAATGCAATGATAGTTTCTTTTTAATTCAGCAAAATGAGAAAGGTTGATTAAACGTCCTCAACTTTCCATAGTCTTTTTCCATAGTCCTCCATAGTCTTCTCTCCAGACTTCCCAAGGGTGTCATCGATTCTGCTGTGGAAAAAAGTCAAAGCCACAGCAGGTGCACCCTGCAGGCCCAGCCCATAGACCTTGATGAGCTAGTACTTCTGAGGAAGCCAGACCCAGATGAGCCTCTGCACCTGCTGAGAGATTAGGGGCTGAGATGATACCCTCATCAACCCAGAGATGAAGCATGCAGTCTGTTCACTCAGCCCCCCAGGGGTACGTGTGTAAAGGCAGCCACTCCAGAGAAGGAAACAGGAGCCCAAAGTCTCAGGGTCCTTTCAACCCAATCAAATTCAGCATGTTTCACGATGAACCGGCCTCACTGCAGGGTGTTGTGCCGGGGGCTGTGGGGACCACAGTGATGAGCAAGCCCGTCCTTTGGAGAGACTCGAGATTTTAGGGGAAAAGGTGACAAGAAACACACAAAGTATGATTCAAGGTGAAACTAGTTATGTTTTACAAGAGGGCTTTTTATGTCTTCATTCTATCATTTGGATTTCTTGAAGCAGAAGGAAAGAGGAAAGGAGGAAGGAAGGAGATAGAATGGAGGAAAGCAAAGCCAGTAGTCACTGGAGATCATCGAATTGCACGATTTTCAGTGTTTTTCATAGGTTAAAGACACTGTATATGTACAGGCCGGAACAGGGTCGGGGCCTCTTCACCATTCACTCGGCCCCCCTCATCCCTCCTAGACAGCCCTGATTATCCTTGCCAGAGGAATGGTCTTCTTCAAAGAGTCTGAAAATCCCTGCTCTAGTCCAAATCTCACTGTCTTTAACCTTCATGAAACCGAGATTGGAGAGGCCTAAAAGACTTGATTTCAACTACCCAAAGCCAGGGCTCAAAGTGGCCCTATTTACAAACCTGAACTTCAAGAATTTAAATGCATGTGTGATAAAATTATTAACACAGCCTCACGTTATCCATAACATTGGAAATAATTACAGTGCTCCCCCGAATTTTCAAAGTGCTCATAAATTGTGTAAATGGAAAGCTGATGGCCAAGTGAATCTCTATTATGTTCTTATCGGACAGCTCAGCTGTTTTTAGCCGGTGGATGGAAACACCTGCTCTCCTTGGGCAGAACTAGTCTTAAGTTGTACATTAGGTTAAATCCCAAGGGCACTGTCCATTGCAAGAAATGCAGTCCACTCCTAGTGCGGCAGAGCTGAGGCCAGAACCCGTGTCTTCTGATCCTGGTGTAGGGCTCTTGGCTCAAATATTCAAAAGGAATCACTCGGACTTTAAAATCACTTCCTTAAGTTTCTATCATCAAGCACGTTGTGGCCAAAAAAATTCCGTTGGAATTTGGGAAAATAAAAACACGTATATGTGAAAATGCCAAGGAAAAGCCCATGGTTTTAATGAGACAGCTTTGGGTTCTACATCGTAATCTACATCTCACCATGACCAAGAATGAATGGAAAATTCCGCTGAGATTGCTCTATGAGCTGATCTCACTTCAACTGCACCATCAACTGGTGATTAAGTAGGTTTCTCCTCCACTGACTCCAGTGGGACCATGTGTGATTTTCAGTTGACTAGTGAAACTGGTCCGCATGGATTGAGTTTAATTTCTTCCTCCTTCATGGGCTTACATCCTGCAGGTTTTAGAGCTGCTGATGAGTAGCAAACAGGCCACCGCAGTCAGAGAACCAGATTCTCTTTCCTAATCCCCCTTCATCCCCTTTCTTAAGCAGGTGCTCATGTCTTGCTTGTATATATGATAGGTGTAGGATTTTCCCCTTCTGGTGCTTTGAATGCACTTAAAGGCATCGCTCCTTGAAGTCAGTCAAGGAAGGCAGGGTTCTGAGGTAGCACAGAGCCCCTAGAACAACTTCAAACAGTGGGAAAGGGTTCTCAGGCCAGAAGCATGGGCCCAGGCTGGCTTCTAAAATTGCTTTCATATTTATAGTATCAGTGGTGGAATTTGCATTTTCAAAAGGCATGAAATCTGAGTGAAATAGCCTCTCGACACTAACGTAGAGATAGTACTTTAAGATTTTATTATTTGAACTCCCCTCAGAAATGCTGCCTCTGAATCTTAAAATGGAAATTTCGAATTGCCTACTTGTCACCGTCAACTGGAATTCAGAGGGGTGGCTTTACTGTTCTTCCCTGCCAGGCTCAGGGCTGCAAGAGGATAGCAAGCTTCTCTTGTTTTCTCTCGCCTTTGGGACAGAGCCCAGCCTCCTCCCCTGCAGACCTGTGGGCGGGGCTTGGATCTGGTCATCACTTCTCATGCAGATTTTCTCCACTGTCTTCTTTTCTTTGGTCATCACTCTCCAGGGTAAAATCTTAAATATTAACCATTTTATTCCAACCACTTCAGAAGCCTTAGTGCAGAAAGACAATCAGCTTTGAGTTTTTGATTAAAAAAAAAAAAAGATCATAGAGCAATTCATTAAATATTTCGACCATCTGCTGGGAGAACGTCCCTATGGAACCCAGAGGAGTCAGTCATGAATTCTGTTTCAAAGCGCTTAGAGTCTAGATGGTTCCCCAAGTCGCCCCTATTTAGCTACTAACCCCATCAACAATACTGGACAGTGTCTCACCACTACACGGGGTGCGTTTCTGGGAGAATTGAAGGAAAGAAATGACTTTCTCTCCCTAGTACAGTGGGGCTGATCTATATGAACCCAGGGGAGAGAGGCGGGAACATTGAGTTTGTTCTCCTGGAGTACAGAAAACGAGATTAGAGAACTGAAGTGGATTACAGAGGCCCAGGGGCCCAGAGAGGCTGCAGCTTCTCCGCAGAGACCCAGAGAAAGCACCGCTGGCCAGAAAGAAATGTCTGTGCAGCCTGGTTCCATGGTCTGATCGATGTCAGTGATGGAAAGATACAATGAGCTGTCTGTGAATGGTGCTGCCTTTATTTGTTTTGCAGACTAATCCAAGCCTCAGCAACCACATACTTACTGCAGAGCCTTGGTAAATCCCTGAATTCTGTGGTCCTCCTCCTGAATAGCAAGAAGAATGATGGGGCAATTCCTGTACCCACAGCACATGCAGCTTCCTGATAGTTTTGAGAAGTTGACGGGGCAGACTCTTCCTTCCTCTCCTCAGTGCCTTCATCTGACTTGGCTTCTCCCCACAGCACCCTGCCTACCACACACTGTTGGCTGTTTGAGCAGAACACGGCACGAGGGTTTCCTCTGTCCCTCCTCCCTTCCTTCTAACATCTCACATTCAGAGACAGGAAAAGGCACCCCGGATTTTCACGCCAAGCCCATTGGCATCCAAAATCCTCACTTCTTTCTCCCCCCGCCCCTTTGATTTTCTAGTTCCTTGCCCCTCAGAAACCAGTAAACCAGTAAACCAGTGATGAAAGGCACCCTTTGAATTTGTCTTTGGACCCGTCTGAGAAATTCCAAAGTATTCATGTGTGATGCGTTAAGTTCTCCAAGTGTGCACGCCAGGCCTTAAATATTACAGAGCTCCACTGGGAAAATGCACTCTTTTCAGACCCCTAGGACTATCGTTTGGGTGCTGGATAGGCAATCTGTTGCCAGCCTAAAGAGATAAGACAATTTCCAAAACATTATCACACACCCAGAGCTTGGATCCCGTTTGTTTGGAAGAAAAATGCTCACGGTCCAATTTGTCTTTAAAAGCAAAGCCAAGAGGACAAGCATTACTAAACCCATTGTATAAGTGGGAAACTGAGAACACAGGAGAACTATCAGGCTTGTTCAAGGCTGTACCAGAAACAGACGGCAAAGCAAGAACAAAGCCCAGAGGGGTGCCTCCCAAAATTTTAGCCTCCCAAGACTCGCTTAATCATACCCATCACTGCCATGGGTCTCGTGTTTGAATTCGCTTCATCTTCCTCCCAAAGAACCCTACGTATAGGAATTATTAACCCATATATCTCTTTAATTAGTGGTGTATAAACTTACCAGCCAGTGCTTTTTGAGAAGAACAACCAGCTCTAAACCAAGTCGTTCTGATTCTAGGCAGCAAGTAGGAAAAGCGGCAGTTTCATTAAACTAAGCAGCCTTTCTCTGGGCAAACACACCCTTTTTCTTCAGCTTTTTGAAATACTGAGAAATCAGTCCTAGACCTCATTCCCCCGTTTTGAACTCTCAGGTTCCACGGACTCTAGGTCAGGACCCACTGGCCTCGGAAATGCCAGAGCACCAGGATCACCCGGAGGGCTTGTTCAAACGCAGACTCCTCCGTCCCTCTACCTCCCACCCGAGCTTTGGATTCTGTAGGTCTGGGGGGAGCCTTGAGAATTGGTATTGCTGACAAGTTTCCAGCTGGTGCTTGAAGATGCTAGTCCGGGGGCCACACGTGGAGAACCATTGCTCCATCTGCTGCCCAAGACACTGGCTCTTCGACGCTGCCTCTTGGTCCTTGTCCGTATCCCCGGGGAGCTGGGTTCTCCCCGCTCCAAGCCTGGCAGTGAGCGGCCCCAGGAGAGGAGTCAGGCCCTGCCTCTGCCACCAGAGCTGCCAGCAGCCCCAGGACCCCTACCCTGTGAGAGTCCCTCTCCCTAGCAGGTTGTCAGCGGACCTGCAGCCAGTTTTCTCCTTTTTCTGGGCTTCTGTTGGAGGCAAGAGGTTAGAAGCAGGGGACCACAGGAGGCCCGTTCTTATCTTGGGATCTTTTCCCGAGCTCTAAGTAAGCAACTGTTTATACACACAGCTGACCCAAATTAGCTGGAGTTGCGGGGACAGAAATAGGAATAGCCCATAACTAAACTCCGCCGCGAGGACATGAATTCCCCTGTGAGAAGCGATTCATCTTCCTCTGGGCGGAACGAGTTAGATGTGTGGCTGACTGAATTTACAACTGTATTTTAATTTGAAATCACACTGACTTATTTTTTTTTTAATTTAGAAATCCAAATTCGTTTTCAATCCTAAATGTCAACGTCCCTTAAATACAAAATTTTGCCATTGGATACTCGCAGGGTTGGCAGCAAAGGAGGTCCTTTTTTCCAAAGAAGTTAACTGGGGTGGGGGAGGGCATTGTGGCTTTTGCTGGCCCTCAGGGCAGGTGGCTAAAACTCGCATTCTCTGCAGGCACAGAAAAGGCAAATGTCAATCACAGGGCCCATGGCAGGCCAAGTGGTGCCCCTCGTAACTCCCCTTGAGCCCTGAAAAGAAGAGCCTGGGGGGAAATCCAGTAGATGGATTTTTTTTAGCTTCCTTCCCAAGTCCTTGCTAAATGGCCATAGCCTCTCCCACCCTGTGGCAGAAGGTTCCAGAAAACCCTTTTGCTCCTGGCATCAGAGAACTGGACTGTACAGTCCCTTCACAGGGGAGTAGTTAACACCAAGAAGCGATGAATTACAGCTCTGCAAGCTAAGATACAGGAAATGCAGCGTTTCATAGAAGAATCAAAAAGCTCCGCAAATAAGAATTGAAAAGCCTCAGGGATAAGAGAACCAGATAAATTCCCCCTAAATCCTAAACCCAATTAAAACCAATTGAGATTGGAATGTAGGCGCAATCTCAAGACAGACTCATGCTCTTCCCGTAGGGTTGCTTCTCAAGGAAAAGGATGTGTTCCTCTTTTTAACCACTTAATAAGACCACACTAAAATCAACTCCTTTTCTGGATTATGTAAGAGATTAAGCCACACCAATATATAACACCTACTTAGCTGACCACCAGACTGTTAGACAGAGGTCTGAACCTATGGGTTCAGATTGTACAGACTCACCAGGGCCCACTGGACCTCCAGCAGAATCATAGGATCTCATTGCCTGCGGGGAATGAGAGATGGCTTCAGAATTCTATCAAGATACATTGCAGCTGTAGTCAAATGCAAATAAAGGCCAGCCTCCTGACTCAGGATGAGGGCCAGACCCAAATCAGAGAACATGCACGAGCAAGCAGTGCGGCAGGCCTGCTCATTTTCCTGGGTGATTCCTCAGAGCCACTGAGTGGGGAGACGGGGAGTGGGGAAGAGCCCATTGAAAAGGGCAGGGTTGGCAGAGAGGCTTATTTCAAGAGTGAAAGGCAGCAGAGAGAAACCGGGGGCGTTAGATCAATGGGAAATATGATAGTCCAGCAACAATCAATTCTTTTTTTCTTATAAGCAAGGAAGCCTCTTAGTCTCTGGTCAGATTGCGGAGAATAGTGCTTGTCTACTTTCCTTGGCACAAGGCCGCCAGCTGGGACGAATCTGCGTGTTCCTCTGGTCAACATTGCAGATGTCGGGGTGAGACAGAAAGACTTGGAGAGAGATGCCTTAGTAGCTTCCCGAGTGGAGTCTGCCTGGTGTCCAACCAGCCCATCTGACAGCCGAGCTCCAATCTGGCATGGTCTTGAGGCTGCGTGAGGCACAAACAGACTCGCACACACAGCCCCAAGTGCCCATCTGGCTAGAAATCCAATTTTTTTTCTGCCAGCCGAAGTTTGGAAGAATATTTCCTAACCTGTAGCTTGCGAGTTGACATCTGTTGGAGTAATATTAGCATTCTGGGTCACGTGATTCGCCCACTTGTCCAGACCTACAATCCCGGAAAATACTGATGCACTTCTCCAACCTCTCACCCACCTCATCCCTTCTGTTGAAAAGTGCTCCTTTATGGCCCCTGGTTGGGACTGTTCCAGGGGACCAGAAAAACCAAGGAAAAGGTAGAAGTTTTGTGGAATGACACTGTCCTGCTTTGTGAAGTCAGAAGTTTAGTCCCTCGGTCATGAGGAGTTGCTGGGACCTTGGAGGAGGAAGAGCAGTGGGTCATGGAGAGAAGGGCGTCTGGCGTGCGGTCCCGGTTGTGTCCGGCTGCTGTGGGCCGTGAAGGGCCAGGGCCCGTGTCTACTGGTTGTTAGTGCTTTGAGCATCACACCCTGAGAGAAGTTAGGTTGTCAGACGACCTAGGCTCCTAGCCCTACCTGTGTGACCCTGGGCGAGTCAGTCCCGTGCCGTGGGCCTCAGTTTCCCCGTTCCGCTCAGGGTTGGAGCTGTATTTCACCATCTCCAAGGTCCCTTCCAGCCCTCAAAGTCTGATTCTGTGCTTCTCACTCAATGCCCTTTGGTTGCATGTTCCTGCCCGACCAGCCACCCACCTGACCCAGAGAAGAAGTCCCCTCCTGCAACATGGGACTCGGTTCCTGCACAGACTGCAGCCTCCACCCAGACTTTTGCGCTCAAGGGCAGAGCAAAGTCAAAGAGGGTGGTCGTCGCCCCACCCCCCCTAAAACCAGAGCATTGCCTGGTCCCCTCCCCAGGCCTGTCCTTCCTCAGGATCTTGGAATGCCCTGTCTCTGCCACTTCTCTTCCTGTTGCCTATTCTGCCTCTGCTGCTCCTCGCGTTTGAGGCCTGATGCCCACCTTCCTCTGGATCCTCCGGCTTCAGGGAAGCTGGGGGCCTCCGGGCCTTCCCCCCCCCCCCATTGCTTGTGGCCTGACGCAGGCCAGCACGTCTCCACTGTGCACCGCTCGGGCAAGCGCACCGGCAAACACCGCGACGCTGCTGCGGGACCCGAGCCCCCTCTGTTCACGTCTGTGCCTTTCTGTTTCAGCCCTGAAAAGCCCCCCTGAATTCCATGAGCAGAGAAAACATCTGGATAGTGACAAGGTAACTGTTTGCCAAGTTCCCATCTTCCTGAACTCAGACTGCAGGCTGTGGATCTCCGAATGCTAAGCTTGGGCGAAAACAGGTGGAATTTCTCCTACAGACTCAACTGATTTGCTGGTCCCTCCTCCCACACCTCGTGGAATCTTCCTCCTAGAAACTGAAAACTGTGGAAATGGGATCGATGATGTTGGCTTTGAAACTGTTATGTATGAGCTTTAAAGAAAATGTCCCCAATCTTTCTGATGGGGGGGGGGGTGGAATCCCTGGAAGGACGCGCTGGGGGTCAGAGAAACGAGAAACACAGGAGGTAAGGTGGGTTGGCAAGCTGCCCGGTCTTTCCTGACAGGCGATTCTCAGCAACAATCAGATTATTTTAAATCCAGCTCAGTGGCAGGGTAGGGCCTGTGGTTACGGAGCTTATTCACGGGTATTTAAAGGCAAAAGGAATTCTGTTTATTTCTCTTTCTTTTAGCATTTGAGGGGGGAAATTGGCATATAGCCTGTACCTTCCGAGTAAGTCTCTAGAACTTGAATTTATCAATACTCTGAGTGCTAGTGAGCAAGCATCTGCAGTGTATACAGAAGGAAAGGCTAGGGGGAGTCTTTCTCCTGGGATGTCATTGCCAGAGAATTCTAGCCTGGCAGCTGGTGAGGGGAGGGGCTGGAAAAAGGAGCAGAGCTCTGGGACTCTTCAGAGTCACTCCTGAGAGGCTGTGGTTCCTACTGTCTGGAGAAAAACTGTCTTCCATCAGAACTGGAGTGATCCCCAGGTCCCTCTCGGGGGCCAGTTAAGAAATTCAATGTAGTGGGATAAAAACCCAGAACTAGAGATCAGGGCCCTGAGGTCCCTGCCACAGCCACACCGTCCCTACAGTAGGCAACTCCATCATCCAGAAGATGATGAGACTCCGTAAACAACGCATCTCTAAGTGTCCTTCCAGCTTCAGCCTGGGTCTCAGTCTGCAGGATTTACATTTTCATGTCCTGAGAGAGAAATCAAGGGAAAGACAGAAGGAGGGCATGTGTCGTCATGTTACACTGGATGGATTGAAGTTACATTTCCTCTCTGACTGTAGTTAATTTGTGACTCTTTTAAGAGGCAATGGAATAGGATTGGCTCTAGTATCATCACAGTTTTATTAGTATTTTATGAATAGGTACCTGCTTGGCCTTTAAGTTTGGAGCACTGAGGTGGACCCACGCTTTTGACCTCTTTATCTTATTTTTCCATCCCCAAATTATTAGAGGTTTTTGTGAGCCCTCCTTCATCAAAACACAGGAGAACAGAGATATTTGCATGTTGCATTTGTCAAAAAAACAAAACAAAAACAACAAAAAAAGTTTTTTCCTTTGAGAGAAAAAGGGTTTCTTTTCAAGTTAAAACGAGGTGACTCAACTGTATGAGGCTGGTAGTGGAATTCATTCTGTGTTTGTGTCCGACAGGCTGAAGACACCCTGAAGCACAAGGTCAGAAACAGGTCCGACCGTGCAGATGTGGTGAAAATGCACATACTCCAAGGTAAGGCTGCCCCAAGTCGTAAACCCATGCCCATCGGTGGGAACAGAACGTGGGCCATTTCCCAGGGTCCTTGGTCTCTGCACAGCTGTGAACTCCTCCTGGAGAGGGTCCCCTGCCATTCCCAAGCGGTGGTTTTGAGCTGTCATCTGGTCATTCCAGGCCACGTAAACGGCCAAATTGGGAAGCCATAGCGTGGCCAAGAAGGTACCAGACGTGGGGTTCGTTCTGAGCTGTGCCACTTGCCAGCTTTCTCTGAGCACATAGGGAATGTCCAGCATATATCAACATCCTTTAACGTGTCCATCCTTCATACCAGCAATAAATATCTAATGTTGTATCAAAAAGTAGTAATCAGACATACAAAGATTTATGAACAATGACGTTTATCATGGAATTACTTTAGTGTCACACTGAAATCAGTGGAACGTCCAAAAATAGGAGCCAGGCTGAATAAATTGTGCACCATCCGTGTGATTGAATATCTTGCAGCCACCACAAATAAGGCTTTAAAAGTATCATGTTTTAACGAGGAAAAGCTTACAAAATGATGTTTAGTGAGGAGCCCAGAAAACAAAATTATATTTACAGTCAAATTCTAGGAAGCAAAAATATAAATAAATACATGAATATATGTATAAACATAAATTGTATTTACAGTCAGATTCTATGGTGAAAAAATATAGACCTAAAAATAAATACTGGGTAAGTAGTTAAGAAAGACGCCCAATTATTAAAACAGTTGACTCTAAGTGGGGGGTTTCCCAGTGCTTTCATTTTCCTTTGTATACTTTCTTAGCATTTTCCATACTTATAACAACGCACATGTAGAAATGCTATAATCGAAAAAGCTTAAGAAGTGTTATCTGTTGCATCACTATTGTCTTGAATTAGAATATCAGGTTATGAACTACAGCAGCCCCGAGTTCAGTCTCGGGCGGTTCCCATGAAACCCTCCCTTCTCCCCAACGGAAACTGGGAATCCTGGAGCACCAAGGATCTGCTCGACACAAAATGACCCCTGTCCCCCAAGGGTTCATATTCTGCTTTTAGAAGCAGCAATGTGAGATTAAGGACCAATACTTGTAACTGCTGGGGGTAGTCGAAGCAGAAGTAATCTGTAAGAACAGGAGTTAGGAAGACTTTATTAGGGCAGGGAAACAAAGTAAGCAAAGGTACAAAGGTGAACTCAGGAAGATGGGGGCAGGTGGGGGTTGGGGCAGAAGACAAAGGACCAGGCTCGCTGGAGTGGTAGTTTGGGGATCAGCCATCTCAGGTCATGTAGGGGGTGGATTCAATTTGTGGCGAGCTTGCAAAACCGAACCGAGAGGCGGATGGAGAGGACCACCTTGCAGGGGATGCACGAAAGGAGTGTTTTCTGAGAATGAATCCTGTGTGGGTGTGCAGGACGGGTCGGAAAGATCCTTGAGTCAGGGGTTGCAGCAGAAGCCATTGCACTGGCCTGAGGGGTGGTTGGGAGAGGATTTGAGCTTGGGAACTTCCAGTTTTCAGTTTGGAATATTGATGTTTTCTCCATCCCACATCAAGTGCTTTACAGATACAGCTTCCATGAAAGTCTGACCTGTTGCAACAGTGAGACATCCCTATCCCTCTCTTGTGTGGAGATTTCTAGAGCAGCGGCCAGACACTAAGTCTGGGTTAGTAGGTGGATATTAATAGAACAGTGGGGTAGGATGTCGGTAAATATCTCACCTTCTAATGTTGCGGAGTTGAGCGGAAAGCTGCAGACTTGCATGGAACCCAGACTTCCAGTTCCGCATTATAGCGACAACTGGCTCGTGAGGTTCTCTTCCACGTTCTTGCACAGAAATAAGTCAGGGCCTCGCCCAGAGAGGAAGAGCGGTGATTTCGGGCTTGTCAGTGCCCTTTGTCAGCCTTCCAATGGTGAGAAACTGCCTGTTGGATACATTCTGTTCTTTAAATCCCTGTTTAATTAAATAACTGTTTCCCCCAAAAATTGTTTTTCTTTTACAACTGGACCTGGACATTTGAATCAGTTAGTATCACAAATCTCAACAGGTCTAAAACCCTTAAGAAGTCGAGCTACTACAAATTAATTATACGCCTAGATAATATTTACTGCCGGCTCAGCCTGGGCTGGGCAGTGTATAGACAGGATTCGCTTGTAGATGCTGTGGTTTAGGGTCAGCAAGCAGTACAGGCCCCGTGGACTGCTTCCTTAAAGAATCGCCAAACTGCACATTTTTTCCCCCCAGAATCCTCACAAAGCAAGTTTCTCTAACTTCTGTGCTTCTCTATTTGCCTTTATTTGGAAGTGTCTGGTCTTCGCTGCTAATCCATGTGAAATGAGGATGATTGCATTGAAAAGTTATTAGGATGGTGGAGTACAATGTGTCAGTGTTTGGGTTGCAAAAGCAAAAAAAAAAAAAAAAGAAAAAACACCCACAGAAATGACATCAAATTCTAGAGCCGATCCTTTTGATTTTAACCCCTTAGCCTCCACTGCAGAGAGATCCGTTCCAACTGCTCAGATGAAGCTGAAAAGAGCCCGACTCGCAGATGACCTCAATGAAAAGATCGCTCTCCGCCCGGGGCCCCTGGAGCTGGTGGAGAAGAACATACTCCCTGTGGATTCTGCTGTGAAAGAGGCCATAAAAGGTAGTTAGCACAGATGGGATGCTTCCCTCTGTGATGAGGTCTGAGGGCAGCCATGGCTCTGAAACGCTGGGGCCCTGGGGGTGAGGGCCTCTCACTAGACAAGAGTCAACCCATGAGTTGCTGTTCCAGAATGTTCCCCATAACCAGAGGTCCAGGGAATGAGGAAGAAACTCCCAGCCACCCACCCTCCAAGGTCAGGTTAACATAGACCCATTTGGTTCTAGTCAAGCAGGCTGGGAAGCTAACTTGATTGTCAACCTCGAAACATCTCCCCTGCACGGTGCCATCACTTTGGAGTCGTGGCGCTCTTCCGCCTTCCTCTTTTAAAGGGGCGTAGACTGGCAGGGTGGAAAGAGCACTGGATCTGAATGGGAAGAACTGGGCGCTAAGCCCAGTTCGGGTGCTGTGGGTTAGGGCTGCCCCAAGCCCCGTCACTTCTCAAAGATGGATTTAATACCCACCTAGCCCAACTCATCTGCTCTTGGGAGTGAGGTTCAGTTCTCCAAGCATGTGTAAACTCCTTGACGGTACACATGTGTGCTACAGGGTTGACGTGCAGATACTTAAGGAGGAGACACAAACGTTAATTCTCTCATCGACTGTGTGAAATCATTTTGTAGACCTTTGGAACAGTTGAGGCTGCATGCATCCAAACAGCCTTAGGGTCCTGTGAAATCATTTACAGAGGTGTTGAGGTGGAATCTGGGAAAACATGGTAGAAGGAAGGAAGGGGACGCTGACGTTCCCACAGGCAAATTACATCCTTCCAATGAAACCTACAGAAGCTCTAAGAATTATTGATATATAATAAGCAATGCACATTGAAATGTTTTGACACAGTGTCCGAACTATGCCCAAAGATGTTTTATTGAACACTAAGTTCAGTATGAAACTTATCTGCGTTCTAAAATCTTGCTTTCACCCATCCAGTCAGAGGCTGCATGCATTTTGTATTTGGAACCTGTACATATGGAAATATCCACCCCAAGGGAGACAGTATCCTCACCAGTGCCTATTAAATACCATGTCATGGTCGTCCATCTCCTTTACTGTCTCCCTCCACACTGAACATCCTGTGCCTTTGAACCTGGGCTCGCCCACGTTCAGCAATGCACCATCCCGTCTTCAGGACAGGAAAGATCTGTACCGGGCATCTCTGATCATGTATTTTAAAACATATTTATTCCATGCATGCAAATTTATTTTTTATTTGTGTCTGATAGGCAAAAGATCTCATTTTAATTTGCCTTTGGTTTATAGCGAGATTATGTTTTCCCATGTGATTTTGTGTCATTGACAATTTGTGGCTATTCCTCTTTTTTCTACTGGGCATTTTCTTCCCTTACTGTAAAAGATATATATATATATAAAGCTAATCCTCCGTCGGTCACAGGTATTACACATCCCTTTATCAGCACGTCCTTTGACTTTTTTGTTGTTTTTGTGTGTTTGTTTTTGTCCTTTGCCTTTCGATTATGTATGTAGTGTGTTTTACCTATAGCAGTTTTTAATTTCTGTATACTTCAGTCTCTTAATCTTTTTTTTGTGGTTTCTGAACTTATTGTTTATTGAAAACATTTCTTACCTCAAAAATAGAGCTGTTCACCTATACTGTCTTATAACGTGTATATACTTCATTTTTATATTTCAGTCTTTATTGCATATGAAATTATTTCAGGGCAGGGTTTAAGAGACAGGTTTAATTTTATTTTTTCCACAATTTTAGTGGTGTATTTTATATGTGTCTTAATATCTGTTTTCACAAGTTTCTTTACATTGGTCTGATTTTTCTAATGTTTCTTGGCTACTCTGACAAGTATATGGCAGGTGAAATTTAGAATCAGCTTATTACATGCCACCTTCAATCCTCCTAGAATTCTGTTTGGGATTGCAGTGAATTTATAGGTTAATCTACGGTGAATTCATATGTTTAAAATATATTAATTCTTCCGAGGCAGAAAGATAGTATCTTTTTACCTACACAAGTATTTTTTTATTTCCCTTGGTAAGGTTTTTTAAAATAAATTCACATTTCGCTTACATATGCGAAACCTATTAATTTTGCATGTTTATTTTGTAACTGGGCATCTTTGAAGATTTTCTTAGTAGTTTCAGTGGTTTTTCATTTTATCTTAACCTGTTTGGATATGCAGTCACATCGTCTACAACTAGTGAAAATGTGCCTCCTGCTTTTGTTTTTCCTCCCTGCCCTGGAGCACTGTCTGGTTGTTGAAAAGCAACATCATGAAATTATTAATAAACTACACGATGAATAGCATTTTAAAAGTTATATGCAGTATATTCATAACATAAATTATATGTAATTTTACGTGTTTTATTTATGTTACATACTTGTATTTGTAAATGATAAATAAATTAAAATATAGTATATTATACAAATCTAATAATATATATTTTATTACATATAAATTAATTAATAGGATATTTGTATCATACAGATGTATAGCTTACATGTAAAAGTATATGTTTGAGTTATATACTCATATTATGCAGTATTTTAATATATAATTTAATAATTATTGGTATATTACATAGTACAAAATTATTGTTGTTGATACATCACTAGTGCTTCAAAAGCAGTGTTATATAATGTTATATTTATTATGCTGGTGAAAACATTTTCGTTTGTACCTTTAATGGGAATTTCTCTAGTCACTCACCTCTAAATATGACACTAACTCCTGCTATAGGTAGATATTCTAAGGAAGTGTTTCTCGATTCTCCTCCACGAAGAGTAGCTCGCAGGATGGACGCTGAGTGTTTAAAATGCTTTCAGCATGCGTGAAAAGGTGGTCACATGGCTTGCTTTGATCCAGTAATGTGGTATTGCTGTCTTTCCTAATCATCCTTGCGTTTCTGGAAATAAATCCTACATGGATTTTTCCCCTAGAAACGGCTAGCATTTTATTTGAGATCTTACATCTTTTGTTATTAGTTGGGATAACAGGAGTTGCTAAACAAACCACAGTGTTTCAGCTGCGTGACTGGACATTTATTTCCTGTTCATAAACAGTACCGAGAGGGTTTTCCTCAATGCAGACCTTTCAGGCACACAAGCTCCTTTGGTCTTGCTATTCTGCCGTCCTCCAGAGCAGGGGCGGCAAACTTATTCTTAAAGAGCCAGACAGTAAGTAAGCTGAGCTCTCTAACCTGTCACAACGACTCAGCTCAGCCGTTGTTGTGGGAAAGGAGCCACAGGCAGTACGTTGACAAGTGGTCATGGCTGTGTTCCAATCAAACTTTATTGACAAAAACAGACAGCAGGCTCACAGGTTATAATTTGCCAGCCTGTGCCCTGTAGCCTCATCATGCTCTGAATCTAGCCAGTGAAGAGGAAAGAAAGAATGAAAAAGTCCACCCAGATATGTAAAAAGCCTTAACTTGGAAATGAACACATCATTTCCACTCACATCCCATTGTGAAAACCGTACACGTGGCTGGCAGGAGTGGTATTCCCCGGCTGAACAGCGATTTCACAGCAACATCTCTATGCTATGAGAGGGGGGACGTACGTTTTGATGCATAACCTAAACGAGAGTCGTGCATGTGAGAGGGAAGTGATGTTGCAGTATTAGGTGACCAGTACAGTGTATCACTGTGGATAAGAGGAAGAGTCAGAGGTGACACCTAGGTTCCCTCTTGGTCAGCTGAGTACATGGCAGCCGTGTATCCAGATTGGGACCCCGAGAGGAGGAGTAGATCTGGGGAGAGGTCTACAGGAGCTCCAAGGGCAGGGATTCAATAAGCCAAGGGTTCCGTCCAACTAGAATTCAGAAGAGAGTATCGGTCTAGCGCTGTAGACTCAGGAGACTTTAGTGTCTCTGGTAATTTAAACGGATGGACTGGATCAGGTTGCCCTTTCATTTATTCAGTTCTTCGCTTCATACTTTTTTTCTTCATTTAATAATTATGGAGCATCTTCTATGTGTCAGACGCCAGAGAAACCTACAAAAATTTCTGCTCTAACAGATACACAAAACCCATACATAATTATATACCCTAATAGAAGGTGATACATGCTGTAAAAATAGGAGTCGTGCAGGGTACAGAGTCAGGAGTGCCCAGTGGAGGGTGGCTGGGGGTGTGAAGGATGTATAAGAAGCGAAGAGGGCTAGGAGGCTCCCGGTCAGGGATGTGTAAGGTAGGGGCAGGGACCTGCGAAGGCTAAAGAGGAGGAATAGCTATCGGAAGAGGTGGAGGATACAGGCTGACCTCATCCAAGGAACGTCCGTGCCTCGGCCTCGTTAGCAGTAATCTTTCAATGTGCGTGAGTTTCTGCTGGCGGTGCGATGGCGCCCTGTGAAGTGTTGTAAAGACAGAGGGAGTTGCTCTGAGTCCAGCTGCAGAGATGGCGCTCTGAGTGGCCCTCCCGGTGGTGGCAGTGATGATGGCCCTCTCCTGCCTGTCCCTCCGTGGGCTCACATCATGTCCCCGTGCTGAGCAGGGACTCGGGCTGAGGGTTCCTGTGTATCCCTCTCCCGCACCTGTGTGTTTTCCCTTCTCTGCCCACGTGCCTTTCCAGCTGTGTTTACATTTCCAGCTCCCTCTGCAGCTGTGCGTCTGTGTTTCTGCCAAGCCCTGAGCAAAATCCCCACTGTCTTCCTCCCTCCAGGTTTTATTCACGACCAACTCTTCTCCAACCCAAAGACAAAATAATCTAGAGCCTGTCTCAACACAGGGAAGGACGCTGTTGACAGGGAACCAGCCCCCACTCTGGGATTTTTCTTCTCCTTCCCAGATGTCCCCCCTCTTGCACTCAGCTGAATGGCTGTAGCCGACCTTTTCCCCCTAAACTTCCTTCTCTGGGGTGCCAGCTAGCCATCCCTCTTCCAGCCTGCAAGTTTATTTTCCGAGTCGGGTAGAATTTTACCGATTCCAGCTGGAGGAAACATAAGCTTGTGTGACCACAGTGACGCAACGTGGAGGAAGAGGGGGCCTTCTGATTTCACTGACACAAAAGGGGGCTTGGGGCGCCTCATCACATCTCAGAACATACACCTGTTTGTCGTTTCTTCTCCTTAAAAAACCACTAACAGCCACTCTCTCTCAGGCCAGAACTCCTAATACAGCAAATCTGGCATCACATGGGAGCGATTATTTACAGAAATTATACACTGGAGTTGAGCCTGGCTTTGTTCTGCTTACACATGGTCGTTGTCACTTAGCATCCCTCAGTTTTGAAATCCCTGCTCCGAGCTTGTTAATTCGCTCTCTGGTCATCCGGGTATCTTCTTCACTTGCAAGGAGCATGTCCAGAGACCTGGCTTCTGCTTGAGTAAAAGAGAACCCCGGCTGGCCTTCCCGACTCTTCAGACAGTGGAAGGGTGTCCTGCTCCAGTGCACCAGCTCCTCCCCCAGAAGGGTCCTCATCTTTTCCTTGAACTGAGCCAGGCTTCCCACCTGAATGCCTGAATCCACTTTTCAGCTCCTTTTTTTCAAAAAGTTGAGCTTGTGATTCAGAGTATACAGGCCCTTTGTCAAAGATAAAGCAGTTCTTTTTATCACCATAACCCTTCAACACAGGAAAGCTACATTTCTGTCCAGCAGGGATGGCCTGGAAGTTATCCATTTACAAGTGTCATGTACATTTTTCTAAAAGATCCTACACTAGTCTTTGCTCACCTGTAACCCCAAGGCTCAGGCTTTATAACAAAAGAAAACAAAAATTCTTGTTTACTAGGAATCCAGTCATCCTTCAGAGACTCTGGAGGTCTCAACCCTCTCCAATCATCCATTTTTAAGGCAAATAGACAGTCACCATGGCCCTAAGCCAGGTGGTAGGGTCGTTTGCTTTGGCATAACTTTCTGGTGGACAACATCTTCCATCCCATAATGAGGAATGATTTTCCAAAGTGTGAATGACCCCTGGGAAAGAAACACACGAAGGCTTACGTGAGAAATACTTTTCTGAGGGAGGTTCTGGAAAGCAGGTGGGAAAAGAGAACGAGGAAGCCGGTAGCTTTAGGGGCAGGGGTGTCAGGATGCTACTGTATCTTCACCCACCTGACAATCTTCTTTGTCCTGGAGAATTAGCCTCGAGAGCTGATACAGGACACGTGTTCATACAGCTTGATTGTTTCCCCAGCTCAGGTGGTCCTAGCATCAGGGTCTCTCTAGAGACTTCAAGGCAATTTCTAAAGTGCCCAGGATCTGAGGAAAAGGAATGCTTGTTCCTCCAAAATGCCACTTCCATCTGTTTCCATCCTAAAGGCATCTGATCTCCTTCAAGAGCAGTGGGCTCAGGCTTTGTGGGACACCATACTCCACCTCCTCCAGACCACGGCGCCTTCAGTGTATTGAAATCTTTTTAGGCAAGAGCCACCTTTAAACTATAGCTACTGTCACCTGACCGCCTCCTCCCTTAGGCTTCAGTCTCTTCCAGGAGGACGTTAAGAGAAGGTCTGACCAGGAATTAAAATAGCTGTCACACGTGCACCGCTCAGGCTTGCAAACAGATAAGCGAGCGAGGTTGGTTCTCACGTCCCACCCCGTGCTTTCCAGCCCCTGGTGTGGCTGCAGGTGGAAAGGTAACCAGGGCTTGAGCTATCTCACTTTAACCTTGGAATTTTAAATGTTTACGCAAAGTCCGACGGACTCCTTCATCTAATCACTTCCAAGAGATGGGGGGAAAGCACCGAGCTGCCAGGCTGAGATCCCCAAGGGGCCAGTGCCCAGAGACAGCCCCGCGGGCATAGCCGGGGGGTGATGTCAGGGCTTCCCGAAGCAGGTCCTTGTCATCACACCGTCCAACGTGTCTCCAGGGACAATAGCCAGCGCCCTGCACTCCAGCAGCTACCAGGCGGGCCCGCACCGTGGGAGACTGGAGCAGGGGCCCAGGGTCACAGCGCGGAGCCGATAGCCTTTGCTGGTTCCGGGGACAGCCAGATAAGGTGACCTTTTCCCTCTGCACCGAGCCCGGCTTGAACCAGGCGGGAGAGGGGGCTGCGTGCAGCCTCTCCTGTGACGCCCCTTCTGCTCTGGGGAAGGCCTGTCTTTGCTTTCCCCGAATGAACTTCTTAGTGCTTCTGGCTCCAGAGTTATGCTGACCTTTGCAAAGCTGACCACAGGATAAGCTGCCTCTTGGGTGGTCCTTTTTTATTTTTGATCATGGTGAACTTGAGACAAGCAGACACTCCTACCAAAAACAATAATAGCAACAGCAGCTAGAGACACTTGTGTATCAGGGACCATGTGAATAACATATAACATGTAAAGCTCAGTGCTTTTACATATTATCTTAATCCTCAAAACCCCGAGACATGACTGTGATGATAATTCCCATTTGATAGATGGGAAAATTGAGGCTCTAGGAAGTTGAGTCATTCATCAGCAGTCACTCCACCACCGAAGTGGTAGAACCAAGAAACAAACCAACCTGTCTGACCCACACGGACCACAGGGAACACCAGGGACCTCGGCTCCAAGGGAAGCCACTGCCATGCTCTCGGGCGCCTCTTGCTGTCACTGTTCTCCTCACCAGCAGGGACTGAGCCTAGTGTGGGCTCCTTTACCCTGTCACTCATCTTCTGGCCTCGCAGTCAGAAATCCAAGCCCCTTGTGGTGCTGGGGGCCCGGCAGGGGCCCCCACGGCCGGCTCTTTGGGCCTGCACAGCCCCTGAGTGATCCTCAATGTATCTGTTGGCTCATTCTGACCTGGTACAACATGCTTTTTATTTTGTTTGTTTGTTTGTTTTTGGCTGCACCGTGTGGCATTTGGGATCTTAGTTTCCCGACCAGGGATCAAACCCGTGCAACCTTGCAGTGAAAGCACCGAGACTTCACCACTGGACTGCCAGGGAAGTCCCCACAACGCGCTTTTTAGATACCAAACAGGAGTCATATCCGGGACCTTGGCCTTCACCCTGTTTATTGATTCAGGTGTGAACAGCTGCCCTGTATGCGGTTAGGTGTACTCACGGCTTCTTCATTGACTTAAGCAGAGGAACCTCTGTAAATGATTGATGTCACTTGATAAAGTAGACTCCTCAAAGCTGTGTCTCTCCAGGGACTGGATCCTAAAATAATCCACTTGCCTGGCTGAGAGTTTCTTTTTCATCCTTCCCACCCCAAATCTGTTCATGACTACTCTGTAACTTCCCTTCTGCGCCACCCCCAACTCTAGCCAGCTGCCCCCCGCTTTCTGTCGTCCCGTCCAAAGCTATCTGTCATTTCAGGCTCTGCCCTGTCCCACCTCATCCAGGAGTGAGTCTGCTGGGACAGCCCACGTCGCCACCACCTTGGTCCAGCCACCACCAAGACTCACCAAGCCGCGTAGTCCTTGACACGTTCTCTGGTGGCGTGCTGTGCAGATAGGCAGATAACCTCCTTCTTGTGGTTTCCATATCTTCACCGCATTGTATCTAATTACACTTCTGCTTCTCTCTACTCCTCTCTAAGTGGGAAGGCTAGAAGGGAACAAAGTAGTTGAGAAATGTTCCATCCAATAGTGGGGGAAATGGGACTGCTTACCAATTCCTTTATTCCAAACACTCTACTTTTAGACTTTTCCACATCATTCCAGTCCCTCAGACTAAGGTCAGCAAATGCCAGGTGTCAGAGCGAAAAGGACACAGTGATTTATGGCCACAACAGGGCTTCGCAATCCTCTCAACCCCTTTTCTGAGACACAGGCAGTGAGATCAAAGTGATCACCTGCCTTCTTTGTCCTCTCAATCAAGACATCAAATCTCAAACACTCAAGAGAAAGAGGTCGTGGAGGGTGGCACTTGGTACGTGTGCAGAAAAAGGGGAAATGGCCGATGTCTGCGCTACCCGTCCCTCCCCCCCCACCAACCCATCAGGTCTGACGATGTTCCCTAAACAACATACATCTGATGACCTCCAGGAGGGAAACTGATTTTGCCTCCACCTCTGCTGGTGAGTCTGAGCTCCCAAGGCTGGGCCTGTGGTCTTAGCTCCGTCTCTGAAGAACTGGGGGCCTGGACCTTGCGGTGTCCTTGTCTACAAAACAGAGATGAGAGAATGTGGTCCCTAGTCTGACTGCCTGGACCCTTCTAAGGCAGTTGATCTTAGATCAGCTTAACTCAAGTCGATCGTTCCTGTTCTTGCTGCCACTGCTAAGTGAACTGCTGATGCAAACTACTGTTTTCATCATTTGTTATCGTTCCACTTGAAACCATCGAAGGCGGTGGGTAAGAGAAACCATTTTCTCTCTCCCCCGCACCCCTGCCCTTCTTATGACGTTCCTACACGTGCTAGAACACTGGGACAGCTTTGCAGTTTGGTTAGTTCCCTCTCATTTTGTATGCATTTGGGATGTGATACTCCGTGTGGGTGTGGGCGGAGGTGGTGGGTGACAGGGGCTGGGAGGGTGTGTTCTTTGTCACGTGAAGGGTCAGGTCACGCAGAGAAGATTCATATTCACTTAAACTGAGAGACGTCGGGGGGACTGTAAGATGCTGCAGCTCTCCCATGGGGGGTCCTGTCGGCAGAGGAGGCTGGCTGCCCCGGGGCTGGCACAGTCGCACGCAGGGCTCTCTGAGTTGGTGTTGCCTCAGGATGATGTTGTCCCAGGGTCTGTGCCAAGTAAATCCCAATGAAACCCTGTGATTTCTGGGGTGGGGAAGGCTTAACACCCACCCACCTCCAGCTCCCATGCCCACCTGGCCCTGAATACTACATGTCATCTTTTAAACAGGGACAAAGCCTTTAATTCCGCAAATAGAAGTAGGACTCAAAATTGCAATGAAAACGTGGTTTCTAATGTAAAGAAATTAACAGGTTGAGTTCATAAAGGAAGTGTATTCATGGAGGCTCCTGGAAGGACCTTCCTGGGAAGATGGCAGGCACATGATCCCCTGGAGGAAGGGAAAATGGTCTATAAATGCTTTCACATTGCGTGAAAATGACAGAGTCTTTGCAGAGCCCAGGGTTTGCCGTAAGAAAGGAAGGGAAAGGTGTGAGCTAGCTCTGGACCTTAAAATAGAGAGGGAGGGAGGTGGGAGAGAAGAGTGACCCCTGACTGCAAGAAAAAGTTGACATTTGTCAAATGCCCAATGAAACCCCTCTGTTAGAGAATGAATAGGTTTCTGATGCAAATATAAGAAAATACTGGCATGTATTTATTTCAGGTGATATGTAAACAGATGTTTTCTATTATTCTCTGTACTTTTCTGTTATTTCATAATTTTTATAGTTAAAAATAAGGGCTCCTTGGGAAATAAAAGTTGAAAAACGGAAGTTCCCATTCATACAATGAAATATTTAGCTGTTACCAAAAAAAAAAATGAGGAGGATCTCTCTGTGTTCACATGTAAAGATCTCCAAGATACACTGTAGGCTGAAAAACGCAAATTTCAAGACCGTATCTTCTATCCAGTCCTGTCTGCATGAAATGCTTTTTAAATATGTGTGTGTCTTGCTATATGGATAGAATTAAATCTAGAAGCGGAAATAAGTCATTAACAGAAGTGGGATTATTGTGTGCCTTATTGCGTAGATTTCATATGGTATGAATCTTTGTAAGTAAAAATTACTTTTATAACCACAGGAAAGTAATAATGACGTTTATACATAATCCTTGAAGCCAAGGAGCAGCAGTGCTGGCCCCCAAGCCTTTCCAGGTTAGCAGCGGGCCAGCAACTGGAGCTCCCACCTGCCCTGTCCTCGTCCGGCCTCACTCTCGATTTGACACTTGTGTGTCTGAGTGAGGGTCGTGACAGATGCCAGCAGTGGTGGCGATGACAAGCCCCAAACCCCATTTGTTCCATTACTTCCAGCTCCTCGTTGCCTTTCCAATCTCCACGGTGAGAGCGTCTCTCTCTTATCTGCCCGAAGCCCGAGTCAAAACTTCTTGTCAGTGCGATTGCAGAATACCGGGCTGGAAACCTTGCTGATAATACCTAAATTCCTTTACAAGAGCTGTGCCTGCAAGAGGGTCAGAACAGCTATGTGGCCTCAGCACATTTTGTACTGTGCATTTGGATAAATAAGCCAGAGGAGATTTGGCAATTAAAAAGCATAAGGGACACATAAGGCTGTCACAAAAGTGCCACCTGATCTGGAGCCCCACTCCCCAAGCCAGCATCTGAGCTTCCTTCCCAAGACCGCGCAGGCTGCTGGGGAAGAATCTGAGCACATGCGAGTCTCTGGGGATTTCCAAAATAGACACAAAGATAAGAGGGATAACAACAAAACCCAAATAATAAAAAAATAAAGATCGCGCTCCAGTTTCTGAAACACGTTTATGGCTTTTATAAACAGATAATACAGTCGTTGAGTGGGGCTTTGGGACACTCTGGTGACATTAGCTCTTCTGGCATTTAGGAATTTAAACTCAGGAGCTCCCCTGGCTTCTCCTTAATAGCAAAGTTTGTGAAACGTTTTGTGCCGGGTGCCCTGCTTCATATTTGAACACGATGTAAATGGCATGCTGTCATGTCAATTTCACCTCTCATCATAAAGCCCGAGGGAGACGGGGGGCCTTCTCCTCCTGCACCCGCTGGCCCCCATTCTTTCCTTCACCTTCCCTGATTTAGCTTCAGAAAGATAGGGGCTCATATACAAAATGTGCAGGAATGGATCAACCTGAAAATAAAGTTTAATAAATGATGCTAGACCTTTAGTATGTCACCCATCCGTCCCGGCCACACATGTCACTTTTATAAATGCAAGTCCCCTCTGTGGAGTAGATAGAAGAGAAACCAAATCATTTTAAATATGTCTTTACTCTGACCTTGAACCGGAAGCATCTAAGGAGGCAGGGGGCAGGTAAGGGCTCCTAATGGGGATAACACACTGAAGCGTTTCACTGACCCGGCTCTTGGCTTTCACTCCCTCAGGTAACCAGGTGAGTTTCTCCAAATCAGCGGATGCATTTGCCTTTGAGGAGGACAGCAGCAGCGATGGGCTTTCTCCGGATCAGACTCGAGGTGAAGACCTCCAGGGCTCAGCGGGATCCCCCCCAGACACAAAAGCTACGGAGACCCCTTTGGTGGGTCCTCGGGGGACAATACAGGTAAGCCAGCCACATCTCAGCCGGTCACCTCTTCGGTCTTGAAATCAGCACCGTGGCTGGTTTTGCTTAGAGACGCCAGAGACGTCTCTTCACGGCACGTCGTCTTGATGCTTCTTCTCACCATTTGGTCCAGGGTTCTGTGTGTAAGGGCAAAAGTTTCCAGAAAACACCGAAAGAGAGTCCCCAGAAATATGCCCTTGGACCTACATTTTCAGAATCTACTCTGCTGAGTAGATCTCTTTGATCTCCATTTTTACAGACAAGGTAGGAATGAGGCTCCCCAAGATGAGAGGAGCAAGCAGCAGTCTCCTGGAGAAAAAGGAGGACTGGTTTGAAACCACAGCAGGACTGGTTTGAAACCACAGCAGGACTGGTTTCAAAGCCCACGGTCTTTCCAGGCACTGAATTACCACTGTAGGATCCCAGGGAGCAGGCATCAGGAGGCACTGACTGGCTGCAAAGCAGGAGCCCCGAGCTCATCCTACCCTTAGCAGGCATCTACCTGCCGAACCCCAGCCCAAACACAGCACTCCCCTCTTTCTGGACAAATCCACAGAGCGTCAAGATGGGAGAAATGTATATTGCAAATGCTGTTAAAAGCACATTTATAAAGAGCAGTAATGATGGCTAACAACAGCTACTGCCATTAAGGGCTTACTGTGTACCAGGGCCAGTGCTAGGCACCTTGCAAGCATTTTCTACTAGATGTTACAGAGAAGGAAGTGAGGCTAAGTAGCTGTGTGGCCCCAGGAACCTGCAGACACCCCCCCAACCTCTGGAGCACCCCCTCTAGAAGCCCCACCCAGGCTTGATGGGAACTTTGCTCAACCTGGCAGGATGGCATTCCTGGAGCCCCCAGGGGAGATGAGTGTGGGCGTCCACACAGGAGGGAGAGGGGTCGCAGTCGCGTGACAGCAGATGTGTGAACCTCCCGCCTCATCCCGGCTCTGGAGAGAACCCTCCAGCCTCAGCCCCTTCCCCTCAGGAAGAGTTTACTCCTCTTGGCCTCACAGGAATTATTCGATGACTTGAACTCAGATATTTTATATATATGATGTATATTTTACTAAGATATGTTATTTTATATATTGTAATTATATATAGATATCTTATATCTTATTTTTATTGCATATAGATACCTTATATCTTAGTTTATCTTATTTTTATTATAGACAGATATTTTATATCTGTGTATTCTTTTAATTTCTTTATTGAGGCATAATTGACATAACATTATTTCAGGTGTACAGTATAATTGATATTATATACATTGTGAAATACACGATGTATACAATGTATACAATATCAGATATACAACATAATTGATATTGTATCTATGGTATATATTGTGACAAAATGTGTATGTCACAGTATATACCATAGATACAATGTATCATTGTACATATTGGACGTGATCCCCAGGGTAAGTCTAGCTAACACGTGTCTCCACACATAGTTACAAATTTTCTTTCTTGTGATGAGAGTCTTTGAGATCTACTCTCTCTGCAACTTTCAAAACGACAGTCCAGTACTGTTAACTACCATTGCCGTGCTGTACAGAACACCCCCAGGACTTATGTATTGTATAGCCGGATGTTTGTGCTTTTTAAACCCGTATTAGATAGTGTATTTGAAAACATTTTTAAACTGCAAAGCATGCAGGGATCAGGGACAGTTTCAGAAATTATTTACTACGACCCTGTTTGCTGAAACGACTGTTACTGGCCATTGTCAGGCCCTTCTTCACTCCATCAGAGCAAAGCCAAGGCGGCCTTGGAGGAAATGTGGAACAGGAGGGAGATGGGAGACAGAAAAAGCAGAGCCGAAAGAGCCGTATGTTTATTGTGCAAGAGTTTATAACAAAGCATTTTTCCTTCCCCGGCATCACGCAGCTGGTCTTTGCAGCCCAACTTCTTTGATAACATCAAACAGTACCTCAGACTGTTTGTATCTTATTACTCTGACAGTAAATTCCTCAGCTTCTGATTTAAAGATGGTTTGAGAAGAAACAATCTTTTCTTTTTAACACGTAGAGCAGGGAAGATGGGACAGAGCACTGTGCAATGCCAGGCAAAATGCAAAAATCATTCTATGTCAGTTCATCCAGCAACCTCACGAGACAGATGAGGGCACAGGCTCCGAGGAAAGGATGCTACAGACCTCTGACAGGTGCCGGGGCTCAGGGAAGGACTAAGCAGCTCAGGGGGAGATCGTGAGCAGCCCCTGACCCTTCCTTCCAAAGTCACAGCATAGGGACCTAGGAGAGGAAGGGAGGCTGCTCGGTCCTTTTTCAGAGTCCTCTGCATATGGGAACGTGCCTCTCATAAAGGTTTCTCCTGATGCCACACACACACCCCTACATATACATACATGCACATACATGTACACAGACACACACAGACTCACAGACCATAGACACAAGTGTACACATACACACGTGTACACAGGGACACACATACGTAGACACACATACATTTACCTACACACTTTCCCTCCATCTCCTTACCCCCTTTTCATCTAATTTTTTGTTGTCATACTTTCCCCCAATGTTCCTACACCCACTCCTCCCGCTTCCTCTCTTTTTCAATCCCACTGTCAAGTCCAACAGGTAGACCTCGCCGCAGGAAGGTGGAACCCTCACACCGGGTGACCAGATGTCCCAGTTTGCCCAAAACAAGCCAGTTCTACACCGGTCTGCTGGAGTAATTATTAATCATGCCTGCTTTCTCTCTTGAACATGTCCTCAATTGGTTGACAAGTTGTATATGACTCCTCCCCCTGGGGGACAGAGTCAGGTGTTCCTTGGATGAGAAGCCAGGATTCACACAGCAGACCTGGGGGTGGGAGCAGGGGCCGGGGTGGGGGTGGGGGGCTCGACTGCAGCTCTTCTACAGCACAGAGTTTTTACTCCTGAGCCCTAATCTAAAATTTGGATTCTCAGGATCTTACTTCTGGCTCTGAAAATGAGAGGAACGACTTGGCCCCACAGCCCGGCAACCAGTCCGACCTGGGGAAGCAGGGCCTCGGCCCCCTGGGCACCACCGTCCCTGTGCACGCTGCTGTCAAGGTACAAGGGTCCAGCCTCCATACCCGCCTGAGCTCTCGGCTCACAGGGCCAACTCAGGGCAGGGTGTGCTAGGTTAGGTCTGGCCACACGGGCAGAGTCACACGGGCCCCTGGGTGGTTCAGTGCACTGGGAGCATCACCAGGCAGGAGGTGAGAAATGGGCCACCAGTGCATATGGACCGAGGTTCCCTTGCCCGGCGGGGGTCTTCCCCACAGGGGAGAAGCACCTGTGTTGGCCTTTCTTTGGGATGACAGCTCAGCCAGCATGTTCCTGACTTAAAAGGCTTCATTAGCTCAGCTTAGAGATAGACACAGCTGATTGCAGTGCACGCAGGGTTTGTATGTGCCGTAAAACAGGTGTAGCGCAGCGGGCTTTTATGCAAGGGAAGCGAACCTGAAGGCCCTGCCTAAAGGAAAATCTACATCATTCAAGCCAGTCTCCTTATGGAAATAAAAATGAAGCGAGGGGTTACACTCACAGGAGACACACAGCTACAAGCATGATCGCGGTGGTTTTTGTGTAACTTTCTCAGCATTATATCTAATAGTTCTCAGAGTGCTTTCTTTCTCCTCCATCAACTGCCTGGGAGTCATTCGACTTTCTTTGTAACATTTTATCTCACATAACTTCTAATTGATTGGGGGGCATGTTTTCTCAGCTCTAAAGCCACCACTTAATGCTGAGGTGATTCTTAAGAAATATTTTTTTAAAAGGTTGTAAATCGAGTAGAATCAATGTTAAAGTTACGGCTCCACCCCACTCCCCCACCCCCGCCGCCACTGTATATACACAAAAGTGGTTTTCATGTTTTAAATGGGTAGCAGGTATTTCTGATTCCCAGTAAAGCTCCCCAAACTGCAGTGGCTTAAACCCAGCCTGTAATCCACTCAGCTCAACAGTGTGGAAATTATGTGACTATTGGTGAATTTTTTTCATTACAGATAGAGGGAGGAGGGGATGATGCAGTAATTTCTAACGTTGCATGCAAAGAGGCATTGTGTCAGTATTTCTACCAGAGTGTTTCAATTTTGCCTAACGCAAATGAGCAAAGCCTTCAGCCTCTTCGTACTAAGGGAGTATAATAGTTGCCCCAGGCAAGGACAGTGAACTTCAATGAGGAGCAGGGTTGATACTGATACCGGGCTGGTACAGCAGGACTGGTTGTTTATGTGAAAGCCAGCAGCTCTTCTGATTGGCCGATGCCTGTGGGTTCTCCGAGCTAGGGAGAAACATCCCTGCCCTGTCGACTGTATAAGATTCACATGAGGCCATTGAGAGAATGCACAAGAATACTCTTTGAAAACTGTAAAATCCTCTGTAAAAGAACGGTGCTCGCATTGCAGCCTCCAAGGAGGTGCATATCAGGTGGAATAAAACATTATTCCTGCCCTCTGGGCTTCCCTGGTGGTGTAGTGGTTAAGAGTCCACCTGTCAATGCAAGGGACACAGGTCCGAGCCCTGGTCTGGGAAGATCCCACATGCCGCAAAGGAACTAAGCCTGTGTGCCACAACTATTGAGCCTGTGCTCTAGAGCCTGCGAGCCACAACTACTGAGCCCACGTACCACAACTACTGCAGCCCGCACACCTAGAGCCCGTGCTCCACAACAAGAGAAGCCATTGCAATGAGAAGCCTGTGCACCACGATGAAGAGTAGCCCCCGCTCTCCGCAACTAGAGAGAGCCCGTGCGCAGCAACGAAGACCCAACACAGCCAATAAATAAATAATAAAATAAATCTAAAAAACAACATGATTCGTGCCCTCAAGGAGCCTAGAGTCTAATTCGGTGTCACAGCCACCACTAGTCCATATAGTGCTTTGAGCAAATAAGAAAAATGTGCCCCAAAGGACCTGAGTAGACATTCCTCCAAAGATAAACAAACTGCCCAACAAGCACATGAGGAGGGGTTCCGTGTCATTAGTCATCAGGGAAATGCACCTCCAAACCAGGACAAAATGCTGCTTCACACTCACTAGAATGACAGTTTTTTTAAATGGGAAATAACAGGTGCTGATGAGCGTGTGGAGAGACTGGCACCTCGTGCTTTGCTGATGGAGGTGTCAAACGGTGCATCTGTGCGGAATGCAGTTTGGTGATTCCTCAATAAATTAAACATAGAATGATTACATAACCCGGCAATTCCACTCCTAGATACATACCCAGAAGAATTGAAAACAGGTGTTTGAACAAAAACACACGTGGGAGTATCCCCTATGGCTTTATTCTCAAGAGTTGAAAGCTGGAACTATGCCAAATACCCATCACGTGAAGAATGGGTAAACACAGCATGTCCGTACAGTGGAAGATTATGTAGCCAGAAAAGGGAATGAAGCACTGATTCTTGCTACATCATGAATGAACCTTGAGAACATGCTGAGTGAAAGAAGCCAGACACAAAGGGCCGCATGTTGTCTGAGTCCATTTTTATGACGTGTCCAGAATGGGCACACGCAGAGCCGCAGAAAGCACAGTGGTGGTTTCCAGGGGCCGAGGGAGGGGGAAGGATGGGAAGTGACTGCTCAGTGGGGATGGCGTTATCTTTCGAGGTGATGAAAGTGTTCGGGAACATTGGTTGCTCCACACTGTACATGTGCTAAATGCCACTGAATTGTAGACTTGAAAATGGTGACTGCAGGGATTTTTATGTTCCTTGTATTTCACCCGCAGTACAGAAAGAGGGTCCCCTTCCCCAGGCGACCGCAGCCCCCCATCAGGGCCAGTAGACTTGGAAGTAGGATGGGGGCTGGACGTCAGTGTCCCTACCCCCCTCAGCAGGGTCTGCAGCGTTGTGACGTTACAGGGCAGCCTCAAGTGCCATGTGAGACATGCAGATAAGAGACCCCACTGCGTGTTACCAAAGCCTTTGCAGGGGAGCCAGGGTTTGAGCAGCCTCAAAGAATGCACCAGAGTCAGACAGCGGGGGGGGTGGGGGTCACAGATGGCAGGAAGTGACAAGGAAAAGAGGCAGGAGGGGTTAGCCATTGGAGAGGAGCATGTTTAGGCAGCTTGGTGGTGGTCTCCTTTGCAGACTGGAGTTTGGCCTTCAGCGTGCAGGGCAGGATGGACAAACTGAGTGTAGGCTGCTGGGGGTAGGGGGTGTGCTGCGTGGCCAGCCCGGTGTGTGTGCGAATTCGAATCAGAATGCCTTCAGGAAGTCGTGTTCTCTCTAGCCGCAGGCCCCACCTTTCCCTCTTGCCTTACACTACCTTGCTTTACACATCCATGCCCGAGTCTTAAACCACAGGATTTGGGATCCAGGTCTGCTTTAGAAAGATGACCGTGTTCCCCTTCTATTGCCATGCAGTTAGAGATAGAAAACCAAAAAACCCCGCAACCTTAGGATCCCCTGGTGCCAAAAATAGGAAACTCTGCCGTTCCAGGGATTCAGAATTCCATGGGTTCCGCGATCTTTGCCCCTCACTATCCAGAGAAAATGGCCTGATTTCAGTACCTTCTGAAGTGCTCAGGGTGCGTGTATTAAGGCAACAGGTAGAGAAAATGCCTTAGCCCCTGACTTCACGGCTAGGCCCAGGGCCGCAGCCCCCCAGACCAGCGAGTCCTAGGAGGAGGGGGAGCAGGCAGGGCAGAGCTGCTGCAGGAGCCCTGTGGGGACTTTCCCAGACACAGGAGGCTGATTCATCGCCCCGAGTACCAACCCGTGAATGGTGAGCGAGCGCCCCCGGCCCGTGGGAGGACTTGAGCTAAGTGTCCAAGAAGAAGCCTCCCTGGGAAAACACAGAAAAGGCTTCGGTGGAGGGGTGCGCTGAGTCAGAGAAAAGCAAGTCCAGTGGGTCCCATTCAGATGCGTCTTGTGGTTGAAGTGGGGAAGCTGCCTGCCAGCTATTCAGGAGCCCCCTCTTCTGGACACTGCTGGTATCACACCTTCCCTCGGACTTGTCCCCAGATCCTCAAGACTCTTCCATCGTCATTTCCGTATTCGTCTCAATCTTCTGTAATAAAGTCAGGGTTTGGAAATGTGTGTGTGTTTTTTTTTTTAACTGATTACCGTGTGGACCCATTGCTTCCCAGTCTCTGAAGGCCTTTTGATTAGGAGCAGATTATAAATATAGTTACACTGTCCTCTGAAATCTGTTATTATTTCAGCAGTATATTTTATCATCCTTCCACTGATTATTGAGATAAAAAGTAGACACTGTTTTCCCCCACTTGCACGCAAGGTCATTGAGATGTGGTAAAGTTGGACAATTGTACCACGTTCAAAAATGTGTCTTCTCTTCCGAGCCTGTGTCCTTAACTTTTTTCAAGGCTCCAAATCATGCTCCGTGATGGGCAGCTTCTGGAAAGGCCCCGGTGGGTGACTGACCCTTCCCGTAGTCACTAAAGAATCTTCAGTTCAGAGGATGCTACTTCCTGATCTTGTAAGAGTATTTGGTGGGAAGGGGAAGTGATCTTACTTTTGAGGCAACAAAAATCCCCATTCTGGATTTCCAGAGACAAGCTTAATTTCATCTGAGTTCATGTCCTTAATAAGTCAGCTTCCCAAGGGCTTCACTAAAGGTGACTGTGTACAGACGAGAGAACTTTCTTATGAATCCATCCCAAGAGCAGAATGTCTCTTTCGTTAGGCCATCAGTTGGTGCTGCGTTAGGAAGGTGTCCCAGGAAACAGGCTTACCTCTCCCTCTCCTCCGGGAAGGAGGTTCTCCTGGAGCCACTTCTGAGACTCAGGACCCCCTGCCTGAGGATGTGCTTCCTCTGTGAAGCCTTGGCAGTGGGTTCGCTGTGAGGTGCCTAACATCCTGGGTCTCCTCTGCATCCTGCCTCTGCTGTATCGTGTGTCGGGGGTTCGGGAACATCTATCAGGTAAAACCCAGAGATACACCCGCGATGCCCAGACATCGCCACCCAGCCCCTAAAGCACATGCCGTTTCTCCATCCGCTTTGCAGTCCAAGTCCTTGAGCGACAGTAAGAACCGCCACAAAAAGCCCAAGGACCCCAAGCCAAAGGTCAAGAAGCTCAAGTATCACCAGTACATCCCCCCAGACCAGAAGGCAGAGAAGTCCCCTCCGCCCATGGACTCGGCCTACGCCCGGTTGCTCCAGCAGCAGCAGCTGTTCCTGCAGCTGCAGATCCTCAGCCAGCAGCAGCAGCACCGCTTCAGCTACCCCGGGCTCCACCACGCGCAGCTCAAGTAAGTCAGGCAAGCCCAGGGTGGCGGCCCCGGGTAGAGGCTGTGGTGTCTTCCCCGTCTGAGGCCCCCGGGGACCTACAGGGCACCACATCCTCAGCTGATGTGTTTAGAATATGAATGTTTAGATGAACTGATTTGCAGGGCAGAAATAGAGACACGGATGTAGAGCACAAACGTATGGACACCAAGTGGGGGATAGCGACGGGTGGGAGGGGTTGAATTGGGAGATTGGGGTTGACATGTATACGCTAGTACATCTAACATAGATCACTAATAAAAAAAGTAAACGTTAAAATGGGCAAAGAAAAAAAAAAAGAATATGACTGTTTAGAAACCATGCCCACTTTTTCAGAAACAGAAGGCCAGGAGGAAGCAGGTACATCCGTGGCCCTGATAAGAGGTCTCTTTGGGGAAAGTATTAGCATTTCCAGATTTCCAGATTTCATTGTGGAACAAAGGTTGGAATTATGAGCCACTCCAGTCCCAGTTACGTTCAGGAATTGGCTCAGGGCTGAGTAACTGAGTGACGGCCTCCGAGATGACTCCCGAGCCCAGTGTGTGACCTCACATCAGATCACCTTATAAAGGGTCTTTCTCCTCAGCCGTAAAGTTGGGATATGGGCTCCCCCACCTGCCTCGGGTCGTGCCGGCAGTTACGCCACGTGCTGTACACGGTCCTGCTCCTTCCTCCCAGGACAGCGCACCTGCAGAATCACCGCGGACGGGCCTCTCCCGTAGCCGCAGTCTCCACCACTCCCTCTTGTCTCCCCAAAACTAGCTTGAGGGGTGCTCGCCACTTGCCTTCTGGCCCACACGGTGGCGCTTCCTCACCCTGCCACGTCTATTGATTTATGCTATTTATTGTGTCGCATTGATTATTATTATTGCCGCTGTGTTTATTATTACACGCCTGATCCTTCTAGGCAATTGGCTTGTGACCCGATCTAAATGCAGGCCCCCCTCTAAGGGTTCTGGTCACCCAGCTTTCCCCACACTGCCAAGCCCCTCTGGGACGCCAGCCGGGTGTCCTACAATTCAACTCAGTTCTGCTGCTCTCTACCTGGAGATCATGTCCGATCCTGCAGGTTGAGGGCTCAGTCCCACAAGACGGCCCCCTTCACCTTCAGACACCAGTCACAAGTCCAAGTTTTCACCTGTGCTTCTGACCAACTGGCTATAGATGGGAGGTTCCAAAGACCCCCCTCCTTGGGTTCGATTAATTTGCTGAAGTGGGTCACAGAACTCAGAGAAACATTTTACTTACTAGATTGCCAGTTTATTATAAAAGCACATAACTCCCCATGGGGACAGCCAGGTGGGAGAGATGCTTAGGGCAGGGTACGTGGCGGGGCAGGCAGGGCATCTGTTTCCCGCAGGGACACCACTCTCCCCAGATCTCCGCGTGCTGCCCGCCCCGGAAGCTCTCCAGACCCCATCCTTTTGGGTCTTTGTAAAGGCGTCATCGCATAGGCAGGAATGATTAGGTCATTGCCATTGCGGATCCATTCGGCCTCCAGCCCTTTCTCCTCCCCGGAGGTCAGGGCTGGGCTGAAAGTTCCAACCTCTGATCACACGCTAGGCCTTTCTAGCAGCAAAAGTCTCTGGACACCTGCTTTACTATAGTCTCTTGTGGTCCAGGAAAATATTCCCTCTTCTTGCTTCTTCCCATATCTAGAGTTGCACTGTTACAGTCATGGATCGCATATGGAACTACGTATCATCGTTTTATCAGAGGCGCAGTCACACGTTTGGTAATGCAAGAAACAATTTTGTAAAACAGGCAAAATAAAAATAGCATAGCAGTATTAGTTGTTGTGATGTGTAACGTAACTAGACTTATGACTGGTAACACTTTACTAGGACATATTAGATTCTTAGGAATCCCATGTAACTCCTGGAATATCTATATGCGGAACATTTACCACAGAGTATCACCTGAGAAGATTTATTGCTCGTTTGACAACGCATCCCATGTAATTTGACGTGCCAGGTGAGGCTGATTAGCTCACTGTTTCCCTCTGGGATGTTTGAGGCGCTCTTTGAAGCATCCCAAAGTTACTTAGAGGTCAAAAGAACTTCATTAGAATTTGATTTAGGAAGTTCTATCAAAAAAAGAAAAAATCAAAAAGAGTTTAGAACACTCAGTCCGATAGGATGACGGGTCACTGTGAAACAATGGTTATTCACTTAGCCAAAGTAACAATAAAGATTTCAAAGGCGAATATAGAACAGATAACTTGAAAGGTAAGGGCACCAGCCTCCATCCTTAGGTGGCTTCCACCAGTCACCTCATTAGGATAACAAAAGACAGGTCTGTGCTCTCATGACTTGGGAAATCCCAATGGTTTTCCAGGATGAAGACCAAATATATATTTCTTACTCTAAATCGCAGTATCACACCCCCATATGTGTATCTGACAGTATTTGATTGTATTTTAAGTGCCTCTTTTTTGTTTGTTTTTCAGGGAACCAAATGAGCAGATGGTCAGAAATCCAAACCCTTCTTCAGCACCGCTGAGCAATACCCCTTTGTCTCCTGCCAAAAACAGCTTTTCTGGACAAACTGGTGTCTCTTCTCTCAAGCCAGGCCCACTCCCATCCAACCTAGATGATCTGAAGGTATAGGCTTTGGCATGGTTTTCTTTTTCTTTTTCTAACAAATACATTTTTTTTAAACCACTGTGGTTGGACAACCAATAGAATTGAAGACCGTGGGCTCCCAGCTCAGCTCTTCCACTGGCTGTGCAACCTTAAGCTAGTTTCTTAATGTTTCTGCATCTCAGATTCCTCCTTTGTGTGAATGAATTATTGTAAGAATCAAAAAAAAATCGTATACATGATAGCACTTAGCACAGTGAGTGGCTTTGAGATAGATACAAGCTTCCAGTGGCCAATTCCAGGTGCACTTTTACCAGTCTCTTGAAATAAGAAAAATAAGAACCACGTCAAGAGCTTTTCATGAATCTGAGTGTGTTCAACATATCTGACTAATCTTTAGTCAAAGTATTTATTCTCCCCACACACACTGTTTTGAATGTTGAAAGGTCCTTTCCATCAGGAAATGATGACAGCAGTGGACGGAAGTTGAGTGTTTCTGGTGGAGTTTTGTTTCTTTTTCTTCCATCAGGATATTATTAAATAAGGAGAATAGTCCTTACTTATAAAATGTTGGTAACCCTATGTCAGTAATATAATTTAAGACAAGGTACTGTTCTATTATGAAATCCCCACGTCTGAGAACTTCTGCCTGGAAATGTAGCAGCAACTTGTTACATGATATATATGTGCTAGCAATTGTCTCTGGATCACAGACCACATGGATCTCAATTCACTGAAAGGACGCTGGCTTTTGAGTTGAACCTGGCATGTTTCAGAGCAATCCTCAGGATTGGCAGATTCGTCCATCCAGTATTTACAAAAGGACAGAAAAGGATGGAGGTGGGGCCCTTCCATGTCTCCAGTGTGTGGGCACACCTGCCTCCAATACCTGCTCCATCCTCGGGGATGACACCCGCTTGCCTGGTTTCCATCCCACCAAGTACTCTTCTTCCCAAGAGGATCTGATCATTTTTCCCCCAGAAACTAAATTCCTGAAAGCGCCCGTGGTCCTCACTGGGCCAGCCTCATAGCCCTTCCCCAGCCCTCAGTCCTCCTTGGTCACCCTCCTTGCCACGCTCAGCCCTCGGTCATCATCCTCTTTGGGGGAGAGTAGGATTGGGACTCTTTCAAATAAGAGGAAATTCTATGGTTGCTAGGTGCCAACACCAGTAAATAAAATGTATCTTGGGCCCTGATATCAAAGGTTTCTCTATTCCTTACACTTGGAATAAAAATGCTTAGGCTTTGTTGAGTTTGTTTCAGTTTGGCAGCTATAAACCTAGAAGAGGATGCCAGGCCTACGATGATGCTCTCCAGAGCAGTGGTCACTCACCCTCCACCCTGCAGATCATCAATCCACAGAGATAAAAGTAGACTCTCTCACCTTGAAAACTTTGAAATAAACCAGACACAAAGGGACAAATATTGTGTTCATCCACTTGTGTGATGTCCCTGGAGTCCTCAAATTCACAGAGGCGGAAAGTGCAGTGTGGGTTCCTAGGGGAGGGGGACATAAAGGGTGAGTGCTTCCTAAGTACAGAGGTGCAATGTGAGATGATGTAAAAGTTCTGGAGATGGATGGCGGTGATATTTGCACAACATTGTGAATGCGCTTAATACCACTGAATTGTGCACTTAAAAATTATTCAGTGGTAAATTGTATATCATATGTCATATTTTTTTTAAGTACCCTCTGGGTGAGAGCCTGGGTCACACAGGATAGGATATGTCTTGGCCCCAGAGAGAACGTGATCCAGCTGTGGTGTGCCTCCTGGCAGAGCCCCCGGAGGTGGTTTCCTTGACACGCACCTGCTCAGGACCATTGGCTGGAAATAGTGACAGTGATTCCAGCAGAGGTGTGTGGAGATGGTAGTGGTGACAGTGCAACTACCATTTTTTTGAGTATAAACCATCAGTCAGCCATCTTTCAGAGGTTTACTTTAGAATGAGTTCGGGAGTGTTCCTTCCTCTGCTGTTTTGCAGAATAGTTTCAGACAGATAGGTGTTAACTCTTCTCTAAATGTTTGAGGGAATTCGCCTGTGAAGCCACCTGGTCCTGGACTTTTGGTTTGTTGGGAGTTTTTTAATCACAGTTTCAGTACTCATGATTGGTCCATTCATATTTTCTATTTCTTCCTGGTTCAGTCTTGGGAGATTGTACCTTCCTAAGATTTTGTCCATTTCTTCTAGGTTGTCCATTTTATTAGCATATAGCTGCTTATAGTAGTCTCTTACGATCCTTTGTATTTCTGTGGCGTCCACTGTAACTTCTGCTTTTTCATTTCTAATATTGATTTGTGCCCTCTCCCTTTTTGTTTTTCTTGATGAGTCTGGCTAAAGGTTTATCAATTTTGTTTAGCTTGCGATTTGCTTTAATTTTCACTCTGCAAGATACGTTTTAAATGCCAACATAAAAAATCAGGATCTTAAAGAGGTTAAATGATATACAAGTTAACCATCTTCTAAATAACTAACCTGGGGTTTGAACTGAAGTGGCTGATGTCAAAGGTTTTGCTGTTGTTGTTCTTGAGATGAGACTGTAAAGCGGGGTGGGGGTGGAGGGATAGATGGGATAAACCTTAACTGGGTTTGACCACTGGGTATAGGGGGAGAAGTGTCACCTGGGAGAATTATAGCAGTAGCAGAAGTTGGGAGGGTAGAATGTGGAGCTGGTTTAAAGGGATGGCAAGTTCATTCAGTTTTAGGAAAGTCGAGTGCAGGTACCAGCAGAACAACTAAGAGAAAAAAGTCTAGCCAGTTTGCATCAGTTAGAAATATACCAGCCTAGCTCAGCTCACCTGTGCTGTCAGGGATAGAAACAGAAATCTTGGAATCGTTTGCATAGTGGGGAGGGTTGGAACTAGAGGAACAGATGAGACAGAAGGAGAACAAAATGGACAGAGTGGGAGGGAGAGATAGAGGGGGAGGAAAGGAAGGGGAGAGGAGGAATAAAGAAGGTGGATGATGGAACCACGTTTGGGGAAAGGAAGAAATAAGAGGAATTAATGAAGGTGACCTGCAAAATAAGTCATCACAAATGTAAGGTAATGAAGGTGATGTTTTCCAGAAAAATGCTCATGTTTTGCTACATAGAAGGGAAAGGGGGAAAGCACTGAGAAAAAAGTCTGATTTCTCATTAAAAAGTTATAAGTGGTAATTTCACAGTGTATGGATTTTTTTATATCCTGCTTCTAACAAAGTGGAGAGTCAAAGAGCTGGGGGTGGGCAGGGGGAACAAATGGGAAGTTTAAAAATTGGGAAAATGTTTAATGGATATCAGGAAACAATTATTCATGTTTTAGGTATGATAGTGATCTTGTATCTATGTTTTTTTTAAGTAGTTACTTTTTAGAGAAAGAGACCGAAATATTTAGAGATTAAAATATATAATTTGCTTCAACGTAATTCGGGAAATGTAGCGGAAAAAGTAGTTTGAGGTATAAATCAAACAAGATTGGGGTATAAATGAAACAAACCCCAGTTGGTACTTATCCAGACTGGTTAATGGGTTTGTGCTTTCACTGCACTTTTCTATTTACTTTTGTGTATGTTTGAAATTTTTCGTAATGAATGATTTAAAAATTTATCAATGTATCAAATTAAAACACCAGGGAATGTAGGGAAAGGGTGTATACAAATTTTTGTCTCAAGCAAGACTGCACAGCATAATATTCTGAGATTTAAAGTAAACTGGACTGAACAAGTATTCGTTCTATTTTAGAATATGAGCTGCATTATTTAATAATGTAGCTTAAATTATTCAGTACCAGAGCAGATTCTAAAAATAAGTGTAGAACTCATTAATTTTAAGTAACGCTAAATTAAAACAATAGTGAGTTGCCATTTTGCACTTCTTCAAACCAGCAAACCTAAAAGAAAGTGGTGCAGCAATGCTAGCCGGGCAAGGGGGCTGAGAGCATATTTTATTGCTTGTGGTATGGTAGTAATTGCAATCCTTTTTGAGATAACTTTTTAAATAACTTTTAAGGCAATATATATTCACTATTGAAATGTGATAGTGTATAAAAAAGAGGATTTTAAAAGACAGTAGACTCACAGATGCTATCATATTTTCTTCTAGACTTCAAATACGTATGGACCTGTTTGGTTTTAAAATTATTTTAAAATAGTCATGTGAGCATACACTTCAGGCACGCTTTTTTATTTTATTTCTCATGGACTTTTTCGTAACTGAATATTCAATAAGATTTTTCTTTTTAAGACTGCATATCATTTGTCCACCTCCTTGACATCCCTCTATCGAACTTTTAACTTGCTTCCACATTTTTGCTATTAAAAATATAATTCAGGGACTTCCCTGGTGGCGCAATGGTTAAGGATCCACCTGCCAATGCAGGGGATACAGGTTCAAGCCCAGTCTGGGAAGATCCTACATGCTGCAGCAACTAAGCCCGTGCGCCACAACTGCTGAGCCCGAGTGCTGCAACTACTGAAGCCCGCACGCCTAGGGCCTGTGCCCCACAACAAGAGAAGCCACGGCAATAAGAAGCCCGCGCACCACAACAAAGAGCAGCCCCTGCTCGCCGCAACTAGAGAAAGCCCATGAGCAGCAATGAAGACCCAACGCAGCCAATAAATAAATTAATTAAAATTAAAAATATATATATATATAATTCATACACACATTTATTAATTTCTCTAATTATCTCCGTAGGCTGAATACATAGGACTGGAACTCCTGAATCAAAACACATGAATCTTTTTTAATTTATCTTATTTTTTGGCTGCATTGGGTCCACCAGGGGAGTCCCACACGTAAATATTTTTTAAAACTCCGGGTCCATATTGCCACATGCCTGTCCTGAATATCGGTGCCAGTCTATTCCCAGGAGCCGTGTGTTAGGGCAACACTCCTCAAGCCCCGCGAACCAGCTGCGGCTTGCGGTGACACGCAGATTCTAATGTGATAGGTGTGGGAGGGGCCTGGGACTGTGCATTTCTAACATAAGCTCCCAGATGCTATCCATGCTGCTGGTCCAAAGACCACACTTGGAAGAGCAAGGCAGTAGAGAACCGCTCTTTTAAAAACATTTTTATTCACTTATTTTTGCTTCTACTTAACTAGCACAGTGTCATTATTCATTTCTTTGTCGAGTTGATGAATACAAAGCTATATACATATTTATTTTATTTGCATTTCTTGGAATACTAATGATGGTACATGTGTGTTATTGGTCATCTTTCTTTTATCTTTTGTTTGTAAAGTGTTGGATCACGTCCATTACCCAGATTTATATTGGGTATTGATCTTTGTCTTTTGTTACGTTGAACTTACTAACACTTTATTATTTGCCCTGCAATTATTTTTTTAATGAGATGGCTATTTACATTTGCTTTTTCTTCCAGTATTTTTGACTTACAGTTTTCAGTTTTTGTGGTCAGTATTTTTATTATTACTCTCTTTGCTTTGAGACGCAAAGATCTTTCCCTACAAAATATCAGAAGAATATTTCCCTTTAGATTTCTGGCTGTTTAATGGAATTATTGACATTTAGGTATTTAATGTGTTTCACATTTTAATTACAAAAGTAATATGCTGATGTGGGCTCTTTTGGAAATACAGATAAGGAGAACCTTTGTTAATATTTCAGCATATTTTTATTCAGACATTTTTATCTTGCAAGCACAGGTTTAAATATATACACACACACACACACACACACACATGTGTATAATTCTTAAAGGACTAGAATCAAGCAATTCAAACTTTTTTCACTTAATCATAGACCGTAAATAATTACTCATTAATCTATATCAACAAATAGCATCAGTTTTAATGGATCTAAAGTGTTGCATCACGTCTGTCGTATTTTTTTTTTTATTTTATTTTATTTTATTTTATTTTTTTGGGGGGTACACCAGGTTCAATCAACTGTTTTTATACACATATCCCCATATTCCCTCCCTTCCTTGACGCCCCCCCCCCCGATTCCCCCCCACCCTCCCTGCCCCAGTCCTCTAAGGCATCTTCCATGTCGTATTTTTGCACAGCTGTCATTTATAAACACATGTAATCATTATATCTATATATAAAGTGCAGGGTTGAAATAATTACGTGTGAATCAACATAATAATAATAGCAAACACACTGCACTAACAGTTTGTGAGGCACTACTCCAAGCCCTTTGCAAATTTTAAGCCGTTTTAATCCTCACAAAAATGTAGAAGGGAGGTACCGTCATCCCCATTTTACAGAGAGATCACTGAGCCAGGAGGAGGTGGGGCCAGGATTTGAGTTGATGGTCTCATCGCCGCACATACCGTCTCTCGGTGTACGACTTGTTGCCCAGCCAGTCCCTAAAATCGGGACGTCAATAGCAGTGTAGGACTGTGATGCTCAAAACCTGGCACTGGGACCAGCAGCATCTGCATGCTCTGGGAACTCGCTAGAAACCCAGATTCTCAGGCCCCAGCTCAGTCCTGCTGAATCAGGAGCCCCAGGCTGGGGCCCAGCTGTGCTGTAATGCGCTTGCCAGTGGTGGCAAAGAAGCGGGGGGCAGGGCACTCACCTAGTGAGTGAGGTCCTGGGGTGTCAGCCCGCTTCGGTGCTGCTGGTTGAGGTGATGTCTAAACCCAGACGGGTATCAGTTTTCTCACCTGTAACGTGGGGACGAAGACCAGGATGGGGTTGGAAGGCAGGAGACCAGATAACCCCCCGTGGTTGAGTTGAGCTGGACATTCCTGTGATCTGGGACCATGAATACGTGGTGTGTGCCGATTTTTTCAAATGATTAAAATTGTGCAAAACTGGTGGATAGTGGGTGTAGGGGAGGAAATTGGAAATAAGTAAGGGGACATTATAAAATCCTATTTGTGATGTCTTGAAGCTACTGTAACAATAAATATGTTTTTTAAAAGATGGTCATTACACAGCTCTAACGACAGCCTGGTTCCTTCAGGTCTCTGAGTTAAGACAACAGCTTCGAATACGAGGTTTGCCCGTGTCCGGCACCAAGACGGCCCTCATGGACCGGCTCCGGCCCTTCCAGGACTGCTCTGGGAACCCTGTGCCCAACTTCGGTGACATAACGACGGTCACTTTTCCGGTGACGCCCAGCAGCGCGCTGCCCAACTACCAGTCCTCCCCGTCCACTGGCGCCTTGTCCAACGGCTTCTACCACTTCGGCAGCACCAGCTCCAGCCCCCCAATCTCGCCCGCCTCGTCCGACCTGTCGGTGGCGGGGTCCCTGCCGGACACCTTCAACGATGCCTCCCCATCCTTCGGCCTGCATCCGTCCCCGGTCCACGTGTGCCCCGAGGAAAGCCTCATGAGCAGTCTGAACGGGGGCTCCATCCCTCCTGAGCTGGACGGGCTGGACTCTGAGAAGGACAAGATGCTGGTGGAGAAGCAGAAGGTGATCAACGAGCTCACCTGGAAACTCCAGCAAGAACAGAGGCAGGTGGAGGAGCTGAGGCTGCAGCTGCAGAAACAGAAGAGGAGCACCTGTCCCGAGAAGAAGCCGCTGCCCCTCCCAGCTGCTCCCATCAAGCAGGAAGACGCCGTCTCCAGCTGTCCATTTGCATCCCCGCAAATAGCTGTGGAGAGACAGAGCACCGGCCCGGAGGGCCAGCCACCGGCTCGTGAAGATGCCCAGCTCCTGCCCCTCGGGAACACGCACTGCGCGGAGCCCTCAGGTCAAAGCAACGTACTTTCCTCCACATTCCTCAGCCCGCAGTGCTCCCCGCAGCATTCGCCCCTCGGGGCTGTGAAAAGCCCGCAGCACATCAGTTTGCCCCCCTCGCCAAACAACCATTACTTCCTATCCGCATCTTCAGGCGCCCAAGAAGAGCACAGGGTCTCCTCACCTGTCAGCAGCCAGGTGTGCATGGCACAGGTAAGAGCTCCTGGCCCCATGCCCGGGTCACCCCTCCTCCTGGAAGTGGGATACGGATTTGCTCCTGCTAAAGGACGGCCATTGGAACTTTTCATGGGGAGGGTTTGCCACAAGTCCAATAGCGACTCCCAGACACCACGATCCACAAGCCTTTACAGTAGAACAACTTCGCTTCCAAGACTAGGGTGGCAGGCTTGTTCTGTGAAGGGCTAGATCGTAAACGTTTTTGGCTTTGTGGGACCTACAGTCTTTGTCACAACTACTCAACTCCACCCCTGTGTCACAAAAGCAGCCATAGACAACTGGTAAATGAATGGACATGGCTGTGTTCCAATCAAACTTTATTTACAAAAAAAAGCAGGGGGCCGGATTTGGCTCGTGTGACTGTTCCCAGGACCCCTAGGTATCAGGCCTTACCATAGGCCAAACCAGTTCAGCAAGAGGGCCGGAGGGGAAGTTACCAGACCTTACTGTCCCCTCCTCATAATCACCTGCATACCGCAGACGTGTACCTGCGGGGTTCTAGTCTCTGGGGAGTAGTGCTGAGCTGGCCACACAGAAATCCCTATTCTCATGGGGAGACAGCCAGTAAACAAAAGATATGTGAAGTATTTAATATGTTCGAAACTGATTCAACTCACAGAAAAAAAGCAGAGGAGGGAGGTGAAGAGTTGGGAAGTTTAAATAGAAGGGCCAGGGATGTTTGAAGGAGGTGAAGGAGAAAAGCCTTGTGAAGATTTGGGGTGAAGGCACTACAGGCAAAGGAGGAACAGCAAGTGCAAGGGCCCTGTGGTGGGAGCATGCATGGAATGTTCAAGGACCAGAAAGAAGCCAGTGTGGCTGGAGCAGAATGAGAGGAGTCATAGCGGTGGCTTTGAAGAGGAACCAGTTCAAAGACTAGACCAAGGTGATCATCCAAGACTTTCCTCTTGTCCATGAAACTAAAGAATCATGAAGAAAGTCTATTTCAGTCTCTTTGAGAAAGAAAATTACAAACGGTTCTGAAATCTATGTTATTAGAAAGGGAATAGGAAGAAAACGTAAGTTAATTGGATCCCTGCCGTGTGCCAGGTAGTAAGAGGCGCGTACATGAGTCATCTCGTTAATTGTCACGACAGCCTCACGAGGTCCAATTTATCACTCTTCACTGTTGAGGAAAAGAAGGCCCAGGGAGGTGAAGCCAGTTGCCCAGGGTCACAGGAACCTAGGATTGTCTGATTCTGAAGTGTATGCCCTTTGCACACTGAGTAGTCTCTACCCTGGGAGTGTGAGGTGTGGCCACAGGGAATGAGAATACAGTTTTAGGAACCACCAGAACAAGACATGCACGTGAATAATGGTCACTCCCGAGTCAGCGCCTGGGAGGAGCTGAAACTTACGTGGATTGCCATCCTTGTTGACAACAGGTGTCCAGTGCATCGTGTCCTAGGTGACAAAGATAAAAATAGCTCTTGAAACATACAGCTCTGGACCAGAAGATGCTCAATTGAAGGATGTCGATACTATCAAGAAGAACTGCCATTTGTACAGTAACTGATGGCTTACAAAGCACTCTTTGAAGACATGAATGATTCCATGATAAAGAAAATAAAAATGTAAAGAGCAAGAGAGGAGAACGTCGCTGATGGGCACTTTTGACAGTAAATGCTGCACAGAGCACTGGGGCGGGGGAGGGGGCAGGGGGTATTGATCATAAGGGCTGGAAAAGTCCGGAAGGCTTTGCCGAGGGGTTGGACTTGAGAAACAGAGTTGGAAAAGGAAAGTCAGGAAAAGGTCATTTCATGTGAAAAAACACAGAGAACATGTACAAGGCATGGAGGGATTAGTAGAACTTAAGCTCGAAGAGAGAAGCAATCTTGATGGTGGAACATCTTGAAGACGTGCCCTGGTTAGATGTGGAGACCCTACGCTGCGGATGTGTGGAAACCTTGGAAAGTTTGTGAGCAGGAGGTGATACGTCCAAAGCCGGATCTGAGACTTCTGTGATGGGATTTAGGGAGGTTTGGAAAGATAAGACACCAGGGCAAGGACTAGTTGTCTCAGCAAAGGCCTCCCTCAGGTATGCTGCTGGTGGCCGTTTAATCTCTCCTTCTTCCTTTCTACAGAACTCAGGGGCACACGAGGGCCATCCTCCAAGCTTCTCTCCCCAGTCTTCCAGCCTTCACCCCTCTTTCTCTGGAGCCCAGGCAGACAGCAGTCATGGTGCAGGGGGCAACCCTTGTCCCAAAAGCCCAGGTGTACAGCAGAAGGTAGGCACCTGGGAAAAGGTTTAAACTGGGAGTTGACTTTGCTTCTCCTCTCTCTGTGGTCCCTGTCCTCTAAATGTTGAGGTTCAAAGGCAGAAAGAAGTGACGTTCTGGATAGAAAGAAGCCCACTTGAACAGGACAGAAATGGATGTACAGATATAAGTGAGGGTATTCCAAGGCATTGTTTCCTGGGTTCATCCCAGAAATTATGATGACTAAAACGGCCTTGGTGTGTTTGTGAAACATCATGGCAAACAGACCAGGTTCAGTGAAGCTGAAGATTGGGGTCAGGGCGCGTGGGAAAAAAATGTGGAGAAAAAGAGTAGTGGGTCCTCAGAAAGGAGTGGGGAGGTGCAGAAAGTTGGAGTCACAGCACAAAGGGGAAGAGATGACACATGTCAGCAGGTGGGAGAATGGGGACTGTAAAAGATGCAGGATACGGGGAGCTCAGTGGAGAGGTGGCGAGGAGAAGGCAAACGTGAGATGACCAGGACACAGAAGTGCTGCGTGCCACTGGGCAGAGCATCCTGGGGGGTCAGAGACCCTGAAATGTCCCAGGCACCCCACAGAGCTCACAGGGGTGGCTCATGAAGAGGTGCCCCAGCAGCAGCTGCCTCCAACTCTCAGCATATATGCCCCTCCGGAAAGAAGCAAGCTGCGAGATAAATAATCACTCTGGAAATTCCTGGGTTGATGGAGCTGTTTGTGCTGGATTGGACGGACCCTTTGCTTTCTTTTCTTTTCTCATCTCGCTTTCTCCCAACAGACAGGGTGTACCTTAGAGGGGAAGTGAATTTTCGAGGTTCCCGTGCTGAGATGCGCCCCCCGTTGCATCGATAGCGACGTGTACTGTTGTCAGTGTGTATCTGTGATACACATGTAATAGATATTTAAGCCCCAGCTTTTGATTTTCTGTAAATCAATTTTTCCAAGATTTAGCCTGTAGCCCCCTAAAACAGAAGCTGTACCATTTCTGACACAGGAATTGACTATCTTTCTCTGCATTTTACTCACACAGATGGCCGGTTTACACTCTTCTGATAAGGCAGGGCCAAAGTTTTCAATTCCATCCCCAACTTTTTCCAAGTCAACGTCAGCAGTTTCAGAGATAACCCAGCCTCCATCCTATGAAGATGCAGTAAAGCAGGTAAGCACATGATCTCGTCTTTACGGAAGACGAGTCTGACTCGGTGGACGTCATTTTACACGATGCAGCTTCACGCATGTAGATTCTGTTGTCGAGTGTGTCTGTCGCCTCCCTGCTGGAATGAGCAAAATGTCTAGATGCTCATTGTAGAAAGGTGTCGTGTGTGTAGAGATGCTGTTGAGACAGAGAGAAACGTCCAGGTGCCTGGATGTAGTGCCCACTGCCCCTGCCACTAACGCTGGGCAAGTATTCAACTGGTCTTATATAAGATGGGACGATATCTACTGTGTAAGGATTCTGGACGATGTAGCATTTATCACGTTGTCCAGACATAGCATAGGTACTCAAGTATATGAGAGTAATCGCTGGGGTGAGCGTTTCTAAGGTTCCTTGTGGCTTCATAACTCAGTGACCCTAGTAAAATCCGAACGGCTACGGAAGCTGGGTGATCACGGAGGTTCGTTGTAGCCCCGCTTCCATTTATATTTGGAAGTTTTTCAAATAAAAAGTGAAAAAAAAAGCAATGAATGATCTTATATTTCAAATCGTCTGAACTTGGATAAAGGATCAGGTGGTGCTCCAAGTGTGCTCAACCCAGAGAAGACCATCTCCATCCGTCACTGCAGCCTGGCATCCTGCAGAGCAAAACCGCAGTTAGGTTTCATTTGGCTGAGAGAGTGTTTTCAATATCAGGAGATTTTATGCAAAAAGTAGGCTTTCTCATTTCTGGAAAACCGCAGAGAACTGACAACCCTTGAGGCACATGTGTGCCGGACAACCACTGCCTGAAACAAAGTATCCGCCACCTCCTCCAACCAGAGCATGTGTTCTACCCTCTATGCCTCTCTCTGTGGGTCTATGTTTGGCTCATTTACATTACCTGCCAGACCTTGTAGCCATTTAATGTAAACGATTCATTCTCTAAGCAGTGTTCTCACCCACATTGATCGCTGATGCCTGTGTTTATTGGGACCGGGCTCTCAGACGCGTGAGATCAATATATGCCTTTGTTCTCCCCATTCCTGTGCCCTGGTGTCTGTAAATATCAACACATCCTTCTTGGGTTCAAAAGAAAAGACAAGGGCCAGGCAGACTGGACTTCCATAAACGGACTCTACTTTACAGCTCAGCTGAGCCGGACAGGAAGACATTCCCTGCAGATGTCTACAGGTTCCACGAGCTGTTGTGATGAGCAACCAGAGAAACGTGAGCCACGTTCTTGGGCCACATCCTTAGCTCCCAAACAGGCGGCAGATCCAAGTCACCTCATTTCTGATTTTGTTTATTGGGGTCCTCTCTCTCTCTTCTTCTTGGTGAGCCTGGCCAGACGTTTGTCAATGTTGTTTACCCTTTCAAAGAACCAGCCTTTGGTTTTATTGATTTTTTTTTTCTGTTGTTCTTTAATCTCTATTTTATTTATTTCCTCTCTGATCTTTATTATTTCCTCCCTTCTGCTGACTTCAGGTTTTGTTTGTTCTTTTTCCAGTTCTTTTAGGTGGTAGGTTAGGTTGTTGATTTGAGAATTTTCTTGTTTTTCGAGGAAGGCATGTATCGCTTTGAATGACCCTCTAAGAACTGCTTTTGCTGCACCCACGGATTTTGTGTGGCTGTGCTTTCATTGTCATTTGTCTCTAGGTATTTTTTTTTGTTTGTTTGTTTGTGGCACACGGGCTTAGTTGCTCCGCGGCATGTGGGATCTTCCTGGAGCTAGGATCAAACCCGTGACCTCCGCATTGGCAGGTGGATTCTTAACCATTGCGCCACCTAGGAAGCCCCTGTCTCTAGGTATTTTTAAATATCCTCTTTGATTTTATCGTTGACCCATTGGTTTTTAGTAATATGTTGTTTAGTCTCCGTGTAAGCATTTTTTTCTCATTTCTTTTTCTGGGGTTGATGTCTAGTTTCATGCCATTGTGATGGGAAAAGATGCTTGAAATAACTTCTTAAATTTGTTGAGGCTTGTTCTGTGTCGTAGCCACGTCCCTTCAGAGTGATAAAAAGTGACTGTTCTGTGCCCCGTGTGCCCAGCTCCTGGGATGGAAACGTCTCAAACAGCTGAATTCACTCGGAAGAACGCTGGGCTGGGGAGTATTCTGCCTCCTTCTCACCTTTTCTTGTTGTAGCAGATCGCTTTATTCCGTAGTTTTCCTGTCCAAAATGCATACTGTGCTTTGGTCACACGTGGTTCAACAGCCTTTAGCCAGTTGCACCCACGTTCACGGCAGCTTTATTCACGAAGGCCACAAGGTGGAAGCCACCCAAGCTGGTTGGATGGATGAATGGATAAAGCATTGATGGATGTATGGATAAGCCAAATACACACTCTGTCCATATCGATACAGTGACTGTTATTCAGCATTGACAAGGAAGGAGGTTCTGACACAGGCTACCACATGGATGAACCTTGAAGACATTGTGCTCAGTGAAGTCAGCCAGGCGCAAAGGGAAAAATCCTGTAAGAGTCCACTTACGTAACGTACCTAGAGTCATCAGATTCACAGGGACAGAAAATAGAATGGTGGTTGTCAGGGGCTGGGAGGAGGAGGTGATGGGGAGTTGTTGTTTAACGGGGGCCGAGTTTCAGTTCTGCAAGATGGAAAAAGTTCTGGAGCTGGACAGTGGTGACGGTTGTGCAACAACATGGATTCACGTAATGCCCTTGAACTGTACACTCTGAAATGGTTAAGATGGTAAATTTTATGTTGTGTATATTTTACCACAATTTAAAAACAAAACGAAACAACCTTAACCACACCTAGTTCAAAAACTTGTCGTGCTGCTTCTAATGCTTTCCTACAGAAGCGGTCGCCACGTTTTAACTTCTCTGTTCTCCTTTGGTTAATCTGCGACAGCAAATGACCCGGAGTCAGCAGATGGACGAACTCCTGGCTGTACTCATTGAAAGCGGAGGTAAGACATCAGGACGCCCTGCCCCTGCGTGTACTCTGAGGCAGGAACCCTCAGGGCCAAGGTCAGATGCTCGTTGTGAGGTGGACCAGAAAGCCGTCTTGGGGTAGTGTGTCACTCCCTCTGAGCCCGCTGTCCACATTTGGGGCAGGTGAAAGAAGGCATACGTAAGAGGAGCGGTGCTATGAGAGTGATAATAATATATGTTTTTAATAAATCGAATTTTTGAATTGTTAAAAAAAAAAGAAGAAGGCATAGATGATGATTCCTCACTGCCTTTGTCTCGTTGTCCTCGGAAATTTTTTCGCCAAACATTTTAACAGTTTTCATCTTTCAACTCAGTCCCTGTTTCCCTAAATGTTTTCTCTTGCTACACCATTTCTCCCTCCTGTCCTAACCCCAGTGTCCACCTCTTCTTAATTATAAGGAGAAGAAAGCAGAGAAAGCCAGTTTTGTGCTACCTTTTCAAAATGAACTCTAATTAGTCACCTCCCACTGATGGTCCATTCATGTTCACATGGCATTCAAGTGAAAATGATCAATGTGTTCTTTTTGCCTCCTTTTAAGTCATTGACTCATTTCTTTTTAAAAAATTACATAGTATGTGCCTGTAATTTGCAACCACACAAATGAGTAAGATCATGTAAGGAGACTGTGTAGAGAGAAAGAAAAGACTCCAGATCTGAGCCCTTAAGTAACAGCATTTAAAGTTTCGGAGAGAAACTGGCCAAGCGTCACACCAGGTTCAGTGCGGTGCCAGGCAAGGGCCCCACCTTGCTGGGGTTTGCGGCCTGATGAGGCAGACGGACAACATGCAGGTGAACAGGCAATTCCTCCATGGTAACAAGAGGGAAGAAGGAAATGATGGGCACTGGTGTATGTATCATCGTCAGTTTCGTGATGGAAGGATGAGCGAGGTCCTCTAAGACACCCTTATGTTTCAGTGAAGTGTGGGGCAAGGTCTGCAAAGAGAGAGGGCGCAGGAGGGGAGCGTGGGAGATTCCAGGAGCTAAGAACAGTGACAAATCAACCACAAGTGAATTGAGTTTCCTGGAGAAACACAGCAGGATCACTCGGCAGTATTAAGTGCCGATTGCAGGCCTATGTCACGAAGTTAAAAAGAAACCGGGCAGCTTCATTGTGTAATTTTTCTCTTGAAAGCCCAGCTGATGGAGGGCAGGCTCCGAGAAAACAGACGGCAAGACTCGTCCAGGTGGGGGTTTTGCCAAGGGAGTGTGGTGATGGGAGGGAAGGACAAGGGGATTGAGGATATTTATGAGAGAGTAGTTGTAATGGTGGGTCAAGAGTATAGCTGCACAAGGAAAGATGTAAAAACCAGGGACTTTGCTGGCAGTCCAGTGGTTAGACACTGCGCTTCCACTGCAGGGGGGCGTGGGCTCAATCCCTGGTCAGGGAACTAAAATCCCACATGCCACGTGGCACAGCCATTAAAATAAAAAAGTAAAAACCAAACGGGGCTGATGGATGTGATAAAATAGTAGAGTCAGTAGACTGGGGTGAGACGTTGTCGTCATGGGGTCCTTACCAGGTGAGCTAGAGGAATGGAGGGAGATGGACAGAGAGTTGGAAATGTTTGAAATTGAGCTTTCAGGGGGATGCAGTGTTTGGGGACAACAAGGTCCAGGGTGTGTCCAGCAGAGTGGGATGGAGGAATCACTTGGGTTGCGGGGGATGGGGTGTCAAGGAGAGGAGACGCCAGCTGGACAGCGGGTCACTTCTGGGGCTGCTGAAGTCACGGAGGATGGCAAGAGCTGAAGCGGGGGAAAAGCAGTGCACCGGGGAAAAGAGTTTTCAGTGCATGAGGAGGGGGGACCAGGTGACCGGGGGGCACGAGGAGAACAACATGACCCTCAAAACCCCTGAGGAGTTCTAAGAATGAGGGGGAGTGCCCGTCAGAGAGTGGCAGCGGGTAAGGGCCTGACGACCGTCTCCTGGCTCTGCAGCACAGGAGCCCCAGGGAGGGGGTGATGAGGACGCAGTGAGACAGCCAGGTGTCGGCGAAGAAGCAGGTAAAGGACCTGCTCTGAGCGTTCAGGAATCACAGCATAGAATTTCCAGCAGGAGAGGGTTTGGGGAGAGACCCGAGGGAAGAAGAACTGAGAATATACAGAGCCCTTTAGGGAGGAGGCCGGGTGAGGAGCAGTGAGCCTGAGAAGCGCGGCCATCTCCTGTGTCTGCATGTAAGTCATTCATTCCAAAGAGTCATACGCACGCCACGCCCCATCGGAAGTGATTGACCAGTTCCTCTTGTGTTTTCCCAACAGAAATGCCAGCTGACGCCAGAGAGGACCATTCATGTCTTCAGAAAGTCCCGAAGGTCCCCGGGTCCTCTCGCAGCCCCACTGCTGCCCTCCCCAAGCCCCCGGCTTCCTTTGAACCAATGTCTGCAGGAGGCCAGCTCGCCTTCGATCACTACAGCACCGACGGTGACGGGCACCTTGAAGTCTTATTAAATTCCCAGAGCCCCTTGGGGAAGGTGGGCGACGTCGCCCTTCTGAAAATCGGGAGCGAGGAGCCTCCTTTCGATGGGATGATGGATGGATTCTCCGGGAAGGCCTCGGAAGACCTCTTCAACACGCACGAGATCCTGCCGGGCCCCCTCTCCCCCATGCAGACTCAGTTTTCACCCTCGTCCGTGGACAGCAGTGGGCTGCCCTTAAGCTTCACGGAATCTCCTTGGGAGAGCATGGAGTGGCTGGACCTCACGCCGCCCAGCTCCACCCCGAGCTTCAGTGCCCTCTCCACCGGCGGCCCCAGCATCTTCAACATCGATTTCCTGGATGTCACGGATCTCAATTTGAATTCCCCCATGGACCTCCACTTACAGCAGTGGTAGATGCCTGACGCAACGTGCTAAGGAAGACCAGTAGGAATCCCACGGGGGAAAGCACACAACCTTAAAAAAGTACATTATTCAAAAGAAGGAGGAGGAGGAGTAGCTGGAGGAGGAGGAGTAGCTGGAGGAGGAGGAGGGGGAGGAGGAGCTGAAGAGAATTAAAAAGAAGCAATGGAGACTTCTGTGACAACCAACAGAACAAATAGGAGTCTTTTCTATACAGATAGATAATGTAATTTACCAACCTGCAGTGACTGTTGATGATTTCAGCAATGCATTCAAAAATGTGCTTTTTCAAATCAAGAATGCCAAAAAAAACAAAAATTATTCTACTGCCTTTTCAAACACCAGTCTTTTTTTCTAGCCTGTTCTTTTTCTCAGATGTTGTTGGGGCATAATCTCACTTTGTAAGCTTTTCTCATGAATTTATTACACATACTGTGGAAAGAGGTTGTAAGCTGTCTTGGGAGCACCAGGAAGCCAGTCCATCGGAGGGGATGGAAGACGTACCGTGATGCAGGCTGCTTCCTGTCTCTCCATCACCTGGCTTGCAAAATAGAAGTCAGGCCCCGTGTCAGGTTCTTAAGGCAGAACAGAGGGACAAGACCCATCCATTCCCAGGGAAGTGAAACACAGCATCCCTCAGCCCCAAAGCTGCCCCGTTGCAGTGGCCCCAGTCCTGTACCCAGGACTCCGTGTGGTCGTTGATAACAACCGACCCAACTTTGGTCCAAAGAACTCCGCCTAGAATTTCCCTCTTTCTCAGCCAGTAGCTGAATCACTCCCACTGTCTCCGTGGTGATAAGTGTTGTGAAACAGGTGAGAACCCCAAAGCAAGAAGAAAAACAAAACCTCCTGCCAGAAAGTTCTCCAGCACAACCCTCGTAAGTGTCAAAAACTGGAGATGACCAGGTAAGCAGGTCAGAAGGACCTCTCTAGCCTCAGGAAGTCGTATCAGGGGTAATTCAGACAGGACTAGAGAACATCGATTCACGTATCATGGGAATAAATACCGTGCGTTACTGTAACAGGACGTTTATTTATAGGAGTCAGACTTCTTTTTTTGTTTTCTTATTGGTGGGAGGTGGTCTACCTCTGTTTTATCTTTTTCCCACTCTACTTTTCTTTCAAGATATCCATTCTTTCTTGCTCCTCTTTTGGAGATCTTTCTTTTTCTGCCCCACAATTGGGAGAAGAGGACTTAGCTGTCAAATTCCTAATAAAGCCATATGTTCAAAAGCTGAAAATCGAGGTTCTCCTGGAGAACTCATTCTCCATATGCATGATTTGCTGCGAAAGGAAGTCAAAAGAATGTCCTTGGGAAGAAGCCAGTGACTCTGCCCATCAGTCACAAAGCTCTTTCGACCCTCATTTGGTTGACAGCAATCACTGATTTGGGTAGCTCTGGGGAAATCAGAAATCATTATATTGTGAAGATAAATATGCATTACAGTTACAAGGAGAGAGAATTTTAGGTCTGGGTTTCTGAAAGAAAACACAATGGCACGTTGCGAAGAATGGAAGGAGAGAAGATGGTGGGCTCGTGTGCATTCCTCCTCGCCTCTCGTGCTTTTGCTGGGAGGTGAGAACTTACATTGCAGGGTCGTGTCTCTAAGGCTCACTGTGGTTCCAACTCACCGTTTCATAGTGTTGCATGCTGTAGGAAGTAGCTATTGCTGTTTGTATTTTTTATTTAAATCACTAAAGCACTGTTTTCTTCTTTTGTAAAAAAAAAAACAACAAAAAAAAAAACAAAAAAAAACATTGTTCACTGCTCACTTATGGAGAAAATAACCAATCATGTTGTGATTTTAGAAGTTCTCTTTTTGAAAAAAACCAAAGATTTAAAAGTCATTCCGTTGTTAACTTGTAAACGTGTGTGAACACAGAGTGTTTTTGGTGACTGCTGCTCTGAAAGCTGCCAGATCTTATTGTGGGGTGGAGAGGGGGAGGAGGGGTATATAAATATATACACGAACACACACGTGTGCATGTGTCTGTAGACATGTACATATGTATGTGTGTGTCTATAGGTGGGTGTGTATATGTGTGTCCGTATAGACACATGCATATGTACGTACACATACACACGTGTGTGTGTGTGTATCTTCAAGGCAGTGTCACAGAGTGCTACACCAAAAGCCTTAAAGCCTCCTTCTGCTGTGAAATGATCTTGGGCTTTCTCACTACGAGTTCCTGATTAATCACCCAGACTACACGTTGCCTCTCTGTGGATGACTCATGGCTCCAACCCAGTGACTCACAGCCACCTGCCTACCGTGAACAAGCTCGTCTTGACGATACAAGCTCGTCTTGACGATGACTGTGATGGGAAAAGACAGAAGCACGTCACCCGTGGTCGCTGGAAGGGCACACCCGCCTCTCACGGGAGAGCACCCCTGGAAGAGGACAGTCGTTTTACATTCCTTCGCCTGCACTGTGCTTGAACAGAGCCACGCGGTGCATTTTCCACTTTGCTTTGATGTCTGTCATGAGAACCAAAAATCTAGAGGGGAAAACTGCCTGTCTCTTCTCTGACGATGGAGCTATGGGGAAGAAAACCTTCGTGACACATTCCTCACATTTGTGTATTCCTTAGACGTTGACGTGTTGTGTGGATCTTGACAAAGCTCGCTGGTCCGTCCATTTCTCATGTGCCACCTTGTGTGATTTTTTAATGTTATTTTTGTCCCCCTTCCTTTGGAAAACAATCGCACAGGAATCTCTGAGACTCTGGTCTGAGTGTCAGTTATTTTTTCCTTTGGGTATTTCTATCTGACGGGCTAGGCTCTGTTAGGAGGCCTCTGTTTGTAAGACTATGCATTCTCGTTGGGATATTTTTCGGATATTTTCTGGCACTGACATACACGTCTCACAGTTAACAAAAGATATTTGCTACTAGAAACCGACACACAGCCCAGAGCAGACTCCTGGATCATTGGTTTCAACCTACTCCCACAGTCCCCACCCACCACGTTCACTCTGTCTCCTCATAGATCAGATGCGAGATTGGCAAAATAAAACCAAGGATAATTGGGAGGAGGTTGATGACGTTGTTTGTTCCCAGATCAGCTGTGTTAATTCATCCGTCTCCTAGAGGGAGTTTTTATCAACGTTCTTTTAAACTCTTAGTTGTGCCTTCTTTTCTGATGACAAATTGGGCGTGACTAAAAGATGCAAAGAGACTTAGGAAGATGGCCATGGTCAAGGTTAGCCTGAAACTAACCACACGTAGTTCTCTTAAGACCCCTGGGACATCCCTGTGGAAAAAAGCAGACCTGCAGACATTTGCAGCTTTTCTCACTGCTGGTGCAGTACATTCACACTTATCCAACTGAGTCAGGAAATGCCTTTGTGCAAATGCTTTCATTAAGCCACTGCTCACTAGACGCTCAGCTTTTAACAATGTTATTGAGATGGCACACACTCTACTATAAAGGAGAGGGAGAGAGCGGGGGAAAGGAAAAAAGGAAGGAAGGAAGGAGAGGAAGGTCCTCGCCTCTCAGTTCAGCTAAGACACAGCATTATGAAAAGCAAATCACAAAATTTTGAATAAGAAACCATTCTCTCCAATGAAATGATTGCACTGGTAAGTGAGGAAAGCAAGAGGGACTTCATCTGAATAGTCAAGGGTCTGTGAACTGGTGGCCTTTGCCATTCAGAAACATTTATTTCCAATATGAAAGAATCAAAAACCTACCCCAAGCATTCAAGACAGTCCTTTTCCAAAAATATTTAAACTCCATCAGCTCTTCTAGAAACCAATGCTGGCCTGGCCGAAAACTACCACATCCAACTTACTCATCCAGTGGCTGAGTACTTGCTGTCCCACCTGTGCAAAGCACACAAACCCGCAGATGTCCAATACCATGTGAACTCTGCACAGATGGTTCAGATTTTGAGTGATTGGGGACTTGCAAGAACACTGGGAATCTCCCGACCCTCCAACCAGAAACCCTTTACCTATGATGACAAAGGGGTCTTCATTTTCCCTAAAGGGGACAGCCCCTTTTTAGCTAAAAGCTACACCCCTGCTAACATTTTTTTCTCTTCTGTGACCAAACAGCAGCAACATATCACTTAGAGATCTTTCCATACTTCCACCGCTTAAAACATCTGTGAGAGCTTTAGTGTTTGTTTTCATTGGCAGATACAGAAGCCTCTTGAAAATCAGGGAAGGATAAAGGAAACACTTTTTTTTTGCTCCACCTCATAATCTTGATCTTCAGAACAAGCTCTCCAGACCAAAGTGACACGTACAGGGGTAGGGGGTGTCCATGGGGAGCCTCCATCTTGTAGGAGAAAAGCTGCAGGGTTGTGAGGGCAGCTTGGCCGCCTTCAGGGCTTGGCTGTGGTCCCCACAGGGGAGGTCCACAGATGCACACAGTTTGCTATCAGCTATGAGAGAACTCGGAGTAAAAGAGTCTGGAGTCTTTGTTTTCCTGTAAATCCAGTAGAAACCAGCAGGGTGGTTCAGATGCTGAAACTGCTGAGGCTTTGTAAGATGACCTTACTAGACACACAGAGTCCAGGTCCTGGAACAAGACAGTCCTGTAAGTCTGAGAGCTGCTCTGTGGGGTAAGGAGCTGGGTTTGATTCTGGAACCCACATTTTCAGAGGAGCCCTGTCTAGGTTGAGACTACGCATTAAGGGATGATTTTAAGACTGGATAAGATCTGAGAAAAAGTCCTCTATCATCTTCCAGGGAGGTTGTAGTTGGACTCAATTGAGTTTGATAACATGTGAATCATTTCCCTCCTGAGAGTAAGAGTTGGTGGACTCTAGGCTTCTAGAATCCTACGGATTAAGACCAACTCCTGATTGTCTCTTGCGCTTATTTTAATCCCCTTTGGCCTCATGGACACTGGTCATGTGAGTGTCCTGTACGTGCTTGAACAGCTACTGAGGGTTTATGGGAAAAGGGAGTATACCATTGGGGGTCCTGGAGGCTGTTCTAATGTTTTCCAAAGGAAGGGAACCCACACCGCTCCCCAAAGTTCTCTCCAACGTGCCCGCAGTGAGGAAAGAGGGCAGTGTGTGGCTGGGTGCTTGAAATCCTCCCTTGATGAAACACAAAGAGGCACTTTGCCAAGAAATCAAAAGAGCCAACGCATGTCCTCTGCAAGGACACTACGTGGTGGAGTTTTCACGTCGGCCTCCTTTGCTAGATGATACATAACTAGAGAGAAATGTGAGTGACCAGGAAGAGAAAAGAAGCTATGGCTAAATACCAAAGTTGGCATGTGTTCTTTTTTAAAATATATATATATTTTTAAATAAAATGTTTATTTTAGAAAGAGATGGAAGCCTTCTTTCTTGACTATGTGATATCCCAGGCACTGTGCTGTTGTTCCATTGAATTCTCACAAGGGCACCACGAAGCCCTGCTATGATTATCCCCAGTTTACATGAAAGAAGCTGAGTTTGGAAAGGCTAAATTAATCCCTTACAGTTACACAGCTAAAAATTGGCAGTCATCGCACTGTACTTATCTCCAGTGTCCCTGATCTGAAACACTGCACATCTCACCCACATTTACCACTGAAATGCTAATAAAATGAGGACTTTGGTGAAAGGGAACAGTCTGCAGTTACATATGCTATTAAAACACGTGCACGGATAACTTAGCCAACCCAACGTTCTCATCAGTTTAGCAACTGAGCAAACTGAATGGTGATGTAGAGCAAATTGGGCATCAAGGTGATCTATAAAATCTGTAGAGACTCCCCAAGGAAGACTGAGTTTTTAATCTGCTTGCCTCCCCTAAATTGATTCCTGACCGTCATTTTCTCATCAGTGAATATATAAACCACATGGAGGAGCTGAGATTTTGTGAAAGAGCCCTGGAATGGGGGTCCTCAGCTCTCGTTCAGACTAGAGTCGATCTTGCCCCATGCCATGGCTCTGCGTTCCCTGCTCTGGCCTTACTTTCCGGTGGGTTCTCCCCACGTAGAAGCAAGAAGGTCACAGGTTGCCAGAAGCCCCAAGGTGTTCATCCTGCCAGATTAGTAATTCCAGCAAAAAGAAAGTTTCTCATTCCTAAGAGTCGCAGCAGAAATCTGACAGCTGCCTCTCAGTGATCTCATCTGTGAACCCATCTCTGTGGCCATGGGCATGAGATACAGCTTCATCCACAGGGCCTGGACCCCCTGTTTAGCCCTGAGCTGCAGCGTGGGATCCTTTGAATCTTGTGCACTAACAGTAGAGAAGGTGAGATTTTCCAAAGGAAGGTGGAGGTGCTATTACCAAAAGGTGGAAAGGATGCACAAACTATAGATGAGTTTGTACGACCCCTGTTTATGAGAAGTTTGCCCCCTGGTGGAGGAGACAAACAAGGAATGACAACATGTCAAGTGCTTACATGGGAGTAAGTGTATTCTGCTCCCATGTGGTGTGTGCTAGAGAAAGGGCATTGAGGAAAGCCTGGGGTGGAGAGGATAGTCAAGAAGGACTCTCCAGAGGAGAACACCAAGCCAAGATGGTTATGACAGTGGAGTTAGCCAGGCCAAGGCCAAGGCACAAAACATTCCAAGCAGAAGGAACAGCCTGTGTAAAGGCCTGGAGATAAATGAGAATTTGCCGTAAGTGTGAACTTATCTTTAAAACATGAGGGCATCATTGAAGCATTTTCAGCAAGTAAGTGCTACAATAATCTTTATACTTTATTTTTTTTTAATTTTTATTTTTTATTGACGTGTGCTTGATTTACAATGTTTCCGGTGTACAGCAAAGTGATTCAGTTATATATATCTCTATTCTTTTTCAGATGCTTTTCCATTATAGGTTATAACAAGATATTGAATAAAGTTCCCTGTGCCATACAGTAGGTCCTTGTTTATTTTTATATCTAGTAGTCTGTATCTGTTAATCCCAAATTCCAAATTTATCCATCCCCTAAATATTTAAATTTACATTTTAGAAACAGAACTCTGGCTACAGTGTGGAAATGGATTAGAGTAACAAGGGTAAGGGAAGGGCAGCCCAGGAAATTGTGAATTCATTTGAGAAATCATTGGTGCTCTCCTTAGTCTACAGACATGAAAACGTCAAAGGAAACTCAACGTATTGAATTTAGCACACGAGGAATGACGGAGTAAGGGCAGGGGTTAGAGTGAAGGTAGAACCTACGATCCCACAGTAAACCAGCCAACAAGCAGGTGGTGACTCGGCTACGAAAACAGTGGAAGGAACAGAGAGATGAAGGTGGGTTTGAAACGTGATTGGAGTGGAAAGTATGGGACGTGATCATTGGGTGTGGATGGCAAAGGAGAGAGAGGATTCAGATCTGGGAGGGGTAGGTGGATGTCCAGTGTTACCTTAGTTCCGTTCACAGAGGCAAAAGGCCAAAATGAGTGACTTAACAAGAAAAATTGCGAATTTGAGTTTTGAGTGTCTAGTGTCTGTAGGACACCCACGTCAGAAGCATTAATGAGAGAGGTCTGGAACTCAGAGTCCTTTAAGTCGAGATTTAGAGATGAGAGGAGTCAGCACATGGACGATAACTGAAATCCTGGGAATGCCTGCGACCTACACAACGTGTGGAGTGAGGAGAAAAGAGGATGCTGAGGGCCACCCACGTGGTAAGAGATTGGTGGAGAGGAAAGGGTGTGGCTAGAAAAACAGGAAGAAGACCAGAAGGAGGTGGTATCCCAGGCTTGGAGGCAGGAGAAAATGTCAAGAAAAGAGAGTCTTCAATCCTGTCTAGTGCTACTGTTTCAGTAAGGTAAGGAATGAAAAGGGTTGCTTGATTTAATAATGAGGTGGTGGGTAACCAAGGTGAAAGCATTTTGGGTGCAGTGGTAAAGCCAGGCGGGTGTGGACCGAGGAACTGAAAGGCGTTGAGGAAAGAGAGGCAGTGAATTCAGCATAGCCTTTCAAGAAGCATGCCCATGGAGGAAGAAGACACACAGGACCAAAGCAGAGTCAGACATGTAAAGGATTGCTTTCCAAGAGGAGAGATATCTGAGCTAACTTAAACGCGCATGGGGATTAGGTGGTACACACAGGAGAGAAGGCGGTAGAGCTACGCAGCTGTATCACCTTTTATTTCTCCAGTCTGGTGTGGATGGACGTTTCCATTTTTGACGACCGAAAATGTTGCTGATACAAACAGCCTAGCGCATGCCTTTTGGTACTGATATGTACACATTTTTGTTGCACATGTGAAATCGTTGGGTCATGGGGTTTGCATACTTCTAAGCCTTAGCTGATCATGTAAAACAGCTTTCCTGAGGGGCTTGTCCTGATGCACCGCCCATCAAAATATACGAGCTTCAGCTGAGCTACATCCTCGCCAGTGCCTGGTTTTGCCAGTCTTTTTCAGCTTAAGCCATGCCATGGGTGTGTTTTGGTATTCCACTGTAAACTCGATTGGCATGTATTGGGTGACGAATGAGATTCAGCCACTTTTGGATTCGTCTCTGCAGTAAGGTGACCGTTCATGTCCCCCGTCCATTTCTCGTGTAGGTTTTCTGCCTTTTTCCTGTTGTAGAATTCTTTTTCTATTCTGGAGTTGAATCCTTTGACTATTATATGGTTTGCAAGTAACTGCTCCCAATCCGAGGATTTTTTTTTTATTCTTTTAATGGTATTAACTGATAAAGTCTTTTGGTGTTAAGTAATCCCATTTATCAATATTTCCTTTAAGGTGAGAATTTTTGGCATCATGTTTAAGAAATCATTCCCTACCCCAAGGTCCTATAGAAAATGTTCTTTATTTTGATTTTTATTTCTTTTGGGAAGAATAATTTTTTCAGAGAATGGGTGGCTGATAAACCTTTCCAGTCATTGCATGTTTTAAAATGACTTTGTTTTGCCCTTGTTTGTGAATGTCAGACCAGATGTAGAATTTTTGAGTCGCACTTGAGTTACGACCTATTTCCATTGGAGCTCTGTAAACATGGCTCCAAGTTTTATTGCACTGAGTGTTGCCAGTAAGAAGCATGAAGGAATCAGCTTTGCTTTTCTTTGGGGACAAACTTTTCTCTGAACAGTACTTGTATACGTTTGTATCTATCTTTGTTTTTTTGTTGTGGTGGTGATGGTTGTTTTATTTTTTGAAGTATAGTGGATTTACAATGTTGTGTTAATTTCTGCTGTACAGCAAAGTGATTCAGTTATATATATGTGTGTGTGTGTATATATATACACTTTTTTATATTCTTTCCCATTATGGTTTATCCTAGGATACAGAGTATAGTTCCCTGTGCTATACAATAGGACCTTGTTTATCCACTTCATATATAAAAGCTTACCTCTGCTAACCCCAGCCTCCCACTCCATCCATCCCCCAGCCCCCTCCCCATCTTGGCAGAGGTTGTTGTTTTAGATTGAGGTATAATTGACATATAACGTTATGTGAGTTTCAGGTGTACAACATAATGATTCGATATTTGTATATATTGTGAAGTGATTACCATAATAAGTCTAGTTAATATCCACGCCGCATAAATTACAATTATTTTTCTTATGATGAGAACTTTTAAGATCTACTCTCTTAGCAACTTTCAAATATGCAATACAGTATGTGTCTACCTTTGGAATTCAGAAGTTTTACCAAGATACATCTGGGCTCCCACCTCTACCCCGTGCAGTAATGGTTTCTGGCACATTATGAATGATTTCCGTTTTGATTTGGGCCCTTCTCCAGCTGTGCAAAATATCTTTTTAAGAATTTTGATGCTATTTTCTTCGTCTGCCCTGGAAATTCTATTACATATATATATATTTTTAATGTTCTGAAAAAGATTCCGTGTCTCTCTTCCTTTTGCCTTCATTTCATTGAATTACCTACTTTTTTCCTCCGAATTTTGGGAGCTTTATCCCAGCCCATCTTGGAATGCACCAATTCCACTTTGGGCTGTGCCAAATCTGCTGTTTCCTGGCTCTATTGAGTTTCATTAGTTTAGAAGTCATGTGTTTCTTATCCAAGAGCTATTTCTTGTTTAATATGGCTCTTTTTCATGGCAACCAGCTCCTGTCATATTAAAGCAATGTTCTCTCTGTTCTCACCAAGAATACAAATTAGCCTTTAAAAATATATTTCCCTTACTTCCTGCTTAACTTTCTCACTGGAGGACATTTCTCTGAGCTCTCAGATTCGCCTCTCTGTTTTGTGGAGGTAACGACCTGTAATAAAAGCACAGGCACCAGAACTAGCAAAACCTGGGTTTTCACTCCAGTCGTGGCGCGTGAATGACTGTTCACAGAAACTCTCTGAGCTTTGATTTATTCGATGGCTGTAATAAACCCTGGTCCCAGAGTTCTTTTAAGGACTAAATGAGATGATGCCTGTTGAGATGCTTGTGATGGTGCCTAGCTACCTGGTTTATCCACATCTTAGCATCACTAGCCAACATCCCTGTCGTCATCACCATCTTTACTATTAGACTGAGCTGCTGAGTCCTTTTTTTTTCTCTTTGTTCGTTCTCAGGTGGAGAGGTCTGGTTAGTCAGGATCTGGTGGCTGAGATGGTGGGGGAGGTGGTCTGTTAGAGATGGTGTTGGTCTCCATTTAATTTCCCGCCAAAGGTTACCATACATAGTAACATCTTCCTGGCCAGCTTCCCTGACTCAGAATCACTGGTACCATTTTCTGCCAAGATATCAAGTGGGACCTTTCCCGAATTTCCACGAGTGAAATAGAATTTCTCTAATATGTATGTACATATGTATGTATATTTGAATTATTTCAAAATGATATTGGAGGAAGAAATGAGTCAAATCTACTGGCTGTAGTTAACTTTTTGGTCCGCAGAGTTGAAATTTTTTTCAATTAATTAATTTATTGGCTGCGTTGGGTCTTCGTTGCTGTTCGTGGGCTTTCACTAGTTGAGGCAAGCGGGGGCTACTCTTCCTTGCAGTGAGCAGGCTTCTCATTGCAGTGGCTTCTCTTGTTGCGGGGCATGGGCTCTAGGCTCTCAGGCTTCAGTAGTTGTGGCTGGCAGACTCTAGAGCACAGGCTCAGTAGTTGTGGTGCACGGGCTTAGTTGCTTCGAGGCATGTGGGATCCTCCTGGACCAGGATTGAACGCATGTCCCCTGCATTGGCAGGCAGATTCTTAACCACTGCGCCACCAGGGAAGTCCCCCCAGAGTTGAACTTAAACTTTACTCCAAATAAAGAGAATTAACACATGAAAGAGCTTAGATGAAAATACAGTTGACTATTTCTACCCTTTGGGGATAGGGAAGCCTTGCTCAGCATTAAACTAAAGGCATAAAACATAAAGGAAAAGATTGATGGATTTGACCGCATTAAAAATGTAAAATTCCTGGAAGACAAAAATCAACATTAGAGATTTTAAAAAGGGAAGGCCGAGCTAGAGGGAACATTTGCCGTAAGATGCAATAGCATTAGTAAAGTTAATATAACTAAAGAGCTTTTTAAAATCAATGAGAAAATATGCAACCCCCTATGAGAAAACCAGGCTGAGGACATGACGAAGTGAGCGATTAACTGAAGAAGGAATACTCACAGCCATGGAACGTGTGAGAAAAATGTTTAATGTGAAAGAAAAGAAAAACCCTGCAAATTAAAAGAGCACTGAAATACGGTTTCTCGGCTATTCATCTGGCAGGATTATTAAAGGTGGTAATATCCCATGTAGGTCAGGGTGTGGGAAGATAGGACATTTATGCATGGTAGGTGGACCTGCAAAATGTCTCCATTTTTTCATCTAGAGGATAATTTGGCAATATAAGAATAAACTTGAAAACGTGACACTCTGATACAGAAATACTTTTTTTAAATTGAACTATAGTTGATTTACGATGTTGTGTTGGTTTCAGGTGTACAGCAAAGTGATTCAGTTTTTTATATATATATATTTATATATATATACATATATGTATATTTCAGTTTCTTTTCCATTATAGGTTATTACAAGATATTGAATATAGTTCCCTGTGCTATATAGTAGGTCCTTCTTGTTTATCTCTTTTTATACATAGTGGTATGTATCTTGATGCAGAAATTCTACTTCTTTAATTTTGATGTTAAGAAAGTATATGTGCAAAGTTTCAGCCACCAGCATGCTAACCACAGAGCTATTTAGAATAACAGAAGATGGGAACGAACACATTGACCTAACAAGTGTGATCCCACTTGTGAAATATATTTATAAATTCATAATGTTATCTTGGTTGGTAAGAACAGGCACGGCTTTTAGTTTTAAATTTATCTGAGCTATTCATTCCTCAATAAGTACCATGAAAATGTGTGTGCATTTATAGGAAACACCTATACTGTTAGATTTTGTTCGTTAACGTTCTATGAGTGGATTAATTTTATTCATAATTTTTGTATCTGTTCTTGAGATACTGGCTTGTTGTTTTTGTGTTTATTTCATGTGTGGTATCTTCATCAGGTTTGGTTACAGGGTGAGGCCAGTTTCATAAAATGGACTGGGTTGTTTTCAGTTTATTTCTGTGTGCTGGAACACTTCAAATAGCAGAGGAAGGATCTGTTTCTTGAATCTTTGAAATACATTTATAGGTTAAATGAAATAAGTATATTTTAAATAAGTGAAATTATCTGAGCCTGACTACTTTGGGGAGTGTTGTTTTGTAACAACTTCTCCAATTTCTTCAGTGTTCTTGGTCTACTCCTTCTTGCTACCTATTTTATTTTTATTTTTTTTAATTTATGTTATTGAGGTATAGTTGATTTACACTGTCATGTTAGTTTCTGGTGTACAGCAAAGCGATTTAGTTATACATATATATACACATCCTTTTTAATGTTCTTTTCCATTATGTTTTTATCGCAGGATATTGAATGTAGTTCCCTGTGCTACACAGTAGGACCTTGTTGTCCATCCATTCTGTATATAATAGTTTGCATCTGCTAACCCCAAACTCCCAATCCACTCCCCGCCCCCCGCCCTTGGCAACCACACGTCTGTTCCCTGTGTCTGTGAGTCTTTCTCTTTTGTAGGTAAGTTCATTTGGGTCATATTTTAGATCCCACATATGAGTGATATCATATGGTATTTGTCTGTCTGACTTACATCAGTTAGGAAGGTAATTTCTAGGTCCATTCATGTTGCTGCTAATGGCATTACTTCATTCTCTTTAGTGGCGGAGTAACATTCCGTTGTCTGTACACCACAGCTTCTTTATCCATTCCTCTGCCGATGAACATTTAGATTGTTTCCACGTCTTACCATTGTGAATAGTGCTGCTATGAACATAGGGGTCTTGCTACCTATTTTTTTTTTTTGGCTGCGCCACGCGGCATGTGAAATCTTAGTTCCCTGACCAAGGATTGAACCTGTGCCCCCTGCATTGGGAGTGAGGAGTCTTAACCAGTGGACTGCCAGGGAGGTCTCCATTGCTACCTATTTTAAAAACATCTGTAGCAATATATTTTTTCCTAGTGAAAAAAGAGCTTACTTTAAAAGAAGTAGACATAAAATTGCAAAAGTACTCTCACAATTTTTTTTGGCATCCATGATTAAATCCTTTTTCTCATTCTTAAAGTTATGTTTCAGTTTTTCTTTTTTCCCTTTCCTTAGCTCTATTCATTTTATCTATCTTTTAAAGTAGGGAGCCCTAAAATGAATTCATCAGTTACTCCCTTAATTTCAGCTGTGGTCTGTATCCACATGTGCTTGGGAGCCAGGGTGACGGACAGGCAGTCCCCTGGGGGAAGTTTACCTTATGGCACTGACAGATGAAGATGACAAGGGGAAAAGGTACAAAGCCTCTTAATGCATTGGGTGGAGGTGGCACCTGTCACTTCCACCCACATGCCATTGGTCAAAGCAGTCACATAGCCAAGTCCAAAGTTACTAGGTAGGGAAATACACTCTGCCCATCACAGGCTCTGGCAAAGATATAGATCCAAGGAGAGCTGAAAAATTGGAGTTGATCTCCCCAAAGACGGGAACATCTGTCATCCTGCTTAAAAGATACTTTGGACCAACAGATACGTTTTCATGGTGTAAGTTTTATACTTGCTGGTATAAAGGTGATTGGAATCTGAAAAGGTAATAATATCCTTCAGTTATAGCATAGCAGTGAATATAAACTTGGACATATTAAACCTGGAAGGCTTAGGCATATCCAGGCCAACAGCAATTTACTGAGCAAGTAGATTGGTCAATTGGTTGATTTCCCAAAACTTAAGACTTAGAGATCTTGGACTATAAACGCCCATATCATAGATGAGGGAAGAATAGCCTGGAAGGTCAAGTAAAATGACCGGCCATAATTATACTGAATTTGTCACTTTCTGTTTTGTTGTTCTCTCTTCTGGTGGACTGTGTATTCTTTTTTAAGTTTTAAAATTGAACTAGAGTGGATTTACAATGTTGTTGTGTTAGTTTCTGGCATACAGCAAAGTGATTGTGTATATATATATATATATATATACACACACACACACATATATATATATACACACACACTTTTTCATATTTTTCCATTATGGTTTATTATAGAACATTGACTATAGTTCCCTGTGCTATATAGTAGGACCTTGCTGTGACTCTATTTTATATATAGTAGTGTGTATCTGCTAATCCCCAACTCCTAATTTATCCCTCCCCCCACCCCCTTTCCCCTTTGGTAACCATAAATTTGTTTTCTGTGTGTGTCTGTTTCGGTTTTACAAATAAGTTCATTTGTCTCATATTTTAGATTCCACATATAAGTGATATCATATGGTATTGGGACCTTGTATTTTGAATTCTGTTCTAAAGACCAGTGCTGTCGAATATAACTTTCGGTGATGATGTAGATGTTCCATTTTACACTTTCTAATATGGCAGACACTAGCTATGTGTGGTTTTGGGGGATTTGAAATGTAGTTAGTGTCGTTGAGGAACTAAATTTCTAATTTTATTGAACTTAATTTAAACTTAAATTTAAAGAGACCATGTGTCTCTAGTGACCCCTGAGTTGGACAGGGCAGCTCCAGCCAATGCTGAGACTCAGAATGAAGATGTTAAAACCCGCTCTAAGTCAGGGGCTCCCACGTGGAATATCAGATTTCAAAGGAAATGGGTCTCAGATAAATAGTACTACAACATCGTTGAAGCATGTCAGAAGCCCCTATTGTGTTGCTCAAAGCAAGTCATGTGGCCACATTTAAGGTCCAAAGTAGGAAGTGTAACCCTTCCATAGATCAGAGTCAGGTATAAAATAGAATTTTCTTTCTTCTTTCTCTTCCCCCTCCTTCTCCTCCTCCTCCTTGTCTTCCTTTCTTCCCTTCTCCCTCCACCTCCCCCTCCTTTCCTCTCCCCACTCCTCTCTCTTCCTCCTTCTCCTGCTTTTCATCTTCTTCTTTAAATGCACTTCATTGAAACATTCAGTCCCTTCTTCTGGTGGTAGGAATTAAATGTCAGGTACTTTGGGGCTTCTTGATGCCACACCTCAGCCATTGCTGCCTTCTCAGCATCTCTGATGCCAGCAGCATCACATCCAGCTCTTTCTGGTACCTTTGTAAGCCCTCCGGACACACACGGCGCGTGGCTTGGTGCGGGGAAGTCTGGAGCCACCACAGGACTGTGTTTTGGGCACTCCAGGCCCTCTACATGGAGGGTCTCTGTGGCCTTTGCTTATGACCCAAAGCTGTTTGATCTGTCTGCCTCCAACCTGCCTGTACCCAACTCAAATTTTGACCCTGAGAAGGGCAAGGGGCAAGTCGCTGTCTCAGAGATGCCCGCTGTAGTAGTCAGCTTAGCCTCAGCGATGCTGCAGTAACAAGCAATCCCACACCTCGGACTCACAACAACAAAGGTACTGGTTTTCACAGGTGGCGCAACGTGACTCTGATCCACAGCAGCCCCTAACTGGCTCACTGCTGGCCTCACAGCAGAGTGAACAAAGAAGGCCGTAGGATCACAGAATGACTCTCAAAACTTCTGCTCTGAAGTGGCAAGAATCACTTGTGTGCATATTCTATGTCCAAGGAAAATTGCACGATCCATCTTGACCTCAATGAGAAGAGGAAGTTTAATCCCTTCCTATAGGGATAGGCAGTGAAATTTCTGAACAGTAATAAAATCTGCACATTCATCATCTACTTTTCCTCTCCCTCTCTCCCCTCCCGCTCCCCTATCATACTCTTCAACACGCCACAGCCTATGGGTTCTTTATCTAGAATAGGCAGGATAGGATGTTCTTCAAACTCTGCTATTTATGGCATAGACTATTAACATTCCAAAGCCCACAGTCTTGAAACTCAAAACCCCTTTCTTTAAAAACTCTATTCTCTCACATGTGTTTCTGAAGCCCTGCTTTGAAAGATCAGTAGGGTAGGCTTGACACTCCTTGCTCTTTTTTCTGCACTGTCATCCCTTCCCTGGGGTAGGAGGCAGAAAAAGCCCTGGCTGAATGGAGGGAAAGCTCATAGGAGAGCAGAAATTTGTGAAGAAACCATCAGTTAATAAACTATTATTGGGCCACACTCTAGCAGGGTAGGCTGTCTTTTGTGGAGAAGCAGAACTGAACTGAAATATCTCAGGATCGAAGGCAGAGGCTGGCATGATATTGGAGTGGTCTACCAGAGTTCTGGAGGACTAACGCTGCCCAGTAGAACCTTCTGAGATAATAGGAATGGTCTAATTCAGTGCTGTCCAATATGGCAGCCCCTAACTACATGGAGCTATGAAGCCCTTAAAATGTAGCTAGGGTGATTGAGGAACTACATTTTAAATTTTAAATAATTTTAATTTCAATAGCCACGTGTGGTTGGTGGCTACTGTACTGAACAGTGCAGTTCTAGATGTTACCAAAAACAGTGCTACTAAAAGTCCTCCAGTGCCCTTAATGCCTCACTACTATGTATACATATAAAATCATAATATGCCTTGGTTTTTTTTAAAAAATCCCCAAGTGGAAATAACTTCAGTTTGTATAAAAATTAATTGATATTATAGACATAACACAGTTGGTTAAAACCAAATAATGCCTTCACTTATTAATTGGCTAGAGCTTCTGACCTAATAAGCTGAGGCTAAATTCACAATTAATTAAAGATTGCATGTTCATTCAGCCAAGACATGCCTCAAACCATCTTTTGTTCATCTGGCCAGCAAGATACTTAGACCCATATTTAGGACATCATGCAACTATAATCAACGTATGCAAAATATCCCATTTCAAAAATGTTCTTTCATTTATCAGATTAGTGATTCTGTTGTAGGAATAGCATTCTTCTCTTGCACTCACTATAATCATATTTGTAGTAAATGAAGATGATACAATGTACTACGTAGAAATTTAGATGTTATTTGTTGGTAATTTAGCAAATAGTTCTCTAACTTTCTGTCTCTCAGGCAGTATTATTTCTCTATTAGAGATGAGAAAACAGAGGCTTAGAGAGGGTATGCACTTTTCCCCTAAGGTTATATAATTGGTATTTGTAATTCTAATGTAAAGTCCTATGGGTTTGATTCAAAACCGCACTGAACAACACTCTTACTTGGTAGATAATGATAAAACCTAACTGCAGTCACCTTTGTTTTCCTAAGGATAGAGGCTGCAGAAGGTCAGACCCCTTTACAAGAGCCAGCTGATGCCAGTGGGCTGCTGCTGTGTAGGACGCTGCAGGCGGGTCACAGCTGATGGCCCTTCATCTTCAGCGGTGGAAGGAAAATGAGGTTGGCCTCTGAGCCAGACGAGAAGTTGTCCTGGTCAGTTTGGTGACCACGATGCCACTATCATTATATTGGCTTCTGGTTACCTACTAGATTTGGGGAAAATCGAGGATCATGCTTCTGGGATGCAAACGATGCCTGGTCCAAAATCTGCCCACCCACCCGTGCGCCCCAAGCTTAGCCCCGCCCCTCAGTGTTAATCACGTGCAACTTTGGAATGAATCCTCCTCTTGGGAATTCAAAACAGCGGTGCCTCACGTTCACTTAGAATACAAACGGGTGGTGGCCAGAAGGGAGGAGGGTGGGGGGGATTAAGAGGCTGAAACCTACAGTTGCGTAGTAAGTCACGGGGATGTAATATACAGCGTAAGGGATATGGTCAGTAATACCGTGATCCCTCTGTGTGGGGACGTGGGGTTACTAGACTTACGGCGTTCATCACTTCATGACGTATGCAAATGTCATCATTCTGTAGTACACCTGAAACTAACAGGATCCTGTAAGTCACCCTCACCTGTATTTCATTAAAAAAAAAAAAAAAAAAAGAGGCAACGGAAGACCGATGCTCTTTAGGTGCCGTGGTATTCTTGGTCCCACTGTGTGACTAAAGCAGGAACCCCCTTCCCTCCCCAGCACGCGAAGCGCAAAGCCGCCGGCCACGCCGCCCGCGCGCACCTCGGCGCCCCGCGGCACGTGGAGGCCCCGGCCGCAGGCCAGGTGGGCGCCGGGCGCGGAACTACAAGTCCCAGGGTGCGCGGCGCCCTGCGCACAGGCGCAGCGGGGACCCCCGGCCGGCCGGCCCGCCCGCCCGCCAGCTTGCGGAGCCCCGGGTCCCGCGCGGGAGCCGGGCTGGGGGCAGGCAGCCGGGGCGGGCCCGGCGGCGCCCAGGGCGGCCCGGGCGTGGCGATGGAGGCGCCGCGGCGCGCGTGAGGAGGCGGCGGCGGCGGCGGCGGCGGCGGCGGAGGATGCGGCAGCCGGCGCCGCGGCGGCAGCGGGAGTAGGCGGGGGAGCGCCGGGGAGGCAGCCGCGCGCGCGGGCCCGACGGCTCCGGAGGCTCCGCAGTGCCGGCTCCGCGCGGGGGGCCATGTAAGCCGGCGGCGGGCTCCTGGCTGCCCCGTCCTCCCAGCTGCCGGGCCAGCGCGCCAGCGGGGCCACGATGAAGAAGCAGTTCAACCGCATGCGCCAGCTGGCCAACCAGACGGTGGGCAGGTAGGGCACCCGCCGGGCGCGCAGGGCATGGAGCGCGCGCAGGGCATGGAGCGCGCGTGCCTGCGGGCCCGCGCCCCCCTCGGGGCGCCGCTCCCCGGGCGCGACCCCTCCGCCCCGAACTCTCCGGACCCCGGAACCCCTTCTCACGCGCCGCCCGCGCGGCTCGGGGGCTGCGGCGGCCGAGCGCAGAGTGTGACGCATCCTCCACCTGCGTCCCCAGCTGCCCCCTCGTCCCCCGCCTTTCCCCGGGACTCCCTTCGCCCTCTGGCCCCAGAGCTTCCTGGAAACAGGTGTTTGCTCTGATGGTGCCCGAGGCCGCCGAGCCGCGGCCGCTCTGCGAAGATGCTTTCCCCTCCCGCGCCGGGCTCGGGGCTCCTCGGGGCTCCGGGGGGGAAGCGTGGGGCCTGGTCGGCTTGGCAGAGCGGAGCCCGCTCCTCCTGCCGTGTTTGTTTTCTGGGGCTCCGACTGTACGAGATGCTGGAGCGCTTTCCCGGGGCCGGGCTTGGCGAGGCGATAGGTGTTGGAGAGAGGATCTGTAGGGGTGGGGGGAGCGGGGGCAGGGCAGGTGCTGGTGGAATGGCGCTGCTGTTGGCTCGGTCCTGAGACTGATTTCAGCCCAGGGGAGGGAGAGAGGGAGGCCCGGCTCCTCTGGAAGATGAGATAAGCGGAAGGTCACAGCCAGGTAGGGGAGGGGGACCGAGGCCCCCCAGTCAGGAAGAGCCAGGCCCTAGGACGCTGCAAGCCCCAGCCGGCTGTCCTCACCGTGAAAATGGGCTGCATCTGGGCTGGTGCCTGCAGGAGACGCGCCGCGGGGTGCCAGCATCTCTTCATGTTACATAAGGGTTATGGTGGGCCTCTTCCAGAGCTCCACAGGCTCTGCACACAGGGTGGTTAGGTAGAGGGTTTTTTTTGTGGAACTTCTGTCCCTGGGGAGGGATTTCTGTTGCCGCCGTGGCCAAGGAATTCAGGTGTGCCTTACTAAGGCCGATGTTGGAAAAGCAGGGAACCCAGCCTTGGATGCAGGTCAAGTGCGAGCTCAATACGTCGAGGGCCCTCCGCTAGGTTTATCAAGAGACCACATACCTTTCTTGGGTGGGAAGTGGAGCCTGAACTGGCATCTGGTAGGGCGGGGGTGGGGACCTCCCCGGGGGCACTGCACTGCCGGGTAAGCATACTGCCCTAATTGTGGTGGGCATCTGAGGGCAGGAGATGCGGCGGCTTCTTCTGCTTCCAGGGACGCCAGATGGTTTCCAAGTAACCATGTCTAAAATTGACTTGGATGCATTTTCCTTTCGCAAACACATGTGCTTTCATATGGGGGAGACTTTATGAATAGCAGAGTGAGATTAGCCCAGGTTTCTGGCGTGGTATTGCCACGGATAGAGCCTCACGGGGGCTGCCTTTGGATGTGTTGGACGCGGAAACAGTGTTTTCCTGTCTGGGTTGTTTAGCAGATGACTGTCGCGTTGACCTGTCTTTAGTGTCTTCTGCATCCCCCTGTGGGCCGGCATCAGTCATCACATGTGACCAGAAGGCCCCTGACCTTACACTTGGATTTGCCCTTCTCACTTGGTCTTGGGGTGCCACTTTGGTGCTGGGGGCAAAATGTGAGCAAGGTGTTCACGCTTCCTCCCTGGTGCCCCTGAAACACAGCTCTGTCTCTTTTCAGGATTCGTTTTGAAGTGGTAAGTTCTAGCGGCCTTGGGCATAAAACCTCATCCGTGAATGGAATGACCAAGGGAGAAGGGGAGTTGGGTTTAAGACTAGGTACCAGGTGGTCTTACTAATTTGAAAGCACATTCTTGGAAGTCCAAGCAGCTGGTCTCCAAGAGGTGCTTTCCATTTTGTGGAGACGGGTGGATGCTGGCATGCGGATGAATTCTGGCTCTTTATCAAATGGCATCTGTTGTGTCCTGCACCAGGTAGCGTGCGGGCTGGCCCACGGTTGTGCTTCACTAGTTTGTATCCATTTTGGTGACATTCCAGGTGAACCTTTTAGAGCAAAAACCCGTTCGTGTTACTTTGCTGCTTCAAAGCCTGCAGCGGCGTCTCGTTGCACTGAGCACTCCAAGCCCTTCCAGGGTTCTGCAAGACACTGTCTGACTTCATCCCCTCTTGTCTTCCCATTCGCATTCTGTTCCGCCCACCCGCCCCTCCTCCAGTGTGCTCCAACCACAATGGCTTTCCTTGCCCCCAACACACCAAGCTCATTTCCATTCGAGGGCTTTGCTCCGGCTGTTTCCCACTTTCCCTGCCCCCGCTGAGGTTCTGCTCTCCCCATACTGCCTCCTCCTCCCCATCCAGGTCTTAGTTCAAAGGCCCTCGAGAGGCCCCCCTCCCCCCTTCACTCTCCAGCCCATTATCCTGATCGTTTCTGTCTCAGCACTCATCACTCTTTGAAATGCTTATGTTTTTCATTTTTTTTTTTTGACTTTTTACGAGTACAGTACCATAGAATGTACAGCTTGCTACTATATGTTCAGGGTATGTAGCACAGTGCCTTGTAGGCAGTTGGTGCTCAGTTCATGCTTATTGACAAGATAAGAGTTCACTGTAGGGTCCATGCAGGTGAATGAAAGGGGCAGCCTTTACTTTCTCTTACTGAGAATGTTGTGAGACATGACCCTAACTTTGCTTCTTAATGTCTTGAATCAGTAGAAGCAATAGGCCTGGACGCTTGGAATGGAGATGTGGGCGTGGTGGACCACCTAATGGAGTGGCTTTAACATGCCGTGGGATTCCTGTCCTTGCGTGTCTTTGAAGTGATGACATTCCTGTCTTTGAGAGAAGGCTGAGAGGGTTGCCCTCCCTCACAGGCTCCTCACCCAGCTTGCCTTCTGTAAGTTGCAGGTTCTGGAGGTCTTCCGAATATAAAACTTGTCAGGGGTCAGATCCAGCCTCTTTAACAACGTAGGAATTGCCGTGCTTGCACGTACCCTGTGGAGTTAGTAGCATGCTCTCCTGAAGTGCTCACCTCTCCACAGACAGCGTGCCAGCCACTGGGAAAAGAGTTTCAAACCCACTGCACTTAATTGGGAAAAGTGTCATCTCCTCCTTGGTCTGCTTCTCCCATCTTTGCACACATTCCTTCTGCTTTGGACTCCCTCCTCTCTGTCCTTTCAGTTCAGTCCATCCTCTGGGAAGCATCCGTGGCCCTTCAGGACTGGACCACTCTGTGCTTAATGGTTCCAGATAGCACCGGCTTTCGAGTGGGACGGATCTGGTTGGTTGGTTACTGACTATGGGATCTTGAGCTGAGCTCTGCACCTTAGTTTCCTCCTCTCCAAAATGGGCATAACAAGGGTGGCAGGTGCTAATGTAATAGGGAAGAACGTTCCTGTTCTGTAACAAGTTAATCCCTGAAGGGATGTTGCCTAGAAGCTTAAATTACACATAATGGCCTATCTCTGGAAACCCTGCCTCCCAGGTGTTGAGCATTAAGCTAAAATACCCTTGTTTAGCTCCTGGAAAACATCCTGACCAGGCCCACCTGTGAATGCCTGCAGGGAGGAAGAAATCAACACATGCCCTCTGGAGGCTGATGGGAACCAGGAGATGTTTGACTTTACTCCCTCCCCTTTTAGTGTAAAATAAGCCTGAATTCTGACTCAGGCAAGATGGTTCTTTGGGGGCATGAGTCCACCATCTTCTTGGTCTGCTGGCTTTTGGAATAAAGTCGCTTTTCCTTGCCCCAACAACTTGTCTCTCAATTTATTGGCCTGTCGTGCAGTGAGCAGCACAAGTTTGGACTCAGTAATGTGGTAATTGTGGCAAAGAGGACGTGAGAGTCCCCCTGAAAAGCACCCAGCACCGTGCTCCGCACTAGGGCATGCTTCCTAAATAGTAGCGGCAGGTATCTCTTGGCAAATGCTGTTTGCTGGGTTGTATGCACGCAGCGCTCATTCATTGTTTCATTTACTCAGTAGATGCTTATCGATGCCTGCCATCTGCCAGGCTCTGCGCTCATTCAGGGGCTAGTGCCCTGCAGAGTAAACAGACATCCCTGTTTTTCTCTTGGAAGCTGTGTTTGAAAGGCATGCTAGGTTATATAGCGTGTTGTAATTTTTGTCTTGTCTCATTTATCTTTCCCACTAGACTTTAAGCTCCTTGCAGGCAGGGACAACTTTCGTAATGCCTGGTGTACAGCCGGTTCTCTGAAATTCTTTGACAACTGGATGCGTGAGTGAGTGAGAGATCCCTATCCCTGCGTGGTCGTGAACAGACGTGCAGGAGGCGCCTGACGCCACTCCTCTTTCATTTTGTGGTGGAGACGGGTGTACAGAGGCGTGTGCACAGCTGCACTGTGGGCTTTGGAAGGACAGAGCAAGATTTAAGGGAGGAACTAGTTCATGCCTGATGTAGCATGCCCTTTTTTTTTTTTTTTTTTTTTTTAAAACCTTCAGGAGAGTCTGTTGGTTGCTGCGGTGAGAGGCACCCTGAAAGGCGTAGAGAGTGTTTTCCATTGCAGGTGGCATTTGCTTTGTGTTGGGTGGAATACAGCCCTGAGCTGAGATTTAGAGACCTACTACGTGACCCGAGAAAATGGAAGGAAAACTGGCACCTTGACCTGGTGAGGAGGATGTTTTTTCAGTCTGCATAGTGAGGGTCACAGCAGCTCCTGCCTCAGAAGATTGCTAAGAGTTGAAGGGAGCCTGGCTTACACCAAGTGCCACAGAAATGGTTGGGGATGTTCCTTGTCGCTTTCTGCTTCTTGCCCACTCAGTCCTCTGAAAACGCGGCTCTCCCAAGTGTAAAGGGCTTCTTAGATTCCCCCCCACCCCCCTGGCTGCTGCCCAGTGATGGCTGTCAGTGGGCTCTGTGCGCGTGCAAAACAGGTGATGTTCAAGGGGCCAAAGAGGAGGCAAGGAGCTCTGGAAGTGGGGGGGGGGGAGGTGTGGAAGGGCGGGAGCAAGGCCGGTTGGGTTGGATTCTTTGGTTTTCGAGGCTGTGCACTGCAGAGCGGAAGGTCAAGTTTGGTGTGCACAGCCCTGTTTTCCATTCCTACGCTGCTCAGCCTGCCCCCGTGATTGGGTTTGGTTTCTGGTGCAGAGCCGGGCTGAGCATCACTGCTGCTATGCAGCTCTCAGGATGTCACTGCAGCCGCCAGTGGTACCCAGATAGCTGCTGAGGATGCACTGGTGCTGCAGGCACTTTTGCTCAGGCCAAAGCGGCCGAAGCCGGCAAGGATCTTTTCCTTGAGGGTGTCTCTGAGATGCTGCCTTGCCCATCAGCAAGCTTCCTAAGACCCGCGACCCAGTCCATCGGGCGTCACGGAAAAGTCAGAACCAATTCCAAATTAGTCATCGGACTGCTTTGCTCCCCGCTGTATTTTCCTGTGAGTTGGACCACATCTTCCTGTTAGCCCAGCAGGGCTGAGCAGACCCAATCCCGTCCCCCAAGGAGTACTGTGCATGTCTGTGAGGTCTCAGAGCAAAGTTTTTCATTAGTTTTATGGAAGCCCATGTCTGGCCACCTGCAGGGGTGTACCTATGACAGAGAACAGAATGTACTCATGAACTGATGAATGGGCTAGCAAATCTGGAGAGAATATTCCCTGCTCACGTCTCCTAAGCTCCTTACTGTGCAGACCTGCCCGCGTGCAGCCTCAGGCTGGGCTGCTCCCAGCCGTCAGGATTCCTGCAGAATTCTGTTCTCCCAGACCTGCAAGTCATTGCGAGGGAGCCATTCGTTTCAATAGCAGTTAATGACTTCCCTCCCATTGTCTGTCCAGCAGAGACACATATCAATAGTCATTAGTATTTTTCATGATGGGTGATGAGGACTAAATGTTTTTGCTCTAGAAAAGGTGAATCAGTAGCCACGTGAGCAAAACAGTCGTTTAATTTACAGTTGTTCCTTTTAGAGGGGATAAGTAAGGAGCTCTTTCGTTACAAATCAAGAGATTCAAATGCTGTACTGGTAACAGCAGCATATATTTCAAATGCTGTGTTGATAACAGCGGCAGGTGGTACGATCAGGCTTCAGCTCTGCATGAAGTTAGTTGCAGGGTGGAGAGGAGCCTGGACGGGGCAGCTCAGGAGGGTTAGGGCTTGCCCACTGGGTGCAGGGTGTCCCAGCAAGCTGGCACCTGGCACCCCGCTGTCTCTGGGAAGTGTGTGGCTGTCTAGCAATTTAAAACTGTCCTTTCTGTCCAGGAAGCAGATGTTTTTGCTTTCATTTTCCAACTTCAGAGTTTATTTTTAGGATAAATGTTTATTTTCCCACAGAATTCAATTTACTTTTTTTAACTTTCTTTTTGGTTGCATAAGTGATACTTGTTTATCGTAGAAAAGTTATAAACTCATGGGTGGGCAAAAAAGCAAAACAAAAAAGAGTCACCAATAATCTGAATACCTGGAGACCACAGTGAATATTTCGGATGTGGTCTTCCAAGTTGGTTAATAGGTGTGTCTGTTCTTAAAGAGATAGAGACCGGTGTGTACTATTTTGCAACCTGGCTTTTCCCCCTTCATAGTATATCTTGACTATCATCCCACGTCAATAACTGTGTATTCAGCATAATTTTTCAAAGCTGTGTAATATTCCACTGGAGTCCGCTGATTTCCTTTGGTAATCACGTAGCAAATATTTCCTGTGGGTTTACGTTCCTAGGATGAAGTCTTAGAAATGGATTTGCTGGGCCAAAGACTATGTGAGTTTTTAAGACTGTGTGAGTGTATATTTTATACTTATGAACACAACACACATTCTACTTTCATCCTCAGAAGAATTAATTTCTTCTCCCCAACTCTACCAGCAACTAATATAACTTTGTTAATTACCTGAATAAAACCAAAACCTTCTCTTTTCTCCTCTCAAATTTCTAATGAGGTTGAGCATTTTTTATGTCTGTTGGACATTTGTCACCTTTTCTGAGTTGCCTGCAGTGGCCTTTGCCCCGTTTCTTTACAGTCATGTTCCTAACTGTTTTCTTATTGATTTTTACGTAGTTTTTCATATGTTAAGCATATACATGCTTTGTCTTACGCCATGCACGTCTCCCTATAGCTTTTTCTGCCTTTTATACTTTGTTGTATGTCGTTTATAATATTTTGTGATCTCAAGTCCATCAATTTATGGTTTGTGCTTTAAATGTTATGCTGTGGAACACTTTTCCCAGCCTAACACAATATAAATACTTATACATTTTCATCGCTATTTATATAATTTTATTTTGCCATCAAATCTTTAACTCATCAGATTTTCATTTAGGTGTGGGACATCACATAGGTGTCACATTTAGTGTTTTTTTTTTTTTAAATAGTTACTGTGATATCAAATTGAATGATGTAACTCATACCCACTGTATTGAAATGTCCTCATTATTATGTGCTAAAAGATTTCACCTACTTGTACCTGTTTCTAGGATTCTGGTTTGTTCTCTTGACCTGCCAGTTGGCAGGGGTTTGAGGTGGGTTCTGCTGCCCAGGTGAGCAGGGGTGGAGTGGTGCACATGAGGCTGTGGGCAGGAGGTGCAGTGGCGTTGGTTTGGGCCCCTCATCCCAGCTTAACCCGGGGCAGCTCCTTGGCTTGGCAGTTAGGACTCAACAGCTTTGTCTAAAACTCCTGTTGTGCCTTAATCACAGCTAACTTACAAATTGCTTCCTTATTAAAAAAAAAAAATAGTCGATTGTATTCTTTTGGCTTTACTTATTGGTTTATTCTTCCTCGGTATTTTTTAAAATGTATGCATTAAATTGGGGAAAATCGGCAGTGTTGCAATATTTAGTATGATAATTCTTCCCATCCGGGAATAGGGTATATTTATTCAAGTCTGTTTATGATCCTGTATACTAGTTTTTGTCCCCTTGGGTCCTGCATAATTTTGCTTTTGTGTTTAGGTAATTTGGCATTGTCATTAATGTAGACTTAATGATTGGAATCTTCTGTTATGTTTTCTTACTCTTTATTGCTGGAGTGTAGGAAGGTTATCGATTTTTGTATAATTACTGTAAATAATCACCTTCATAAACTTTCTCATTATTTTTAAGTGCTTAAAAAAAATATTGAGTCTATTGAACTTTCCAGGTGGCAATCATATTTTCTACAAATAGTAATTTTGCTTCTTCCTCTTCAGTATTATGCTTATTTTATTTTCTGGTCTAAATACATTGTCTAGCACTTGTAGAACAGTATTAAAATATTGGCGAATATATGGTAGAATGTGAGCTTCCCTGTCTTCTTATCCTCCATGGAAATGTGTGATAATTGGTTTGGGAGATTTTGTTTTTTAATCATGTTACATGTTGCATAAATTTATTTTGAGTTTTTCTTTGGCACTAAAGTTAAATTTGATTATATTATCGTGGTCTTAAGAGATAGTCATATGTTTTTCTCCCTTCATTTATTAATATGTTCACTCAGTAATTCATGCCATAGATATTTACTGAACACTTACTGTGTTGCAGGCATTGTTTTCTGTGGTGGGGATACACCAATGAGAGTTCCCACAGTTCCCAGACATGAAGACCTTGTGTTTTACAGTCTTGAACACCAGTAGATTTTCTCATATTGAGCTCTCCTTGCCTTCCTGCAGTTGATCTTATTTGACTATGGTTTGCTAATTATTCTTATACAATGCTAGAGTTAGTTGTTCTGTTTAGGATTTTGCAATTCGGTATTAACGTACGAGAGCATCTGAATTTTCTTCTTCTGCTAAACTTGTCAAATTTTGATAGCGTCGTAAAGCGAACTGTCCATTTTCTCTGTGCAATGGTGAGGTAAGGAATTACTTGGTTTTTGGAGGTTCGAAACAAATTTTCCAGGACATTTTTTGGAGGTAGTTCTTTGACAGCTTTCCCAATTTCTTCAGTGATCATTGGACTATTTATGTTTTCGATCTTTTCCTGAGTCATTTTTAGTAACCTGTTATATGGAAAAGCATTCATTTTGTGATGATTTTAAAATTTAATGGGGAGATCAACTCGATGATGGGTGATGACATAGAGGGCTGGGATAGGGAAGGTGGGAAGGAGTCGCAGGAGGGAGGGGACATGGGGATATATATATAAATACAACTGATTCACTTTGGTGTGCCTCAAAAACTGGCACAATAGTGTGAAGCAATTATATACCAACAAAGAGCTTAAAAAAATTTAATAGAATCTTTTTCGAGTGTGTACTTGTATTTCCTTTGTCAGCCTAATTTGCATTTCTCTCTTCACACCTGGACTAGCTTTGCCAGAAGATTTCCTTCTCCCCACGCCCTATAGAATCAGCTTTTAGGTGTAATCTGTTCTCTTTTTTTTTTTTTAATTTCTTTCTTGTTAGCTCGTGATTGGTGCATTTCTTTCTATTTGTAGTAAATTCTGCTTCTTTAATATTTAGATTCCTTCCTCCCGATTGCCTTGGGTTTATTTTGTTCTTCTCCTAGTCTGGAGTCTTCATGTTGTATTAGGATGTTAGGCCCTGCCATAGTAACACCTGAGCTTTGGAACCTCGGTGGCTTAACCTAGCAATAGTTTAAGATCATGTGAAATGTGATGGGAGTCAGGAGATTTTCCAGGACAGTCCTCCAGGCATGATTCAGTGATCCAGTCTCTACCCGCCCCCACCCCCCCAAAACCCTGATCTCAGTATGTGGCTTTCAGTCTCCACTAAAGGTGAAAAGATGGCATCCTGGCTCTTGCATACCTTGACCTGGAATTGACAGATGTCACCTTTGTTCACATCTCATTGTTTCAAACTAGTCACAAAGCTCCCCTGCATATGACTGGACACAGGGAGCTTCTGCCACCATTGAGTAGCCAGGAGTATATCCCTGGCCTCTCCCACTGCCTGTCTTTGAAATCCTTCTCTGACCCCTGCTCACTCCGGTCGCCTCTGGCTGCCGTCCTCTCCAGTGTGAAGCTGTGAGAAAGGTCATATTTTGTCTCCATCCTAAGAGGGTGGCTGTAGATTCTCACCATGTCCAGGAATCGGTCAGATCCTTCAGAGAGAAGCATTTGTAGGATAACAAACTTCTCTCTTGCTGATATATACCATCTCTCATGTCAACATTTGTGTGTGTGTGTGTATAAATTTTAAGCCCTTTCTACAGTGGGGAGAGGAATCATGAGAACATAAATTCTCATCCCATCACACTGGAGTGACACCTACTGTATGGGCGGATTGCCAGGATTGAATAAGGTGATAAATAGAATATCCTTAGCCCAACCCCTGGGAAGTAGTAAGTACTCAATACCTTAGAGTTGTTACCACAATCCCCTGCAGTGCTGTAAGTCTCTTTGACATGAGACACTGGTTTGGGCCTTATTTCTGTTCTTAAGTACCTGAAAATTACAAGTTGAAATTGATACCCGTTAGTCTTATTTTCCCAAATCAAACCCAGTTCTTCTGTGTTTTGTGGCAAACATGAAACATCTTGAGATATTAATACTGATGGCCTCACTCATTTAAACTCACTATAACTAATAGTTACTGTATTCCTTGGGATGGTCCAGGTTATGCTGCTGTAGCAGAAACCCTCAAGATCTCAGTGGCTTAGGCTCTGGCCGGTGGGGGCTGGGAGTAGCCCCTCAAGGACCCAGGCTCTGTTCCACGTGCACCTCTGTGATGGTGGAGGATGCGTGAATGAGGATGTGGTGAGTCACACGTGGGCTCCTAAGGTTCCTCCTGGAAGTGACGCATGTCTCTTCTGCTCACATCCATCGGCCAGGGCAAATCACCCACCTCACCCGCCTTGAGCTGGGGCTGAGGAAGGCAGTCCCTCATGGATCCGGAAGAGCAGAACCACGAAAGCCGCAGTCTTGTCCCCTGTCCCAAGGACTGGGCTGTGTCCTTCACAGGCTTTATTTTTATTGGCTCATGGCAGCACGGATAGGAATTGGGTGCTTTTTGTAGCTCCGCTCTGCAGAGGGGGCCGGCTGAGAAAGGGGCAGACCACATCGGAGCTGCGTCCTAAGTAGGTCAAGTCCAGGCAGATGCTTCCCCTGGGCTGCTGTCCTCTGAGGGTGGAGCTCAGCAGTCTCAGGGTCCCTCCAGCGACTGCCGTTTAGGTGGCTCTGCAAATGCTCATGAACCACTCTTGACATGAGTAAAAATAAAACTGTCACATTCATTTCAGGTAATCGAGTGTCTTGTAGGTAGCCAACCACAAAAGAGCACACAGTGAAAATCTGCCAGTAGAAAATTCTTCACTGTTTCCTGACTGCAGTTTCGGCAGGAAGGGTAAGAAGAGTGACCTTTGAAAGTACTTTTTGTTTGTTTGTTTTGTTTAAAGCTCTCTGTTGAAAGAAAAGCAGTTTCTGTATCTGCAAAAGCCCCTACAGACGCCGACCTAACGAATAAACCGAACAGGGACCTTCACAAAATAAGAAATATAGAAAGTGGACAGAGCTTTTAGCTCTTGCCTCCTGTGCACTGCTGGGATTGCGGACACAAGCTCCGTTATCATAGCTGCTCTGGGTGGAGTGTGTCCTGCGACAGACACTTCCACGTACTTTACAGATGTTCCTGTTTCATCCTCACACCGACACGTCAGAGTAGGTTCTGACCCGTCCTCAGTTGCCTGCACAAATCTCTGAGCAGGTGAGTACGTGCTGCTGCTGGGTGCACAGTTGGCAAGGGAAGGACAGCTGTTGAGATTTGCTCCCAGATCCGCTGGCTCTGACACTGGTGTTCTTTATCGCTGTAGTTGAACGGGTCTGCAGGAGGGGAGAAAGTGGAAAACTGTAAATGCCTAACCTTTGCGGAATGATTAAGTGAATTCTGGCACTTCTGTGCAGTTGTAACAATCTTAGTATTTTCCTAACATTCAAAAAAATGTAAGGGCTTGGGAGAAATGTTTAAGATAAGGAAACAGGATACAGAATTGTGCACATAGTTGAGATTGTACAGTATTTTTTTTTTTTTTTAAGTGCATAGAACAGACTGGAGAGAAATCAGGAAGAACCAGACAGTTTAGCATGTAGTGTTTATCTTTGGGTAGGATTAGGAGTGATTTGGTTTCTTGCTGCTGGTACTTTCTAAAAATGTCCAAATTCTTTAAAATGAATGTTAAAAAAAAATAAAACCAAACCAAACCCTGCCAGCACTCAAAACAAAGTGGGCAGATGTACAATGTAGCGGGCAGTCCTCATAACGATGTTTTAAGTTTGGGGCCCAGAAAGGTCTGATTTGAAATATGTTTGAAGTTCTCCTGAACCTTGTTCTCAAACACAGAAAACTTCTTATCTTCACGCTCTGGAGAGGACATGATGTCAGATCTCATATTACAGAATAAAATAGTCTGCTCTTGGGAAGTGATCAGCTAATAGCGTTTGAGGGTGGCTAATTTTAAAGACACATCACATTTTGAAACGTCATCTGCGTGACTTGGAGCTGAGGACTCGTGGTTCCCCGTGACCTGTTACGGTTCTCTGGTTGCAGCGGTAGAAGGAGCTAATTTAAGCCAAATGGAGATTTGGGGAGGAAGGGGGCGGCTTGGAAAATCAAAGGAGTGACCAGGTGCAGGGTGACAGGACAGCTCTTCAGAGGCCACCTTCGAAAGGGTTGCTTCCCTGCAAGTGAACTTATTTACGAAACAGAAACAGACATAGAAAACAAACTTACGGTTAACCAAAGGGAAGTGGGGAGATGGATATATCAGGGGTTTGGGAGTAACATATACACACTCCTATATATAAAACAGACAACCAACAAGGACCTACTGTACAGCACAGGGAACCATACTCAATATTTTGTGATAACCTATATGGGAAAAGAATCTGAAAAAGAATACATATATAGTTATATGTATATAACATATATATGTATAACTGAATCACTTTCCTGTATGCCTGAAACTAACACAACATGGTAAATCAACTATACTTCAATAAAGAAAGAAATTTTTTAAAAAATTAAAAAAAAGTTACTTCCCAGTTGTTTTCTGTCATTGGGCTACTCGGAGAATTTTGTTGCAGAAGAGAGCCTGGCTTAGTTTGGGTCGTGTGACCTGGCCAGCCCTTGGGGACAGTGGGAGGGTAGAGAGCTGACGGCATTGCGTGTCCATACAGACAAGTGGGAGAAAAGTAGTTCCCAAAAGGAAAATCAGAGGCTTCTGCCCAAAGGACCAAGAGGGGATGGTGGCCATTCGGTCCATCCAGGTGGTTGACCAGACTCTGATCCGTGACATCAAAGACTCTACCTTGGTCCCTTTGCCAGGGCCCTGTGACCTTAGCAGTGACCTAGAGAACATGTTTCCTGGTAATCCGAGGTCATTCCTCACGCCACCCCCTCACCCCCCATATCCAGTCAGTTCCTACTATAATTTATCTGTCAGTGTATCTGCCGTTTCATTCCTGGTTCTCCATCGTCCTCTGTGTCTCTACCCTTGACCGTTTCGGCATCCTCATTTGTATTCTTGCCTGGCACCTCTTCTCTCTGGCTTCCTGCAATACAGGGCAGATGTTTCTGAATACATGGGCAGAAGAATGTCCTTTTCCTTCTTTATCAAGTTTTGTTCTATGGGAAAAAAATCCTCGGACTGTGAGGAATGTGGCACAGTGTGGATTCTTGTTGGAACTGGCGATCTATATTTCTATTTAAGGCTCTCAAGCTCCACAGAAGGAAAACTTGATCATTTGTATCACCTAGAATGCTTTCAATGATAGTAACAGATGTCACTTCAGGGAGACTTAAACAGTAAGGAGACTTTGTTCCAGGTGACAGGGTGTCGCAAGGTAGGGAGAGTCCAGGTGCCCCGTGATCAGGGCCCCTGCTGTTCTTCTCGCCATTTCTCTTTGCTTTGCCTTCATCTGCGTCTTGGCCTTTTCCTCAGACTGGCTTTTTTCATGGTCAAAATATAGCTGCTAGCGGCAACTGAGGTAATTTGTTTTCATGCTCATAAACCCACGAGAGGACAAGGGAGAGAGGTGCTTTGGTCTGAGTGTTTGTGTCGTCTCCCCACCCCCAAGTTCATGTTGAAATCCTAACCCCCATGGTGGTGGTGGTGGGAGGTAGGGCCGTTGGGGTTAGTGCCCTTATAAAAGCATCCCTAGAAAGTGCCCTAGCCCCCTCCACCATATGAGGACCCAAGGAAAAGGTGTCATCATAAAGCAGATCAGCTGTCACCTTGACCTTGGATTTCCCAGTTTCTAGAACTGGGAGACATTTCTGTTGATTGTAAGCCACTTAAATACCTAAGGTATTCTCTTACAGCAGCCCCAAAATGACGACGACAAGAGGAGCAGCCCCAAGGGTCCTCATCGTGGGAAGAGAGCCCTTTCCTCTAGGCCAAGGCAGTTCATTTACATGTTTACCATTGACTGTTAGCGTGTGTCCGAGGAAGGAGGTGCAGTGGGCTGACTGGGCTCAAGCCTCGAGCATCTTTCACCCGGTCCCTGGCACGGGAGGCAGGGTTGTGATGACTAGTTCCATTGAGACCCCTCTGGAGTTGAGATGGGGAAAGCTGCTTCTAAGGCAGGAGACCTCCATGGGGGAGGGATGGATACCTGGACCAAATCAGAGTTCTGTTCAGAAGGGGGAGGAGAAGAGCGTCTGGGTGGACAGTCAAGGGTCCACTGTAGCTTAGTTGAACCCAGCATTTTGAGTGTGAAAACCGTTTTTCATGGGCCACCCACGCTTCAAACTAGAGTTTTTATTTAGACTCTTGTTGGGCGTGTCGGTCAGAGAAGCTCAAATCTTAACTTTGGCGATGTTTTCACCTTGAATCAAGCTGTTGCCTCTCCTTTCTGTTTGTCAGAACTGTTCTTCTGCATTCCAGAGCTCTGGTTCACACTGACCTATAAAACGTTGTGTTTTGTGTGATCATGACAGTTGGGCTTGTGGTGTGTGGATGCCCAGCAGTGTCTGGAGTATAGAAGGGGTTCAGAAACTGTCAAGTTCATCCTCAGAGCTCAGTTCAGATGCCACCCCTTCCTGTCTCTCCCCACGATTGCTCCCTGCTTGGTGCTTCCAAGCACACACTCTGCTTGTTCTCTGATACCACGTCTTTCATCCTGCTCTGATCTCCAGTCAGGTGCTGTTGGTCCTGTTTTCCTCGCTGGACTGGAAGCTGTGCGTGTTCGCTGGGATCAGGGCTCCCTTCTCTGTGTCCTGAGTGGTCCATGGTACCGTGCAGATAGCACAAAGAGGCAATGAGGCTGTATGTGCTGCTCCAACAGGTGTCAGAATGGACTTTTAAAATCACCACTCAGTTGAGGTTTCCCGTGCTGAATAGTCAGCAGTAGGCTTGTAATCATGTCTTCACGATCGCCAAGATTTTATTCTGCGAGCAAAAAATAGGACATGGTTTTAGAATTAGTCCCTAGTATATTGTCTTTAACTCGAAAGTATGGTTCTCCACCCACAAGCCAGACCCGTGCCGTTGCACTGTCCGATCAGCTAAGAGGAAGGTGTCAGGCGTGGGAATTCATTGAGTAAAGAAGTCGGTTGTTGCACAGATACCGAGTGAGCACCTGCTGTCACAGGTTGGGCTCCCAGGAAGCAGACACTGAGAGTACCATGCAGGAGTGCTCTCAGCATCAGCACGTGTGGAAGGAGGTGAACAGAAACAGGACTAGGCAGAAGGAGAAAGTGAGCTGCGATGCCGTCCCAAGAACGATCTCAGCTGCTTCCCTGTTGGGTTCCGGAGCTTGGGTGTCTCTTTAGTGTTGTCCTGAGTTTGGGAGAAGGGACGGAGCCCTTATACATCTGCACTGATCAGTCATGGAATTGTGCTTTCACTGGAACACAGTGGGACCTTCAGCCAAAGCAGTGCCAGGGGGTAGACAGCTGAAGGTGGTCCTATGGCTGCATTCCTAGTAGCTGGGGAGTACGTTTTTCGTTCCTGAAGGGGAGTCTGGTGTCCGCTGTACCTACCAGGTGCCAGGTCTTCTGCTGGAAACATGAGCAGGACTAGGAAAGCACTTACGCCCTTAACAGCGGGTGGTATCTTGGACGATAGGTGAGTTGTTCGTGGCACCATGAGAACATAGTGGTGTTTGGCTGGAGAGGGGTTTGGGAGGATGTCGTGGAAGCTGAGACCTGAAGGATGAGGCGTTTCTAGCAGGATAAGGAAAGTGGAAATGCCAAGGGATGTAGAGTGTGGCACCTCAGGGAAGTCAGCTACGTTCTCTGTGTTTGGAATATCGTTGGCAGGAGGAGTGGGGCTTACAGATAGGCTAACCATCTAATGTACTGTCCAAAGCAGGCCACTGCTGAGAGTGGTGACGTAGTTCAGTGCCAGGGACATCGGGTAAAAACCTGGGCAGATCATGTGGTCGCCCTGCTCATCACACATGACTCGGCAGGTCTGGATTCTATCCAAGGACCAGGGGTAAATCCCTGAGTGGCCCTTTGACCTCTTCCCATAGTTTTGGGGTTAGGACCACGGGTTTTGATGTCAGATTCCCGTAGGTTTATATCTTGCCTCCATCACTTACGATGTGCAAAATCTTGGACATGTCTTTTAGGCTTTGTCAGCTTCAGTTGTCTTATTTGCACAATAGGGATATTAATAATTCCTACCTGATGGTATTATTTTAAATGAGTTAATGCACAAAATACTTAAAATAGTTTCTGGGGCAGCCAAAGCCCTCAGTAAGTGTAAGATGCTGCTGTTATTATTTTAAACGGGGCAGTAGCTTTGGGTTTCAGAGTCATCACTCTGGCTGCAGCGTGGAAAACCAAGTGGAGGGGAGCAAGCCTAGTGCAGAGGGACTAGTTAGGAGATGACACTGCTGACTGGGAGACGAGGTAAGTCATGCACGTGAGGTGATGGGCACCTGGGTCAGGTTTGTGGCCGTGAAGAGGGGAGACGTAGCGAGGTTCCAGAGGCGTTTAAGCTGTTGAATCAGGGGACCTTGGTGGAACGTGAGGGAGCAGCAGGAGACAGAGCTGCCCTGAGGTTTGGGATTGGGCGAAAGGTGGACAGTCCTGTTGGTCACTGAGAAGTGCAGTGGGAGACATCCCGTGGCCATCTGGGTTGGGGGCTTGGGAGGAGGACTAGTTGGTGATGGAATTAGGATCCCTCAGCAGCTGGGTGGAATTGAAGCATTGAAGTGGGCGGTGGTGCTGAGCAGAGTAAGGGGGAGGGGGCTGAGGAATATCCTGGGGAGCCTTAGGGAAGCTAGATGGTGTGGAAGTGAGGGGGATGCACTGGGAGCCCCCACTTTAGCTCAGAGAGTTATCCACAGGGAAAGCCTTGCTCCACCACGTGTCAGTTTCTTATGGCTCCTGTAATCAGTTGCCACAAACGGGGGTCTTAAAATAACAGGACGTCATTCTCTTTCAGTTCTAAAGGCAAACAGGTCCAGATCTAGGGTGTCGGCAGGGCCAGTCCCTCTCTGAAGGCTCTGGGGGAGAATCGGTCCCTTGCTGTGATACAATGAAGAAAACTTCCTTTTGGCCCTCAGCTTCTGGCACAAAGCTTCAAGAATCCCTGGAATTTCTTGAGTAATAGTTGTGCTTTCTGATGTTCCTGAAGGGACTCTTGAGGGGCCCCTAGATGGCTTCAGGATGGGGGCTGGTCCCCAGAAAGACCAACCTTGTGATTAAAGGGTTGGAACTTTGGGCCCGCACCACCTCTGGGGAGGAGAGAGGAGCTGGATATTCAGTGCTGTGGCCAGTGACGTCGTCCATGCTGCCTACAGGGTGAAACCCATGTGAAATCTCTGGACACCGAAGCCCAGTAGAGCCTCCTGGGTGGGGAGCACGCTGATGTGCTGGGAGAGCACCTGTTTCCACGTGGAAGCTCGGCATCTCGCCCCGACCCCACCCCAGACCTTGCTCTATGTGTCCCTTCATCTGGTTCTTCCCGAGTTATATCCTTTTTTTTTTTTTTCAAAAATATTTTATTGAAGTATAGTTGATTTCCAGTGTGGTGCTTAATTTCTGCTGTAGAGCAGAGTGACTCAGTTGTACACACACACTCTTTTTCACATTCTTTTCCACTATGGTTTGTCACAGGATATTGAATATAGGTCCCTGTGCTACACAGTGGGACCTTGTTGTTTATCCATCCTGTATATGATGATGTGCCTCTGCTAATCCCAACTGAGTTGCGTCCTTCACGCATATACACAAAGCTATAAGCCTGAGTATAGTGCTTAAAGAGAGTTCTATGAGTTGTTCTAACAGGTGATCAAACCTCAGGGAGTTGGGGGAAGCCCTGAGTTTGCAGCCAGCTGGGCAGAATTACAGGTGGCCTGGGCATGAGCAGTAGGGGCAGTCTTGTGAAGTACTGTATCCTTGTGAGGTCTGCTGTAGCTTTGGATGGTTAGTGTCAGAATGGAATCGAATCGGAGGACATCTTGTTGGTACCAAGGAACAGTGTCAGAACTTAGCTTCCGCTGTTGCCAGCAGTCCTTGGTGTCACTCGGCTTGTAGACACACTTCTCCAATCTCTGCCTCTGTCCTCACATGGCTTTATCCCTGTGTGTGTCTGTGTCTCTTCTCACCTTATAAGGACACCAGTCATATTAGGTTAAGGGTCCACCTACCCCAGCACATCTTCATCTTAAATGAATTATATCTGCAACAGCCCTATATCCAACTAAGGTCACATTCTGAGGTTCCTGTGGTTAGGACTTGATTGTATCTTTCGGGAGGGACACAGGTCAGCCAGAAAAATCCCCATGAAGCACATATTTTTCCTTCTACAAAGTTATTTTTCTGCCTGTTTTATACCAAGCTCAGTGGTGAGGGGGCAATGAGGCCAGCAAAAATGAGAAGTCAGGTAATCTTGCCCTCAAGGGGCTTATATTCTAGTAGTGAACACACCGCAGATATTTGGGGCTGTTTTTCACTAACTCCCTAAGCCACTGTGAAATGTTGGAATGATGTGGAGGACAGAGCAATCACCCGTGGCTGTAGTCGTCATACAGGATTCAAGGAACAAAAGGTGATTTGAGTTGGGCCTTGGAGGGCAGTGGGGGATTCTATAGATGGAGATGAGGGAAAAATACAAGCGAAGTTTAAGATAACAGTGCACTACAGCCAAGGGGACATGCACATATAAGACATCAATCTGGATGCATACAGAATTTATTCTTCAAAAAATTACCAGCTCATTAAGTAGAGTAGGAGACATCTCGAGAGGGAACGCTGTCTGAATCGGATCTGAACGCACCAACAGGCGGCCTCTCCAAGATGCACTGACAAGTGAGAAGAGCAAGGTGCAGAGCGTCGTGGGTGGTATTTGACCTAATTTCTGTAGAAAGGTGTGTGGAGGGGAGGTCGGGGGGGAGGGTGCACAGGCGCCAACGCATGCACAGTCCGCATGCTCGGAAATGCACAGAACGTCTCCGCAAGGATGGAAGCCATTGCCGACACTGCCTCCTGGTGACTTCGGAGCAGGAGCCCGAGGGAGACTTCCTTTCTCGGTGCACGAGTGAGCTCGTCTCCGTTCTTTCTTAAAGAACAAGCTGCTGTTCTGAGCGCCCTTACCCCTGCACGTTGAAATCGCTTTTTTCCTCTAAACGAAAGCCGCAGACGTGGAGAAGCCGCCCCCATGCACTCTGTGCTGTGACAGCCGCCAGGGATCGGAGTGCCGCTTCCTCCCGCCCCCTGGCTTCACAGGGGCAGGTGCCCGCCAGCGTGCCGGGGCCTTGGCGGGCGCTCGGCCCTCTCGCTGTTGGCCCGGGCCGCCTCAGGCCCCGCAGCACCCTGCCCGCTCTGTGTCGTGAGCGGGGCTCTGCTCGGCAGGCTCTAGGGAGCTCCAGAAATCACCGATCGCAGGTCCGTGTGCACAGAGGCACAGTCCTAGGAAGGGGGTCGCCCCCCACCAGGGCCCTCCCCCGGGCGCGCTGGCCCCAGGATGCGCGGGGAGGATGCGCGGGGAGGCTGGCGCCCGTCCCCGCCCGCGTGCGCGTCTGCACCCCCGGGGCCGGGGTCTCGCCGGCTCAGCCTCGCTCCACCCTTGGCTGATCAGCCGCTTGGACCTCAGCTCGGTGGCGCCAGGCGTGGGGATGCCTTCTCCGTGTTCAGAAGCTCACTCACTGCTTTCTCCGGCCGGCTCGTCGGTGACGTTGTGTCTCTTGCTGCTGGCCGAGAGGTTAGTTGTCAGAGCAGTGCTTGTCAGGGTTTTGAATGCCGCCTTTGGATAAGCCTAATATTTGTCTCCTGTCCTCGGGGGGTCTTTCTGCTTCTGCTCCACCCTCCCTTGTGTGGTGGGGGGCTGCTGAGTCCCCCGCGCCCCCCGCCACCGAGTCCGGTCATTGGGCGTAAAGCTACCAAGCTTGTTTTTGTAACTTTTCCGTACCCCGAGCAGAGACAGGTGAATTCCTTACCTGCAGTAAGGCGAGAACGAAAGACAAGGACACTCGTACAAAGAACATGAGTATAAAATGTGCGTGCATATCTGTGCATGTGTGTATGCACACATGTGCGTGTGTGTGTGTGTAAATTCTTCTACCTGGTACGATCCTTCCCCTGCGCACCCGTCTTGTTTTTCTCTGTTCCTCTTTATCTCCTGATTTTCCCTTTTTTTTACTTTGGATTTGTTCTCTCTTTTAACCTTTTTTTTTTTTTAAACCTTTTTTCCCACAAATCTTAAAGTGGTAGGTATTCTGAATGACGGTGAACCATCAGGGTCAGATTATTGTGAAAAAACCACTCAACTTCCCTCCCCGCCACACCCACCCACACTGCACTGGAAACCCTGGTTTCGATTTCTGGTGCCGTGCCTCCCGCCTGCCCTGGCTTCACATCTCTCCTGGTTTTCCAGAGAAGGGAGGATAAAAGGAGTCTGGTGTTCTTTGATTTTTAAAAAGATCCTTGTCCCGCCTTAGCTGATTCTCCCTCGTCTCCTGGGATTCAGTAGAATATGGTGGGGGGGGGCGGGGGCGGGGCGGGAAGCAGTGACCCCCCAGCCGGGCTACATGAGGATGCGCACATGCCTGCAGGCGCCCGCTGTGCATCCTTGCAGATGTTCCCTCTTTGTACCTATTCTGGGAGAGAAAGAGGCAGTTTCCCCTCATAGTCAATAACCGTTTATTGTGTTCAATAGTGGGAAAAATCTAGAAACAGCCCTGGGTGGGGGTGGGAGTAGAAAAGGCTGGAGCAGTGAGCGAGAGGCTGGAGCACGTAACCACGAGGTCGTGACTAAAAGGTCAGAAGGACTTTGGGTGACAGAGTGGGAGGATGATGGAAGACTGACCGGTGTATAAACTCATCATACAGCGGGGCCCCCGTGACTCCATTTTATCAGAGAGTGAACTACTCGAGAGGGTAAGAGACTCGCAGACTAGAACCCAGTTGAATCCGGGCACCGCCCAGGTCCCAGATTGGCTGCTGGGCAGTGCGCACGTGGACCAGATACAAATAACACCCCAGACGCTTTGAAGATTCTTCTTTCCTCTCCTTCGGTTGCTTGAGAAGCTTCATGGAGGAGGTGGAACTTGAAAGTGAGCCTTTAAGAACCGTTCAGAGTTAGAAGAGCAGGCAGTCGGCAGGAAGGGACCCAAGTGCACAGAGGTGGGAATCGGCTGCAGCTTCACAGGCAGCGGGACTGTAGAAGGCCATGGGTATCGCAGAGTTTTGATGGAAGGTCGGGTGTAAGGGAGATCAGACTTCGGTGAGCTGTGAGTGCTAAGCTTGGGGTTGAGATGGGGTCTGTCGGGCAACGAGGAGTCACTGGAGGCAGCTGCTAAGGGGGAGTGAAGTTACAGGTGTTTGCTTTCAGCAGTGCTTCCACCGCTGTCTACAGGGTAGATTGAAAAAGGGGAGGGGGGCCTAGGAGGGAGGTTAACAAAGAGAAAGCCAAACAAGGCAGGTCTGGTTGAGCCTCTGGATTTTTAGGCGTATTTGGGTGGCCAGATAACGGTTTTCTTTGTTTTCTCACTGCTCCTCTTTAGTTCATCTTGAAGCTGTGAGCTTAAGAAAGCAAGACGACCTTCCCCAGTTGGGAAGGTATAAAAGTCACTGTGCACCCGTTTGCTAAAACTGCTGCATAAGCTTTTAGAGTAAAATAGAAGGAAGTGTTAAATTAATTTGAGTAGAATGTGATGAGGGGTTATATTAGGGTAGCAGTGACACGTGGCCCTCCATCCCTGCCATTCTAAGGAGAGTAAGTCATAGAAAGTTCTTGAATGTGATGAAAAAGGTATGAAAATTGGAAAACTCATTACTTTCAGATATGATTGTCTACGTAAGAAACCCCAAACCCTGCAAATAGTTAGAATTATTAAGAGTTTGTCAAGTTTGCTCCATTCAAAAGAAAGGGATGACCATATTCATATCAAATACAGTAAACTTCAGATCCAGGAAAATCACAGAGATAAAGAAAGATACCAATATTACACAATGATAAGAGGTTCAGGTAATCAAGAAGATGTAATAATCCTAAATGAAAACAGAAGTTCAAAATACATGCAGCAGAAAAAAAAAATACATGCAGCAGGAAGTGATACACTATTGGCACATACTAGGCACACAGTATTTGCTGAGTGAATTAACTTCGGCCATCTATGTACAAGACTTCTAGGTATTGTGGAGGACAAAGAGAAGTTTCACTGCTTACTCTAATGCAGGCTCCTTAAACATGGGGACTGTACCTTGTTTTCGTTTCTCTGGAACATAGTTATTTGTTGAGTAAAGGAGTTAAAATCGCATCACTTAAAAAAAAAAAAGTGATAGATTGAAGGGGAAGCAGGCAAATCCACAGTTATAGGTGGGGACTTAAGTGCTCTTCTCTGGGATTGATAGAATTAGTAGACAGAAAATCAGCAAGGATATAGAAGAACTAAATAACAGTGTAAACTAACTAAGTCTATTTGGCATTTACACTCGTAGAACACTTCCCCCAACAGCAGGATGACGCATATTCTTTTCAAGTGCCCCTGAAACATTTCCCAAGGTTGACCATATCTTGGGTCATAAAATAAACCTTAAATTTAAAAAGTTGAAATCACGCAAAGTATGTTCTCTGGCCACGTGGAATTCAACTAGAAACCAATAACAGAAAGATAACTAGGAGATCCCAGTGTTAAACAATATGCTTATAAGTTATCCATGGGCCAGAGAGGAAGTTTCATGGGAAATTGAAAAATATTTTGAATGAAAATGAAAATATAACATCAAAATTTGTAAGATACAACTAAAGCTTAGAGGGACATTAATAGCATGAAATGCTTACATTAAAAGAGTCTCAAATCAATCATCTAAGCTCTCATCTTAAGAAAATAGAAAAATAAAAAACCCAAACCAAACAGAAATAAGAAAGAGGTGAACGAGAATCAGTGAAGCAGACAATACCAAAACAGTAGAGAGGATAAGTGAAACCAAAAGCTGACGTTCTGAAAAGATTCATAGTTGATCTAGCCAAACTAAGGAAAAAAATAAGACACAGGTGCCTAATATCAGGAATAAAGGAGAAGATATCACTACAGCTCTGACAAGTTATTAAAAGGATTAAGAAATACTACAAACAACTGCATGTAAATTGGACAATGTAGAGAAAATGTACCAGTTCCTTGAAAGTCGCAAATTACCAAAACTCACCAAAGAAGGGTTAATATGACTGGAGTTGTCTCAAATCTATAAAGAAATTGAGTTCTTTCCAAAAACAAAATGCCAGGTCCAGATGGTTGCACTGGTGAATTCTGCAAAACATTTAAAGAAGTAACATCAATTCTACACAATTTCTTTCAGAAAAGGAAAGAGAAGAGGATGCTTCCCACCTAGTTTGTGAGGTCAGCCTTACCCTGTTAACAAAACCAGACATACACATTACAAGAAAAAGAAACTGTAGACCAATGGCCCGCGTGAATGTACATGCAAAAATCCTCAAAATATCAGCAAATCAAATATAGCAATAAATAAAAAGAATCACGCACTGTGACCAAGTGGAGTTTATCCCAGGAATGCTCAACATTCACAGATCAATCAATGTAACCTCATATATCAAGTGAAGAAGAAAAACTAAAAGCTCATAGTAACTGGTGCAGCAAAAGCATATGACAAAATTTAAAATCCACTCGTGATAAAATATCTTACCAAACTAGAAATATCAGGAATTTGAATCTGATAAAGGGTATCTAAGAAAACTCTAAAGCTAACATCTTATTTAATGGTGAAAGACTGAATGCTTTTCTCTTAACACTGGAAGGGGTGTTCTCTTTCGCTTCTATTCATCCTTGCACTGGAAAGTCTCACCAGTGCAAACAGGCAAGAAAAATAAGTAAAAGATATACAGATCGGAGAGGAGTAAATAAAAACAGCCCTGTTTCTAGCTGACCTGATTACCTGTGGATAAAATACTAAAGAGTCTATGAAAAAGCTCCTAGAACTAATAAGTGAACTTATCAAAGGCTCAGGATACAAAATGAACACACAAAAGTCAATGGTATTTGTAATAACTTGCAGTGAACAGCTGGAAATAAAATTTAGAAAATGAATAAATCTAGAAAGTTATGTGCAGGGTCGTTTTGGTGAGAACTTGGAAACGATGAAATAAAGAAGACCTAAATAAATACGGAGACAGATCACATTCAAGATTGCAAGACTCAATCTAGTTACCGTGTCAGTTCTCCTTATGTTAATCTATAGGTTTAATGCAATTCCAATCAAAATTTCAGCAAGATATTTTTGTAGATCCAGACAAGCTGACACTAAACTTTGCGTGGAAAGGCAAAGGAACTAGCATATCAGAAACACTTTAGAAAAAGAGGAATACTGTTGGAGAGAGACTACCCAATTTTAATAATTACTGTAAAGCTACTGTGATCAAGACAGAGTGGTGATGACAAAGGCATACTCTTCGATCAGCTGAACAGAATAGAGTCCAGAAAAAGACATACAAATGTGGTCAGTTGATTTTGGACAAAGATGCAGAGACAATTCAATGAAGAAAGGATTGGCTTTTCAACAAATGGCGTTGAGATGACTGGATGTGCTCTTTTGTGTCTGGCTGGTTCTCTTAGGGTATTATTTGTGAGACCCATTCACGTTTTGTTCCTCCTGTTTAGTATTCCGTTGCTCGGATATACCCATATTTTGTTTATCCATTCACCTGCTGGGCATTTGGGCTTTTTCCAGTTTTTAGGTTGATTTTTTTTTTTAATTTTCTTTTTTTTAATTTTTATTTATTTGGTTACAACAGGTCTTCATTGCTGCAGGTGGTCTCCTCAGTTGCGGCATGCGTGTGGGATCTAGTTCCCTGACCAGGGATTGAACCCTGGCCCCCTGCATTGGGAGCACAGAGTCTTAACCACTGCGCAACCAGAGAAGTTCCAGTTTTTAGTTTTTTTCTGGGGGGAGAAAAAAAAGTGCTCTGGACATTCTTGTACAGGTCTTTTTGTGAACATAGGCTTTTGTTTCTTTGGGTACATACCCAGGAGTATAATTGTTGGTCAATTTTATAAGAAACTATCAGTTTTCCAAAGTGCTTGTGTCATTTTCACTCCCACCAGTTCTGTGTAAGAGTCTGTTCGCTCCATACTGATGACAGTACGTGGCATTGTCCTGTTGATTTTTGTCACTCCACTTTTGCATTTCCCTTTTGATTTTGGCACTCCGTTTTTGCATTTCCCTAACAACTAAAGATGTTGAACACCTTTTCATGAGTTAATTGGGTATTCAGATCTCTTCTTTTGTGAAAGGTATATACAGTCTTTTGCTTATCTTAAATTATATTTTGTGTATTTTCATTACTAATTTGTAGGGGTTCTTTATATATATTGGGTTGACTAGAAAGTTCATTTGGGTTTTTTTTTTATAATACCATACGGAAAAACCTGAACGAACTTTCTAGCCAGCCCAATGTGTTGGAGAGAAGGCCTTTGTTATTTATATTATTACCAGTACTTTCTGTCGGTTGTTGTCGGTCATTTCACTTTCTTGATGTCTTTTGAGGAACAGAAGTTTTTCATCTTGACAAAGTCCATGTTATTTTTTCCTCCTGATTGGTAGTTTTTGTATCTTGTTGAGGAAATCATTGCCCACCCCATAGAAGAAAATATTCTTCTAAATTTTCTTCTAGAGGTTTATTATTTTACCTTTTACATTTAGGTCTGTAATTCACCTTAAATAGGTACTTGAGTGTGTTGTAACATAGAGGTCAATTTTATCTTTTTTCTAGATGAAGAGCCCATCTCTCCAGCACCATTTATTAAAAAGCCCATTTTCCCCCATTATATTGCAGTGTGCTCCTCGTCATAAATCAGTTGATAGTACGTGTGGGTCTGTCTCTGGACTATATTTCTGTTGCATTTTACCCTTTTTTTTTTAATGTTTTAAATATTCGTTTGTAACTATTCAATATTTAATAACATTTTAAAACCACAACCAAAAGAGAAAAAAGTTACTGGTTATAATAGGTGGAGACTATTAGGATTTACACAACATTGTAAATCAACTATACTTCAATAAAAAAAAATCGATTTAAAACTTAAAAATCATTCTTAAATTGTGGGCCATACAAAAACAGGCGAGGAGCTGGATTTGCCTGCTGGCCATAGTCTGCTGACCCTGTGGTAGGTTGTCCTTGACTTCCCTTGGCTTGGGAGGGAGCGTGGTGGCACCCTTTCAGGTACCTGGGTTCAAACTTCTGTGCCTCAGGGAGTCCCATGCCAGGAGGTCGGTGGCGCTGCAGGAAAGCCATCCTCTGTTTAATAAAGCATTCCTGTTAATTATTCATGGAAGGAAACCAAAGTCTAGAATGCAAGCCATTTGCAAAGCAGGATAGAACTGTCTCATCACCTCAGGCCTTGAGTGGAAGTGATGAGAGCTGAACAAAGACAATTGGGAAGAGCAGTAGAGCCAGAAAGAAGATACCTTGGATAATGACTTATTGGTCCCCCTGGCCACCCTCCTTGCCTGGGGACTCTACCAGACTCCTCTTCCCGAGGCACATATCTGACTTTGGGGCTGGATTTAGGTAATTAAATGTTAAGTTTGCGCAAGAGGCAATTGTTCCACTGTATAGGTTGATCGCAGAGCTAACAAGAAGTGTTGGATCCATGGTGTTTTCTTGAAGTATCAAGATGGCGATGGTGCTGCGCAGGTTCTCTTTCCTCATCTGCTGTGCTGCACAGATAGGTGTTGCTTTTCCAGCATCTTTCATCCGCGTGGTCTCGTAACTCAGAAATCTGCTGTGGTTAAATATGCAGCTTGGTGTAGACACTCTAATTATAGGGGAGTGTTCTGTCTGGCACGCTTGACATTGGAAGTAAGCAACAGCTAGTTTCTTGGGAAGGCATGAGAATCCCAGGTTCCTTTAATACTTCGAGTCCACTTGCAAACCACTGAGCCCTCTCGAAGTATTTCCCCGTGAGCTTTGTGGCTGTATCTGAGGCGATAAGCCCTGCGGGCGGAAGTGACTCAACGAGGCAGGTTGGTACCCTCATGAGTTCTTTCCCATCCAGCTCGAACGGGCCCCCGTGGCCGCCTCTGAATCCCGCTCTTTGTCACATCAGCTCCTTCTTTCCTTTTCCGAAAGAGGAGTGCCTTTCCTTTCCTACTTTCCTCAGACTTCCTCCTCCCCAGCCCTTTTCCTCACCCACGACTAACCTCACCTCTACTTCCTGTAGAGAACTGAAGCTCTCCCAGACGGATGGGATGGCCTTAACTTTCCCGTGCGACGTCAGGAGACCACCTCTGTCTGTATCCTCTCTTCCCTTCCACCTTTTCCAAAAGAGGAGGAACCCTTCTTCTCTTCTTGCTATCATTCCATCTGTGCTGTGGGGCTCATCTCCTCCGGAACCATGTGATGTTATCAGGTCTCCCTTCTTTCTCCTTTGTATTCAACTACTCTTTCAAATACTTTGTTCCAGCAAGAAGGTGATTCAGCCCCTTCCATCTCGACGACAAGACCTCCCTTGACACCCCTCCCCTGACGTGCCTCTCCTCTTTTATAGCCAGACTTTTTGGAAAGATGTCTGTATTCACAGTCTCCATTTCTTTACCTCCTCCTCTTTTTTTTTTTTTTTTTTTTGTAAATATTTCTTTTTTACTGAAGTATAGCTGATTTACAGTGTTGTGCCAATCTCTGCTGTACAGCAAAGTGACTCAGTTATACACATATTTACATTATTTTTTATGTTCTTTTCCATTACGGTGTATCACAGGATATTGAATGTAGTTCCCTGTGCTACACAGTAGGACCTTGTTAATTATCCATTCTACATGTAATAGTTTGCATCTACCAACCCTAAACTCCCAGTCCATCCCTCTCCTTCCCCCCCCCCCCCCCCCCCCCGCTCCCCCTTGGCAACCACAAGTCTTTTCTCTATGTCTGTGAGTCTGTTTCTGTTTTGTAGATAAGTTCATTTTTGCCATATTTTAGATTCCACACATAAGTGATATCATATGATATTTGTCTTTCTCTTCCTGACTTACTTCATTTAGTATCATCATCTCTAGGTCTGTCCATGTTACTGCACGTGTCTGTGTCTCCTCTTCCCTCTGTATCCCCACTTGCCTGGCTTCTGGTCCTCTTCCTTACCCACATCACTCTGCCTGAACTCAGTAAGGTACCAGAAAGGCTCCAGACTCCACACTGCTAATCCGGTGAACAGCTCTGAGTCTTTCCTGATGAACGTTTCAGCAGCCTTGGTTGATCACCTTTTCTTGAAGTGCTTTTTTGCTCTCCTTTGGCTTCAGTGATTCTATCTCCTGCTGGGATTCTTCCTGTTTTTCTAGCCGTTCCTTATCTGTCTCCATTGCAGGAAGTAATGGATTTCCTCAGGGTTCATTCTGCAGTCTCTCCCTATGCAATTTCCTTCACGCCCTTGGCTTCAGTGACCATTCTGTGCAGATGACTGAATTGGCGTAAGCCCTCTGGGAGCTGCCTTTGGTAGAGCCCCAGGTCCTTGACACACCATGCAAAAGAGTTGGAATTTTCTGTGAAGAAGTAATACGGTTTTACTGACATTTTTAAAAGATTACTCTTCCTGCTGTGTGCAGAATACACAGTAGAGAAGCAAGAGTGGAAGCAGGGAAACCTTCTCGGAGGCTAATATCCAGAAAAGAAGTCACGGGGGCCTCCTGTTAGATCTTCAAATGTGCCTTAAACTCAACATTTCCAAGGCCTAATTCGAGATCTTCTACCCAGGCTTCCTTTTCATTGTGTCTGCCATCAGCATCCATCCATTTGGATGAGAAGAAACACTGACCCCACCCGTCTTAGTCTGTTCCTGTTACTGTAACAAAATAGCATAGACTGGAGATCTTGTAAACAATAGAAATTTATTTCTCGCAGGTATGGAGGCTGGAAGTCCGAGATCAAGGTAGCAGCGTGGTCTGGTTCTGGGGGAAGCCCTCTTCCTGGTTCAGAGCTGGCACCTTCTTGCTGTGTCCTCAGTGGGAGGAGCTAGGGGCTCTCTTGGAGGTCTTTTATGACAACACTTATGTCATGCCTGAAGGCTCCACTTTCATGATGGAATCAACTTCCGAAGGCCCCACCTCCTAATACCATCATCTTTGAGAATTAGGATTTCCGCATATGAATTTTAGGGGACACAGACATTCAAGCATTGCATCACCTTTCCCTTCCAATTCAGTTATGCACTCTGGCCCTCCTCCGCTCTGTTTCTTATGCAGTAGCCTGAGTAATCCTCACGATGCAAATCTGATGCTATCCCCAAGCTGCTTCCTTTCTTGCTTTCCCACTGCTCTGTGGATAAGGACCGAAAACTTTAATTTGTCCCTATGTAAGGGCCTTCTCAACCTCCCTTCCTACCTGCCTGCTTTTGCTTCTGCACTGCTCTGCCTTCTGCCTGTGTCACTATCTGCCATCCTGACCACCATTGCCTAAGTATCTCCTGTATTTTTTTTAAATATTTATTTATTTATTTAAGACTGCACCGGGTCTTAGTTGTGGCACACAGGATCTCTGTTGTGGCATGCAGGCTCTTAGTTGCAGCATGCATGCGGGATCTAGTTCCCCAACCAGGAATCGAACCTGGCCCCCTGCTTTGGGAGCACAGAGTCTTACCCACTGGACCACCAGGGAAGTCCCTGAAGTATCACTTTTGGTGAAGATTTCCCAGAACGCTTGACACCAGCATAGGTCAGATTCTCGTATTTTTTGTTCCTGTAGAGTCCGATTTCTTCTTTTTTTTTTTTTGTAGTTTAATCTTAGTTTTTAAATATATGTTTATTTATAGTCACTTGATTACTATTCTTTAATGACATGAGGGACCGTGTTCATTGAAGTTCTCCAGAGAAACAAAACCAATAGGAAGTACACATGTTGACAAGAGAGAGATTTATTTAACTGGCTCAGGCGATTGTGGGATCTGTGAAGTCTGCAACCTGTGGGGCATGTGAGCAGGCTGGAGACCCGGGGAAGAGTTGCCGTTGCCATCTTGAGTCTGAAGACAGTCTGGGGGCAGAAGTCCTTCGTCCGCAGAGGAGCTCCATCTTTTCTGTAAAGACCCTCAACTGATTTAGAGTGGCCCACTCACGTTATGGAGGGTGCTGGGGACTGATGTTTGTGTCCTCCCAAGGTTCTTTTGTTGAAACCTAGTTTCCAGTATGGTGGTCTTTGAAATTGGGGCCTTTGGGAGGTGATGAGGTCATGAGGGTGGGGCCCTCACGAATGGGATAAGTGCCCTCATAAAAGAGACCCCAGTGAGATCTTTCTCCCCTTCGGCCATGTGAGGACACAGCAAAAAGACTGCAGAACCAGGAAGTGGACCCTCCCCAGACATGGACTGTGGCAACACCTTGATCTTGGACTTTCCAGCCTCTAGAACTTTAAGAGCTAAGTTTCTGTTGTTTATATGCCACCTAGTTTATGCTGTTCTGTTAGAGCTGCCCAGATGGACTTAGAGGGTAATCTGTTTTGCTTCAAGTCTAGCCATTTTAAATGTTATTCACATCTAAAAAAATAACCTTCACAGTGACATCTAGACTAATGTTTGACCTAAAACTGGATATGGTAGTCAAGCCAGGTTGACACATAAAATTAACCATCACAGGACCGTGTCTGTTTGAGCCCATCACTGCATCCTCGTTGCCTATCACAGTGCATGATATGTGGAAGACACTCAATAAATATTGATGAAGTGGCTTTGGGAGTGTTTGATTTCTAGATTTTCTACCTGCAGCCAGTGCCGGTGGGAGTGATGTGTCTCGTGGCTGCATGCACTGTTCTTTAGAGACACTCTTTCTGTTCAGTCTAAGGTATGTTATTGGTAAACACTTCTCTAGTTCAACAGATCTCTCTTATTTTTGACAAATTTGCTTCTTTATAATCCCTCTTAGCTTGTTTCTTTACCAGCTCTTTTAAGGAGTCTGATAAGAAAGCCATCTCAGCCATCTGATTTAATCAGTTGATTTCCTCTTCACTGGTCTTCCTCTTTGTCTTCTTCCTGTTTCCCTGGGTACAGTAACCAGAGCCAACTTTGTTCCCAGTGTCATTGGACCATGACTTGACTGAAGGAGGTAATTGCAGTTAAATTTCCCAATGGGCTGACATTTTATTGGCCATTTTGGCTACAGCAGCACATTGTGCTGAATTTTCTGTTTCTAAAATCCAACTTACATCCTGGCCCCATCTCCAGAGTTTTCTGTTTCCGTCCTTGGTGCCAGACGCCAAGACGATAAAGCTTGGAGACATCCTTGCCTTTTCCACCCCCACCATCTCCGTTCAGTTCCAAGATTCTCTTGATTCTTTCTTGATATGGTCCCTCAAAATTGATTCTTTTATTTTTCCGTTTCTTCCAACGAGGACTCATGGGCCCCGGCCATGGGAATAAATTTGTGACTGGTGTTCCTACCACTCTTCTCTCCCAGTTTCAACCCATTGTAACCACCAGTGTCAGATGAGCCTTTCTAAGTGTTATCTTGAGTACATTCTCTTCTCCCCCAGCTGTCAACACCCAGTCACTACCTTGAAACTTGTTTGCTAGTTCTCCTTACATACCACATAGTCCAAACTTTGTTCCTTTTCTATGTTGGCCCTTTGGCACAGAGGGTTAAGTTAAGCTGGCTTCTCAGATCACGGCACACATCCTCTGGTCTGTGTGAGCCTGTTGTCTTTTTCTCTTTCCCCATAAAAACTGTTTGAAAGTATTGTCTTGCGTCTGTGTCCGTTAACATAAAATATGTATTGTAATTTTGGATGCTTTAATTTACGTGAATTGTCCTCTAGATTTCATTTTGTTCTGTATACAGCATAGCTTTTCAGATCGATGCATGATGCAATGTGAACATAGAGGCTAGTGTTTCTCATTACTTTTTTCTTTCAATCACATCATAATCTGTATTAGAGTTTAAGTTTTCACTTTTGAGAATGTATTTTAATTTCTCTGTATTTCATGGTTCACAGTGCTCTTGTGATTGATACATTATTATGCTCCATTTTATAGTTGGATTTTGCTGCTGTAAAGTGATGAGATTGATGGGGGGGGGGGGCAAGTCATCCTGTATCCGCAGCCTTGATGAAGTCTCTTATTAATCCTCATAGTTGGTTACCTGCTAACCTTACTGCGAAGCAAGTTGCTAAACTTGCATTGACCCGTGTGACATTGCTGATGTTTGACCATTTTCCCCTATAAAAACTGTCGTTTCAAACAGCTGAACCTGACGGATGATCATATCATCTACAAATAAAGATAGCTTTTGTCTTTTTTTATACTTCTTCTTTTTTCTTTTCCTAGATGTTTCAGAAAGTTCAGACCATGTTAGACAGCACTGATGGGACCATACAGGTTTCCGTATTATTTTATTCTAGGTTTTTGTTTCATGTCTGGATACTTTATCAAGTTTGTCAGGTTCCTTCTTATCCTCGTTTGCAACGAGGAATTTTTATTTTCTGATTTTTTTTTTTTGAATCACAAATAGAAGTTGAGTAGTATTAAATGCTCTTTCTGCATCCATTGAAATAATCGTGTTTTCTCCTTTTACTGTATATAAATGTAGTACATGAAATCAGTAAGCAGTTTTTATGTTGAGTCATCTTGGCCTCGCTGGAATAAACACTACTTAATTATGTATTTTTAAAATATACGTTTGAATTGGGAGATTGGGATTGCCCTATATACCTTATTAATAAGAAAAAAAAACCAAATTGTACACTTTAAATATAAAAAATAAAAGCTGTAATCTCATAAAAAAAATATACAGTTGGACTCGTTTAGCCGGTATTTTATTTTGGATTTTTGTATCACATTCATAAGGAAATAGGCCAGTAACTCTTTTCTTATAGTTCTTGTGTGGCTTAGGAATTCAAATGGAAAGGTTAGTCTCATTAAATAAGTTGGGCGACTTTCATTTCCATTTTCTGAAACAGTTTGTATATGGCAGGTATTAACTGCTCCTTGGAAGGCAGAACTCACATGGAAACTAATTGGTTCTTGGGGCCCAAACGACCCTGTGCATCCTCACCTGTCACCCTGCTCAGCTAATCAAGCTGGCCCATCACTCCTGTTTCTGAGTGTGTTTCCTCTCATTCTTCTTGATGGACCAACTTTCTTTTCCTCTGCTTACCTAAACTTTATCCTCCAAAACCCACAGCACACCCCAAATCACTCCTGAAATCCTCTCTGATGCTCCCAGCCTTCCGGCAGCCTCCTAGTTTTGACGGCCTATAGCATTTATTGTCTGCTTCATTCTTCTGACCCTTAGCACAACCTACATTGCATAGTGATGTATCTCCATGTATATATGTGTCTAGCACCTCCTTTCGGTCACCTGTAACATAGTTGGCACTTGATACATGTTAGAATAAATGAGTAAAATCAAAGATGCCGGCCTTCGATTAAGAACTTGCCCTGCAATTTAGGCCTCCTACCACTCTGTGGCAGCAAAGAAGTACTGGTTGTATGAGCTCTGGGGGTTTGGGGTTTCAGGGAGATTGAAGTCTTTTCATAAGTCTGTATGTGAATGCTTTCCTTCTTTGCCAAAAAGAGCGGTGAGTCTTTTTGCTCTGGTTGCTAAATTCTCTTCGGCCAAGGAACTTATTTTCTGACTTGATGCTCTGCTGAGATCACCTTATATGCTGTCTGGTGCTAGTGACCAGGGAGGTGTTCCGCTTTCCCCGGTTCTCTGATTGCTCTGGGCTCACGCTCGGCTGTCTCCCTCTTGGATTCATTTGGAGGGGGGTGGGGGGCGAGGATTGATTTCTCAGATTCTTAGACCTTTACGTTTCAGATCCTCTTGAACCTAGTGTCTTGAAACTCAGATTTCTTGTCCTTATTGGGGATATTTCCTGGGTTGATGTTACACTTTCCTTCATACTGTTACTGTGAGAAATCGACAAGGTGTGATTAGGTTACCTTCCAGGTCCAGTCTCATCGCTAATTGCCTTGGGACCTTGGGCAAGTCACTTTACCTCTGGAGGCTTCAGACTTCCCTCCTGTATGATGCAGGAATCAGATTAAGTGCCCTGTGAATTCTTTTTTTCCAGCAGCTAAACAAGAAAAAAAAAAAATCTATGAAATTTGTTATATTTTTTTCCCTTGGATAGGGAGCTATTCCAGACAGCTCTCGTCCGGTGTTTTGCTTCATTTACACATAATGATTAATTTACACACACGCTTAGCCTGTATCCCTTGGCAACACTTAGCAACCACCTCCTGTAGGAAAGAGGCTCAGTCAGGTTGTTTAAAGGGACGCTATCCCTGGTATCCGAGCAGAGAAGTGACAGTAAAGTTGATTTTGTTTGGGGACACATCTTTTGACTTTGCAGTTATTTTTCTTTCAGTGTATTCCATTCCCCTGGCTTCGGTGTTCTGCCCCTTTGTCCAGTTTTAATGAATCCTTCCAGAGGTTTATTTCTGTTGGCTTTCCTCCGCATTATTTGCTCAGCCCTTCTGGTATTCCAGACATGGCCTGCGTTCATGCCATATCTTACTTCATTCTTCAGCAGCTCTCGTGAGGTGATGTTACCGAGTCCAAGCTCGCTCTGCTCACCGCACGACAGGCCAGTGAGTCGGAGACGAGGTGCTGAGGCAAGGAACACCACTTTATTTGGAAAGCCATCAGACCAAGAAGATGGCAGACTAATATCTGTCAAAAAACCATCTTATCGGGGTCTGGATGCCAGTTTCTTTTATAGAATCGGAGAAGGAGAGGTGGGGGAAGTAAAGTAAAAAGGGTTCTCAGTCTTGCGAAACTTCTCCTGGAATGACTAGCCTTGGGGAAGGAATGTGTTAGTTTGACAGGTGCGTAGGGTTCCCTAAGGCAGGCCATTGTGTAGGATTAAAGCAAGGAAAAGCCAAGGTTAGAGCCAAAGAAACAGATCCAACACGGAGTCCAATTTAGCTCTTCCCTGTTACAGTGAGGGCTGGTATCTCCTTTTACAGATTCAGGAAAGCATCTTGGTCAGAGCCGGGGCTGCCTGTTTACTTCCTGCTGTCATTTATTCCTTAATTTCACCAAAGTAAAGTGATGAGGACAGATTTTAATCAGTAAAGTTGAACAGTAATGAGTATCAACACTACAGAGAAGAGCTTTATCTGGGGTCTTAAGAGTTGCAATTCAGGGGACACAGATTTGGATAAAAAAGAATACTCTGGGGAAGAGAAAGAATCCAGGACTTATAAAGACAAAAGCTACAGTTGCTCAAGAGCTATGATTTTTTTTTAATAACTATAGATATTTTTAAACATTTATTTTATTGGCTGTGTTGTGTCTTCGTGGCTGTACACGGGCTTTCTCATTGTGGCGAGCGGGGGCTACTCCTCATTGTGGTGCGCGGGCTTCTCATTGCGGTGGCCTCTCTTGTTGCAGAGCACAGGCTCTAGGCGTGTGGGCTTCAGTAGTTGCGGCACATGGGCTCAATAGTTGTGGCTCATGGGCTCTAGAGCGCGGGCTCAATAGTTGTGGCTCACGGGCTCTAGAGCGCGGGCTCAATAGTTGTGGCGCATGGGCTTAGTTGCTCCGCGGCATGTGGTATCTTACTGGGGCAGGGATGGAACCCGTGTCCCCTGCATTGGCAGGCGGATTCTTACCCACTGCGCCACCTAGGAAGTCCAAGAGCTATGATTGATGCTCGCAGAAGAAAGGGAGTATTTGTCCTTAAGGGCTAGGCTGTCAAGAGTTCCTTTAGGGTAAGGGCCTAATATGTATCTTGAGTTTCTGGGGCAGATGTTCTAGATGCTTGAATTAAGAAAGAAGTAGTCGGTCACAGCTCAGATTCCATCTGGGCTGAGATATGCGTTAAGGTACACTTTCTCAGTGGCCTCCTGGACCTTTGAATCATCACCTGGTCCTGTGCATCCTCTGAAATCTCAGCCTCCCCACCTCCCTTTTAAAATTGGAAGCACTGGGGACTTCCTAGGTGGCGCAGTGGTTAAGAATTCACCTGCTAATGCAGGGGACATGGGTTTGATCCTTGCTCCAGGAAGATCCCACCAAAAAAAAATTGGAAGCACTTACTGAACCCCGGGGGCTGTTCCAACCCCTCCCTACCGCTCGTCCTTGTTCCTGCCTCTCAGCCACTCACTTCCTCACCTGTTCTTCCAAATGTGTCACAGACAGTACGCTCCTTACAAACTATACCAAACGGAGAGGTGAGGTTCACGTTCTCTGCTTGAAGAGTAGAGCTGCTGTGAAGTTCTGCAGCATTGGATAGCTAGCCACATGAACTGAAAATTCTGCACCAGATTGTGAATCTCACTTATTCATCCAACTAGAGAAATGTCTGCCATCCCCAGCGCTGGGTTGGAGTTAAGGATACAATGTAGTCTTTTCCCTCATGGAATTTATTTTCTAGTAGAAGTGATTTTCTCAGAAGAGGTGTAACATTTGGGTGTTGGAGAACCAGATGAAATCAGTGGGAAATAGACAATTTGGGGAAACTTCAAATACATCCTTTTTTAAAACGTTTCTTTTATAATGCTATAGTGTCCCTTGTTTAATAATCATATAAATAACGTGATATATAATTTTGTTTTTCCCTATCATAATATTTAGTGTATTAGGTTTGATAAGTATAGTTTACTCTGACCGTTGAAGGTTTAATTGCTTTTAATAATTTCAGGGTTTTGGTTACTAAGGAGACTGAAAGGCAAGTTTGCTAAGAGGGTTGGAAAGGTCTAAAAAATTAAATGCATTTTTCTTCAACCCAGATAATCTTGGGGGGGTGGAGGGCAGAGGGAGAGGGAGGGAGGGAGATTGATATAGTGTAATCCAGAGAAAAGACAATGTCCCACAGAAACCCTTGTGGCTTCAGGCTCTAGTCTTTTGACAAGTTTAATTTAGAAAGGACTTATCAAACCGGGGAAAGGTTTTTAGCTAACCCGTAAATGATCAAAAGGTGCCAATTGGTATGAAAAAATTGGAAAAGCCCAAATGAGTGGTTAATCATTTTCTAATGTATAGAAATGTCGAATCACTACATTGCGCACCAGGAACTAACAGTGTTGTAGGTCATTTAACTTCAAAAACAAACAAACTTACAGAAAAAGAGATCAGATTTGTGATTTCCAGAGGCAGGGGTGGGGGGTGGGGGAATTAAATGAAGATGGTCAAAAGGTACAAACTTCCATTTATAAGATAAATAAGTACTAGGAATGTAATGTACAACATGAGAAAGACCATTAACACTGCTGTATGTTTTATATGAAAGTTAAGAGTAAATCCTAAGAGCTCTCAGCACAAGGAAAAATTGTTTTCTTTTGTATCTAGGAGATAATAGATGTTCACTAAACTTATTGTAGCCACTTCGTGATGCATGTAAGTCAGATGAGGATGCTGCTTACTTACGCCTGTGCAGTGATGTGTGGCAAGTACACCTCAGTAAAGCTGGAAGGGGAAAAAAAGTCTCATTTGAGAGGCTTACCAAAACTCTTTAAGAACAGGAAAGGGGGGGGGGGGGTGCGATATTTTCACTCATGTTCAAACATGATGAAGAAAAAGAAATATCAGTTTCTGGGCTTCATAATAAAGTGTAGAAAAGATAAGCCAACTCCTTGGGCTTGATGATATAAATTGGTGAATAAAAAGGAGAAAACTAGACTTCTCAATGACTTTTTGTCTTCTATCCACTGAGAAGAGTGATCTGATTTAAAAGGGTAAAGTGAGCTTTAGTGATTCAGATGTTGTAAGAAAACATGATCTCTCTCTTTTTATCATTGCCACCTGGCCTGGTCCAATTGCCAAACAATGACTGGTAAATTTATTTTTAAAATAACTAAAAAAAAATTTTTAATTGCAAGAAAACACAACATAAAATTTACCATGTTAACCATTTTTAAGTATATAGTTCAATAGCGTTAAGTATATTTTACTGTGCAAGAGATCTGCAGATTTTTTTTTCATTTTGCAGAACTGAAACTTTGTTCCCATTAAACACCTCCCATTTTCCTCTCCCCTCAACCCTTAGTAACCACCATTCTGCTTTCTGTCTCTGTGAATTTAACTACTTTAGTTACCTCATATAAATGGAATCATACACTATTTGTCTTCTGGTGTCAGGCCTAGCGATTCACTTACTGTAATGCCTTCAAAGTTCGTCCATGTTGTGGCATGTGACAGAATTCCCTTTTTAAGGCTGAAGAATGTTTTATGTGTAGATCACATTTTGTTTTATCTGTTGATCCCTGGATGGGCACTTGGGTTGCTTCCACCTCTTGGCTATTGTGGGTAATGCTGCTATGAACGTGGGTGTACAAATCTCTCTTCAAGATCCTGGTTTCAGTTCTTTTGAGTGTATAACCAGAAGTGGGAATGGCTGGTATCTTTTAGGAACTTATAGATAAGGACGGAAATGCTTGAAGAGCAGAGCTAAACAAAATCATGCTCAGATTTTTTTTTTTTTTTAAAGGAAAGAGGGTTGATTTTTTTTTTTTTTTTTTTTTTTTCCCCGGCACACGGGCTTAGTTGCTCCGCGGCATGTGGGATCTTCCTGGAGCTGGGATTGAACCCGTGACCTCTGCATTGGCAGGCGGACTCTCACCACTGCGCCACCTAGGAAGCCCGAGGGTTGATTTTTAAGCGTAGTTGATGGGTGTGTCTGACTCAAATCCCAAGCAAGATGCTAGGATGACTGATGAATATGTTGACTTGTAGAAATTTAGAAAAGGAAGCTGTGGTCACTAGGAGCTAGCCTAGGAAGAGTCAGGACAAGTTATGGGAGTCTGATCGCTCTCATTTGTTTGATCAGGTCACTGGACCTATAGATGTGGGCAGGTGGCAGAGCTGATGGATGTAAATGGCTTTGGCAAGGCTGCCAGTGATTGGGTAATACCAGGAGATGTGTGGGGTGCTGGCACCAGTAGGATGAGTGGCACCTGGATGAATCACTTATTGTATATTGAGGGCACCTGGGGAGGTGAGGGGTGGAGCCTGCTTTTTGGAACTGTGCTCTGTGGGCCCTGCCCTGTTTATGGCTGGTGTGCATGAGTAATCGGTGTATAATCTCGTATTGGAAGATAATGAATGGGTTCTGGATTTGCTCCATCCAGAACCCATCCTTTGACTTCCCCAGCGTCCTTCTCCCACTCAGACTTTTCCACTTCTCCATCGCTTCATGGCCGCTCCTCTTGGTTAGTTTTCCTCCCTTTCCATCTCTCGTTGGTAATAGGTAACTGTGAGTTCATTTCCTCATCGTAATAAATATTTAACATCTTATAAAAAACAAAGGATCCTTTTGTATGCCTTAGTTAAGAGTAATTCCTAGAGGTATCATTGTCTTTAAAAGTGATGCGTTTACAGAATTTCTCAAGACCTGGAAAGATGTGCTTCCCTGGAAAATGTTACGTGAGCGAAAAAGTAGGAAACCCATTTATGTTTGTATGTTCACAGTCTTGTTAAAAATATGTATCAAAAGTCTGAAAGAAAATACATCTAAAAGTTAGGGAAAGTTCTGAATATTTCAGATATTTTTTTCTTTAGCAATTTCCTGTATTTTCCAAGTGGCTAGCTTCCTTTTGCATATATCAGTGGTTGACTGTTGTGTCCTTCCTGTGCTAGAAATCAGTGGTCCCCAACTTTAAAAGTACTCACGCTCTCCTAATTTTATTTATTTTTCAATTTGCATTTCTTTATTAGTGAAGTTGAATTTTTTGTTATTAATCATTTACATTTATTCTCCTGTAAATAGTCTTGCTCTCCTTATTTTAAAAATGAATTAGTCCTATATTCGGGTGAGGCAGCCTTATTGGGAAAATTCCTTCTGAGTTTGTGGTTTGGCTGCAGGAGGCAATAGGAAGCACATCCATCTCCTCCTTCCCAACTCCAATTTTTTTAATGTTAATTTTTAAATTTTTTCTGTTGAAGTATAGTTGGTTTACAGTATTGTAGTTCAGGTGTACAGCCAAGTGACCCAGTTATACATATATATGCATTCTTTCTCAAGTTCTTTTCCATTATGCTTTATTACAGGATATTGAATACAGTTCCCTGTGCCACGCAGTAGGACCTTGTCGTTTATCTGTTTTAACTAGTTTTATATGCACCAGGTTACTTATTTCACCTCCACCAAACCTTTCTGATTGTGTTCTATGAGAATTTTACCAGTGGAGAGATAGCGGCAAAAAAATCCCCTGCTAGGCTGTTTATTCAGCGGTTGAAAAGTTGGTGTGTTAGCTGAAGCTTCTCCACGCGTCATGGTCTGGTCCCAGAGTATCTTATTTCTTCCCAGGGGCTTACCTTTGTAAAGGTGCGAGCTTCCCATCTCGAAATTGATGACTGTTGTCTCGTGTCTTTGCCGCACCTGCTTCTTGAGTGTTCCTGCCTCTCCGAGCCAGGTCTGGTTCATTTCCTCTTCATCACCTTTTGAGTCCTTTTTTACCATGTCCTGTAAGCTTTATTGGTAGCAATGGAAAACAATTTGTTTAAAGTTCTCTCTCCTTAAATGACTACAAACAACATTCATACTTAACCAAATGAAGTGCAGTGGTTTACCAAGTTCTTTTACTTAAACTGATGAAATATGGTCCCAGATACCTCTTCTTATTTCCATGTTTGAACTTGCTGGCAGTGATTTGTAGATTCTCAGCTGGATTATATTCCATTGTAGGGTTTTTCAAACCCGACAAATGGAAACCTGCAAAGATTTCGTAGAGGTATTTTACCAGTGACCCTTGGCTTAAAGTGTTTTTTGTTCAAGAAGGAAGAATTCAGTACTTTAAATTGAGGGGGCATTGTTTTTTTATTTTCCTCCTGGCTCCTCTTCTGTTTTCAAATTATAGCTCATCTTCACACAGGTCACATTTATTTCCAAATACAGTTAAGAGGTTAACCCCAAAACGAATCAGAGGTCAAGCACTCACACTTACAGATAAATAATGTTAGTTTTGTTCTGTGTCCCAGATCGAAGCTAACTTAAAAAGGGCAAGAAATAACCAGCATTCACCCTCAATCCCAGATTTTTCTCAGTTGTAAAATTTCAGGTATACCCAACTCTAGCTCCCAGTGTATCTCCCCTGTGTTTACTGTTCTTGAGTGAAAGACCAGTGTACATTTTGCCGCCTTCTCGCCTGCTGTGGGTGTATTCATTAAAACTTGATTTCTTAATTGTTCTTTTGTGATTTAGATTTTCAGTATTGAGATTTTTCTGTCATTAGGAAGTTCAATAAAAATAAACATTTTTTTCTATATTCCAATCTAAGAAAATGGATCCATTCTAGTAACTACCTCTTTGTTTTGTGCTCCTCGATACAAACACCCCTCACTTTTTCAGCCCAGAAGCATGCCTGTGGTTATACTAGGCAGGCAGTTTATGGACAAAATGTCCTCAGACTGTGTTCTTAGCTTTGTCAGAATGGCTCTGCCATGTCTTGGTTTTACGTTCATCTTAGATTTCAAAGGGATGGCAAGTCAGGTACACAGCCAATGACCTTCTGAATCTCTTAGGGCTGACCTGGGGAGCCAAGGTCAAAGAAGGTGCTTTTATTGGTCACTAGTTGGCTGCGCTTTCATCTCAACAGTCCTTTAGTTGCTTTATTTGACCTCCAGTTTCTTGGGGTACCAACTTGTGTCCTAGGCCATCTCTCCCCCTTCTATGAAGATAGGGACAAGCAGTGTCTGGCCTGGGAGAGCACAGCGAGGTGCGTGACAGGTGGTGCCAGTGGCTCATTTGGCTTGAGGAGGTAGAAAAGTTGTGCTGTTTCCCTGGGGAGTAATTAGGGATCCTTCAGGGCCACCATGAAGGCAGCTAGTGTCACCTGCCCAAGGCGCCTCAGGTAAGGGGATCTGGTCCCCATCACAGACGTAAGTTAACCTGAGAGGGCACAGGTGGACCAATCTAGCCTGGATTTCCTAGCTGAGCCTCAGAGCTGCAGGAGAAAGCTCATTCACATAAACCTACAGTGTGGACAATCCTCACCTTGGTGCGCGGTGGTACTCAGACCTGGCCGGACCCCTAGAGTCCCCTGAGCAGGACTCTGACCCTGGAGAAATCCCCTCCAAGTGTGTGTGTGTGGTGGGTGGTGGTTGCTGTCCTGCAGCTGCATGTTCAGCTGAGTCCCCAAGGTCCTCCAGGCAGAATTCTTCACACTGTGCAGATACAGAGTAGTAGCCTTGGGTAGTTTTCCGTGAGGAAGGGGTGCCCTCTCCAGTTTGCACAAAGGCACGTCCTGAGCCAGCAGCAGTCTGGCTTATGGGTAGGAAAACACAGCTTGGAAGAAATTCACCTCGGGAGTCTAAGCCCAGAACCAGGGAATGGGATTGCCAGCGACTTTAGATTCTTCAAAACGGTCTTTGCAGGGACACCGTGGGCTCTGTTTTCACTGCCACGTCCAAGCTCATGTGATCTTGGGCATGCTAATTGCCCCCTCTGAGCTGCAATATTTTCATTTTTAATATGGAGACCATTGAGGCAGGTCTAACCCTAACCCTATTCGCTATCTATGAAGCTTACATAATTTAAGGTGGGGGGCTTTTTTAAATAAAGTTTCCAGTTTTCTTTTGCGAATTTTACAAGCACGTACAGCTACGTGAACACCTTGGAGAAAGATGATCCCAGGGATGCAGGATACAGCCAGTCTTCCACATCAGCTGTTCCGCATCTGCAGATTCAACCAATTGCAGTTCCATCCGCGGATGAGGAGGGCGGACTCTGATGGGCCATTTTATATAAGGGACTTGAACGTCTGCGGATTTTGGTACACACGGGGGTCCTGGGACCATTCCCCATGGATACCGAGGGTTGTAGTGTGAACAGAACAGGGAAGTTTGAAGCAGCATAACCACTCCAGGAAAATACAAGGGTGAGTCAAAAATTATACATACTCTGGCTGTAGAATTTATTTTAATTAACTTTTAGAAAAGACAAATACATCAGATTTCAACATCATCTCTTTGCTTTTCAGTGCACTTTGTCCATCTGTCAACAAGCTTTCGTATTCCCTCATTAAAAACTGTCTTTGGCTGAGCTGCGAGTCATGCATGCACTGCTGTCTTTACTTCATTAGAAGTGAATCTTTGTCTTGGTAGGGCTGCTTTCAGGGGACCAAACAGGTGAAAGTCCCATGGAGCAAGATCAGGACTATAGGGAGGGTGCTTTAACACCTCAAAATGAAGTTTTTGCAGTGTCTGTGGGCTGAAGTGTGCGGACGTGCATTGTCATGCAAGATCACAGCACCCTTGGAAAGCAGTCCTCTGCATTTAATCCAAAGTTTAGACTTCAGCTTTTCAGGAAGCATCTCTATCCATTCATACACATTTCTTCACAACAAAACACTTTCTCCATACTGCGCACAAAGTCTTTGATAAATAACGACACCAGGTACACCCTCAGACCACAAAAAAACAAATCACTGCACGCTGCTTTTCTTTCGTGCAAATCACAAGTGGGGCATCCATTTCTGCTCGCACCGCTGTTACACATGAACTGATATAACACGTTCACACCTGCACGGCAGTGACTGGGGAGACGGTAGCCTTGAACAGAGAGCGCTAATGAGACAGTGCGGCCAGCAGAAGTTTTAATATAACCGGAGTGTGGATGATTTCTGACTCCTCCTTGTGAACGTGATGCTGCCGGGTCTTGAGAGAACAGTGCTCAGCTTTGGCTGCACGTGGGAAATCGTATGCGGAGCTGCAGACAGTGATGCCCACATCCCACCCCAAAGGCCTGATGTCCTGGGTGTGTGGTGCAGCCTGGCCCCTGGGTTTTTAAGAACTTTTATTGAGATACAGTTAACAGACAATAAACAGCATATATTTAGCGTGTACAATTTGGTGTCCCAATCTCCCAATTCATTCCCCCCCCCCCAACCCTCCCCGCTTTCCCCACTTGGTGTCCATGTGTTTGTTCTCTGCACCTGTGTCTCTATTTCTGCCTTGCATTTCCTCTTTCATAGTTGTTAGCATTTGCCTTATGTATTGAGGTGCTCCTATATTGGGTGCATATATATTTATAATTGTTATCTCCTCTTCTTGGATGGATCCCTTGATCTTTATGTAATGTCCTTGTCTCTTGTAATATTGTTTATTTTCAAGTCTATTTGATCTGCTATGAGTATTGCTACTCCAGCTTTCTTTTGATTTTCATTTGCATGGAATATCTTTTTCCATCCCCTCACTTTCAGTCTGTATGTGTCCCTAGGTCTGAAGTGGGTCTCTTGTAGACAGCAGATATATGGGTCTTATTTTTGTATCCATTCAGCCAGTCTGTGTCTTTTGGTTGGTGCATTTAGTCCATTTACATTCAGGGTAATTACTGATATGTATGTTCCTATTACCATTTTCTTAATTGTTTTGTTTTTGTTTCTGTAGGTCCTTAAGCTTCCCGCTTAGAGATGTTCCTTTAGCATTTGTTGTAGGGCTGGTTTGGTGGTGCTGAATTCTCTTAGGTGTTGCTTGTTTGTAAAGCTTTTGATTTCTCCCTCGAATCTGAATGAGATCCTTGCTGGGTAGAGTATTCTTGGTTGTAGGTTCTTCCCTTTCATCACTTGAAATATATCATGCCACTCCCTTCTGGCTTGCAGAGTTTTTGCTGAGAAATCAGCTGTTAACCTTATGGGGGTTCCCTTGTGTGTTATTTGTCATTTTTCCCTTGTTGCTTTTAATAACTTTGTCTTTAATTTTTGTCAGTTTGACTACTATATGTCTTGGCGTGTTTCTCCTTGGGTTTATCCTGCCTGGGACTCTCTGTGCTTCCTGGACTTGGGGAGCTATTTCCTTTCCCATGTTAGGGAAGTTTTCAACTATAATCTCTTCCAGTATTTTCTCAGGTCCTTTCTCTCTCTCGTCTCCTTCTGGGCCCCCTATAATGCGAATATTGGTGTGTTTAACATTGTCCCAGAGGTCTCTTAGGCTGTCTTCAGTTCTTTTCATTCTTTTTTCTTTATTCTTTTCCGCATCAGTGATGATCACCATTCTGTCTTCCAGCTCACTTATTCGTTCTTCTGCCTCCGTTAATCTGCTATTGGTTCCTTCTAGTGTATTTTTCATTTCCGTTATTGTGTTGCATATCTCTGTTTGTTTGCTCTTTAATTCTTCTAGGTCTTTGGTAAACTTTTTGATCTTTGCATCCAGTCTTTGTTCAAAGTCCTGGATCATCTTCACCATCATTATTCTGAATTCTTTTTCTAGAAGGGTGCCTATGTCCTCTACATTTAGTTGTTTTTCTGGGGTTTTATCCTGTCCCTTCATCTGGTACAAAGTCCTCTGCTTTTTCATTTTCTCTGTCTTTCTGTGGCTGTGGTTTTCAGTTCCACAAGACGAAATACTGCTGATACTGCTGTCTGCCCCCTTGCGGAGGAAGCTATCTAGGAGGCTCCTGGGTGCTTCCTGATGGGAGGGACTCATGGTGGGTTGGGCTGGGTGGGTGGAGCTCAGTAAGACTAATCCAGTTTGGTGGGCGGAGCTCAGTGACACTTTAATCTGCTTGTCTGCCAGTGGGTGGGGCTGTGTTCCCACCTTGTTGGTTGTTTGGCCTGAGGCCACCTAGCACTGAAGCTTACAGGCTCTTTGATGGGGCTAATGGTGGACTCTGGGAGGACTCACACCGATGAGCACTTCACAGAACCCCTGCTGCCAGCGCCCCTGCCTCCTCAGTGAGCCACAGCGGCCCCCCCACCTCTGCAGGCAACCCTCCAGCACCAGCAGGTAGGTCTGGTTCAGTCTCCTGTGGGGTCCCTGCTCCTTCCCCTGGGTCCTGGTGAGCACACTTTTTTGTGTGCCCTCCAAGAATGGAGTCTCTGTTTCCCCCAGTCCTGTGGAGGTCCTGCAATCAAATCCCACTGGCTTTCAAAGTCTGATTCTCTGGGGATTCCTCCTCCTGTTGCTGGACTCCCAGGTTGGGAAGCCTGACGTGGGGCTCAGAACCCTCACTTTAGTGGGTGGACTTCTGCAGTATAACTGTTCTCCAGTTTGTGAGTCACCCACCCAGCATTTATGGGATTTGATTTTAACACAATTGCGCCCCTCCTACCATCTCATTGTGGCTTCTCCTTTGTCTCTGGATGTGGGGTGTCTTTTTTGGTGAGTTCCAGTGTCTTTCTGTGGATGATTGTTCAGCAGTTAGTTGTAATTCCGGTGCTCTTGCAAGAGGAAGTGAGCACACATCCTCCTACTCCACCATCTTGATCCTCAATGGCCACTGGGTTTTTAAATCTCCCCAAGTGACTCATATATACTGCTGAGGTTGAGAACAGTGATGGGTTCCTGGTTCATTGGTTCACGAACTTCCGTGTGCCTCAGAATCACCTAGAGGGCTTGTTAAAACTGGCCTCCACCTCCAGAGTTTCTGATTCAAGAGGTCTAAAGTGGGACTCAATAAACTGCATCCAGTAAGTCTCCAGGTGCTACTGATGCTGCAGGGCTGGACCATACTTTGAGAAGCACAGGTGTAGCCAATATGGGTGGCATGTGACGTTGATGAAACCCTGAATATCCATCCCTGAGGACAGGAAAACAGAGCAAGGCCTTAGAGTAGGTTTAGAACAATATGAAAAAAAATTTTTTTTGCAGTGAATCTGGTTACCTTGACAACTGGAGACACCTTCAAATGCCATGGCATCTCTCCTAATGCCATGCTTGGAGGTACGTATGAGTAAAAGAGACAGAATGAGTGAAAGGGCTAGATGGTAGTCTACTTAAAATGATTTCAAGGGGGGCACACGTCTACGTGTTTCCTTAGTGCCTTTAACTAGGCAAGTGAAATTCATCGTGGTGTTGCTCCTGCCACAAAGTAGTTTCACATCATCTTCTCTTGGTCTGGGGAGAATTTGTATGGTGCTAGAGTGGAGCTGAGAATTCTCTCTCATGGTCTTTTTAGGTTGTTTCAGGGTTACCCACTAAGTAACACAGAGTTGACGAAGTCAGCATTGAAGTAACCTGCTGTGTTACCCCGGCTTTACTCCATTATGAACTACATCTTTCTTATCTGGCTTTCTACATCTTTCTTCCCACAGCACAATTTGATTTATCCCATTGGATACACACAGTTCTTTAAAATTATACTTAGGAAAGCAGTACAGACTGATTTGCCACAAAGTATGGTTTGGACACACTAGGAAAAAAATTGAATTAGACAAGGATTGGTGAGTGGAGGGATGCTGTCCGAAGAATGTGGAAGTTGCATGATTCCGAAGACAGTGTTCCCAGCATGTTAATATTTTGTTGTTGTTGTTTTTTATTTTTTTATTGAAGTATAGTTGGTTTACAATATCATGTTAGTTTCAGGGGGTACAGCACAGCGATTTAGATATATTTTATATATATATATATTTTTTTCAGATTCTTTTCCCTTATAGGTTATTACAAAATATGGAGTCTAGTTCCCTGTGCTATCAGCAAGTCCTTGTTGTTTACCTCTTTTATATATAGTAGTGTGTATTTATGTTAATCCCAAAATCCTAATTTATCTCCCCGTGCTATCGCCTTTGGTAACCGTAAGTTTGTTTTCTGTCTGTGAGTATATTTCTGTTTTGTAAATATGTTCATTTGTATCACGTTTTTGAGTTTTGCATATGAGTGACGTCATATACTATTTGCCCTTCTCTGTCTGGCTTAGTTCACTTAATATGATCATCTATCTCTACACCCATCCATGTTGCTGCCAGTGGCATGATGTCATTCTTTTTTATGGCGGAAGGTGATCTTGAATGAACTCAGATATCAGCCTGCTCCTTGTTCCCTGCTATTTGCAATATGAATAGAATGGAAGATGGGAAAATTCATATTCGTGTTCTTTGATGAAGTATACCCTAGAAATCTTTCTGTTAAATGTTATATTAATGGTAACTTCGCATCAAAGGGCAGAAGTGCTGCTTTTCAACTGGCCATCTTCCCAGGGACTTCCTGTACGGCCTTTTTTTGGTGTCGACTTCTAGCCTTTGAAATGATCTGTCATCTCTGCATGGAAACCCTCTGTGCTGCCTCAGTCACCTTGTCAGCACCAACCCACTCACTTCTCACTTTTTATTAAATTTGTTGATTGGGTATGAAGCAGGAATATCTTTCAAGTATTCTTGCTAATACATTTTTTTCCTGTAATTCATGCCAGAGCTTGCCTTTCTTTCTTTCTTTCTTTTTTTTACGTCAGAAGTGACTTCTGGAAATTGATTACCTAGTTCTCTGGGAATGTTCATCAAACCTGTATCCGGGCACTTAGATGCCTCTGACATCTAGATTTGCTTTTACCATCTCCATTAGATTCCAAGATTCATGATGGCAGGGACAGTTCTTAGTGGGCAGTATCCTTTGTTCCTAGAAGGAACACAGAATGCATGTTTGTTGATCAAAATAAATGCTGACTACTTTCTACATTCAGATTCTAGCCCATAAAAGAACATTCAGAGTCTAGGTGCAGAGAGCATTAAAAATCGAGCTTTTATGTTGTCATGAGGATGAGTTGTTTCTAGGGTTTGCAGGTCAGAGGACTTTTCCTGAGGTGTCTGTGTGTGGACTTCCCACAGCCTGCCTCGTGCACTTTTCTGAGTCCAGTCAAAAGCATCTGGGTGAACACAGCTGTGTGACCCGGCAGTTCCCCTGCCCCTTCCTCTCTGTTCTGTTCATCACCTGCCTGCCCAGCCTGACCCCTTACCAGTCTGTGCCTGTGCTTGGCGCCGGAAATGCTTGACACGCTCTGCACGGTTTCTAAGCCTGGCTTGGCTTGTTCACCTGAATCTGATTTTCTGTTTCTGCTTTGAATCCTGGTTGCTGCCGGAAACCTGATCTCTCTGGCTTCTGATGTTAAGTGACTTAATCTTCTGATTTTTTGTTCTTTTAAATTTTTATTTATTTTTAACTTTTTATCTTATGTTGGAGTATAGCCGATGAACAACGTTGTGATAGTTTCAGGTTCACAGCAAAGCGACTCAGCCACGCATATACGTGTATCCATTCGCCCTCAAACTCCCCTCCCATCCAGGCTGCCTCGTAACACTGAGCAGGGTTCCCTGTGCTGTACAGTAGGTCCTTGTTGGTTATCCATTTTAAATACAGCAGTGTGTACATGTCTGTGCACAAACATGTACAGACAAACTCCCTAACTATCCCCCCCCCACCCCCTGTAACCATAAGACCATAAGTTTGTTCTCTAAGCCTGTGAGTCTGTTTCTGTTTTGTAAATAAGTTCATTTGCATCCTTTCTTTTTAGATTCTTCATATAAGTGATATGATTCTCTTTCTCTGACTTCACTCAGTATGACAATCTCTAGGCCCACCTAGAGCCTGATCTCTCTGGCTTCTGATGTTAGTTAAGTAACTTAGTTTTTCCTTCTGATTTTTGTTCTTTTTTGTTTTTAGGCCCTTGTGTTTTCACCGTGTCTGACTCCACTGAACCCTGTGTTTGCTAATCATTAAGGACCAAACTCACAGACATAGAGAATAGACTTGTGGTTGCCAAGGAGCAGGAGGGGAGGCGGAGGGTTGGATTGGGAGTTTGGGATTAGCAGATACAAAGTGTTATATAAGGGATAGACAAACAACAAGGTCCTACTGTGTAGCACAGGGAACTATATTCAATATCCTCTGGTAAACCATAATGGAAAAGAATATGAAAAACAATATGTGTATAACTGAGTCACTTTGCTGTACAGCAGAAATTAAATACAACATTGTAAATCAACTATATTTCAATTAAAAAAAAATTTCCCAAACCTAGGCTCTAAAAGATTCTCGTAATAACATTTAACAGTATCTGCTAATTATTGACTTTTGAAAATATTAATTCCTTCCATGTCCAAAAATATGATGGCCCTTATCATAAACGATATGTAGCATTTCCTTGTGCATACCTTTGCTTCCTTTTCTCCAGGCAGCGTTTGATGCTGCGTGATCGAGGGTGACAAGCTTGTCCACAGTGTGTTGGAGTGAGCGTATGACTCTCTGATGATTCAGTTTGTCACTGAAATGTTCGTGTTATCCAAGACCGAAAAAAATTGCCCGTAAAAGAGCATTCAGATCGTCCTTATGCTTCACTCAAGGCACCAGATTCACTTTTGCCTGCTGGGGGGTCGTTGGTAAGCATTGCCAAAGCGGAATGTCACGGACATGTAATGACTTGCCAAGGGATAAATCAAATATAAATATAAAAGGATCCAGTTTTGGAGTCAAGAAGGCTTAAGACAGCATGTTCCAGATCAGCTCCGTTTTAAAGTCAAGGACATGAAGGCTTAGGTGGTTGACGTGAGTTGCCCAAAACCCAACCCAGAGCTGCTGGATAGGGAACCTGGCCCGAGTCGGGCTTTCATACCTGCAAGATTACACGGAGCCAGTTGCTTTTCACTGCGCCTGTTTCGTACTGATGGGCTCTAACTTTCGGATAAGCCAGAGGTAAGGGGTAGAGCGCCGTGGTTTAGAAATCACAGTTGCCTTACTCAGGTTCACTGACCTGCTCAGGATCCTTTGACTTCTCATGTGTGGTGGGTAAGACTACCTTTCCCAGAGAACCCTCCTGCACCATGGGTGGGAATGTAAGCTGGTACAGCCACTATGGAAAACAGTATGGAGGTTCCTTAAAATACTAAAATCAGAACTACCACATGACCCAGCAACCCCACTCCTGGGCATATACCCTGAGAAAACCATAATCCAAAAAGAAACATGTACCACAATGTTCATTGCAGCACTATTCACAATAGTCAGGACATGGAAGCCACCTAAATGCCCATCAGCAGATGAATGGATAAAGAAGATGTGGCACATGTATACAATGGAATATTACTCAGCCATAAAAAGGAATGAAGCTGAGTTATTTCTAGTGAGGTGGATGGACCTAGAGTCTGTCACACAGAGTAGAGTAAGCCAGAAAGAGAGAAACAAATACCATATGCTAATGCATATATATGGAATCTAGAAAAATGGTGCTGGTGAAACTAGTGACAGGGCAAGAATAGCGATGCAGTTGTAGAGAACGGACTTGAGGACATGGGGCAGAGGGCGAAGGGGAAGCTGGGACCAAGTAAGAGAGTAGCAATGACATATATACACTACCAAATGTAAAATAGATAGCTCGTGGGAAGCTGCTGCATAACACAGGGAGATCAACTCGATGATGGGTGGATGACTTAGTAGGCTGGGCTAGGGTGGGTTGGAAGGAGTTGTAGGAGGGAGGGGATATGGGGATATATGTATACATACAGCTGATTCACTTTGTTGTAGAGCAGAAACTGGCACAACAGTGTAAAGCAATTATACTCCAATAAAGAGCTTAAAAACAAAAAAAAGGCTACCTTTCTCTGAGCCCACATGTCCATGGACAGGAGTCCAAGAACGCGAGGGGCTTTCTCGTGCCCTGAAGATCACCTCTCTGCTGCCACCACATCACCATGGGTAGGAGTGGAGGGAGGGCCCCGGGGCTCCGGAATGTCTCACCTCAGTTACCTGCCTTAATCCCATCAGCCTCACCTCCAGCTGCCATCTGCCTGGAGACATCAGGACTTGTCCTTGTGTTCCTAGGGCCCTGGCCAGTTCTTGGTCCGTAGCATTTGCTCAAGCATTTGGTGAATGAGTGAAGATTTGGCTAAAGTTAGAAGCGTCTTCTAACCATTGGGAATCACGCATGTAACGGCGGACAGCTTGGGGCCTGGGTGGAAATCAGAACAGCTGCATGTTACTTCCCACTTTGGCTTTGAACACTTGTGATATTTTGATTTGTAATAGGAAATAGATATTTAGTCTTTGTCCCTAGAGCTCCTAAATATATATTTAGAACTCCTAAAACCCTTGGACTTTCCCAAGTGATGGGAGCGGTAAAGGTGCCCTGATACTCAGAACAAGCCCCTTTCAACCACACCTGAGCTTACGTAAACGAGAAGACTTTGGAAAGCACCAAAGCATGGGGCTGGTTGGCAGGGCAACCACTCATGTGATTGGAGGGTTAGAACTTGCAATCCCACTCCCCTTGACCTCCAGGTGGGAGAGAGGAACTGGAGGTTGAACTGATTGCCTTTGGTCAGTGATTTAATCAGTGGTGACTATGTAATAAAGCCCCAGAAGGTCTGGGTCTGGAGAGCCTCTGGGCGGGTGAACACTGGAAGGTGCTGGAAAGATGGCGCCCTTGGGGAGATCACGGAAGGAGCTCTGAGCCCTTTCCCCATCCCTTGCCCTGTGCATCGCTTTGACTCTTCTGTTCCCGAATTATATACTTTAAACCAGTAAGTACAGTTGACCCTTGAACAACACAAGTTTGAACTGTGTGGGTCCACTTATATGTGGACATTTTTCAATGAATACTCTAGCGCTACATGATCTGTATCTGTGATTGGTTGAAGCCGTGGGTGCAGAGCTGCAGGTAGGAAGGTCACCATGGGACTTGAGCATCCTCACATTTTGGCCTCAAGGTGGATGCTGGACCCAATACCCTGCATTGTTCAAGGGTCAGCTGTACGTTGTTTCTCTGAGTTCTGTGATCCCCCCTCCCCCCCCAGTTGAGCCTTGAACCTGTGATACCTGATGCCATCTCCAGGTAGTGTCAGAGTTGAGTTGAATTGTAGGAAGCCCAGCTGGTGTTGTGGAAAGACCCCCCCCACACACGTGGGAATTGGAGTCAGAATTGTACCAGGGCATCAGCTTTGCAGTCATTTCCACTCCGCTTGCAGGTAAAATGAGAGGGTTGGGTGTGTCCATCTGTAGGGTCCCTCCCAGCTGTCTTGTTTCTGTGTCCAGACATCCACACAGGGTGACCCTGAACAGCTTCCCCAGCATCACAGGAAGCAAAGCCCTTGAGTCCTCAGGTCCCTTCTGTCAGGGGTTTTCTCAGCTACAGGGGCAAGGCTGGTAGCTTCCCCTGGGTCTCTCCTGCTCAACTGGCTGTTGGAATCAGCTTGGGTTGCATATAACAGAAAAGTCCTAAATGGTAGAGCTTTAAACAAAATGGAAGCCTCGAAAAAGGCAGAAGCTTATTTAGCTCTTAGAGGTCTAGAAGGTAGGGAGGACCTAAAATTTCACCCCAGAGCTCTCTTCTTCACAGCTCTCCCACCCACCCAGGTGGTCATTCTTACATTCGAAACAGAGGAAGGAAATTACTTTCTAAATAGATGAAGTCTATGGGAGAAAACTTTCCAGAAACTAGATTGTGCGTGCTTTTGTCTGCATCTTGTTGGCCCCAAATAGGGTCCATCTAAGTCAGAGGGAGGTGGGGGAGTGTCGTCTTCCAGGAGGAGTGGACTAAGCCCTGCTGCAAATCGGGGGTTATAAAGGTGAGCCTGTCTCATTACTTTCCTCTTGCTATATTATTTGATTCTGGTTTCAAGGGTGTAGAAGGCATTGACCCTGCTTCCCCTCTTCTTTGGAGTAGTTTGAGGAGACAGGATGGAAATAACCTGTTCCCTAGCTGGGCGTTCAGCTCGCCTGTAAGATCATCTGAAGCACATGAATCGTTTGCTTTATCTTAGCAGGTGATGGTCATGTGGAGGATAGGGTTTAAATTCTGGTTAAATTTATTTCACCAGTAAGTCCTTACTTTTAAAGACTTTTTTGGTTAGTTTGCGTAGTTTATATGTTTCTGGAAATATTTTAAAACCTCTCCTTTGTCATTCACAATGTTTGTCACTTATGCCTTTGTTTTCCCAGGGGCTTGTCTGTTTCACGTCTTTTTAAAGAACTCATATTAGCGTTGGTTAATTTCCTCTATTGCTTATGTTATCCTTTTTCCTTTATATTTATGTACATATATATTTATAAATAATACATTTATATATGTTTATATTTGTATATAATACATTTTTATGTATATTTTGCTCTATGCTGTTTGGTCTCATTCTGCTGTGTTTTTATAAAATTATTTTAAGAGAGATGGTTATTCATTGCATATGGTCAGATGCGGTTTTTTGGTTCATTTCTCAGGCAGTTTTGGTGATTTAATGTCTCATTACATTGATGTTAATTTTAACATTCTAAAGAGTTAAAAATCTCTACAGTATATGTAGTCATATGACCTCTTCGTTTGCTGTAAATATTTTGAATTTGCTAAATCTACTTTTTAACTGTCTTGGAAGATGCTTGAATATTCCATTCTTTTTTGTTTTATTGATCAATTCTCTTGTTTTTTATTCTTATGTTACTCATTTCTGTCCTTAACATTTTCCTTTTTCCCTTTTTTTTTTCCTTTGGGTTTACACTCTTAACCTCAAGTTAAACATGTATCTCTTTTCTTCTAATGACATTTTGCTTGTAATAAATATAGTCAAAACTAAATATTTCTCTCTAAGGAATATTTATCTCCACCCCACAACATTGATAAGTTATGTTTTAATTATCATTTCTAAATATATAATAATTTTCATTGTGATTTCCTTTATTTTTTTATTGAGGTGTAATAATCATATAACATTGAGTTTCAGGTATACAGTGTAATGATTTGATATTTGTATATATTGTGAAATTATCACCACAATAAGTATAGTTAACATCTGTCACTGTTTATAATTACAAAAATTGGGGTCCTTTTTTGTGGCCACGTGGCATGCTGGATCTTAGTTCCCCGACCCTGGATGGAATCCGAGCCCCCTGCAGTGGAAGTGTAAAGCCCTACTGACTGGACGGCCAGGGAAGTCCCTTGGGATCCCTTTTAAGGGAAAAATGTGTAGCACGCAGGGAAGGACATTCTAGGTGCGGGGGACGTCATTTCATTCAGTGAGTTTCGAGGCAGCACCTGTGTTCATAGCAATGTATTAAGCGTCAAAGGGCCTAAAATAAGATGATGGATCTGCCCAGGGGAGGGGGAGGAGGTAAATCACAGGCTGCTGGAGGGGAGGAAAGGAAAGGAAAGAATGAGTGTTGGGAGGATGGAGGCGAGCCATGCGTGAGAGACATTTGGCGGTTACAGAGGACAGAGGTGTGGGCGTGAGGGTGCTGGGCAAGGAAGCTGGAGGCAGCAGGGCAAGAGCAGGTTGCCCCGCCGGGAGATGCCTTACTCAGCCCGGACCCCACAGTCCCTCCTGTTCCAGTTCCCCAAACCCACTGCATAGAAGATCCCCGGAGATGAGAAGAGCATCACCTGGGTTTCCCGTTATCAGGCGGCTGTTGGGTACCCTCACAGCCTGCACGTTTCCTGCTTCCAGACTCAACTGCCTGAGCATCCTGCCACCTGCTCTTCTCTCCTGGTGGACTTGTCCTCTGTCCCTGCCTGGCTTCTCACCCTCCTCTTAGCACAATGACCCCAGCGCATGCCATCCCCCGACTCTGACTTCTGGCTCCTTTTACCCTGATTCCCTCTGGTCTGTACTGATCGGGCGTCCCTCTCCCTTTGGGGCTTCTCGGGGCTGCCCTCTGACTTGGCTGGTTAAGGGACAGGGTGGGGGCAGCAAAGGTGAGAGACTGCGTTTAGAAACAAATGCTGTGTGTCACATCGGTGGTGAGCACAGAAGGCAGGTGCCGGTACCATGTGGCCTCCACCCAGAGGCAGAGGTTGTAAACGGTTTCCGCAGCCTCAGCAAGCAAGGGAATGAGCCGGGTTAGCTCCTTGTGAGCAGGAATCAGGGGTGAAGTCCGTGTGTGTTGATAGTGGTCCTGTCTGCAGTGTGCTCTCCCCAGAGCACGTGGTATCTCTGATGGGAATTGAGGGAGCTAATGGCTGAGGGGCTGGAGAGGAGCTACAGACCTGGCAGGTGGCGAGGCAGGCTCGGTGGGAGGGAGTTAGAGGTAATGGAACCCTCCCTGGGATGGTATATAGAGGGATGTCGGGTGAACCTTGCATCTCAGGACTTCTGGGTCCTCCTTTTCCTTGTTCAAGCAGGGCCCAGCCTGCTTGCAGAAGCCCCAAGGGGGGTTCCCAACCTCTCAGACTCCAACCACGTTTCACTCCAGCAAAATGGCCTGTACAAACACTGTTACTGACAAGCTGTATCTCCTGAACCTACTGTTGAGATGCTAGGTGCACTGTCTTACCGTGCCACGACCACCATCTTGCTTTATTGACCGCAAGTCCACCGATGACTGGTCATCATCACACACGTGCAGTCACACTGCAGTCACTGCTCTCCCAGCGTGTGAGGACATTTTGTCATCAGCAAAGCCTGGGAGGGGCCGGGGAGGCTAGACGTTTCTAGAGGAACTTGGGTGAGGGGGTGGAAGTTGAGTTTGGAAGTGAAGGACCCGTGTTGGAGAGCAGCTCTGGTTGCTCACTCTTGAGGTTGGTATATTTGTTCAATCAGTTGCCCGTTTAATTATGTCCATGTGACTCACGTAGTAGCCCTTAAGGACGCCACCGTCTTACCCAATACAGCTACTTCCTGATAGTCTCATTTTCCTTTGGGGTGAGGGACGCGGTTCCTAGGACACCAATTCTGAGAATGCTTGTAGTGCCCTCTCCAGGGATTGCAGGCTAACTCGAGGACCTCCGTGGATCCTCGGCTGCAATCACTGACTTTGCCCCCAAACTACAGCCTCCTTATCCCCACTTGTAGGAAGCATGACTGCTTTTACATGTTGACTTCCTGTAATAATCGTTGCACTAATACCAGGTGACCCATCAGAACTCTTCTAGCCTTCACGTTGATGGAATGTGTACACAAGAATCTTGTTCTCACCCAGAGACCGTTCTTTAGAGCACCCACCCTTTAGAACACAGCTGAAAACCACAAGTTAAGTGGGGAAGGTATCTGGGTGGCCGAAAATCATTGTCAGAAACTGAGAGCGATGCCTTTCTGTCTCCATTCCGAATTACTAACTCATCCCGAAACTTACTTTCTCTGAAGATTAAAATATAATGTTCACTGTAGAAAAATGATCAACTACAGAAGAGTCTGAACGAACTATGTCTCTCAGTCCAGTTGTATCCACTAGTTGTACTTGTGGTATGTCTGTTCTAATTTCCTTTCTCTGTACATATGTGTGTAGTTGTTTTTAAAACCAAGTTAGGGTGCTGTCGTATATAGCTTTGTAAACTTTTTCCCATTAGACAGTATTATGACACAAATACGCAAAGCTGAATGCACAAGATGTTGATGGGCACATCATTTATGACAGTCACTGGAAACAAAATCTCTCAGTTGGAGAAGGGTTAAGTGGATGATGATACACTCTGGGGCATCTAACAGCTGATAAAGTTGGGTAGACCTATATGTAGATACTTAGAAAGATCTCTGTGTTATGTGGAAAACGTCAAATCACATACAGTGCAGACAGCATGAAGCCAATTATGTAAGAAAGAAAAAGGGCATCTGTGAACTTACGTGTGTGTGTGTGTGTGTGTGTGTGTGTGTGTGTGTGTGTGTGTGTGTGTGTGTGTGTGTAGTTCTTCCTTGATTTCCTTGGGGGAGTGGTCCCAGGACACCTCATGTACCAAAATCTGTGGTTGCTCAAGTCCCCTTTATAAAATGGCATAGTATTTGCTTATAACCTACATGCATCCTCCCACATACTTTTTTTTTTTGTCTTTATTGAATTTTTGTTACAATATTGCTTCTGTTTTATGTTTCATTTGCAAGGCATGTGGGATCTTAGCTCCCTGACCAGGAAGGTGAAGTCTTAACCACTGGACCACCAGAGAAGTCCCCTCCCACATACTTTAAATCATCCATAGATTATAATACCAAATACAATATAAAAGCTATGTAAGTAGTTATAAACACAATGTAGATACTATGTAAATAGTTTCCGTGTGTGGTCAATTCAAGTTTACTTTCTAGAACTTTCTGGAATTTATTTTTCCCAATTATTTTGAATCCACAGTGTGGAATGCTGAGTGTATAGAACAAGGATAGAAAGGGTATGTTTCAGGGGTTCCTCTGGGGGGAAAGGTTCAGGCTACAGGTAGATAGAGGAAAGGTTTCATGTTTCCCCCTACGCTTTGTAAATACCCTGGAAACCTTTGCAAAAGGCAGTTGGTCCTTTGTTACGTACATTGCAGATATTTTCTTCTAGGCTGTCATTTGTCATTTCTTATTATGTCTTGTCTTTGGTAGCTGTTTAAGAAATTTGTGTCACAGAATCTTTTGACGTGATTTCTGACTTTAGAATCCTGCCTGGGGAGGCCTTTCTCACCTTAAGATTATACACTGTCTTGATTTTTTTCCATCTTATTTTTATTTTTATTTTTTTACAACGAACGATGCCATCCCCTTCATGTGTATTTTTCTGTGTGGTCCAAGGAATGGAGCCCTTGCAAACCGAGAGCCAGTTGCCCCCACACCACTGATTGGACAGACGGCCGATCAGATTTCGTGTCTTCTAAATTCCCACACGTACTGGGATTGCTTGTTAAAATTTGTCTAAAATTGGGGGTCTCTTTGTCTTCAGCAGCGAAGTGGTCCATTGGTGTGGAAGACCTGAGGGACCCTGTGGGGTGGCGTATGCAGCAGGGCCCTGGCACGAAGTGAAAGCTGCTCTTAAAGAAACGTCATAACAGAGTCGTGGGATGCCTGGGGTGGGGGTGTGGATGAAGAGGCCCTGCTTGTTTGTATTAGAGCTCTGGCAGAGCCCTAGATTGCAAAATGCAAAACTCAAGGAGACAGAAACCCTCCAGCTGCACTAAGGAACGGGCAGTTGATTAGAAGCGCCCAGCAGTGGGCACCCTTGGGATGCTGACCTCTTAAGGATAACTGGGTGTCATGGCAGTGAGAGATGCGCTGCCATGGGGAGCCAGTGGGCCGCGTCCCGTCTGTCTCTGCTCTCACCACTTCTGTTCCTGCAAGTTTCCCTGTAGACAGCCCGTCCGAGCCGCTCGCCCTGAAGGTCCAGCCCCAGCTGACGGTCCTCGCGTATCATTAAATCCCAAGGGAATCTTGGTTTATTAGCCGATAATTAGATAATGAACTGTCTTCACCACCGTCCTCCTCACCCCAGTCACTTCCGGCTGCAGGGATGGGAGTTGTCACATGGTCTGTGGGGTGTTAGGGCAGATGAAACCAGAAGTCTGTTGGGCTGGTGGGGAAATGTCCTTCCTCTCTGCTTCCCTATAGGTAGCCTGAGAGCGATGATTTTCTGCTGTTTTTTGAAAAGCAGTGAGACTATATATAGAACTCTATCGAAAGCTAGCCCTAAGCAATTGTAAAGTAGGCAGTTTATTTTTGCCTTCCCTTCCTCACTGTCTTCCACAATTGGGAGTTTTTATTTGGAAGATACTTTAGGGATCGCCAGGATCTCTAAACTTTTTAAAAAGCTGTGACAACTAGAGGCTACACAAGTGGGCTCTGAGCTCAGGCTGGATTCAGCATCTGCCTCTCCCAGCTTGGTGACCTTGGGCCAGTTATGTACACACGCTAAACCTCCACTTCCCCATCAATAAAATGATGTTGTTAATAGTGCTGACCTCGGGTTGTTGGGGAAAGTTAAACGAATGTCAAGTTTTAACACACTGTAGGATTCTTAGTGGGGCCTCAATAAATGTTTGTTTCGGTGGTTTTTAATGAATAAGGACACTGCCTGTGATTATATTTTCTGCGTATCCCTGTGCCTTCCCCAGGCTTTGAGATTTACTTTCTATTATTTGTATTCTGAAAATAATATATCACTAGAAGTATAATGATACTTTTCTCAAGCAAAATTGCCTTCCCTCACCTCCTGCCAGACTTAAAAGAAAAAAAGTCGCCTCACTTCTCTGAACCTCATTGCTCTGCTGCCAATTAGTGGCAAAGCCATTTCCGAGCCCCAGAGCAGACAGACCTCTTTTCCCCCTACGTGTCCCTTCCCCTGGAAACTTGTTCTTATGCAAGGACCTGGTTAAATCCTCCCTGAGGAGGCCTGCAGTGACGAATGCCATGATAGAGGATAGCGTCTTAAGCCACCAAAGGACTGGATACTTCATTGTGGTATTTTAGACATCGCTCCCCCAGCATTTTGAAGGGATAAGAAATGAACTACCTTGAAAATACCAAAGTCACCTCACATGGGACTCAGGAGCTTACTTAAGTGTGAATCTAGTCCCCATCCGAAAAGGAAAGTTTATCCTTTTACTAGGTTCTGCATTGATCACACCCTAAATAGACCACTTGGGTTCATGAGCTGCTAATGATTTGAGAAGGATTTGGAGAATTTATTATATGATTCAGGACAGATTAAATATTAATATTCAGATTGGAGAGTTAAAAAGGAATATTTTGTCAAAAAGCCAGACACTTGCCGTGGAGTGCATGCCCCAGCTCACGGTGTTCCTTCCAAGCAGGGTTCAAGGCCGTCTGTAATTCAGCCCAGATCTGGCTGGATATACTTTTGGAGGAAGGAAAAAAGGCTTTCCAATGCAACTGTCCTAGAGGATAGTCCACGATGGTGGAATGGCTTGGAGCTAGCTGAGTTTTCTAGGAAATGATTCCTGACCATGGTTCCTGTAACAGGATACTCTCTGCTAACGAGCTTTACTTGCATTGGCTGTTCGTGTTGTTTGTTTATATCCTGCCCCATGCCAAAAGGGATTTGCAAATTTATTCATCAGGTATCATCAGAGGTTGCTAAAGATTATGTCTGATTTGGGGCAGATCTGCTTTTTGGGCCAGGCTCGCTGATAAACGATGCGTTTAGCCACTGGTAGTGGGCTGGGAGGTTGCTGTCACTTGTCCTCTGTGTCCTTGTGCCACTGGTATTACCTGTGCTCAGGGCCCTGTAGGTTCTCCCTTCTATATATTTGAGAAGCCTGCATTTGCTCGAGCTTGGAAGGAGGAACAGGAGTAAGTCTTAGGCCAAGTCCGTAGTAAGCCTTAGGCTGTGTATTAGCCCACAGTGTGTGGGCACAGGAATCTTATGAATGGAAAGTTCTGACCACGTCTGCTATTCTTAAAATGCCCAGGTCGGGCAGAGGAGCTGTGTGTACAGCGGCCACATCTCATCCCCTTCCTTTACGTGCCCTGCCCTCTGTTTGTTGTGATGAGGCTGTGAAATCCCCCAGCGAGAGCCCCCTCACTCATCACCACTTCGGTGCCACGGAGGTGGGACTAGGGTGGTCAGCGGGTGGCTGGCAGGGGTGTGACTATTCCAGCGGGGATCCTGCAGGTGCACAGGGATTCCTTTCGTGGCTCTAGCGCCAGGCCTGGTAAAGCAGTTGAAGCTCTCAGCCTGTGATGTTGTGTTTATAGTAAGAAATATATACTTGGTCTTGGTCCTGTTTCTGGCGCAGAACTTTTAAAACCCTTGAAATTTCCAAAGTGATGAGAGCTATAAAGGTGTCTTTTTTAGCTTTTTTGTTATGTGAATGAGGTGACTTTTGGGTGGCACCTGAGGATGGGGGTGGGTTGCCAAGGGAACCAACCCTGTGATTAGAGGTTGGACCTTTCAGCCCCACCCCTGACCTCTGGGGAAGAGAAAGGGCTGGAGGTTGAGTTGATCATCAACAGCCAATGAGCAAATCAGTCATTCCTATGCAGTGAAGTGTCCATAAAAGCCCAAAAGGATGGGGTTTGGAGAACTCCTGGGTTGGTGAACACGTGGAACTGCTGGGAGGGTAGCGTGCTCAGAGAGGGCATGGAAGCTCTGAGCCCTTTCCCCACACCTCATCCTGTACACCTCTTCCATCTGGCTGTTCCTCAGTTATAGCCTTTCATAGTAAACTGGTGATCTAGTGAGTAAAATGTTTCTTTGAGTTCCGTGAGCCGCTCTAGCTAATTAGTTGAACCCATTAATCTGTAGCCAATCAGAAGTCCAGGTGATAGCTGGAACTTGAGACTGGCATCTGAAGAGTGTGTGTGTGTGTGTTGAGGGGAGGAGCAGGGGGACAGTCTTGTGAGACTGGTCCCCAAATACCAAAGCATCAAGAATACAGAAAGTAAGAAAATAGAGTTAACACAGCTACGTGATCCAGGTACACAGTTTTATCTGGCTGTTTCCAGCTGCCCCTCCGATTTACACTTTAGAGAATTGCTGACAGGTTAACAAGGCCCCTGACAAATGTATTCTCTCTACTGTCACTTAACAAAAGACTGTCTCAAAATCCAGTGTTCTCATTTCACATCATCCATCCATAGACTCTGCTGTTTAATTTGTATTTCTTCTTTCTTTGAAAGCTGTGACCTTCAGAGAAAAGCAAAGTTGAAATGCCACCTGTAGCCTCCATTTTCCTGCCAGCACTTCCAGAATCCCCAGCATCCCTTCAGGGTTTCCTCTGCCCTCCTGTTTGTCGCCATGGGGACCCTTTTTCTCCCTCCCGTTTATCTTCCATCCTCTGTTCTTCTGGTAATAGCCCCTGATTTTCTTCGGGAGACCACGCCTTTCCTCACTCTCCGTCCATGTGGTATGAGTGGGATTGGTCTCGTCCTCTGATTTAGGATGTGACTAGGTCTGGCTGAAACCATTGGTTCAGGACCACTCAGTGTGTTCGTTTCCTACGGCTGCTGTAACAAATGACCACACACATAGAAACTTGAAAGCAATACAAATTACCTTATAGACCTGGAATTAAAAGCCTGACCCAGGTCTCCCTGGGCTAAAATCAAGATGCTGTCAGCAGGGCAGTGCTCCTTTCTGGAGGCTCCAGGAGAGAATGAGTGTCCTTGACTTTTCAGGCTTCTAGGTGTCCCCATGTTTCTTTCTCATGGTCCCTTTTCTTCATCTTCAAAGCCGGCAGCAGCGGGTCATGTGCTTCTCCCACCGCATCACTCTGACCCTTCTCATGATCACATCTCCCTCTGAATCTGTCTTCTGCCTCCTCTTCCACGTTTAAGGACCTTTGGCTTATGTTGGACCCGCCTGGATAATCGCAGACAGTCTCCCTATCTCAGGCCCGTCATCCCACCTGTGAAGTCTGTTTGCCGTGTCAGGCAGTATGTTCACGGGTCCTGGGGATTAGGGTGTGAACATCTTCCGAGGGGTGTGATGCTGCCTACCACCGTCCGTGAGATTCCTTTCTGCGAGTTCTGCTGAGTCTTGTTGGGAGGAGAATGTGTTTTGGCTGGAATTCCTGAGAAGAGAGGCTGTCTTCTTGGAACGACGCGGGGCGGGGGTGGAGAGGGGAGTCTGCCGAAGGAAGGAGCTCAGACTGAGCAAAGCGGACCTGGGTGATGGGGGGAGCAGCCGTGCCCTGGTGCTGCCTCTAGGACCACTGCAGCCCGTGTGCAAGTGTTGGTCATTAAGTCCAACAGTTCTCTGCCACATCATTGCGGGGCTGTTCCTTGTCAGGTTGGTCACAAGGATCCCACCGGCAGGGCGTGAACGCATCCTTCTCTGATTGCTTTTTGGAGCGTAGGGTGCAGTGGTATACCGAGAACACCTGGGTCGGTCTCCACAAGCAGAGTCTCATGGGAGCATATTGTTCCGATGGTGGGCATTCTAATTTTTCCTCTCCACTGGCTCCTAATCTCTCAATTGCCTGCTAAGCTCTCTTCAGTTCTCCCATCTGTGAAATGATGGGGCTGGGTGGACAGCATGTTCTTGGTATCGACATACGAACATTCATGAAAGGTCCGCAGAACGGCCAGGCTGGCAGGATCTTCTTAAAGGTCATTGACCCCAACTTCCTCACTTAACAGATGAGGGAACTTGGAGAGGCTAAGAAGCTTCCCTAGAGAATCAACAGCCCAGAGAGGAGTGAGGACCTCTGTTACACCACGTTTCTAAAACTCCTTGACCTAGTTAAGTGAGTTCACTTTTATCACGTACAGGTATTTTCCCCTAAACTTTGTAAAATCTCATGTCATTCACGGAGCCAACTCAAAATATTTGCATCTCAACCTGGGAACTGACATAACATTTACATGTCTTCCTCTGCTAAGTGTATTTGCATAAAATAGAATTATTATATTGTGCCAGTTTCCTCCCATTTTACCTCTCACAGACAGTCATTTTAGTACCAAGGAAGTGGATGGTTCTAGAATCTTCTCAAAGCCATCCCTAAAATCAAGAAAGACCAAGAAAGCTGGAGACAATGTGAATCCTTGAGAACTATGGAAATTGTGCATCAAAATATAAATCCTGGAGGATTCTAGGGAGAAGCTGGTCTGAGTCCAGGATCTCTTGTGTGGAAGAGCGTGATGAACCGTGGTGACCATTCTGGTTATCTGGTAATGTGGTAAAACAAACCACCCCCAAAACTAGCGGCATAAGGTGACCATGACGTTTTCCTCTGAATCTGCTATTGGGCAGGGCTCAGAGGGGACAGGTCATTTCTCTTGCGCTCGATGTTGGCTGTGATGGTTCAGAGCCTGAGGCTGGTGCCGTCTGAAGGCTTGCTCACCTGTCTGGAAGTCTTTGCTGACCATCAGCTGGGACCTTAGCTGGAGCTGCTGGCCAAATGCCCACATGTGGCTACTCCGTGTGGCTTGGGCTTCTTCGCGACGTGGTGGCTGGGTTTTAGGACTGAGCCTCTTTATGATTTAGCCTGGGAGGAAGAGGCAGCCACAGGGGCCCTCCCAGATTCAAGAGGATGGAAGTAAACTTCACCTCCTGGTGGAGCAGTAGAAAGGCCGTGGCAGGGCACATAGGACTGGAAATCCTGCCGTTCTGAAAGCTACTTTCTGCTGTAATGGCAAAGCTTCAGAGGTTGAGTCTGAAGCCAAGAATTTACCTAGGATATCCAGAGATAAGAGACAGTGCTGGGCTCAGTTTTTTGTTTATGTATCTGGGGTTTTTTTTGCGGGGATGGGGTGGGGGAACTGCTGTGAATTGAGAGGCCAGAGCGGTGTAGGCTGATCCCTCTGCCGTCCTTAGTGTAAGCACTAAGTTTGTCTTGCAGGAGTTATTTGACACTTAAAAAAAGTTTTTTTTAAATTGAGGTCTTTACAATGTTGTGTTAATTACTGCTGTACAACAAAGTGATTCAGTTACTCACATACATACATTCTTTTATTTACATTCTTTTCCATCATGGTTTATCATAGGATATTGAATATATATAGTAGGACCTTGTTGTTTATCCATTCTATACGTAAAAGCTTACATCTGCTAACCCCAACCTCTCACTCCATCCCTCTCCCCACCCTCTCCACCTTGGCAATCACCAGTCTGTTCTCTGTGTCCGTGAATCTGTTTCATAGATAGGTCCATTTGTGTCATATTTCAGGTTGCACGTATAAGATATCACATGGCATTTGTCTTTCTCTTTCTGACCTCACTTAGTATGATGATCTCTAGTTGCATCCATGTTGCTGCAAATGGCATGATTTCATTCTTTTTTATGGCTGAGTAGTATTCTATTGTATATGTGTACCACGTCTTCTTTATCCATTCATCGATGGACATTTAGGTTGTTTCCGTGTCTTGGCTGTTGTGAATAGTGGTGCTATGAACATAAGGGTGCATGTATCTTTTTGAATTATAGTTTTGTCCAGATATATGCCCAGAAGTGGGATTGCTAGATTGTATGGTAGCTCTATTTTTAGTCTTTTGAGGAACCTCCATGCTGATCTCCATAGTAACTGCACCAATTTACATTCCCACCAACAGTGTAGGAGGGTTCTCTTTTCTCCACACCCTCTCCAGCATTTGTTATTTGTAGACTTTTTAATGATGGCCATTCTGACTGATGTGAGGTGGTACCTCATTGTAGTTTTGATTTGCGTTTCCGATTTTGCGTGACCACCAGAGTTCAAAGAGGACAGACGTGGGAGGCTAAATTACTCCTTGACTTGTGATTCGGAAGTGATGAGCATTGGCATCTGGTACCCTTGTGGTACCTTACCTAACTCCTTCAACACCAGCCTGCAGGGAGCTGCATCTTCCCTCATCTGCTTTTGTTCTACCGACTCAACACCAATAGCCTAACCTGTACAGGTGCTGAGGGGCATGTCACTGGGAGCAGGCAGGAAAACACCACAGCTCACTTCCAGGGTCACGGGAACAGAAAGTTAGGAGCACAAACTTGAAACTAGAAGAAATAGCTCCTGTTGAAGTAGAGTTGAATAAAGAAGTGGAAGAGGACTTCGACAAAATGTAGTCAACTCTCAAGGAAAAACCAGTGTAGTAAATAAAATAAATAAGAAGACATCATGGAACTGAAAACATTGTTTACATGAGGAACTTTTTTTCCAGTTGTATATAAAAAATAGTCACCCCTAAGAATATAAAGATCAAACAGATTTCTCAGGCCACAGAGCAAAGGCACTAAGAGGTGAAAAACGTGAGGGGAAAAGATAAACTTAGAGGTCAGATTCAAGAGACTTAACACGATCCCAGAGGAGGAAAAGAACCTGACAGAAGAGGAGCAGTTGTTAAGTAAAAGTAGAAGCAACGTTCTCGGAGTTGACAAGTCAGGCAAGGTGAATGAATATTTTAAGCTACGTGTATAGATATTTCCTGGTGAAATTCTAGAATTTTACGGATAAAGGGAAAATTTGCACATCCGGACAGACCAGAAGAATTAGACTAATATCAGACTTCTTATCAGCAGCTCCAGAAGGTAAAAACCAGCCATTAAACAACATCTACAGACTAATAGGACAAAAAGATTCTGATCAAAAATCCTGTATCAAATCCAGTTGCCCAATTTGTAAGGTTAACACATAAAGGCTTTGGAGTTATACTCATGTAACATCTGTTTCTTACTTATGTGGCATCACTTATTAAGGACGTACAGGCCTTAGTGTTTATTTTTTGTGTAATTTAGCTGAAGAAAACTGGTAAAATGGCCAATCCGATGGAGAGCTCCAGAAACTAGAAGAGGACAGAAAATAGTAGTGAGCAGTGAGTCTTGTGACCAATAGGTAGTTTAGCCTAAACAGATGAGATTATTTTTGCCGGGAATCTATTGTGTATGTGAAGTAATGATTATTGTAACAAAATAGGCAAACTCGGAAGGAAAAAGCTAATAATCGGCTGAAGTCCAGTTGCGACCAAACTCAGGAGTCGGGGTGGGAGTTGGGGGTGGGCGAGGGTCATTGGAAAAATAAGCGTGCCCTAAATGTTTCCTTTCATGGACCAGGGGAGAAACAGCTTGGCGGGGGACATAGTTACCTTCTACAGATGTGTTAATAGAGGAGATTTGGTTCAGTTATGATTTCAGGGGAAGGAAATTCCTTTATGAGTTGAATTGGGCTTCTCCTCTCCTCTTCTGGGTAATTGCCCTACAACTGGGAGAAACCTGATTTTTTTTTAGCATCTCCATTTCATTGTCTGCCTTGACAATTTTGATGCCAGACCAACTGAGGCTTGGATTATTTTGCTTGGAAAGTTTTCCCCCCAAACCCTAACCTTGAGAGCATCATGAGAAGCCTTGCAGCCCATAGCATCAGCCCAGACCACGGGTCACCTGGCTCCATTTGTAGGCTGCACCGCTACCTGGGAGCCTTCACAGTACAGCCTGGAGATGAACTGAGTCGCGCTTGAAAAAGAGTGTGGGGGACGTGGTCTAAAATATGCTCCTCTTGCCCACTAGGGAGTATGACAGGTAACAGTTCTAAGACCTGAGAGAGCAGTCGTCAGGGGGTGTCTGGGGGGTAGGAAAGGACACCAAAAGGGAGGCCGTGAGCCCTGACATCGGTGTTCTGTCTGGATGGGGACACTTCTGGAATAACACCTGTCTTAGCAAAATAGCATTTTGTTGGTCTCTCTGAGCGCTGCCCTTCCAGAACTGCCAAGGGCAGGAGGCCAGTGAAGAGTAAGCCCATGTTTGTGGTCCTGGTCCTCTCGCCATAGTGAACTGTGTCCCAAATCCTGCCTGCTAGACCCTGGGGCCGGCGTCCCCGTGTAAAATCTGCAAGTCACACCGGAGCTGGGCACCAGGGGATTCTGTCTTTGTCAGTGTCAGAGGCTTGCCCCTCAGGGGCCTGTACTTCCAAGCCACTTTCCGTTGGACTGGATCACAGGTTTATTTTTAAAATTGCTCCCAAACCATAGACCAGAAAAAAGACCTTGGCAAGTCATTGAGTCCAGGCTTTCCCTTCAGAGAGAATCACACTTAAACTCCATGCCAGAGAACCTTTCTACAATGACAGATATGACGATGGCTCCAAGGATGGCTTTGGCACCTGTTCATCCTCAGCCATTTAATCCCTTCACTTTCAGGAAACACATCAGGTCCTGTTCTGTCGGTCACCAGACCCTGGTCTCTGACAAACATGGACCCCAAACCGTGGGCAGAGGAGAGTGTGAGAGTCGTGCAATGCTTTTTACTCTGTTCTACGGCCCCGAGACCATGTTATAATCCATCCTAAAACCACACAGGTCCGAAGCATTCAGAATTCAGTGACCATGGGGGGGGTGGAGGTGGAAGATGCAGAATGAGCTTCCGTGTAGGTCTGCTGCGGGGGGCGAGGGGGTGGGGTGGCGTTAACAGTGGAAATTTATTCTCTCATAACTTCAGAGGCTAGAAGCCTGAGATCAAGGTGTCGGTAGGGCTGGTTCCTTCGGAGGCCTCTCTCCTTGGCCTGCAGGTGGCCGTCTTCTCCCTGTGTCCTCACACGGTCGTCCCTGTGTGTGCCTGTGTCCTAATCTTCTTTTCTTACGAGGACACCTGTCATGCTGGATAAGGGCCCACCCTAATGACCTCCTTTTAACTTCATCACCTCTGTAAAGGCCCTGTCTCTAAATACAGTCACATTCAGGGGTGAGGGAGGTTAGGACTTCAACACAGGAATTTTGGGGGGAGTGTAATTTAGCCCATAACAACTCCAGAGATTAGATATCACCAAGACCACTGTGTTTGCATCCTAAGATCACTTCCAAAATCATGGGGAAAGCCCATTCTTCAAAACGTTAGTTCATATTTGATAAATTGTGAGAAAGTTAAAAAAAAAAAAAGGCATCTAAAATAATACATGAACATGCATAAGAATACATTACATAATTAATATTGCTAATTTAAATATTGTGAATAATTTTATATTAATCATATTAATATATTATGTATAGCCATGCATGATATATTAATTATTATAATATATTAATAATTATTTAAATTTATTTATTGGCTGTGTTGGGTCTTTGTTGCTGTGCATGGGCTTTCTCTAGTTGTGGCGAGTGGGGGCTACTTTTTGTTGCAGTGCACAGGCTTCTTATTGCGGTGGCTTCTCTTGTTACAGAGCATGGGCTCTAGGTGCACAGGCTTCAGTAATTGTGGCTCACGGGCTCAGTAGTTGTGGCTCTTGGGCTCTAGAGCACAGGCTCAGAAGCTGTGGCTCATGGGCTTAGTTGCTCCACAGCATGTGGGATCTTCCTGGACCAGGGCTTGAACCCGTGTCCCCTGCATTAGCAGGCGGGTTCTTAACCACTGTGCCACCAGGGAAGTCCCTACATGTGTTATTTTTAAATTATATATTCTTACACTAAACCATAACATTATTTGGAGGGCACAAGAAATACTTATTTAAAGATCTAGTACAATAAGTATCAAGACATTTGAGATTTAAACATCTTATTTTTGAGAAGGATGTATTAATTAACCGTGGGGCTCAAAACGTCCTTGGAAAAGATTGATATTGTTGGAAAGACTCAAGGGAAGCAATGAGGAATTGGTAGGGTTTGAATTAGAGATGAAAAAAATAATGCCTGGATATTTTGGAACCAGCAGGGAAATTCCTGTTTTGGGACTAGGGAAAAAGTAACACTTGGAGAGAACCTAAATTTTTGCAATACCTTTAAAACTCCTCTTACAAATGTATTCACTTGGTTAACCTTAGCAATATTAAAATACGGTGTTTATAACTTGCTGTGTTCATCAGTTTATCACATGTGACCTATAAAATATTCCAGTTTACATTATTTTATAATATAATTATTTTGTTATTTTTTTAGAGCAGTTTCGTGTTTTCAACCAAATGGAGAGGAAGGGATAGAAGTTTCCCACATGCCCCTCCCCCAACGTGGGTATCCTCCTTCTTTACCAGCATCCTCACCAGATGGTATGTTTGTTCCCAAGGATGAAGCTGCACTGACACATTGTCATCACCCAAAGTTCATAGTGTACCTCGGGTTCCCTCTGGGGGCTGTCCAGTCTATGGACTTGGACAAGTGGATACATAAGCATATCCGTCATTATAATATCCCACAACATATTTTCGCTGCCTTATATATGTTTTTTTTATTTTTTAAATTCACGCACATTAAATTTACCATCTTAAGCATTTTTACATATGCAATTCTGTGGCATTAATCACATTCACATTTTTGTGCTATCATCACCACCACCCATCCACAAAATTCCTTATCTTGCAAAACTGAAACTCCGTACCCAAGAAGCAGTAACGCCCCACCCCAGCCCCTGGTAAACCACCTTTGCAGTACATTTTACAATCCTGTCCGTTATAGAAGAGTTAGAACATTTAGCACAAGGGAAGAACAGAGGGCTGACCACACTTTTTGACATATACCTTAGCATATGTTTTTGCCTCTGAGTATCTATATATGTATGCTTTTTACTGTGTGTACTGGTTTATAGCTTGGTCCTTCTTGCTTAATTTATCAACACCTTTACATGTCAGAGACATGTCATAATTTTTAATACTTACATGAAAGACCATCCATTTAAACATTCCCCTTTGGATTTTAGGGAAAATCTTTGGATTTTTTTCCAACATATCCATATACTGAAGGGCTGGAAAGAAAAGATTAAGTAGAAACATAGACCTCCACAGGTCAATTCTCTGATGACTTTCCTTCAGTTAAACCTTTGCCTGCATCCGTAGTTATTTCTTCACGATGAGTGCCTCCACGTAAGTTACTTTGAGAAAGGTCTTCTGTATTTTCAGGCTTTTAAAATATGTTGCCAAATTGCCTTCAAGAAATATCGTACCATTTCATGCTTCCAACAGCTGCGGGGCGGCACACCTATTTTCCATGTCTTCAGCGACCTTGTCCACTTAAAAATCAAAATAATAGGTGGATGTGGTTTTTTTAAAAAATCAAGTTGTAGAGAAGGACTTATAAAGAAAAGGTATCAGCCTCTTACCCTGATCCCTCCCAGCCCTGCTCTCTGGAGACAATTACGTTGAATGGCTTCTGTATTCAGTTCCTCTCTAGTTTACCTCCGTGTCTTTAAATGATATGCTTGTCCTGTTGGTTCTGTCTCATGAACACACCATTTACTCCCTTTTGGGGAGATGGGGTTTTGATTCTGTTATACCACCTGCCTTCCCCTCCATACCAATGTTTTAAATTGTTGTAACAAATAGCATTTTACTCCTTCCGTTTAAACCTCTCTGCCATTGCCACAGATGGTACAGTTTCTCTTGGATGGCTTTAGTGAACATTAGTCACCTCTCTCTCTCAACTGCTTTCATCTCCCTCTTTCTTTCCTTTCTTTCCCTTTCCTTCCTCTTTACTTTCTCCTTCTTTTTCACATCTTGAAGACTGATAAAAATTTACATTCATTCTCTCCTATAATCATCATAATTACGTCTTCTATGTTTTGCTGAACTTTTAGAATCAACCCATGAACAGTCAACTAAGTACTTCTTTTACAGCTGCTTAAATGTTGTTCATTGCAGAGCCAAGTAACATGTCAATAATATTTCACGCCCTGTGGTTCCAACGTAAAGATATCTACCCAGACAAAGGAGACTTTGCCTAGTGCCAAGGTTAAATGAACACTCTTTTCTTACATTCTACAGATTATTCAGTCATGCATCACTTTTTACTTTGATTCATATTTGTTTGTCTTTTGATTCATGTTTGAATCCGGTCTTTCTTGGCACTTCTTCTGGAATTTCTTTGAGATTATCTTATTTTTTCCTCATGGGAGAATCATATGCCGTCACACCTCCCAACTTACTCATTTCATCTATTATTTTGTTTGCTCTCTTCACCTTACAGGTCACTGAATTCTGATTTGAAGTTACTGCTCTCTGAGCCTCCTGCGGGTCTGACATCCTGGAATTTCCTCTTGCTGGTCTCAGGTTTATTTCTGTCATTTCTTACTGGATTCAGGTTTTATCCTTATTTTTTCTGGAGTGCATCCTCAAGGGGTTTTCTCAGGAGAGGTAACCTCCTTTTCTATCTCTAAAAATGATTTTATTTTGCCTCTGTACTCGACTGATAAGTTACCATAACTTTTTAATTTCAGATTGAAATGAATTTTCACTCAGAACTTTGGAGTCCCTCGTTATAGTCTAGCACCAATTATTGCTGATAAATTCTGCTGCTGGTCTGATTGTTGCAGCTGGGCAGTTTCCTGCTCTTTGACAGCGTTTAACAATCTCTTCTCTGTTTTTGCTGTGTTCCCCCCAGCCCAGGCCCTAGTAGTTTGAAGACTTGTGTGTCTTTTCAGCTCTAGGAAAATTTCCATCTCCCTCTCCCAATAATTTCCCATTAGGTTTTCTCCATCTTTTTTCTCTTAGGGACGTCTCTTAGCATTAACTTCCAGAACTCTTTCCCGTGTTCTAATTGTTTTTATTTTCATAGCTTTCTACTTTTTTTACAGGTGTCTTTTTCTTCTTGAAGGTCTCAGAAGAAACTAGTTCATGAAGTTTTTGTTTCGTAATGTAATGATCGTCCGTGCCTTGTTTTGAAAATACAGCTTTGTCCCAGCATTAGAATAACGTGGCTACTTGTTTCTCCCTCCTTTTTTCTTGTCCCTTAATTCCCAAGAGGTAATTTTGCTCTCATTAACCTACTTTATCTACCAGCCTTTTCTTGGTGCTAAGCGAAAGCCTTTGGTAGTGGCTGTGCCACTTTGGACTGTCTCCCATGTTTCTGTCTGGCAAATCCTACCCAGCCCTCAGTACCTGCAGATGCCACCTTCTCATGAAGCCTTTCTCAGTGATTCTCAGATTCCCCGCTCTGGTGTGTATTTGTTTACAGATTGGTACTTTATGAAGAGCTTTAGGGAAACGTTAATAACTGCTGTGCTGATTTTAAGATGAGGGGACTGTGGGCATTTTCAGGAATATCAAATAATTGTACTTTTACTCAGAATACAATTAGTTGTAGGATGAGACCCTCTGCTGCCGGTATGTTGAGCTAGGACTGGACTGAGCTTAGTAATAGAAAATCCACTTAAAAATAAGTCCAAGTGTAAATGGCTGTTGGAGTTGTATCAGTGATTCAGTAATGTTAGGTCCAACATCTCTACAATTCTCTTTGACAATTCTCCGTGGTTACTACCACTCCTGCCATTGGGTCTGCATTCAAATGAGGAAGAAGAGAAAGAGCTTGACAGCTGTGTCCTGTTCATTTTTATCAGGAAAATAAAGCTTTTCCAGATGACCCCACAGCTAATGTACTTCTGCTCTTGTAGCCTAGGGCCAGGACACATGGGTACTCGTAATTTCAGGGGAAACTGGAACAGTATTAGCCTCTCACCGTCCGCTGGGGGAGGTAGCATAGAAGCAGAGGTGGGGATGGGCTTTAGGAGAGCCAGGTAGCAGAGTCTGCCGCAGTGAGCGAGGCTGAGTAGGGAAAGCAGTTGTACCTGATTGTTTGAAGGATGGCACTCCACTTTAATGAGCACTTGTAGAGTACTTGCCTCAGTGGGCTTGCGTGGTGAACAGGAGAAGGTTAGATGTGCCTGGAGCGTACAGTGTGTCAGGCGGGCAGGGTTGCAGAGGGACAGAAGGGAGAGCAGGAGATGCCTGGGCGTGGAAGAATGGGGACCATTCGGAGGACCTTGAAGAGAGAAATTTGTTGACGCTGTAGGATTTTCAAGAGCAGAGATTTTAGATTTTATTCCATACACCAGTGTTTTTAACATTGAAGTTACCCAGAGGGCTTCTTAAAACAGGTTGCTGGAGCTCACTCCCAGAATTTCTGACTCAGTAGGTCTGGTTGGCGCTGGAGAATTTACATTTCTAGCAAGTTCAAAAGCGATGCTGATGATGTGGGTCTAGGACTATACTTGGGTATATTTTACTAAGGTAATGACTTCATTTAGAGTAACCTCATTTTCTTGTTGGGAGAAAAATGCAGGTAATAACACCTTCCAGGTTTTTTGTTTTTTGGGGTTTTTGTTGTTGTTTTGTTTTTAAAAGGAATAAGTTGATTGTATTCACTATATTTTCTGTATTCCTGATGCATTATTGACTTGGGAGAGACTGCCCCTCCCAGGTCTGGCTAATTCCTGGAGAGAGCAGACAATGTGCCTGAAAACACATCTTTGATATGCAAACAACCAGTTCTGAATCCATACCTCCAGCCACCTCTTTTCAGGCTCCTGTATTCTGGACACTATCCTGCCCCTAAATCCCTCCAGGGCCAAGTACTGGACTATTAGGGACCCCCCACTCCCCCACATAGCCCAGAGCTCACCAGAGTTACTCAAATTATCCCATTTTAAACCTGCTCATCTTGAGGACATGGGTGGTGGGGCGGGGGGGGGGGGGGGTGCTGTGTGGAGCTGGGACAAAGTGAGAGAGTAGCATTGACATATATACACTATCAAATGTAAAATAGCTCATGGGAAGCTGCTGCAGAGCACAGGGAGATCAACTCGATGCTTGGTGATGACCTAGAGGGGTGGGAGAGGGAGGGTGGAAGGGAGGCTCAAGAGGAAGAGGATATGGGGATATATGTGTAAATACAGCTGATTCACTTTGTTGTACAATGGAAACTGCACATCATTGTAAAACAATTAATGCTCCAATAAAGATCTGAGGGGAAGAAAAAAAAAAACCTGCTCAGCTTGCTTACCTTGCCAAACTCATTCTTCTTGTGCAAACCACAGTAAAGGCCGTTACCTTCACTTTCCCCTTGCTTTCTTTGCCTCCTGACCTGCCTTGGTGCATCCCCGTGTGGCCCTGCATGGTGTGCCAGGCCTCCTGTTTCCAGGCATCTGTCAGTTTCTTCATGACAATTCCACGTCTGCATGTCTTACCTACTTGATGAAAACAAATCTCAGGTACATTTTTAAACAGTGATATAAAGCTTGTAAAGCACTTAGCAGAACACCTCTTCAGCATTAGGTAAAAGGGACATTTTAGGAAGAATATCTAAAGGCAGCGTGAATGATGAATGGAAGGTGAAGATGATGGAGATGGGGACATCCCTTAGAAGCATCTTATGGCTGTTCCATGGGGCCCAGCCTGAGACTCTGCAAATAGAAAGAGAGCATCAGGTGCTGAAAATATTAGTGATAGAAAAATTGAGAGGATTTGGCAACTTCTTGGGTGTTGTAACTTGGTGAGTTATCATCTGAAATGGTTTGTAATGAGCCTATCTCTGCATTAAAGGCAGCCTCACTGTGTCCTTCACCGACTTCTCTAACGACAGCTGAGAGTCCTCATTGCTAGGCTCTCAATCCAACTAAGTGTCTTTCTGTGATGAGGCCGGAACTGCAATGTAGCAAGGAAGATCTCCAAGGTGTCCCGTAGTGAATGTTACCTCCATCTTCATGTTTCCTAAACTAGACTCAGCACTCAGGGTGTAGTTGTTAACTGGTGTTTTGTGAAATATATTTTTATGGATTTGGGAAGTGATGAGTTAGCTAAAATTAAGCCATTTAATTTCCTGCAGGACTTCTCAGAGCCTTTAATATTTTAATGAGACTGTTAATGGAGAATAGAGCCTTCAGTGTTTTTTAACTTGTTTGTCACAGAACCTTTTTCTTCAGAGTATCTAATGAGTCTATTTTTTCATGGAATGCATTCTGGGAAATGCCACTGTGACCGAATGAGCTAATGTATGACACTGGTGACAATCAGAATTTTTGTGGGTGGCAGTGATTGTTCTAAAGCCCATCAGGAGAACACTGCACAATTTTTAGATCCATTTGCCAAGGCTCTGTTTTGCTTTATTGATGTAAAAAATAAAAAGAAGTGACTTGTACCCAGATGTCACCTACACAGTGCCTATCATCCTGTAGAGTGACTCATCCTCTGAAAATGGTAGTGTTCATTGTCTTGATAGTGAACGATGCTCTTTAACTGACAAAGATGAGGCCCAAAATACCAGGCTTCCTAAAATTAGCATCACCTGTTAGCCCGCCTCCTTCCTCCAGTCAGCCTTTAGTGCCCTGTTGAAGTGCTTCGAGAGTAATGGAGGGAAGCCTGTGGTGAGTGGACAGTTGTTGGGCTAGGCGACCTCCAGCTCAACATCGATGACTCTTTTCCCAGGTCAGCAAAACATTCTAGAATTTTCTTAAGTCCTTTTGACCTTCAAGTAAGTGTGTGACCCCACGTGTTTAAGAATGAACTTTAAGAGCAGAATTTGTTTCCAGAAGCACAAGAGCCTTTTCTTTTATAGGAGAGAGCTTGTTGCCTTCTTATCAGCTGTGTAGTTACATTGTTTTGATTGCTTAGTTTAGTTGATGCCTATTTGAATTGTGAGTAATTATTCTAGCCTAGCTGTCAGGATGCTCTAAAACTCAGCTCTTACTTTTAAGCAAAAAAGTAGTAAAAACTTCAAAGGAAGTGTTACAGTTTATATATATTATATTATTATATATTACATATGTATATTATGTGGGTGTCTGTGTATGTGTGTATTTATACACATTTAAGCCAGAATAGAGCATCTAATGGACATATTTATTTTTGTTTATTTTTAGTCTTGTGCGATTGTAGGAATCATTTATGCATGTTTATGCTTAATACTTGGTGCTTGGCTTTTGTTAATTTTTAATATTTTCTGTTGATACGTCAGTTACCTGTATTCTTATGCATATATTTGAAACATGCTTAAAAAAAGCCATGAAGCTACTACACAAATTCAGAACCAGACCATTATCAACTATGTGAGAGCCACCTGGATATCCTTTTCAAATTCAATCCCCCTTCTTTTTCCAGGTACCACCACTATTTGAAATGCTTTCTTTTCATTTTATTACTTGTGTATTCATTCCATAACAATATGTTGTTTATGTGTTTGGTTTTGAACCTTATGAAAATAATGTCATAATTTAAGTAGTCTTCCCCTCCCCCCCCCCAATTCAACACTGTACTTCTAAGATTCATCCACGTTGTTTTGGGTAAACTTTATTTAAGTACTTTTTATTACTGTATGATATGCTATTACATGAATATATCTCAATTTCTTTATTCTCTTCTTGATGACCTTTTTTTCCCCCTAATTTTTTTGTTTAACCAAAAAAAAAAAAAAAAAAAATATCAAGCTGCTATGAATGTTTTGAAAATGTCACCTGGTAAATGTGCCATGGGGGTTTCTCTAGGACTGCGTTTTCTAAATGCAAGGTCCTGGCCCATTAGTGATAGTGAAATTAATGTAGTGAACACAGTGGAAAATATTAGTGTGCATCAAACCTAGTAAGCATTGTTCTGTTAAAAGATCTTTCAGTCGGGTACCAAGTTTCAATGCCAGATGAACCAGGTAAGAACACTTGGCCTTTTTCACTGGATGTGCTGTCTTGAAACCACCTATGTCGTCATGTGTGTCTGTAGAACCTTCCTGTTTATTGCAGAGTGTATTCTGCTGTTAATCCGCTCACCTGATGAAGGACATTCAGGTTGTTTCCTTATGACACATAAAGCTTCTATGAACATGTATAAGGGTTTTTTGGGGGGTACATAAACTTCATTTCTATAGGGTGGGATTGCTGGGTCATATATATGGCAAGTGTATGTTCAAGTTTATAAGAAACTGCCAAGCTGTTTTCCACAGTAACTGTTCCATTTTGCATTGTCCGCACTCTCAGCCGTGTGTAAGAATTCCAGTTGCTGTACATCCTCTCCAGAACTTGATATCCTCAGGGTTTTGCTTTTTTGTTATTGTTATTTTGTTGTATTAATAGTGTTATCTCATTTGGGTATTAATTTGCATTTTCCTAATAGATACTGCTGATGAACAATGTGTCTTGTGCTTATTTGCCATCTGTTCATTTTCTTTGATAAAGTTTCTTATCAAAGTTTCTGTTCAGATTTTTTTGCCCATTTTGTAACAAGATTTTCTTATTGATGAATGTGAGAGTTCTGGATGCGTCTATTCTGGATACAGTTCTTTTATGTGATCTACGAATATTTTCTTTTTCTGTGGGTTTTTTCATTTTTTTTAACAGTGCCTTTCACGGAGCAGAAGCTTTTAATTTAGATTAAGTCTAATGTATCTTTTTTTTTTTTTTCCTTTTACGGATCATTCTTTTGATGTTATTTCTAAGAACTCATCACCTCACCCAAGGTCAAAGATATTTTCTCATGTTTTCTTCAAAAGTTTTATAGTCTCATGTTTTGTATTTAGGTCTGTGAACCATTATAAGTGTATTTTTATACATGATGTGAAGTATGGGTCAAAGTTCATATTTTTTGCATGTGAATATCCAATTGTACCAGCACAGAAAGAATCTTCCTTCTTTGCATCTTTGTCAGCAGTTGGTTCCTTATACCTGTCTAGGTCCATTTTCCTTACTCTGTCCCACTGATCTGTTTTTCTGTCCTTTCACTACCATATTCTTTTGATTACTTAGTTTTATAGTAAGTCTTAAAATTGAGTAGTGAGTACTACAGATTTATTCTTTTTAAAAATTTGGACCTTATACTTTTGCAGTTTCCTATCAGTTTTAGAATCAGTTTGTATCTACAACAGATCCTGTTGAAATTTTGATTGGGGTTGCCTTTATTCATGACTGATTTTCTAAGTATTGACATCTTTATTATGTCGATTCTTCCAATCCACAGACACAGTATTTCTCCCTTTATTTAGATCTTTGGTTTCTTTCATTATTTTGTAGTTTTCAACATACACATTCTGTGCATATATTTATAAATTCATGCTTAAGAATTTTATTTTTTAAAGCAGTTGTTAATAGTGTTTTCTTTTTAGTCTCAGTATTCATGTATTCATTGCTAGTGTATAGAAATAAAATTTATTTTTGTATGTTTGCCTTATGTCCTGCAACCTTGCTGAACTCATTTATTAGCTCTAGGAGGGTTTTTTTACTTTTTTGGTAGATTCCTTGGCATGTTCTACATAGACAGGCATGTCATCTGCAAATAAGGACTTTTTATCTGTTCCTTTCATAGCTATGTTTTTATATTTTGTGTCATTCTATGTTAGTATAATTGCTTTACAATGTTGTTAGTTTCTACTGTGCAGTGACGTGAATCGGCTACGTGTGTACATATATCCCCTCTCTCTGGGACCGCCCTCCCACCCCACCCCCATCTAACCCATGGGACCACCCTCCCCCCCCACCCCCATCTCACCCATCTAGGTCGTCGCGGAGCACTGAGCTGAGCTCCCCGTGCTGTGCTGCTGGTTCCCACTAGATAACTGTTATGTCTCAGACCTGATCTACCAGTTCATCCCACCTCCCCTTCCCTCCCCACACCATGTCCACACGTCCTCTACGTCTGTGTGTCTGTTTCGTTTCCTGTTGTTGCCTTATTGCACTGATTCAAACTTCCAGCACTGTGTTGAGTGAATGTTGAGTATAGACATACTTGCCTTGATCCCAGTCTTAGGAGGGAAGCATCTAGTCTTTCACTATTAAGTGTAATGTTAATTATAGGGTTTTTTTTTTTGTTTTGTGTTTTTTTTTTTGCAGATGTTATTTATCAGTTTGAGGAAGTTCTATCTTGTCTGTGTGTTCTGAGAGTTTTTACCAAGAATGGATATTAAATTTTGTCAAACACTGTTTCTACATCGATTAATATGATCATGTAGTTTTTCTTCTTTGATCTGTTAATATGGTAAATTACACTGGTTAAAAAACCCCTGGACTAAACCTAAGTTGGTGATAAATTCTTTTTTTTTTTTTTTTTTTTGAAAAAAATCTTTATATGTTGCTGAATTGTATTTGGTAATATTTTGTTAAGGATTTTTGCATCCATATCATGAGGAATATTGGTCTGTGATTAGCTTTCTTTTTTTTACTATTCTTTGTCTGGTTTTGGTATCAAAGGAATACTAGCTTCATAAAATGAATTGGCAGGTGTTTCCGCCTCTTCTATATTCTGGAAGAGATTATGTAGAATTGGAGCTAATTCTTCTCTAAACATTTGATAAAATTTTCTTGTGAAGCCTTCTGGGTCTGAACATATTGAGACTTAACAGTACAAGTTCAATTTCTTAACAGTTACAGGGCTATTCAAATTACTTGTTTCATATTGAGTGTACTGTAATTTATGTTTTTTAAATACATTAGTCCATTTCATGTAAGTTGTCAAATGTACAAATGTTTACTAGTTGCTCAAAGACCTTCCTTTGAAACTGCATGATTGTGTAGTAGTATTTCCTGTTTTACTCCTAGTCTTGGTAGTTTGTGTCTTTTCTTTTTCCTTCTTTTCAGTTGTGTTAGAGGTTTTTTCAACTGTATTTATCTTCTCAAAGAACCCGCCCTGTGTGTTGTTCGTTTTCTCTGTTATTATTTTTGTTTTAAATTTATTTATTTATGCCCTTTATGATTGCTTTCCTTCTGCTTGTGTCCAGCTCATTCTTGGTCTTTTTACGGGTGGCTGCAGTAGGAGCTAAGATTTTCATTTGAAAATATTTCTCTTTTCTAATATGTGATTTTAGTGCTATAAAATTTCCTCCCAGCGCTGCTTTGGCTGTGTCCACCATTTTGATATACTGTATTTTCATTTTTATTCAGTTCATTATTTTTTTTCTCCCTTGAGACTTTCTCTGTTCCATGGATTATTTAGAAGCATTCTGTGTAGTGCCGAGTGTTTGGATATTTTCTTCTTATCTTTCTGTTAGGGATAAGAGAATACACGGTACATGATTTCAGCCTTTTCAAATTAGTTATTTTAGGGACTTCTGTGGCGATCTAGCAGTTAGGACTTTACACTTTCACTGCAGGGAGCACAGGGTTGATCCCTGGTCGGGGAGCTGATTCCACAAGCCGTGCAGCATGGCAAAAAAACAACGACAACGACATTAAATTAGTTATTTTATGGACCCAGATGTTGTCCATCTTGGTATATGCAGCGGAAGAGAATGTGTATTCTGCTGATGTTGGTTGGCGTGTTCTATAAATGTCAATTAAATTCTGTTGGTTAATGGAATTACTGTTTTCTTAGTTATTCTTGCTGATTTGTTTTTTATCTAGCTGGTCTGTCAGTTGATGAGAGGGGATATTGAAGTCTTTATGTGGATTTGTCTGTTTTTACTTTCAGTTCTATCAGTTTTTGCTTCACATATTTTGCAGCTTTGTTGTTTAGTGCATACACATTTGCACTGCTATGTCTTCTTGGTGGATTGACCCTTTTATCATTGTATTATGCTGCTCTGTTTCTGGTCACTTTATTCTGAATCGACTTTGACATTAATACAGCCACTTTTGCTTTCTTTTGATTAATGTTTGTGTGATATCTTTTCCTATCCTTTTACCTTCAGCCTGCCTGTATCATATTTGAAGTGAGATTCTTATGGACGGCATGTTTTCAATTCACTGTATGTTTTAATTGGCATATTTAGGCCATTGACATTTAATATAGTTATGAATATGTTAAGGCTTAAGTCTGCTGTTTAACTTTTTGTTTTATGTTTGTTCTTTGTTTTTGTTTTTTTTTTTTTTTCATTGCTTTGTTGTCTTTTTCTTTCCTTTCTGTGGGTTAGTTTATGTTTTGATTTATCTGTTGTGTTTGGGTTTTTTAAAATAAATTTGTTTATTTATTTATTGGCTGTATTGGGTCTTTGTTGCTGTGCATGGGCTTTCTCTAGTTGCAGAGAGTGGGGGCTACTCTTTGTTGCGGTGTGCAGGCTTCTCATTGCAGTGGCTTCTCGTTGCAGAGCACAGGCTCTAGAGCTCAGGCTCAGTAGTTTGTGGCACACGGGCTTAGTTGCTCCATGGCATGTTGGATCTTCCTGGACCAGGTCTCGAACCTGTGTCCTCTGCAATGGCAGGCAGATTCTTAACCACTGTGCCACCAGGGAAGCCCTCTGTTGTGTTTTTGAGTGTATCTCTTTGTGCTTTGCTCCAAGTTGATTTTCATTCTCCTCTGATGTGAGACAAGGGTTGCCAACAGGTTGGGACACTCCAGCCAGCCTCCAGATTCTTTCCCTGAATGCGTAAACCACAGGTTCCAGCCCCCCACTTTCTGGGGGGCAGGGAGGGCTCACACTGGTGGCCAGATCTCAGTGGCGGCATTCGCATTTGTCACCAGGACTCAGTGCTGTCTCCGTGTTTGCTGTTTATCAATCCCTGCTCAGATTTCTGTCACTTTTGCTTGTTTGTTTGAGGGGGAGACCGTGGGGGATGGGTGGGGGAACCTACTTAATTCTATTACTTGAAAAAAGTGTATATCTGGAGACAGAAGTGTGTTTGTTGTGCTTCACCCAGGTTCCATGCTGTAGCAGGAGACGCCTCAGATCATCTTGTTTACCATGTTTTTGCTGGAATGCTGGTTACTTGAGGTTCTTAGTAAATTTCAGTACTGTCTATATTTCCTCTTGTTAAAAATAGCTGCTGTTGATGCAAACTAGTATATATAGGATGGAATAACAACAGGGTCCTACTGTACAGCACAGGGAACTATATTCAATATCCTGGGATAAACCATTGTGGAAAAGAAGATGAAAAAGAATATGTTGAATATATATATATATAACTGAGTCACGTTCCTGCACAGCAGAAATTAACGCAGCACTGTAAATCAATCATACTTCAATAAAATTTTTTAAAAAGAAATAGCTACTATTAATGTCTCTGTTTTTCTAAGCTCTCTATAAGGGGAGAGGGAGGGGAATAAGTATGAAACTATATTCCTAGGGGTTTTTTGTTGTTGTTGTTTTTTAACCGATATGTCTCTCCATTTTCTCTTTAGGGCAGAGAAGACTGAAGTTCTGAGCGAAGACCTTCTTCAGGTAAGATTGTCACTGGGCCGTAGCTCATAGATGCCGAAGACATCTTCCCTTTTACAACCAAGCCCTTCCCGGTGCTGTTCAGGCTGCTCCCTGCTCCTCACCCAGTCTATTTAGAGATGCAACTTATCCTTTACGATAGCACCTTGCACTGTGAACACCGGTTTGGGTGAGATTTTTCAGGAGATACTTGAAGGCGTTTCGTTGCACAGTTCGCAGAGAGTCCCCGAGTCTGTGGTCCCCTCCTTTTCTCCCGCACTGGATGTTGTCTCTGCAGAAACATGGGTCAGTCTTGTCCCTTGACTGTCCAGACCTGCGACCCCACACGTGACCTCGCCTCACCCAGGGGCCCGCCCACTGCTCTGTCTGCAGGTGGAGAAGCGGCTGGAGCTGGTGAAGCAGGTGTCCCACAGCACACACAAGAAGCTCACAGCATGTCTGCAGGGCCAGCAAGGGGCCGAGGCCGACAAGCGCTCTGTAAGTGCCCTCCCAGCTCCTGCGCCAGGGGTGGGTGTGAAACCTGCTTGTGTGGCAGCCCCTCCTACCTCTCCCTGCCCTTTAACCCTGCCTGAAGCATCCCACACCCTCACCAACAAGATGCGGTCCCCATCCTTGTTCTCCCCAGACTGGGGCACCCCTGGAGGGAGGACAGGGGTGGACTGAGATCCCACCGTTAGGGAGGCTGTCACCTTTTTCTTACCCCTGCTGTTCCTTCCCAAATTCCACTTGCCTCCATCGTATCTTAAGGTCGCATGGAGAAAAGTTACACTATGGTTTTGGAGGTTACAGGTGACCTATAAAGGCTCTTATGAAACTTGTTTTTGCTATAATGAAGCAATAAAGAGAACCTGCTATGGGAAAGTGCTCCAGGGTCTTTGTCTAGAAACCTGCATTAGTACTAAAGGCATTGCATCGTGTGACTCCACTGAACGAACAGTCCTTGGGGGTAAACAATCGGGAAGGTTCGCTTCTCTCTTGACCCCCACCCCCTCAAGTCCACCAAAGATGAGAAGCTGTTCTTCGGCGTTCACTTGGCTTTATTACAGGGGAGGTGCAGTCTAGGAGGTTTCTTTCCTCCTTGAGTTTGTGATCGATGTGTTTGGTGTCTGTTTGATTTTCTCTGACCTGGAGTTCTGGTTGACTTCTCTCCCTAGTGGTCGCTGCGAGCCCCCCAGGTTCTGTTGGCTTCTCTTGTATTGGTTATCATGGTGTTTGCCCTGGAACTTCCCCCATCTCGCGCTGCAGGACCAGAACTGCTCTGCTGGCTCGATCAGTCATTCCACTTTCTCTTCCCAGCCCTGGTTTCTTCTCTCTTAATATTCCCAGCAGGAATCACTCATGGGTGGTAGAAATAAAATGTTTACTGCTTTGGAAAGTGTCCGTGGAGATAATTCTGTGAATACCAGGTATTTCAGCAAGGGGAGCCTGACGGTTTAAAGACAGAGTTTGTAATACTGCTTTTGACATGAAACCCTTTTATCAAACAGACATGTATGTGGGACTCCAGAAGCTGGTCCAGGTGTGGAGCCTGCAGCCGGGCCTGCCTGTGACCCACTTCCTTTCTTTAATTCCAGAAAGCACTGTTTTTAAAATGGCCAGTCAAGGGACTTCCCTGGTGGTCCAGTGGTTAAGACTCCGTGCTTCTGCTGCAGGGGGCACAGGTTCGATCCCTGGTCGAGGAGCTAAGATCCCACTTGCTGCTCTGCCAAAAATAAAATAAAATGAAATGAAATGAAATAAAACAACCGGTCAGCAGGAATGTATATTTTGGTGTCAAGAGTAGCATCTGACTTGGCTCCAGAGTGTTGAAACTGACCTTTGCTGTTGGTAGGTGGATTACTACTGGAGTTATTTCTCGAGTATAAGGTCAAGTTACCTAGATTTATAGGCTTTTAGTTGAATCAAGGGTCTTGCAAATTACATAGGAGCCTTTTGGCCCCCCAAGTGTTCTGAAATACCATGAATCAAAAGAAGATTTGAGCTACGGCAAGGCCAACAGGTCAGGGGATGATTGGCATTGAAAAGGCAGTTGGTTACTCACGCTTTCCCAGGGAAGGGGGCACGTGGGGACACACAGGGCCACATGGGGAGCCCCAGGGTGTCAGGAGGCAGAGCCACACGGGTGCAGTGACGAATGTGTACTGGAGAGCTGTTTAGTGGACCTGAAAGAAGTCTGCAGTGGAAGAAAGCTCAGGCATGTACAGATCAGTGATTTCACTGCACAGATGACTGGCGCTTGATTGTGTCCATGGTTTTTTTTTTTTTTAAAGATTTATTTGATATGGACCATTTTTAAAGTCTTCATTGAATTTGTTACATTGTTGCTTCTGTTTTATGTTTTGGTGTTTTTGGCCATGAGGCATGTGGGATCCTAGCTCCCCGACCAGGGATCGAACCCCCTGCATTGGAAGGTGAAGTCTTAGCCACTGGACCACTGGGGAAGTCCCTGTCCATGATTTCTTGCGCTGAGCAGTCTTTCTTTATTCTCATCTGACTAAATAAATGATCTAATACAAAGAAGTTCACAGTGACTTAAGGACGAGCTAAAGGTGGCAGCACTGACCCCAGTAAAAGTGCTTCTAGGATGGGGTATATGACGCGCCCAGAGACAGGAAGGCGTTTGGCATTTTTGAGCACCACGAAGGTGACCGGAGTGACTAGAGGACAGAGAGTGACGAGGAGAGGGCGTGAGATGGGGTGGCAGGGGACCTGTTCTCACCCTGATAGCCATGGTCAGCATCTGGACTTCTTCCCTGAGAGCAGTGGGAGGCCAGGGTGTGAATCAGAAGCAACATGATGGGATTTGTTGGTGACTGTGCGAAGGATGGATGGCTGGGGCGGGGCTGTGGTGGAAGTCAGGGGCCAGTTAGACAGGTAGGGACGTAGTCACGGTGGGAGAGATGTCGGGGTGTGATGGATGTTGGATATAGGGTACCAGGACTTGGCAACTGGATGGAAATGGGGGTATGAGGGAGGAAGAGGGGTTTCCAGGTCCCTGGCTCGAGGAATTGTTGAAGCCATGGAGTTGGTGAGATCACCCAGGGAGAAAATGCAGGTGAGAAGACAAAGGGGCCTTGAATCAAGACCCCCAGGAACTGCAGCATTTTAAGCTCTAACAGGAGGAGGACCTAGCAGAGAAGTCAGGGATGGTACTGTTAATCCACCCACTTGCTCAGATCTGCATTCCAGGCATCATCCTTTATCCTGACTTCATTCTTTCCCCGCGTGCACTTCAGTAAGTCCTGCTGGCTCTTCCTCCAAAGAATCTCCATTTGCTTTAACGTTAACCAGCCCCGTCCATGCAACGGTCGTCTGTGTCCTGAACACAGCAGTGTTCCCATCGGGGTCTCTGTTCTGCACTCCCACCCCCCAGCCCCCTCAGCATCTGGACTCTACAACGGCCGGAGTGAGTGTTTAAAATGGAATCAGGTGCTTCAGTCCCACCAAAGGATTCCCACTGTAGCACAGAATCCAAGCTTCTTACCGTGGCCCTTGGTCCCTAATGATACATCTTCCATCTGCATCTCTGAGCTCAGCTCTTCCCCCCACCCCCACACGTCCTCCTCTGCCCCATCTTCATTCTCCAGCTGCGCTGACCTGTGATTGAACTTGCCTTGTTCACATCCATTCAGAATTCAGAGCCTTTGTGCTGGGTCTACTGTCCATGTGGAATATTCTTACCCAGCATTTCAGACCAGCAACTTTATTTTATTTTACTTTAGTGTAGTTGATTTACAGTGTTGTGTTAGTTTCTGGTGTACAGCAAAGTGACTTAGCTATACATATATATATGTACATTCTTTTTTATATTCTTTTCCATTATGGTTTATTACAGGATATTTAATATAGTTCCCTGTGCTCTACAGTAGGACCTTGTTGTCTGTCCATTCTGTATATAATAGTTTGCATCTGCTAATCCCAGCCTCCCACTCCATCCCTCCCCCACCCCCTCCCCCTTGGCAACCACAAGTCTCTTCCCTATGTCTGTGAGTCTGTTTCTGTTTCATAGATAAGTTTATTTGTGTCATTTTAGATCCCACATATAAGTGGTATCATATGGTATTTGTCTTTCTCTGTCTGACTTACTTCACTTAGTATGATCACCTCTAGGTCCATCCGTGTTGCTGTAAATGGCATGCTTTCATTTTTTTGTGGCTGAGGAGTCTTCCGTTGTATGTATGTAACCATGTCTTCATCCATTCATGTGTGGAGGGACACTTCGGTTGTGTCCATGTCTTGGCTGTTGTGAACAGTCAGGCCAGCAACTTATTGTTTGATTCTCAGCTCAGACGCCACCTTCTTGGTGCAGCTTCTCTTACCACCTGCTGTGTTTGCGCCCCATCCCCCCGACCCTGCAATCTCATCCCCCGTTTCATGTTCTTCGTAGCACGTGTTATTCTTGAAACTCATCGTGTGCGTTCATTTGCTCCCGTGTCTGTTCTCATCACTGATACATGAGCTCCGTGGGAGCAGGGATTTTGTCTTCCCATCATGGCTGCATTCTTAATGCCTAGAGTGGGGCCTGCCGCATGGAGGCAGCGCTAAAAATAGACGTGTCACGACTGGATGGCCCGTGAGTATTTTAGGCACAGAACCTGCCCAACGCATCGAGCCGATGTGAATCTTTCCTGTTCTTTACAGAAGCTATGTAGTGGGATGCTTCTCAGTTTAAGTGCTGGGGCCTGACTCGCCGAGGTTGAAGCCCAACTCTACTGCCTCCTAATTTTGCCTGACGGTGGGCAAGTCACTTACCTCTGTAAGCCTTGGTTTCTTCACTTGGAAAATGGTGATAACAGTGAGTCCCTACCCAGCAGGCTGTTTGAGAGTTAAGTGAGGTAGTGCATGTAAATGCCTAGCCCAGTGCACGACGTAAGTGCACAGTAAAGAGGTAGAAGCTTCTGCCGTTATTAGGGCCCCGCCATTAGTCCAAATCACCGCTGAAAACTGCTGAGCCCCGAGGAACAAGTCTGCCTGGATTAGAGGACAGCAGACAGCCGTTTTCAGAGATGGACGTGTGTGTGTGTCTGTGTGCATGTGTGTATGTTTGGGAAACAGAGTGGATATTAGAAGAAGACTTTCCGTCTCTGAGTCATCCTACAAACTGTGCTCCTTATGCCTGAGATAATTTTAGAGAGAACGCTCATCTCAGACAAGCCAGATCGGCTGCTTCCAAGCCCTGGAACATTCTGTCTCTCCTGCCCTTAATTCTTACGGCTCTGTTGGCTCTCTGGAATCAGGGAAGGGTGGATTGTAATAGCTTCTCTTTGACCTGGGAAACCACGGGTCAGGGGGAAGCTTGCTAGGTAAGGTCTCTTTACCTGGTCACTAATGGCCCCCGGAATATTAGGTGATTCTCTCAGCGTAGATCCTTGTCAGGGAGAGAAACGCATCTTGGCAGCTTTTCTGGACGTGTGGGCAGTGGAATCCTTCTCTGTGACGTGGGGGGTGAGCAGAGTGAGGGGGTGAGAGAGCAGATAATACCTCGGTTACAGGTGGGCATTAGGTTAAGCAGATCACACAGTGCCCTGCGTCTGCTGAACCCTCAGCTTTTCCTTTGTCTCAGAGCATTGCTTTAGAAATAGAAATAATTTGTAGTCTGTTGTGAGTTGCAGTCCATTATCTTTTTCTATTCACCTGCCTTTGATTATAGATTTTCACTATCCCCTTTGTGACTGAAGGTGTCTCATCTTAATCCATTTCTTCCTTTTTTTCTTTTGGTAACTTCTTTTTAATTTCTTGAGTCTTGTCTTCTCTTTTCTTCTCTTGTCTTCTCTTGTCTTCTCTTCTCTTCTCTTCTCTTCTCTTCTCTTCTCTTCTCTTCTCTTCGACTCTTAAAGCATCTACACAAGCAAAAACTCACCACTAACTGAGGTGTTCCCACATCAACACCTGTGCCCTTGGAATCCAAGCCCTCACATCAACCCTCAATGTCTCCCCTACAGTGAACCCTTTCTTAGCAGCACCACCTGGGCCGCAGTACAGGCCCTGGCTTGTGACAATTACACCGTCAGTACAGGACTTGTTTAAATACATGCCGTCACCTTCATTCAATGATCTGAAGCCATTTAAAAAAAAAAAAAAAGGATGAGGCAGCTCTCCGTGTCTTGATAGGAAATGGCGTGAATGATGTCTCTACGTGAAAAGGAAAACAAAGTGTAGAGGAGTGTATATCATCTGCTAACAGTCGTGAGGGAAAATACATCCATTAAAAGCGGACACACACATGTATAATTGGGTCTTAGAATATCTATGGACGAATACCTAGAAAACCGATCACTGTCATGGCTTCTGGAGAAGGGGAACGTGGTGGCTGAGGGTGAAGGATGGGAGGAGACGTTCTGCTCTTAACCCTGCAGCACCTTTTGAGTTCTGTACCATCCGCTTCTCAAAAATGAATTCATTTGAGATACTGAATGAGAGAGAGAAAGCTTATTCTCCATGTTAACATCTTAAGAATTGCTGGGCAGCTGAAACAGGAATAGCTTTCTTATTCTGTAGTCTTCCGTCACATATAAAGCGGCTCTCTCTTCCACCTAAATGCGTCTCAGAATCATCAGCGAGGGTGTTGAGTGAATGGAAATGACTAGAAAGTAAAGCTCCCCCCCCTGCTCGGGAGCAGGGCCCCCCCAGTCATACCATTTCCAGCTGCTTTTTCCTGTGAATCCGGAGAACAGAAACCTGGCTGTTCCCTCCCCGCCTCCCTCCAAGACTGATGGCTTTGTGGTCCTCAGTGCTGTTCTCGTTCTGTCCATCTTGACCTTCCGTCTGCTAGGCACCCCGGGCGTGGTTTTCTGCTTGACTCACTGACAGGACTAATTGGACTGATCTTTTCCATTTGAAAAAACTCCACTCACCGGTAGACATATTTCTCCCAAGGATGCCACCTTCCAGGCTATTAGACGTTGCCTGTCATCTGCTATAGGCAAGATCCTCCCTTGCTTGTTTCCTTGTCAGATTCTGAAAAGGGACTCAAAAAGGCTTCAGTCCTGCCGTCTAGGGGGTGGGGCATGGACCCCTGAATCCTCAGCACAGGCAAAAAGGTCTTCTTGGGCGGCTGTACTGTCTGACATTCGGGTAGAGCATCTTCACTGGTTGGTTGTTCAGATATTTTAGGAACTTGCAGATTGAAGACCTTTCTTTAAACCTCAGCACTCTTGGTGTTTTGGGGCCGGTTATTCTTTATTTCAGGGCACTGTCTTATACATTGTAGGATGTGTGGCCGCATCCCTGGCTTCTACCCACTAGATGCCAGGGATGTTCTGCACGTGGTTACAGTCATATACACCTCCAGACGTTGCCAAACATCCTGGGCTGACAAACGTGACCCCTGGTCAAGAACTCTTAACACCTTAATCCTTGCTTTCTCCCCGAGGATAGCAAATATTACACCTGTTCAACTCCTTTTCTTTCTTTTCTTTTTAAACCATTTTAGACATTTTTCTAAAATGTGCTTTAAGGAACTTTTTTTTGAAAGGTAAGGGTGGGAGCAGATGCTCTCTGAAGATGCTATTCCTGTGCCTTTAATTAAATCTCTGGAAACTTGGACCTGATAGCTTTTGGAGGACAACTAGAAAGTGGTGTTAAAATGTGGATATATTAGTACTTAGTTGCCTGGTCTAGTTTTTACCAAGAAGAATGTCCCATTTTATGTGAAGTGATGGGGTAGCAAGATTATTCCTCGAGTGAAAGGGATCTGACCTCTGTGAAGTGGGTGTGTCTAAGGGCAGGGAGGGAGGTATATTTTAGACCTATTGAGGGTCTCCTTACCCAACAGATATCCTGGGCTACCCTCCATCTGGACTTACCGGAGGAATCCTAGGAACTTCCATACCACTCCTGGGGGTTGATCTACCTCCTGTGATCTTCCCCGGAGATATCTAGAGCCCACTGGTCTCCTGGGGATGTTCCTAGATTCCTAAAAATCCATTTCCAGCTTGGTTCCTCTCTGAAGTCATCCAGTTGCCTGTCTAGGGATTGAGTTATTGTAATCCGATCATGCTGTTCTTAAGCCCTCAGTGGTCCCCCAGTGCCCCTAGAATGAAGCCCCAGTGCCTGCCTCTGGCTGACGAGACCTCCTCTGCAATCTTGCCTCCACCCCCACCTCTCCCCCCATCACTCACTGTGCTCCAGCCACTCTGGTCTCCTGGGGATGCTGAGCTGGCCAGGTAGCCCACCTCCGGGACTTTGCACCTGCTGTCCCTCTGCCTGGAATGTTCTTTCCCAGGTTGTCTGGAGGCTTGGCTGACTTTTTCTCCCTTCAGGTTGCTTCGTAAACGTCCTCCTTCTGGGCGGGGGGGGGTGGTGTCTTTTCTTATCACTGCCCCTCCCCACAGCTTCCACTCTGCCCATCGTCTTTCCAGTGTCCCCATGGCACTTCCAGCTCTCGAAACAGTCTCCTTCCTAGCGTCTGTGTTTAGTATTTGTCTTCCTGCCCTGGGATGTAAGTTCTGTTAGAGCGGTGTCTGGCCTCAGTCATCATGGGTGTGGTACCTGGATAGGCACCCCGTTCGCACTGGGGAGTAAGAGACTGACAGCTGAGGGTCTCTGGGTCCTCAGGCCGGAGGCTCTGGGCTGGGAGGGGTTCCATCGCTTTCCATTTGAAGAGCTGTCTGTGTGGCAGTGTGGATCGGAAGACCTCAGCATATCTAGTTGGTTTTTTGTTTCTTTGTTTTGCTGTGATGTGCGGCGTGTGGGATCTTAGTTCACTGACCAGGGATTGAACCCGTGCCCCCTGCAGTGGAAGTGTGGAGTCTTAACCCCTGGACCACCAGATACCTAGCTGTTCTTACCTTGCTATTCTCAGTGTGTGCTGGGTGGTTTTGGCTCAGGAAGGAGAGGGCTTGTCGACACTTAAGAAGGGAAGATAGATCATGCTATGGTCCTTCTGCCTCTCTCCCTCCCTCGCCTTCCCTCCCTTCCCACATAAAGCTTACCATTTTAACTGTTTTAAAGAGCACAATTCAGTGATGTTTACTACAGTCACAATATTGTGCAGCTGCCACCACAGTCTACTTCCAGAACATTTCCATCTCCCCAAAGGAGACCCGGTACTCATTCATCAGGCATTTCCCTTACCCCCTCCCCCCGGCTCTTGGCAACTAGGAATCTGCCTTCTGTCCCTATGGGGTTGTTTCTTCCGGAGATCTTACAGAAATAGAATCGTACATCATGTGCCCATCTGTGCCTGGCTCATCTCACTTGATGTGACGGCTTCAGGGTTCATCCGCGTTGTAACCTGTGTCAAGACTTCATTCTGTTTTTACAGCTGCATAGTATTCCGTTGGGTGGCTTGCCCATGTTGGGTTTATTCACTCATCTGTTGATGGACGTCTGAGCTGTTTCCACCTTTTGGCTATTGTGAATCGGGCTGCTCTTCACATCATGTACATGTTTTAGTTTGACCATCTGTTTTAAATTATTCTGAGTACATACCCAAGAGTGGAGTTGCCGGGCCATGTGGTCATTTTGTTTAACTTATTGAAATACTGCCAAACGTTTCCACAGTGCTGGACCGTTTTACATCTCTACTGGCAAAGCATGAAGGCTCCAATTTCTCCACATGCTTACCAATATTTATTTTATGTATTTAAAAAATATTAATATTATGATAGCCATTCTAGTGGGTGTGAGGTGGTATCGCATTGCAGCTTTGATTTGGGTTTCCTTAATGACTAAAGATGTTGGGCATCTTTTCATGTGCTTATTGGCCATTTTATATCTTTGGAGTCTGCCTTATTTTGATGATTACTTTGTTTGCAGTGTAATTCTGTGTGAACATTTTTCTCTCTCTTTCTTGCCCATAAGCTGCTTTGTTTATAAAATTGGGGATGATATACTTCTTAAGAGAGAGATGGATTTTTAGAAGTTAAAGCAAGGCTCAAATCTTTAGCATAATTTTGAAATCTTCTCTTTCTTCCCCGCTGCTCTTCTACTTTATTTTAAAATGCAGCCTGTGGGGCTTCCTAGGTGGCACAGTGGTTAAGAATCCGCCTGACAATGCAGAGGTCACGGGTTCGATCCCAGCTCCAGGAAGATCCCACATGCCACGGAGCAACTAAGCCCGTGTGCCGAAATAAAAAAAAAAAAAAAAAAAAATGCAGCCTGTGAACCTTAGCCTTATTTTCCGAATTCACAAATTTAATTATTTTAATTTTCTGCATTTTGATATCGCTGAGTCTAACCCACCATGTATCCTCTGAATTTTTAGGTTTCATACATATTTTAAAGTCAGTTTGTTTCTTAGCTAATATAGCATCTAAGCTAGCATTTGACTTCTTGCTGTTTTAGTGTAGGTGGGTGACTGTTGAAGTCGTTTTCATTACCACGTTGTTTTGGGTTTTTTTCCTTTTCAGAAAAAGTTGCCTCTGACCACACTGGCTCAGTGTCTGATGGAAGGATCAGCTGTCCTGGGAGATGACACGCTTCTTGGGTAAGGCGATTCCATGCGTGGGTTTGTGCCAAATCTCTGTGAGTCCCCACCCTACAGAGGGGACTAGCCGTCCTCCGGGAGGCGGGGGGGACACCTGCAGTCTGGCTGGAGACTGGACGGGAAGGAAGGCAAGGTGGCCCATGAGAAACTGAGCCCCCAGGTCCCAGAGTCACAGCCAGCTCCCAAGGGGAGAGATGAACATGAAGCAGGGGGCTCGAGTTAGATCCCTGGTTGGGGAGCTAAGACCCCACATGCCTCAAGGTGCGGCCCAAAACAAAAAACCAAAAAAACGAAAAAAACAAACCAAAAAAAACTGTTGAAGGACACTTGAAGTCCCTCGGGCTCCAGCAGAAGCAAATATGAAATCTCTCCGCGTCAGATGTCAGCACTTATAGGATTCCCAGAAGAACTACCCTTGCTGATTTTGAGCTCACAATAAAAACAAACTAAATATAGAATCATCATGAGAGAGGATCCAGAGGCACAGTCGGTGGGAGAGTCGGACGCTAAGAACTAAAAATAATAGGACAACTTGAAAGGAAATGGACAGTAATTATATTTAAAATGAAACTTGAATATTTAATACAAAAAAATTTTTGGCAAAAGAATCAGGCAGTGGGGGGGGGGGGGGGGGGAAGAAGAGGAATCAAAGAAAAACCAAATGGAACTTTTAAGAATTCAAATTATATTTATTATAATTTAAAAACTTACTTGAGAGAAACTGGAAATTGCACAGAGATACAGAAATTGGTGCGCTGGAAAACAGATCTGGAGTCGCCACGAGAATTTACAGAATAAAGTACAAGAGATAAGGATACAGGCAGCGTTAAATGGGCAGACTCAGATGCTAGGATGTAAAGATACAGCATTATGTGTGGTAGCTGCTTCTGAAGAAGAAAATAGAAGGGGAAGTCAATGGTTGAATTTTCCTTTTCTAGATTTGAAGAGAAGCACGAGTCTTTAGATTTAAGAAGCACCATAAGTCCTGATTGAGATCAACCAAGAGAAACTCATCCCTGGACATATCATTGTAAAACTACACCCTGTTAACAAAAAAGAGAGAAATTTGTGTATAAAAGAGGAATTAGACTGGTAACAAACTATTCATGAGCCACAATAAATGCCAGGAAATAATGGAGGAATATCTTCAAGTAGTGAGTGAAAATATAAGAAATCTAGATTCAGTGATAGACTAAATCATTGTTCAAGAATAAGGGGAAAATAAACATATTTTCAGGCACAGATTTAGAGAAGTTACTATCTCATGTTCTCACTGAAAGACTAGTTAATGTTGTGTGAAGTAGATTATGTCCAGAAGAAAAGAATGAAATGCAGGTAACAAGATAGCACTTAAAAAAAAAAAAAGTAGTGGGACCTCCCTGGCAGTCCAGTGGTTATGACTTTGCCTTCCAGTGCAAGGGATGTGGGTTGGATCCCTGGTCAGGGAGCTGAGATCCCACATGCCTCCCAGCCAAGAGGCCAAAACATAAAACAGAAACAATACTGTAAGAAATTCAATAAAGGCTTTAAAAATGGGTCCACTTTAGAAAAAAAAAAATCTTGATAAAAGTAGTGTGGGAAAAAAAGTAGTGTGGGAATTCCCTGGCGATCCAGTGGTTAAGACTCGGCACTTTTACTACCGAGGGCCCGGGTTCAATCCCTGGTTGGGGAACCAAGATCCTGTAAGCCATGCGGCGCAGCCAAAACAAACAAACAAACAAACAAAACCCCAAAAGACAAAAAAACCTTTAAAAAAAAATAGTGAATGTGACGTAGGGGATGAAAAAGTTCTTTTTGCCTCTTCACATGTTAGGTTCCTTCACCGGGCCCCGCAAATTAAATTGACAAAAGACAGGTTAACAAGAGAAAAGCACGCACATTTGATGAACGTGCAGCGCGTGCAGGTGAACTCGGTGAGGAGTAACTCAAAGGGGTGGCTGGAACTTGGGCTTATATAGCATTTTTAGCAAAAGGACAGTGATTTTTTTTTTAGAGAAGTGACAAGACAAAGGAGAAGGAATGTTAGTTTCTAGGGCAACAAATTGTGGGAAGGTAAATATATAAGGGGACTAGCAGGAGATAAGGGTTAGTTAGTAAGGTTTGTAGTGTGGAGCCTACTGGGGCCGTCTCTGGGCTGATAAGGGTCTCGAATTCTCTCTGGTGATTAGCATCTACCTCTCCTGGTAGAGAGGGGAGGGGGACACCTTTACAAATTTATGTCCTGCTTTTAAGCAACTGCAGGGAGGGTAGAGAGCTTTTTCGTATCTGCTTCTTCTCAGTTTCCTTCAGCTCAAAATAACCCTTGTGCCAAATTGGCATATTTTGGGGTGGTGTGTTCTGCTCCTCTTCAGTGTAAAGAAATATAAGTAAACACTGAATTGAGAAATAGCAATAGGACTTCCCTGGTGGCACAGTGATTAGGAATCCGCCTGCCAGTGCAGGGGACACGGGTTCCATCCCTGGTCTGGGAAGATCCCACATACCTTGGAGCAACTGAGCCCATGCGCCACAACTACTGAGTCTGCGTTCTGGATCCTGCAGGCCACAACTACTGAGCCCACGTGCCACAACTCCTGAGCACGCACCTAAAGCCTGTGTTCCGCAACAAGAGAAGTCACCGCAACAAGAGAAGTCACCGCAATAAGAAGCCCGTGCACTGCAATGAAGAGTAGCCCCCGCTCTCTGCAACTAGAGAAAGCCCGTGTGCAGCAACAAAGACCCAATGCAGCTGAAAATAAATAAAAAATAAAATATAAATAAATCAAAATAAAATAAAAATCACTGATGGAGTCAGAAAAAGCAAGCTTTTTTAAAAAAAATAGCAATATAGTAATAATTAATTTGGGGGGTTAAAGCAAAGTGAAACTAAAACAGTGGAAAATAATAATAGGAAGCTTTGGAAAGGGTATCAGTGTTTGAAGCTCTTGTATGAAAGGAGGATAAAGATGTTACATTTAAATTGGAAGTGTGCATGGTGGAAAAGTAAGAGTAACCACAAAAAGAATAGAAATAGAATGTGTAACTTCAAAATTAGGTAAAAGATGGAACAGGGAATAAATACAATAGAAGAAAATCCCATAGAAGGGACTAAAAGAGAAAAAATCAGCAAAGAAAAGCATAATAAATAGAAAACAGGAAAATGAAGGTAGTAGCAATTACTGTATGTATACCTGTAATCATAAGACAGGAAATGGAACAAACTCAACTGTTTGTAATATACAGACTCGCAAGTGGGTAAACGTGGAATCCCATTGTCTGTTCCTTCTGAGATAACATGCCTGAAACTTGATGACATAGCAAGGTAAAGGAGGGAGGACACCAGGTAAAGATGACAGAGTGAACAGATACATCTAATTTTGTTCCCTTCCACCAAACTACAGTCGGGGTTATTTTGTGTGTGTGTGTGTGTGTCTGTGTGTGTGTGTGTGTGTGTGTGTGTGTGTGTGTGTCTGTGTGTGTGTGTGTGTGTGTGTGTGTGTGTGTGTGTCTGTCTGTGTGTGTGTGTGTGTGTGTGTGTGTGTGTGTGTGTGTGTGTGTGTGTGTGTGTTTTCTCCCTGAAAGGACATAAACTCACAAAGGCAGGAAAACAGGAGAGAAGACAAGAGGATTTTGTGAGCTGTGAACTGTAAAGATAAGATTGGCTGGGACCTGACTTAGCAAGTCCCAGAAAGCTGACTCCCGAGCCAGAAGCAGGATGTGCAGAGAGCTGAGATGTTTATACCAGGAAGTGCTGACAAGGCTCAGCAATTATCAGCCCCAGGGATCTCAGGGACGGTGGGTCTTCGGAGGGGGCGGTGATGGAAATCACAAATGGGGGTTGAAAGCTAGTCAGGTGCCACTTGGGTCACTCAGACCCAGCCCTTATCCACATCCCTGGGGGACTCTCATCCCCTTGCCCCCAGCCCCAGCAGAAGTCTGGAGCTTTATCCTCTGGGGAGGGTAAAACAGAGCATCTGAAGACTGGGGGCACCGAGCACAGCGGAGTGTAGGGGCAGCAGTCAGTAAGGTACTTATATTTTCAAGAGATAAGAGAAAATAGTGTTTCCATGAAATAAAAAACAGGATGTTAATTAAGAAATATTTACAGGAAAGAAATATTCAGAGATCAAAAGCAAATTCATAGAAATGAAAAATATGATCTTCTCAGTAGAAGGTTTGGACGATAACGTTGAAATCATCCAGAAAAGAGACCAAAAGACAAGGACACAGAAAATAGAGAAGTTAGAAAATGAGATCATTCCAGGACGTCTTAGGCCTGAGTGACAGGAATTCCAAGAAGAGGAGGAGATCATAAACATAGTTTAAAAGATAATCCAAAAGTGTTTTCCAGAAGTGAAGGATGTGAGTTTCTGTATTGAAGGGGCCCATTGCGCTCCTAATACAATGGCAAAAATTAAACCTCTGTCAGAGCTCACCACTGGTGAGTACTAGTGATAGAAGATTCTGCACCTTCTAGAGAAAACATTGTCACATACAAGGGATCAGAAATCTGAATTCTTCCAGCTTTACCAAAAGCGATAATGGAAGCCAGAAAGTTATTGAACAATGCCTTCCAAATTCTGGAGGACTAGGAAGCACAGAGTATAATCTCCTGTCTAGCTTTCAGTCAACGTGAGGGTAGAGAAGTTGTGACACGCAGGGTCTCAAAAAATGGACGTCCACACACTCTTTCTCGAAAGCTAAAGCATGGTGGGCCCACAGTGAGGCAGTGACCGGGGCAGGTTGGGATGCGGGTGTGGGGAACAGGATCTCCAGCCCAGGACGGAGAGAGAGAGTCCTGCACGTGGCGAAGGGAGATTTCAGGAAGATAGCCCTGCCTGGGAGAGAAGGAAAACTCAGTCCAGGTGGGCACGGGTCTGGGAGAGACTGATGCCAGAAGATGGAATTCATCCACATCAGGGCGGTTCAGTAGCTTACGAGACATATCAGAAAAGTGGCGGAGGATTTGGGGTTCAGGCAGGTGTACAGAAAACTGAACAAGCAAACTGAAATAAGGCAATTGTTAACTCCCAAGAGAACGAACAAATGTGCAGGAAGGACCAGGAGTCATAGTACACTCCCCAGCTTTCCCCCAGACAGCAGATGGAGTCAGAGGTAGTGTAAATGCTGCACACCTACTGATAGAAATAAACGGAGGGGGACTTCCCTGGTGGCACAGTGGTTGAGACTCCGCGCTCCCAATTCAGGGGCCCCGGGTTCAATCCTTGGTCATGGAACTGGATCCCACATACATGCTGCAACTAAGAGTTCACATGCCACAACCAAGGAGCCCGCCTGCTGCAACTAAGACCCAGTACAACCAAATAAATAAATATTAAAAGAAAGAAAGAAATGGGGGGGCGAATGTAAATAGAGCTAATTCTCACTTCCCATAGTTAGAGTCGGTTGTGAATGCTTACAGTGCTCGAAACAAGCACAGCAGAAACTAACACAACATTGTAAAGCAGCTATACTCTAATTAAAAAAAAAAAAAAGAAAGAAAAACAGTTGAAATGGGGAGCTAAGAACCAGAAGAATCAGATGAAAGATACCATTAAAAAGGTACAGAGGTAAACCCACAACCTGAGAGTTAATTTTGCAGCAGACCTGAAAAAGAATGTAAACCTACTCTACATCCACACACATACCTATAAGCATATAAAGAACTCCTAACACAAAAATTGCCAAAAAATATGAATAGGCACTTCATGGAAGAGGGACCCTAAATGACCCAGTTAAAAAAGTTTACATCCCTAGTGTGACACTGAACCTGTCCTCGTATTGGTTGCTTTTTACATTCTTCGTTATATTTGGGGCTTCTCCATCTCGATACATGCAGAATTAGCTCAAACCTAATGATAAATGTAAAATGCAAGCAGTGTAGCTGGGTGAAGCAGCCATATTTTATACTGTATGTGAACACATACATATGTAATAGAAGTATAGAAATATGGGCAGGAAAAGTACATGCTAACTTTAGAATAGCGATTACCTCTCCCCATACTTTTGTTGATTCATAAAAACTCTTTACATGCATTTCAGGCAACGTGGTACTGTGAAAAGGAAACCCTTGTGTACCCCTTCAGGGAAAATGAACATCTTTGAAATACTGTATTCTCCCGTCTAGGAACATGGCATTACTTTCTACTCACTCAGGTCTTCTGTAATTTGTTCATCATTAATAAACTTTTACTTGGTTTTCCACTTTCTTTCTGTTAGAGCCTGCTGAAATTGAGGTTGCGGTGTGTGTTTGAAGACGCTGGTTGGTGCATTGGCTTTAGCTATTTTCTCCAGTGGTCTCGGGGGGAGGTAGAAGGCTCTCTTTAGGCCTGTGGATTTGGTGTGTGTGAATCTGTTCTCTCTACAATCTTCATTTCCCCACAAATCCCCTTTTAGCCCAGGCACATAGTAGATACCCAGCATCCTTTAGAAAGTAGACAGTTTCAGAAATGGGACCACATGGAGCCAGTTGGTGTGGGACGGAATGGGAATCAACCACTTTATTAACACCGTCTCTTGAATGTTTCCCCGGCCAGCAGGTGATGACATTGGGACGTGGGTTACATCTTTCTCCACAGGGCACGTACTCAGGAAGGTGTTCTTCCCTTCTGTTGCAGGAAGATGCTGAAACTCTGTGGCGAGACAGAGGACAAGCTGGCCCAGGAGCTGATTCACTTTGAATTGCAAGTCGAGAGAGATGTGATCGAGCCCCTGTTCTTGCTGGCTGAGGTCAGAAGTGGGAGTGAGGCTGGGCTGAGCAGGGAGGGCAGAACAGTGGGGGTCCCTCTGCTCCGGCCTTATGGCTGTTTCCACCCCTCACCCACCCCGTGGCACAGTGTTTCACTGGGGATCACTTCTACCCGACTGCCTGGGGTCCCGCAGCATGGGAGCCCTTTGAGCTGCGGGGCGCCCCCTTCTCCCACCCACCATCTCCTCTGCTGGCGTCCCTGTGGGTGAAGCTGCAAGTCTGGTGGCATCACCGCATCCCCCGCAGGGTCTCTGCCCGTCCCCACCCCGGCCCTCCACCCATCTCAAATCTTCATTGGAACAAATAGTGGAATCTAAAATATGACACAGATGAACCTATCTATGAAACAGAAACAGACTCACAGACATAGAGAACAGATTTGTGGTTGGCAAAGGGGAGGGGATTGGGGGAGGGAAGGATTGGGAGTTTGGGATTAGCCGATAATAGCAAACTATTATACATAGAATGGATGAACAACAAGGTCCTACTGTATAGCACAGGGAGCTATATTCAATCTCCTATGATAAACCAGAATGGAAAAGAATATGAAATATATATATGTATAAGTGAATCACTTTGCTGTACAGCAGTAATTAACACAACATTGTAAATCAACTATACTTAATTAAAAAATTAAAAAAAAAAAAACCAAAACAGCGGCCCCCTACTCACAAAGGCTGGGGACGTGTTCAAGAGACTCTGTGAGGCCCCCTTGCTGTTTCTGTTTACATAGGGCCCTTCTCTTTCTTCTTTTAAGGACACTAACAAAAACCGTTTTCTTAAAAAGAAACCTTAATGTCCAGGTGACAGTTTTGCCAGCTTCAGCCAGGTGAAATTTCATCAAGTAACAGAGAAAATCATTGGGGGACGTTGTCTGTCCTGAAGCCTGAACCTCCTTTCCCAGTTGCCTTTAATTGGTCCTGCAAGCCTGCCTGGTGCTGTAGTGATGGAGATGCTCTGTGTCTGCACTGCGTGGCGGCCACCACCCACCTGTGACCTCTGAGCTCTTGAAATGTGTTTAGTGTGACGAAGGAACTAAACCTTTAGTTCTGTTGAATTTTTACTTCCTTGAATTTATTTATTTTTGGCCACGTGCGGGATCTTCGTTCCCCTACCAGGGATCGAACCTGCACCCCCTGCAGTGGAGGTGTGGAGTCTTAACCACTGGACCGCCGGGGAACTCCATGCTCCCTTGTGTTTAAAATGGCACAGCCACAAGTGGCTCCAGGCTCCCGCGTCAGGCAGCCTCTCCCTGGACCATGTCTGGGTTCCTTTTTAGACCACCCCCAGCACCTCCCCATCCCCAGGTACAATTTCTGGGACACATGAATGGGTAAATAATGACCAGAGTGCTTAGAAGGATTCAAGGAGAACATTCTAGGTGTGGTGCAATGATATGGACCAGCTCTTGACTTCTCAGATGCCATCCTGGTACAGCCTACAACATTCCTGTGAGGCCCTCTGCTCTTTATGAAGGTGCTCTGGGGTCCCAGCCAGAGCTGCAAGCAAACGCAAGGGGGCAGGTCTGAGCTGGGTGCCGGGACTCCTACGTTTCAAGCTTTGCCTCTTTGCCTCTGGGCCCTGCGATGACCCAGGTGCCCAGAGACAGTGATGCATCTTCCTGTTGGAGGTCAGTGCACTTAGTACCTTACTCTTCCCTGCCTGGAAGAGAGAGTACATAGCAGCTCATACAACACTAGAGCATCCTAACATTGTTTCCTTTTAAATTCTCACATCCTTCCCCACTTTGGCTGGGCCTGCAAACAACATCCCGGCCTAGAATGTTCAGTTAAGTCATTTTTTAGAAATAAAAGAGCATCCACACACAACCACCATGGGAGAACTTATCACTCAGCGAAGCCACGGCCGTGTTTATTCATTATTTACTTTAGAAAGGAATCTCACTTGATTTCTCTAAGAATCTATCCTAATTGCATTCCACATAGCATCTCAGGCCTCCTGGGGCCCCTTCTCCTCCCCCTGCCGTCTGTATTGTATTAGGGCTGTGTGTCAGATCTGCCTGCCCTTCTCCGCACGTCTGGCCCTTATGCAAGCAGAGAGATGTTTTTGCTGCTGTTTTTAGTCCGCTGGGTGAGAGCAGGAATGAGCTGGGCAGAAGCGAGCAGGGACACTGGGTCTCTGAGATGGTCTGGGTTGACGTAGGGCCTGACAGATGCCGGTGAAGAAAGAGCAGAGTTTAGCTCGGGAAAGGGAATTGAGAATTTCCTCTGAAGATGAGGACTGGGAGACTTCTAGCAAACCCGTTGGGTAGCTGTCATTAATTCTTTAAGAAACTGTCTTGTCTCATAGACATGGAAAGCAAATGGTTTTCTTATGGTTACCAAAGGGGAAAGGGGAGGGTGGGATAAATTAGGAGTCGGGGATTAGCAGGTACACACTACTATATATAAAATAGAGAACCAACAAGGACAGGGAGCTACATTCACTGTCTTGTGACAACCTATAATGGAAAAGAACCAGAAGAAGAGTAGATGTGTATGTATAACTGAGTCACTTTGCTGTATGCCTGAAACATTGTTAATCAACTATACTTCAATTTAAAGACATTAAAAAAAAAAAAAAGAATCTTTCTTGGGCTTCAGATCAGCTGTGTCTTTTTTCTCCTGTACCCACAGGTGGAAATCCCAAATATCCAAAAACAGAGAAAACATTTAGCAAAGCTGGTGCTGGACATGGACTCTTCACGAACGAGGTACGGTGCAATTTCTTTGCTTTTGTTTCTGCTTCTTTGAAGGAACTATAATCATACTTGGGGGGTAGGGGTTGTGTGTGTGTGTTTTCGTTCACCGTATTTTTTTTTTTAAATTAATTAACTTGTTGGCTGCACTGGGTCGTTGTTGCGGCACACGGGCTTTCTCTAGTTGCGGCAAGCAGGGGCTACTCTTCGTTGTGGTGCGTGGGCTTCTCATTGCCGTGGCTACTCTTGTTGTGGAGCACCGGCTCTAGGCGCGTGGGCTTCAGTAGTTGCAGCACATGGGTTCAGTAGTTGTGTCTCATGGGCTTAATTGCTCTGCAGCACGTGGATTCTTCCCAGACCAGGGCTCGAACCTGTGTCCCCAGATTCTCAACCATTGCACCACCAGGGAAGTCCCATCGAGTGTTCCTTATGCCTGCTGTGTGCCAGGCGCTGGAGGTCCTGGGGCCCCCGCTCTCATGGAGGCTGCAGCCTGGTTTGGGGGTTAGATATAGGCAAGAGAACACATACACGAGGCCATTTCAGCAGCTGTAAGTCCCATCAAGAAGACAACGCAGTGTAATTTTGGAAGATGTGGAGAAGCAGGCTACAGCATTAGATAGGGTGAATCAGAGAAGGCTATTTTGAGGAGACAGCACTTGATCTGATAAGAAGGAGGCAGCCATGTGAAGATCTGGTGCAAAACTGCCTGTGACTGTAGGAACAGCAGGTGCAAAGGCCCTGTGGTGGGAATAAGGTTGATGTATTCAGGATAAAGAATGAAGGCCAGCGTGGCTGAGGTGGAAGGGACAAAGCGGGGGTAGTAGGAGCAGAGAAGAGAGAGGCAGGTAGGATGATATGTCCTGTTTATAATGAGAGGAGAATTTCTGACTCTGGGGACCTGGTCTCCTTTTCCTGAGGCTGATGGTGTAGATATCTCTTCCGTAGCCATTCTCTGAACCTGAGACTGTTATGGGAGAAGTAAAATTCCAACAGTGCTGCTCTTCCCCTGCTCCCGTCTCCCAGAATCTACCAGGACATTCCTGTTCCCGCAGGGGAGTGCCGTGGCCCTGCAGTGGCTCTGACTGTGGCTGTCCTAAGTCCTGGTTGGGCGTAATTGCCTGTTTATTTCTTGTGTGCCTACGTGTACACGTTGAAACACGCAGGCTCGTGAATGTGAAAGGAACCTTTTGGTTCTACCTTCGGTCCTTTGTAGGTCAATTTTAATAATCTCCCCATCTTGTTTTAATTTTCTTGAGAAAAATAAAAACTAGGACAAAACTGGAACTACTTGGGCTGTGAGCTGTAGGATGATGAGTCCTGAACCAGGAGTTAGAGATTAGGTCCCAAGATCCAGGTTGCCTGTCCTCTAGACCTGAGACCTTGGTCAAGCCACTGAACCTTCCAGAATAGTAGTTTCCTCACCTGGACACAGTAGCAACATTTGCAATATTTGTGGGCTGACCTGGGAGGTTGTTTTGAGTGTCAAATGAAATCCTGTTTGCCACAGCGCTTCCCAAGAGCTTTCCCAAAGGAAGCTGCTGCTGTAACCAGTTGGGGCGCCACAGTTCTGCATTTGGACCAACAGAAAAGTATAGCTTAGTCCCCCAAGACCAGATACAGATCAGGCTTGACCAGCAGAGAAACAAAGTTTCTTCGTTTCTTTCTCCCCTTCTCCTCTCCCCTTGTTTTTTTATTGATGTATAGTTGATTTACTGTGTTTCAGATGTACAGCAAAGTAATTCAACTATACATATATATATATTCTTTTTCAGGTTCTTTCCCATTATAGGTTATAATATACTGAATACAGTTCCCTGTGCTAAGCAGTAGGTCCAGGTTGCTTATCTACTTTATATATAGTAGTGTGTATCCGTCAGAGTGTCTTTAATTCACTTAGTGTTTCCCAAACTTCAGTCCGCCTCCATGATCTTTGACATCTGTGCCAACACCGCTCATGAAACATTGATTCGCTATTTCAAAATCAGTCAGTTTGAAAAAGAAACCTTATAGCACTACCATAAATTGAAGAGCAGTGCCCTTAGCTACAGATATCAGGTAAACATAACAGTGAACGGGATGAAAGCAGTGCCTGTGTTATTAAATTTTCGATCCTGCTGCCTGTGGAAGGCTGTGATCCTGAAGCTTGTCTCCTTTTGTTGGAAAGGGACGAGGAGGAGGAGTTAGAAAGTTGTTGAAGTTATTCTGACCCAGATCTGAGGCTTGTGTCTTAGTGCACTTGGAGGAACAGAGAGCAGGTTACGTCAGGCCTGTTGGCGTGGCGTGACTTACTGCTGTGTCCTGGCACCATGGGAAGTTGCCTCCTGCAACACCAGCGTTCAGGTCCCACATCTGGGGAGTCACGTAAGATGACTGCGGAAATGCTGTGCGTCCCTCTGTCCGGTTGATGGTGGACACCATCTTCCTGGGTTTGCAGAGTGATTTCCTTCTGTGAGGACCTGGATTCTGGCTCTGAGGTCTTTTCTCTGCTTCTGTAAGGAAAACCTGCATTCCCAGCCCAGAGCTTCTGCTCAGAGGGCTGGATAGTAGCATCAGAGCTTGTCGTTGCCTTGTCCGCTTATGTACTTCCATTCAGCCTCCCTGAGACAGTTTCTCCTGGGTGACAGCCGTGGTCCGTCTAGTTTTGTCTTATGTTTTTAATAGTGACACCAAGCGATGTGTAGATTCTGAAACCACAGAGAAGTGTCATCGGGGACCTCTCTTCCATGATTTAACAAACTTTTTCATGTCTTCAGCTCATCCTCTCTTGTGTTTGGGATTTGGTAAGGAAATAGCTACTACCCCCAACCAAATTTTTACGCTTCTAACCTCTAACTCAGACCGTTTACAACCTTGGTTGTTTCCGAAGCCAACTCTCCCTGACTTCCTGCATTTTCCTCTAACCCTGAGTCAGCATGAGGACTGCATGCCAAGATAGAGCAGTGCGCGTAAGGCCAAATGCTCTGCTGCTGAACTGCAGGCATCACCGGGTACTCTTGGGGAGCAGCTGGGTTCTCACCGCCCCCACCTCTTCCCCACCCTACCTCCCCATTTGGTCAGTCTGCACACACGAGGTTCTGTGCCTTGCAGCATCCTCCTTCCGTGCCAGGACCTCAGAAAGTGGAGGATGCCAGTGGCAGAGGAGTGGAAAAGACTGGGCAGACGCAACAATGAATGTCCCACGAAAGCAACGTTCCTGTTTCCTTCCGAAACTTCTGGACTTCCTGTCACCCTGATCTTGAGTTTGCCTGCGGTGCCCTCCTCCTGGTCTCTGAAATGTCTTACCCTGGTTTCTGGCCTTTTTCTATTAGCCTTTCCTTAAAGCTTGGATTCTGTCTTTGTCATCCCCAAATCATAGACTGATGGCATCTCTCTCAGAGGATGCTGGGTCACCTCAGTTATTTTAGCGGGAAGAAATGAACTTTCTCCTCTTCAAACTTCAAAACTCAAACTCTTCTTGGACAAGAATCCTTATTTCTTCTCTTAACCGAGCAGGACCGTTGTAGAGTTTACTTTTAGAGCCACTGACTGAGAAGATCAGCAGTCCTAGAAATTCATGATTTTTTTCTAGTATTTTAATTTTATTGGAGTATAGTTGGTTTACAATGTTGTGTTAGTTTCAGGTGTACGGCAAAGTGATTTAGTTATACACATACATATATTCATTCTTTTTTAGATTCTTTTCTCGTATAGGTCATTACAGAGTGTTGAGTGGAGTTCCCTGTGCTGTAGGCTGTCTATCTTATGTACAGTAACGTGCATGTGTTCATCCCAAGCTCCTGATTTATCCCTCAGCCCCGCTCCGTGTTTCCCCTTTGGCAGTGCTAATAAGTTTATTTTTGATATCTGTAAGTCTGTTTCTGTGTTATAAATAAGTTCATTTGTATCTTTTTTAAAAATGAGATCCCACATATGAATGATATCGTATGATGTTTTTCTCTGACTTATTTCACTTAGTATGGTAATCTCCTGGTCCATCCATGTTGTTGCAAGTGGCATTATTTCATTCTTTTTTATGGCGGCTATTACATCATATATATATATGCCACATCTTCTTTATCTGTTCCTCTGTCTGTGGATGGTTAGGTGGCTTCCGTGTCTTGGCTGTTGTAAATAGGGGTGCTGTGAACATTGGGAGGCATGTATCCTTTCGGATTACGGTTTTCTTATGTGCGGATATGTGCCCAGGGTTGGGATTGCTGGGTTATATGGTAATTCTGTTTTGAGTTTTGTGAGGAACCTCCACACTCTTCTCCATGGTGGCTGTACCCGTTGACATTCCCACCGGTAGTACAGGAGGGCTCCTTTTCTCCACGTCCTCTCCAGCGTTTGTCGAAATTCATGATTAATGGAGCTTTTCCTAACAAATTACTATACAAATGTTTCTGAGGGTCCCTTGATATTTTGCTATTCAGTCTCCACAAAGGGACCATTCGGGGCGGGGGTGGGGGGCGCTTTTATCACTTTTTTATAATGTCAAAATAGAGTACTTATCCATTACAAGTAAAAGTACCTGTAAAGGGAGGGGAAAGATGTATGTTCTTAAACTACCAGGACAGAATTGAGGGGGAAAATAAAGGGGAACAGGGAAGAAAAGAAAGAGATAACTTTGGAAGGTGTCTTCATTTTAATACACATGTATTAAGTGTAATTCAGATTTTTTCTAAAAAATCTAATCCAGATCTATACAACCCTAAAAACCAGCTTAGTGTTTGTGGCCACTTTGTTTATTTTTTACACTTCTGTATTGGTTCATTTTTTTTCTCCTTCAGATAGCGTGGATGGGATGGTGATTGTAGGTCTGTAATCTACCGTGGAAGTGTATTCATTATCTGAGATCTAAATTACAGCCATGATGTTTCATATTTTATTTGAGGAAGCCTGGGAATTTAATATTAATTTAACATATTTAATTAATATTAATTTAATTTAATACTAATTAAATATATATCATTTCTGTAGGGCAAACCGTTATAAGAAAGACTTGCCCCGGAATTATTACTAATCTTTATCTGTTAGCTTAGATTTTATTTTTAAACACTTTGGAGTAGAACATATTTATAATTTATAATATTTTGCCATGAATTCTTATCTTGGATAAGAAATCTTTCTCAGAATGCATGTGTCCATCTGTGGAGCTTCAAGCCAGCTTGATGTCCTAAAGCCTTTTTAAGTAATTTTCCTGTGGGTACACTTTTTAAGTGACAGAGAATCCTTCATTGTGCTACTTTTTGCTAATAGCAAAGAGAACTAATGTCCTCCTTTTTGGTATTATAATGCCCTACTCTCTCATTTTTTCCTGCACATAACACAAGAGGAAAGAAGAATTGTGCAGAGAAAACGCTTAGTGATTTGATTCTAGATTCTCAGATGAGGATAACTTTGCACTTTTGCCTCTATGTTGGATGGATGGTCCAGGAGCCAGACGGAGCCCTGGAGCCTCCGGTTTGGTCCATACCCCATGGGCCTGCACGGTGTTTAGAGGACAGTATTTAATCTCTGTTGCCACGTTTCATCTGATGAGGTCACTTGACAGTTCCCAGCTTGTCAGTTGAAACATCCAGCAACCCATGGGCCGTGCGTCTCCTGCCTGGGCCCCATATGCCCTGACCACCCTCTGTGAACCCCTGCCCGGTCCCCATCCCCTCCCCGCCCGGTCCCCATCCCCTCCCCGCCCGGTCCCATCCCCTCTCCGCCCCTCCTGACTTCCCAGGACGGCAGCCAGGCACCAGCTGCCTTTGTCATCCTGATTACACGATTTTCTCAGAGCGGAGAAATGCTTGTATATCTCATGTCCCTGTTACAAGTAGGAAATAAAGGATTGGGTGGATGAGTTTTTAAGATAATGACCCATTTGACATATTTTTCCTACTTGCTGGGCTCTATAGGCTGTTGAGTTTACAGCCTCAGTGGGAGAGGCCCACGGCTGTTCCCTGCCTCAGCTGCTAGCATCTTAGCGTAATTAGAACCTTCTTTCTGAGTGTGCTTTTGGTAATTCCTTGATAATGATTTAGCAACCAGAAATATTTGTGCTTCCCTATAAAAGTTTCCCAAGGGGCTTCCTCGGAGAGCCAGTTTTCTCTGCAGAGAGATAAATGTTTAAGAAAATGTAAATGAGGTATCAAAGTGCTGATCCAAGGTTGCTTAGTGCTTACCAGTGGGGATTTTTGCTTTCACGTTTGTTTTAATCTTACCCATTTATCCTCTCACTTAGCATCCATGATTGGCTTCAGCCAAGTAGGTGAATGTTTCCAAACTCAGTGCCCACAGGATAGGCAGGAGACTAAAAGGAATGGCGTGGACCATGGTTCAGAGGAAGCAACAGTGATGTCATTTGGCCTTAGTGTTCAGAAGACAGTAGGGAAGGTGGTGGCAGATTGGGGTATCCTCGCTCTGTCTGAAGGGGCCACCATCCTCAGCCTTCTTCCATCCTGCCACGTGTCCCTTGCAGCCCCCTTTCTCCTGGTCTGGTATTGGGTACCTTTCCATTATCTCTCCTTTGGAGTGAGGCTGTGTCGTTCCCTGGGTGGTACCCGTAACCAGCTATTTCTCTGCTTCCCTGTGTCTCCAGGGCTTTCTCTACCTGTCTCATACCTCTCCTCTTTTTCTCCTGTTTCCCATCAGGTGGCAGCAGACTTCCAAGTCTTCGGGTTTGTCCAGCAGCTTACAGCCTGCGGGTGCCAAAGCGGATGCCCTCAGGGAGGAGATGGAGGAGGCTGCCAACAGAGTGGAGATTTGCAGGGTACCCCCTCTTTCCTTCTCTCCACCGAGAAAGATGGGGAAGGCCTAAGGGAGTCCCTTTTTGTTCGCTGGAGTTCTGTGAAAACCCTAATAGTGAGCCCCTGGTTAAATCAGTGTCCCCAAGCTTGCCTGCTGGCACCTCCAAAGAGTGCTGCATGAGCCCTACGAGCTGGGCTTTCATGGTGACCTGGATGGAGGGACAGCGGTGGGTTATCATTGATACTCCTATATGGTAGGCAAAGAAGAAATGGCCTTGGTTTCTCTATGAGGCTTTTGTAAGTCATCTGAGCCCCGAATCATAGATTCTAGGCTGCCCAGAACAGTTGAGAGTTTAGACAATAAATGAGCCTCGACTCCCTGTTGATATTACATTATTTTCTTATTTGCCTTTTACTGTTTTCTGAGTCACTTTGTCAATCCTTTGCTTCCTGGGAGACACATTATCTATGAAGTTGAAATGCTAGCCAATGAGATAGTTGCAGCAAAGAAAACCTCCCACTTGTCAGGAAAGGAGGGCCTCATTCTCCAAAGTGTGCCTCTGCCCTCAGGCGTGACAGATGCCTCTCGTCACCCTTGTTCAAATGTTTCTCATCTACTTTCCCCACAAACGTGTTATGGGGCTTCGTTATCAGTACACCGTTCTTGATGCTTTGTGTATATGTACATTTGTATACGTGCAGATAGGCCAGTTTGGTTTGGATCCAAGGAACAAAAATATCATGCTTCTGGAATTATGCTGGTGTCTGTTGTCTTCCTAATGTACAGTTTTACAGGAGAGCACCCACTTTGCTTGTAGACATCTCTCTCTGTGGCTTTGTCGAGTCTTACCTTGTCCATCAGCTTCTGCTTTTATGACCATCCTGTACAGGTGATTCTGACCTTGCATTCAGGTGACATTGAGAGTCAGATAGAATTTCTCTCTGGAGTTAGAAACATCAAAATATCTTGAAAGGATTCATTATCTCTCAGCCTGCAGTTTTGTGGAGCCAAGCAAAGTTAGACCAACATTTCAGACCCAGGACTCGTGAGTAAAGCTGATTTATCATTTGAATTCCTGTGTCTACGGCAAAGGTCTAGCTGTGCTATTTGTGAAGAATCACTCTCCTCTCGTGTTGATTTCCCTCTAACTCTGTGTCTTATCTGCCCATCTACCATGGGTTTATGTCCTTCCATCAAAGACCTAAATGTAAGGCCAGACACTGTAAACCTCTTAGAGGAAAATATAGGCAGGATACTCTGTGACATAAATTACAGCAAGATCCTTTTTGACCCACCTCCTAGAGTAATGGAAATAAAAACAAAAATAAACAAATGGGACCTAATGAAACTTAAAAGTTTTTGCACAGCAAAGGAAACCATAAATAAGATGAAAAGTTAAATCTTTCTTACAAAATTCCTTCTTCACTGGACACAGGAGGGTGGTATTAAGAGGGGCTGCTACATGTGAATCTCCAAATGCATCTGAATAAAAGTTTAATAGCTTCGTCCAATCTTGGGTAGCTACTTAACATTGGCTGTTTTTATTAAAAAATATATTACATTCCTTTTAAGAGATGACGAAGTATTACATGTTCGTCATAACCAGTAAAAAAAAAAATGCATATATATTAAGAAAACACCAATTATTCTTCCCCTTCCTGCCCAGCAACCAGCCAACCCCTCTGCAAAGGAGGTGACCAGTTTGCCTTTCTCAACAGTATTTATGAAGATTTATCATGAACAAAGCACTCTGATACATACTAAGTGGCCGGAAAAGTTATAAGGATCAGAAAGTCAGTGTTCGGATCTGTTACCCACTCTTTTTTTCACAGTCGTACAAACTTGCGCTCATATATAGCGTTTTTCTAGGTATTCATTTTGTATTTGAGTGTATGTGTGTGTGTTCATAGAATGGTCATGTTGTTTCTATTGATCTATCACTTTTCTCAGTTAAAAGTGCATCCTGGGCATTTCTCCAGGGTGGTAGCTGTAGATCTAACTTAGTCTTCCTAATGATGTGTACAATATTCCATCGTAGGGCTGTACCTACCATCATTTATTTAGTTGTTTTCCTAGCGATAGATATTCAAACTAATGTGTTTTCTTTCTTTGTTTGCCAGCAACAAAAATGATATAATCAACATCATTATATGTAAATTCTTACACACTGGTACCTTTTTTTCCCTGTAGAGTAGATTCCCAAAAGTGATATTTTTAGGTAGAAGATTACGTATACTTTCTAAGCTCTCATACGTATTGACAGTTTACTTCTCTTAAAAGGAAACTACAGTTTGCATTCCCACCAGTAATATACAGAATTGAACATTTCACCTTATCTTTTTCTGTAGTTTTTCCTGTTTTCAGTTTTTGGCCGTCTGGTGAGGGAAAAAAAGCTATCCCCATGTTATTATCATTTTAATTTCCCCAGATGTTAGTGGTCCTGAGTATATCTTTGTGTATTTATTGTACATTCTTCATATATTTCTAGGCATTCTTAGTTTGTCAAATGGTCTGTCTGTATTGGCAGTTGGACCAGTATTTCTATCATTTTTAATATCAGTTTGTGTAAGTCTCTGTGTAATTAGAGATATTGAACTGTCTTCTATCTGTTGTGCTGCAGGTACTTTTTCCAGTCTGCCGTTGTCTTTTGATTTTTGCTTGTGTTGATGTCTGCCGTTCACAACCTGATCATGTACCTGTATTTCCTTTGTATGGGAGGAGGCCCCAGGTGGTCCATCAGGCATCTTCCATCTCAACGTTAAGAATGTTTTCTTCTTTAATTTTCTTTTAATGTCTCTAATGCATCTTATACACCTATTTTGTGCATTGTAATATACCTGAAATGTATTTTTGTACATGGTGTGTGGTAGAGATTTGGAATTTTTTTCCCCACATGAATAGCTAATTATGCCAACGTCATTTCTTAGATCAGCCACCTCCTCCTGAAGTGAAATCCTATCATCTGATTCCCCACATTTATTTCTAGGCTCTGTATTGCATTCATCTGCTTGTCTGTTCCTGGGGTAATACGGTACAATGTCTATTCTAATGACTTTGTAGCAATCGTAATATTCAGTGAAATAACTCCCACTCTCTTTCGTAGTTCTCTGGGCTGGTTGGTGGCCTCTGTTTCATTATATCAACTGTAGAATGATCATATCCAGTCACTAAAAGCTCGCATTGTGCTCTAAGCATCTTTCTTTGTGTGCTGAGCGGATCCCCTTGGGAGCAGGCACTGATGTTTTTGTTAAAATTCTCTTCTGACTCCGCTTTTATTTCTGCTTCATCGGTTGCCGCTGTTCTAAACATCCACCGTGGTCCTCCTCCCTCCCCTTTCTGAGTGACCCTAAATGGGTCATTTCCCCTTACATCTTCATGCTTTTGTATTTTCCTACCAGGATCTCCTACACTGGGGCAGCCCAGCACAAGGAAAGCTTGTGGGCTGAAGGTGAGCGAGGTGGCCGTCTGGTTCCCCTGTGTGTGGGCACAGAGAGGCCCAAGCTGGGCTCCCCAGATTTTTAGACCCAGAGAACTTTAGCTCCAGGAAAACCAAGGCAAGGTGGGTTCTGTAAGACGGAACCTGCTGGGACCTGGGGCAGGTGGGGTAGCATTTCTTTTTTATTCCTTCTTAGAACGTCCATGTCTCTACTTACATGATCCATCTGTCCTTGCATGCTGTCTACTTTTTCCATTAAAGCCCTTAGCATATTAATCGTATTTTAAAAAATTCCCAGCCCGACAACGCCAACCTTCTTGGCACATCTGACTCTGGTTCTGATGCTTGTTTAGTTTCTTCAAACTGTGTTTTTGCCTTTTAGTGTGCCTTGCAGTTTTTATCGTAAGGTGGACGCAATGTACTGGGTAAAGCAGGCCTTCAGTGATGCAGTGGTCAGGTGTGGGGCCAGGGGAAGCATTCTGTAGCCCTGCAGTTAGGTGTCAGTCTTCCGGGTGAGCCTGTGGCCCTGGACTGTGGATTTCAGTGCATCTCTGTTGTCATTGTCTTTTGTTCTGTTCTGTTTCCAGCTTCTCAGTTTTTGGTGGGACAGGATGGCTAGAGGATGCTGGAGTTGATTAAGTCCCTTTCCCACTGTGAGGAAGGCTTGAGTCTGCTAGAAGCAAGTATTTCACTTCCCCCAGATTAGTAAGGCTCTGATACGACCCCAGCAGGTTAGGCTCAGATAAACTGATTTCTCCTGGGAGTACCCTGGAGGTCCGGTGGTTAGGACTCAGCACTTTCGCTGCCATGGCTCCAGGTTCGATCCCTGGTCGAGGAACTAAGATCCCACAAGCTGTGCGGCAAGGCCAAAAAAAAAAAAGAGAAGTATTTCTCCTAAGGGTAGGTCTTGTTAAGAGTAGAATGCTCTAGTGCATTTCAGAATGGTACCTTTCCTCTTCCCCTTGGCAAAAGCCGGAGAGGATTTTTCTCTGACGTTCACTGTGAGAACTTGGTAGAACTCTGGAGGTAAAACTCAGCAAAAGTGTGCCCCCCCCCCCCCGCCCCAGGGAATGGGTGCCCGTGGAGTTTGTCATTCTCAGACTTGTCCACACTGAGCCTCCTGCAGTTTGTCGATTACAGTTCAGGTTTTCTGAAACTACAGAGGTTTCTGCTTCTGGATTTCACATTTCTCCAGTATGTGGTGATTCTCGTGTTGATCTGTGTGTCTTTCTGGTTTGGGGGCAGTGGTTTGCCCTGTGCCCTCACTTCTCTGATGGATCTAAAAAGAGTTGTTGATTTTTTTTAGTTTTTTTTCAGCTTTTTACATTTGTTAGGACTGAGCTCCTACATGCCAAATAGGAAACCAGAAGTCACCAATAAAGTCAAGGTTTCACTTTTTACCAAGAAAAAGGACTGAAGAGGACAGTATTTATAAATATCTTGGGAATTTTTTTTTAACAACAAATATCTAAAAGCCTACCATAACATTATGTAACCTAGGATAATTATAAAATATTACTAAGGAAATCAAAGAAGACTTTATAAAATTGAGAGGTGAGATGAGAAGAGTTAATACTATAAAAATTTGAATCTCCCAAAATTATTTTGATTACAACTATAGTATTTTGATTGTGATGAATTGCAATAAATGTTTCAAAAGGTGGTAAAAGGTTTCTAAAGTTATTGTGGGAGAATTATTGGAGCTTTGAGTTATTATCTCCTAACGTGTTACAGAATTACATAGTTAAAATTTAGATACTTTTTCAAAAATGAACACATCAGTGGGGGAAAAAAAGGGGGGGGGGGGGACCTCCCAGCCAGAAGAAAATCCCAAATCCAGGTATGTGAGAAGTTTCACCTGTGACATTTCTAATCTCTAGGGACAATCTATTCATGAATAATTCTCAGGCCTTTGGTTAGTTCTATGGAAAAAGAAATCTGTATCTGATACAAGCACCAAAATAAATTCCAGATTTATTAAAGATGTAAATGTCATATTCTCTACTGAGCATCTATATGGATATTTATATATTGTTGAGAAGCACCAAGCAGATTACCAAAGAAGGAAATTGTAAAGAGAAAAATTTCATGCGTACTACTCTTTGCAGAAGCCCTAAAAAAATGCAGAACCCCCCCAAAAAAGTTAGTTTCAAACAGGAAATTGGGGAAGATAAAAATATTAGTAGTATGTTATAAAACTGATGGTCTCATCAATCTGAAAACCTCTTAGCAATCTTACAAATAAGAAACAGATGACTCTCATAGGAAAATAGTTACTCAAGGTCACCAGGAATTGACCATGGGTGGCACAAATAGGTAATAAAGGGTAGAAGAACGTTAAGCTCTTGATGAAAAAGTACAAATTAAAAACACGTTATTTAAATTTCCTCCATAAATTTGATTGTGATTAAACGGAATTAAATGGGTATTACAGAAAACAGACCAAACCCATGGATTACTCCTCGTGGTATAAATGGTGATCTTTCTGATGGTTCTTCAGCAGTATGATGCACAAGCTCTGATGTCCCGACTCAGTTATCTTCCTGATATTTTTACAGGTAACTCTAAGGATAAAGTATACAATCGGGATTAATTTTAACTGCAGAATTTATCCGAAGAAATAATGAAGAGATGGGTTGGAAAACTGTATAAACAGATGCTTTTTCAAGTGTTGTCATAATAGTGATAAATTAGAAAACACAGTATCCAACAACAGAAACAGAGTCCATGGGACACTAAATGTCATGTGACCAATAGGAAGCATGTTTCTCTGGGGGGCGGGGCGGGGGGTGGGTGAGCTGCAAAGCCCTCTGATCCCATTTCTTGTAAACCAGGCAATCACACAGAACATACGACCGACTGAAACAGACACACAGTGAGCAGAGGCCAGCATTTATAGCAGTTATCTGCCTGTAGTGGGATGACAGGTGAATTCGTTTTTTTTTTTACTTTGTATCTCTCTGAGTATGGGTGTGTTGCAAAATCAGAAAAGAAACATAAAATTCTGGTGATTATTGATGAAAGGTTTTTCCCCCTCTTCATAAAGAAAATTCACTAATGATTTATATTAAGTTTATTTAGATATTTTTATTGATAATATTTATGAAAATAATATTAATAATAAATTATAAATAATTTAGATGTATTTTATTAATTTTTGTTGCAGCATAATTGCTTTACCATGTTGTGTTAGTTTCTGCTGCACAGCAAAGTGGATCAGTTATACGTATACATACATCCCCTCTTTTTGAGGTCTCCTTCCCATTTAGGTCACCACAGAGCACTGAGTAGAGTTGGTGTAGAGTTTCCACTTTTATTTCTCACTTGTGTAGCTTACTTGGAGTCTATATTGTTAACTTCATAAGACGGTAACGTGATTGTACCTTTAGAAGATCCTTCCGTGTTCCTGAGGGCGCACACCCTCAGCCTGACTTTCCCAAGACCACCTGCTGAGTCGTTGACGGTGACGTGATATGGCACTTAGTCCCTTCTGAGGCTCCCTTCCTTTCCCATCTGCCGAGCCGTTTTTCTCACTCCACCCTTTGTTCTTCCCTGACTTGAACTATCTCCCTTGCGCCTGTCAGGCTGGTGATGGATGTTTCCAGACCAAGGCTGCTGTGAGGATGGCAGACGAGGTTGAGTTCTGACAAAACCACTTTCTCTTGCACCTTTGACAGATGGGGCAGCCTTACAAAGGCGTTCGTGGTAGGGAGGCTCTGGTGGAAGGAGGCTGAGGTGGGTGATCCTAGAGCCCCTTTTATTCTTTGGGAAAGTTCCCTTGAACTCTTAGTCGCTACACACCTGAAATCGGGATCTTGGTTCTGTTGTTTTGTATACAAGAACGCTCTCAGGATGTTTGCCTGTCAGGGGTACCGGAAAGGGAAACAGAGTACTCCTCCCATCCCTGCGCTCACTGAGAACAGCTTAATTGGCCTCTGGAGGGGCTGCTGAGGTTACTGGAGTCAGTGCAGAGTGCTCTTCCTGAATCATGTAGCTGCCTGCTTTAATTCCTTCCGCGTCTGTCTGGGTCAGCTTTCTTGTGCTGTTTGTTTTTTTTTCCTTTTTATTAATATATGTTGACATACAACATCATGTTCGTTTCAGGTGTGCTGCATGATGACTTGACATTTGCATACTTTATCAGGTGATCACCACGCGAAGTCTAGTAACCATCTGTCCCCATAAAAAGTTATTACAATATTATTGACCATCTGTGTATTACATCCCGTGGCTTATTTATTATGTAACTAGAGGTTTGTACTTCTTAATCCCCCTCATCTGTTTCACCCATCCACTTCCTTTCTGGCAACTATTGTTTGTTCTCTGTATCTATACGTCTGTTTTTGTTTGGTTTTATTTTTTAGATTCCATGTATGAGATCATGCTGTATTTGTCTTTGTCTGACTTATTTCACTTGGCATAATACTCTCTAGGTCTAACCATTGTTACGAATGGCAAGATTTCATTCTTTCCTACGGCTGAGCAGTGTTCTGTTGCATATACACCACATCTCCTTTGTCTATTGATCTATCAGTGGACACTCAGGTTGCTTCCGTGTCTTGACAGAAATAATGACGCAGTGGGCATCAGGGTGCTGTTTTCATGTTTCCCTCCACCCGAACATTATAGTCTCTTTTCTCCTTAACTAACCATCTCTTCTGAAGGTCTCCCTCAAGGCTACTGAACAGGGAGGGATAACAGAGATCACATGGCTTGCACAAACACGTTTAGAGATGTGACGTGCTCAAAGATACGGTTATTGACAGAGTCTACATCTGCTCGAAATGCACTCCTGTTGTACTGTGCTAGGGGTGTTTCTGTGAAACTGACAGCTGTCCCCCTTGGAAGGAGTACTTTCCAGATCCAGACGCAACATTCAGCCGTTGTTCTCCGGCCCCGGGGAGCTGAATGGTGGAGGACTGTTCACATTATGAGATTCGTGGGTGATGTTGGAGGAGTCCAGGTTTTGCCAAGTTTGGAATCCGCGGTCCTTCCCCTGCCCACCTGTCTTATGCAGCTTCCCACTGCTTGGTGTGTTTCCATCTCTTTTCCTATGTGCTGGTGGTCAACCAATCAGAATCGAGAAAGAAGGAGCGCAAAGCGATAGCATCATCCAAGGGAAGAAATGGCAAGGCGAGGAGAGTGAAAGCACAGTTTGTACCTGGCGGGGCTGCCTCAGACGGTGGCGCCCGCTGCAGAGACGTAGGGAAGTGACTTCTTCATTGCTCCCCCACACCAGCTTTCCTGAGTCTCAGCGTGGCCCACGTGTTAAAAGCCCTTGGAAAACACTGGCATAGATGTTCTTTTCCTGCTTATTCATCCTCTAGAGCCGTGGTTGGGAAACGTGGGCATGTCCACGGACAAAGTTTGTAATCTGCCGTGTATTATGAAAAATGAGATCAAACCATGGTTAAGGCTCTTTCTTCTGTGATGTATAGACTCCTACCTGAGCCCCTCTCTACCCTGTGTTTTACCCCCCACAGGACCAGCTGTCGGCTGACATGTACAGTTTTGTGGCCAAAGAAATTGACTATGCAAACTACTTTCAGACGGTAAGGGTCCAGAAAGGTGAGGCTGCTTGAAGTCTGTCTGCAGGTGTCACGATCACGGACAGGAAGGAGCGTGGGCCTCGAACTGAGGACCCACAGGCTGAGCACATCCTGAGAACAGGTGGGGCTTTGACTGTTCTCCCTGTGAGTGAATCCTGCCTTCTGGTTCTCCGTGTATGGATTTCTCCAAAAACCCAAGAATAAAATTCAACCTCGTCCATGAAAATGATTGCAACTCCGTGATCTGTGGCAGTGGTTCTCACCCAGGGATGATTCTGTCCCTTCTTCCAGCAGACGTTTGGCCATGTCTGGAGACGTTTTTGGCTGCCACCATTGGGGGGAGGTGCCACAGGCATCCAGGGGGTGGAGGTCAAGTGTGTTGGTAGATGTCCTACAGGGCGCAGGACGGCTCTCACAACAGGGGCTAATGCAGCCCCCCGCCCCCGTGTCAGCAGGGCCGAGGTTGAGAAACCTGAATCTGTCATCCGTAGGGAACGTGGGAAGAAGAAGAGGGTAGCTCCACCCTGGCTCGTATGTGTTTTTTTCATCAAGATTTTTGCCCAAGACCGCGGCTAGTAGGTGAACGAGGATTGATGTGGCCTGTGTCCCTGTCCTTCATCTACGGGAGCAGGTTTACAGAGTAGAGGAACAGGATCTGAGTCATCTCTACTTGAATAATCTGGTCCAAATAATTAGGGCCCTGGCTGTTTACTGGGGAAAATACAAAGTAAGGGGCGGTGGAGGGCTGAGGGCGTGGGGGGCGGCGGGGGAGACTCGAAAATAAAAAATACAAATGAAAAATCCAGTTAAGCTCACCCGCTTTTAAAGTCGGGACTGAAACTCAAATCTCAGAGCATCTCTTTATGGTCAAGGAAGTGACAGGAAAGGAAGGCAGGTAAAGGGAGGAAAGAGGAGGAGGAATTCCGAGAAGTTTACATGTGTGGATAGCGTGCGGGGCAGAGCCGCGGGCGTCAGTGGCCGAGAAGCCCAGAGTTTCTTCCACCCTGAGAGAGAGCTGATAGACGTTCCTTCCAACTCGGAAAGTTCATTTTGAAAAAGTGGGATTTTTTTTTCGAGTATATTCCATTGGTTTTATTTGTGAAGATAATATTTCATCTTAGAGGTTCTAAAACGAATGATGATGTTGACATTTCAAGTGTGATTAGACTACTTAATTGCCATTTGGGTACCATTTATTTCAACATTCTGATTTTTTTTTTAAGCTTCCCTTTCAATTTTCCTTGGGGATAATAGCAGTTACTCTTCACACCAGACTTTTAGGCAGTGACTCTCTTCCTTTTCCGTCAAGCATGCAGAATTTTTTTTTGGAGGAGGACGTAGAGATTCAGAAAATAAATGAAGTGACTTGTTCACTGGTTTTCCTCTCCTCTTATCACCGTTTCAGCAGCTTTTTCGGTAGTGGGATGGGCGGAGTCGAACATCGTGAAGGACTGTGTTCTTTGGACTGCATTCTTTGGACTGCATCACAACAACCATAGCAATTTTGCCTCCCCAGGTGTTTGAAGAGGATTGTGGGTCAAGTGTGTGTTTCCTGACCAATTATATCTTGAACCCCTTTTGCAGGAATCAAGATATTAAGTTGGCCAAAACGTTCATTCGGGTTCTTGGTTAGATGTTGTAGGAAAACCCCAAGGAACGTTTTGGCCAACCCAATATATAGAGGCTCACGGCACTTCGCTACCTCTCATGGGCATGTGGGTTTCTGAATGTCCACATGTGGTCACTCCTGGGCTACAGAGGTTAAGGGGACACGTGCCCGTCGTTGCGGGTGGATGGAGGAGGGAGCGGGGGCCCCGCCTCCACGCAGGGCACCCCCACGGCGAGGAAGCCGGTGCTCCCCACCCTCCGGCAAAGGGTAATGCTCGCTCCTGTGTTTCCTCAGCTCATAGAAGTGCAGGCCGAGTACCACAGGAAGTCACTGACGCTCCTGCAGGCTGTGTTGCCCCAGATAAAAGCACAACAGGGTGAGTGTCAAGCTTATCTGGGCCGGGGCGGGCGGGGAGCCTGCCTCCCAGAGGGGTCCGGGGCCTGTGCTTGGTTCAGCTGCTGCTCTGCCGGCAGGGCCACGGGCAGATGAGCCCCTGGACCTTCCCCAGCGGGTGCCGTGAAGCAAAGCGCACGCGCACACACCGCCCCGCGGGGGTGAGTCGAGTGCGCGTGGGCATGCGTGGAGGTGCCTGGGTACCAAGCAGCCCAGCAGCTCTGCTCACACGGGCTGGCCGTCCACCCCGCCCCCTCCTCCCCATCATCCCCTCAAAACGCAGGAAGATACGCTCAGCTGGGCTCCGTGTCTCTGGTAGACTTCGGTGAATCCGTGTGACCAGAGCAAACGAAGGTTGATGCCCCCGTGGGTGACGTTCACGGACCCCTTTCTTCTTCCGCACCCCCCAGAGGCCTGGGTGGAGAAGCCTTCCTTCGGGAAGCCCCTGGAGGAGCACCTCCTGATCAGCGGCCGGGAGATCGCCTTCCCCATCGAGGCGTGTGTGACGATGCTGCTGGAGTGTGGGATGCAGGAGGAGGTGGGTCAGGGCGCAGCCGAGCTCCGCCTCAAGCGCGTCTCCTCGCCCTGCGATGGAGCCGCTGGGGGCTCCGTCTCTGTTACCATCCCCGCCTGGCCCCACAAACCCAAACGTCTGAAGACACGGTACAGGTCCCCTCTCCTCGAATGGGTCCTGCTTCCTCTCAGGAGCCTTCACTGTCTGGGACAGTGGAGGGTTGCGGGACGTGATAGTGCTGGCCCTGAGGACCTCACAGCCCCGCTCTGGCCCTCCTCTCTGCGCATTTAAGGTGATCGCAGCATTCTCCTCCCCCCTACCTTCGCTCCGCCCCCTCTTCTCCCTCCTCCTCCCCCTCCCGTCCCATCCCCTCTGATCCTCTACCTCCTCTTTCCCTAATTTAAAAAAATAAACTTTTTAACCTTTCTGATCATAACTTTTTAGTAGAGATCCTAAAAATGTGGTTGATACAGACATTAGAGAGCTCTTCTTGTGAGCCACGTGTGAAAAAGACTACGAGACATTGACCTGTTTTTATTGCTGTGCAGATCATTTCCTGCGAGATAGATCTCATCTTTGGTTTCTTATATGGGCAATTTAAAAATCCTTAGGCCCTCTTCCTTTGATCTGATCAGCCAATCAGTGTTTATTTAGGGCATGTATTCCTGAGCACAGTATGAAAGCGTGAGGTGGGGGCTTACAGACTTATGGGGCAGAGGAGTCTAGCATCCGTCAGATAAATCTCACTCATTCAGAACAGTCTGTAGGCACTGGGAGTGGCCCTAGGTCCAGGGGGGCAGAGAGGGAAGGGGGCAGGAGGGGAGGAAGCCGGTGAACCATGAGGCTGTGCGTTGGCTGCCCCGGTAAGTCAGGCCTGTTTTAGATTCGGCTGTTCGGAAGGGATGAGAATAAATGGTTTTCTGACCCCGTTTTAAGTACCGGGCATTTTCATGTATATTATCAATGAAAAGATGAGAAGGTCTTTTCAGTCTCTGAGGGATGGCTTCATGGGGCCTTTTCTTTCCCCATCATTTGTTTCTAATTATGGAAAAACCGAAAGACAGCAAGAGACGCCCGCCTGGCTTGCTGTCGGGGGTTGGGGGGGGTGGGGGGTGGGGGGGGTCCGTCTCTGCCTCCACCTCCCGCCCCAGCCCCTGCCTGGGATGTTTTGAAGCTGATCCCAGACATTCTGTCATTGCATCTGCAGGACTTCAGTGCATGTCTGTGAAAGAGAAGGAATGTTTCTAATGTAACTGCACAGTATTATCACATAAAAAAGTGGAAAGAATTTATTGCTGTCTTCACATCTACTCGCTGTGACCTGATCTTGGAGATCAGATCCGCCGACGTCTCCCGTCTTGTCGCCTGACTCTCCCACCTGCCCTTTCTGGACCTTTCCGCCTCTCACCAGACCTCGTGCTCACTTGCGTTGTCCCGCCCCCGCCCCACCGCTTTGCTAACAAGACGAAGGCACAGGTTGCTACCAGCCTAGAAAAATTTCTTGTCTCCACCCAACCGCAGCCTAATATTCCTTCCTTTGCTCTTTGGTTTTGTCTTCTGTGCTACCTGATTTCTTTTTCTTATGTTTTTATTTTATTTTTAAAATTTTTTACTGAAGTATGGTTGGTTTACAATGTCGTGTTACTTTCTGGTGTACAGCAAAGTGACTCCGTTGTACATATACATCTATTCTTTTTCTATTCTTTTCCATTATGATTTATTACAGGATATTGAATATAATTCCCTGTGCTACAGGGTCCTTGTGGTTTTCCTGTTTTATATATAGCGGTGTATATCTGCCAACCCCAAACTTCTAATTTATCCCTCCCCCCCCCCCCCCGTTCCCCTTTGGTAAGCATAAGTTTGTTTTCTAGGTCTGTGAGTCTGTTTCTGTTTTATAAGTAAGTTCATCTGTATTTTTTTTTTTTTAGATTCCACGTGTACATGACATCATCTGATGTTTGTCTTTCTCTGTCTGACTTCACTCAGTATGACCATCTCTAGGTCCATCCATCCATGTTGCTGCAAATGGCATTATTTCATTCTTTTTTTGTGACTGGATAATATTCTATTGTATATATAGACCACTTCTTTATCCATTCCTCTGTTGATGGACACTTAGGTTGCTTCCGTGTCTTGACTATTGTAAATAGTGCTGCTATGAACATAGGGGTGCGTGTATTTTTTCTAGTTAGCGTTTTCTTAGGATATACGCCCAGGAGTGGGGTTGCTGGATCATATGGGAACTCTATTTTGAGTTTTTTTAAGGAGCCTCCATCCTGTTCTCCACGGTGGCTTGTGCCACCCAGTTTTTAAAAGTAGCTCTCGTCATCCAGAGCTCCTGCATCCTCACCATCCCTCACTCCTTTTCTGGTCCCTTCTCCCCCCCACCACTGGGCCGAAGCTGCCCTCAGTGGTCCCCAGGGGCCCCTGCTGCCACCCCCATGACTTCGTACAGAGCCGCCTTGGCCGTTGACACCTGTGAAGTCGCTAATGTGGTCGTCCTTGAAACCAGCTCTTCCCTGGACTCCCGGGCCCCCCCGTCCCTGCGGCAGCATCGGGGCGGCACTGGGGGGATCTGTTCGACAGCACTGCCCGGCCCCCCACTCCACCCCCGCTCTGATCTTTGCTGCGGTTCCATCGCCTTCTCTGAGAGCTTCAGCAACCTCAGGGAGGACTGGGCTTCTCATCCTCCTCTGGGCTCCACTCCTGAGTTTGCTCAACATTTCCGCGCAGGGTTTCCTCTTATGCTCCGAAAACTGGACTCACAAGCTGTTTTCACAGTCCCCCTCCTCCTCTGGGTGTTTGTACGTCACTGGGTGGAGCAGCCTTCTTGGTGACATGGTCAGAAACCTAAAAGCTTATCTGCCCTCTTCTCTTTGACTCTGTCCATCCCTGGGTGCTGTTACTGTCCACCCACACACCCCAGGGCCGTGGTGGGCTTGACGGGGGTCTCGCCCGCTCCTTCAGCGCGTGTGCAGCCTGCTGTCTGGGCCGTAGCAGCCTTACTGATGCACTGGTCCCAACGTGCCCATGAGGCTTCCTCACAGGGGTGCCGTGGAGCCTTGGACGTCGATTTATCGGACGTCCCCTATCCTGAGGAGGGGGTTAGCGGTCTTAGCAGGCAGACAACTCAGTGTTCCGGATAAGGAGAGTGTTCTCCTGAAGGAGCTTGGAAATCTGAGTGGCCATAAACAATTACAGAAGCAGGGGGATCCTGCCGGCATCTCAGGGTCTGGGTTGCATCTCAGAATTCAAGGAGCTGAGCAGGGAAAACAGACCAGCGGGCCCTTAGCCCACGTCTACCTTCCCTGTGCCCTGGGGGCTCCCCTCCAGCTCTGACCTGGGCTTCTCGCCTCTTGCACACACCCCTGGCTTCCTCCCCCTTTCTCGTCGAAGCTCACTTTTGCAGTGGTTCACATGGAAGAGGTGACAGTGACTCGGAAGTAACTTTAAGAATGAAACACAAAGGGGCTGCGGGAGGCATCGCTCCCTCACACACCACCCCAATCTGTGCATCCCCTAAGGGCTTGGACTTGACGTGTCCTTCAAAGTGTAGCCCTGTGCCTCCTGACACACGCAGACACAAAGACACAGACGCACACACACACTGTACACTTTTTTGCATGCAGCTACCTCCTAGATCTCTAACTCTGACCAGGTCTCAGTCAAAGTCTTCTCCAAAATATATCTTTGTTTTTAATTGAAGTATAGCTGCTGTACGATATTATGTAAGTTACAGGTGTACCATATAGTGATTCACAATTTTTAAAGGTTATACTCTATCTGTAGTGGCTACAAAATATTGGTTATATGCCCCGTGTTGTACAGTATATCCTTGTAGCTTATTTTATGCCTAATAGTTTGTACCTCTCCATCCCCTCTCCCACTGCCTTCCCTCTCCCTACTGGTAACCAGTAGTTTGTCTTCTATATCTGTGAGTCCGCTTCTTTCTTGTTATCTTCACTAGTATGTTATATTTTTTAGATTCCACATATAAGTGATATCATACAGTATCTGTCTTTCTCTGTCTGACTTATTTCACTTAGCATAATACCCCCCAAGTCCATCCATGTTGCTGCAAATGACACAAGTTCGTTCCTTTTTATGGCTGAGCAGTATTCCATTGTATATACGCACGGCATCTTCTTTACCCATTTATCTGTTGATGGACACTCAGTTTGCTTCCATATCTTGGCAAGTGTAAATAATGCTGCTATGAACATGGGGGTGCATGTATCTTTTCAAATTAGTGTTTTTGTTTTTCCAACATATATCTTAAATACACAAGAACAGGGAGTCAAAGTGCCCAGGATTTATTTATCCAACAGATACGTACTGAACCAGAGCACTGGGTCACCCAGTAGTAGGCGCTGGGGACACAGCGGTGGGTGAGGCCTGGGTCCTGCTGCTCCAATATTGACAAATCGGTGATGGGAAGGCTGCACCTAGGAGATCATGGAGGAAAGGGGTGGGTGCGCTGTCTGCCTGTCGGTTTTGCTTTTGTGCCGTGGAGGTGCAGGCTGTCCTGTGACCCTCTGTCCTGTCGGCAGGGCCTCTTCCGAGTAGCCCCGTCCGCCTCCAAGCTGAAGAAGCTCAAGGCCGCCCTGGACTGCTGCGTGGTGGACGTGCAGGAGTGCTCCGCCGACCCCCACGCCATCGCAGGTGGGCCCCGCACCTGGAGGGGCTCGGGGAGGGGTGGGCGTGGCGGGTGTGCGGCCACGTGTCGGGGACCCTCGAGCCACGGGCTTCGCATTGTGCTCCGGGCGTGTCCGCTCAGGGCCCCGCTCGAGGCCTGGCCCCATCCCCCACCTGCCGGGGAAGGGGTGAGGGTGGGAAACACGAGGGGGGAGGCCCGTATGCTCATCAGCCCAGGGCCCCCAGCCGCGCCCGAGCCGCGGATCCCATCACGTGGCAGCCACCGTGTGACCTCGACATGTGGCTCAGGGAACCGTCCCCAGACGTGGCCCCCGTGGTGCCGCTGGCTGGTGGCACGTGTCTCTGCCGTGTCCCAGTGGCTCACAGACCATATGGTGTTCGTGTCCAGGAGCTCTGAAGTCTTACCTGCGGGAGCTGCCAGAACCTCTGATGACCTTTGAGCTCTATGACGCGTGGATTCAGGCTTCCAAGTGAGTACAGCTCGTTTCTGAGTGTCCTGTGGGTTGTGGTTTATTTGGAAGTCTCTATTGAGATGACGAAAGCGTGCTGCCTGGGGTCCACACGTCCCTTTCTCGGTACACGTCATGAGGAAAGGCTTGTACGTGTGCCCAGAGGGGCGTGTACCAGGGATATGGTCACTACAATGGCTGGTTCCTTCATCTCCAATATTTCGATGGCTGGTGAATGTGAATGCCGGTGGGACTTCATTGATTCAAGCTCAACCAGTGGCTTTTCCTGTTAACTTCCCAGCATCCAGGAGCAGGACAAGAGGCTGCAGGCCCTGTGGAATGCTTGTGAAAAACTGCCCAAGGCCAATTACAACAACATCCGGTGAGTGGACCCTGCAGACGCTGGGTCAGGGTTATTTAAGCCTCAGACACGTGTTTCAGGGCCAGAAGGCACGGCCACTGGCAGGGGTGGCATTATACGGTGTCCAGAGCGTGGTTAACACGCAAGGTCTCTTTTCAACCTCAAGCAGCCCTGGGAGGTTGTGAGTTACTGTTTTGCAGATGGGGAAACAGACTGAAAGGGGCTGTGAGACTTGGCAGGCTACCTGCCCTGCCCTTGGTAATGCAGTTACATTCTTTGATTTGCACGGAGCAAAGGTGAATGCAGGCTGTTTTCAGATACCCGGGGTTTATAGTAAAGATAGGTGCCTGTGGGCACCGGGGAGAAGCTGACCGGCCCCTGAAGTGGACTTGGCAGGTGTGTCCTGGAGCTAGGCTGCAGGAGGAAGAGGCCTGGAGAATATTCTGTGCTTTGCACCTTGCACCGGCAGTTTTCCATGTGCCTGTCTCTTACTTGTCTCGCCAGCACCAGGATTCCATGTCCCGCGGCTCTGCAGATCCCTTCCCTCCCGGGCTTCTGCTCCTTCCCACATTCTGCTTCCTCATCGCTTTGTGGCAGCATTGCCCTGGCCCTCCCCTCCTCCTCAGTGCTTACTCAGATGCAGATGTTCAGCTTCAGCTCCTGCTGCCATCTGCCTGATTAGTTCTGTTTCCCCGTTGAAAATCCCAGGAGTGACTTCTCGTGGTGGGTCCTCAAGTACGTCAGCGTAGAATTACTGTGTGACCCAGCAGTTCCACTTCCGGGTGTATCCCCAAAAGATTTGAAAGTAGGGACTTGAGTTTGTACACCTGTGTTCGTGGCGGCATTACTCACAATCGCCAGGAGGTGAAAACAGCCCGGGTGTCCAGGGAAGGAAAAGTGGGTAAACAAAATACACGTACAGTGCAATAATCAGCTTTCGAAAGGGAGGACGTTCTGATTCTTGCTACAGCATGGATGAACTTGAAGGCGTTATGCTAAGTGAAAGAAGCCAAACACAAAAGGACAAGGACTGACCAGCCGCACTCATAAGAGGTACATAGAGCCACCCGTTCATAGAGAGAGAAAGAATGGTGGTGGCCAGTGGCTGGGCGGGGGGAGTGGAGCAGCAGGTGGTCTGTCTTTCAGTGGGTGCAGAGTTTTAAATTGGGGTGAGGAAGAAATTCTAGAGATGGATAGTGGTGATGGTTGCATCACAGTGTTCAAGTATTTAATGCTGCTGAACCACACACTTAAAAATGCTGAAAATGGTCAATTTGTACAGACAAAATGGAAAAAAAAATCCCAAGAGAAAGAATCAGATGGGGGTGACTCTTCGGGCGTTGCTAGGCTGCTTGGCAGCCTGTGGGTTGACTGTGCTCAGCTCGGGTCCCACATTCTGGTCCAGGCGTGTGTGGCCTCTTGGAGGGTGTGACATGGCAGGTGAGGCTGTGGGGTGGAGGTGGCCCAGTGGCAGCTTAGGGCCTACGTGGTCTCTCTGCTCCGTGGGAAGAAGGTGAAGCAGCCGTTCCTGAAGGAGCCCCCTCACCGTGGTCCGGGCAGAGTGGGGCAGGACCCGCCGCCTGTGTAACCGAGAGCTCGGGAACAGACAGGCCCTGGGGTCCGGGGCCTCCGCGGAGCCTGGCAGGTTTTGGTGGGGTTTGCGAGAGCTCTTTTTGTGCTTCGTTTGTGTGTAGCTCACTCACTGATTTTTTTTAAAATAATAGCTTTATTGAAATACAATTCCTCTACCATTGTACCCTTTTAAAGTGTACAGTTGACTGGGTTTTTGTAAATGTATAGAGTAGAGCAGCTGTCACCACTGTCTAATTCTAGAACATTTTCATCACCCCAGAAAGAAACCCTGTTCCCATCAGCAATCACTCCCCATTTCTGCCCACACACTCATCTACATTCTGTCTCTGTCGGTTTGCCTGTGCTGGGCATTTCGTACAGATGGAATCATTCAACGTGGGGTCTCTGTGTCTGGCTTCTTTCACTTGGCATCGTGCTTCAGAGGTCCATCCGTGGGGTAGCATGTGTCAGCAGTTCATTCCTTTTTAGGGCTGAATAGTACTCCCTTGTCTGGATGGACCACTTTTTATTCATCTGTTCATCCCTTAGTGGACGATCAGGTGGTCTCCCCTTTCCGGCTGTGATGAAAATACTGCTGGGAACATTTGTGTCCACATTTGCGTGTTGACATATTTCTCCAGGGCTGGAATTGCTGGGTCATGTGCTAAGTCTAGGTTTAACCTTCTCTTCATTGGCTCTCAGAGCCCCACTGAGGTTAATGCCAGGGGATGCCACCCCTAGCATGTACATGTCCCCACCACTGACACCCACACACTGCCTCTCACCTCTGCACACACGGAAGATGGCAGGTGACAGAGGTTGGAGAAGATGGAGGGAATTTTGGTCATTATGTACTGAGTCAAAAGGAAAGATGGAGAATTTCTCTGGCCAGGGTTAATTGAAGCAAATGTTGACAACTAGCCACTTGAGAGCGGAGTCTGTTTTTGGAGCGTCCTTGTGTCCTGACATGTGACACGTCTTGATTATATTGTAGGATATGTGAGTCTTATTATCCATAAGAGAGGTTTCCAGCTGGTGCTGGGAGACCACGGCTGGTATTGACCGCTCGTTAAACCTGGCTCTTCTGCCTTCCTTTCAGGTACTTGATCAAGTTTTTATCCAAGCTCTCGGAATATCAAGATGTCAACAAGATGACTCCCGGTAACATGGCAATTGTGTTAGGACCCAACTTGCTGTGGCCACAAGCTGAAGGGTGAGTCTGGGGAGGAAAGGGCGTGTGGGTCACGGGTGGGGGGCTGTGGGGGGCTGTTGGGGCCTGGGCAGGATGGCCTGGGTCCCGGATAACCGCCAGCCTCGTGTGTGTATCAGGTCACGTGTCCGTCCTGGCCTGCTCCCTTTCTAGCCACAGGAGGCATTCTTCAGACCTTTCCCGTCGATAGTCTCAGAGGCAGGCCTGCAGCGAGGGTCTTCTCTGAGCTCAGCTGAGTCAGCACTGGGCACTGCCAGCTCTTCCAGGCCTCCCTGGCCCTCTGGGAACGGCACGCATCCCAGCATCTGGATGCAGAGAGACAGCAGGCTGTCAGGGAGGATGGAGCTGGGCAAAGGAAGAGTCTGCCAGTTCTGAGAGTCACACCTCACGCTGAAAGCGGCCTCAGACTTGGCGCTTTTGTGTGTGTGACTCACTTCCTCGTCTCCTATAGGGAGGGCTTCTGGGGTAGCTCCGTTCCGTAGAGAGGGAGAGAGCTTCAGAAAGGTGAGGTGTCCCTCCCAAGAGGACGAGTGCCCACAGACCCAGGCGTGCAGGCTTCTGGTCCCAGGCCCCTTCCCTGCCCCGGCCGCTCACCCCACCCTGCCTCTCCCCCGGCCCTGTGCTCGCAGGAACATCACGGAGATGATGACCACGGTCTCGCTGCAGATCGTCGGAATCATCGAGCCCATCATCCAGCACGCGGACTGGTTCTTCCCCGGGGGTACGTGGCGGCATGCGGGCGTGGGAACGGGTTTACGGGGAGAATGGGCGTGTCGCTGTGAGTCCTGACCCTTCGAAACCTTTGAGTATTGCTGGCCAGAGGTGTATGTGTGTTTGGTTTGTTTTTGTCATTTTCTTTCTTAAGATTTATTTTATTATTTATTTATCTATTTATTGGCTGCATTGGGTCTTCATTGCTGCACGTGGGCTTTCTCTGGTGGTGAGCTGGGGGGGCTACTCTTCGTTGCAGAGCATGGGCTCTAGACGCGCGGGCTTCAGTAGTTGTGGCACATGGGCTCAGTAGTTGCAGCACATGGGCTTAGTTCGATCCGTGGCATGTGGGATCTTCCTGGCCCCGGGATCGAACCCATGTCCCCTGCATTGGCAGGTGGATTCTTAACCACTGCACCACCAGGGAAGCCTTGTTTGGTTTGTTTTTAATCCTCCTACACACACACGCCACTCAGGAATGGGGTCACGTCATGGCCACTTCTTACTCTCTTCCCTGGTCAAGGGAAGCTCTGGCCTGAAGGTGCTGTACCAACTAACCATGCCCTCGGGTTTTATTGGTCTAACATCTACACCAAAGTTTCTTTAAATCTGTGAATCGTGAGATGCTGAAGCAGAAAAAAAAAAGAGATAGGTTCTGCTCTATAGATGCAGAGGGTGAACCTGGACTTGGGGTGAACATGAACGTTTATTCCAGGCTTAGGGATCACCTGGGTGCCATCCTTCCGTTATGCTAGGATGTATCCTTGGAGTTGCCCTCAGCATGTAAGACTGGGGCTCAGAGGCAACGAGATTCTTTTTTGCACCTGGTTCAAAATGAAGCTCTCAAGGCTGCTCCCCGAGATGAGTTTCATAAATAGTCTTATCCGTGGAAGCACCATTGGATAAGGGGATGAGTTGCAGGGGTGACAGCTTTGAAGAGGCAGCAGTTGTTACACAAAATTCAGCGTTTGCGTTTTAAAAAAGTGGTACTGTGCCTTATGTTTAGTAAATATTAAGGGTATGCTTTCGGCTGTGCAACAGCAAACTATTAGCTCATGTGGAGATGGAATATTAATAATTCTCTGCTCTATCCATCAGAGGTAATCAATTAGTGCTGATCTAACATGATGGAAGTTTGTCTTTTGGCTTTATGTGTTTTGCCTGTGACAGCTCTGAAATAGTTCAGTTGATGACACAGTCACGTGAGGGTAGGAAATCAGGATAAAGAAGGAAAGGAGGTAGGAGTTACAGGCGTGATTCTGGAAGTTCTGTGCTCCTGTGTTACCACCGCACATGAATAGGCTGTGACTAGGAAGGGAGGAGACTAGAATGCATTTGATAGCCCACAGCCGTAGTGAGATCTCTTTCTGTTTCTAATCCTTTAAATTTTTTTTTTTCTCTTTGGCTTTCCAGAAAGACATCCTCATCATCTGCAGATAATAACATGGCCTGTTGTTGTCTTTTCTTGGCTAGCTCCACTGCTGGCACTCCTTCAGCAGTGTCAGATCACTGTCGAGAGTGGGCACTGCTCTTTTTCCTGTTTTGATTCAGACCCCTCTGGTGCTTCACTCTTAAACATAAGGTTTGAGATAGATGCCTTTGCCTTTTTCAAAAGGAAATTACCCATCTGTTCCTGTTTGACTCAATTTGACTTGTGAATCACAAATGAAAAAATGCTTTATTAAGTGCCCATCTTTTACATACTGGGTGGGTACACGTGTTCACCTGGTAATAGGATGAATTATGATCCGTAGATGATCTAACGCTGAACCACGGGACAAGATTTTCAGGGGTGACCCATAAAGAAGTGGCCCTCTCCGCTTGTCTCCCTCCTGCCTGGGAAGGGCCCGGTCGACCGAAAGACCACATGCACCCGTTCTGTCTTCCCCGCAGACATAGAGTTCAACATCACGGGCAATTACGGCAGTCCAGTGCACGTGAACCACAACGCCAACTACAGCTCGATGCCCTCCCCAGACATGGACCCCGCCGACCGGCGCCAGCCCGAGCAGGCCCGCCGGCCCCTCAGCGTTGCCACGGACAACATGATGCTGGAGTTTTACAAAAAGGATGGGTATGAACTCACGTCCCTTTCTCAGCGCTGGGGGCCGGGGGAAGGAGGGGTTGATTGAGACGGGATGACAGGAAGGCTGCACTTAGCAGCAGTGGTTTAAGTGGCTTGTGGCTGTTAGTGTGTCAGCTCATCCTTGATGCTTCCGTCTGGGCTATTTGGGGGTGCTAGGCTTGCTTTCCACCTTGCAGGCTGGAAGTAAGCGCAGCCTCTGAGCTGACAGTTGTGATCTTATTGATTGATTAGTTCTCATCAAAAGAAAAAAAAACTTGGTCGAAAGGGGGAACTGGAAAAAAAAGATACTGAAGACTTTCTTTTGACTCCGCATTTACAAGTATCAATTCTCAAATCTTCAGTGGTTTTGTTCTGATGACGGGTCTGCTTGTCTGCACCCCTCAGCAACATCCTTACATCAGGAACACCTGCAGTGCGTAGTTTAACATTCCCAGTTCCAGTCTCTTTTAAACAGAGCGAAAACCTAAACCTTGAAGCAATCTGAGTGTAAAATCCTCGTAAGCTTCTAAGATTTGTTTTCCTGTCTTTTATGATTGACGCTATTTTGATGCCGTTGTTATGAGACTCATAGATGCACCCGGCTTAATTTGCACAGGAATGACCCTCTTGCAGCCATATGAAATCAGTTCACATAATACGTAATTGCATGATGTGATTCCCGTAAGTCAAGTGGGCACAGACAGGTTTCCTAAGGAGCACAGCTGATTCACGGGAGGCATCCGCTCAGCGCCGGCACCGCATACATGGGCTTGAGGCATTGGCTCGTGTGTCCTGCAGAGGAAAGGGTGAAAACCCCGAACTGCGGGGGGTATGGGTCTTACTTTCCACCCCTCTTCTCTTCTGGGTGGGAGTCGGACCTCCACCTGTGTCCTGTGATGATGGGGCGTATTCACGAGGACCAGTGCCCCTGCTCGTTCCCTTACTGCCAGGGACCCTTCCTGTGAGAGGCAGGTGGGGGGTGTTTCTCTGCTCTGTGCTGTTGTTTGTTGTTCTCTGTGTGATGGGGAAAGAAAAACTGGAAATTCTTAGAAGTTAAAGAATCTATAAAAAAAAAGAGCATACTTAGAATCTGATCTTTGCATCGTAGGAGAGAGAGACAGAGATAGAGCTAGCGAAGGCATTGGAATTTGTTTTTAAAACTCAGTTTAAGCGACTCAGTTCGTGTGTGACGTGTATCTAGCTGGGGGGATGCCCTGGAGGGTCAGTTCTGGTCCTTTGGTCCCCGGTGTTGGCGCATCAGACAGAGGTGGGCTCCCCGTCCTCCCTGCCAGACCTTTTCTGATTCCCAGCCGCCTCCGAAAAGCCACGCAGGTGACGTCTATGAGGACATTATCACCGTGGAATCTTGGGGGACTCAGCACTCAGTGTCCTCTGGCCCTGCAGTATGGTCTTCCGCGTGTAAAGAGCCAAGGTTATTGGGACATCTGTGGATAGACAGCCGTCCCACAGGGCCTCAGGGTCTGCGGGCAGCTTCACGTGCTGCCGGGGCCTTACCACCAGAGGGTTTAGGGGTACAGAGGCTGGAACCATGCACGTCAGACCACGTCAGCAAGTGCTGTGTAGACACGTCAAGCTGTCCCTGCCACACTGCCAAAATTGTGAATTTGTGGCCTCAATCAATAAGCTACTAAATTTCTAGGGTGTTCTGTTATGCGACTAAAGATAATCAGAACAAGCTTTAAAAAAAAAAGATACGGATGTCCTGCCCCCTGCAGCTCCACGCAGCTGCTTTTTCCAGGCCTGAAACCTGATGTACCTGCAGCCATTGCACTTGCATTCTGACCCTCAGGGGGCCTCCGCCAGGGCCCACTGACAGCAGCCCCCGAATCCACGAGGTTATGTACACCAGGGCTCGCGGCCTCCCTTGGAGTGCAGTTTAGCATGTGACTCATCCTGAGCCTGTGCGTGAAGCCGCTCGGCAGGGGGTTGTGTCTCACCACCCCACCTTGGGCCTTCACCAGGATGCTCTATCATGTGGAATACGTGTGTGTGATTGAGAAGTTCGGGAGCAATCGTGGAACACGTGTTCCACTGATGCTTGGTTATTTTGGGGCAGGAGGCGAGGAGACGGACATTTGGGGTCTCTTGAGCTCCTGAAACACGGGATTCAACACGTTGAAACTGTTTTCATGAGTGTGTGATTTCTTAGGGTCTTTTACACCCTGTGAGCTGCCCTGCACCTTCGCAAGGGGCAGTGGCATCATTTCCCAGATTTATTAGATCCTAAAGCCTGTTGGCATGAGACGGGCAGAACTCCTGTTCCAAGGGACTTTTTTCTTTCTTATTTTTAATTTTATTTACTTATTTATTTAAGGCTTATCAAGTCTTAGTGGCAGCCCGCGGGCTCTTCGTTGCGGCGCGTGGGCTTCTCTCTAGCTGTGTCATGCAGGCTCAGTAGTTGTGGCATGCACGGGCTTAGTTGCCCTGCAGCACATGGGATCTTAGTTTCCTGACCAGGGACCGAACCAGCGTCCCCTGCATGAGAAGGCGGATTCTTAGCCACTGGGCCCCCAGGGAGGTCCCGGGCTTGTTTTTTCAGTTGTGCATATTGAGGTCCTTTGCAGACCTAGTGGGAGGACAGAGAGCCCCCAAATACAGTCGCCCTGAAAGGGGTTACATCGTGGATAGAGGGTGTAGGAATTTTACTTCAGATGGAGCCTCAACGTGGCATAAGACAAGCTTACCTAGAAAGCCATTCTGGGTACCAGTGGAAACTTTGACTCGGATTTGGGGGTTGGATTGGTTGGCGGAGCCTTCGGGAGGTGTGTTCTTGGCCCAAGCCCTGCCTGCACGTCCACATTTCCAGGATTTACACATTCGTGGATGCCGAGACCGGGTCTGTGAAGTGTTGCCAGCTGACTCCAGCCTTTATTTGCACTGGGGAGGTGAAGAAACTGTTGTTTTTGCACTTTGGAGAGGAATTATCCCGAGAGGAGCTGGAAATACTGGATTCTGGCCTTCCTGGGGGAGTGCAGACAAGGCTAAGCCAGGATTTTTAGGGTCCGTCTTATCCATCGTTCACCTTGGTCTCTGCGGGCCCCTGCCACACTGCCCGGCCTCCAAGTTCATCTTAGACGGTCAGGGAACTCCCAAAGCTTCCGTGGATTTTTGGGAGATACCAGGTTTTTTTGCCTTCTTTCTCTTGGTGGGTCTTTGTCAAGTGTAACTGATCTCTAGAACAAAAATCAAAACCTGTCCGATCTCTGTAGACTTGAATACCCCAAAGCCATTCGTTGGCTGACATCTCTGCCTAGGACTGTTCCTGATGAAGATTGAAAAACACCGTGACAGGGGACTTCCCTGGCGGTCCAGTGGGGAGGACTCCGTGCTTCTGCTGCAGGGTACACGGGTTCAGTCCCTGGTCAGGGTACTAAGATCCCACGTGCCACGCAGCGTGGCCAAAAGTTAAAAAAATAAAATAAAAAATAAAAACAGCATGACAGATGTCTACCCTACAGAGGCCAAAAGAAAAACAAAAAATAACTGCTAACCCCTGACAGCTCATCACCTGGAATGGTCCACAGCAGATTTCTGTTCTCAGTGATATGTGTGTTCTCGCTGTAGACACATGTTCTTATGCTGGAGTCTCCAACTTTCAGATTTTTTTCTTCCTGGGGCATGCCTTTGTCTCCTAATTTTTAGGGTCCTGGATCTTTTCCTTTTGTTGGCTGCCAGGTTACAGACTTAAAAACAGGAATGCTAGTCCATTTTCTGCATCAAGAAGAACTGTTCCGGACTTCCTAGGTGGCGCAGTGGTTAAGAATCTGCTTGTCAATGCAGGGACACAGGTTCGAGCCCTGCTCTGGGAAGATTCCACATGCCGCGGAGCAACTAGTAAGTCCGTGCGCCACAACTATTGAAGCTCACGCGCCTAGAGCCCGTGCTCCACAATAAGAGAAGCCACTACAATGAGGAGCCCGTGCACCACAACGAAGAGTAGCCCCTGCTCACATCAACTAGAGAAAGCCTGTGTGCAGCAATGAAAACCAATAAATAAATTTATTCATTAACAAAAAAAAGAACTGTTCCATGATACAGTCTCTCATGAAAAATACAAAGTGTAGCTTAGGATACGTTCCCTGCAAATACGAGGTCCTGGTGGCCTGGGAGGAGTGGAGCAGGGCACAGTAGACTTCAGCGGGGCTCCCTTGCCAACGTGCGGATTTGCCAGCCAGCCTGCCCCGCGTAAATCCCGAGGGTGAGCAGGTGTGGGAACCCTGAGTTCCCTGCCCGTCGTCACCTCACCCTAAGGGAGGAGTGGGAGGCGCGTGTCTCAGGTCAGCTCCCCAGACTCTGCAGGCCCTCACCTCCCACCACCTTGCTCCCTCCTTAGATGACATAGAAAGTCCAGAAGGGCGCCTCTGCCTGGGTCCCCTCCTGGACTCAGCCGCGTGCTCCTGCCTCCTGCTTTTTGATTTCCAATCCCTTTGCTTCTTGGAGGTTCTTCTGGCTTCTTGCTTCAGCTTTGACTCAGCCATAAAGGGATCCACAATCCAAATTGCTCTTGTTTTCACCAGAAGCAGCGGCTGTGGGAGATGGCATGTCTTGTGTGACATCCGTATGAGATGTGGGTATCTGTGCAGTGACTTCTGGGGGGGTTTGTTGTTTTCGATGAATTGAGCTTGGTCGTTTTTAAATAACACCCAGTTCTTTGATTCTGGTGACTGTTGCTTCTTTATGTGATGAAACAATGAGCAGAAACTTGTGACCTGCTTACACAACCTCCTGGTTGGGCCCTCCCACCTCTGAATAGCCCCCCGCTCTCGGCAGCGTGCCAGGCAATTGTATAATTTTTGTCTTTGGGCGGAGTCCTAGCTAGACCTTCGGACACTTAGATCTTCCAATCTTCCCAGCAAATCTTCATGTGCTTCTCAAGGTAAATATGCTTTGAGGCCTCCGAGAGTGTTGCTGTTGCCACTGTGATTGATTTGCTCTGTAAAGATTTTTACTGCCTTTTGGAAATGTCAGTGAACCCGTGATGCGTGTTCCCTGGACACGGGATGCCGCCTCCCGTACGAAAGTCACCTCAGCTGAGAGAGCGGTGATTCCAGTCGGCACAGCTGTCTGTTGATAAATGCAGGAGTGTACGTTCACCTCTCCTTTCTTGGTAGCTGCTGCTTTGCTGTTGCGATTTAGCGGGTCTCATTGGTCCTCCCCCCGTGCCCTCCGCTTTGTAAACCAGGAGAAGATCCCCAGGTAGCCTGGTACGTGGGGTCAATGGTGCTGAAAGATGAGGCTGGAAATAGAAGGTGTCCCCTACCCGCCCTGATCCCAAAGCCCATGCCTGCCATGTCATACGGGGAAGGTCTTTCTAGATGAGAGAGAATAGGGTAAGGAAGAGAACACCGCGTGAGACCTCGGTCCTTTCGGGCTTCTGTTCATCACCGCGGGAAACATCCTGCCGTCCTCACCAACACTGCAGCTAAGTGGTGTCCGTTCGCTTCCCCAAGTCAGGTGTTAAGCTTTCTGCTTTTTCATCCTGATAAACTTGGAAGCCCAGAGAGCATAGTTTGCTACCCGCTGCAGCCCAACTAAATACTGGGGGACACGATTGGACCCTGTCCCAGGATTTTGAGTGCCCTCCGGGGGTGATCGGATCTCCTGTAGGAGGTGCTTGTTTGTTGGTGGAGGGTCCTCAGAGCCAAGATGACTTGCGAGCTAGTGGGTCCTGCAGAGAGACCCACTGCCCCCAAGATGCCTTGGAGGTGAGAAGTTAACAGTGACACTGGACAAGAAGGGGTCTCTGGGTGCCCCCTCCGCCCTGCCCCAGGAAAGCGTGTCGGAAGCTGTCTGTCCTGTATGTGCGGGGCTGTAGCATCGTCCTCCTCCGTGCCCCTCACTGAGGCTCCCTCCCTGCGCATTTCCTTAAAGGACCCCATCCCCCCCCCCCCCCCGCTGCCGCCAATCCCCAGACTTGGACCTTTGGTTTGAATCTTGCTGCACCTCTGCGAATGGGCAGAAGGTCATGGTGTAATCGCTCTGAGCTCCTGAGCAGCGTGGGTGAGAGTAAGCACAGGTCGACCCTCTGCACACGTACGTGGTGGAGACCAGTGCTGGCCGCTATTCTCCTGGCACGAATGGCCGTGTCTCCCTTAATCCTGGAAGTATTAGCTCTTGCCTTAGTCAGTGAAGGCCTTGACTACATACCACGGAACCAGTTACCTCCTAGACCAGAGGAAAGGGATCAACTACCTTCTCATTAACGTAGATGAGAGTTGACGGCTGCCTCCACGGGTTTTTTTTTCCCCTATGAGGTGCCCCCACCTCCACCTGGGACACCAGTGTCAACTCTTCAGCTTCTCTCTTTAGTCGCCTCTGAGCTTGGTGGGTTGATTTTCCCCCCTGCAATCAGAAAAGGCACTTTAACTAGAGAGACCAACTAAACCGGAACAACTTCCTGGCACAACGAAAGCCCCAGGCTGAGCCGCTGACCTTGACAGAGACAAGCTGTGTCCAAGGGAAGGCACAGTTTTTTCGACACTAATATCTGTATGTTTCTGTCCCTGCAGCCTTAGGAAAATCCAAAGGTACGGTATCCTCGGGTAGCGACGAGGCCACGTTCAGTCTCTGACCACTAAGTGAGCTGTGCCTTAGCGAGCTCTGCAAGGGGGTGAATGTGCGTGTCTGGTTGCTTTGGCCGATTTACTCAAAGCTGACTGTGTTCCCCTCGTTAAAATGGAATCGGGGCAGGGACCGACCAGAGGCGCGATCCGCCCTTCCCCGCTGCATAGGCCCTGCAGAGGGGGTAGCGCAGCCAGCATCCCGGGGCTGACGCGGACTCCTCGGTGGGTCCCGTGCTCTCGACCCCCAGTGACAAAAAGAAGGATGGCTGTGCAGATGTCCCCTGCTGGCCGGTGCCGTGTTCTGGTCCGAAGCTGCCCCCCGCTGTCCTGCCCGCCTCCGCCCCCCAGTGAGACCGCTCTCTGCTCTGAGGGAAGCTTGGATTCTGGGGAGCTGGTCAGGCGGGCGGTGGTCCGAAAGCCAGCGGTGCCCGGGCCGCAGGTGGGAGCCCTGCGCGGAGCTGCCGGGATGCTCGAGCGCCTCGGTCCGCGGAGCACGGCCCGCCGCTGCCTGGCTTCCCGGGTCTGGGAGGTGCTGCGGCTGCGCTGCGGGGCGCTTGGCGGGGGAGGGAGCGCGGCGCCCAGCACGCGGCTGAGCCTGGGCGTCTCTGTCCCCGGCCAGCATGGGCGTGAGGGTCATGGACACGTCGTGGGTGGCTCGAAGAGGCTCCTCGGCCGGCCGGAAGGCGTCCTGCGCCCCACCCGCCGTGCAGCCCCCCGCCCCGCCCGCCGAGCTCGCCGCGACCCTGCCGTCGCCCCTCCCGGAGCAGCCCCCCGAGGGCCCCGCGTTGCCGGCGCTGTCTCCATCCGGCCTTGGCCTCCCGCCCGGGGCGGAGCGGACCAGGTAAGCAGGTGCTGTGCCCGCCCCGGGGTGGGCTGGCCTGCAGTGCACCTGGGGGGGGGGGGTTTGCTGCACCCACGGAAAGCTTCTTGGAGTTGGTCATCCCACCCGCCCCCATTTCTAAGCACCCTGGTTTGGTGTCTGCGTCGTGCTGGCAGCCAGCAGCCACGCACAGCCGCTGGATCTTCAGGTGGAGCCCGGGCTTTCGGAGAGCGGCATGCCGCGCACACGTGTAAGGCGGCCGCTGGCTCAGGCCAGGCGAGGCAGCCGAGTCCCGGCTCCCCTTGTCCCCGCCCCGGTACAGCTTCCCTATTTTGCAATTTAGAATTTCAGTGTTTCTGTGGTCCTCTCCTCCACGTGGAGATTCGTAGGGACCATTTTACTGCTCAGATGGGTGCACGTCAGGTAAAGAACGGGGGTGCCGTGGTTGTGCTGGGCCTGGTGACCTTTGCCGCCTGCGGCAGGACCGCATGTCATTCTCGTGGAGGAAGAAAGCAGATGGGTTTTCTCAATCCAGTGCTAGTTCCGTGAACTCTTGTGGAAGGTGGCCGTTGTGTCCCCAGAGGTGAAAACTGTGATCTGAGCTGTGACGGCACACGCACGGCGTGTGGTCGTTCTTACCCAGGGGCACAGGGGGAGGAGGCCATCCCTGGCCCTTCCTTGGAAGGGACGTGGTCGGAGGAGAGTCTGGAAGTGGGGGTCGCACGAGGAGACTGCTTTGCCGTTTGTTTCTGTCTGTCCTAAAACAGCAACTCGGAGAAGCAGGAGAGCTCCTTCCCTGGAGCGGCTGTGCGTTCCAGTGTGCCCTGTGACCCCCAGGCCGCCGCTGGAGAGATTTTTGTGACTTTGGGAAGCCGAACCTCTCAACTCAGGCTTTGCATGTGCGGGTGCACACAGACACACACACACAGACACGCACACACAGACACACACACAGACACACAGAGACACATACACGCACACAGGCACACACACAGGTGCACACACAGGCACACACAGAGAGACACACGCACACACACAGAGACACAGGCACACAAATACCAACCCCCTGAGTGAAGGGATTGCAAGGTGTTTTTTTTTCTTTAATGAGTAGAAGACATTTTTGCCGAGAAATGGGGAAATGACAGTCAGAGCTGGGGAGGGCACGGGCAGTGACCGTGGATGGGGTGGTGGCCGGTGGCTCCTCCGGAGGAAGAAGGCTCGCCCGCTCTGGCCGTGGACTCGTGGGCTTCGGTCCCGTTTGAGGGGTGCAGGAAGGGGACGGGGAGTTCGGCAGAAGCAGGGGCTGTTGGCCGTGGGCCAGAGGAGGAAACGGATGAATAGGAGACTTGCTGGGATGGTCTTCTGCTGGAGAGACGGCAGAGGCCAGGAGAGGGAGCTGGCCGTGGGCGCCACACGGAGATGGGAGTGGAACCCAGGCCCTCAGTGCCCCAGGAGGGGACGGTCGCCTCCGCGGGCATCTTTGAAGGCTTTAAGAAGGGCTGAGAGAACCACACCCGCCCAGGGGAACATGTGTTCGGTTCCCGGTGCCGATGCAAAAGTGGCCTGAGTTCAGGGGCTCTCTTTTGTCCTGTGTGCTTGCGTTTCAGCACTTCTAAAAGCAAGGAACTTTCTCCAGGATCTGGGCAGAAAGGAAGTCCAGGTTCCAGCCAGGGGACATCCAGTGTGGGGACGCAGCCCGGGACACAGCCGGGTGCCAGCCTCAGCCAGCCGCCCGCGGACCAGAGCCCTCACACCCTCCGGAAAGGTACATCACCACCACCTGCCTCCGGGGCTCGGGCCAGAGAGCTGTCACAGCGCCTGGAAGCGTTTCCCTCCATTAGCACGGAGATTTAGAAACTGGTTTCCTGAAGAATTCCTGGTCTGCGCGTGAGAGCTTTAGGAAATTAGCCGACCCCCAAGAGGGCTTGTTCCTTCCTTATTCCTCGGGTTACTCATTTGAACAGTGGGCCCGGGTGGTGCTTGGGGGTGGGGGAGGGGGCAGATACAGGGCACGGCTCCCTGTCCACCAGGACCTCTGTGCAGCAGAATCATCGCCCAGGATCACGTGCCTTCAACCCTGCCAGGCTTCCCGCCACCGTTTAAAACACAGTGTGGAGTCTTTGGCAGGAGCACCCTGCCTGCGCCAGGGCCCGGCCCAGCTGCCCACCCCGGGAGGGTCTGTAGAAGGGCACACGGGCAGAATCGAGACTGTTTCTGCAGGAGGCCTGCCCTTTGATATTGCTCTAACGGAGGCCTGAGAATGTGTCCACGGGCCCGGGAGCTGCCCACGCCAGGTGTCTGCCACTGAAACCCACTGCTGGGGCCCCGTTACTCTCCCTGAAATGATTCCCAGAGCTGAGACGCACTCCGTGGTGATGCTTCATCAGTGGGGGCTGTGTGGATCATATGTCCATCAGAACCACCTTTATTGATTTTCAGCTTCTGTTGTCACGAAGTCTGTAAGGTGCCTAAATTAGCGCATTGTCTCATTTGGTCTCAGTTCAGGCCTGTCCAGCCTCTAGGGGTGGCTTTAGCTCCGGGACGTGGGACCGGGCTGTTTCTCCTTATCCTCGCACGGGGCCCCTCCCGGCCACCCTGGCTGCGGGCTCCCCTGCGAGCCCATCCTCCGAGCCCGCCCTCGCCCAGCCCTTCCGTCCTGCTCATCCCCGTTCATCCGTTTACGTCCTGCACGTGTTTGTTGAGCCTGTGACGTGTAGAGCTCCGGGGCTGTAACCGAGCAGCAGACGTGGCCTCTGCAGACAGGTAAACACGGAACTGCAGTGCAAAGGTGTTGCCCCTGGACCACCTGTGTGAGCTCAGGACACCGAGGGTCACATGGGGACTCCCTCCCAGCACAGGAGGTTGGCCAAAGTGGTGGTGGAGGGCTTTTAGCACGCCAGGGCTCTCTCCAGCACCAGCACGTTTCCCTGATAGAATGCTTTGGCCATCTCTGTTTACGCGGCTTTTAACTCTGCCTCAGCCGCGCGAGGCAGGGTGATGGGCAAGCCGCTCTTCTGTCCCGGGGGGTCGGGGCTCCTGTTCCAGGCCAGGTGGCTTCCCAAAGCCAGTGGGGCACTGGCCCTCTCGTCCTTCAGAGCACCTTGGACCCAGGCAGGGGTTTCCCAGGTGACGTTCAGCATCTCAGAGCCATCGTTTGAAAGGCACGCCGCTGCCCATGAATGACACACTGAGTTTTTGACCCCCTCAGTCTTTGGACGACGTGCCTACAGTCTTACATCATGACCTGTCCACCACGCCGAGCGTTAAATGTTGCCACAGACATCATGGCGATGTCCCTGGGGAAGACGTGTTCCAGCACTGACACCTGGAGTCTTCCCCGGGAGGAGACGCACAGAATGCCTGTGTCAGCCAGCAGGGCTGAAAAGTGGTTTTAAGTCATGATTATACGGTGTTTGACATACATGAGCCTGTGTAATTATTACAGTGCTGTGGAGGAAGTATGATTCTCCCCAGTGCATACAAGAGGTTTGAATAAAATCCCCCGGCTTGCAGCAGGTGAGACGGGATAGGAATTTGAACCCAAGTTAGCGGGACTCAGGAAAGCAGGAGCCTTACTTGTCCACCCCACGCACCATGGAGCCAGGGAGGTGCACGCGGCATCGTCGGGGTTGATGGTGTTCCGTGGGGGGGTGGGGAGGAGGGAGGAGAGTGAGGCCTCTTTGAGGGCTTGAAAGACAATTTCTTTGAGAATTGGTGCTACCCACAATCTCATAGATCAGTGATTGCTTTCTTGAGACATTTGTCTACCAAGGGATCTTCTAAATGTCAGAATTTGTCATCCTTGCCAGTTCCTTCCTGATTAAAGGCATAATGTGGTTGTCATCCTTTAGCTGAGTAAGTAAATAAAAAAGGGGGAATGAAGGCAGTGTGGAGGGGTGGGGGCAACGGTGCCCTTCGAACAAAGAATGCAGTAGGTCTGTACACATCTACACCCAGGGTTCTTGAAGGGAAAACACCTCCGGGGCAAGTCCAGAGGACTGAGGGGAGGACAGGGAAAGACAGGCAGAGCGACGGAGGCTCTGGGCCTCTGTGGCCGGGGCACTTGGTCATAGGTCACTGTTAGGGGATCCCAGAGTCATTGGGCAGGTTCAGCCCAAGGACGGTCGCTCTGTCCAGGGTCCGCTGTCCCAAGCCGATCTCTACCCGTCCGCTCCTGGACTCTGCCTCCCCGACGTCCCCCTCCTCAGAGCCACCCGTGATGCGCGCACCACTTTGAGGCGATGGGAGGACACTGCCTGGAGATGGGACGTGTGTTCCCGCGTTTGGGTGGGGTGTCTGTGTGTGGATCACAGCTGGAATCCAAAGGAGAGGAGGAGAAATTAGTGAACAGATGGGTGGATATGAAAACTTGCAGTTCTAGGTGAATTTTAAAAAATGGTGTTGGCTGCTCTCAGGGTGGCCGGAGCTGGGGGTGGGGGCGGCGAGGGGTGGGCGGCTGGGAAGGGCGTGCCAACCGCCACACGCGTGGTGAGTGTCACTTAACCACCCTGTGTGCTGTGTTTCCTCTTTCAGTTTCCAAGAAGCTGGCCCCCATCCCGCCCAAGGTCCCCTTCGGCCAGCCGGGGTCCCTGCCTGAGCCGCCTGCCGCCGGCCAGCCGTCCCCGCTCAGCCTCTCCCCGACGCCCCCCAGCACGCCGTCACCCTACGGACTGAGCTACCCGCCGGGGTGCTCCCTGGCCTCGGGCCAGCTCTCCCCGGCGGCCGCCGTGCCCCCGCTGGCCTCCCCCTCCGGCTTCACGGGCGCCCTGAGCAAGTCTCGGCCCACCCCGAAGCCCCGGCAGAGGCCCACCCTGCCGCCGCCCCAGCCGCCCACCGTCAGCCTCGCGGCCTCCAGCCCACTGTCCGCTGAGCATCCCGTGCTGGACGGCATGTCCCCCGGCGAGAGCATGTCCACAGGTAACCGCCGCGCGCGCCGCATCTCCGGGAGCCCTGGGGGCCTCCGCAGGGGGATGGACGCTGTTGGCCAGCGAGGGCCGTGCCGGCACCACGCGTGGCATCCGGGGTGGTCTCCTTGAAAGCCCCCGTGAGGCTGTGGGAAGCCCTGGCCAGTTGTCCTGCGGGGAGGGGCTTCCCTAGGGGATTTCTCCCAACTGAACACCCGCCAGCCCTGGGGTTCTGACGCTGCCCTTCCTTCGGGGGCTGAGCACCCTGCGTCCGTGGGGGCAGGGGACTGGCTGTGACAGCGGCACAGCTGGCACCCGGGCACCGCTGAGGCCGGAGGCTTTCCTGGGTGCAGCCCCGCACCCACACGGCTGCCAGTCCTCACCGTGAGAACAGAGGCTGAGAACCAAAGACATCTTTTCCCTAGTCACTAAGCCTTGTTAGAAAAATGGTTTTTTAGCACAATGTGTTTAGAGAGGGGTCCCTTTCAGAGAAGATGTGTGGCCCCTGGTTCTGGAGCTGCTGATTGGAGACGCCCACGGCAACTAAATTTGGTTTTGCTTTAAAGTCAAAGACAGAGCTGTTTTCCTCCAGGAAAACGTATGGGCATAACACACACACATCACACAGATACATGCACGCAGGCACATGCACGCCACGTATGCACACACCACGTACACACATACCACACATACACACACCACGTATATACACACCACGTACACACACACCATGTATATACACCACACGTACACACGCCACATACACACACCACATACGCACACACCACGTACACACACACCACGTATATACCACACATACATGCACCACGTATACACACACCACATACACACACCATGTATATACACACCACGTATACACACGCACCACGTACACACAGATCACACATACACCACACATACACATACCACATATACACACACCACACACACACCCCACATATATACATGTACACGCACCACGTATACACACACCATGTATATACACACCACACATACACCACGTATACACACACACCACACACACCCACCACATATATACATGTACACACACCGCGTATACACACGCACCACGTACACACAGACCACACATACACCACACATACACATACCACATATACACACACCACACACACACCCCACATATATACATGTACACGCACCACGTATACACACACCATGTATATACACACCACACATACACCACGTATACACACACACCACACACACCCACCACATATATACATGTACACACACCACGTATACACACACCATATACATACACCACACACACACACACACAGGTACATGCACGCAAGCACCCTCGCACCACGTATACACACACCACACACACACACCACATATACATACCATATACACACAAACTGTATACAAGCACAGCTGCCTCCACACACAGACACACTTGAGAGAACACCTTGGCCCCGGGTCCCACGTGCACTGGCACTGCTCACAGGTTGTGCTTTCGTCCCCACGCCCTCCTGGAGCGATGTTTGCCACGATCAGGTGGAAGGTGAGCCTGTGCGCTCAGCGCCTAGCTGCCTGGGAAGGGGCACCCCTGGCGTGCGTGTTCGTGGTAGGGCAGACGTGAGTGTTGTGGGGAGCAGCCGTCTGGGGCCTCGGCTGCTTTATCTTCTCTGTGATTACTGGTGAAGGTCCAGCTGCTCTGTCCACCCCGAGGCTTATAAAACATGAAGGAAGGTCCTCCCTGCAGAACCAGAGTGGGCTTCGCTTCCTGCCAGGGGTTCTAGAAGAGCCCTTGATGGATGGGAGGGGGCCCAGACCTCTGCCCTGGGGAGGGATCTGGATGAGGGGTGAGGTCCGCTTCCCTTTTGTCTGGTTCAGAGCTGCGGCCCTTTAGTGGTCCTCCTGTGCCCCATCTGACCTGTCCCGATGTCCTCTGGCGGTGGTAGGCTGGCCCACCATCCTGCGGGGTGGGGGTCTGGGCGGCATGGCCAGTGGTCTGCTGTGGCCCGTCTGACTGTGATGCTGTGCGTGGCCGGTGGTCTGCTGCGGGCCGTCTGACTGTGATGCTGTGTGTGGCCGGTGGTCTGCTGTGGCCCGTCTGACTGTGATGCCGTGCGTGGCCGGTGGTCTGCTGTGGCCCGTCTGTGATGCTGGGTGTGGCCGGTGGTCTGCTGTGGCCTGTCCGACTGTGATGCTGGGCGTGGCCGGTGGTCTGCAGTGGCCCATCTGTGATGCTGTGCGTGGCCGGTGGTCTGCTGTGGCCCGTCTGACTGTGATGCTGTGCGTGGCCGGTGGTCTGCTGTGGCCCGTCTGACTGTGATGCTGGGCGTGGCCGGTGGTCTGCTGTGGCCCATCTGTGATGCTGGGCGTGGCCGGTGGTCTGCTGTGTCCCATCTGACTGATGCTGGGTGTGCTTGGTGGTCTGCTGTGGCCTGACTGAGCGGCGTGGCCTGTGGTCTGCTGTGGCCCGTCTGACTGTGATACTGGGTGTGGTCTGTGTCCCGTTCCCGTCTCATTGTATTTATTCCTTTCTCCGAATCCTGTCGCTGTGTTCTCGCAGCCGTGTGACACGGGGGACGCGGTTGTGGATACGTGAGGGGGATTTCAGGGTAAGCGGCCCCGGCCTCGCCCCTCCGCTCGCAGCCAGGCCGCAGCCCCGTGCTCTGCATGCGCCCCGACCCGCACGGCAGCCTCCCGCAGGCTTGGGGTCACTGGCCTCCTCCTTTCTCTTCTCAGGAGGAGGTGGGGGAGAAGCCGGCCTCGCTCACCTCCCCCGCCTTCTCCCTCCGGAGTCACCTCATCCCAGCTGCTCCCCCCGGCCACTTGGGTTTCCAGTGAGGGGGTGACAACCCTGTCCTTCATCCCATGTGCCTTTGTGTCACTGGATGGCCTGCTGAAGACATGTGCCCAGTGTCGGGGAGATGCACATGCACCCCTGGTTCCGGGCAGGGCCTCGGAGAGGACCCGCCGGGTGCGGCGGGCACACCCTCCAGCGCAGGGCCCAGAGCCTGTGCTCCGGCCGTGATGCTTGGCAGGTCCTGAAGAATCCATAGTGCTCGTTCTGGAATTTATCCTGAGCTCATTTTTACCCCAGTGTATGGGGCCAGCCAGGGCCTTTCTGTCCACCTCAATGACATACTTTGAGAGCCTTTATACCAGTTTCTGCTTGGTCTCCTCCTCCTGTAGAGAGCAGATGCTCAAGAGGAAAACCGAGGCAAGAGCAGGGAGGAAGCCGGAGGAAGCAGGTATCTTGGCTGCAGTCAGAAAGGGGCGACCAGAAGTAAAGCAGAGGGGTCCCCCCCAGTGCCCCCAGGAGAGCTGCTGAGCTGTGGTCCTGCAGACTTCTGACAGCACAGCTCCAGGGCATCCAGCGCCCACTCGGGCCCCACGACCGGCCCTCCTGGCGTCTCTGACGCAGGGACAGGCCTCCCCTTTCCCGGTGGTCGGTGGCGGGGGGGGGCTTCTTTCCCCCCACGCCCCGCCATCCACTCAGGCATCTGAGGGGACAGGCAGGTGGCGGCTGGGCAGCTCTCCTTGGGGCTGCACATCCTTTACCTGCAGGCAGGTTCCCGCCTGTATTAGCCAGGGACTGCTCGGGCCCAGGCAGGGCAGGAAACACCCAGGGTTACGCTCCCCCTGGCTACAGAGATGGCACTTCGACCTCAAGCCGTAGGGCTTGTGGCTCCCCGCACGGGCCAGGCCCGCAGTGGGGCCCCGGCAGGCGGGCCGGGGCGCGAGGAGGAGCAAGGCCAGGCCGCAGCCCCCAGGCCCCGCCGGGTCGGGCAGGGGGTCTGTGTGGGGGTCGGGGAGAGAGAGGGACCTTTGTCCCAGAGCTTCCATGTTTGTGTTGTCTTTGAGGACAGTGTGCAAACGTCTGTCTGTCCACTTGCCGTGGTCTTCCTTTGGCGGCACGTTTGTTTTACAAAAGCACGCGGCGCCCCCCGTGCGCGGCGCAGGGCCGCCCCCCGGTCCAGGTGCGCGTTCTCCGCCCTCCGGCCCGGCACGGCGAGGCCGAGTGAGGCCACAGGTCGAGCAGTCCTGGAGGGGGAGCAGGCCGAGCAGGGCCTGCCAGGGTCCCCTTAGCCCCCTGCGGCCCCCGGGCGGGCGGGACCGGCTGTCTGGCGGCCGCCCCTCCGGGCCCCGCAGCCCAGCCGGCACTGAGCCACCGTCCCTCAGGGACCCTGTCTCTCACGTCTCCCAGCAGGTGACCTTTCAGCGCCCCCAGTGGGGGTGTAACTGGAGGGGAGCGGCTTCCCTAGGGCTGGGGTGGGGGGCGGGGGGCGCCCCGTACTGCTGGCGCCCCGAGGGGGACCGTCCTGCCTGCCCCAGCCGCCCCAGAGGTACCCGTTGTGGTCTTGAGCGAGGCCGTCTCAGGACCCCCCCACTTGCTCACGGACCTGGGAGAAGGCTGTTTCCCCAGCCTGTAACCCGATCCCCGCAGACTTTAGGGACCTAATGCCGCCCTGAAATCCCCCAAAAGGTGTCACTGAGACCCGGCCAGAAGCCTCCTTTTTATGGAGGCTCAGGCTCGAGGGTGTAGGTGTCACGGGGCCGGGGGAGCCGGCCCGCGGGTCTGAGGCACAGGGCGGGGGTCTCTGGAGGGCGGCCCCGCCCCCGCGAGAGGATGCTTCCGCGGCCCCCGGACGCGCCGGCCCTCCCGTGCCGCAGCCCCGCTCAGGTCCCCTTCTCTGCCGCCTTCCAGATCTGGTCCACCTCGACGTCCCCTCCATCCACGTGGAGCTGGGCGCGGCGCTGCGCCTCGGGCCGCTGGAGCACGCGCGGCGGCCCTCGGTGGACGTGAAGCGGGAGGAGGAGGAGGAGTCGGAGAGCACGGCGCTCTGAGCGGCCGCGGCGGGATGCGCCCACCGCCCCCAGGGCCGCTGCGCCAGGGCCGCCGCGAGGCCGCAGCTCTGCAGCTCTGCGGACAGCCGCCCGGCGGGCGGCGGCGCGGGTTTGGTGCGTTCCTCCGGGTGGTGACTCTGGCCTTTTGTTTGATCTCTGCCTTTTGACTTTGTGCCTATTTGGATCCACGTTCGGCCTCCACGCCAAGCGACCGCCCTCCCCCCTCAAGGGCTTGTGTCTCAGAACCGTCCTCTGCAGGCTGGGGTGAGGAGGGCCCAGCGGCCGGTCGGCCCCGGGGCTGCCTGTCACCTGTGCCGGCAGCCACGGCGAGTCCTGCGCGGTCGGCCTGATGGTACAGAGCGGGGGCGGGGTGAGGGCGTCTCACTCCCAGGAGCCCTGGCCGGCCTGCTGCTTCCCAGGGGAGGGCCGGCCAGGGCGAACCTTCATCGGCGGGCGCTAAAGCAAATAGCTAAACACGAAATTCAAGTTTTACTGCTCCACGCTGGGGAATGAAGCTCCCTTTACTATCTCATGGTTTTTCTATTTCTGAATTTAAAGAATGACCTTGGGCATGTCTGGGGGGCCCGAGGGTCGCTCCCCAGGCCCCCCTCCCGGGGCACCCAGCGCACTCAGACGCGGGGTCGCCTCTTCCTGGTGGTCACACGTGAGTAGCAATAATCCTGTTACCCAGAGCGCAAGGGGAAGCTGGCCCGCGGAGATCCCCTCCCCCCTCGGGGAGGAGACCGGGGCAGCCTGGCCACAGCTGGGACGGAAGGCGTGAGAAACAAGATCCGGGTCATGCATGCAAAGCCCAACCTTACAGTTTTATCCTTTTAAAATAGACATACCTATACAGGATATAATATTTGTATATATGAAATCTATATTTGTTTAATTTGAGCCATTCAATCTAAACCCGTGTACAGGTGTACAATGAGAAATTTAAATGCTTTAGTTATTTTTCCCAACAAAGTGTAAAATAGCCCTCCGACGGGCGGGATTTGCAAACTTTTGACGTTAACGGCTTTGCTCGCATCCTGGCAGGGCAGCTCAGTACCCAATTTGTACCGGAGCCCGGGGGTTGAAAGTTACCTTTAAATACATGTACAAATAGTTGTCAAAAGTAATGTTATTAAAATAGATTTATTATCCCTGAGCGTGGCCTGTCTTCTTGTTTTAATAACAAGCTCGTGGGGACACGGGAGTTGACGCAGGGCACTGCCACAGGGAGGACCCTGAGGGCACGGCGAGTCCTCGGTCTCTCAGCTGCTGCTCTGTTCTGCGAGGGAAGCGTGTGCCAATCCGAGAGGCTTCTGTGAAACTCGCGCACTTTTCAAACACTAACCTCAGCCGTGCTCATCCCCAAACAGAGGGCACCGGAGCGGCCCCACGCGGTGTTTCTCAGCCCTGTAGGACGGTGACTCTCGCTTTCATTACGGGGCAAGAGCCAGCGGCCTGCCTCCGCCTTCCCCGGAGCCGCTGCACAGGCCGGCCCAGCTGCCACGGCTCAGTGTGCACGGCTTGACGTCTGCCACAAACCAGGACGCGGAGGGGTGGGGGCTCCCGGGGACGGGCTCCACAGGTCCCCGCTGCGATCAAGCTCCTCCTGGGTACCCGGCAGCGCGGAGACGGCACCGGGACGAAGCACCGGGGTTCGGAACGCGCCCTTCGCCGTGCCTGGAGCTTGGCCCCCGTCCACAGCCCAGCGCTCCCGGGACCCGGCTGCCTGGGCACAGAGGGGGCGGCGTGGCCGCAGCAAGGTGGAGCGCCGCCGGCAGCCGCTCTGCAGCCCCCGCGTGCCCCCGGGCACCGCGCAGCTACTGAGCCCTGACCTTCTTGCTCTGCGGGCTCGGGGGCTGCTCGGCGGGGGCCCGTTTCCGCAGGGGCTCGGCCTCCTCCCCGGCGAGCAGGGCCGCCCGCACCTGCCGCAGCTCCCGCCGCTCCCGCCGCTCCTCCATCTCCTCCAGGTCCCCGGCGAACAGGGCCTTCAGCGGCGCCATGAGCTTGGGCACCGTCGGGAGGTCCCCCAGGCTGACCTGCAACAAGGACGAGGCCAGGGTGAGGCCGCCCCGGCTCCCGGGCACCGGCCACACCCTCCTCGGCAGACGCAGCCAGACAGGCCCCGCCTGAGCGCTCGCAGGGAGAACACCGCCTCCCAGGCCTGTGCGGAGGCTCACGTGATGTCACTGTGGGGACCGACTGGGCCTCCGAAAGGCTCTCAGTGCCTCGTGGCCAGAGGCCGGCCATCGCACGGGGAGGGGGGCGTCTCTGCCTGGCCCCGCCCGCCCAGGAAGGCCACGCACCTTCATGTGGTCGAAGGCGATGCCGACTTTCTCGTTGAAGTCGGGGCTGAAGAGCGGGACCTTGGCGTAGCGCTGGCTGAAGTGGTTCAGCATCACGAAGTGCGCGTTCATCCGCATCCCTACGCCGATGGCCTGGGAGGTGGTGCTGCGGCGACAGGTGCGCGAGGCTGAAGGCGGAGCCGCGCAGACCCCGCCCAGGTCCAGGGCCACAAGCCCTCCCAGAGCCCGTCTTCCCACCTCCCCCAAGCAGCGCGGGCTCTGTGCTGTCAGACCTCCCGCCAGCGAGGGCCTCTGAGGAAAGCAGGGGCTTCCTACTTGGGGCAACACAGCGCCCCCTTAAACAGCCCTAGATCTGCCCCCTCCCCGGCTTCAGCTTTTCCACGCATTTCCAGTTCTTTCCTGAGCCGCGCCTCCCCCCCAACCTTGCCTACTCGGCTCTGCAGAAGTAAAGGTGGAGGCGCAGGAGACAACTGCCCGGGGTCAGGGGCCCCCAGGGCCCTTGGCGGGAAGCAGGCTGGCCCAGCACCACCCGGGGGGAGCGGGAGGGCCCGGGGGACGTGGGCGCAGGGGCTCCGCTACCTGTGTGTCTTCTCCAAGGCTTCCTCTTCCAGACCATCCTCCAAAGTGGCCTCGTGGATCAGGAGAGTGGCATCCTTCCCTAGAGAAGCAGCACTCGGCCTGGGGTCGCCACAGCACGCGCCCCCCGGACCTGGGATGGCCACCAGAGGTCGTCGGGGGGACCAGAGGTGACTGCCCCTACTCACCCATCTGGACCAGAGCCTCGCAGGGCATGGTGTCCCCCGAATAGACCACTTTCCAGCCGGACGTGTGGACCAGCGCACAGCCGAAGGCGTGCTTGCAGTGCCGGACCAGGCAGGTCTGAAACTGCGGGAGCAGGTGATGGGCTCGCGGCCAGGCTACCGCCTCGCCCCCGCGGCACACGCTCCTGTCCCCCAGCTGCCCTCCCACGCCCGGGCCCTTGCCTACCTCCTCCAAGCCACAGGTTTCCAGCAGCAAACTAATCAGCCTTCCCACTTCGGGGCTGGAGACCTCAGCTCCCTTCTGAAGGCATTTAGCAGGAATGATACTGTGAGAAGATAAATCATTTACAAAACAAACGTTTAACTGAAAGTGCAAGTCGCTGACTGGAAAGGTCCCCAAAGTCACTTATAAACAAACACAATGTAATTCCATCCCTAAGACCGGGAGCGAGGGCGCTCAGCCCGGGAACTGTTTCTCGGAGAAGTGCTCGCAAAGATCTAGCAAAGGGGACAGAAGTGACGTCGGCCGAGGACAAACGCGTCACAGCCAAGGAACGCGTGCAGGTGGGGCCCCCCGCCTCCGGCCTCCGCCCGCGATCTACGCCGCCGCGCCCGCTCACCTGACGTGGTGCAGCAGCGCCTGGCACTGGGTGTGGTACTGCTGCAGCCAGGCCCGGAGCTGGGTGGGGGCCACCACGAGCAGGGGGTGGCACGGCTTCCCCAGCGACGCCTGGAGGGGGGAGAGGAGAGCGCCGAGCACACGGCGGACGTGTCAGGGAGAACGGGCCGGGGCGGCAGGAGGCGTGCGTAGGTGTGCGTGCGCGCGCCGACTCACCAGAGCGCGCGCTCTCTGCAGCAAGATGTTCAACAAGCCCTGGGAAAGAGAAGGGGACAGATCAGCCACGTCCAAACCCCAGGGTCCCCTGCCCTCCGTCAGCCGCGTGGCGAGGGGACCACCTGCGGCCACGGGCTACACGTGCCACCGGGCTTTCGCACGCGCCCAGGGCCCGGTGGGAGTGCGAGGCCGGAGGAGGAAAAGGAAGTGGTCCGCTCACCGTGTGGTGGTCCGCGTGCAAGTGGGACACGAACACGGCGGCCAGGGTGCCCAGGACCCGGTCCACATCGTCCCCGTAGTGGCGGCACAGCTGCCCGAAGGTGCCCTCCCCGCAGTCCAGCAGCAGGGACGTGTCGGAGCTGTGGGAGGAGGCGACGGGTTTATTCGGGGAGGAGAGCAGGGCGCACCCGGGTGCCCGTCTCCCAGGACCGCTCAGCTCCTCCCAGAGGAGCTACGGTCAAGGTGAAGGTGGTCTCGCACATCCATCCTGGTGACACACGACACTGTCCCGATGCTCGGTGATGTGCACAGAGCAAACCTGGGGCTGCACAGATGCCGGACACCTGAGAGGGTGTCTGCGGCAGGCAAGAGTGAGGACGCCCAGTCCTTAGGAGACCCGACTGAGCTGGAAGGAACGTGGCCGCAGCCGCAGCGGCTCCAGGGCGCCGTGCTCACTCCTAAGAGCCCTGAATGCTCTGGGTGACCAGACACTGTAGACGTGCATCCGGGCCCAAGTGGACGTGTCCACCCTTACAGCCCATCTCAGAAGCTCTGCTCCCAGGACAGAAAGCCGGTCTCCTTCACACCTTCGAATTCCTCCTCCAGGAGCAGCCCTGACATGGGGAGGGCTGCCCCTGCTTCCAGAGAGGCGCCTCTGAGATGTTCCTTTGGGGACCTCGGGTGGGGACGTGGCCCGGGGACAATGGCTGCACCAGCATCCTCAGCAAAAAGCCAGGGCTGCTTTATAGAAGCTTCTCTGTCACCAGAGAAACACACCCAGATCTGTGCGCTTCTACGTCAGGGCGCATCTCACAACCGCCGTGTACATTTAACACGCTATTCTGTTGTCTGCCCTCCGCCACGAGTGCCAGGTGACAAAGCACAACTTAAAAACGAGCCTGGCTTCCTGCAGACGCCCAGGCACGAGCTCCAGTTCACGGCGGCCCTGGGCGCTGTCCCTGCGGATACTACCAGGGAAACCCCGGAGGTGCCACTGAAAGCATCCTACCGAGGGCTGCACACAAAACACACGCGGAGGCCCGGAGCCACTCGGCCGCCCAGCGGCACCAGGGAGGGGCATGGGACGGAAAGGCAGACGCCAGTCCCGGCCCAGGGCGCGTTCACAGGAGGCACGTGCAAGTCACCGAGGCCATAAAAGCCCCCCCCGGGGCCCCCTGCCAGCCAGCCTGGGGGAAGCCCTGCGCGCCCGGGCTCGCACCTGACGTTGAGCAGCGCGGCACTGACGTTCCGGAGCTTCATGGGGATAGCGGACCCCGTCCCGAGGAAGACCACCTCCGGGTACCGGCTGCTTGCGTCTGTACGACACACGTCCGAGGTCACCGCTTTGCGCCGGAGGGGAGCCCCACGTCCCGGGAGGGCCGGGTCTGACCTCCTGACACACGGGCCTGGCGGGGGGCTGCCCGGGGAGGGCACAGGGTCCACAGCCCTTCCTCCCCGGGGCCGCTCTGAGCCTCAGGGAACACGGGGCACCTTGCGTGCTGCGAAGCAGCGTCCACCTCCCGGCCGGGGCCCACCCGGCCCAGGTGCTGCCGCGCTGGGGGCGCTCGGAGGGCCGGCCCCCGCAAGGACGAGGCAGGGCCCTGCACGGCCTCCAGCCCCGGGGGCACGTCCGCCAGCGCGACCTACACGGGCCTCGCATGACGTGCCAGCCAGAAGCCCGCTCTCAGCCCGCGGCACGTGCGCCCGGGAGGTCGTCCTCCCGCACCCGCGCCAGCCTTGCTTCTCGCCCGCATCCGCGAGTTGCAACCGCCCTGGGAGAAGCGGCTACAGGCAAGAGCTCACAGGGTTCCCCGATCAGCTCCTCCCGTCGGGGCGGGGAGAGCCCCAGAGCCGCCACCACCGCCGCTCGGCGTGGCCTCGTCAGGACAGCCTGGGCGCCTGGGCGCCGTCGCCTGACCTCCGACCTGACGGGTCGGGGTGGGGCTGGCACTGGTGGTTTTAAACAGAGGCCAGGGCAGCACTGGCTTAAACGCGGGGGCTGCGTGGCGCCACGCTGCCCCTCTGGTCGGTGCTGTGCGAGCAGCTGCAGGAGGGCACCCGGTCTAGCTCACCCGGGGCAGGGCCGCCCTGTGCCGTCCTCCTGTACTCCTGCACGCTCTCCTGGAAATGGGGGAGCTCCAGGGCCTCTGCAATAAATTCCTCAGGGTCACAGGTCACGATGGCATCCCTGCAAGAAGGCGGCGTCTCAGGGGACCAGAGGGGGCGTGTGGCCCTGAGCGAACACCCTGACGTCCAGGACCAATCCCTGGGGACCCTCTGCAGAAAGTGCTTTCAAACCTAAGTGCCTGGGGCAGCTCCGCCCTCCCGCCGGGTAGACCCTTCCCCAGCTCGGTGGGTCTCACAGCTGCGGCTCCTCAGAAGCTCTCCGCTCAAAGCCTGGCGGGACACCCCCAACCCTGCTGACATCCGGGGCAGGGATGGTGGGCGTGCCCTGCGCAGCCTCCCCAACCTCTACTCACTAGACCCACTAGCATCGGGCATGCCCTGGGGGCCGGGGCGGGGGGCTCTGAACGTGCCCCAACTCTTCACTGTCCAGCAGTGGTCCAGAAGGTGGGCTGCCCTGACACAGCAGCGTGGCCTGCCAGGACACTTCACACCACGGGAGACTCAGATTTCATAAACTAAAGACGCAGGGCAGTAAGCACCTCTCACGTGCCTGGCTGGAGTGTCAGCCGGCAGCGTCTTTCTGGATGGCACCTTCCGTTCACCAGGTGCCCAGGCAGTGCCCCCCCCCCCCCGATCCAGGAACACCCCCACCCTCTGAGACAGGGCTCTCCCCAAGGACTTTTACATAAAGCACTTGTTTCATTAGCACAGAAGCCTGGAAATGCCTCTGATGAACAAGCACTGTATCTGGATATGGTGACAGCCTCGTTACCAAGACGCTACCGTGATTCGGGAAGAGACCGGCATCGCGTAGGGCCCTAAACCCACGGTGTACACCTGTATTTTAACATCCCACATATTCAAAGTTAGGAAAACACAAAACGTTCAGTTGTTATTTCAGGGGGACGGGAGCACAGGTGACTGGCTTTCCTGCTCTGATGCAGAGGCCTCGCGGCCGCAGAGCCTGAGACACTGAGCACCCGGCCCTTCCCAGAGACAGCCTGACCCCGCCCCCACCCGGGACCACACCGACCTCTGCCACTCTCGCCGGGGCCGGAGCTGGTACTTGAGGAGACACTGGCCACGGACGATGGGCACGTGGGAGGTGGCGCCTCCATCCTGCAAGAGGCAGAGAGAGACGGAGCACAGTCTGTGGGGGACAGCGGGGGGGGGGGGGGGGGGGGAGGGCCACCAGGGACTGGGCTGCACCACTACCTGTGGGCGGAGGCTGGCGAGCGGGGGGAAGATGCCGGGGTGGATGAGGCCCAGCTGCGTCTGAGTCTTGTGGCTGCGGAGGTTGTGGACCGACTCGCAATTCTCGTTCAGGACCAGGTGCTGGGTGTCGGGCCCAAACCTAAGACGGACGGACGGACGGACAGCTGTCACGGTGGCCTTCTAGGAACACTCTGGCCCACGGGCGGCACTGGGGACAGGGAGGTCATGTACGGCCGAGTGTTCGAGTGTGAGTGACCCATCCACAGCGGTCACCCTAAGAGGCCAGACACAGCCCCGCTCCTGCTCTCAGAGCCCAGCATCTCTGCAAAGTCAGGGCCTCTGGCCATGTGGGAAGGAACACCGGGGCATCCAGAGACAGGGCTGGGGGCCTGAGAGCATAAGGGAGCACGGCGGCGGGGAGAAGAAAACAGTGCTGGACGTCAGCCCCCAGACCCCGAGGAGCAGAGGACCAGGGCGCCCAGGAGGAGGGCGGCGTCACCACACGCCCAGTCCAACCCCAGCAAGCGCTTCTGCCCAGAGCCTGGGCCCCACCCTGCCGGTCACTGCATGTGGGTGTCGGCAGGATCAGGGAAAGGGAAGCGTGCTTACACGAAACAGAAGCTGCGACTCTGTCCTCCCAAGTCCCTTCTTTAGGAAACACGCAGGGGATCAGCAGCAGAGACGGGATGTGTCCCGTGCTCAGGGCAGGGAGGGCGCAGACGGGGAGGAAACCAGCCCCAGGCAGGCGGACACGTGCAGACACGCGCACCCACGGCGCCCCTTGCAGGCACGGTCTTCCCAGCGTGGACGCCCCTGGAATCCAGGGAGGGTGGGAACCCCAGGGAGTGATCAGGCGGGGAGCAGGTGGAAACGCGGCTGGCGCGCGCGGGGCTCCTACCTCTCCATCCACTGCTGGTACCTGCCGTCCAGGAGCACGTGCTCCGGGGCCACGTGGACCACCAGGGCCACAGGGGCTTCGGCCTTTTCTTGGAAACTGGGAGGAAGGAAGCACAGGGGGGCTCCGCTGGGTCAAGTGATCAAAGTCGGGACACACGGATCCAGGGCCGAGCTGGCTGTCCCGAGCCGTGTCGGCTCTCCCCTCTCCGCCCGGACACCCCTCCGTACCTCCGGAAGGCGGCGTTCTCACAGAGGGGCTGAATGAATCCTTCGTCTGGACATTCCACCACGACGAAAGCCATCCCGGGGTCCGGGGGGGTGCAGATCTCTTCAGGCAGAATCTGTGAAGTCACTGAGGTCAAGGTGTGCTCCCAGGACAGGCGCTCAAGTCGCCTGCTAACACCGCATCACCCCCAGAGCAGCGCCGATGGACATGAGATCACCACCTGCGCCCTTCCCGCCCGCTCTGCTGACGCCAGCCCGGCGGCCACCGGCGGGCAGAGGGCACCTCACACCTGGAGTGGGCAGCCCGGGGGGCGCGCACGGTTCTCTCAGGTCGTGTGCTCCCAACGTCCTTACATAATTCCCTGGGGCCACGCACCCGCATTCCACCCTTACAGGGTCCGCCCCGAGCTCAAGTACGAGGGAGAGCATCCGTCCTATTAGGAGCACCCCCATCCTAGAGACAACCTCCAGGAACGCCCGCGCTGATGCACAGGACGAGCCTAGATGGCAGACCCCATCTGACTGCTTAGCCGAGTGACGAAGCCCAGGCCGTCCTCTCCCCTCACAGGCGGCATCCGGGCCCTGCCTGTCACTGCTGAGACGGCGGCAACGGGGCACCTCACCTCTCTTCCTTCGAAAGTGATGCTTTTCCCGTCCTTGACGGCGGCGATGATGGGAGCAATGGCGGCTGTTCCGCTGAAACGAGAGGCGCGGCCTGGGTGAGGCGGGGCTGGGGGAGTACCGTGCGCCCGGGGGGCCCCGGCCGTCCCGCCACTCACACTGGGAGGCCCAGCTCCTTCGCTTTGAGTACCAAGAAGTTCCCCTTCTTCACGTGGAGCTGTAAGGAAGAGAACTCCGTGTAATTCCAGAGACCGATGAAGCAGCTTGGTTCTCATGATGCGTTTTGAAGTCACTTAGTTCAGCACTAAAAGCTGAAGGGTTTAAACCTGAGGTGCTTTACTTCCCACCACTCACTCCATGCACACGTAATAAAACGAGTCCATTTCCATGTCGAATAAGACATGTCCTGCAAGTACCTGGAGGAGAAAAGGCTGTTGCTTTAGCATCCTGTGCTGGTCAAGTAACGGCCAAAGGAGCGTTACCAGAACACGTTACACAGACACGACCACGTACCCACCGTGTGACACGGCATTCCAGGGACAGGGACAGGGTAACAGACTGTGGATGGTTTTTCTCCTCTACTTTTCATGTATTTGGCAAAACTGTGCTGTTGCTTTTATAGCAGAGAAAAGTTACAATAAAAAATTCCTAGTGTTCTTGTACTATGTTGAATGAGAAAAAAATCCCAGCACAAAACCTCATAATCAATCTGTACTTAAAAACTCATGTCCTGACGTTTTAGAGATCCACATTTCACACCTAATAACAGGAAAACGTTAGAAATGGCATAAATGTTAAGTCTTTCAGGGTTGACTTACATTTGCATTTCAATTTCTTCCTGTAGGTCTTTGTAAACTACCTGCCTTTGCTTTTAGCTTCCTGAGTTAGGGAGCTACTCTTAGGGACACGTCTCCAGTTTGGATCCAAAAGCCTTATTAGGATTCTAGGAGTTTCTACCTTGGAACCTGCAGGAATGAAGGCAGCTCAACGTGTGCATGTAGGACAGAGATGACAGAACTTGGAGGACACCTTCAGGTGACGAGGTTAACAAGCGCCATGGTGCCCACAGGCCCAGGTGAAACTGGATGGAACATTTCTAGTGTTGAACAGGGAGGTCCGGCCTCAGGCAGGCAAAACCCGTGCTTCCACTACAAGCTGAGCTCAACCCATGCAGACAGCTGTTCCCATCTGAGAACAGGGCCCACGGCAGCAGACGGCTGTCCAAAGCCCAGGCTCCTATCAGACGAGAGCTTCTCAGACCCTCACGCCCCGGAGCCTGTTCTCTCCCACCTCCCAGAGCTTGAACTGGCTTTGCTTTACCGCCTTCTGAACCCTCCGCCTACAGGCAGCAAACTGTCAGAAGAGCAAAGGGGCTGCAGACGACCCGTGAGAGCAGCGCGCAGCAGCAGCAACACGAGGGAGGAGAGAGGCTTGGCGGGGCTCCCAGGACAGCGGCCCCCAGACAGCACCCCGAGCACGCAGCGCACCCTCTGCTCGACACCACCTGTTCAGGAAGCCTCAGTGCAGCGCCACTCGCGAGATCACTGTGTAACCGCTCTAAAACATGACGCTGCTGCCTAGAAATTCAGGCACACAGAATTAAATTTAAAGAAAAGAAAAAGAAAAAAGCAACCAAAAGAGTGTGGGGCAGGAGGAAGTGCTGCCGCCTGGGGCCGTTTCCCGAAACAACACCTGTGAGCCCGCCGTGATGGGCACTGAATAGTCACGGGCCTGCGGGGCTGTGAAGACAACACCCCTGCCCTCAAGACGTGTTCAAAAGAGGGCGGACCTTCTAGAAACCAATCTCCAGAGGCACCTCCTCCTCCCCGTTTACAAAAACCCCACGTATCGGCATCCTGAAGTACCAGACAAATGCCGATCAAACCTACAAGGAGGGATCACCTCACAGGGCCAGGAGGGCCACTGTGAAAAAGGCGACCAAGCCAGAAAGGCTGGAGAGGGTGTGGAGAAAAGGCAGCCCCCTACACCGGGGGTGGGCATGTAGACGGGTAACAGCCACCGTGGAGAACGGTGTGGAGGCTCCTTAAACCATGAAAACGAGAATGAAGTCAGGACACTCTCAAGCACCAGAATTATTCGCAGAAATAAACTCCGAATCGATGAAAGAGCTCAACGTAGGGACGGACACCCTGAACTCCTGAGGGACATATGGGCAGGACACGCTTTGATACACATCACAGCAAGTGCCTATCGGAGCCACCGCTGTGAAGAATGAAAAAGAAATGACAAGACCAAGGGGACCCATGCACCTTAGAAGCCTTGGCACAGCAAAGGAAAACCCGACACGCAACAAGACCACCAGCCTCAGAGTGGGGAGAAATACCTGCAAACAAACAGGCCCACAAGGAAGTCACCTCTAGAACCAACAGCTCCTGCAGTTCGATAGCAAAAGTGCAAACAACTCAACAGAAAATGGGCCGAGGGTCTCGATAGACCTCTCTCCACAGGAGACACACAGATGCCATCCAGCCCGGGACAGATGCTCAGCTTCACGACTGATGAGAGACATGCCAATGGAAACCACAGCGAGGCATCGCCTCACGCCGGTCAGGAGGGCCACTGTCAAAATGTCCACAAGCAACACAGGCTGGAGGGGGTGTGGTGAAACGGGGACCCCTACACAGTGGGTGGGAATGGAAACCGCTGCATCCACTACGGGAACAGTATGGAGGTTCCTTCAAACACGAAACACAGAAGTCCCGTGGGACCCAGCGATCCCACTCCTGGGCAGAGACCCCCAGAAAACCAACAATTTCAAAGACACCCCAGCGATCACGGCAGCACTGTGTACAAGAGGGAAGACCTGGGTGCGACCTCAGCGTGTAAGGACAGGTGGATGCATACAGCAGCAGGGGGTCCGCAGACAGTGGGATAGTACTCGGCCAATAAAAAAAAGCCAAATCCATTCCCCTGAGGCCTGGTGACCCGGGCTGGTGTCATGTCCCTGGAGCCCGAGCAGGCCTGGGTCCCAGGCTGGCCTGCCGTGGGATGAGGGAGCTGGGGAGCATATGCCAGCCAAGGGGGCCCCCCTCCCCTGAACCTGGAGTGCATGCTGCCCTCTGCAGGGACCCACCACGTGCAGATCCAGCCAGGCCCTCTTGCGCGGAACCAAGCCAGGTGCCCCCGGAAGACGGTGGAGCCTCTGGGCTGCAAGGGCTGGGAAAAGCCCCCCGACCCCGCGCCTCCTGCCGGTGGGGTTTCTGCTGCAGCCTCCTTCCTGAGGGCCCCCCCACAATGGCAGCTCCCTCGGCGGAGGCCTGTTGCAGGAGTTGGGACTGGGTGGGGGTGAGTGTGGGGTGGGCGGGAGAGTGTGAGGGGGAAGAAGCCAGGAGACGCAAGCCCTGGGTGTCCCTTCGGGCCCCTTCTGCTCTGACCACGCGGGAACAGGACTTGCCCTCGGGCTCTGGTTGCCGGGGTAACCAGCATCCGGCATGAGGAAATGCCGCCGCCTGGTGGCCGTTTCTCATAACTACAACTTGAAAACTGGTGCTCAGTGGCCCTTCATCTTCACAAGGCCCCTGGGGCTGTAAATGACATCTGCCCTCAAGACATACCCTGGGGTCAATCCTGGCAGAGAATTCAAAACAGGGCGCCCACGTTCAAGAAGCCAATTTCAAGAGCTCAATTATATACACACTGTACTTATTTAAAAAAAAAAAAAAGTACAAGGTAAGATACTCAACATCAGTCAGTATTCAAGAAATGCAAATCAAAGTTACAAGGAGGTGTCACCTCCCAAGGGTCAGAGTGGCCATCATCAAAAAAGAAAATCTACAAGGAATGAAGGCTGGAGAGGGCGGGCGGCAAGGGGAGCCCTCCTGCCCTGCTGGTGGGGAGGTAAACTGCTGCAGCCACTACGGAGAACACCATGGAGGTTCCTTAAAAAAATAGAGATGGGGTTACCGTATGAGCTGGTAGTCCCACTCCTGGACTCAGATCCGGAGAACATCCTAATTGGAAAGGACACGTGCACCCCTATTTTCAGGGCCGCACTACTTACAACAGCCGAGACCTAGAATCACCCGAAATGTCCAGAGACAGGTGAGTGAAGCACACGTGATACACATATACAATGGAAGACCACTCGGCCACAAAAGAAAAAAGAACCAACTAATGCCATCTGCAGCAACAGGGAGGGCCGAGAGCTGATTCTACTCAGCGAAGTAAGGCAGAGAGAGACAAACATCATAAGCCATCACTTATGGGGGCATCTATACATTCATACAATGCAACTCATTGACAAAAGAGAAACAGACTCACAGACGGAGAAAGCACACGTGTGATCCAAAAGGAAAGGGGGGTGTGGTGAGTTAGGAGGTGGGGATGCGCACACACACACTAAAGCAGGCCCCAAGATAATCAAAGAGGCCCTGCTGAACAGCACAGGGAGCTCTACCGAACTCAATGGGAACGTCTCTGGGAAAAGAACCCAAAAAAGAATACATGTCTGTCTGTGTCTAATGGAATCCAGTTCCCGTATGCCGGAAACAAACACAAACATGGAAAGCAGCCTACTCCAACATACAATAAAAATTAAATTAAAAGAAAAGAAAAAAAAGCCACCAACAAAAAGAATGGAAATGATGCCGCCTGGGGCCATTTCCCGTAACACCTGTGACTCCGGTGTGATGGGCACTGAATACTCACAAACCTGCGGGGCTGTGAAGACAACACATCTGCCCTCAAGACACGTCCTGGGGTCGGGTGTCGAGAAAGGAATTCAAAAGAGGGCGGACGTTCAAGAAGCCAATCTCAAGAGGCACCTTTGACTCCCCGTTTACAAAAAACCACACAAAAAGATGCTTCACATCGCAGACTAGTAGAGACGTGCCAATCAAATCTACAGGCAGGTGTCGCCTCACACCTGTCGGGGGGGCCACTGTCAAGAATTCGATCAACAGTAACCCTGCAGAGGGTGTGGAGAACAGTAAACCCTCCTACACTGCTGGCTGTCATGCAACCTGGTAACGGCCACTATGGAGAGCAATGTGGAGGTTCCTTAAAAAACTAACAACAGAACTAAACAGGACCCAGAGTTCCCACTACTGGGCATACAGACCAAGAATGTGCCATAAGCCACATAAAACCATAATCCAAAGAGACACCTGCACCCCCGTGTTCCCGGCAGCGCTGTCCACAGCAGCCAGCACGGGGAAGCAGCCTAAACGCCCGTCAGCAGAGGAGTGGATGAGGAAGAGGGGGCACGTGTATTCAATGGAATATTGCTCAGCCGTAAAAAGGAAGGAAATTGGGTCATCGGTAGAGACATGGATGTCTGCAGAGACTGTTATACAGAATGAATGGAGAGAGAATAAAACAAATATCACATATTAAAGCATATATGTGGAATCTGAAAAAAAATTGGTAGACAATCTTATTCACAAAGCAGAAATAGAGACACAGATGTAGAGAACAAAGGCATGGATACCAAGGGGTAAAGGAGGGGGTGGGTGGGATGAATTGGGAGGTTGGGATTGACATACATACAGTATTGATACTGTGTATAAAATAGGTAAGTAATGGGAACCTACTCTATAGCACAGGGAACTCTACTCAATGCTGTGGTGACCTAAATGAGAAGGAAATCCAAAAAGAAGGGATATGTGTGTATGTATAGCTGATTCACTTTGCTGTACAGAATAAACTAACACAAAATTGTAAAGCAACTATAGTCCAATAAAAAAAAAGATTAAAAAAAATCAGTCCAATGTGAGCAGCTTAATGACCACAGTAAAAGGATAGAAATTTAAACGGAGTTGAAGGAGTCTCAGTATAGGCTTGATTCATTTCAAGGGAAACAAAGCTTTTTGTGAAAAGTAGTCTCTTGATCCTTCTCAAACTCTTCCAAAAAACTGCAGAGAAGGGAACGCCCCCAAAGATATTCTATGAAGCCATAATCACCCTGATACCAAAACCAGACAAAGACAACGACTAAAAAGAAAATTATAGGCCGGTATCTTTGATGAACACAGATTCAAAAATTCTCAACAGAATATTAGCAAACTGAATCCAACAACACACAAAAAAGATCACACACCACAACCAAGTGGGATTCATCCCAAGTTCCCAAGGATGGTTCAACACATAAATCCACGTGATACACCATTTCAACAAAAGACAAAAACCACACCATCATCTCAACAGATGCAGAAAAAGCATTTGACAAAATTCAACATCCATTCTTGAGAAAAACTCTTACCAAAGTAGTTATAGAGGGAACGTGTCTCAAGATAATAAAAGTTATTTATGACAAACCCACAGCCAACATAATACTCAATGGGAAAAGCCGAAAGCCTCCCTGCTAAAATCTGGAACAAGGATGCCCACTCTCACGTCTTCTATCCAACATAGCACTGGAAGAGCTCGCCACAGCAATCAGACAAGAGAAAGAAACTAAAGGTATCCCGATTGGAAGAGAAGAGGTAAAATTTTCATTATCTGCAGATGATATGATACTATATATAGAAAACCCTAAAGACGCCACACAAAAACTACCAGTGCCGATAAACGAATTCACCCAGGTGGCAGAATACAAGATTAACATACAGAAATCAGTTGCGTTTCTTTACATCAACAATGACATATCAGAAAAGGAATGTAAAAAAAAAATACCTTTTAAAATCTCATCCAAAAGTTAAAATACTTATGAATAAACCTCACCAAGGAGATGAAAGACATATGCTGAGAACTATAAAACATTAATAAAAGAAGCTGAAGATGATTCAAAGGAATGGAAAGATATCCCATGCCCTTGGATTGGAAGAATATTGTTAAAATGGCCATACTTCCCAAAGCAGTCTACAGATTAAACGTAATCCCTATCAAATTACCCATGACATTTTTCACAGGACTAGAACAATCCTAAAGTTCATATGGAACCACAAAAGACCCAGAATTGCAAAGCAATCTTGAAGAACAACAATAAAGCTGGAGGCATAACCCTCCCAGACTTCAGACAATACTACAAAGGTACAGCAATCAAAACAACATGATACTGGCACAAAAACAGACATAGGGATCAATGGAACAGAACAGAGAGCCCGGAAATAAACCCACACCTATGGCCAATTAATCTTCAACAAAGGAGACAAGAATATACATTGGGAAAAACACAGTCTTTTCAGCAAGTGGTGTTGGGAAATCTGGAGAGCTGCATGTAAGTCAATGAAGTTAGAATACCCCCTCACACTACACACAAAAATAAACTCAAATGGCTTAAAGACTGAAACGTAAGACATGACACCATAAAACTCCTAGACGAGAGCATAGGCAAAACACTCCTACATAAACCATACCAATGTTTTCTTAGGTGAGTGTCTCAAGGCAATAGAAATAAAAACAAAAATAAACACATGGGACCTAATCAAGCTTAGAAGCTTTTGCACAGCAAAGGAAATCAACAACAAAATGAAAAGACAACCTATAGAATGGGAGAAAATACCTGCAAACCATGCAACCGACAGGAGCTAATTTCCAAACATACAAACAGCTCATACAACTCAACAACAAAAAGCCAAACAAGCCAATCCAGAAATGGGCGGAGGACCTAAACAGATATTTTCCCAAAGACGACAGATGGATGGCCAACAGGCACATGAAAAGATGCTCAACACTGCTAATTATTAGAGAAATGCAAATCAAAACTACAATGAGGAACCACCTCACACCAGTTAGAATGGCCATCATTAAAAAGTCTACAAATAAATGCTGGAGAGGGTGTGGAGAAAAGGACACCCTCCCACACTGTTGGTGGGAATGTAAGTTGGTGCAGCCACTATGGAAAACAGTATGGAGGTTCCTCAGAAAACTAAAAATAGAATTACCATACAATCCAGCATTCCCACTCCTGGGCATATATCTGAACTATAATTCAAGAAGATCCGTGCACCCCTATGTTCACAACAGCACTATTCACAACAGCCAAGACATGGAAACAACCTAAATGTCCATCAACAGATGAACAGATGAAGATGTGGTACATATATACAACGGAATATTACTCAGCCCTAAAAAAGAATGAAATAATGCCATTTGCAGCAACATGGATGGACCTAGAGATTATCACACTAAGTAAAAAGTCAGACAGAGAAAGACAAACACCATGTGGTAACACTTATATGTGGAACCTAAAATGTGATACAAGTGAACACATCTACGAAACAGAAACAGACTCAGAGACACAGAGAACAGACCAGTGGTTGCCAAGTCGGGGGAGGAGGGGGTGCAGGAAGGAATTGGGAGTCTGGGATTAGCAGATGCAAACTATTACACACAGGATGGATAAACAAGGTCCTACTGTGTAGCACAGGGAACTATATTCAATACCCTGTGATACACCATAATGGGAAAGAATATGAAAAAGAATGTGTGTATGTGTATAACTGAGTCGCTTTGCTGTACAGCAGTAATTAACACAACATTGTAGATCAACTATACTTCAAATTAAAAAAAAAAAATTCCTAAAAAAAATAGTCTTTAACTTCAGAAACTTATCAACTATTTCTGAAGTTCAAGAGGGAAGCTCACAGCCAAATATGAAACGTGTCTCTAAACCGACCCTGGCTGGAAGAGAACGTGAAAGTGCACACAAGCGTGAGTGGTTTACTGGGAACCAGGGCATCTATCTCCTCTGAACACGGGTGACTTGGTAGGAGCTGCCACCTTCAATTTACCGGAAAACCTCAGGTCACCAGACACGTGTTCGCGTAGAGCCGCCGGCAAGGTGCTTACCTTACAGACAAAAGCTACGACCAAGGAGGGGTCCCTGCTAGGCGTTTTCTGGCCGACACCTGAGGAGAAACAAATCCGACCACACAAGGTCAATGGCAGTGTTTCCAGCTGTCACAGCTCAGTGATTGTCTGATACCGAGTCCGACTTCACACAAACTTAAATGGACGGAACTGTTCAGATACAGAGGTGGAAGAAACACGGGTATCTTTTCTCAAGCAGAAGTTTTCTTCTTCCTATTTGTGTTAAAATCAGAGTAAATGAAAATGCAAAATGCCAACCAGAGAATGGCAAGTGAGATGTGTAAAAAACGGCACATTTTACCTGGAAGTGGAGATGAGTGGGAAAAATAAGCTATAACGTGCTTTACAAACAAGTGTAAGAATATGGGAAATAATGCAAAAGCTACAAGGTCCGCATAAACAACGTGGCTGTCAGCCCTCACCGAGACACCCAGAAAGCACGGCTCAGAGGGCCGGCCCCTTCTCGCCCTCAGACAGACACGGCCTCGGGGCAGAGACAGGAACTTATCAACCTGGCCCATCCCTGGACAACAGTGTCCTCAAGCAGCCCAATTCCTCTCCTCTTGGAGTTTTAATCCAGTTTCCCAGTGGGCTGTGATTCTAGGAGAAAAGGTGCAAACCCACTCGCTGATACGACTGTCTTGCCTGCTTAGCTGTTAGCTTCTGCACTCAGGAAAAGTTAACTAACTTGCAATACTGTTGCCGCTGGCACTGTGTTGGAACACCTCTGTGTGGGGTCCTGCACATACATGGGTGCACATGCAAAGAAGTGATTTTGATTTGGGGATGATGTGCTACACATGAAAAGGGAATTCAAGAGAAATCCAAAGACTGTGTAATGAATTGTGAAGACTTAATGACCTGTACTGTAAAATGAAATAAACACTAATTTTGTACCAAAAAAAAAGAGGAACACAAAAGCCTGTGAATCAGTCGTTTGCCAGGCCCGGCTCTTCCTCTGGGTAAAGTGAACCCAAAGCTTGGGGCCCCCCGAGGGCTGTGGACTGGCCCTCACAGTTCCGTGTGGCCACCGTTACAACCTCTCACCTGCCCCACAGATGCCCTGATGTGACAAGAAAAGGGGTCTGTTCTGTACACACACAGATTCGAACGTAGAGCAGAAGGAGGCAGCGGATTAAGACAGGCCCCGCCCCGACCGGACACCATTACCGTCCGCCCGGCGCTGGACCGCTTCCACCGGTGCCGCGTCTGCAGGCTGCCCTGGACTCAGCCTCTCCGGACTCAGCCTCTCCGGACTCAGCCTCTCCGGACTCTGCGGCGGCTGCCGCTGCCCACACGTCTGCTCACCTGGTCGGGAGGGAAACGAGCCAATGACACGCCCGGCGGGCCGCCTCCCGCCCGGCTGTGGGCCGCACGCCCGTCCTCCTCATCCTGTTTCCGCCCAGCTCCCAGCCCGACTGCAGGGGGACTGGAGCCTGTGCTGAGTGGGAAGCTGGTTTACCCGCTGCCATCACTCTCCGCACAGACCTGGGCCCCAGGCTCCCCGTCTCCACAAGGAGCAGCATACTTGGGCAGTCAGGTCAGTCTCAAGGTCAAAGAAAAAAAAAAAAAAGCCGGGGGTGGCGGTGGGCAGCGGACGCTTCCCTGGTGGTCCAGTGGTTAGGACTCCAAGCGTCCACTGCAGGGGACCTGGGTTCGATTCCTAGTGGGGGAGCTAGGATTGAGAAAGCCAAAAAAAAAAAGAAAATTCCCTGCCCTAAGAGGCGGGCGCACAGCGGCTGGGCTCAGGAGTCCCCCTGCCGGCCCCTGCGAGCTTCCCTGTCCTGCGTGCGGGCTCCGCACTGATCACACACACGTGGCTAAGGGTGAGCAGCCGCGCGCCGGAGAGAGGAGCGGGGCAGGGGCGCACCAGGCTGGGGGGCGGGGAGGATGCGTGACGAGAGCGGGCCCGCCGGCCACGTGGATCTGGGCCCGGGCCCCGCCCCGGCCGCACCCCTGCCTCCCTGTCCCGGCTCCTCCCCCCGCGCTGGGGGCGCATCCGCACCTGGCAGGTGTCAGACTCGTTAACGGCGGAGGAAACGTCGCGCCGGCCCTGCGTCCCACTCGGTAGGGAGAACCGGACACGGAGCGTTCGCCAGACCCAAGGGCAACAGGGACACGTGCAGACTGCGTGTCTCCACGCCAAGCCCACACCATTAGGCCCCGGGGCCCGGAGAAGGTTCTCGAGCCCTTCTGACCCCAGCCACACTCCCACCGGCTGCCGTTCGTGTTTACAAACAAGGCTCAGCTGCGCCAAGCTCTCCACGTGCTCGCGCCGCAGGAGGGAGCTCAGACCTGTGGCAAATGACCCCGGGCAGTAAACAGGCTGCTCTGCACCTCTGCGGACACAGCCTGACTACCCCACACCCCGAAGTGCAGTCACTCTCACTACACACGAGTGTCTGTCCTTAAGGGCAGGAACCAAGGTTTAACTCCTCGGCTCAATTTCCTAGTCATGCTCAGAACACAAAGCCAGGTATGCAGCCCAGGGATCAGGCAGTTTCTACTGCCAGCTGCCCTCCTCGCCTAGAACCTACCTCCTCCTGCTCCTAAAAAATGTGGCTTTTTTCCTCCAAGCTGCGCAGCTTGCGGGATCTTAGTTCCCTGACCAGGGATTGAACCTGTGGCCCCGGCGGTGAAATCGCTGAGTCCTAACCACTTGGCCGCCAGGGAACTCACAAAAACGTGGCTTCCTACTCACTGTGGATGGGGATCTGGAAGACCGTCATGGTCTCGTCCTTGTACTCTGGTGCAGAGTGGGGCCGCACGGCTACGGGGAAAGACACAGGAAAGTGACTACAGGGCAAACACAGGCGTGAACATCAGCTCCAGATCACCGCCCACCAGCAACTGAACGGCTGTGGACTTCTGGCAGCAATCTGCACTAAACCCAGAATTTCTGAGTAAATGAAACCAGAATTTCTAAGTGAAAATGTTAAGGAAAGCAGCAAAAAACATATTTTCACCAGCCACTAATACTGAAGTCAGTGATCACGGGTGATGACCCGCTAAAACAAACACGAAACCCAGACACATGCAAACAGGCAGCACTGCGAGGCCATAACCGATCCTCTCAACTCTGAGAGCTGGGACATCTTTTTGAAATAGAATCCTAGTGTTTCTACAGAAGAACGAGCTGGAGATGCACGGGGCCACGCCGGCACCCTGGCCAGACCTCCTCCAATCAGGCGGCCACACGCCTCCCCGCACAGCCAGAGGTGCTCACAGCCCCACTCCCCGCAGGGAACCCAAGGCCACTCACTCGCAGGTGCCAACCGCCTGCAGGGCGCCAGGCACGGGGCACACCGCAGCTTTTATCCCACGCCTGCCCTCCCTGCCCGCGTCTGGGGGAGTGAGGCGAGGGCACAGAAAGCACAACAGGCAGTATTTTAAAAATTCATCTCACGTGGATGAAGCAATGGATCTTTAAGGTTTAATTGTCAGGTTTTACGGATTCTGATTTGAGAAACGGGGACATATGAGAAAGAAAATGGCAGACGGTGAGTCACACTCGAGGACATACCCAGGTCTATGCCTTTCAATGGACCAGAAAATATCTTGATAGCTTCCAGGTACTTTTCCTAAGAAAGAAAAAAAGGGAGCAGTTACGACCGCACAGATGGAGGACACAGCACAGGTTCAAGTATGTGAGAGGCTCAAAGGTACCGCCATAAAACAGGTCAGAGAGTGTCGTGAACCTTCCTTCATAGAAGTATTTACTGAGTGTCCGGCATGTGTTAGATGCCAAGGGGTCAGCAGTGAGAAGACGGGGTCCCCGCCCTCACAGAACTTAGAATCCAGGGGAGGAGACAGACACCACGCGAACGGCAGCCGGCAGCGGCGGTGCTGAGTGCCCTGCACACGTGGCCACCACGGCGGGTGGAATCCAGCCCCTCTGGGGGGTCAGCGAGGTTCGTGAGTAAACACCCTCTGAGCTGAGCCCTGGGGTTCAGAAGGACACAGGCGGGGCGAGGGGGGACCTGGCGCGTGGACAGAGGCCCGAGACGGGAAGGGGTTTCCGTGCGGAGCTAGGAGCCGGCCCTGCAGTCCCGCCTGGTGACCGGGGCAGAGGGGACGTGGGAAGCATCATTCTGGAGGCAGACTTTACAGGCAGGGCTGGGCGACGAGCACCTGGGAAGCGAGCCCTCACGCTAACAACGTGTACGCGGCCTCTCACCAGTGTCGTAAGCTGGCCTGGAAGGGGCGAAACATCTACCGAAGTGACTGAGGGCTTCGCACGTGCGACCTCGTTTAACGCTCGACAGCCGCAAACCACCTCACAGATGCGGACACCGAGGCTCCGAGAGGGACGGGAATTGGATCGGGGTCATGCAGCCAGTGAGGTTTTGGACTCAGGTGTCTTTCCCTTGAAAGGGGATGTGTGTACGCCACTATCAATTGTCTGGGGGGGCAGAGGGCTGATGTGTGAAACTGGAAACCCTTCTCACACGGAAACGGAGCGCGCAGCTCTGACAGCTGAGTCGGGAGAGACTCACCAGCTGTGGAGGTCCAGAAAGCACACACTTGGGAACCCCCGTTTCCTTTAAAGTAAGAATCATTCCTAAAAAGGACAAATGATAACATCAGATCTCTCATCACCCTGACCCACAGCGGCTGCCGGGAGGGGCACTCCTTGCTTAACTCGCTGTTTTTCTCCTTGCTCTCATTCCGACTTCTAGTTAACAGGGAACACGTGCAGAGCAGCAGGCACGCTGGCCAGGCTTACGGAGGACACCAAACACCACGCAGATGCCTCTAGAATGCGTAGGACTTGACACCAGGGTGAGGCACCTTGGGTGCAAAGTTACACGAGTCCAAGGCAGGCCACAGATTCTGCACCCTGGGTGCCTCCTCGCCTCGCCTGAGTCTCAGCTCTGGGAATGAGACTGGCTCAGCCTTCACTCCCTCCTGCCCACTCCACAAACCTTACAGAATTTGACGGCAGAACAATCTCCACCTTTCTAGTTGACAGACATAAACAAGGGGGTAATCTGGATACCGGGTATCGGTGTGTAGCTGATGGTCTCGTGGTAAACACTGATATAGTTCCTGTAATCACCATCACCACACTCTCCCGTCTGTCCCGCACCTCCGGTCCAGCAACTCAGTAAACGAGGTGGGCAATTAACACCTGAAGGCAGCGTCCTCGTTAAAAGCTACTCCTCTGAGTCAGCTTTTGATTCTCCCTGCTGCAGCTGATGGGGCTGGTGTAAAAGGAATTCCAGCTCCCCCAGATTCCCAAGTCGGCAAAAAAAAAAAAAGGGCAAGGCAGGTTAAAATCCCAGAGACCTCCCCCCAGCCTCTGACCTGGGAAAAAATATACTCACCACACAGCCCACCAACGTTAGACCAGTGCATTCGGGTCAGGAATATGTTGTCCAAACGAGACACCTTCAGCCTAAGAAAGAGAAAACGTTGGAGCAGCACAAAACAGACTGACCAGGGACCCTTCCTCCTGCGGTAAAAATGATACTGCGCAGGGCCCTGTGGGGCTCCTGGGCACAGAGCCTTTCTGTGTCCCCTAGTTCTTTGATGATAGGAAAACAGCCTTCATTCAGCCTCCATGACCTTCCCTGAGTTCCAGTGGGCAGAGTCAAGCAATTGTTAATTAGTGAAGGGAGGGGATGCACCTGGGAGAAAGGGCAAGAGCAGCCTCGGGGCAGGTCCTGTTTCCCCAGCAACAAGACACACAACAAGATCTTTGAGCCATTTTGCAGAACTTGAAACCCCCTCCAGGTGCGAGAAGTGAATGATTAACGATTAACCCACAGGCATGTAGACCCCAGACCAGCTGGACCTGAAGGTTGGTGATGCTGACTCCTACTTAGCTCACCACCCGCCCATCAGAAGAAGGCAGGACCCTTCCTGCCTAGATCCTCACCCCTGACCGCGAGCCCCGCCTATAAGACCTCTCCCTATTCCCCGGGGCGGGGGGCCCAGTTCCTGAGGCACTAGCCACCGTGTTCCCCCTCTGCCTGGCAAAGTAATAAAGCTGCTCCTTTCTCCTCCTCCAAAGCTCTGTCTGCGTATTTCTATTTGGCATCCGAGATCGGAGGCCAGGTTTTCCTCAGCAACAACACTCCCGCCTCAAAAGCCGCACCGTCATCCACACCCCACGCCACCCCGCAGGGAAACGGGTGGCTCACTTGTGCTCCTGCATGAGTCGCTGGACGCCTTCCCCGCAGTTGAAGAGATACCTAGAGGACGAACATTCCACCAGAGAGTCACAAGATTCGGTTCTGTGAAACCTCGGCCATCGTTTAGATGCTGTGCTGGGAAACTAACTAAAAACCCACGCTGTGCTACCAACCGCGTGTGTGCCCTCGGCACGCTGGGTTTTGAACCCTCCTCGGGAAAGGCGGAAAGGGGGCTGGCGCTGGGTGGGCTCGTGCTGGGGCGAGATGGGGTCCTCTCCCCATCACCTCCCTCCGCACACCTGCCCACCCCACACACCGACGAGGCGGCCCCGGTCCTCGGCTGAATCCCGGGGCGGGGGGGGGGGGGGGGGGCCGGGGCCGGGGCTTGGTAAGGCAACGCTTGTACCCAAGTCGAAAGGTCGGCGGGGCCCCCCAGAGCCACGCGGGCGGGGAGGTGAGGGAGGCAGGCTCTCGCCTCCACACTGTGAAGGAGCGGGGGTGGGTACCAAGCCCCGGGGAGGGACCGCGATGCTGCGGGCGCTCGGCACCGAGGCCGGCGGGCCGGGGCTCGGCCAGGGGACCCCGGCGCGGGGGACCGACCGGTTGAACTCGGAGAAGACGTAGAGCGCGGCGCCTGCATCCCGGCCGCCGGCCGCCACCACCTGCAGGTACACGGTGTTCGGGCCCCCGGGCCCCCACGACGGGCCGCGCTTCTCCCGCGCGCGCAGGTGCCGCAGCGGGTCCTTCGGCGGCCGCGGCCGGCGGGCTGCGCCCTGCGACATGGCGCGCCCGGCCGCGCCGAGCAGCCCCCGCAGCGAGCGCAGCGCCCACATGCGCCGCTGCTTCCCGGACCGCGGTGCGCCCGGCAGCCTGGGTCCGCGAGCCCCCTCGCGCCGCCGGCCCCTCCCGGTCCGCGCGGAGTCCCAGCCAATCAGCGCGCCGCCGGCCGAGCCGCCCACCCACGCAGGGCCGCGAGCCCAATGGGGAGGCGTCTCGCCGCTCCGGAAGTGCCCATTGGAGGTGGCCATAGAGAGGAGCGATGCTAGAGCGCCCTGGACGGCCCCCGCAGCTGATCTCTTTCCGGCTTTCTCTTGGCAATGCTTTCCGGAAGTCATCCCTCGCTGGGGCGGGACTTCCGGGAGCGCAGGCCCGGGAAAGGCCGTGCCGGCCAGCAAGCGGGTCCTTGGAGCGGAGGGCGGGGCGGCAGTTGCAGAGTCGTCCCCACCGGTTCCAAGCTGTCCCCTTGGACAGGGCACCCCTTGGTGGAGGTTGCTAGGATTACCTGGGAGGAGAGAAGCTATTCAGAGCTTTGCCGTGGGCGTTCTGCTCATTTTATTTCCATCGTAATCCGTGTGAATACACGTTTCGGATGTTTTCACTGGCTGATGGAAAGAAAGGCGAGGACAGGGGCTGAGAGAACAAGCTCCGGAACAAGAGCGTCCTGGGGCTGTTATCAGTCGAGGGATGGTGACCACTCTGAGCCTGTTTCCTTATCTGTTGAGTGAGGATAGTCACAGCAGTTACTTCATAACGTTTTTTAGAATTAAATCCCCGAATAGTGTTTTTTGTTATCAAAATTATTTTAATGATTTATAAGCTGAACGTCGTCCTTTAATTTTTTTTTAATTGGGGTATGCTTGTTATACAGTGTTGTGTTAGTTTCTACTGTACAGCAGAGTGGAGTTCCCTGTGCTATACAGCGTGTTCTCATTCCTTATCTGTTTTATACCTGTGAGTGTATATATGTCCCAGTCTCCCCATTCATTCCTCACCCTCCCCCACTGCTGTCCATAGGTTTGTTCTCTACATTGGTGTCTCTTTCTGCCTTGCAAACCAGTTCATCTGTATCGTTTTTCTATATTCCACACATATGGGTTCATATACGATATTTTTTCTCTTCCTGACTCACTTCACTCTATGACAGTCTCTAGGTCCATCCACGTCTCTACAAATGTCCCAATTTTGTTCCTTTTTATGGCTAATATTCCATTGTATATATATACACCACATCTTTATCCATTCATCTGTTGATGGGCATTTAGGTTGCTTCCATGTCCTGGCTATTGTAAACAGTGCTGCAATGAACATTGGGGTGCATGTGTCTTTTTGAATTATGGTGTTCTGTGGGTATATGCCCAGGAGTGGGATTGCTGGGTCACATGGTAACTGTATTTTTAGTTTTTTAAGGAACCTCTGTATTGTTCTCTATAGTGGCTGTATCAATTTACATTCCCACCAACAGTGCGAGAGGGGTCTCTTTTCACCACACCTTCTCCAGCATTTATTGCTTGTAGATTTTTCTGATGATGCCCATTCTAACCAGGGTGAGGTGATACCTCACTGTAGTTTTGATTTGCATTTCTCTAATAATTAGTAATGTTGAGCATCTTTCCATGTGCCTCTTGGCCATCTGTATGTCTTCTTTGGAGAAATGCCTGTTTAGGTCTTCTGCCCATTTTTTGTAAATCACCTAATAATATATTGACCGCTGTTCGAGTGGCATCGCCATGGAACAGCCACTCAATAACTGGTAGTAAAATTGAAAAGGAAATAAAATGTTTCAACCCGCATAAAATGTATTTAAACAAGCTACGGTGATTAAAGAAATGTTGACCAGGGACATCATCAGGTAGATGGCCCAATACAGGCCTTTTGAAAACCAGAAAAAGGTCTACTGTGGGACGACATTCTGAAACCTTTTTGAAACATTGAAAATGTTGAAGTATGTGGGCCGAGCGATGGGATTCAGAATGTCCTGCTTGAGCAGTGGAGGAGCTGAGGGTGCGGGGCGTGGAGACTAATATCACCCTGTTTGGTCCTGAAGGATGGATGGTTAGCCAAAGACGGGTAAGATTCCTCAGAGGAGGAACAACCTAAGACAGGCACAGCCGCAGAGGGGCCAACAGGGGTGGTGCATAGAGCCTTCCTTATATCACCGTGTTTGGCCCTGGAGGATGACTGGTTAGCCAGAGACGGGTAAGATTCCTCAAGGGAGGAACAACCTAAGACAGGCACAGTCGCAGAGGGGCCAACACGGGTGGGGCACAGACCCCCAATATCTGAGAGAGGTCTCCTGCCCCCAGGGCTGTTTTGCTCTCCACACCCAGCTCAAATCCACACCTGCTCAGCTCGGACCCAGGAGGCAAACAAGGATCATTGCCCCCAGTCATGTGAGGCCTTTGATTGTTTATGGGATTAACCTGAGAATGTTAGCCCACGAACTCAATAAAAGCAACCTGGGATGAGTCAGCAGGGCTCTTGATCCTAGAGGTCTTGAGTCCCCCGGTCCCATCTTTCTCTTCAGTCTGTGTCTGTGTGTTCTTCAAGCTTGCGGCACCCGTCACTCACCTCGAGTCGCCGAGTTGATCCCGGCAGTCTACTATCCCCTTACAAAGCGAATGAGCATTTGTCCCCAAGAGGTCTCAAACCACTAGAAATACAGGGAGCTTCCTTAAGTGGGGACAATCCTTTACCTGGAAGTTTCACTCAAACACGAAACTGGCTCTGTGGATCACATATTTTGTATTTGAAGTAACCTTCCCTGAAAGGATCAGGAAAACTGCATTTCTGTGACTTTACACCTTCCAGGGCTTAAACCCTGAAATGAGGATGAGACTACCATTCCCATAAGTATTCAAAATAAATATTTGATCCACAAAATGAAAAGGCAGCCTATGGAATGAAGGAAAATATGTGCAAACCATCTGATAAGGAGTTAATATCCAATAAATATAAGGAACTCATACAACTTAATAGCAAAAAGCCAAATAATATGATTTAAAAATGAGTGACCTGAATAAACATCTTTCCAAAGAAGATACACAAATGCCCATCAGGTACATGAACAGGTGCTCAGCATCACTAATCATCAGGGAAATGCAAATCAAAACTGAAATGGGATATCACCTCACATCTGTCAGAATGGCTATTATCAAAAAGACAAGTGATAAGTGTTGGCCAGGATGTAGAGAAAAGGGAACCCTGGTGCACTGTTGGTGGGAATGTAAATTGGTGCAGCCACTATGGAAAACACCATGGAGTTTCTTCAAAAAAAATTTTTTTTAGAATAGAACTACCATATGATCCAGAAATCCCACTTCTGGGTATATATCTGAAGGAAATGAAATTACTATCCCAAAGAGATATCTGCACCCCATGTTAATTACAGCATTATTTACAATAGCCAAGACTGGGAAAAAATCCAAGTGTCTATTAATGGATGAATGGATGAGAAAATGTGCTATAGGTATACAATGCAATATTAGCCATATCAAATAAAGATATGCAGCATCATGAATGAACTTGAGGGCATTATGCTAAGTGAAATGTCAGAGAAAAACAAATGCTATATCATCTCACTTATACAGAAAATCTAAAACAAACAAACTCATAGAAACAGAGAGTAAGTTAGTGATTACCGGGGGCTGGGAGCATGGAGAAAATAGGTAAAGGTGGTCAAATTGTACAAACTTCTGGTTATAGGATGTGTAAGCTCTGGGGATGTAATGTACAACATAGAGACTATAGTTAGCAATACTGTATTGTATACTTGACAGTTACTAAGAGAGTAAATCTTAAAAGTTCTGACCACACACACAAAAATGTAACTATGTGTGGTGATGGGTATATTAACTAACCTTATGGTGGTAATCATTTTGCAATACGTACTTATATCAAATCATTACACTGTAAACCTTAATCTTAATGTTATATGTCGACCATAGCTCAATAAAGCTGGGTTAAAGACAGAAACAATACTAAACTTTTTTTTAAAAGTTCAGAAGTGCAAAAAAATATTGATTTTCTTCCCCTTGGTGAGTACTTTGATCCTTTTTAAAAGTTTTTCAATTCCACACAAAAAAATAAATTGGTTCTTCTGTTTCACTCGTTCCCTAGGCTCACATCTGTCAGGTAATCCCAGAATGTTTATACCTTTAAATGTAGGATGAATCACTTACATAAAATAATTGTGTAAAATTCTAAGAGCTGGATGAAGAAGTCAGGGAAGGCCTGAGTGCTTATCAGGTTGTTTTCAGGGCACATCTGCTTTTCTGCACTGATGCTCTGGGTCCCATTTTATGCCTGGTGTGTGAAGATGAAAGCTAGGACCTCTGCAGTCTGAGGTTATACTTGAATTAAATTCCTTGAGTACAGGGCTTTGTTGGTCTCGTTCTCTCCTGTATTATTAGCTCCTAGGACTGGGCCTGGCTTGTGGCAGGCAGTTAGTATTAGGACTTTAGGAAGAACCCAGTAACTTAAATGAGACTGTGGGCTTGCAATTAAACAGGGCCCAAAATTCAATCAGGACACCAAAGACGGTGTCATCAGAGGGAGGAGTCTGACTGGTACCTTCACAAGGTTAGGTCAGAGAATCACAGGCAGAAAAGGGCCCCCACACTTGTTGGAGTGGAGGCAACCTGGCAGCAGGGGGAGAGGCCATGGAGGCAACGGACTTTCGGAACTCAACGATACCAGCAATTGACAGGATCCAACCACTTCCTCTTGCTTTGAGTCTCTTAGTTGTCCGTAGCTATGGATACAAGCTACCTTCAAACCCAGTGGCTTCAGAACCACTGCGGTCATTTTCTTGCCTGCAGTTTTGGTCCCTGGGGATGGCTCATCCCTTCCTCGCCGGGGCTACTAAGGCAGCTCCATGGTGGGTGCAGGATCCACCGTGGCCCCACTTCCATGTTCCAGCAGTGCTGGGGTGCCTTGCTTCGCCTCCAAGAAGCCTCTCTCTCCCCATAGACTGTTCTCATTCAGTACTCAGGCTGAGCTTTTCGCATGGTGGTCTGTTTCCAAGTTTCACTGAAAGTGAGACTTCAGCGCTTCTGAAGGATTAGGCTTGGAAGTCAGAGCATGTCACAGCCAACACCTACCCAGGTGCCACAAGTTTTAAAAACTCTGGTGCATTTTTTTAATATACCAGGAGAGTTAAAAAAAAAAAAAGTGGCTTAGACTACATCAGACTCTGAGAGGCTGCAGCTCTGTTGCAATCAGTGCCTCCCAGGCTTCATTCATCTTTACATGCTCCGCACCAAGCACAGTCCCCAAGACTTGGTGGGCACCCAGGAAATGTTTGCTGAGGGCATAAGGATCTGCCTGGTATTAGTTTGCTTGGGCTGCCATAACAAAACACCACAGAATGGGGGTCTTTTTTTTTTTCTTTCGCTCTTTATTGGAGTATAATTGCTTTACACTGTTGTGCCAGTTTTTGCTCTACAACAAACTGAATCAGCTGTATTTACACGTATATCCCCAGATCCCCTCCCTCCCGTGCCTCCTTCCCACCCTCCCTATCCCACCCCTCTAAGTCATCACCCATCATCGATTTCAGACTGGGGGTCTTAAACAACAGAAATTAATTTCTCACAGTTCTGGTGGCTAGAAGTCCGGGACCAAGGTATCAGCAGCGCTGGTTTTTCCTGAAGCCTCTCTCCTTGGCTTGCAGGTGGCACCTTCTCCCTGTGTCCTGACTTGGCTTTTCCTCTGTGCATCCCTGGTGTTTCTCTGTGTGTCCAGACTTCTTGGCACCAGTCAGATTGGACTAGGGCCCATTGCCCTGGCCTCATTTTAACTTAATCATGTCTTTAAAGGCCCTGTCTTCAAGTTCACTCACATTCGGAGGTACCAAGGTTTAGGACTTCAGCACATGAATTCGGGGGAAGGCCACAATTCAACCCCGAATAGCTCACTCCAGCCTCTTCTCCCCCAGCTCCCTTCTACGCAGGATCCTCAGCTTTCCTGTGTCTGCTGCCCCTCGACCTTCAAAGGGAGAACTTTAAGGTCCCTCTTTCCCTATGATCCCAGCTGGTAGCTCTGAACCAGAGTCTGAAACTGGGGGGGGGGGGGGGGGGGGGGCGGCGGGGAGAGGGTGGTCCTGCACAGACTCTTGCCCAGAGGCACAGTGAGGCTGCAGGCAACTCCCTCTCCATCTGATTGGAAGATTCTTCCCAGTTGCAGGGGCGCTAGCCCCTCCCCCATTCAGCAGGTGCTCTCAGTTGGCACCAGGCTGGAGCACGTAAGCCATCTAGATCCTCAGCGCACGTTTATCTCTTTATTGTATGTATGTATGTATGTATGTATGTATGTATGTATTTAGCTGCACCAGGTCTTAGTTGCGGCAGGCGGCTTCTTCGTTGCCGCCTTTGGGATCTTAGTTGCAGCATGCGGGATCTAGTTCCCTGACCAGGGATGATGGAAGCCACGCCCCCTGCATTGGGATGCGGAATTTTAGCCACAGGACCACCAGGGAAGTCCCTCAGCGCACGTGTAGATCCATCCCACATCCTCCGTGGAGCATTTTCTGGGTGGCCCCCACCATCTGCCTGCCCTGCAGCCCTGCCTCCGGGTCCCTGGGTCAGAGCGGGGACGGGGGGGTGGGGGGGGTGGGGACGGGTCCCAGCCACAGTGGTCCCAGCGCAGGGTCGGGTCTCAGGGAAACGTCCCGAGGAGTGCCATGCGCGCCTCGCCTCTGCAGCTTCAGTGGTGCCTCTGCCGCTTCAGTGGTGCCTCTGCCGAGGGGAACGCCCAGCCTTCAAGGAGGTGGCTCCTTCCTTGAGTGTCAGCTCCCTTTAGAGCTTCTCTCCAGCGCTACAAGTGCTGAGCACGTTGTTGCCAATGAGGAAAAAAAAGAAAAAAAAAAGAAAGAAAACAACAACAAAAACAAAACAAAAAAACAAAAACAAAAAACACATATTTCGCCAACGAGCTTACAGACCGGCGGGAGGCTGGCAAATGTGAACTGTAATGTTTCCCCCCCACGCACACCAGTTTATACTGAAAAATGTCAAACGTCCTTTGACCATCCACTGCTTAGATCCCGCTGTTAACATTTGCTTTTTCACACATCCGTCCTCTGTCCATCCCTCCATCCATCCAACTGTCTGTGCTGTTTTTTATGCATGTCAAACAAAGTGAGGCATATTATCTTGAGGTACTTTCTTTTTGGCATCTGCCCTTCCCCACTTCAAGCAGCTGGCGAGTCCCCTTGCAAGTCTCAGGAGAGGGGTGTGGCCAGGATGCAGGCGAAAGTAGCCCTGGAGCACACCCCCCCCCCCCCACCTTGCTTTTGTTTCAAAAGTAAGCGCTTCTGGGAAGAGAGGATTTGTTGGACAGAGACCACTGTCTCTGGCAGAAACTAGGGAGATTCCCTTGGGTTGAAGGAAAGGCAAATGTAGGCTGAGGCACAGGAAGAGGTCTCCCTGTTCCCTGGGCAGAGCCCCTGAAGGCTGCAGGACCCCAGGCAGGACTGCCTGCCTGGGCATCTGGGGCCGAGGGTATTTCTGACCAAGATGAGCATCGTAGATCCCCGTGGCTTGATGACTGAGGACCAGATGCATCCCTCCCCCAATCTGCCTTGATAACGTGTGAGCTTTCTCTGTACCCCACGTAATGGACTGAATTGTGTCCCCCAAAATTCATGTGTTGAAGCCTAACTCCCAAAACTCAGAATGTGATCATATTGGCAGATGGGGCCTTTAAATAGGTGATAAAGTCAAAATGAGCTGTCGGGGTGGGCCCTAATCCAATCCGACTGGAGTCATTGTAGGAAAAGGAGATTAGGACACAAAAGAAACAGCAGGGATGCTCCAGGACAAGGGAGAAGCCAGGTGAGGACACTGGGAGAAGATGGTGGTCTGCAAGCCAAGGAGAGAGGCCTCACAAGAAACCAAACCTTGATCTCACTCTCCCAGCCTCCAGAACTATGAGAAAATAAGGTTCTGTTGTTTAAGCCGCCGTGTCTGTGGTATTTCGGTACAGCAGCCTGGCAGACTGATGCACCCCACCTCCAGGAAGCTGACGTGGCACCTGGGGACTCAGAAACCCTGAGGTCTAAATTTTCTGCCAACCCAGCATGGTGCTTAAAATAAAAATATGTGAAGGTGGAAGAAATATAGTTGTATGGGTTTTTGTTTGTTTCTGCACAGCTGACGTTTTTGCTGAGAGCATGAGAATGTGTGTGAGTGGTAGTTACAGAGGATAGCATCAGGGGAGCCTGCTCACAGAACATGTGGCATGCTCGGGATTTTGAAAAATTAATAGGAGATTTCTAGAATGGTAAGATGAGGAAAGTTATTCCAGCCAGAGGGAATAGCAGGGAGATGTGAAAGATGCGGGTGTATCCAGAGAACCACACACAGTAGTGCAGTGAGTGTGTGATGGGCACGCCTCTGTGAATTTAAATGTGTAAATCACCCAAGCCTCACCGCAGTCCTGACGTGTCTAGCCTGTTAGTGTCCCATTTCACAGATGAGAAAACTGAGGCAGAAAGGGATTAATTTGCCCAAGATCACAAAGGTCATATGTAATAGAGAGATTTACTTTCCTAATTTTTCACCAATAGACATCCTGTATTCTGCTTTTCTATCCACCAGGGTAGGGGTACGGCCCTGAGGAAAAACATATCTATGTGGATTCTAGATTCTATAATGTTTTTGTGGAACCATTGTCTATTCATAAGGGTTCTCCAGAGAACCAATAGGGTGTGTGTGTGTGCGCTGAAAGGATTTATTTTAAGAAATTGGCTCATGTGGTTGTAGCTCCATGCTTTCACTGCCAAGGGCATGGGTTCAATCCTTGGTCCCTGGTCGGGGAACTAAGATCCCACAAGCTGTGCTGTGTGCCCCCACCCAAAAAAAAAAAAAAGTTGAAAACAAAATCTGCAGGACGAGCCAGCAGTCGGGAGACCCATGAGAGTTGTAGTTGAGTCCAAAGATATCTGCTGGCAAAATTCCTCCTTCCTCTGGGATGGTCAGTCATCTGTGCCTTCAACTGATTAGACAAGGCCCGCCCACATTAAGGAGGGTAATCTACTTTACTCAAAGTCTACTGATTTAAATGTTAATCTCATGTAAAAAAAAACACACACACAGAAACATCTAGAGTAACATTTGACCAAATATCTGGGTACCATGGCCTAACCAAGTTGACATACAAAATTCACCATCACCGATAACTTTAGATTGGCTCATTTAGGAAACCGAGTTAAAAAGCAGTCTTGTCTGATGCGGGGAGGAAAGGTAGAGAGGGTGGGGGGGAACCTCTGCTGGCTGTCCCTTGCTGAGGAAGCATCCCACAGGGAGCCGGCTTTGGTGATTTTAAAGGCATCTGTAACGTGAGCATCCTCACAGCAGCAGTAGCAGCTGCAGGTCTCTGAGCACATGCTCTGTACCTGCTAAGTGCTCTTCGTGGCTTTTCTCATTTGGAAGTACTCTGGCCCCAACGGGCCAGATGTTACATGCAGCCACGCCCTGTCTGGGGTCTGCCACCTCCCCAGGACTGTAACCCAGGAAGTCAGCCACAGAAACTTTCCCTGATACCCACCTGATGTCCCGCTCCCCGATCCACAAATTGGGGGGTATTTTTCAAGAGGGACAGTGGGACAGGGATTCCTCCTCTCCTTCAGGAGCCCAAAAAACCACAGTCACCTTTGTTCTCTGCTCTCTACTTGGCCTAATTCCTCCCATCAGTGGGCTGGCTCTTTGGATCCCAGGCCAGAGGGGAATCCTGGGAAGAGAAGTCAATTACAATTTAAGGACATTATCCCACCCGATTCGTGATGGTCCGTGGCATCCCCTTCTCTTGGCCGTGTATTTTACTTCCTTTTCTCCTCCTTCCCCAGCACCTCACCGTCATGATGTTATAAAGACGAGGAGGATGTGTTCTGAGGGTTCGAAACACCTGACTGTTCCTGACCTAACACCACAAGCTCTTATTTTATAAGAGGAAAAAAAAATCATAAAAGGTCTTGAATGCTGCTTTATGTTCACATGCATTTTTATTCTCTCTCTCTCTTTTCCTCTCCTTATAACTGAAGGGAGCTGGTAGCAACCACTCTGCTTTGCAGCTCAGCTGGTAAAATGCCTGGAAAGCAGCCAGTGGCCTGGGTTCAATCTCCTGATAAGTCATCAATTTCTTTCTCACCCAAAACATCTGGTTTCGAATCCTGAGTTATGAGCTAATATTAAATATAAAAGTTTATAGCATCACATATATAATACTGTTGATTAGAAACATCAAGAAAAGTAATTGACTGGAGGGGACTTGGTGTGGCCAGCTGGTTGAACATCTGGATGGGATCCAAGGGCCTTGAACTGAATTCCCAATTCAACCATTCTTTCTTGGTCAAGCAATATCTGATCTGGGATCTTTAAAGAGTTTGACTCTCCTCCTTGGATACTACTTTCTCCCAATGTTCTCTATACAAAAATGGGAATGTGTGTTTCAGTTCACGGGAAAAGACTAAAGTAAATAATTATAGCTTTTATCCTCTCCTGCATTCATTCTTTAGACCTTTACTGGTTTTCATTATTTCCTTGGCCACGGCGTGTCACCAGCCACGACCACTTGGTGGCAGCCTACCCTCGTTTTTCCCCCACGGGCCGGGGTTGGGGAGGGAAAATGCCAGGTCCCACCCTCCTCCATCTGGTTTGCAGCTGAGCCACCCGGGAGGGGAAAGAGTTCCTGCCAGTCTGGGCTTTGTTCTCAGGGGGCTTCACTTGACATACGTGACTCAGTTCCCCACAAAATTCCTTTGCCAACTGCATCCCACTAACCAAGCACCTGAAGTTAACCAAGGCTTTTGGGGACACTGTTCTGTTTGCTTCCCCCTCCCCACCGAAATACCATTGATGTCTCCATCTCTCCAGATATATTTGGGTCCAGGATTTAAGAAGGGCAGTGGTTTCTGGAATCTCCTCTCAAGCAGTCTTTTTCCAGGATAGTCGGCAGAAAGCAGTCTATATCTCAGGTGCCAACTCAGATTGGCAGACGGAGTTTTAAGAAGGGCTCTGAGGCCTCACAGCCCAGGCTCAGACAGCAAGAATTCTCTGCTTCACTGGCCACACTTTCCTTCACCATGTATCTGGGGAGAGTGGTGGGAGATGCCTGATACCCGAGAGCATCCCAATCTGATCTGTATCACCGAAGAATGTTCTACTCCTTCCCTCCCTCATTTTTCATACCTTTTGTGTCCAGTTGCTGCTCGAGGCAGAAGAGTGGTGGGCTTTCTCACTACACACAGGAGCCCACTCCCCTGCTTGGGGGAAGGGAGGAGGAGTGCTCTTTTCCTCCAGGGCACTGCAGGTACCCGGACAAAAGCCATTCATGTCTGTGTCCCATAACCACTATGCACTGAGTACCTGCTAGATTCTAAAATAAAAAGACAGGGGGGAGAGAATGATTAAAAGCCTGTAAACTATTTCTAGAAGCTGGTCTTTTGAAAAACAGTCACCAAGAGAAGTTCTCAAAAATGTGGATCCGGGGCCAATAGTGTGAGCATCGCCCAAGAACTTGCTACAAAGGCAGATTCTCAAGCCCCACCCAGCTTTACAGAATCAGAAACTCTGGGGGTAGGGCCCAGCTGCCTGGGGCTGTAACCAGTCCTCCAGGGAGGGGAGTCTGATGCCCCTACCTGGGCTTGAGAACCACGGTGTTTCAGTATACCACCACCCCCCTTCTTTCTTTGCTTCTTTATTTATTGAATTCCTTTGAAGAGCCAGGTACACAGTCATCCTGGTGCCTGCCCCCAGAGAATTTACAAATGAATGGGACAGACGGTAAAAATCTGAGCCCGTGACAATATGGTAAGCCCTAAGGTAGGGAACCTTTCCTGTGTTGTGGGCACACCTTAGAAGCACCTCACAGCTTTGGGCAGAGGTGAAATGGGATTGCAGACAGTGAGACCAGAGTAAAGAGTAAAATGATAGAACAGAAAAATGCATGCAGGCAGGTCTCAGCTTTCACTGTGCTCCTCTGGATCAGAAATGGTCTAAAAGACACCCACAGCCCTCACCAGACACCCCCTTACGTGGTTTGGGGGCTATTGGGGGTGGCAGACTCTTAGTCTGCAGAGGCCAGGAGGTGACATGAGTGAGCGACCAGCAGGCCTAGAAGAGGATGTGCAAATCTACCCCCCCACCACCCCCCTCCTCCACCTGGGGGAGCCGCTCTGCTCAGAGCCAGGTGATACCAGATCCTGGGACTTTCTGCAAGTGAGCCTGGGACACTAGAGTTTTACGTGAAATTTCCTGAAAATATGTATAAACATCTTATGGGCCGAAATGGAGATGCACGGAAGGCCCACGTGGGGCCCCGGGAATGGTCCCGTGTGAGCATTTGCTCCCACGACCGCCCTCTGGTGGTGAGCGTGGGTTGCTGCGGCCTTTGCTTTCCCAGGAGCCGCGAGCAGGGACTTCTACCTTCCTCCCTTCTTAAATTGGGGTTTTGATTTCCAAAAGTCTGTTGTGATGAAAAAGTTTAGAGTGCCACCCGGATGGCCGTTCTCCCTCCTTCTCCTGGAAATCGGTGCAACTGAAGGTGGGGGCGCTGTTGAGAGGGTGCGCTGGTGCCGCCTGGCCGCAGTCCAGACCCAAAGCCCTGGAATGAACGTGAAGGATACGGTTGAAATCCGCCTGCCTCGGGTGCTGCCCACTGAAGACGGAAAATAGTCAAGGAAAAGAAATTCCAGAAAGTTCCAAAAAACCAAAACTTGAATATGCTGCACACAGGCAACTCTTCACATAGCATTTACATTGCATTAGGTATTATAAGTTATCTAGAGGTGATTTAAAGTATGTGAAAGGATGCACGTAGGTGATAGGCAAATATCACACCATTTTATATAAGCGACTTGAGCGTGGGTGGATTTTGGTATCCTCAGGAATCCAGAAACAAAGCCCTGGGAGACCAAGTACATCATTCTCAGCCACGGTCCCCAATGCTGAGGACTTTTCTTGGGTGACCTTCCTGGTGGTCTTTGAACAGCACCCTTCCCCACCCCCAAAAGTCTTTGCTTGTGTATTTCTCTTGGGGAGAGCTGCTGGCCTGAGTCACATCCTCAAAGAGGCTTACAACTCAGGAAGGGGGAAGACAAGTCTGTCCCATGGAGTTCTCAAACCCGAGTTGCACTCGAGTCCTCGGAGGGCTTGTTAGGACACACACGGCCAGGCACCTCCCTCAGAGTTTGATTCTGCAGGTTTGGGGTGGGGCCCGAGAAATTGTCTTCCTAACAAGTTCGCAGGTGATGCTGAAGATGCTGGTCTGGGGCCACACAGGCACCTCGAGAACAGACCTCAGACTTTCTGCTCCGATGGGGGAACTCATGGTTGGGGTCTTGCTTTCACTAACAAACTCCAAAAACAAATGAGAAAACACTGTGTTTCTTGGTGCCGGTGTTGTCTCACTCCATCCTTTGCTGCGTGAGAAACAGTTTAGAGATTCTGGGCAACAACTCTTTGTGTTGGACGCTCGACGTGATGATCTTCTGCTCAGTGAAAAGATAGGACTTCCCTGGTGGAGCAGAGGTTAAGAATCCGCCTGCCAACGCAGGGGACACGAGTTCGATCCCTGGTCCAGGAAGATCCCACACGCTGAGGAGCAGCTAAGCCCGTGCGCCACAACCTCTGAGCCTGCGCTCTAGAGCCCATGAGCCACAACTACTGAGCCCATATGCCACAACTATTGAAGTCCATATGTCTAGAGCCCGTGCTCCGCAACAAGAGTGCCGGGGTCCAGCCCAGGCAGGATCCAGGGAGTCCCTTGGGAGGGGTAGAGTCGGCGAGAAAAAAAAAGAGACAGAGACAGGAGAGAAAGAGAGAGAGTGAGAGTGTAAGAGAGAGAGAGAGAGCGAGAGAGAGTAACTTTAATTTTTGCTCGGGTCTTATATATCTTACATCTTGCTTTGTGGATTTTTCCATTAGGGGCCCCATATCCCTCCCCCAAATGTCCCATTGATTCCGCCGGGGGCCAGTCCTTAGTCAGGTGATGAGTCTTCTATGTAATCATCAGTTCTCATCAGTTCTTCACGTTCTTGTCCATAAACAATCAAACAGTTTTTTCCCCATGCTTAACATTACCATTCTTGTTTTAACCCTCCAGTGATTACAAAGGGGAGGGGAACACAGGATAACAATCTCTAAGGGCAGGCCTCTCAGGCGCCCAGGCTTGAAGTGACAGACACATTGTTAGCAGGTTAAGCTTAATTAGTGAGCTACATTCTCTATGCTACGTGACAGCAGACATACAGGACATGGACATAACATAGATACCCGTAATATTCTGTTCTTATAAGGGAAGAGTGCATGGGATATTTTATAGGCAACTTTGGTTTGACTGACCCTCACTTCAGAGGTTTGGGATAATTGTGATTGGGTGAGGCAGCATTCCTGATCACAATGCATGGCCCATTACGGCCGAATTGCCAGCAGGGCCCAAGGGTGGGGACAATAAGTTTAAACATTCCTCCATTACCCGGGCCCCCTGAGGGTCTACATGTGATTTGTTTGCGGCCCATAGAATTTCCACAACACCAAGAAAGCGGGGGGTAGCCACCATTCTTGAAGGCAGCGTTGGCGCCCCTCACCCAGAGAGCTCATCATTCCTAGAAAGAAAAAGTACACAAAGGAGACTCATAGTGAAACTAAATCTCGGAGAACTCCAGTACTTCCAAGATGCCTGCTTTGCAGCTCTCCCGAACCGAAGGTGCCTTCATCGGAATTCCCGCCTTGCAGGCCATTCCCGAAGTGCTCGGCCTTGCCTGAGCCTTTAGGCAATCCCCGGACGGCTCCCGGCATCTCCCCCTTTTTTATTTTTTAAGATGACTATCTGTAACTCCAGAGACACGTCCTTGATACTCCGAGTCAGAAGCCTGACAATGCAGGGAAGGAGAAGAATTAAGACAAACATTAGAATTCCAAACACTACGAATCCCATAATAGACGACAGAAGTCCCTTATGCCAGACAAAGTCAGAAAGGTTAGAAAAGAAATCATGAGCTCCCTGAGCTGTGGAGAAGTCCAACTTAGAATCGCTAATATCGTGAATTTCTTGGTGCAATTGACTAAGATCCAGGCTCAGATCAGAATGATTCCATACCCCCTCTATATGATTTTTAATTTTTTCCCATGTATGAATCGAATTATTAACTTTCAAGGGCGTTATGCAAATCCATCTATATTCTATATGGCATCTTAAAGCCAGGCGAACCTTAAGGGCTGTCAACTCAGTGCCTAAATGTAGAACTGCTTCTTCCAATGCATCTACCTTGGCTTTTAATTTTCTATCAATGATTTCCTGGGTTGCTAAGGCTAGGGATACATTTTTTGATAATTGATTAACATGTTGAGCTGTATGTACTTGTTGAGTGAGTCGAATAATTTTGTTAAGCATGGAAATTGGGGTTCGGAGCCCCAGGACCCATCTTTTGCCCAACCCGATGTCACCAAGTAGGGATTTAGTGCTTTTCTAGATATGAGGAGATGCAAGGGTTGGGCTCATAAAATCAGCTCCTGAAAATATCGAACTATCTAAAGACCTGTTCCACCCATCCTCCAGAGCACAGAGTGCCTCATTTCTGGTCTCCACCCTGAATTCCCTTCAGGGGATGTGGAAGGTCAGTAGCTGCAGCAGCACAAGGTGATTTAGTCCTTGTACAGGCAGATGGCAAGTTCCAATTTGTAGTTGATAGGGGCCCCTCATGGCCATAAATTCGACCACGCTTTGGGAGGCATTTCATGACCATTTTGTCCCACGGTGCTAGGAAGGCTCATTCCTAGGTCTGATGAAGAGCTTGCCGATAGGCCACTCAATGTGCCAGTACTGGGCTTGGTCTTTGTAACAAAAGCCAAATCTCTCTGGACCACCTGTATTCCTAATCTGTTATGGTCCAGGAAAAATTCCCTCTTGTTGCATCTTCCCATATCCAGAGTTGCATTATTACAATCATTGATCACATACAGAACTATATATTTGATCAACTGCTTCAAGTAGCCTAGTCATCATCATTTTTGTTGGCGGTCAGTCACACATTTGGTAATACAAGAAGCAATAATATTGAAAAGCAGGCAAAATACAAATAATATAGCTAGTAGCATCAATACAGTTACAAGTAAATACTTAAGCCACAAGTTTCCCACGCCAAACCAGTTTTGAAGAGGTCAAGGCTTCACAGTGGGTCGCAGAAATCTGAACAGGTATTATTAATTGGCCAGGCGAGGGCATCCCCGAACAGGACTATAATGAAAAACATTTGAAAGGTCTAAGAAGTCAAGAAAATATTATAAGTGTTCATACGAGTCAGGTCCAGCATCTTGGGCTAGCTGTCTACTTCTGATGTCGGCTTCTTCTCGTCCTAGTGTGAGTGTAGTTTCTCCTTTGATAAGTGTCCTTCTGTCTAGGTTGCAGGTTGTCTTTTAAATTACGTTCTTTTAGTATCCATAATCATCCAAAGAGAGATTACTGAGATAAGCTTCAGAAACAAACTTAGAGTGTCCTTTAAAAACTTTGTTGGATTTTACATTACTATAGTGCAACAGCAAGGAACTTTCCAGGGAGTGAATCTCAGTAAATACAGAGCTCCATCAGCAAAACTGGCATTTAATATTTATTGAAACATAATCTTCTTCTCTCTAAAATTACCCTCATTTTTACCTAATATAACCAGATTAAGGCTAACTTGTTTGCAAAATAAGTCTGGTCTCAAAAGAAATTTGGCCTGATCATTTAATTTATGGAACTAGAATTGATCATATAGGCTTTTGGCTTTGTTGAAACTTTTATAAGGAGCCTCAGGCTGGACTTTTAAAAGACTTTTAAGGGCTAAGAAAGCCATGCCAGGGGCTTCGGCTTATCACAGATTTTTGTCTAACAAATGTAGGTAAATTCCTCCCTTTTCAAGGTTCCCAAAATACCTTGAGTTTTCTATACCTGTTAGTGAGGTAGCCTTTCTAATTTATCTGATAAAGCTGCTGGGAACCTAAGAGTTTTCAATATCTGGAGGGAACAGAGAGAGAAAAGATAAATGTTTCAATCCTGCTTACAAATGTACAATCTATCAAATTATTGTAAATCATAATTAGTTTGAAGGGAAGGTTTTCCTTACACCTGGAAAACAGGTTTAAACCAGTAATTTTTAGATAGAAACCATAAAATTTATAACCATATTCACCAGTTTACTCAGTCCTATGTAACATCCTTTTGTTAACAGCTTATGAAGCCATCATGTTCCTCATTAGGATTAGTCAGGTACAACATGAAAGCCATCAGTCACAAAGGGTTGGATTTAAATTGGCTTCTAGCAGATGGAACAGATCAAGGTCACCTATCTAGATGGCTAAACCCTTTTACTATTTGCAGAAAAGACACTTAAGATTTCTATTTATCTTTGACAAGTCAAGTTTTAAATTATTTTAATTTTAATTTTTTAAATTAGCATTTAAAAGGATAGCAGAGATAAGTGTTCTTTAGATGACCAGATAAGACATTTACCTCTCAAAGGTACAAGCAAGTTCCTCCTAAGGTGTCTTTGTCTCCCCTTTGTTGACAAGTGTAATTTATTTCTTTGACCAGGAAGGAGAGGGGCGCACACGTAAAGGGCCTTGTCTTAGGGCCTAATAACCTAGGTAGCGCTGATGTCGCCACTCCTGGAAAGGCCAGTATTCCCCGACAGCACGATTACGTGCCTCCCTGAAGATGGCCCTGATCATTAAATGTCTCAGGGAGACGGGGCTGAAAGGAGGCGGCCCCTTGTAATGGGGTTCGCAGAGGAATAACTTCAGGCGGGGCTCCAGGGGGGTCTGGGGTGGTTGACCCTCTCGACGGCACTGAGCAGGCGGAGGAGCAATATGCGTACTCCTCGCCTACGTGAAGAGCCTGAAATCCTTGGAGAATCAGGGGATTATGAAGGAAAGCTGACAGAGGAAGGCAGCCTTGTAATGAGAATCCAAAAGTATACAAGAACATGTCAGAGTGTACCGCTCCACACAGACCGGCCCAGGGGACCTAGATAGAGAGGTGCAGATCTGTCTGGCAAAAGGGGCAAGTCTTTTTGGGGAAAACCTAATTTCTCAATAAGTCGGCTCAAAGAGTCAGCTGACGGAAGGGGAGAGTGAGCCGTAAAATTTTAAGAAAACTTTGGCGAAGGGCCCTAGGGCAAAATGGCTGTTTGGACATGCACAATTGCTAAATCAAATCAGTAACCAATTCCCCCGTGTGTCGATGATGCAAAGACAAACAAGGATGGGTGCCCCCTCCGAGGAGAAGGCCACTCAGGTGCCCACCTGGCCGTGTCCCCGTGGGGAGCTTAGGTGCCTCTTAGCTTTGGCGGGTGGTGTAGAGTCCCACTTGAATCTGACTCGTAGAGAGGGACTGGGTCCCCCAGAGACAGATACCGCCCTGAGCCATATGAGGTCACCACGGAACCGCAGGTTAGGGCCCACTCGGACTCCGTAGCCACAAAGGCCGTGGAGCCACACAATCGCCCTGGAACGAGGACGAACCAGGGCGCTCACTCACACACACATTCACACCAGAGTTTATCACAGTGTTTCGAGGAGGATCTAGTCCTGCGATCACAGAGGGAGGTTGCTCAGAAGAATGTTGCTTACTTAAATCATCAATAATTGTCTTAGGTATTCTCTGACTTATTTCCTGCAGTAAGTCTCGTCTTTGTTGTAAATTAAAACCTAATTTTTCCGAATTAGTTCTTTGAGGGGACTGAGGAGGTGAGGGTTCTCTCTCTCCCAATTTCAAAGCAATCTTTGAGTTCACTCGTTCCACCTCAGGAATCGGGTCTAAGGAGTCTCTAATTAGGCTCCACAAAGAGAAAGTTTCTGCAGGGACCTTTTCCGGTCCATGATATTTATAAGTTATCAACTGTTCCCCTACCTTAGCCCACGTTTCAGAATTAACAGTCCCGTCCTCTGGGAACCAGGGACATTGTTCTTGTACAAAGGAAAAGAAAGAAAGTAAGGTAGCTTTAGATACTTTAACACCTCGTTTAGAGAGCATATGCTTAATAATATCTACAAAAAGTTGTCTTTCTTTTGACTCATGTGCTCCCATAATAACTAATTACCTTTCCACCCTTCACTTACCCTGTATTCCTTCACAGGGGGGCCTGCAGCACCCTAGGTGGAGTCCTATCTACCCCGAAATAAATATATGCTTACCCTTCAGGTCCCTGTTCCGGGCGCCACTTGCCGGGGTCCAGCCCAGGCAGGATCCAGGGAGTCCCTTGGGAGGGGTAGAGTCGGCGAGAAAAAAAAAGAGACAGAGACAGGAAAGAAAGAGAGAGAGTGAGAGTGTAAGAGAGAGAGTGAGAGTGTGAGAGAGTGACTTTAATTTTTGCTCGGGTCTTATATATCTTACATCTTGCTTTGTGGATTTTTCCATTAGGGGCCCCATATCCCTCCCCCAAATGTCCCATTGATTCCGCCGGGGGCCAGTCCTTAGTCAGGTGATGAGTCTTCTATGTAATCATCAGTTCTCATCAGTTCTTCACGTTCTTGTCCATAAACAATCAAACAGTTTTTTCCCCATGCTTAACATTACCATTCTTGTTTTAACCCTCCAGTGATTACAAAGGGGAGGGGAACACAGGATAACAATCTGTAAGGGCAGGCCTCTCAGGCGCCCAGGCTTGAAGTGACAGACACATTGTTAGCAGGTTAAGCTTAATTAGTGAGCTACATTCTCTATGCTACGTGACAGCAGACATACAGGACATGGACATAACATAGATACCCGTAATATTCTGTTCTTATAAGGGAAGAGTGCATGGGATATTTTATAGGCAACTTTGGTTTGACGGACCCTCACTTCAGAGGTTTGGGATCATTGTGATTGGGTGAGGCAGCATTCCTGATCACAATGCATGGCCCATTACGGCCGAATTGCCAGCAGGGCCCAAGGGTGGGGACAATAAGTTTAAACATTCCTCCATTACCCGGGCCCCCTAAGGGTCTACATGTGATTTGTTTGCGGCCCATAGAATTTCCACAACACCAAGAAAGCGGGGGGTAGCCACCATTCTTGAAGGCAGCGTTGGCGCCCCTCACCCAGAGAGCTCATCATTCCTAGAAAGAAAAAGTACACAAAGGAGACTCATAGTGAAACTAAATCTCGGAGAACTCCAGTACTTCCAAGATGCCTGCTTTGCAGCTCTCCCGAACCGAAGGTGCCTTCATCGGAATTCCCGCCTTGCAGGCCATTCCCGAAGTGCTCGGCCTTGCCTGAGCCTTTAGGCAATCCCCGGACGGCTCCCGGCACAAGAGAAGCCATCACAGTGAGAAGCCTGCGCACTGCAACGAAGCGTAGTCCCTGCTCATCATAACTGGAGAAAAGCCCGTGCACAGCAACAGAGACGCAACACAGACAATAGATAAATAGATAAATAAATAAATTTATTTAAAACAAAAAAAAAGAAGCATAAAGATAAAGAGCTAACTTGGTGTACCCCCCCAAAAATAATAAATAAATAAAATTAAAAAAAAAAAAAAGATAAAGAGCACCTGAAGAGTGGGAGCTGGGGAGGTGGAGAGGGTCACAGCAGAGACTAACAGTGTCAGAGGACAAGGTGATGTGTGCTCTGTCTCACGCCACGCCTCCGTCGCTGTAGTAGGATTTGCTCTGAAGAGCACCTTGGTCCTGGCTGCTGGGACTGGTGCTCAGGGACACACTCTGTATCCTTCTTTGCTTTCAAGTCAGTCAAGGCACGATTTTCACGCAGACATGCATCCGCTTTATCCACTGTGAACGCCGTTGAAGGAGTTTTCACAAAGGTCCAGCCCTGAGGCTGCTCTGCTTTTCCACACAAAATAATTACAGTGGGGGGGGGGGGTAACATAGGGAGTAGGGGACCAAGATAAATACATATTTATAAATACATACATACATGAATGTATTCTATACATAAGATATTACGTATAGAATGAGCCACAAGGATATACATATTATACAACACGGGGACTATGGCCAGGATTTTATAACTATACGTAGAGTGTAACCTTTAAAAATTGTGAATCCCTACATTGTACACCTGTAACTTATATAACACCTTGCATCAACTATACGTCAATAAAAATAGATAAATGCATTTTAAAAAGAAGAATATGGACTGTTTCCATCTCCCCTGATGGTCCTTGGTGCCCCCGTACGGGCACAGCTCCTTGGCCCCAGGGGCGTTCTGGTACGTGTCTTAAACCTCGTTTCTCCGCTTGCCCCCTGTGTCAGCTTCCCGTGGTGGCTGTGACAAACTGTCATGACCTTGGTGCCTTAAAGCAACACATTTATTCTCTTGTGGTTCTGCAGGTCAGAAATCTAAGGTGGGTTGGCTGAGCTGCGTTCCTTCTGCAGTTCTAGGGGGGCACGGGTTTCCTTGCCTCCTCTGGCTTCTAGATGCTGCCTGCAGCCTTGGCTCTTGTGCACGAATCCCTCTGAGCTCCAATTCCATCCTCATGTCTCCCTCTCTGACCCGCTCTCCCGCCTCCCTCTTATTAGGCCCTGGGTGATTATGGAAAATCCAGGCTAACTTCCCCATCTCACCGTCTTCAACTTAATTGCATCTGCAAAGTCCCTTTGCCACATAAAGTGACATATGTGCAGGTTCTGGACATCTTTGGGGGACATTATCCAGCCACCACCCTCGCGTGCACAGAAAGGACTTCCAGGCCTACAGCTGAGCTTTCTAGAGCAGACCCTCCATCAGGGGCCCCTGCTCACCTGCTCAGCACATCTGCTTTTCCACTTCTACCACACAAGCCAAAGAGGTTCAAATAAAAATAATTCTAGCCAACATTAATTCTGCATTTACGATGTGCCAGGCACTTTCCTAAGCACGTCACAGACCCTAACTCACTTAATCCTCACAGCAAGCGTAGGAGGTGAGTGTCATTTTTATTCCTGTTTTACCGCTGAGGAAACCGAGACATGAGAAGTGTAAGGAGCTGTCCCGGGTCACCCAGCTGGATGGCAGAGCAGGGGTTAACTCAGGGACATGAAGGAGGCTGCCTCCCACAGACCAGGCACATCCTGCATGCCTCTCCAGGGCCCTCCTCCAGGCTCGCTGAGCCCCACCCTCAGGACCAGACAGTTTCCTCTGTGCTTGTGAAGGGGAGTAGAACATGCCACGACACTTTTTTTCATTATAAATGACAAAAAACAACCTAAAGAACTAATGAAAACAGCACAAGTGGGAACTTCCCTGGTGGCACAGTGGTTAAGAATCTGCCTGCCAATGCAGGGGACACGGGTTCAAGCCCTGATCTGGAAAAATCCCACATGCCCTGGAGCAGCTAAGCTCATGTGCCACAACTACTGAGCCTGTGCTCTAGAGCCCACGAGCCACAACTACTGAACCTGCATGCTGCAACTACTGAAGCCTGCGTGCCTAGAGCCCGTGCCCCGCAACAAGAGAAGCCACCACAATGAGAAGCCCACGCATCTCAACCAAGAGTAGCCCTCCTTCACCGCAACTAGAGAAAAGCCCGTGTGCAGCAACAAAGACCCAATGCAGCCAAAAATAAATTAACTAAAAAAAAAAAAGAAAATACCAATGCAGGTGTACAGCTAAAGTGACTGATTTTGTATTAGCTTGGCCAATATTTGGCGGAATTTTCAGGTGATACATGAAGACTAGGTACTCAGGGTTGGAATTATGTGATCCCATTAAGAAGTAGTGCGAGAAAGAGAAAAGTCGGTTTGTTGTTCTGGCTGAGAGCTCTTGTCTGGTGGCAAAGATACTCTCTCTCCTTGACCAGACTCTCTACTCAGGCTCCTCTGAGACCTTTAGCAATGAGGCCTTGACTTCGGGACTCCTGTGTTCATCTCTGCCGTGTCCAGTTTTAGCAAGAATCCTGCTAAGTCAGCGTCTCCAGAATCCTACCTCCTCCGCGTTTGATCAGCCTCCACGACCCAGATCCTCCAGCATCCCCCAGGGGATGTCTAAGCACCCTGACCTGCCTTCCTCCAGGGAGAGTCCTGGTAGGTCAGTTTACCAGAATCCCCGCTACCCCGATAGTTCGGCTCAGCAATTTTCCATCCATGGACTTCCCTTCCCCACCCCCACCCCCACCCCCCCCGGGCCTCCCCCACCACCCCTGCTCCTTGGCCATAAATTCCCACTTTTCTTTGTTGTATTCAGAGCAGAGTCCAGTCTCTCTCCTTCACGGCAAACCCCCCTCGCAGTGGTCTCTACACCTCGCATGGAGTAAACGCCTCCTCACCGTGGTTAGCAAGTGTCATGAATACTTTTTTCGTTGACACGGTTGGGAGTCTGCTTATCATTCAAGACCTAATTCAAGTTCTGTGAAAATTGCCATTGGTAATTTGATCGGGATTGCACTGAATCTGTAAATTGCTTTGGGTAGTACAGTCATTTTCACGATGTTGATTCTTCCAATCCAGGAACATGGTATGTCCCTCCATCTGTTTGTGTCGTCTTTGATTTCTTTCATCAGTGTCTTAAAGTCTTCTGCATACAGATCTTTTGCCTCCTTAGGCAGGATTATTCCTAGGTATTTTATTCTTTTTGTTGCAATGGTAAATGGGAGAGTTTCCTTAATTTCTCTTTCTGCTCTTCCATTGTTAGTGTATAGGAATGCAAGAGATTTCTGTGCATTAATTTTGTATCCTGCTACTTTACTAAACTCATCAATTAGTGCTAGCAGTTTTCTGGTAGAGTCTTTAGGGTTTGCTATGTATAATATCATGTCATCTGCAAAGAATGACAATTTTACTTCTTTTCCAATTTGGATTCCTTTTATTTCCTTTTCTTCTCTGATTGCTGTGGCTAAAACTTCCAAAACTCTGTTGAATACTAATGGTGAGAGTGGACACCCTTGTCTTGTTCCTGTTCTTAGAGGGAATGCTTTCAGTTTTTCCCCATTTAGAACGATGTTGGCTTTTGGTTTCTCATATATGGCTTTTATTATGTTGAGGTACTTTCCTTCTATGCCCATTTTCTGGAGAGCTTTTATCATAAATGGATGTTGAATTTTGTCAAAAGCTTTTTCTGCATCTATTGAGATTATCATATGGTTTTTATCCTTCAATTTGTTGATATGATGTATCACATTGATTGATTTGCGTATATTGAAGAATCCTTGCATCCCAGGGACAAACCCCACTTGACCATGGTGTATGATTTTTTTAATGCACTGTTGGATTCTGTTAGCTAGTATTTTGTTGAGGATTTTTGCATCGATATTCATCAGTGATATTGGTCTGTAATTTTCTTTTTTTGTGACATCTTTGCCTGGTTTTGGTATCAGGGTGATGGTGGCCTCGTAGAATGTGTTTGGGAGTATTCCTCCTTCTGCAATATTTTGGAAGAGTTTGAGAAGGAGAGGTGTTAGCTCTTCTCTAAATGTTTGATAGAATTCGCCTGTGAATCCATCTGGCCCTGGGCTTTTGTTTGTTGGGAGATTCTTAATCACTGCGTCAATTTCTGTACTTGTGATTGGTCTGTTCATGGTTTCTATTTCTTCCTGGTTCAGTCTTGGAAGATTGAATTTTTCTAAGAAATAGAAAAACATCCATTTCTTCCAGGTTATCCAATTTATTGGCATATAGTTGCTTGTAGTAGTCTAGAGCAAGAAATCTTACGATTTGTATGGAAACGCAAAAGACCCCGAATAGCCAAAGCAATCTTGAGAAGGAAAAATGGAGTTGGTGGAATCAGGCTTCCTGACTTCAAACTATACTACAAAGCCATAGTGATCAAGACAGTATGGTACTGGCACAAAAATAGAACGGAAGATCAATGGAATAGAATAGAGAACTCAGAGGTAAGCCCAAATACATATGGGCACCTAATCTTTGACAAAGGAGGAAAGAATATACAATGGAAAAAAGACAGCCTCTTCAATAAGTGGTGCTGGGAAAATTGGACAGCTACATGTAAAAGAATGAAATTAGAACACTTCCTAACACCATACACAAAAATAAACTCAAAATGGATTAAAGACCTAAATGTAAGGCCAGACACTATAAAACTCCTAGAGAAAAACATAGGCAGAACACTCTATGACATACATCAAAGCAAGATCTTTTTTGACCCACCTCCTAGAATAATGGAAATAAAATAAAGAATAAACAAATGGGACCTCATGAAACTTAAAGCTTTTGCACAGCGAAAGAAACCATAAACAAGACAAGAAGGCAACCCTCAGAATGGTAAAAAATAGTTGCCAACAAAACAACGGACAAAGGATTAACCTCCAAAATATTCAAGCAGCTCACGCAGCTTAATACCAAAAAAGCAAATAACCCAATCCACAAATGGGCAGAAGACCTAAATAGACATTTCTCCAAAGAATACATACAGATGGCCAACAAACACATGAAAAGATGCTCAGCATCACCAATCATTAGAGAAATGCAAGTCAAAGCCACGAGGTATCACCTCACACCGATCAGAGTGGCCATCATCACAAAATCTGGAAACAACAAATGTTGGAGAGGGTGTGGAGAAAAGGGAACTCTCTTGCACTGTTGGTGGGAATGTAAGTTGGTACAGTCACTATGGAAAACAGTTTGGAGGTTCCTTAAAAAACTAAAAACAGAAATATGGTATGATCCAGTAATCCCACTCCTGGGCATATACCCAGAGAAAATCATAATCCCAAAAGAAACATGTACCATAATGTTTATTGCAGCACTATTTACAATAGCCAGGACATGGAAGCAACCTAAATGCCCATCAAGAAATGAATGGATAAAGAAGATGTGGCATATATACACAATGGAATATTACTCAGCCATAAAAAGGAATGAGATGGAGCTATATGTAATGAGGTGGATAGACCTAGAGTCTGTCATACAGGGTGAAGTAAGTCAGAAAGAGAAAGACAAATATTGTATGCTAACTCATATATACGGAATCTAAAAATGGTACTGATGAACTCAGTGACAAGACAAGAACAAGGACGCAGATGCAGAGAATGGACCGGAGAACTCGAGATTTGGGGGGCGGGGGGTGAAGGGGAAGCTGAGACGAAGTGAGAGAGTAGCATAGACATGTATACACTACCAACTGTAAAATAGATAGCCAGTGGGAAGTTGCTGTATAACAAAGGGAGTTCAACTCATGGATGGATGATGCCTTAGAGGACTGGGACGGGGAGGGTGGGGGGCAGTCGAGGGAGGGAGGGAATACGGGGATATGTGTATAAATACAGATGATTGAACTTGGTGTACCTCAAAAAAAATAATAAATAAATAAAATGAAAAAAAAAATACAATGGAACATCCAAAAAAAAAAGACCTAATTCAAGGTTATTTCTTCTAAGAAGCCTTTCTTGCCTGTTAATGTCACTTCTCGTCTGGGCTTTCATTGTGTGATTTACATGTTTTTAGTAGAACCTCTAGGCATGGACACAAGTCATTATAAACACTGTGTAATGTTTCTTCTAGTGAAGGGTTTCTCAAGCTTTAAAAAAAATTAAGGAATACAGGATTCATTATAAGAATCAGATCCTGGGATATCTCTGGTGGTCCAGTGGCTAATACTCAGAGCTCCCAATGCAGGGGGCCTGGCTTTGATCCCTGGTCGGGGAACTAGATGCCACATGCCACAACTAAAAACCCGGCATGCCGCAACTAAAGCCTGCTGCAGCCAAATAAGTAAATAAATAATAGTAAAAAAAAAAAAAATCAGATCCTACATGTTGTAGAAGGAACAGGGGGAGTGAAGGTCCAGAAAGAGGAGTTGAAGGATCAGCGAAACACCAACTGTCAGCACTCCTGGAGCACGGGTGCCGTGGATGGGTCAGAATTCACAGGATAACCTGAAAGGCAGGCCTGTCTCAAAGCTGGAATTTTTAAACTTTTTCACCACCATCCATGGTAAAAAATACCTTTTATATCAAGATCGGTGGTAGAAGGACAGGCACATACACATATATGAGCAACCGAGAACAAAACTTCCACAGGAAACACGAATCCCTACTATGTGCTACTGCGATATAATAAGAAATACATTCAGTCTTTTCCCCTGATTCCGGGCACAGAGCTCCTAAAACCTCTAAAATTTCCCGAGTGATCGGCGTGTCTTTTGTTATTTTTAAGGAGCTCCTTTCAACCATGCTTGAGTTTATACTGATGAGGTGACTCTGGGAGGGACCCTACATAGCTTCAGGATGGGGCCCGGTCACCAGAGGACCCAACCCTCTGATGAAGGTTAGAACTTTCAGCACCACCCTCTGCCCTCCAGGGAGGGGCGTGGGGGCAGGGGGGTTACGAACTGAGTTAATCGTCAATGGCCAATGGTTTAATCAAATGGACAACACCCCTTAGCGCTACAAGTTTCAAGGAGCTGCCAGCTTGGTGAACGTATCCAGGTATCCAGGGACTGGGACAGTGGTGCACACCAACACCACGGGGGTGGAGGTTCCTGCACCTGGGACCCTCCAGACCTCTTCATTGTACGATCCCTTTACATCCTTCATAATAAACTGTGATGGTCAGTTTGACACTCCTCCCGGTTCTGTGAATCATTGTAACAATTTACCAAACCCTAGGGGTGTCATGGGAACTCCCACATTTGTAGTTGGTCATTTAAAGTGCAGGTGCCTGGAGACCCCATTTGTGGTTGGCAGCAGAGGTGGGGTCAGTCTGTGGACTGAACCCTTAACCTGCAGGGTCTGCACTAACTCCAGGTACTTAGTGTCAGCATTTAATTGTTGGACACCAGCTGGTAGTCAGAGTTGGGTAGTTGGTTGCTGGTGCTGTAAAAAGACAAACGGCAACGTAAACTAATAGCGTCCATCCTTGTCTATTCATTTGTCTTCTACTCATTTTTTGCTCAGTTCTATTCATTTTTTTGTTCTATTTTTTTAAGTGTTATTTGTAAGCAACTAAATCGATTTTACAACTCTCTACTTGATCACAAGTTAAAAAACACTGTAATATATTGGGAACTTCTTAAGAAGCTTCTTCTATTGGGAGATTGGAATTGCCATATATACATTACTAATGAGGAAAAAAATATCAAATTGTACACTTTAAATATATGCAGTTTACTGTTAAAAAAAAAAGACGAAGAAGAAGAAGAAGAAGCTTCTTGAGGGATTTCCCTGGTGGCAGAGTGGTTAAGAATCTGCCTGCCAGTGCAGGGGACACTGGTTCAGTCCCTGGTCCGGGAAGATCCCACATGCTGAGGAGCAACTAAGCCCGTGTGCCACAACTACTGAACCCACGTGCAGCAACTACTGAAGCCTGAGTGCCTAGAGCCCGTGCTCTGCAACAAGAGAAGCCACTGCAATGAGAAATCCCTGCACCGCAATGAAGACCCAATGTGGCCAAAAAATTTTTAAAAATAAATTTAAAAAAAAGAAGCTTCTTCTTGAGTTCCCTTGGCATCCCTTATGCCCCGTGCAATATCCAGTACTGAGACGGCACAGTTGTAAGTTCATGGAGTAAGAGTGAGAGAATAAACGAATGAATGGATGCAGTTGTATGAGTTTGCGTGTGGTCCTCACTGGCTCAGGTTTCAGTTCTATAAATCCATCCAGGGATATTCAGACTTAGTGTAAATTTGTTCCTTAGAATCAGGCAAGTCTCACCTATTGGAATGTGAACTTATTAGTTCATCATGGGAACCATTTGGGGTGGGGTACCTAGGATCAGTCAGCAGGGATAGTCTGCTTGCCAAGTACAGAACGAATCAAAGGGTTGTCTCTAGGAGTTATTTCCCTCAAGGTGAGGTACCTAGAGGAATCGACTGTCTCAATTTTGAGATGTTTCTCCGTTGGCCTGGGGGGGCACGGTTAGGGCCGCCCCACCCATCAGTTCTGAGAGCTTCACAATAATAGCTGCCCTGTGTTCCTTAAAAGTTTATTCTTCTTGAAGGGCTGTGAAGACCTCAGAGGTCTCCATTCTAGGTGGAGCTTCAGGGCACACCCCAGGCGGGTCTGCAACACATTGCCCAAAGGCAGCTTCTCCTGCAGATGGCTAATTGCTTCAATTTCACATTACTTCTTATTAGCTTCAGCTTGGAAAGGTGACATTTCCTGACCTTGTTCTAAAATCCCGGGGCTGAACCCTGTCTGAAGCCCGTTGACCCTTCTGCACTGCATATACACAATAAATAGTTGCTGAGTGATTCGACTGATATTATCAACCAAAGTTTTGATTTGCAGCCGACCCAGTCTGACCTGCAACGTCCTGGTCCCAAAGGTTGTTGGGATGGTTAACGGGGTCATCTGTATCCACGATTTGTGAAGCCCTCCTTCCCCACTAGGTCTGAACCTCCAGCCAATTCCAGCTTCACATTATGCTCAGCACAGATTTCCTGAAACAGACGACAAATGCATGAAACACACTCCTGATGGTTTTCCATGTGCAGCCTATAAAAACGGCTTCTCTCCCTCTTGCAAACACTCTTTCACCCATCTGGTTTACATTTGTGTGAATTGCTGCCTGCCCAGAGAAGGGTTAATGACAACTGGGAAGGAGAGCTCTGTTTCCTTGGCTGGGCTTTGCAGGAGTCCAGTTTCTCCCAGAAGTTGAGTCCAATCAAAACCAACCCCGGGGGCTGAGGAGGACTTCCTGTTCACCCCCCAACAGGACCCTATAGGAGCAGAATGAACGTGGCACCAAGGTCTGGAAATTTCGGCAGCAGCAGCAATAACCGTGCTGCTGGGAAGATCGTCTGCAGGGAACGTGGCCTGAGTAGCAACAATTAGCACTGTAATAACATAATAAAAATCACGTTTCTGTAATTGTATAAGATACAGGCCCAGGACTGTAACATCACTTGTCTACATGTGATACAAACTAGATGAAGAAGTTTGGGCCCTTTGGAAAATGCTTACCTAGGGATCATTTTCATAGAGACTTTATTTCTGACCGGACTTCAGTCTTAGGAAGCTGGACTTCTTTTTCCAATGGCCAATTCCCAAAATGAACACCCTCAAGTTTTCCTTTCTGGTCCTCCTGAAGGTTTTCAAGAAAGTGACATCCTCCCAAACAAAGAGGAACACTTGGATGTGTTGCTGGCTGGGATACTTTCAGTAATTACTTCCTTAAGGGTTGACATTAGAAAGGAATTCACATGAGGCCAAAAGGAACCATTTTTCAGAAGGGCTACTCTCCCAGGACATTTCAGCTGGAAAGATGGCCAAGCTTGAATTAAGCAGACTTGTATAACTCTCACTGTTATGATATTAAGAAAATGAGCCAGACTGTTTGATCTCTTTATCTTTTATGTGAATGCTGTTAGGATAATACAGTATCTTCTTTGGCTGTAAGAGCCATTAGCATCCTGTAAGGAGAATAAAATGGGGGTACTATATTAAGATGCAATTTAGAATAGAGGGGTGCTGTGTGTGACAGTGAAAATGTTTGTGCCATCTTTTTATTGTTTCAATTAATTAATTAATTTATATGGCTCTGTTGGGTCTGTTGCTGCATGCAGGCTGTCTCTAGTTGCAGGGAGCCAGGGCTACTCTTTGTTATGGTGCATGGGCTTCTCATTGCAGGAGTTCTCTTGTTGCGGAGCATGGGCTCTAGGTGCGCAGGCTTCAGTAGTTGTGGTGCACGGGCTTAGTTGCTCCGCAGCATGTGGGATCTTCCTGGCCCAGGGCTCGAACCTGTGTCCCCTGCATTGGTAGGCAGATTCTTAACCACTGTGCCTCCAGGGAAGTCCCTATGCCTTCTTTTTAAGAAGGCTATTTTACATCCCATATTTGCTAATCCTCCCAGAGCCCAAAGAGGTTGTCAATATGTGATCATTTGAAATTGCATTGAAATTTTCCAGATTTTACCTAGTTTAACTTTCAAAGCAGCCCTGTTAGGTTCAGTAAGACAGTTATCGTTTCTTTCCATTTGTCCAGTGGTCAGCAGCACGCTCAGTGCCCACTAGTGATGGGGCAAAGTTGACATTCATGCCATCAACTTCTGATTCCAAGGCCAACGCAAGCTCCCACCCCACTACGTGGGGTGTCATTTCTTAGAATTCCCTTGTGCTCTCGGCATAATCGAGATGTGCCCCAAAGTGGCATCCGTGACTCTGAGGTCTAACATGATCACGGGCAGCTACTGCACAAATAAAATCCATTTGCCTTAAACCATCACTAAGATGAGAGTCATACATTTAACTCTCCCCCCTGGTGTCCCAGGGGATGACCCAGAATCACAGTGCACCTCTGATCTGGTTTCAGTATTTCCCTACGATCTGCTCCAACTGTGTCATTCAAAGTACGGTTTGCAGACCAGCAGCCTCAGCTTGTCCTGGGAGCTTGTCTAAGAAGCAGAAGCTCAGGCCCCATCCCAGACCCACTGAATCAGAATCTGTGTTTTAACAAGAGCCCCAACTGATCCCGAGCACGTCAGGGTTGGGAGGTGCTGCATCCGGAGCTCATGGTTTCACTCAGCTCTGCTCATGTTACGTCCTGGGCTCTGCAGGAGGCGAGGAGGAGAGACCAGGCAGAATATATCCACCTAACTGTTCATTTTCATAAGGATTGAAGGAGAAGTTAGACTGGAGATGGGTGACAGCTGTGGAAGGAAGAAGCTGGGAAAGAGTTTGGAAACAGAGGAACTTGCCAGTTTAGCTACCTGCAGACATCTGGTTTGAGGTCTCAAGGAAACGGACAGTGATACTGACTTTTTGGAATGACAGGCACTCCAAGGGCCTCTTGCTTGTGGGCAACTTTGGGAAACCGTGTTTGAGAAACCCTGGTTTGCTCCTGAAGGGGAGCACGGTCAGGCTGACCATTCCTGCAGGTGGTGACCCAACGGCTGTGGGCTGGAGCAAAGCCCAGACTCCTCATTTCTTCCAACTACATCCGGGCTCCTCCCCTGTCGGCTCTGTGGTCCCAGACGCAGGTGTGAGCCTTAGGGCTCCCTGGATCCAGCATCAGGACCTCCCTGAGGCTGCGCTGACTTGGCTCCATCTGGTAGCTCAGAACGCCTGCAGCCCGAGCTCCGGTTCCTTCTCATGTGGGTCTAAAACCTGCCTCCCCCTTCCCAGCCTGCATCTCTGCTTTTTGCAGGAGCTGCCAGATGTCAAATTGCTCCTTTTTCTGTGGCTTCAGGATCCAGGCAAATGTCCATGAAGGGGGGACTGTAACCACTGAGACGCAGCGTGAATCCAGGGCCCCGGGTTCGGGTGTGGGCGCCTACGCCAAGCGATTGCAAATGACTCTCCTGGGAGCTGGCTGTCAAATTTTTGGTGTGTTCAGGAAATGTCTGCCACGTTTTACATCAACATGTTCAAACTGCAAGTGAGTGAAGTGTTGAATTGTAACAATGAGCGAGTGAAATGAATAGATCGCGGTGCCAACGGCGAACAGGCTTGGGTAATAGAAGCGACTCGTTTTTTAATTAAAAAAAAAAAAAAATCCTTGCTGTGGTGCCACTGTTCCCAGTGTTGGCTGCAGGGATAAAGCCCACCCTGTTGTCATGTGAAGCCACCCCACTCAGAAGACGTTACGTGCAGATTACGGTGGAAAGAATTGCGGGCCTTTTGGCTTTCTGCCATCACTTCTGTTTCAAGATCCACACGGGGGGAAGTCAATCAAAATATACTTACATATGCCTGTAATTGCTCCCGGACTCAGTATCCTGGGGTTCGTTACTCAAGGGCTCAAAGCATCTATGTTACTATCACTGTTGATCCTACTCAAATTAAGTCCACCTCCCCGCCCCCACCAAGGCCGCCGCCCCAGCTGAATTCAGCATCTCTTACTCCTTCGCTACCTCTTGCCTGGCTAGCAAAGGCCAGCGTGGCCCAGCAGCGAGGGCCCTCTTTCCTTCGCCTGACGGCTCACTTCCATGCATTCTCCCTGTGAGTCCTCCCAACATGGGAGCTCAGCTCACGGTCACGCAGCTCTGGAGGGCGGACCAGGCTTTGTGCTCCCGGCTTTTGTCTCTATACCAATGGTTCTCAGAGTGGGGTCCCCTGGACCAGCAGCGGCATCTTCTTAGGAATAGAAGCACGCAGGCTCCACCCCCCAGCCTTCTGAAACAGACACTTCCGGGGTGGGCTTACCAGCGTATAAATCGAAACCAAAACACAGAAGGGCGCTGTGTCTTAATGCCCCCTCTGAGGACTCAGGTGCAGGCTCAATGTAGAGAATCACTCTTCTCTACCAAGCTCGCTGTCCTGCAATGTGTGTTATTCCAGCCACTAGACTGTCAACTCCCCAAAGGCAGCGCTTCTGCCTGACTCATCCCTGCGTGAGGTGCCCCGTACGACCTCTGATGGTGATGAAGCGGAGCGGGACCCCACGGTCCTTCCCCTCATGTCCTCTGCCTGCCTTCTGTCTGCGGGCAAACTTGAGCCAAAGAGGACGTTTAATCAGAGAAGAGAGAAAAGGCAGAAGCAGCGGAAAACAGCCCAACAAGACTAAATGATAGCTGAGTCCGTAAGCAAAGTCAAGGACCTTTAGTTCCTTCTCGAGGGCTATAGATAACATTCTGAGCCCTGTCCTGGGAGCTGTCCTGTAGTCCGACATCCCCACCGGGTGGAAGACGATAACTACCTGAGGCCCAGGCTGTAGCCATGACACGAGCTGCCGCAATTCCGAAGACCGGCCTCAAGGAAACAGGAACACGCCGGCCCTGGAACTGAAGATGAACTGTACAGTCAAGGGGGTGCTGATTAGACCATCTCACGGTAACTTCCAGATGAGTGTCCGAGCTGGCTGCGCTGTTTCTGCATGTAGCCCCCTCCCTCTGCCTGTGAAAGTTCTTGCCACATGGTTGTTGGGTGGGCCGGGGTGGGGGGGGGGGGGAGTTGGCCTTTGGACAGGAATCCACCCTCTCTTCCCCCTCCTGCCCCCCGTTGCCAGCCTCCAAAATAAGCAAACTTTCCTTTCCACCAACCTTGCCTCTTTATTGGCCTCAGAGCACTAAGCAGCTGCCCACCCCCCCGCCCCCACCTTCGGTTAATGGTAACAGCAAACGTTGTTGAGCTCTTCGTGTACGCCGGGGGGGGGGCATCTGTCTCATTCAACCCTCAGAAGGGCCCTCGGAGGCAGGTATGATTATTACCTGCCTTTTACAGATGAGGACACAGGAGCAGGGAGATGAAGCCCCTTGCTCAGAATCCAAGGTACCGCCTGGGGAGCCGGGATGTGAATCCTGGGGTCTGATCAAGCTCTTCCTCCCCCGGCCCTCCTGCTTAGCACTTGCTCATCGAATCACCTCTAACCACCTGGAAGCCCCAGGCACCACGTGGAGGAAAGGGCTAACGTGTAAACGAGTCGACATACAGAGCAGCTTAGGAGGATAGGGAAGGCAGAAAGGAAGGCATGGTTTGCTTCGGGAAACTGAAATGAATACGCCTCCTTCGTTTCATTCCTCACAGATCCGGTTATCTTGACCTCTGATATGGGGATGGTGCTGAATCTACTCAGTACTGTTGGTTCTAAAGGTACCCGAAGCCTTGAATTCCTGCATCAGAAGGTGCAGGCTTCTGGGGATTCAGGGGGAGGGCGTGGTGGGGTGAAGGGAGAGAAGTATCTATGGGTTAGGGCTCCGGTACAAGCAGACCTTGGAGAGATTTGGGGGTCAGTTCCAGGCCACTGCAGAAAATCAAATATCACGATAAATCAAGTGACACAAATGTTTTGGTTTCCCAGTGCATATAAAAGTCATGTTTACTGTAGCCTATCAGATGTACAAAAACATTATATCTGTAAAAACAGTGTACATGCCTTAATTTAAAAATGCTTTATTGCTAAAAAACACTAATCATTATCCAACAGTGCAGGGTTGCCACAAACATTCAATTTGTAAAAAAAAAAACAAAAAACCAAAAGAAAACAAAACAGAACAAAACAAAAACGAGGTCTGCCTGTAGAGGTGCTTGAATTCAAACCACCTGGTTCAGGTCATGACTGTGCTGCTTAGAATCTGTGTAAGACATTGGCCATGAGCCCTTTCCCACTCTGGGCCTCAGTTCCTTCATCTGTAAAGTGGGGATAATGAAAATAGCTGTTTGATTTGAGGGTAGTGCAGATGAGGCCATGGCTGTGGGAGGTACATGCTCTTCGCTGTGAGTAGGGAGAGCTGCAGTGCAAGGAGGGTGTTAAGGAGATGCCCACCCAGCCTTGAGTTCCAACGTGAGACTCTTCCCTACCTGTACTCCCTTCCCCAGAACAAATGCGTGTGATTTCTCAGTGCTAAATCAATGCAGCACACAGACCTGAACCTCTGAGCCTGGAAACCAGTTCACGGTCCTTTTGAAACAGGAACTTTCTAAAGAGAAAGGGCCCCGAGTGAGAAGGAGCAATGGGTCCCCCAAGGATGCGATGCTGTTTTGCATCCCAACCCTCAAAACAATGGCCTTCTGGGACATCCCTGCTGGTCCAGTGGTTAAGACTCCGAGCTTCCACTGCAGGGGATGCTAATTCGATCCCTGGTCTCGGAACTAAGATCCCGCATGCCTCGCAGCCAAACAAAACCAAATCAACCAACCCACCAGACACACAAAAAAACAATGGCCTTTCTCAGCCTGGATTTATAGAATCCCACTTAGATATCGGGGTTCCCCCACTGAACAGCCTCCAGCCTCCTCCCCCTCCTTCTCATCCATCCCTCTTCAGGCACCCAAGCCCTTTCTAAAATGTCTTCACCTTTCACGGGACACCAGCATGCAAATCCCCCATTTCAAATAAATGAGAAAGAAACCCCTTTCCGCCAGGTTTTGCTTGTGCCCCGGGCCACCCGAAGCCAGGATAAAATTTCGAGGCGGGGTGCACGTGTGTGTAATTGCTTCCTGAGAGGAAGACCGTGAGAGCCTGTTGCAAATGAGGTGTTAATGATGAGAGCCACAGGATCTGTTACTGTAGCAAAGTCCCATCTGCAGCGACTACATTAAATTGCCTTTTACGTGGCCGGGGCCCTTAACAGAATCCCTTCCCCTTTGTTTGGGAGCTTCCCACAAGAGGAAAACAAAGCAAATATAACACACCCCACCCACCTCGCTCTGCAGAGTAACACTGCCGGTTGATGCGTGGAGCTTGGGATCACATCTAGGGAAGGGTTTCCTCACAGGGAAAGACCTTGGAGACTTTGTTGGTGGCCGCATTGCTCTAGGCATCACAGCTGGGCACCTGACGAGGAATTACAAGGTCTGGTGTTTAGTCTGAAATCTGAGGTTCAGAGGAGGCTGAGGAACTTGAACAAAATTCTGGAAGATCTATGACGAGCAGGTTTTTCACCTGGCAAATAGGTTTGATAATACCTGCCCTTTCATCTCATTTTAACCTTACAGAAAGTAAGGTGATGTCTTAGGTCCATAGAACGATAGCATGGAAAGGAACTGTGGTTTGAGGTTAGGCCCTACTTCCTTCTTTTACTGACAAGGAGACAGAAGCTCAATGAAGCAAAGCATTCTGTCCAAGGACACCAGTTGCTCAGGGGTTGAATGATGACCAGAAACCCGATCTTCCAACTTTAAGGGGAATTAGTTGTTGACTCTCATTTTGGTGAAAATAGAACTTTGCTCATTTCCAGTCCCTCCCTTTGCAAATGACTTTAGTCTTATCTACCTAAGCAGCAAAGTGATTCAGCAGAGTGTGGCTGGCGGCCCTGGAATTCTTCTACGGTCACCACACCTCTGTTCTAGTTGCCCACATACCCAGCTGACAAGCCATCCTACTGCCTTCAGACATGGCCTCGGGGACCCTAGCCAGCCAGGAAAAGCATCCTTGGCCCCTTCTGCCAGGAAACCAGTGCCTGGAATGCAATACAAGTAAGTTGAACTAGCTGAATGGAAGTCAAGTTCTAAATTTCCCCAACCACGACATTTTATTTCATCTTTCCTGTATGAAGTTAGGACAATTAGCTCCATAAAAATGGAAATAGAGCTTTCCTGTTTGGGTGTCTGTGATACTACCAGAGAAGTGACAGTTTTTATGATGTAACTCCCCCCAAAAATAATATTCCGGGTCCAGATTTGGAATTCGTTTCAGCCAAACGACTTTGCCCAAATAAATACCAGCTTCTTTTATCTCATTAAAAGAGAGATTTCTAGAATATTTGCTGGATGGAGCACATAGGAGAGGTTAATGTTTTCTAAATGCTCTCAACAAAGACCTGATGTTTGTGGCTGTTCACCTATATTCGGAGGAGGGACTGGGCTGTGGAGTGTTGCAGTGAACACCATTCGCTATGTTTCATTAAGACTGCACCCCTGTCTTTTAATTAACTTCTTGTTCCTGTCTTCGGTGCGATATTAATTATTTTTTAATCATCACGGGGAGGCACGTTAAGGAGAAGCAGCTGGAATCATCCAACCTTAGTTTCATTATACAGATAGGTGTTACAATAATTAACTTAATTAGCTTGTCACTGCCTGCATAAAATATGACTGTATTTGGAGAACAGATATTGCTCTGCTGATCCAAGGTTAATTAAAACATAGAGTGTGCAAGAGGGCAGGTTCCATGGAGTTGGCAGCACCCTGATATCCGGCCAGGGCGACGGAGAATGTTCCTGCAGCGGGCTGGCCCGGAAACGAGCCGTGCGGAGTTCTGAAGCCGTCCTTGGGGAGGGCTGCACATCACCAAATCCAGTGGCTACAGCCCCCCCGTGGGTTCTCTTCTCATTCTGGGGTCCACGAACCGCCACAGGACAGAGGGGGAAATCAACGAGACACTTTAAGTGGAAGATGGTTCCATGCGATCCTTTGTGATAAAACCAGCAAAGAATGTTCTGGGCAGAATGCAGCTAACATGTACCAAATGCTTCCTACACGCCAGGTACCAAGCGAAGTGAGTCCCGTGAATGACTCACTTAATCCTTACCCAAATCCTATGAGGCAAATAGGATTATCCCTATTCTGTGTTTTGGACTTTTTAAAAAACACTTATTAATTCATTCATTTCATTTGCCTGTGCTGCGTCTTCGTTGCAGTGCGCAGGACCTTTAGTTGCAGCGTGTGGGCTCTTAATTGTGGCATGTGGGATCTATTTCCCTGACCAGGGATGGAACCTGGGCCCCCTGCATTGGGAGGGCAGAATCTTAGCCATTGGACCACCAGGGAAGTCCCATATTATCCCAATTTTGGAGTTGAGGAAACTGAGGCCTAGAGAGATTGAAACATTTGTTCAAGGTCACACAGCTATTTTGTGGTCCACCTGGGGTTTGAATCCAGGTAGTTTGTTTCTCAGTCACTAACCCTCAAAAATTGCTTTTGAGGGGCTTCCTAGGTGGCGCAGTGCTTAAGAATCCGCCTGCCAATGCAGGGGACATGGGTTCAATCCCTGCCCCAGGAAGATCCCACATGCCTTGAAGCAACTAAGCCCGTGCGCCACAACTATTGAGCCTGTGCTTTAGAGCCCATGAGCCACAACTATTGAGCCCATGTGCCACAACTACTGAAGCTCACGTGCCTAGAGCCCATGCTCCGCAACAAGAGAAGCCACGGCAATGAGGAGCCCCGCACGCCACAACAAAGAGTAGCCCCCACTCACCACAACTAAAAAGAAAGCCCGTGCTCAGCAAAAGATCCAACACAGCCAATTAAATAAATAAATAAATTTATATTAAAAAATTGCTTTTGAGTGGAATATGACTCTACTATACTGCCTCATCGTCATCATCATAAAAATAAGTAAAGAAGAAAGAAGACTTTGGAAAATACAGAGTCACTCCTGCAGAAGCAGGGTCCCTTGCAACGAGGAAGCTGCTACCAAACCAGAATGTTTCGACCTAATTAAAACACTGAGGAACGGGCTATGGGTTTGGAAGACTCATTTCACCCAGTCCTCGTTGACACGCGGGTGTGTTTAACGTGTATAACTGGTTTTGTTTTGTAATTATGCCGAGGTCCATTAAAGGTTGATAGGCTTCTACAATTAGTCAAGCCTTCTAACAACTCATTTGGAGGAGTAAATGGACTGCACGGAGAAATTTACAGCTTTGGAGAGACATTGAGATAAACGCGTGCCACATCCCTTGAAAATGGGTCATCCAGTAAGGGTTGGGCTGTCTGGAACACGGTGGAAATCTCACACTGAGCTTGTTACAAAATAGCACGAGACATGGTTGGCGTCAACCCTGAAATGGTAACGCTGGCGACTGGGAGGGCGTTTCACATCGGACAGATGCTACCTGCGTTATGGACGGGGCTGGGCTGTGCTGGACTGGGAAGATTTGTCCACATTTCTGAGAAAATGCTCTTAAAATCATTTGCTCTGATTCCTCACGGACTCCTCCTGGGTTTGATTTCACATGATGGTTTACTGACTTTCTCCACTGGCATGACTTAAACTCATTTTAAACTGAAGTATTGGCTCCATGCTGCTATTATTTTACTTGAGGCTGTTATTAATTTGCCCTAGAATGATGTGCGGTTTGGACTGGATCGTGCTGATGTGATTTGTCAGAGATGATGCGAAATGTAGGACAGAAGCTTGGAAAGGAGGAACATGAGAATGTGGGAAAAAAGCCAGTGCATGTGACTGGGGCTTTGACTAATGTGTCTTATGCTGCTACTCTTTGGATTGATATTGTCCGTTTTTTTAGATTATGGGATCCAAAAAGTGGGAAGAAACATAGCAATTGAGCAAGCCATCATAGGAGTCATATATATACACACACGCTAACATAGAGTCCAGACGAAAAAGGGATTCAGTGCGATAAGATATACAATACGTTGCCCCTTGCTGTGGAAGCAATGATGTCTGGGAAGAGGAGCACCACGGAAGCAGACTCCAGGGGCAGAGGCAGCATTGTTGACGAGAAAAACCTGGCCTCTGTTCACCCATGCCAAATAGAAATACGCAGACAGAGCTCTGGAGGAGGGGAAAGGAGCAGCTTTATTACTTTGCCAGGCCGAGGGGGAACACCGTGGCTAGCGCCTCGAGAACTGGGCCCCGCCCCGGGGAATAGGGAGAGGGCTTATAGGCGGGGCTCGCGGTCAGGGGTGAGGATCTAGGCAGGAAGGGTCCTGCCTTCTCCTGATGGGCGGGTGGTGAGCTAAGCAGGAGTCCGCATCACCAGCCTTCAGGTCCGGCTGGTCTGGGGTCTACATGCCTGTGGGCAGCACCCCCTCGTTAATCATTCACTTCTCGCCCCCGGAGGGGGTTTCAAGTGCTGCAAAATGGCTCAAAGATATCGTTGTGTGCATTGTTGCTGGGGAAACAGGACCTGCCCCGAGGCTGCTCTTGCCTGTTTCTCCCAGGTCTCACGCATCCCTTCCCTTCATTAATTAATGACCACTTGACTCTGCCCACTGGAACTCAGGGAAGGTCATGGAAGGAGCCCACTGAATGAAGGCTGTTTTCCTATCATCAAAGAACTAGGGGACACAGAAAGGCTCTGTGCCCAGGAGCCCCGCAGGGCCGTGCTCGGTAGCAGCATGACGCTGAGAATCAGATACCTGAGGTTTTCCGTGTTGCTTTCCCCTTCCTTGAGCTGATGGAAGAGGACAGATAGCAGAACACATCACCCTGGAGAAAAACTATAGAGTACAGCCTTTAAAAATTGTGAACCCCTATGTTGTACACCTGAAACTTGTATAATATTGTACATCAACTATACCTCGATGTAAAAAAATAATAAAAAATCTAGAAGAAGCTATGTTAAAAAAAAAAGAAGAAATAGCACTGGGATTTTGTTGGAGTGATACACTGTTCTGTACTGAGTGTGGTGGTAGCCCTACAAATCTATGCACGTGTTAAAATTCACAGAACTGTACATCTAAAGAAAAACTGTCAACTTTACTGTCTGATAATCCTTCAAAAGTTAATCATATATATTTATAATTTTATAAATGCATAATTTGTTTGTATAAAACAATCACCCCAGGCATCAGGGGGCACCTGGAAGGATACTCCTGTGATGTGGAGGAACTAGTAAGCTGTGGTACATCCATACAGTGGAATACTACTCAGCAGTAAAAACCCCAAAATTTGTTGGGACTTCCCTGGTGGCGTGGTGGTTAAGAATCTGCCTGCCGATGCAGGGGACATGGGTTCCATCCCTGGTCCAGGAAGATTCCACATGCCTTGGAACTACTAAGCCCGTGCACCACAACTACTGAGCCCTCGTGCTGCAACTACTGAAGTCCAAGCGCCTACAGCCAGTGCCCCACAGCAAGAGAAGCCACTGCAATGAGAAGCTACTGCAATGAGAAGCCCTCGCACCGCAATCAAGAGTAGCCCCCGTTCGCCACAGCTAGAGAAAAGCCCACGCACAGCAATGAAGACCCAATGCAGCCAAAACACAACAACAAAAACACAACCCCCCCCAAAAAAAACCCCCAAACTGTCGGTACACATAACAGCATGCACCCATTTAAAAGGTTTTGTGCTTACTGTGTGACACAGGGAACTATATTCAATATCTTGTAATAACCTATAATGGAAAAGAATCTGAAAAAGAATGTGTGTGTGTATGATTCACTTTGCTATACACCTGAAACTAACACAACGTTGTAAATCAACTATACTTCAATGAAAAAATAAATAAAATCAAAGGCTTTGTGCTGACTGAAAGAATCCAATCTCAAAAAGTAACATAATATATGATTCCATTTACATGATGTTCTACAAAAGACTAAACTATAGTGACAAACAACAGATCACTGGTCATGTTGAGGTGTTGAGGTGAGGGAATAAATGGTTAAAAGTAACAGCATGAAGTTATGTATATTTTACCACAATAAAAAATAATCATTAAAAAAAAGTAACAGCATGAGGCGTTTTTTGCCATAATTATTCTGTATCATCACTGTAGCCTTGTGTACACAAACCTTTACACAAACTCATAGACTTGTACACACACACACAACTCACTGTATGTTAATTTGAAAAACAAGTATTGAGAGGTATCATTACTTTTTACTTTCAGTGTCCATATGTGTATTCTAACACTGATTTAAAACAGTGTCACAAAGATATACTATGTTTTTTTATGTTTAATTAGCGCCATATTATTCCGTGTCTGAGAGTTGTCCAGGGTTTACCAGGAAATAATAAAAGAGTCTAGAAGGCTTACAGGGTTTCTTGGTTCCTTGAGGGACCCCTGTCAATGGGGCCCCAGGATCAGCATTCAGGCAGGTGTCGGGTGGGGGCTGGGAACCCTCCTAGAAGAGCTCTGCTAGGCAGTCAAGGCTGTCTGCCGATTCAGCCCCGCTCTCCTCAGGCCACACCTGCACTGTAGGAACAAATGCCAGGCCAAGGAATGGGTGGGTGCATGTTTGTTTCACTGGGGACTTCAAGTACTGGGGGTCTATTAAAAGGAGGCACAAGCACAGAACCCCTGGAAGACCCAGACAAGGGGCCCTCGAAAAGAGCAGGAAGAGGTGGGTGGTTTTGAATCCAAGCTGGCTCGATGGGCTTCTATAGCTGGAGCTGGGGAATCTCTATTCTGTGTTCCACCATCAATCATAATTCTGCGCATAGCCTCATGTCTGGTTCTTCCTAATTATTAACGGGTTTACTAATTATTAACTGGTTTACTAATTATTAACTGGTTTATTCCTTCCCTCGATTCTTTTTTTTAATTTAATATTATCTATTTATTGGCTGTGTTGGGTCTTTGTTGCTGTGCATGGGCTTTCTCTAGTTGTGGAGAGCAGGGGCTACTCTTCGTTGCGGTGCGCGGGCTTCTCATTGTGGGGGCTTCTCTTGTTGTGGAGCACGGGCTTTAGGTGTGCAGGCTTCAGTAGTTGTGGAGCGAAGGCTCAGTAGTTGTGGCTCACAGGCTCCAGAGCGCAGGCTCAGTAGTTGTGGCACACGGGCTTAGCTGCTCCGTGCCATGTGGGATCTTCCCGGACCAGGGATGGAACCCGTGTCCCCTGCATTGGTAGGCGGATTCTTAACCACCGTGCCATCAGGGAAGCCCCACGTCCCTTGATTCTCTGCATCTTCTCTCTGTCTCATGGCTTTCATTCATTCCTGCCGTCTGCTTCCTCACCGCTTCAGCTGATGACTCGAATGACAGCTCAGCTCTGCTCTCACCGCCAACTGCACATTTCTTGATGCGTTGAATCTGCCGCAGCTCATGTTTTTATGCCAGTCCACATCACAGATTACTGGCCAGCTCATGAACTGGGGTTCTGCAATTCCAGTGCCCGGTCCAGGTCCAGTTGGCTGTCACTAGGTGTGGGAATAGTCACCTGGCCTGTATCAAGCTGCATCTTCATGACACAGCTCCGTTTAGAAAAGGCTGTGGGCTTCGAGGCACCGTGGAAATCCTGTCTACTACAATATCCCACAGTTAGCAAACCGTGCGGGACAGAATACAACAAAATGCTAAATTTTGTTAATATATAAGTGCCAAGAACGATAAAAAATCGAGGAGTCTATCATACTCGTAGGCTATTAAGCTAACCTATTATTATTGCATGGGTGTTGGCAGACGACACGAGATTCCTGGGTCAGAGACAATGTAATTATAGCACAGCAGGCAGCTTGAGCTTCCCGTCACGTCCGTTCCCCATGGCTCCCAAGTCCACTGGGGAGTGGTAGAGTGAGCCTAGATGGATGCCTTCACAAACAGTGGGCTGCATTAAAGAAGAGGAGCACTGAGCTTGGCGCAAGTGGTGAGAATGCCCGCTCTCTGGCCAGGAGGGCTTCACCTCATTGCTCAGTCTTGCTTGCTGCAGACACAACCTTGAGAAACGGACCGGGCAGAAAGTGGTCAGGATCTTGCATTTTTGTCAGACCCAGCTGGAGCATGAAGGGACACTCAGAGCCCGTGGTAGTGGTGAATTGCCTCTCCCAGCAAGAAGTTATCCTCAGCCAATGTAGAAGTGAGGGAGAGTGCAATCCAACAGTAACTAGTGTCAATAAATAATCTCAACTTTGTACCACAAAGTATTCCTAGAAACTTCATCATGATAAGATTAAAAAGTTAAAGAGCTCCCCCTTTCTTCCCACTCTCAAGCCTGCCCACCTCCCTCTGGAACAAGAATGTTCTGGCTGACCCTAAGACTGCAATGACCACTCGTGGGCATGCGATGTCATACTGTGCTAAAAGTCAGATTTCCTGGGAGAAGGTTCATTATTCCTGGTGTGATGCAGGAGCCTAGAGAGGAAGCAACGGTTCATTGCAATCATCCAATGAGAGCTGAAAATAATCCAAGAGTACCTTACATGGGGCAGTTCCTGCACATCACACACACTTCTGAGCAGGCTGGGTCCCCTTTCACTCCTGGGGTCTCAGCCTTGATCTCCCCAAGGCCATAAGGCAAACCCATCCATCTCAACACAAACCTGAAACACGACTCCCGTCTGTGAAGTGACGTTCTTCTTTACCCGTGATCAAACCCCCAGTCCTTCTCTGCTGGGTGGTTTATCGGTCTTTTACGGAATCTACTTGGTGATTCAAGATGCAAAGAACATCTTCCTCAACTGGAAGGCGGGTCACTTTCCAGGGGCTCTCTTTGTGGGCATGCGGAAACTGGACTGATGATAAGAGCTTTCCTACTAAGTGCTTACTGTATACCCAGGAGTGTGATAAATATTATTTCATTTTCACAACAGCTCTATGAGGGAGAGAATGTGATTATCCACATTTTACAGCGTGGGTAACTGATGCTTATAGAGGCTGAGGAATTTCTCAGGGTCACACAGCTGGTAAGCGGTAAAGGCAAATTTTGAACCCAGTGCTAGAGGCTAACCAACTCCTCATCGGCCCCTGGTTTACTCTTGGATGTGGACAGTTCTGGGTTTCTTGAGGGCTTTCCTAGTGCCGCCTGAGTGAAGCTGCAGCTCAGTGTTGCAGAAAGAGCCCTGTGTTTAGAGTCACGTGATCTAGGATTAAGCCCCCTAATCACAGTGTACCAGCCTACGCCCGTAATAATCACAATATCATTACATTACACCTAGGGAACAGGGCCTGCTTTCTAGCTTCATAGGGTTATTGAGATATTTAGATGTCCACAAAGTGCTTTATAAACGTACAGCGGTCTATAAATATAAGACAATAGCAAATCGCTGTTGGCTCTCAACTATCCAAAAATATAGACTCTGGCTTCCATAGAGGCTCTACTCTCATCGAAAAATCATACAACAAACTAATGTGGGGGGTTAGATGGCTTTCTTTTGCGGTGACGGGTGACAACTGTCCTGTGTTGAGAAGGATGCTGAGGTCTCACTGGACTCAGCAGGGAAGGGCACTGTGACTGATACATGCAACCGTTAGGGGAGAGGAGCGAGGTTACATTCACACCTGATTGTTCTGTGCTGGTCTTGGGGTGAAACGGAGATGAATGAAGACAAGATGAGTATTCCGTGATGGCCCTCAAGAGTTCTGAGGGGCCGCCGCTATGGGCATGGGGCAGAGCTCCCTTGTGGTGACTCCTTTGGTATCAGAGGAGTTTTTAAATATATCGAAGTGCCCATGGTGGGAGAAGTAGTTCTCCCTGTGTACCAGCAGCTTGGATAGTTTTTCATCCTGGAGGCACGCCTAGGCCTGCCTCCTGGGATGGGGAACTGGGCTGGCAGCCATCAGGAGAAGCAAATCTCCCAGGACTGGGGCCCATGATGTGATGAAAATCTCTGACAGTGGATGAGATAAGAAGTGCTGAGTGGAAGCATGCGTGGCTGATCCCACAACATCTATTAAAACCAGGCCTCCTGTCCCATCACTCACACACGCTTTTCTTACCCTCTGCCCATCAGTTAAGACAACTGTTAGGAAAGTAACATTGACCAAAGCCCAGGGCTGTGACTCTGGGGCAGTGATCTGTGGTGTGCCGGGACATGGTGCAGTGACATCTGGAACGGTCCCTGGGAGAAAAACTGGACTCCAATTAACCATGACTCCGTCTGGGTGGCCAGGCAAACCCACCGGGGACCCCCGTGAAAGGCCTGCAGTTTTCACCACTCTCTGCACAGAAAAGTGTTTTCAAAGCTGTTCCTAGCACTTTGTACTCCTATTTGGGAAATAACTCTCCCTGCCCACATACTGAAACAAATTTAAACACATTTAAACAAACAAAAGGCCCAGAGTCCCAGTCTTCAGGGCTAACTACTGTTTACATTGTGGTGTACCTCTCTCCCATATCATTACTGCACGTGTATATGTAGGTAAAAATACGATCAAACTGTAAATCTGGTCATCTGTTATGGCAGCCAATAGCCACATGTGGCTGCTCAAATTAGGATTAATTAAGACAAATAAAAACAAAAGATCCGTTTCTCAGTTACACTAGCTACATTTCAAGTGCTCAAACCTGCATGGGGCCCTTGGGCAGTGCAGATAAAAAACATTTCCATCCGCACAGAAAGCTCTGCTGGACAGCACCTCTCATAGACACAGTCCTGTGGGCTTTCCTCACTGACTGTCAACATCTTTCATGTCATAAAATATGACTGTAGAGTAGCTTTTTAATGACTGCATAGGATTCCTCTGTGTCCATGTCCAATCCCTTTTAAAAAAATTATTTATTGGCTGCGTTGGGTCTTCATTGCTGTGCGTAGGTTTTCTGTAGCTGCGGAGAGCAGGGGCTACTCTTCATTGCAGTGCGCGGGCTTCTTATTGCAGTGGTTTCTCTTGTTGCCGAGCACGGGCTGTAGGCGAGCGGGCTTCAGTAGTTGTGGCTCACGGGCTCTAGAGCACAGACTCAGTAGTTGTGGTGCACGGGCTTGGTTGCTCCGAGGCATGTGGGATCTTCCCAGACCGGGGATCAAACCCATATCTATCCCCTGCATTGGCAGGGGGATTCCCAACCACTGCGCCACCAGGGAAGTCCCTCAATCGCTTTTTAAAACTGTTTCTCTAAAGTTCGAAATTCAAGTCATTTCTGGTTTGTCACCATGATTCAGTAAACTTTCTAAGAGCTAAATATTGACTGTCGTGGTTACTTTCTTACTATTACTTCCAAAGCAGACTGCATAGTTTTTAGGTCATTTTCATACCTATGACAAAATTAACTTCCAGAAAGATTGCATAAATTTATACTCTTCCCAAGCAGGTTACGAAAGCACCTCTTACTCTAATCTAACCAATAATTTAAAAAATTACTGCCACTTAGATAATTTTTTTATCAAAGCAGCATTATCTTAAAGATGTTTTGCTTTGCAGTTCTTGGATTTCCAGAGCTTATTTGGGTTTATAAGCACTTGTGTTTCTTTTGTGACCAGATTTTGCTGAGGTTTTTTTTTTTTTTTAAGCTCTTTATTGGAACACAATTGCTTTACACTCTTGCACCAGCCCCTGAGGTACACCAAAGTGAACCAGCTGCATCTACACACATATCCCCATATCCCCTCCCTCCTGTGACTCCCTCCCACCCTCCCTGCCCTGGCCCTCCAAGGCATCACCCATTATTGAGTTGATCTCCCTTTGTTATACAGCAACTTCCCACTAGCTATCTATTTTACAGTTGGTAGTGTAAATATGTCCATGCTTCTCTCACTTTGTTCCAGCTTCCCCTACAGCCCCCACCCCCCCAACCCTGTGTTCTCCAGTCCATTCTTTGCCATCTGCATCCTTATTCTTGCTCTGTCATTGGGTTCATCAGTACCATTTTTTTAGATTCCATATATATGAGTTAGTATATAGTATTTGTTCTCTTTCTGGCTTGCTCCACTGCACGACAGACTCTAGGTCTATTCACCTCATTACATATAGCTCCATTTCATTCCTTTTTATGGCTGAGTAATATTCCATTGTATATATGTGCCACATCTTCCTTATCCATTCATCTGTTGATGGCCTTTTAGGTTGCTTCCATGTCCTGGCTATTGTAAGTAGTGCTGCAATGAACACTATGGTACATGTTTCTTTTTGGATTATGATTTTCTCTAGGTATATGTCCTTGGTGAGCTTTTAATTGAAAACGTTTATCCCTTTCTAATTGATTCATACAAGATCTCTATATGTGGAGGAATTAGGTCTCTACCACAGAACTTACATTTTGGTTTGTCGTTGCTTGTCAACTCATTTCTTCCACTTACAAACATTACAAAATCACATTTAATCAACTTTCTCAACTATTTTCTTAGATTTCTACTTTTGATAAGACACTTAGCCCTCCCCTGCTAAAAACTGTATGTAAATATTTACTGTGTTTTATAGCTTACTTTTTTGAAACACCTAAAACTTTAATATATCTGGAATTTATTTAGGGTGTAGTGTGAGTTTGGTATTTACATTTACTTTCTAAAAGGTTAACCAGCTTTCCTCAAACCATCTCCTGAATTATTATTCTTTTTTAACTGATTTTAAATTTACCTTTATCAAATATTACTTTTATGTATATACTTGGGTCTGCTATCATGCTTCCTATTCTATTTTGTTACTCTTTCTAATTTGGTAAAAGTAACATATTGATTTAATTATTATACTACATATTACATGTTAATATTTGTGTGGTATGTCCTTCTTATAACGTTTCTTTTCCAAAATATTTTTGGCTTTTCTAGTGTGCTTGTTCTCCAATATGAATGTTAAAACCATTTTGTGAAATTCCAGGCAATATTCCTGTCAGAGTTTTTAATGGTATTATTAATATAAAACTAAAGTTGTGAAAATTTGATATTTTATCAACATTAAATCTTCTCATCAAGAAATATGGTATATCTTTTCATTTATTCTCATTCTTGTATGTCTCTCATTAAAGTTTATCCGTTGTTTTCTTTCTATAGGCCTTGAACATTACTTAGGAATTTCACCCCCACTTTGCCAAAAGTGGCCCTGGCTTCTGGGGTGGGGGGGGGAGCCGGGGTGAATTGGATTGGGAGCTGCACTGGGAAGCAGATTCCCTGGACTGGGGCACACGAGGTAATATTCTAAGTTTTAAAAAATGCTTATTGTGAATGAGATCTTTTTTTCCCCAAATATCATATGATATCACTTATATATGTGGAATCTAAAAAAACGATACACATGAACTTATGTACAAAACAGAGATAGACTCACAGACATAGAAAATAAATGTATCGTTACCAAAGGGGAAAGGAAAGGGGGGAAAGGGGGAGATGTTTAAATACCATTATATTTTGCGATACTACAATAGTTTTTAGGTTGGATCTCTTGGGCAAAGAGAGGATCATTTTATGTGCAAGAAATATTTGTCAATATTTAGAATTTTGGCTTCTTTTTCTTATTGTAGGTCAATATTGTGCAGTACTAGAAAAGCATCACTGTTTCAGACAGACAGACCTGGGTAATTTCCTACCGCACTGCCTACTAACTCAAACCTTCTGCATTTTACCCAATTGCTGAGGCTGTTTCCTCAGTTGTAAGAGGGGATAATGATACCTACTTTACAGGGATCGTCTGAGGATTAAGTGAAACCTTGTCCGTAAGACACAAAGCCCAGTACCTGGCACAGACAGAGTCTATCATTGCTTGTCTGATTGCAGTTGGCTGCAGCTCCCAGAACCTTGAATGGTAAGTGCAACGGTGGACATCAGGCTTTAATGGCAAGAGATTCGCTGCTAAACAGAAATACCTGGCATGACGATGTTGATGATGATGATGATGGTATGATGGGGATGGGGATGGGGATGGGGATGTGGATGGGGATGAGGATGGCTAACATTTATTCTGCATTTGTGCCCCATCCAGCACATACGCTATAAAGACAATTGCAGGAAATTACTCCAACATCTTGCAGATTGCTCCTGATCATACTGCTTTTATTCATCCATTCCATCATTCAATTAATTCATTCAACAATCACGTGTTGAGCATGCGCCAAAGCTTTCATTTAATACATCTCAATCCTTACCATAGTCATTTTGGACAGGGCGTTACTCAACGGATGAAGAGAGAAGAAACAAAAAAATAAACAGACAGTGGAAGGTAAGTGCACCTATGCTCCGTGGATGAACCACCTGTAGCACCACACGCGTGCACAGATGATGGCGTGGTTCATTACCAGCACCCTTCTTGCCCATGATGTATGTCCCACCTTCACTGAAAGCAGAGGATGAGGGGCAGTTTCGTGATGGGATAAAGAATGGGGCTGGCCTGCCTCTGATGAGAGGTTATTCATTCAACCATCATTTACTGGTGCTATTAATAAAAAGATGAGTTCATTGGGGATCTTGCCGTTGAGTCACTTGTAACTGAGAAATCCAGACGGGTAAGGAGCATTACACCACACGAACGTACAAACATGAGTGGGAACATAGGGAAGTGCTTGTGCAGGGAGGCGGGGGCTTGCCGGCTTGCTGTGGGCTAGGAAGGACACAGGGCTACAGAGGTGGCAGGAGTCAGGACTGGGTGAGTGATGAGACTGGGAGGGAGAGGGAGAAAAGGCAGGCTAACGGCCTATGCAAAGGCACGGGGGCACGTGGGAGCCGACTGTTTCACTCACCAAATAGCCTGTTGTGCAGTGACCTTGAACTGAAAGGAGGTGGACTTTGTGATTAAATTAAATTTGAAGCCTGGCTACAAATTCGAGCTTATCTGATATGCTTTAACAAAGTCATCAGAAGGGAAACAAATTGTGCCTTGTTAGTGTTTCTAGTCAAGATACACACTGGCGAAAATCACAGTAAAGAGAGTAAATACAGCTTTCTCTGGGAAGAGACTGGGGACAAAACGGGGAACGGAAGGAATCTACGGCTTTTAGGAGATGTTACTTTTCTTTGAACTAGCTCAGTTTCTCCATTTTTCTCTTTCCATCCTTATCTTTTTCTTCTAGACCCTCATTCAGCAGCAGGTTTCTAGGCTGGGTGGATTTCTTATAACACCGATGAGGAATATTAACTAGGGGTAGAAGATTATTTAAATTTCTCCCTGGACTTCCCTGGTGGTGCAGTGGTTAAGAATCCAATTCCCCTGACAATTCAGGGGACACAGGTTTCAGCCCTGGTCCGGGAAGATCCCACATGCCAAGGAACAACTACGCCCGTGCACCACAGCTAATGAGTCTGCACTCTAGAGCCCATGAGCCATAACTACTGAGCCCAAGTGCCACAACTACTGAAGCCCGAGCCCCTAGAGCCCAGTGCTCTGCAACAAGAGAAGCCACCACAGCGAGAAACCCATGTACCACAACAAAGCATAGCTCCCGCTCATCACAACTAGAGAAAGCCCGTGCACAGCAACAAAGACCCAACACAGCCAAAAAATAAAAATAAAATTAAAAAAAAAAATTCTCCCTAAAGTGATACACAGACGTCACACGCAGGAAGGATGTACCCCCTTGGCCTCTATTATCTGCTGACGAATCCAGAATTTGGGGATGGATTCATTTTCCCTCCAGAGTCAGCTTCTCCTTTTTTCCTCTCTCTCCACCCTGCTTCCTTCTCAGGTATTTGGGTTTGGCAGGCTATTAATGGGTGGAACCCACAGACACAAGGAAGTGATTTTATGCACTTTCTTTTGGGCTCATGTACAATTTTAAAAAATTCCTTTTGATCCTCTAAGATCCCAGCAGCCAACTCTGGTTAACATCATCAAGAAGCTAGCCACACCCAGGGCTGTCCTAGGAGCTAGGCTTCTCACGTGCCAAGCTGCAGGCAGTTCTGTCTCCTTGCCTGAAACTGGAGGCATCTTGAGAAGCTTCAAGCAAACAGAAGTGGCGAGTCAGCTCATTAACGTGTGAATTCGATCAGTGTTTACATCTGCGCACAGCATTTCATACCAAATAAATCTCTGAGAAATTCCACTGCCGTCTTCCCCACCTCTAGGTTGAATAGCTTAACCCTCAGTTCTTTAATATAAATTTCCTGATGCAGTGCCTAGGAAGAGCTTAAGGTTGATCCTGTTCTGCAACTTTAGCTTCTTCTCCTGAAGCTCCCAGGGGTGTTTGGATCGGAACTACTACCAGGGCACAATAGGGGATTGTGGGAAGTGGGTGGAAAGGAGAAAACTGGAGAGAGCCAAGTGCTCAAATTATCAAGAGACTTCAAACTCTAACCAGACCCGTGAGCCAGGTCACCATCCTTGCCTAAAAAAGCCTGAGGCCAGGCTGTTAACTCAGCCCCTCGTCTGGCTTTTGATCAGATGTGCCTGCCTGACTTTTAATGACATCATGAGCACTTCCAGATAGAAATGACCCCTGTGCACACAGATGAAATACAAAAAAATACAGATAAGGTTGTTTGTTATGAGTGAGATGCCAGGTTGACTGGACCCACTCATTTTTGGATGGGATTACTAGACTAGTTCTATCCAGAAAGTACAGCAAGCCTATTGCATCTTTTTATTTTTAATTCTTTTTACATTTGCATTTTTTGTTGTTCTGGCTTCCCTCCCCCACGCCCAGTTCTATTGAGATACAAGTGGCATATAACATTGTACACGTGTAAGGTGTACAACATAAGGATTAAATACATGTATATACGGCAAAATGATTACCACAATAAGTTTAGTTAACGTTCGTCGCCTAAAATAGCTATCAATTTTCTTCCTTGCGATGAGAACTTTTAAGATCTACCTTCTTAGAAAAAACAAACAAAGGACTTCCCTGGTGGTCCAGTGGTTAAGAATTTACCTTTCAATGCAGGGGACACAGGTTCCATCCCTAGTTGGGGAACTAAGATCCCACATGTGATACCTCGCACAGCCCTGCGGGGTTCCTGGGCACAAAGCCTTTCTGTGTCCCCTAGTTCTTTGACGATAGGAAAACAGCCTTCATTCAGCCTCCATGACCTTCCCTGAGTTCCAGTGGGCAGAGGCAAGCAGTTGTTAATTAGTGAAGGGAGGGGATGCCCGAGACCTGGGAGAAGCAGGCCAGAGCAGCCTTGGGGCAGGACCTGTTTCCCCATCAGCAATACACACAACAATATACCTTTGAGCCATTCTGCAGCACTTGAAACCCCCTCCGGGTGCGAGAAGTGAATGATTAACGAGGGTGTGCTGCCCACAAGCATGCAGACCCCAGACCAGCTGGACCTGAAGGTTGGTGATGCTGACTCCTACTTAGCTCACCACCCGCCCATCAGAAGAAGGCAGGACCCTTACTGCCTTGATCCTCACCCCTGACCGCGAGCCCCGCCTATAAGACCTCTCCCTATTCCCCGGGGCGGGGCCCAGTTCCTGAGGCGCTAGCCACCGTGTTCCCCCTCTGCCTGGCAAAGTAATAAAGCTACTCCTTTCTCCTCCTTCAAAGCTCTGTCTCCATACTTCTATTTGGCATGGGTGAACAGAGGCCAGGTTTTTCTCGGCAACAATGCCATGAGGCAACTAAACCCTCACGCTCTGCAGCCTTTGTGCCACAACTAGAGAGAAGCCTGCTCACCACAGCTAAGACCCGACAGACCTGACACAGCCAATAAATAAATAAATAAGGAAATAAATAAGGAAATAAATATTAAGCAAATGAGGAAACAAACAAAACACCTGAAACTAATACAACATTGTAAGTCAACTATACTCCAATAAAATTAAAAAATAAAAAAAGATCTGCTCTCTTAACAACTTTCAAATAAACAATGTATATTAACAACAGTCAGTATGTTGTACATTACATCCCCAGAACTTGTAAGTGAATGTTTACACCTCTTAATTACCTTCCCCCAACTCCCTCTACCCGCCTCCCCGCCCCCCCGCAATTCCTGTTTAACTAATTCACTGAATTTGAGTTAAGGTATTTGAGCTGTGGATTCATAGTGTCTCCATGTACATAGAGAACTGCAGATTGAATGACAATACAATTAGGAAGAATCGTACCTTATTGAGTACCTGGGTCTGAAAGATGAACAAAGATTGGCATCAATGAGGGAGACTGTCTCTAGTGGTGACCCACAGGGCTCTACCCTATGGAACATTTTTATTTATGCAGAGTTTGAAGGTGGATTTTAGGCTCATTAAATTTGTGGATAACAGCAGAAACACTAAATAAAGGAACTGAGCCCACCCAATGGGCTCAAACCATGGGTCAGATGATTGTGGGCAGGGAAGAGTGGAAGCTAGCTGTCTGGTTTCTTCTTCCTCCCCCTCCCGTACCACTCCCTCCTCTCATTCATCTCTGTGGCTTGTAAACGTTTACAACCCCCATGCAGGGTTATTGAGAGATCGAATGAGATGAAGGGAAGTGGGGAGGTAGCATCATTCCAAACATTCTTCAGGACTACGGGTGGTCCAGTGGTTAAGCCTCCATGCTTCCACTGCAGGGGGCAAGGGTTCCATCCCTGGTTAGGGAACTAAGATCCTGCAAGCCTTGTGGCAAAACAAAACAAAACACAACAAAACAAAACACACGTTCTTCAGTCTTGGCCCAGGATTTCAGGGTGGGCCAAGATGACAATCTCCCAAGCAGTAGTCACAGGGGCAGAACTCAAACCCTAGGCCCCCTTAATCTTTGCAAATTATGCTGATGTCTCTAGAAATATTCTTTGGCAGTGACGACGTCTGCCTTTGTGAATGCGAGCATTCGGTGCAATAAAACTGGTTACGGAGATCTGCACATGCTGATGTGTTCTTTTAATCAGGCAAATGGGGCCAGGATAAAGCAGCTGCTGCTAACATGTGCTTCTGCTGAGGCAAACACATCAAAAAGATCACCAGAGCTAAAAATAGACGAGACATCAGATGCATTTCAGGCCACAAGATTGAGAACCTTTTAGATGGGCTACCCCATATGCCGAAAATAATGATTCAGTGATGAAGTTGAACATCCTGGAACTAAAAGGGACTGTAAGAAATCACGCGGCCTAACTCCCCACTTGGAGATGGAGAACACTGGGCAGAGAGTGGTCAGCTGATGTGCTCAAGATCGCCCTGTTAATCATTGGTGTGCCTGGTCCAAAGTTCCTTCTGCTCTGTCAAATTGTTCTGGTTCTAATAACGATAATGGTATTAATAATTGCAATGATTTAATGTTTGTCTCATTTTTTATAGTTTAAAAATCGTGGATGGCCTAATGGGGCCGGCAGACTAGAGGAGGAGAAGCACTGTGCCTTGTTAAATTTTCACACATACACTATTTCCTGGGGCAAAACAAAGATAAAGTAAACGCAGTTCTCACTGGGAAAAGACTGGGGATGACATGAGTAACTGAAAGACTCTACAGTCTTTATGTAAAAACAACGAGATACTTTCTTTGAATTTGCTCAGTTTTTCCATTTCTCTACCCATCCTTGTCCTTCCTCCCTCCCAGAATCTCATTCAGTAGCAAGTTTCTGTAACAGAGCATAGCCCAGACAGACCATACCCACACCCCATCTCCTCTACTTGCCTTTAGTCACAGAATAAGTTTAATCAGAGAAATGAAAAAAAAAAAAAAAAAAAAAAAAAAAAAGCAAAAGCAAAGAAAAGCAGGACAAAAACAGGACAAAATAAGAGTTTAGTCATTAAACAAATTCAAAGACTTTTAGTTCCTTCTCAAGGGCTATCGATAACATTCTGCGTGGTATCACTAAGTTTGTGGTCATTTTTTACAGTGTGCTATAGCCACCCTTCAGAGATATGGTGGACCCCCACCCAAAATTTGGTTCAAATGGTGAGATTGTTGATGCCACACAAACACCAAAAGGATATGAAAAAAATTTGTTACATAACGAGGCTTTCAGGGTGGCTCCCAAGCAGGTCCAAAAATGGCTTGAGGAAGTGGGCAAAGGAGACTGGCGTGGAGGTTCTGTGGTTGTTAGAAAGTGGGGACAGGGTGAAGGTTCCTCTGCACGGTCTTATTGTCCCATTAATATCAATTCTTATCAATTTTGCCAGGTATGGGGCAGAAAGAGAAGAGTGTGGGGTGAAGCTTAGATACTGTCAGCAGACATCAAAAAATGGAATCAGATTTTATTACCCAACAATAGAAGATCAACACACCAATCTTCCTCTATCTCCGTCTAAGCAATAATCCATCCCTCCCTCCATCCCTCCCTCCCTCCCTCCCTGCATTCCTCCCTCCATCCCTCCATCCATCCCTCCATCCCTCCATCCATCCCTCCATCCCTCCATCCATCCCTCCATCCACCTATTCATTCAGTACTTTATTGTATATCCATCGTGTACCAGCCACAGCTAGAGTTTATGGATACAGTAATGTCACTGAAATAATTTTTCCTCCTGCTGTACTCACTATCTGGTAGGAGTGACCACTGAATTGACTTATAAATATTTGATTATTTGTCAAGAATCAAAATTGTGGTATATGGAGAAGGTTAAGAGAGCACAATGGAGAAACATTTTTTCTTCCTAGGAATTTTAGGGGAAATTTTCCAAGGAGGCAACAGTTTGCATTGCTCTTGAATAACAACCAGGAGTTCAACAAGCAGAGACAGAAGTTAAAGCACTTTAGATCCCTAAAGGGACCACTGTGGACAACAGTACAGACACATGATGTTTCATCTGTGTGACAGTGAGTGGGATTAGCAGATGAGGGTTTTTCCATCCTCTGATCCCATGTGGATTTGGGATTAGGGAATGATAGGATTCCACGAGATAATTTGAAAGGAAAAAGTACTAGAATAGTGGGACAGAGCAGCTTTAAAGATGACCAACAGCTGGTTATCTGCAGGTTGACATAATTTAGTGATGGCATTTATATTTAGCCTGAAGCCATTGGCTCACCCCTAGTTTAATACATACAAAGGAAAACATATGAGAATTACAGCATGAACAAGACTGGGAAGAAATGGTTTCAAGAAAAGGGAGTTATGGACTTCCCTGGTGGTGCCGTGGTTAAGAATCTACCTGCCGATGCAGGGGACACGGGTTGGATCCCTGGTCTGGGAAGATCCCACATGCCACAGGGCAATTAAGCCCGTGTGCTGTAACTAAAAAGAAAAGGGAGTTATGGGACTTCCCTGGTGGTGCAGTGGTTAAGACCCCTCACTCCCGATGCAGGGGGCCTGGGTTTGATCCCTGGTCAGGGAACTATGACCCCACATGTATGCCACAGCTGAGGAGCTGGTGAGCTGCAACTAAGACCTGACCCAAATAAATAAAAAATTTTTTTTTTTTAAAAAGCATATTCCCCATTAAAAAAACAAAAGGGGAGTTCATCAATAATGAGCCTGGCATAGACTACAGGTTTTTTGTTGTTGTTCTGTTTATTTCTGATCATGGTCCAAGCACAGGGAATTAAGGACAGCTCGTCATGGGGCACGTGGATCCGCAGGGCTGTCAGAGGAATAAAGCTGCCCACCAGGATTCAGAAGGGGTCCCCTCCCCCTTGGGTCCTCCTGTTTGTGACATCCTAGAACATCCTAGGATACCGTCGGTCTTTGAACTCCACTCCCTCACCCCAGAGGTCTGGCAGCTTCGGTAGCAGCCTCCACCCTCATGTGCGTATCAGCTGGGGCAGCCTGGGTTTTTATAAGAATTCCAGCCTTAATGACTAGGTTCTGTTGGAGACACAAGTCTTCTCTCTAATTCCCACCCCCCACCTCATGCCGCATCCCCACTTCTCTCTCCCTCTGTTTTGTATTTTAGACTCGAGAGGATCTTTCATATATATAACAAGTCATTGCTTTGAACTTAAAAATAAACAGTATGAAAGGGGGGAAAAAAAAGATGGTCCCATCTTACTTGAAGTGCTCAAATATGATTAGTATTAGACTGTGAAATACCTCTGCCTTATCTCTAGCTGCCAGCTGCTGGGAACATTTTGAGGGACAGAGCTGGTTGTTGTGATGTGATTTTTTTTTTAAACAAAACATAAGCCCCAAATGATCTGTGTATAGATTCTCCGCAAAATCCCCTTTGTCAAACGCTCAATCTTTCTAATGTTTATTCCCTCATCATTTGGCCTGATCCCAATTCACAGAAGGCAGGGTGGGAGTAAAATAGAATCCGCTCTCAATCTAGCCATTTCCCACTTACTTCTCTCTGTATTTCTTCCTTTCTCTTTTCTAAACTTGCCTGGCTACATCTAAGGATTGCTCAATTGAAGAAACAAATTATTGGGGTCATACAGGCCACCGTTGCTTTTTATGAGCCAAAAAATGCTGCCTGGCATTTTGAAAAATGATTTCTGAATCCACATGGGGTGGGGGGTGGGGGGGGGCCTTGCCTATCAGCAACTTCAAATTCTGGATAACAGATCTGCATCTTCTACAACTCCATGCCCTCACTCAATGGAACTTAAAAAAAAAAGCTAAAATGATCGTTTTTTTTTTTTTCTCAAACCTCTTTGTTAAAAATTTAATTTAATTTTTATACATTTGTATTGGAGTATTACTGCTTTACAATGTTGTGTGAGTTTCTGCTGTACAACCAAGTGAATCAGCTGTATGTATACATATATTCCCCATGTCCCCTCCCTCTCGAGTCTCCCTCCCACCCTCCCTATCCCACCCCTGTAGGTCATCACAAAGTACCAGGCTGATCTCCCTGTGCTACGCAGCAGCTTTCCACGAGCCATCTGCTTTACATTTGGTCATGTGTATATGTCAGTGCTACTCTCTCACTATGTCCCACTCTCCACCTCCCCCCCCACCATGTCCTCAAGTCCCTTCTCTACACCTGCATCTTTATTCCTGCCCTGCCACTAGGTTCATCAGCACCACTTACCATTTTTCTAGATTCTATATATATGTGTTAGCATACGGTATCAAATCTCTTTTTGAACAAGTTGCCTACTTCTTTCATCGAAAAGAAAGAGAAAAAAATGTTTCTCTTAATTCACAGAAGAGTTTAGCTTTAAAGCATTAGACAAGTTTAAATCCACGAATTAATATGTGCATGATGTATGAGCCAATTCTAGAAAGGATAGGAAATAGCTAACCATTTCACATCAATCTCCAGCTAAGGTACATTCGGGAAAATTAATTTAGGATTCAATCAAACAAGGAGCTAACGTTAAGTTCCTTCTGAACACACTACTCTGGAAGAATATTTAAGGGGTACTAAAAGTAAAAGATAAGGCATATCTTTCTTCAGTGAATGTGTATTTCTGGGGGGAGACAAGACTTCAAAAGTTGTGTTAACACTGAAAAGTTTTCTGACAATTTACTCCCAAGAAAAAGCCGAGTAGCACAGGATCATTAATTAGCAAATTAGCAATAAGATAATAGGAGCCACTAATTGATGGCAACGGGGCATTACCGCGGGATTGGAGAGGTCCGGGAGGATTTCAAGTAAAAGATGGAATTCCGCCCCCTCCCCCCCCCCCGGATTTCAAATATAATTGAAATCCTAATAGGTGGGAACACCAAAGAGGTCATCTCAAAAGAATGGGGCTGAGACTTGGAAAGGATGTCTCAGAGATTCTGAGGGGCCAGTGAGTAGAGCTGCTTCATTCATTTGGAGGATTCATGGGGAGTTGTGGTTCCAAAGAATATTAAAAAAATCAAATACCTAGGAAATGCCCAAAGAAAGATATTCAAGACCGCTACACAAAAACTGCACACAGTTACTGGCAATCAGTGGGAAGAAATACCATGGTCAAGGATTGGAAGATTCAATCTTGTTGCATTACCTTCTTTTCTTAAAATCAATCTATATGTTTACAGCCATCCCAATCGAAATCCCAGGAGATTTTATTTTTGTGGAAATTGACAAGCTGATTCTAAAATTTTTATGGAAATAGAAAGGGCTAAGCACAGCCAAGGTAGAAAAATACAGAGCATTGTACTTTATGATTTATGAAAAAGTGGTAGTAATTAAGACTGTGGTTTTCTAATACAGGGTTAGGATAGGCACGCTGATCAATGAAGTGGAACAGAGTCCAGAAACAAAATCATTCATATTCAATCACCTGATTGATAACAAAGTTACCCCTTACGTCACTGGTGACAGTGTAAACTGGAGCACCAGCTTTGGAAAACGGATAGTATCTAATAAGATTAAACACCTGAATATCCAATGACCCAGCAGTTCCATATTTAGGTATATCTGCAACAGAAAGGTGTACGTGTGTGCAAGAATGTACGTAAGATCACTGCTTATTATTGTTCTTCACTGGAAACAACCCAAATACCTATCAGCGATTGAATGGAGAGTAAATTATACTTCATTCATACCATGCAACACTATATAGCAGATCTGGGATGCTACAGCAAAATACCACAGACAGATAGCTTATTAACAACTGAATGTATTTCTTATGGTCCTGGAGGTTGGGATGTCTAGAATCATGGCACTGACAGGCTCTGTCTTCGGGGAGGGCTCCCTCCCTAGGGCAGCTATGCATTGAATCTTGCTTCTGTAAAGGGTGAGATAGTAAGTATTTTAGGCTTTGCTGGACATATTGTCTCTATGAGTCACAAGTACTCATCTCTGCTGTCGTAGTGTGAAAGTAGCCACAGACAACCCACAAACAAATGAGCATGGCTGTGCTTCTAGAATTTTACTTTACGGACACTGAAATTTGAATTTCATATAATTTTCACACTACAAAATGTTAGCCTTTAAAAACATTTTTTTTCAACTATTGAAAAATATACAAACTGTTCTCAGTTTGTGGGCTGTACAAAAACATTTTCTTTCCTTGGGAATGAAATAAAGAGATTAACCACTGCCACACATTCCACAGTATAGATGAACTTCACAGACTATAATGGTGAGTGAAGAAAGCCTGACCAAAACGAGCTTAGACTTTACGATTCCACTTAAGTTCAGAACCAGGCAAAGCTAATTTATGGTAATTAAGGTCAAAACAGTGATTATCTGGGAGGTAGAATAATAATGTCAGGCTTCTGAGCTGTGGCTAACGTTCTATTTTGTGATCCGAATGGTAACTAATCAGCTGCCGTTCACTTTATAGAACTCCTTGAGTTGTGCTGTAAATGTTGCTGTATTTCTACTGGACAATTTAAAAAAAAAATCATTAATCTAGGGTCACTTAAGTGCATCCTGGGCTGGCTAAGCACATGGAGTCTGTAGACAGAGTGCTGGGTCTCAACCTTAGTTCTATCATTAGCTGGGTGACCTTGGGTAAGTTGCTTCACCTCTCTGTTCCTTAGTTTTTCTCAGTTGTGAAACGGGGGTAACTGTGGTCCTCACCTCATAGGATTTCTGGAACAATTCTGAGTTGATTCATATAAAGCTGCCTAGAACAATGCTGGCATAACCCAAAGCACTCAATAAATGTTCGCTAGTATTACTGTGGCCAATAACTTTTTTTTTGCTTGGGGTCTTATGTTCCAGCCTGTTAAGATGTTTATAAACTCTTGATTCTGCCATATATTATGTTTACTTTTAGGTTAAGGCTTGGGCCAGGAGCACAAAGAAGTCTTTCTAACTCACATGTGGTCCAGCCCAGCTCACCAGGAATACGATTCTGGAGAAGAGCCTGGGAGCGTAGGCTTGTGGTCATAAATAATATAAATATCCCTCGTCTTATTTAGAATGTACATGCTGCCTGTGAAAAGTGGCAGCGTCAGTAGGTGCTAGTTGACGACTCTGAGATCTGGGATTCCAAACAAATACACATTGCCATTCTGAACGAATCATTTTTATACGAAACAGAAGGGGTTTGTTGGAGGGGGCACGGACAATATATTTTGTTGCTTGCCTGTTCTCCAGGCCTGGGTCTTGCATGGAAGGAATGCCCCAGGCGGGGTCTCTTGCCCTCCAGGAACTTTACAAGGTGTAACCTCCCGCTCACCCACTTTAAATCTTTTCCTGGAAAAAAAGGCTAAAAATAAATAAAGACAGAAATAAACATCTTCTAGAGGGCACTCTCTCTTTAGGTGCTGTAAATGACCACTCTGCCGTCCCGGAAGGTATAATGTTCCACGGCTTTAAAAAAACTGAAGCCAATAGCTTTCTTGCCTGACTATAAATATGCACTTTCTGTTCAATCATTCAGCAGATTTTCAATCTTTCAACAGATTTTATCGCGTACCTAATATCTGCTGCATAAAGGGCCAATGAAATGCCACATGGAAGAAATCTTTTTAACTTTTCCTTTGTTTAAGGTGATGTTTCTTTAAAATTGTGGACCATGGACTCTCACAACCCCCTCCTCCTTCTTTTCTTCCCATACCCGTTTATATCACAGAACACACTTTGGGAAATGCTGAGTTCACCATTCCTTTCTTGCTGAACACGGAGGTTTCCCAAGATTGGCTGCCATAAATAACACTGTGGTGAACATTTTGTACCTACAGCTTTGCACACATGTTAGATTATCTCTTTAGGATAAATTCCTAGGAGTGGAACTGTTGAGCGAAAAGCTCTGTTTCTTTTTATGTGCGTAAGCGACCCCATGTCAGTTTTACAAATCTCAGGTAATCGTAGACTCGTAAAACGTCAGAGTGGGAAGGGATCTCGGAGAGCATCACCTCAAGCCCTCCTGGGGCGCTGGGCAGACCAGGGCTATAGAAGCCAGGCCAGTCCTCCTGCGCTTCTCGGGGCTCTGTGTGGGTTCTGGGTTCCGCCGTCCAGCAGAAGAAAGACGTACTGGAGGGAGACAGAGAGGCAAAGCTGAGCTAGCCTTTGTATCTGCCGGCTCAGCTACACACCCATCTCCTTCCTAGGGGGCTTTCTCCTTCAAGCCAGTGTGCATATTATGAGCCATGGGGCATTTACCAAGAATAAATGTCAGGGAAGCTAAGATCCAATTCAGCACCCACTCTTCCCGTTAAAGGATAGCCAAGAATACAGAGAAGTCCACAAAGTGTGTGTGTGTGTGTGTGTGAGTGCATCCTTGTGTACTAATTGCTCAGGGAAGTTTACATGAGATGCACCTACGACACCATGCGATGTTCATTTCCCTGCAGCTCAGCTGAGACCCTGCCACTTAGGTTGCCTTAAGAAAGGACTAGGCTGGGGCTTCCTAGGTGGCACAGTGGTTGAGAATCCGCCTGCCAATGCAGGGGACACGGGTTCGATCCCTCCACCAGGAAGATACCACATGCGGCAGAGCAACCAAGCCTATACACCACAACTACTGAACCTGTGCTTTAGAGCCCATAAGCCACAACTATTGAGCCCATGTGCCACAACTACTGAAGCCCACATGCCTAGAGCCTGTGCTCTGCAACAAGAGAAGCCACGGCAACGAGGAGCCTGCACACCACAAAGAAGAGTAGCCCCCGCTCACCGCAGCTAAAGAAAGTCTGCAAGCAGGAACGAAGACCCAACACAGCCAATAAATAAATTAATTAATTAAAGAAAAAAGAAAGGATTAGGCTGGCAGTTGTGTGAATTATTTCCTAGACTTACCAGGAGAATTGGCTCCCATGTGGTGAGTCCGTGTGTTTGGAAGGGTCTTGGTGGGAGGTAGCACGCAGCTCCGGCCACTGGTCTGAGCCGCCTCCTGGACGTGGGAGAAAACCAGGGACCAGTGAAACCCAAGCCAGGCTCAGATGCGGGAGCACGAGCCAACCTCACCTCCCCACAGGGACCCAGTGCGTTCCCTGGGCATCCCTCCCCGTCATGGATTTGACTGGAACAGAGTCCAACTTTCCTCAAAATGAAAAAAGCGATGCCTCTAACTTTCATTTTGGGGGAAAATAACTTCACCACATCCGAGCGAAGGCCCTCAAAGCTCGGTTCTTATTTCCGGCTTGAAAAAGTTCTTTTTTTTTAATTTATTTAATTTTTTTATTTTTTGAAAAAGTTCTTGATGTTTCATAGAAAACCCTCCCACATCTGCCCACACTCATCTGCCCATCTAGTTCCTCCACGCTGCCCTGGCATCTTCTACCTGGTGACGGAGGTATTATTAAGGGGACAGGATATGGGCTGGGGAGAAATCTCATCAAAGGCTGCCCAGAGCTGCCCAATGGGACCCCCTGGCCTCAGCCATCCTGGGTCACATGTCTCTGGGGGTTCCTTGGAGGCTTCATGCCAGGAGGACTTGTGCACTGTGATTTAGGATACAGGTACTCTCTTTGGTCCACCTAGGGTCACATTAAGCTTGAGGTCAGCTCTAGGGGCAGAGACGGTGTAGCATCTTTCTTTTCACATCACCTCCCACAACTTCTGACCTTCCTCTCCCAGCTTCTAGATAGTCTTTCTAATGCGCCTTATAAAATGACTACTGAATTACTGGAGTGGTTTAAAATCCTGGATTTAGCCCATAGATTTATAGCCAAGGAGACCTCCTGCTGGCAGTCCCATGATCTTTCCCAGGTCTCAGTTTTCCCATCTCTAAAATAGCTGTGTCCATTGATATCACCCTCAAATAGGAGGATGGACCTAGGAGAACCTGTGTCTGCTCCAAAGTGGTCCTGGGTTCCCAAGTGCCTCACAGCCCAGGCATGGAAGCCCTCCTGGCTCTGTTCTTTTCTTGTTTTATGAGCGGTAAATCATCAAAGACTCAGCACTTGACACCACAACTCACCCTGTGTGCCCCCACCCAGATCCCTCTTTTCCTCTTTAATTCTTAACTTATAGACTTTTATGCAAAGAAGCTATAAAACAAATGGATGTTTCTGGATGAGATTCCATTCTTTAAATCAAACTTCAGGCAGCAGCAATATCACGTGAGTAAAGATAATTCTCCCCATGCGCCGAGGGATGGAGTTCAGATGAGATTAAGTTTGTAATGTGATGAGCCCTCCTCTGTCTCCCTGCGTCATTTAAAAGCAACATCAGGTTCTTTGGGGTTTGAACAAAAATCCCTTCTATCTGGTCTACTGACTTAATCATCTTCAGTTAAATGTGAAATTGGAGGGTGAATGATTTTAAAAAAAGCAGGTTGGTGAAACGGAGAGTTTATGTTTCTTGACCTGGAACCAAGTAGGCACTACCTGAGACATTCTGATGTATGTGTGTGTGTTCACATAGTAATATATTCAGAAAAGTCTTCTTTCCTTCATATGTCCAGTGACTGGGGGGAAAAATATATTGAAAGCCCCATGTACTAAAAAGAAAATATTTTGTGGTCCAGTGGTTAAGACTCTAAGCTCCCAGTGCAGTAGGGGTTGGAGGCTGCAAAGTTTGAAGGGAGACCATTACCAGCAAGTGCCAGGTCAGAAGTGCTGTGTGAAGGAGGGTTTCTGGGTGTCCTCACCTGTCGGGTGGAAGATGCTCTGGACCAGCAGGAGGATGGGGCATCCGTGGCCAGCATCCTTGCTAGGGCTAAGTCCTAGAGATTGTGCCTCTGGACAAAAAACATCTTCTACTGCTCTGGTGACATTTCAAGCAATTATTGAGCTACTGCAGATTTAGAGAGAGTGGGGTCAAGATGATAAAGTAGCCATATCAGAATTGCTTGGAGTGTTTGTGATAAATGCATACACCATAACACCTTGCCTCCCAGATGAGATTTTGTAAGTCTGGGTAGGGCCCAGGAATATTGACCGTTTATGGGTTCCCTCTAGGTGATTCTGAAGCAGGACATCATGGACTGAGAGCGAGGAAACCCTCACTCATTGGGTATTTCAAACCCCAGCTTCTAATTTTAGATTCCACGTTCCATGGAACTCTTAGACTCGGGAGAAAGTCACAAATGGGGTCGGCTGCTGTTATGAGGGTGTCTGTGCCATTTAGGACTTCATTTTCAGGCTACTTCCCCCCAGACTGGCTTCCTTTGTGAGCCAGCCTCTGTCCCTGCCCCTCCCTCATGCCTCGGCCCACTCTGGAAATAACCACGGCTCCATCTGCATCTTCTGCGGACAGTTCCTGTGTACTGCAAAAGCTTCCTCCTTGAGACCCTGCCTCTCTCTGTTGGAGGGTGTTATCTGGCTTCTGGAGCGTTTTCAGCCTGTGCTAGAGCTGACCAGCACACCAGGGAGTGAATTCCCAGGAGAGCACAAGTGGGAGGTGGCAGATAAACACTCCAGCATCCTCCCCTCCTGAAGGGGCCGTTCTCAGGTGCCTTCTACACACTGTGCAAAAAGGCCCGGGGGACCGACCCCTGCTACCCACAGTGGCAACACACTCCGTTCTGTGCACAGGACTGCTCTTCTTCCCTCCCTCCCTAACTCCCTCCTTCCCTTCCTCCCTTCCTTCCTTCCCGCCCTCCTTCCTCTTTCTTTCTGTTTGGCTGCACTGCACAGTATACCGGCATCTTAGTTCCCCAAACAGGGATAGAACCCAGGCCCCTGCAGAGAAGGCACTGAGTCCTAACCACTGGACCACCAGGGAAGTCCTGGGACTGGCTTCTCTTCCTTCCCAGTCACATGTGCCCCACCCTCTCACAGGGCCTCCTGAATCTCCTCCCAAATAAACCACTTACATCCAAATCTTTGCATTGGGTTCTACTGGGGAGGACCCTGAACTAAGACTTTCTTTTCTCGTTCTTTATTATTATTTTTAAAATTTTAATTTTATTGTATTAAGATATAGTTGTCATGACATTATATTCATTTCTGGTGTATAACGTAATGATTTGATATTTGTACACGTTGTGAAATTATCACCACAATGTCTAGTTAATATCCATCACTACACATATTTATGAATTAACTTTCTTGTGATGAGAGCTCTTAAGAGCTACCCTCGTAGCAGCTTTCAAATATGCAGTGCAGTACTGTTAACTAGAGTCACCATGCTGTACGTCACAGCCCCAGGACTGACTTATTTTATAACTAGACGTTTATACGTTTAACTCCCTTCAAGCGTCTCATCCACCCTCCCTTTGCTCTCTTTTTAATGCTCCTGGTCACTTTGCGTACATTCTCAAACACAAGCAAGATTTCTACGGGGGGGGGGGGGGGAATGTCAGCACACAAGAGAAATTAACTTTACCGTGAATCAGAAAAAAACACGATGAAAAGCAAAGGGAAATTTAATAACAACCCTACAAACTCCCCACTACCCATACATATTTCTTATAATTCAAAGGCCTGATTGATATGTCGACTGTAAAAGAATGCACAACCTAAAAATGGAAAATTAGGTTTTATTCGGTGGACGTGCTGAGGACTTAAGCCCGGGAGGCAGCCTCTGAGACAGCTCTGAGGGACAGCTCCGAAGAGGTAAGAGAGGAGCCAGGACACATAGGAGCTTTTGCAAAAACCCAAACAAACCAAACCCAGACAAAAAACCCCAGGTAGTCAAACATCAAAAGATTAATGTTAATTAAAGAAAACCAGGCATTCCAAGGTAATGAATTTAGTGCTTTTCTACGTATGGGAAGATGCAAGAGTTAGGGCTCATTGAAATCATTCCTTTGATACGCACCTTAACCATCTAGGGCCAGCATCCTACTTTTCTCCAACCTGAATCCCTCAGGGGGGACCATTGGAGGAGAAGCTACGTTGGCTGATGACAGTGGCCACAACATCCCTTGTTACTGATGGGGCCGGTGACATTTTCATCCACAGATACGTGCCAAACCAATAGAACTTCTTTATGAAAACTATTCATTACATCTTATTAGACTTGATTAGTGAGCTTAACTCTGACTTTGGCAACATCCCAAGTTCCCTTGGCTTGTGTGGTGACCACCGTGTCCGTGGCTTTCCTCACCCCGAGCGCCTCCATATCTCTGCCGTCAGAACTCAGGCAGCCCCGTGATCACCCTGTCACCTGCCTTGCATTTCCTCGTGTTTGAATTTGGCTTTCGAGCTGATGCTTCCAGACACATTAACCCTGCCTGAGCTGAACAACAGCCCTGTGTGTGAAGTAGTCAGGATACGTTGTCTACTCTATGGTTAAGGAAATGGAGGTTTAGAGGTGACAAAGGATTTGACCTGAGTCACAGAACGAGGACGTGTCCTCCACATCCACGTGTCATCCACGTCTAGGATGTCCTCCTAGAATCCATACATCCTCCTTCCTGGTGTGGAGTGCTTTCCATAACACCCAGTCTCCCTGCAAAGAGCACCCTGGGCAAATCCATTCATTTAGTCATTCACCATCAGACATTCAACAGTGATTTCAACGCGGGTAACTCCAGCTCGTATTTCCCCACCAAAGCAACCTTCCGTCAGCCTGTAGAAGGCTCTATCCCAAACTGCCTTCAAAACACGTTTGTTTGTTCGTTTGCTTGTTTTGTTTTCTGACTTCTGCTAAATGGCTGACACGTTCTGTCAAGCAGAAGCACCCCGTGAAGTCCTAGGTCTCTGCTCTCCTCTCTGCAAGCTGGAGAGAAATAAACCGCCTGGTCCCCAGCCCTCGATGGTCAGCAGCAGAATTGCAGAGATGGCGACCCTGAGAAGCAAGACCCCATCCCCAGCCTTCCTCCTGCCCCAGCCAGGGGGCCCCCTGGTCATGCGGGAGCCTTGTTCTCTGGCCCGCTCCCTCGAAGAAACAGTCGTTCCTGGAAATCCACTCTGAGACTCCCCCAGCCTTCCAACCACGAGTGTTTATGGCTTCAGCGCTGCAGCTGGGAACCATAAGGCATGAGTGAACGTGTGTCCATACGCTGGAGCTGATTTTCGTCAGGAATGTACTGAACACTTCATAAATTAAGTCCTTGGCTGTCAAGTCCCTCTGATATGAGATTTGTCATTGCTAGCCATTCCCTGGACAAAACCTGGGGGACGGATGCACTGGATGGTGCCAGAGCTTTTCTTTTTTTCTGTTAATGGAAAATGTGTGCAGGGGAATAAGTTACCCTGTCCCCCACTGCATGATCACAGATGCGTGTGATGGACATTCCTGCTGGTTTTCGCAGCGCTCCTGCCTTACCGTCCTTCCCCCAGCACATTCCGTGGGTGGAGGGGCTCTGGTGGAGTGCGAGGAGTTGGCCAGGACCCTGGATGCCTACGGTTTCCCACAGGTTTTGTGTGTGCCAGGCACTGATGTCAACGCTTTATATGTTTAGAGGAATCAGTCCTCGAGGATGATCTCATGATGGGGGCACTCCTATTATCCCCCACTCGATTACTCAAGAAGCTGAAGTACATGAGTGAGTAACGAGTCCAAGGTCACAGGACGAGTGCACAGCAGAGATGGGATTCATGAAACATGCCGTGCCCTTCACCACCCGCTGTGCTGTCCGCTCCACGGGGGTCAGACCCGAGTCAGAGCTATTCTGCTGGTAGAACGGGGCAGACGTGATGGGCTGGAAGCCTGAATCTCAGCCCTCGAAGCCTACCCATTCATTTACTAATGAAATAAAGATTTACTCAGGGTCTACTGCCCTAGGTGGTCTTCGGCAATTTTCTTTCATCCGTTGTTCCTTTTAATACATTTTAGCATATTCCAGTATATGAAGTAATTGCATATTCCAGTATATAAAGTAATGCAAAGAAGAGCCCCCCTGGTTGAACAGGAGGTGGGGGAGCAGCATCCCAACATACCCCATCTCTCGAGGTGGCCCCCGATGTCCTCCCCAAGCAGGGCCACTTTGAGACACGTGGGCATCTTCACATCAATATTTCCTCGTGCATATTTAGAAGAGGTGCAGTCGTGGCCTGGGAAGAAGCACAGAGCAGGGTTGCAGCGGCACCAGCAGTTGGGTTTTCTTCCATTCTCTGGAACCACTTAACTCTGGCCACACATTTGCATGAATCTCAATGCGTGGCAGTCCGTTAAACGACAGTAAAAGTTAAAACCAAGTGTGTGGCACAGGACCATGGAATGTGTCTGTACATCATTTGAACCACATGTGAAGTGGGAATAGCTGGAAGGAAAAACGTGTTCGTAGCTCAGGTACGCTGTATTCCTCTGAAGGGATTTACCAAGAAATGGACCATTCTAGATATGCCCAGTCTACGGACAGCTGTTCTTAAGCGCAGTTACATCAAATTCCCCACTATTCTTCTGCCTGCAAGTGACAGGAACGTAACTTAAGCTAGCTTCAGCAGAACAGGGAATTTACTGACTTTAATAAGCAGGAGGCAGGGGTTGGTCATTTCTCTCTCTCTCCTCTTCTCTCTCCCCTGAGCAATGCTTCCCAGAGTGGGCTGGCCAACTGCCCTCTTCCTGTAGATGAAGGGCCTGAGGACCTGCATGCATCTGGGTCAGGCAGCTGCCACCGCTTCCACGGCCCATCTTCTCCACGCCAAGATTCCCAAGATAAGAAGTAGACTTTCTTGTTAATCGCCAACGAAGAAGTCTTGCTGGGTATCTTGCTGAGTCACACGCTCAGCTCTGAACTAATCCTTAGTCAATGATTCTTTGACCAACCAGCCTAGGTCACACACCTGCCCCTGTGGGAGGGCAGTGGGTACCATGATTTCCAACTATTGGAAACAAAACATGTAGGAAAGAGATTGCTCCTCAAAGGAAAAGACACATATAGTCACTACGAATTATTTTTAGACATTCTGTGACTTGAGTCACCAAGAGCCTCAGTTCTCACTTATTTATTCATAAAATCCCTGTGGGTACCTACTAGGTGTCAGGCTCTTCTGGCTACTCTCAGATCCTGTGTTCATGCTTTGGTATCTGTATTAGTTTGGTAGGGCTGCCGTAACAAAGGACCACAAGCTCAAAAGTGAGCAAACCCAACCATACAAGACCTTCTCAAGATGCTGCTTATATGGGATATGCCAAGATTCCAATGGCCAAAGCAAGTTACATGGCTGAGCTCAGAGGTGGAGAATTGTGCCCCGCACATTGTGGAAGGATACTGCAAAGGATACTGCAAAGGATGTGGATACAGGCGGGATGAAACATGGGGCCATTAATATAATCAAGCACATCTCCAAATACAGGTGAGGTTTTGTTCCTTGAGTACTATTTGGTCACTTTCCTAACTTATTATGCTGAGAACTGAAACCAACGGAATTTCTAATTCCTGTGCTAAATAATACTGAGATCAAACAAAAATAACCTAACCAATTGCTCTAGAAAATGTCTCCTCCTGCAAGGTGCACTGAGAACCAACTACACAATGTACTTGTGTACGTATCTATAGTGACAGTTTGTTCATCAAGATTTGCTTCAACAATGCCATCCTGGGCATATATATGGAAAAAAGTCTAATTTGAAAAAACACATGCACCCCAATGTACATAGCAGCATTATTTACAATAGCTGAGACATGGAAGCAACCTGAATGTCCATCAACAGATGAATGGATAAAGAAAATGTGGTACATATATACAATGGAATATCATTCAGCCATAAAAAGGAATGAAATCATGCCATCTGCAGCCACATGGATGGACCTAGAGATGATCATACCAAGTGAAGTAAGTCAGGCAGAGGACAACAAATACCATATGATACCACTTCTATGGAATCTAAAAAACAACAATACAAATGAACTCATTTACAAAACAGAAATAGACTCACAGACATAGAAAACAAACTTATGGTTACCAAAGGTGGGTGGGATGAATTAGGTGTTTGGGATTTACATACACACACTACTATATATAAAATAGATAAACAACAAGGACCTACTGTATAGCGCAGGGAAACCAATATTCTGTAATAAACTATATGGGAACAGAATCTGAGAAAGAATAGACGTGTGACTAAATCACTTTGCTCTACACCTGAAACTAACACAACATTGTTAATCAACTCTAAATTTGGACTTTATTCCTTTCATCTCCCCTTGCCTGGAAAAATAGTGTCATTAATCTACCATTTGTTGGGAGAACATTTCTGTATTGGTTTCTTAAGAGACATTACCCTCTATGTTATTGGCTTGTGAAATCTGGCAGTGAACGTGTTAAAAGACTTAGGAAGAAACTATGACCCTTCCCTGAAGGGCCTTAAAGAACGTAGAATGAGGACCTGTTCCAGTAAGGGAGCCATCCCCAGAGATAACTACAGGTGAACGAGGTGTGGCAGTGTGAGAAATAAACCCACTTGTCCGATTACCAGTGAAAGGACATGGAAGCCCGGAGTACAGCAAAACGAGACTTTACTATCGGTCTTGCAAGAGCAGGTGTCTGCGGGACAGGCACACCCCAGCGTAGCCACGGCAAGCATCTCATTCCCTAGTTCGCAAATCCCTCCCCTGGTTCCTCATTGGCTGAGCACTACAAGGTTCGCAGGCTTTCCCGGACATCGCCTACCAATGAGGTTAAAATAAGTACTCTGTTGCTATTTGATTGGAGGGTTTAGACTTCCTTTAAGATGATGCGACTATTACCACGCCTCCCTTTGTTCTGTTACTTCTCCTCGAGAGCCTTTGTCGATTACTTTTTTTTTTTTTTTTTTTTTTTTTTTTGGTGGGAGCCTTTGGTGTCCTGTCGTCAGCAAACTTTACTCCATTTTCTGGAGATGAATCGTAAAACATGTATTGTCCCTCACAGGCGGGCAGAGAGGAACCTAGTAATTCTGTTAGAATTCCCCTCTGCATCCCGTCCCGTCTCCCATTGTCTCTGCAGGCCCAGCAGAGGGGCCAAACATTTGCTTTTCCATCTTCTTGTGAGTAACTGTCCTCCCCTTTGAAGTCCCAAACCACTACCCCCAAACATCCTCTTTTGTCTTTAGCTGAAGATGGTATTTAAGGTGAGAGTTTTGGCCCTTTTGGTGAGTTACTCAATTTTCCTGGGTCTCTCCCATGTATACATGTTATGAAGCTTTTGTTTGATTTTCTCCTGTTAATCTGTCTCATGTCAATTTAATTCTTAGACCCGCCAGGAGAACCTAAAAGCGTAGAGGGAAATGTCTTCCTCCCCAATACCAGGCTTGAGGTTGTGGGTAGGGGAGGTTTTATTTAAAAGGCGGGCTTTGCGGCTTCCCTGGTGGTGCAGTGGTTAAGAATCCCCAGTGCAGGGGATATGGGTTTGATCCCTGGTCCAGGAAGATCCCACATGCCACAGAGCAACTAAGCCTGTGTGCCACAAGTACTGAGCCCAAGTGCCACAACTACTGAAGCCCGCACGCCCTAGAGCCCGTGCTCCACAACTAGAGAAGCCACCGCAATGAGAAGTCTGTGCACCACAATGAAGAGTAGCTCCCTCTTGCCGCAACTAGAGAAAGCCTGTGCGCAGCAACGAAGACACAATGTAGCCAAAAATAAAATAAATGAAAATAGAGTTATAAAAAAAAATAAAAGAGGGGCTTTGTCGGAGATCCCTCAACGCCAGTTTTCTGTAGGACCTGATTAGGACAGCAGATCATTTTTGGATGAATGAGGGAGTTTCCACTGAAGCCCTTGGGAATGGGTTTTCTGTGCTCTCATTTTTCACACATACGGCATAGCTGAGAACTCCAGAAAGAATTCTCAGGAGCTCATCTCCCGAAGGGGAACAGAATATGCCATCCCAAACTATTCCTTTTGGGGTGAGGGTTATTTTGAGCTGATTATTTTTAAGAAACGGGTAGGCACAGGAAAAGCTTTTAAAACCAAGCAGTCGTTATTCTTTTGTAAGAAAAATTTACATTTGCAAGGGAAATCTCCATTAGTAAGGGCGTCTCCCTCTTTGTACCAGATAAAGGGCTTGATTAAATCTCTAGAAACTCTGATCAATGGAGAAGGCAAAGACCTAAATCTGCATAACAGCCTTACCCTTGTTTACTGTGCTTTTCCTGATGACCTCCATAAATGCCCCACCCTGCCCACGACTTCTTCCTCTGTCTTTAGCTGGAGCTGGTATTTAAGGTGGTGCCTAGGGCCATTTTGGAGAGTGACTTGGTTTTCCTGGATATCTCCCAGGTACAAGAGGAACTAATGTTATTAAACTTGTGTTCTTCTCCTATTGTCTTTTTATTACAGGGGTGTGTGGGGGTGGCTAGCCACATAACCTAGAAGGTCAAAGGTAAGATTATTTTTCCTCCTCCATACTCCCATATCCTAAATAAATTACCATCTCTTCTTTCTCTGGGAGATTTTGTGATATCTAAAGATAAACCATCAGGCCATCTAAGTTAGCTTAGCTCTTTCTGCCACCCACGCCCTGGTCCTTGCTGTACCAGGGTTCCTTTGAGCAGTCTATAGCTTTGGTGATAGCGTAAGCAGATGCGGTATAGTGTCCCCAGGGAAAGAGAACCAGGCATGGCTTTCTTGACATAAGAGAAGCCATGTTTGGCCTGAGCCATTTTGTGATCTAAGCCACAAATCTTGCCCTTGGATGGGTCACAGTAATTAATGATCTTAAGGAAACAAAAGAATGCAGGAACAAACAACTGTTATCAGGCAAGAGAAGTAAAAATAGCACAGAGGACAAATGGGCTGTGAAGACTCCCAGTTCTGTTTCAATGGTGAAGATTAACGTGAAGAACTTTCTTGAGCTGCTTTGCAGAGTTTAAACCCGCCTTGAGCACTCAGCCACCACATCAACTGGAGCCTAGGGAATGATGATGATATTGACCTTTTCTGATCCTCAGGACTTCAGTCAACTCAAGTTTGGACTCTGTTGACCTTTGCCCCAATTCTATGCTGAATTCTCTTCTGCTCAAGCCCCTTCATGAATATGCATGTACCATGTACCCTTAGGTTGAAACTTCTCCAATTTTGCTGTCTGGGGAGATGCTGCTTTGGGAAGGATCCACGGTGTTCTCCTTACTTGCTGCAAGTAATAAATCCTTCTCCCGATCTTTGGCTTTGTTGTATCTTTTGGCTCAACACCCACCAAGAGGAGAACCCAGTTTTTGGGTAACAACAGCACTAAGCCCTGCTCAGCGTCTACTGTCTCCTTGAACTTGGTATTACTTAACCTAAGCCTCAGTTTCCTCTAAGTGGAGGCGTTGCAATGGCTTTGCCTGTCTTACAGATTTAAAAAAAAAATAGTTGTTTGCTTGTTTATTTACTTGTTTGCTGATTGACTGGATACCTTCTTTGTCCAGCACTTCGCAAATATTAATTAGAATCTTCTTAACAATCCTAGAGGCAGGACTCTGTCATTGTCAAGCAGGGAAAATATTCCATTTTTTTCAGGGGAGACAACAGCTTTCCCTAAAAAGTTTAGAATTCAGATCTAGACTCCTCTGAGTTTTTCAAAAATTGATTTTCATGAGAGCAAAAGTAAGAGGAGCCATCCAGGGAAAATGAAACCAAATGAAACGAAACTTCTAAAATCACAGGTGTTGACTATCAACTATAGCCCCGTTGGGGCACCTCTGTAACCGGGGAAGAGCTAAGTCGGACTCCACGTTCTGTCTGGTTCTTTGACTTTAACCTTTGCTTTTCGATGCTTTTGTTATTATAATCATACGTGATGGCCTGCCTCAGGGAACCCCACCCCTCTGCCTGAAGGTTAAACTGAAGTGCCTCTGTTCAGCTCACAGGCAGGCAATCTGCCCTGCCCACCTGTGAATGGCTGCAAGAAAGGAGAAATGAACACATCCCCTCACAGAGGCGGGTCATTCCTGGAGATGTTTTGCAAGACTGATGGCCCTTTTACCTTACTTCCCATAGCCTCTCCCTTTCTATTCTACCCTTTCACTTTATTTCCTCACAGCCTTTCCCTCTCTGATTCTATAAAAGAAACCGGCATCCAGACCTCAATAAGATGGTTTTCTGGAGACACTAGTCTGCCATCTTCTCAGTCTGCCGGCTTTTCAAATAAAGTCTCATTGCTTGCCTCAACCCCTCGTCTCTGATTCACTGGCCTGTCGCGCAGCAAGCAGAGTGAGCTTGGACTCTGTAACATCTTGTCTAGTACCATGTGTATAAGGGATGATTGTCAAATGTGTGGCACACACCCTGGTTCAGAACTTGTTCTGACGTTTATTTACCAATCACACCTTAACAAATCTGGAAAAATAATAAATAAAAACTTGTCCTGCCAGCTGTAGCTCCTCTCCTTTTCCTCAGCTGGAAAAGACACAACAGAATGTAGGTGAGTAGAAGCAGTATTTTTGTACTGAGATGACTTGGGATTTGCTCTAATTTTTGAAAAGAGTAAATTAGAGGCTTAATTATTCTGTAACAAATTGCAAGGGTTTCATTAACTTCTGGCTGATGGGGTTTGGTGCTGGGTTGGTGCCTCGGTGCTTTAATCCAGGTTACAGCCTGATTTGTCAGAAGGGACCTTTCTCGGGTTCTGTGAAAGCTGGGAGGAATTACTTTGGTTTTGTAGGTCTTTGGAATGACCTAGATTGGGCTCTGCTTATATGTAAATCCAGCCTTGTGGGGCTTTATAACACTCAGAGACCATATAAATCCCCTGGTCCTCTAGTTTCTGAGATAACTCACCACAGTCCCATAGATCTGGTGAAGAGGTTTTGATTGTCTCCTGTTTCCTCAGAGAATAACATTTTAAACCATGTTGTCAAGTAATTCTTTCAAGAAGGTCTTTAAAGTACCCATAGCATAAACAACTCTTGCTTTCTGCTTTATGTGTATACTTTGTGTCAAAGACATTCTCAGTTAAGCATGAAAGGAAACTTGAAGCCCAGGCCCTGGCTCAGAAAAGTTCTTGGAAATTTAGATGCCTCAGCATCTGGAAGATAAAAGAGCCACAGGGACCCTAAGGGACCTGCCAGCTCTGACTTTCTCCGATGCTAATGATTTTGATAACCTTTATTAACTGTTCATTACGCACCAGGCTATTAACTCATTTACTCCTCTTAGCCATCCTTTGATGAAGGAAGTATTTTTACTTCCGTTTTACAAGTGAGACATGGAAGACAAAAAGAATCAGAACCTTCAAGTTCACTTTGCAGAAATGGGATGCTCATTTTTGCAACAAGGCTCTGAAGACTTGCTTTTCCCCATGACACTTAATCGCCAGTTTTAGGAGGATGTAAGCGAGATGAGAAATAAGGCAGTGAGTGAATGAAGCTCATTTATCATTAATGAACAAGTAGCAAATAGTTATTTTGTGAAAGTACATAAAGTTTCCTTTTATCTGAAACATATTCATCTAGTTTATAGACTGGAATTCTGCAAAATCATTTTCTTAACAGAGGAATTAATTTCTTCAATAACAAAGCTCTGTGGAGCTATTAAAATTCCCTTTTTGCATAAAAATTTGATGACAGATAGTTTTTCTTGAAATAAACAGATCATCAGAATTGGCTTAGGCAGGCTTTTCCCCCCTATATACACAATAATGATTGATCACAATATATTTTAAAAATATTTATTTACTTATTTATTTGGCTACCCCGGGTCTCAGCTGCGGCACACAGGATCTTGGCTGCCACACATGGGATTTTCATTGCGGCATGTGGGATCTTTCAATTGTGACATGAGGGATCTAGTTCCCCGACCAGGGATCGAGCCTGGGCCCCCGGCGTTGGGAGTGCAGAGTATTAGCTACTGGACCACCAGGGAAGTCCCTGATTGATTATAATATTGACTGTTGTTATTAATCTAATTCATAACCTCTGTGTGCGGGGTTTGCCCCCACCTGCAGCGCTGGATTCCTGGGGTCTCCAGAACACGCCCATCAGCAAGGCTACTCCAGGCACGGGGAGGCGTCCACTGGCCCTGCGCTTCCTTCTGCTCTCCTGGCACCTTCCGAGCCCTGCTTCCTCAGCTGGGTGCTCCATCGTGGGTTCCCCTGGGTCCAGCGGCTACTGCCACACCAGGGCTCCTGAGGGGCTGCAGCAGCTGAAGCGGGGAGACTGCTTCTCTCCCTCTGTGATACACTCCTTCCCTTATAAGTGCTGACCTGAAGCAAATATGGTGCAGGAAGGGGGACCCCTTCCAGGGCCCGAGAGTGGGCTCTTGTCTCACACTCGGAAATGAATTGTGCAAGGGGACACTCGTCCCGACAAAGCAAGAGACTTGACTGGAAGGGGCTCCCGGGCGGAGAGCAGCAGGGAGAGGGAACCCAGGAGAACTGCTCTGCCACGTGGCTTGCAGTCTCAGGTTTTACGGTGATGGGGTTGGTTTCTGGGTTGTCTCTGGCCAATCACTCTGACTCAGGGTCCTTCCTGGTGGCGCACACATGGCTCAGCCGAGAGGGATTCCAGCGAGAAGGATTCTGGGAGGTCGGTAGGACATATGGACTGGCATCTTCTCTCTCCTTTTGACCTTTCCTGAATTCTTCTGGTTGGTGGTAGCTTGCTAGTTCTGCGTTCCTTACCGGGACTTCCTGTTGTAAGATAACTCAGGCAAGTAACTCAGGTTACTGTTGAGCCTGGCTGGGGTGGGAGGTTTTGGTCAGTGGTTCCCCTAACAAAGAGATGGTCAGATATATCTCCAGCAAAGACGGGGTTATTCAGGATCAGCAGAAAGGTGCAATTCGGAGTCTGCAACCATGAGGAACCACGTGTAAGTTCCTGTACAGCAAGGGGAGGAGCAGGCTTTTATAGAAGGGAAAGGAAGCTGGGAGGTGACAGTAAACAAAGAGCTTTTCACGGCTTGTCACTGGCTGAGTCCTGGCCAGGAAAAAAGAGGGGTCTTTCTTCTTCCTGTTGGGCTTTGCCATCCTCACAGGGCATGAGAGCTGGTTTCCTGACTCTATTTAATTGAAGTTTCTGATATTTTTTTTTTTTTTTTAACAGAGGGTGACAGAACTGTGCTTCCCGCACTGGAGGGCTGGGAGCTTTCCGTGAAAACAGAGCTTGGAGATTTTAGCTTGTCTCTAAAAACCAGACTTGAGTCTGAAGGACGGGACTGCAGACAGCAGCTTGCCATTCCCACAATTTCTCTCCTCTGGTCAGAAGTCCTGTCACCGGTCACACTGTCTCCCTGACACTTCCCTTGATTGATTTCTCCCCGAGAACCTCCTTGGGCTTCATGAAAGTGCAGTCTGGCCAGCAGCCCCCAAATTGTGTCAGATGTGCTTGGACTTGCCTGAACTCCAGGTAGAAACAGCTTAGGTCCAGGCTGGGGATAAGAGACCAACCTACAGAAAGTTCATTTCCTAAAATGTTGATTGGTTTGTTTAAAATTCAATTCCACGTTGGGAGAATGTGCAATTCTAGCACCCCGTGCAAGGGGAGTGAGGCAAACTTGGGGTGCTTAAAGAAAGTTTAAAAACCAATTTTCTAAAGACACTTTTGACTACTTTTAACATATATATATATATATTTTTTTTTTTTTTTAAACAAATATTGATTCATTCATTTTGGCTGCCGTGCCCTCGGCAGTGAAAGTGTGGAGTCCTAACGACTGGACCACTAGGCAATTTCTTACTTTTAATATTTTTAACAAGCATTTTTGTTTTTTTCAGAAAAAGGGATGTCCAAGATTTTTTTTTCCCCTGGAGGATAACATCAGCTGCCTGAGCTCTGCCTGTGGGGTGGGGATGCTCTAACAGATCTGCCACAGTCAGACGTTCACGAGCCTCTCTGTTTTGGGCATCACATTTTACTCCACCCTTCCCCACTCCGGGGTCCCCCGTCTGCTCTGAACCCCTCTCTTCGGGCTCCACACTGCCGCTTTCAGCTGTGCGTTGTTAGTCTGTTTCACCTGTCAACACTCTCACATCCCTTCTGCATCTTCTGGAAATCGGTTGACACTGATGGTTTTCCCCTCCTGTTATTTTAATTGCTCCAGTCTCCTTGCTTTCCGAACTTCTCTATTTTTATTTCAGAGGAGTCTTGGGAAAAACTCTGTAGGTCTTGAGCTGGGAGTCTGCCTTCTCGGTTTTGGAGGAGAGGCGCTCTAAGGAAGACGAACTCACGGAATCCAACCTGATGCGGAGTGGTGAGAGGTCTTTGAGGAGGATGCAGTGGCCTTCAGGTAGGCATCTTGGGTCCAGATCATGTCTAAGGACGATGATGAAGGCCAGCCAAACAAGACAGCAGAGGCTCTTCATGCTGCCCGTGCCCTGGGAAGGGAGTAGCCTTGGCACCTGAGTCTGCAGAGGCTCCAAGGCGGGCAGACGAGGGGGAAGGATTCCTGGTGGGAGGAAGAGAAGGTCAAGGCTGCCCTCATGGCGGCTGTTGGCCTGGGGAGGCTGGGGGCATCCTTTGTGATTGGTGAAGGGTTCAAAGAGAGCGTGGATATCTTGCCAAAGGTCAAATATCTTAAGAGGGGCAGAATGAAGACTGAACCCAAGTCTGATTCTTTCAAAGCTCACCTGTCCCTCCAGCAGTGTGGCGTGACTTCTCAGCAGAGGTTAGCTGCTGCAGAAGCAGGATGGTCTGGTCAGAAATCAGGGACCACAACCCCCGTGGCTCTGCTGTCTGCGTGCTCACGAGGGCTTTCCCATGAGTCCACAGCCAGGTCTCGTTCTCCCTTCACCCGCTTTAAAAAATATTTTTTTTTTGCATTCTAAAAACTGTGATAAAATACACATAATGTAATAGTTACCACTTTAACCATTTTCAAGTGTGCCATTCACGATGGTGTGCAACCGCCACCACTCTCTGGTTCCAGACCTTCGTCATCGTCCCAAACGGAGACCCTTATCCACCCTCCCTCATCCCCTGGCAGCCCCTCATCTGCTTTCTGCCTCTGTGGATTTGCCTCTTGTGGGCATATACATGGAATTATATAACAGGAAGCCTTTTGTGTCCGGCTGTCTTCACTCAGCATAATGTTTTCAAGGTTCATCCAGATCACAGCACGTATAAGCACTTCATTCGTTTTGAAGGCCGAGGAACGTTCCATTGCACGGACAGATCACATTTTGTTTATCCACTCATCCACTGGTGGACATTTGGGCTGTTTCCACCTATAGCCGTTTACTTAATTTGGTTCAAAAACAGCCGTGGAGGGAAGTCCCTGGCAGTCCAGTGGTTAGGACTTGGTGCCTTCGCTACCGGGGCGTGGATTCAATCCTTGGTAGAGGAATTAAGATCCCCCAAGCCATGTGGCAAAACAAACAAAAAAAACTCCACAGCATCGGATGAGATTCAACCACCAAGGTTTCTTCCAAAGGCATGAGAATACATCGGGGTACCGTGTCTGAGAATCCCAAGCTAGCATCGGGCTTCAGACAAACGCTCTCGAGCACAGTGGGTTTATAGAACGTGCCTTCCACACTCCGAAGAGGCTGCTTCTGAGCAGGGACATGGGGGCAGCCTTTCTCAGCCCAGGTGGGAGAGCCCTGGGAAATGGTGTGGTAAGGCCATTGTGGCTGTTGCAGAGCTCTGCAAGGACGTCACCTACCAAGTTCAAAGTCAGCAGCGGGCAGGGTGCTGTCAGAGCGGGTGTGAGTGGGCATCTCAGGGAGAAGCACTTGCTGATCCAACCAGCCTACTTCCTGCGGGAGCCCTTATACCACAGCTGCCACTGGAGCCTCCGTGAGGATCGTCTCGGATCAAGGACCAAGGAAACGGAAACACGGGCCCAGGACAGGGGTCGAAACTTTGCTTAATGTGGTGGAGATTTAACTTGTCAATGAGGTTGAACCGGGAAGGATGAAACTAGCCGCATAGGCATGTTATCCTAATGATGATCAAATACACGTCCACACTGTTGATGGGAACGCAAGCTGCACAGCCGCTGTGGAGGATAGTTTGGAGGTTCCTTAAAAAGCTAAAAGTAGAACTACCATATAATCCAGCAATCCCACTCCTGGGTAATAATCCAGAAAAGACAAGAACTCTAATTCAAAAAGACACACGCACCCCAATGTTCATAGCAGCACTATTTACAGTAGAAAAGACACAGAAGCAACCTAAGTGCCCACTAACGGATGACTGACTTAAGAAAATGTGGTACACACACACACACACACACACTCACACTAGAATATCACTCAGCCACAAAGAGAAGGAAATAATGCCCTTTGCAGCAACATGGATGGATGCAGAGAATATTATACTTAGTGAAGTGAGTTAGACAGAGAAAGACAAGTATCATATGATATCACTTATATGTGAGATCTAAATAATAGAAATGAATCTATATATAAAACAGAAACAGATTCATAGAAAATAAACTTATGGTTACCAAAGGGGAAGCGGTGTGGGAGAAGGATAAACTGAGTACGGGATTCACAAACTACTATGCGTAAAATAGATAAGCAACAAGGACTTACTGTATAGCACAGGGAACTACATTCAATACGTTGTCATAACCTACAATGGAAAACAATCTAAAAAATATATAATACTGAGTCACTTTGCTGTACACCTAAAACTAATATAATATTGTAAATCAACTATATTTCAAAATAAAAAAATAACCGTTTCCATATCCTTCAGGTGTGGGGAAAGGATAAATTATCCTGGCAGGAATTTGGTACCTGGGGTGTCCAGGTGGCAGAAATCCTCAGGGTGGCACAAAGAACTAAGTTAGACAAATGCTGGCATATAAGAATTCTATGAGAATTCACTTTTCCCTTTTCTCCACCTGCCCCCCACTCTATTTTTTTAAATCCAGAGTATCCTTAAAGGTCAGGATTGAATTCCTCTCAATCTTAAACCCCAGAGCAGGTGTTCCCTTCTCTGAACTTCTTCAGCAGTACAGTCAGCCCTCTGTGTTCGTGGGTTCTGCATTTGCAGATTCAACCAATCAAAAATGAAAAATATTCAGAAAAAATTCCAGAAAGTTCCAAAAAGCAAAACTTAAATTTGCCACACAGAGGCAACTATTTTCATAGCTTTTACACTGTACTTACAGCTATGTACATAGGTACAAAATATGCATCACATTGTATTAGGTATTACAGGTAATCTAGAGGTGATTTAAAGCGCAGATGGCCCATAGGCACATGAATAGATGCTCAGCATCGCTAATCATCAGGGAAATGCAAATCAAAACCGCAATGAGATATCACCTCACACCTGTCAGAATGGCCATCATCAAAAAGTCTAAAATAACAAACATTGGCAAGGACGTGGAGAGAAGGGAGGACTTGTGCGCTGTTGGTGGGAATGTACATTGGGGCAGCCACTGTGGAAAACAGTATGGAGGTTTCAAAAAACTAAACACAGAGCTACCATATGATCCAGCAATTTCACTCCTGGGTATATATCTGAAAAACACAAAAACATTAATTCAAGAAGATACTTGCACCACAGTGTTCATGGCAGCATTATTTACAATAGCCAAGACATGGAAACAACATAAGTGTACCTCAACACTTGAGTGGGTAAAGATATGGTACACACACACACACACACACACACACACACACACACAATGGAATACTACACAGCCATAAAAAATGAAATGTTGCCATTTGCAGTAACTTGGGTAGACTTGGAGGGCATTATGCTAAATGAAATAAGTTGGACGGGGAAAGATAAATACTGTATGATATCGTTTATATGTAGAATCTAAAAAAATACAACAAAGTAGTGAATATAACATAAAAGAAGCAGACTTGCAGATATAGAGAACAAACTAGTGGTTACCAGTGGTGGTGTAGGGGCAACATAGAGGTAGGAGAGTAAAAGGTACATACGATTGGGTGTAAAATAGGCTCAATAATGCATTGTAGCACTTCCCTGGTGGTACAGTGGTTAAGAATCTGCCTGCCATTGACACGGGTTCAATCCCTGCTCCGGGAAGATCCCACATGCCACGAAGCAACTAAGCCCGTGTGCCACAACTACTGAGCCTGAGTGCCACAACTACTGAAGCCTGTGCGCCTACAACCCGTGCTCCACAACAGGGGAAGCCACAGCACTGAGAAGCCCATACACCATAACAAAGAGCAGCCCCCGCTCACTGCAACTAGAGAAAGCCTGTGCAATGAAGACCCAATGCAGCCTAAATAAACAAATAAATAAATAAATACATTTATAAAAAATAAAAAAGAAAGAAAAACTTCTCTTTTTTTTTTTTTTAAAAAAAGAATGCATTGTACAACCTGAGGAATATAGCCACTATTTTGTGATAACTGTAAATGGAAAGTAAGCTTTACAAGTTGTATAAAAATAAAAAACTAAAGTATACAGGAGGATGTGTGTAGGCTATATACAAGTACGACACCATTTTATATGAGACTTGCGCCCCTATGGATTTTGGGGTCTGCGGGGGTCCTGGAACTAATCTCCCCATGGGTACTGAGAGGCGACTGATCTGTCTGTCCCCTTAGCTTCCATTGCGTTCTTACAGCTGCAGTCCTGTATGGGTGATTCTGTTTTGATGTGCTCAAGTCCTATCTTCCCAACAAAACCTAAAACTCTTTGAGGGGAAGGACTGGGTCTCATCCATTGTCCAGCCCCAACCCACCCGTCTGCAGCCCGTGGTGTGTGATGCTACTTAGGGACCAGAGCAAATTCCTCATCCTCTCCAAGCTTCAGTTTTCCCATCTACAAACAGGGGTGATACGCCTTTCACTGCCCTGTCACCAGGATCAAGTGAGATAATGCTGGTGAGCCCTAACCACAGAGCCTGCAGAACCTGGCACGTGGGAAGCAGCCAATCCATGCTGGTGGTTCTATCAACACTTCCCCGCAGGACCATACAAACGCACACAGCTCTGTTCTCCTCCATCATGACATTTTCATCTTAAATGAAAGAGCTGGAGAAGAAAAAGCAGTTAAGGGGCCAGTCTGAGAGAGAGAGAGAGACGAGTTCTTGCTCAGAGGGCACAGCCTCCCCAGAGCGCGGGCAGGAATGTCCCGGGTCACATTTAGAGCAACCTAGTCACATATGAAAATTCAGGGGGTGTCTGAGGGCGCTATTGTGGGCACTTTGGAAACAGTAACAAACGTGTCTGTCGTGGAACAAAATGTGTCCTTTCTCTGGGTTGAAATTCCCAAACTCACCGTTGAAAGGGATCTGACTTTATTGTTATTTTCTTTAGCAGAAGACCTTGAGGTGTGAATCGAAGCTGCCGTTCTCCCCCAGGTCCAATGCTGGATGCCCCAGCCGCCACGAGCACCCTGAAATGAATGGGCATATTATGCTTTCCATTAAAAGTTGTGGCTCTTAATTAAAAACGTGATCGTGGGTCTTTATGGAGACATTGTTTAGGTTTTCTTTAGCTGTTAACACGTCATAAATCATTTTAAAAGGACCTTTCCCCCCGATTGCTTAATGGTTAGTGTATTTTTAAAAAGCGATTCGAAAATAAAACTGGGATTACATTTAGTGTTTGACAAGGTGCTAAGGGGCTCACCACCTCGCTGGACTAAGACAAGAGGGCTTTGCTGCATCTGCTACTGACATTCTGGTCGCGCCAGCTCCAACCCGGCTTCCCTGGTTGAAACAGCAGGGTGACTTGGGTGTCAGAAGTTTAACTTGTGGGTACTGGGAAAAAGGGCAGCCAGCCCACGCACTCCCGTAAGCTTCCTTTTACTATCTTGTAACTGCAAAACATGCTGCTCTGCTGGGGAAGAAAAGCCTGCTTCTTTTATGAACTCCGGCCATTCCATAAAGCAGGGAAAGTGTGGGTCGTGTGTGAGCCCATGTGTATAAACCATAAATCCTAAAGACCCCGGCCTCGTTGCTTCTTCCTGTGCAGGCTCCCTGAGGGTGGGGGAAATGGGGCGAGCCCTTGGGTTCCAGTCCATTCGGGCGGTTCTGTGCTTACAGAGGCAGGAGCCACAGTGAATCTGAGGGTCGGTCACGAACATTTCCTGATTTCTTGGGCTGTTCTTAGGGCCTCAGGGTTGGATGGTACAGAGGACACAAAACTAAAGGGACATGCCTGGAGCTGATGCGAGACCTCAGTTGTGTAATGTCGTTATGCTTTCAGGATGCCTGTGTTTCCCCACAAAGGAGGAAAACAGTACTTCCTAGGAGTATGATGAGATGGCAGATGTCAAAGTGTCTGCAAACTGCCTGTCACCAGGTAAATAAAAAAAGTTGTGATGATGATTCTACCCAGTTTTACAATCATTAAAAAAAAATCATTTCTCTGCAAAATTTCTAGTTACTGTGAAGATGGTTTCAGCTTTTTGTTGCCCCTTCCCTAATGGAATTTCTGGGTAGAGAAAGGCGTTACCTTGTTCCCTACTCACTGAGAAGCTTGATGTCCAAAAGATTTCCAGGTGCCCATCTCCAAGTGAGGTGGGGGCAGGGGTGGGGGGTGGGGAGGTGCTGAGCCTCCGAGCCTCCGAGTGGCAGTCCCCCTAGGAAGCCAGTAGAGGGTGTGCTGCCCTCTGCTCTCAGCACCTGGGATGCCAGTGGCCGCTGGGTATCCTTTTCCCTGTCCTGGCTGTGACCTTGACTCTTGTGTACCACGGAGACCACACACATGGTGGGCAGCGGTTTTCATCTTGTTTACTGAAGGGAAAGGGAATGTAACTGGAATTCTTCAGAAATTACAAAATGCCAGACGTCTCGTTCCTGGTTACCGTCCGTTCCAAAGTTTATCCCTGACTCAACGTATGGTCCATCCGGCTGGGAGCCTCTCCACATGCATGGGGCAGCTTTTGCTGACTTGGTCTGTCCGCCTGCCTCCCGGGCTCTCATTTTCAATCCTGGTTCTACCCACCCCCACCCCTCTCAGCTTTTGATGAAGAGGGTAGCTTTCACCCACATAGGAAGGATCCCAACAAAACTCATGATGTCAGCGTATTGTATATGTTCCCTACTATATTTTTAAAAAAGGGTTTCATTGTATGGTTGACATTAATTTACTCCCTTTATTAACAGATATGTCTGTGCGTGTGTGTATCTGTTCTTTTGGGTGTTGTCTCTGTACAGATAAAGAGTGCACTGATGCTACCTATTCTGGGTGAATCCACTCTAATTGTTGACTGTTATCTTTCTGCTTGATAGATAAGAATTTTTGTCACTTGTATCACCACCAATCTTATCCCCTAAGTGTAGTGTGTTAATATCATCATGCAGCTCCTTCTTTAGTCACATCTGCATATTCAAACATTTATTCAAACATTATCCTTTGATTCCCATTTCTTTTCCTAGCAACCATAAGACACCTCCATTTGGTACCAGTAATTTGCCTCCCCCATACTTTACCAGTGCTCCTGTGTACCTCCTAAACTCTATGCACAAAAGCTTTATGTTTCCATTATCAAGGTTTATAATGTTCGCATTTGGTTATGTAAGCAAGGTTGCCTCCCATGATTTGACTAGAGTTGATTCTAAAAGTTGAAATCCAAGAAAAGCAGCTGGTGTTACGAGATGCACTCTTGAAAAAGAGAAAAAGAATGAAGTAACTTCCAAGCAAGATTTCCATTCCAGGGAAAATGCTAAATTTGTGTCATTACTCTGAAAACTAGTACATTAAGAATGTTTGTTTACATTAAAGAGTCCAAAAGCACTATATTGTGAAAACCACAAAAAAAATAAAATAAAATAAAAGTTGAAAACTCATCCACAGCGTTTATCCTCTTCTAGATAACGTAATTACTATTCTTTGCAGAACCAAGCAATGTGCTATGATTACATTGCCATTAATATGTGTAGAATATGATAATCTCAATACTCAAAGGAGAATCTTTTTCTAAGTTCAAGTTCAAATGGGGGTCTCCTTTTTTTTTTTCCTATCCCATTAATTGCCTTTATTATATTACCAAAATTTCCCCTGTTCTCCATCATAAGAATTATGCTATCAATTTCTCCTACTCTGCCCCCCTCCTCAAACTCACTCTCTCTCTGAGTTGGTTGATTCCAGCTTGATGCCGTCATCCTGGGAATTCTCTTTACTCTCCTTCTGGGTTGGGTTCATTGTAGATTCCACATCTTTTTCTCTCTTGGTTTATTCTCTTGTTTTGCAAGTGGTTTTCTAAGAATAGGTTTGTTGGAGGTAAACTTTCTGACACCTTTAAAATTCTGAAAAATCTTTGTTTTACCCTTACATTTGATTGATGCCTAAGCCAATAACGCAAGGCAGCATTAGTCAGCTTTTTCATAAAGTCACTTACTTAGCAAGCATTTCATGACTCTCTACTATGTACCATGCACTAGAAATAGACGGATGAATAAAACAAAAATTTCACCCTGGAGTTGCTCATTGCGTGAAGGGAAAGAACAAACACACACACGTAATTATAATACAAGGAGGTAACTGCTCTCCCAGCAGTATGCAATGAAATACTGAAATACACCCTACAGATAATACGTGCAATAATGGCCAAGTATAAATAAATCATTTTTTGGTGGGAGGGAATAGCTATGTTCTAAATGTTTGACATTTCTCATTTAATTCTCATAACACTATGAGATTGATGCTATTGTTCTCCCTGTTCTTAAAGATGAAGAAAGTGAGGTTCAGAGAGGTTAAGTTGTCCACATTCCAGAGGATATTGTTAGAAACAAGACCACAGGCCACAAATGGAGTCACTTATGCGAAGTCCCACGTCACCAAACTGTGACAACCAACAGTTTTGGCTCTCCCAGAAATGGAAGCTTAAACCAGGGAATCAGGAATCCCCTGATGAGAACTAGGGAGGTCATCTGCCTGGTGGACCCCTGCGTCCCCTAAAGGAGAACAACCTTGCAATAACCAACCCATTTTTTTTTGCTGAGTACAACTTTCTTGTCCTGCTCCCTTCTGCGTATAAAAGTCTTTCATTCTGTTCAGCTCCTCAGAGCTTTTTTCTATCTGCTGGATGGGATGCTGTCTGATTCATGAATCACTGAATAAAGCCAAAAAGATGTTTAAAATTTACTCGCTTGAATTTTCTTTTAATTAATTAATTTATTGGCTGCTTTGGATCTTTGTTGCTGCACACGGGCTTTCTCTTCTCTAGTTGCTGCGAGCAGGGGCTACTCCTTGTTGTGGTGCGTGGGCTCATTGTGGTGGCTTCTCTTATTGCGGAGCATGGGCTCTAGGTGTGCAGGTTTAGTTGCTCAATAGCTGTGCCTCACGGGCTTAGTTGCTCCAAGGCATGTGGGGTCTTCCTGGACCAGGGATCGAACCCGTGTCCCCTGCATTGGCAGGCAGATTCTTAACCACTAAGCCACTGGGGAAGTCCCTCACTTGAATTTTTTGCAGAAGAAGAATTATAACACAGACCTGGGTAACTTCATAGTCCCCCTTCTTAACCATCCTATTATTCTATACTCGATAAACATTCAGTAAAAGAAGTTAGAACTGGAGCTGGCATCCTTAGAGATGGCTTTCTGGGGAAGGTGAGGAAGGAACACAGCCTTGAAGGATTTTCAACATGTGTTAAACAGAAGACACAGAGGAGAAGATTCCTAGTTAAATTCCCTTGCAGTGGGTGAAACTCGGGTGTGTAAATATCAGAGTTCTTTCTCTATCTTTAAAATAATTTTTCAAGCTCAAGGACGTTTTTAAATGGGGATTCCTTCTCTCTTCCCCCACGTCACATAATAATTCTAGACGGTCAACTGTCTAGGTCATGGGGGAGGGTCCCTCTTTCTGTATGCCCTCCCTGGCACCACTGCTGGTATTGTGCTTCCCAGAGGCTGGGAACCCTTTTGGGCAGCCTCCCAGCCATCTCTCTGCTGTCCTGCCTCTTCCTGCCCCCAAGGACTGAGAGGGTGCCCCCTGCTCAAGGGAGCAACAGAACCACAGTCTGGGGAAAATCTCTCCTCTTCTCCGCTGGTGGCCTTCAAAGCCTCTCTCTGTCTGTCTGTCTGTCTCTCTGTCTCTCACATATGTGCGTGTGCACACCCCCCCTCTTCCCTATGAACCCCAAACATGCAATCTTTTCAATGAATTCCTGCTCCAAAAACACATGAGGATCTGCTGACCTGAGCAACATCTATTTTCAGCTCTGCAAACATCTCCAAGGCAAGAAACTATGAAGGGAAATCACACAGAAGCAGGACTACGGGAAAGGCCAAGCGGGCACCGCTTTGGGGAGGGAGGGATGTTGAAGATGCTCTCGCTGGGGACAGAGGTGGCCATTTCTCTGGAGCACAAGGGCGCCCACTCGCTTTCGTATTGTCCACGGCTGCTTTCACGCTACAGGGGCCGAGCTGAGTCACCGTGACAGAGACCTGAAGACCTAAAATACTTCCTGTCTGGTGTGCTCACCTCCTCTCTGGAGGAGCAATTCCATTTCTAACCACAGAGGTTAACTCCCCCAGACGGGTCCTGGAAGCCACGCTCCTGGCGGCACTGTCTGCAATTAGAAAGCCTGGAAACAGCACGAGTGCCTGTCAATGGCAGGGTGGAGGGGGTGGGGTGGGGGGTGGACGGATACACCGAGGTAACGCAAGCTCCGGGTTCCACAAAGGAAGGGCAGGGAGTGAACCAGGGCAGGATGAGTCCATGGGTCTACACAGTGCTGAGAAAGGGAAAGGAGAGATGTATTCCACGGGATAAGACCAGGGGGAGTTATACATATTGTCTGTCTGTCTGTCTGTCTATCTATCTATCTATCTACCTATCTATCTCCATCTGTCAGTCTGCCCGTCCATCCATCCATCCCTCCATCCATCCATCCCTCTATCCATCATCTATCTATCTATCTATCTATCTATCTATCTATCTATCTATCTATCATCTATCATCTCCATCTGTCAGTCTGCCCATCCATCCCTCCATCATCTATCATCTATCATTTACCCATATATGTACATACATACACACATATATGTAGGCACCCATGTATATATGAGAGAAAGTGAGGGAGAGAGAGAGAGAGGAATGTGTTATATGGTACATTTATATAGATTATGAAAAGCCACAAATCATTATAATATTGTTCATACGTACATACCTGTGCATGTATGAGGGAGAGTCAAAAATTATCCACACTCCAGCTGTAGAAATTCTATAGCCAGAGTGCGGATAATTTTTGACTCGTGTGTGTGTGTGTGTGTGTGTGTGTGTGTGTGTGTGCGCGCGCGCACGCGCGTGTGTGTGTGTGGTATACATTTATATGTATCTGTGTAATTTCCTCTGGAAATGGTAAGGAATGTGACTGGAAATGGGAACAAAGGATGCTCTCTCTGTAATGTTTTTTTTAATTAATTAATTTAATTAATTTATTTTTATCTATTAGCTGCGTTGGTTCTTCGTTGCTGTGCGTGGGCTTTCTGTAGTTGCACGGAGCAGGGGCTACTCTTCAATGCAGTGGGCTCAGTATTTGTGGCTTGCGGGCTCTAGAGAGCAGGCTCAGTAGTTGTGGTACACAGGCTTAGTTGCTCCGCGGCATGTGGGATCTTCCTGGAGCAGGGATGGAACCCGTGTCCCCTGCATTGGCAGGTGGATTCTTACCTACTGTGCCACCAGGGAAGCCCTGTAATGTTTTATTTCTACTGTTCTAAAAACCTTCAGAAGCAAACGTGGCAAAAAGTTAACATTTATTAATTCTGGATAGTGGGTACCCAGATGTGTCACTTTATCTTTTTGTTTTTCCTTGTACTTTAAAAAACTTTTTTAAAAAGACCCCACTAAGGGCTTAGCAACTTGTCTGGAAGCAGGCAGGGGGAAGGAAGGAGGGGAGGGAAAAAAAATCAAACTAATGATGCCGGCATCCACCAGTCCTTCAGGTCAAGGCTGCCGCAGTGGGAGAGTCACCCTCTCGGGCTCAGGGGTCTGGCCGTCCTGCTCTCATTTCTTTGGTGGCCATCCTGCTGTTTTCCTGCAGCTTCTCTCCAGCGAGAATGGGATGCCGTTTCACAACTCAGCCCTTTGACTTCCTGGGCTCTCTGTGACCCCAGAGACCAACTTCTCCCCTGGTGTGTGCTTCATCCGTTGTCTTCATGTTTAAGACTTGTCACAGGGGACCCGCGTCCTCCACGATGACCCTCATGCTCACTGGAGCCCCGGGATGGAGGGGAGGGACTCTGTTCACTTGTCTCCCCATCACACATGTCTGTGGGGCACTGAAACTGGCAGATGGCAAACAGGCATTTGAGCTTCGTAAGTTTTGTATGAGATCTTCCTGAGGACGAGTGAGGTTCTCTAACTTAGAGTTGTTTAACGTTGCTGGTACTAGTGTAAGAGGAATGGATTCCAGCTGAGACCTGTTTCATACATGAGAAATACGAAGCATGAAGATTCTCTTATAAGAAAAAACTCGAGATTTGGGAAACCCCTCCTCCTGAAAAGCTGTAGAGAAGCTGCTATTTTTGATCAACTTGGGTGGACTTGTGGGTTAAGTAGAATTGAAAGCTTTGGAAGAAAGAAAGTATGTCATCTCACAGATGCCAAAGGGAAACCTAGACCCAGTAAGATATGCATCCTAGCTCCATGATCTTCAAATTCAAAAGCTTTACAGAGAAAAGAGCCATTATTTCAAAATGGGAAATCATTATAAGGGACACTACCGGCCCTTTAACCCACAAAGGATGAAATACTCTCAAAAATTAAATTCTGACAATATAATTATGGATGATTTTTTGATGAAGAAGAAAAGGGGAGACATCTGTAAAAATCAATGTGGCTAGACTTTCTGATTCATTCACGGTTTAAGAGAACACGTAAAAGAGATGTATGTAGAGACTTAATACAAAGGACAGATGGAAAAGAGAGGCTGGCGTGAATGTGGAAAAGTAGAAACAGGCTGAGATGGAAAAAACACCAAGAAGACTGGGGGGTCTAAGACGCATTCAGAACGAGAATTATAAGGAAGGTATGTGGCCTCTCCCTAGGATACACGGTGTAGGAGTTAAGAGAGAACACAGTGAAAACAGAATGACTCAAATATTTTTAAAATGTATTTTTATTCTGTTCTCTACATTTCTCAGCCTCTAAATGTGCAAGGAATTGAGCAAAATTCTACAAGTGGGAATTGAAACTCTCTGAGATAGTAATTATATTATGTAAAACGAACATTTTAATTTTTATACTTTACCAGGTTTATGTCACCCGACCCAGTCTCATTTTAGAAAATGAGTTGATAAGTTTTCTATGGTTTTCTATGCTCTTAAACAGTTTCATTGATGTAAGAGTTCAGTATTCTTTGAACATTTGAAATAACTCATTCATAGAATTAAAGACTATGATTCTTTTTATGTAGGTCTTTAACAGTTTTTTTTTTCTTACTACTTCTTCCACTGTTATCAGGTTTTTAAACTTTCCTATGCATTTTGTGTCAATTTTCATAATTTACATTTTCCCAGACTATTTTGCACTCATTAAAATAAAAGGCTAATATGCAACATTTGTTTAGGGTTTAACAATGGTCTCTCTATCCATGGCTATAAATGCATATAAATGGTAATATCCCTTTCCTCCAATTTAAATTGTGTACTCCTGTTTCCTCCTTTGCGTCATTTAGCGTGAGTCTGTTTTTCTCTTTTTCCGCTTATTGATACCTGCTCTTGTCATTGCTCCTCTCTTCTTTTATGGATGTACAGCTATCTGTGCATATATTTTTTTTTCTTCAGAAAAATATTTCATTTGTGTTATTTTAAAAGAAAGGATAAAAAATAGTCTGGATAATCCAGATCAAATTAATTATCACTAAAAGAAGGTATCGTCTTTGGCTGAAAGGTAAGAGCAGCAATAGGAAGAAAAAGAGAAAAATCCCCAGTTTATATAAGAAGGCATTTTGCGTGGAGTCTGTTCATATGATCATTTTTTTTAAGCTCTTTATTGGAATATAATTGCTTTACACTCTTGTACCAGCTTTTGAGGTACACCAAAGTGAATCAGCTGTATTTATACATATATCCCCATATCCCCTCCCTTCCGTCACTCCCTCCCACCCTCCCTGTCCTGGCCCTATAAGGCAACACCCATCATCGAGTTGATCTCCCTTTGTTATACAGCAACTTCCCACTAGCTATCTATTTGCATATTTTTTAAACTTCCTGAATGAAAAGCGTTTAGTTCTTTTATTTCCATTCTTTCTTTCTAATAATAAAAGGTATTTAAGGGACTTCCCTGGAGGTCCAGTGGTTAAAAATCCAAGCTTTCACTACAGGGGGCACGGGTTCCATCCCTGGTTGGGGAACTAAGATCCCACATGCTGCATGGTGTGGGGAAAAAAAAAAAGGAGATTATGAATTTTTGGCGAGAATACCACAGAAATCAGTGCCCTTTTATAGTGCAGGGGATACGTGATGCTGATGTGTCTTGTTATTGGGCGTTGGGTCAGTTGGTTGAGGACTGTCAGCTCTCTCCAGAGTAGTTACTATTATTCTATTCTATTCTATTCTATTCTATTCTATTCTATTCTATTCTATTCTATTCTATTCTATTCCATATATAGGTATATATATAGTCATATATCTTGAGGGAGATACTTTTAGACTTCAAATATCCTGCTTCTTTCCAAACTTTCGCCATCAAATTTTAGCATTCACCCGTGGATCTTGTCTACAATTATTACTGTTGGTTATTTTCCATTTTCCTCATTTCTTTTGCATTTATTATCAATGATTCGAATTCTCCTGTAGGGAATAGCTGTCGCTTCTCCACCATTTACTTACTTATCCGATTATTTATTTACATCTGTATGGGCTCGTGGATATTTATTTACTTAATCCTATCGATTATAATCCAGTTCAGTTACCATTTACTTTGTTGTTCACGTTATTCCAGTTTTGGCTATTGGGAACTTTCTCAGACTGGCTTCTGCATCTTTTTGACACGGACGCATTCTTTCTTCAGCGCTAACTTTCTGTTATCACAGGACGTTATAAGCTTGTCTTCTGTTTTTCTTGCTCCAGCCCTGGAAGTACCTACTTCACCAGGAGGCCCTGGCTTTTTCTTGGCGGGTAAGGAGGGTCACCTGGTAATGGTGTCACAGACGATGACCCATATGGGCTAGGGGATCGGAGCAAGAGTGACCACCGGGCTCCTGTTGGACACAAAGATTCTGTGATTCTCATGGTTTTGTTACTTAGTTGTGACAAAGCTAAAAACCTTTCTGGACATCTGCTTTCTGAATCGCGTGCTGTCTCTAAGTTGTGTTAGAGTGATGTCGTGCTTAAGAGAGTAAGCTCTACAATCACATCATGGATCATGTCCTGGCTTTGCCACGTGCTAGTGCTGTTGAACGTGGAACAGGTTATTTGCTCATAGCCTTGTTGTGTGAGAGGCATGAGATCCTGCACACAGAGCGTGGTGTCCACCAAGTACAGAGTGAGCGCGTGATGTATACATTGTAGCTATTGTTATAACCACCTCTTCTCCCAATTTCCTCAACCTGTCCTCCTTTATTTTAGCATTTTCTACAGTTTACTTCTTATTACCTGACAGTCTCCACTGCATTCCAGAATACCTGATGTCTTGGTTCTTTTGTTCAGAGTCTGGCTGTGTACATTTCTGACTTACTCTAGTCTTGCTTTTTCAGCTTTGCCAGATGAAATATTACGCTCTCCAGAATTGTGCGGGGAGGAGAGCCTAAATTCTTCTGTTCACCTTTCTAGGTAAATGAAGAGCCAGAATTTACCCATCCTCCTGACTAACCCCCAAGAGTTCTCCTATCAGGATTTACTTCACGTTGCTCTCTGATCTGAGCGCCAGATAATCAAGGTTACTGCACTTCATCCGACACTGTCTAAGGCACGCTGTTCGTTATTCTCTCCTGGAGAATAGCTTTGGTATTAGTGCTCGCTTAATAGGTAAAGAAGATATTCTACTTAAATTCCCACTCTCACAGGGTTTTAGAGCCATGGAAATTCTCTTTTTTGCAAAGCAGATTTTCATGATCCGTCATCTCCTGCTCCTCACAGCTCCATCCAGCCTGCAACCGCTTCCTGCATTTACCATCAATAAGAGCCTGGTCTCAGGGCGGGCTGCAGAGTCTGTTTCCACTTTCAGCGCTCTGCCTATCACCTAAAGGGGAAAGGTCCCTAAAACTACAAATCGGTGAGACATCCTAACAGCCTCTTCCAAGGGAGTGTTTCATAATATTTCCCAATCATCCGGGGTCTAGTCTAAGACAGGCAATATCAGGGATCTCTCAGTGCCTCCAAGCTTTTTCTCAGAGCCAATAACTGTGAAATGGGAAAGGAAAGGTCAGTTTCTGCAAGTCCCTCCTTTCAAGTTTTACTGCAAGTCATTGCAGAGAAAGTAAAAACACCTGTATTAGAATGGTTTGATCATTTTCTGAAAAATTCTCTTTTCATTATTAATCAAACATACTATTGATATTTTTCTCTACTTGGCAGGACTACAGTAATTTGGAAAACTGGAGTTGTAGGATCTTGGAATTAGATGGAATCTTAGGAATCATTCAGTGCCATCCTTCCTCAGTGCAGGAATTTCTTAAAGAGCATTTCAAGTGGCTCTAAATTCTTTCCTAGGTGAAGGGCTCAGTGCTTCATAAGACAGAACATCTACCTGAAGGCTTATTTCTATTGCTAGAAACTCTTTTCTTCTTTGCTATGGCAAAATGTCACCAATGATCTCCTAATTTTTCTACCTATCCATCTGTAGGCAGAAGTTTGGCCCCCATGACCTCACCCCCTGGTGTTATTCTGATAAATATGCTACACATGGCAAAAAAGACTTTGCAGATGTAGTTAAGGTTTCTAATCAGATGAGTTTAAAATTGGGAGATTAGACTGGATTGTTGAACAGCCTAATCTAATCACACAAGACCTTAAAAGCAGAAATCCTACTCTAGCTGGAAACATAAGGGAAAATAGCAATTTGAGGCAGGAAAAGGTAGAATGTACTGTTTTGGCTTGAAGAAAGAAGGCCACTTGCCAAGAAACTTGGAACCTCAGTCCTACAACCATAAGGAACATAATTCTGCCAACAACTTGAAAAAGCACGGACCCTTTGATTTCAGCCTTGTGAAACCCTGAGCAGAAGACTCAGCTGAGCCACTGTGCGCCAAGACTTTTGACTCACAGAACTGTGAGGTAAGTGGGCATTCTTGTTTCTTGAGACAGGACCCCCTAGAGTCACCAGTGACCCCTTGCTCTCCTTCCTGCTTCACATCTAAATGTTAATCATGACCAGTCCATTCTACTCAGAATAGCTCATGCAATAGCCCCTCTTCCCCCTCCCAAATGTCACCTGCAGTACCTGAGCCCCTTCCTGAGGCTATAGGCGTATCCCTATCACCTGCTCCTCTCCTCCAACACCCGACAGGCATCCACCATGACAGATGGGTGACACCATCCAATTTTCACAGGACTGAGGGGTTTCCCAGGATGGGGAGCTTACAGTTTTGTTTTGTTTTGTTTTTTAAAGACAGATCACTTCTTTTTTAAAAAATTTTATTTTGTTATTTATTTATTATTTTTTGTCTGTGTTGGGTCTTTGCTGCTGTGCATGGGCTTTCTCTAGTTGCAGAGAGCGGGGGTTACTCTTCCTTGTGGCGCATGGACTTCTCAGCCTGGTGGCTTCTCTTGTTGCAGAGCATGGGCTCTAGGCATGCGGGCGTCAGGAGTTGCGACACATGGGCTCAGTAGCTGTGGCTTGCAGGCTCTAGAGCACAGGTCAGTAGTTGTGGCTCATGGGTTGAGTTGCTCCATGGCATGTGGGATCTTCCCAGACCAGGGATTGAACCCGTTGTTCCTGCATTGGTAGGCAGATTCTTAACCACTGCACCACCTAAGCCCCCTGAGCTTACAGTTTTAAAATCAGTAAAGTTCTGACAAACCAGGATGAGTTGGTTGTCTGCTCATGACAGAGGTTTCCCCTTAACATAAAAGCTGGTCATACCAGACATTTGTTCCTACGGCCTTATTTACAACTTGGGTTTGGGCATATGATCTAATGTAGGTCACTGGGATCAAAGGGAGATATGCAGGGAAATATCTGGGAAGTCAATTAACAGAGATGAACAAAGAGGGACAGCCTTTCTTATTGTCTTTGAATATCTTTGGGTGAATATATGATGCCTGGAGCTGTGGCAGCCATCCTGTGAAGGTGAGCAAGTAAGCCTAAGGACCAGGTCCATGTGCTGATGGAGGAGAAAGATGGAAGGAGCCTGAGACCTTGAAGACATGGTTGGCCCACTGCACTAACCCTGTAGCCACTGTCTTCCGGACATCTTATTATGGGAGATAATATTATTAGAGCCACTTTTAGTCAAGCATCTTGTTTCTGGCAGTTCAAAACATCCTTATGGATAAGATACCATGTCTACTGCTTATTTTGCTTCCTGAACACCTGCTCGTAGAGCTATGGATACTACAGAACAGTCTCTAAAGCACTTTTATCACACTGCATTGTCACTACAAGTCCCAATTTCTGCTAATTTGAAATTATAGCATATAAAGATTAGTTTTCCCTCAACCATGCGTGCAGGAGGTAAAGTAGATAGCAGAGTGACAGAGAGACTTTGGCAAGGAAGCTTAGGAGAGATAAAAGCAGCTGAGGGAAAGCAAGCCAGGAATTGAGAAATATTTTCTCACTTCTTTGAGACACAAAGCACTGGGAGATGTACGATGTCTGAGGAGTTGACAGTGCATGACATTATCCAGGGCAGTGCCTGGTGATAGAACCCTGCGCACTGGGGAAGGAAGGTAGAGAAAAATATCCGGCATTGGGTAACGTATGTTTATATATTTGGATTTTTAACTTCTCTACTCTGGGTCCTAGAGACAGGCAGAGTCAAAGGAAGAGGGACCGTGCCACTCTGAGCCATAAATTTGAAGTTAGTGAACATTTAGATGCAGAACTAGTGCTGAAGGGAAGGTGCGGCTCCGTCCATCAGCACGAAAGCAAAGTGGATTTACATGCATTTAAACCGACGTGTCAGGAAGCACAAAATATGGATAGAAACTCAGTTTTACCAGTTTCAGAGAAACGTCATCAGTACCCTTCGTATTCAGTGGGAAACCTTTATAATTGTGAACATGAACATTTTTATGAAAGCTTTCATGAGCTCACGTGTGCCTTGGATCCCCCTACTCTATCTGCAGGTTTTAAGTTTAGACACCCTAAATTTTTCTAACCTGAGGTGTTCAGGGAAGAACCTTCACGGCGGGGGTGGGGTTGCAGGACAGAAACTGTGTCCGTCTCTGCCTCTGAAGGCCCGGTATCTTCTTCGTGTTTGTACCCTCAGTGCTTATCAGGGGCGAGTAGTAGGTGACAGATAATTTCTAAAACACAAATTTAACCTTGCTCCATTGTCTAAAAACTTCCAGTAGCTTCCACCGCCCATAGAAGGAATGCCCAGCCTGATGTACAAAGCAGTTCACACCTGATCTCAGGTTAAGTGGCGGGTCACCCTCCTCCCATTTCCCCATACCTCCCCGCCTCCACCAAACCCCCCGATGTTGCACCAAGAGTAGTCACTGTTCTCCAAACGCAGCTCTCACTTTCTCACCCACACTGTTCCCCTCTATGGTGCACTCTGTCCCCTGTGTACTCCTGGGGAAGTCCTACATATCATTTACATCTAACTCACAGCCAGCTCCGCTCCATCATTTCCCTTCCCACATGGTCCTGGGAGGCAGGTGATTGCCTGGCAGAACGCTTGGCATACGTGATATTCTCAACAGGTGTCATGGAATCGCATTGCAATGAACTGAGTCCAAATCCACCTCCGTGCAGGTTGAATACTGTGTCGTTCTTCCCTGAACATATATAAGACAAATCGTTTGTCTCTTCTACGTAACCGATTACATTTTGAAGGGAGCCGTCAGGTGTCTAGTTAACCTTGGCTCTTCCAGACTCTTCTGCTGATTGCAATGATTGTGTGAGTTACTGACAACCAGTCTTTTTGAGCGTGCAGAGCTCTGTATGCGCTATCCCATGTGACCCACAGACAACTTCATAAGGAAGGCAAAGCAGATACAATCTGTCATTGTCCCCATGTTAAAGATAAGGAATTTGGAGAGAACAAGGGACTTGGGCTGAGTCACATCAGGGGATCTGAGTTCATCTGACTCACATTCTTGGTTTTCAAATATGCTTTATCGAGTCCTGACCACCCTGGTCCTGCTACTCAAAAATGCATCTTTGAATAAATAATTGTGCTTTTGGTCCTTGAGTTGGGAGAGAGTTTTGTTTTTCATGCTGTGGCTGTCGTACTGTGTCCCTGGAAGGAGGCAGAGTGGAGCTACAGAGCTCGGTTTGGGTTGAGCACTACATATTCTAATGCAAAATGGTGACTGAAGGATGCTTGGATAACAGGGAATTTGCTGTGTTACTGAACAGGCCTTAATAATATAAAGTTTTGCGCGTCTTCCCATCCTAATCCCTTGGTGTCCCCATTTGAAAGCTGCCAGGCTGTGCTTAAAGCTGGCCTCTGACAGGTATAAGCGCCCTCGCAGTTCACAGGTCCTGCAACAAAAGTGCATTGTTCTAGCCAGGTGATCTCAATGACTTCCTAAACTTTGAGAATCGCTCTGTTGGATGCATGAAAATGCCACCATTTGATGAAACAAGCAGCAGACTTGAATTCCTCTTTTTATTCTCCTAAATTGTGTGTGTGTGTGTGTGCAGCATCTGTTTTGTGTGTTGTATTGTGTGCTGTACCTCTGTGTTGTGATGTGTGTGTCTGGTGTTTGCATCGCTCTGGTTGGCATGTGTGTGCTGGTGGTGGAGAGAGAAAGGGTGCAGGAGGAAGGAATCTGCCTTCTCACTAGGAATGGCAGGGATGCTGAAAAATCTTCTCTAAATCCCTCATCTCTTCACCCAAGATTAAGCAAATAAAATTGTTGGCTCGAAGAAGTCAGATTCTTGATGACTCCGTAGAGACAGCAGCAAAGTGAGTCAAGAAGCTTAGCTTCATATCAGCAAAGAGATAAAGGAGCTTCGGTTCTGAATGACAGTTTGAGCAATATACCCTAATCCGATTACCAGGGAATTCAGTGTTGCTCTATATTAACGGTGGGTTTTAAAAAATGGCTGCTAAAGGGTGGGTATTCATCAGCTGAAGGCTTCGGTTATTCCTGAGGATGAAATAACTCTGACCTGAAACTCCAGGCTACGGGGCAGGAGACCCGGGTGAGGCTGGGGTGAGGGGCTGCTGAGACTCATCTCTCTAAGGGTCCTTTGTCCACCCAGGGCTTTGTGGAGGCTGTCAGCTTCTCCTCGGCCCAGAGAGAGAAAAGGGATGGAGCCAAGGGCGCTGGGGCGACGTCTGGGGCCTGAATCCAATACCACGTCAATTGGGCTTTGAGTTTTCTAGGAGGATTTTCACATTGGGTACATTTGTCCTCTCCTTTAACCTCCAGGCCGAATCACCCTGCATTTAAATTGTCCTATGGCATTTAGCATCTTTTAATGCTTTATTTATTTGGGAGAGAGGGAAGGCAATGTGGTGTGAAAGAATAGAAAAGGTATATTTCTATTACAGATTAATTAATCTCTAGGGACTTTGGTGGAACTCCTGGAGTGAAACTGGGCATAAGAATACAATTTACATGGAATCTAAAATATGACACAAAGGAACCTATCTACGAAAGGGAAACAGACTCACAGACACAGAGAACAGACTTGTGGTTGCCAATGGGGAGGACAGGTTGGGGAGGGATGGACTGGGAGTTTGGGTTTAGCAGAAGCAAACTAGTATATACAAGATGGATAAACAACAAGGTCCTACTGTGTAGCACCGGGAACTGGATTCAATATCCTGTGATAAACTGTAATGGAAAAGAATAAGAAAAAGACTATATATATATATATATGAATCACTTTGCTGTACATCAGAAATTAACACAACATTGTAAATCAACTATACTTCAATAAAATTTTTAAGAAATGGAAAAAAAAAAGAATACATTTACAATTCATGAACACATTCTTGGGGGCTGTATTCCAATCTTCGGGCTCCTGTGTTTCAAATCCAAACCAGGTCCTTTAAGACTGAGGCTTCTTCCTCAGCTGGAATGCTGATGCGTTATGTGTTTCTTCAATGAAAAGCTCATTTCTAGAGCATATACCCCAAACTTGTGTGGGCTGGATTATGTTTTGAATCTAATTTCACCTGGTAAGTGTCTGGCAAATAATTTAGCCACATCTATGTGGTGGGGACAGAATACCTGGTGAATCCTTGGGTAGCAAGCCTGGATGTGGTCTTTAAGGTAAGGGACAGCCAACGTTCCTCTAAGAATTCAGAATGCCATCAGGCCTGGACTGAGAATTCAGTTAACCCACCCGAGTGACAGTGGTTCACTTTTAGCTCTGGTTAGAAGTCATATTTCAGAGGACAAGGAGGGAGCCCTATACAGTTCCGTGGCACCCTTGGTCTCAGAGAACCCATACATGGAGCCTAATTTTCCTAACATATACACAAAATGTGTAGCTTGGGGGCAAGGGAAAGATCTTGGGTAAATGCATGAATCACTCCCAGATTGTTCTATAGGGAGGTCAGTAATTCCCACGTCTAGTTGCTCAACATGACCTTGGGCGTACTCACTGAAAATGTAGATTCCTGGCCCAATTCTAGCCTCAGTCAGAATATTAAGGGGGTAGAGCTCAAGGACATACAACCATAACAGGTGTCCATTTAACACTGGTCGTCAGCCAGGTTTGGAGACCACTGATGTAGGATATCTTGAGGCAGAAGAGGACCGTCAGGGACTGTAGCGGAGGGTCCCAAGATGGTTGGGCCTTTCTTACTGTCAAATGATCATTAGCTTTCTTTTTTTTATTATTTTTTATTTGTTTAATGAAAACCTCCTTTTACAATACATTTACAATGACTCTTTTGAGAGTAGACCTATAAAGGGTGTAGCTTAGGTCAGAAATGTAAATACTTGAATGGTTCAAATCCTTAGCCTTTATATTTTACAGCGGACGAATGTAAGGCTCAGTTAAAGCAGGTGACTTGATTTGGCTCTCCCATGTACTTAGGAACAGAACCAGGTTTCATACTCGGCTTTTTCAGACCCCAAAGTCCATGATCTTTCTACCACATCATGCCTACAGGTGAGGAGGAAATGATGGGTCCTATGTTCCATGGTTCCTCTTCTTTCAGTGGACTTCAGATCAAGACTGTGTCTTCTTACAACCTTCCAGTGTCTGTTGTGGTTGTGATTTGTGATTTTGGATTGCCCCAGGTGGAAAGGTGTCTTCCCATTTGGCGTATGCGTCCTTGACCATCACTAAGCACAGAATCAGAGGCCGTGGGCCACTGGAGTTCTTGGCTAAAGCCTAGCCCACTGGAACATGCTACTCTTCATATTTTTATTTGCGATTTGCTAACTTTTTCATCATCTTGAATGAAAAATTTGGGACCACCCTCAGTGAAGAAGAAATTTTCTCTCTCCATCAAATTTCTTTCTCAAATTTTCTTTCTTGATTGAGAAAGAAAATCTCCTTCCTCGCTGCAGAGTTAAACGTTGCCATGCGGTTAACCATTCTAAAAAGGGGTGGAGTGTTCTGCCTTCACAAATAAATGTGGGGTCTCAAGTCAGAGAATGGCGTGCCCAGACAGTGCAGATGTGTACTGTAAGTAAGACCAGTGTGATTCTATAGACTGGAGTGGAGATGGAGGTTGGGACAGAGAATGACTGTGTGGACTGAGTTGATGACTGGAGTTGGTGGGATTGATTGGGAACCTTGTTACAGATGGAGCAGGAGTTGGAGAGGAAGGGAACAAAGATAGTGGACATGGGATGGAAAGAGCAGAGAGAATAGAACCGCCATGTGTTTCAAAATGGAAAATCGAGAGGAGCATTAGCCCTCATTGAAGTCTGGAAAGGCTCTCCAGATCCTACTTTAAGGGCTGTGCCAGGTGCCAAAGGAGGACCTGTCAGTCCTTGCAATGATGTTGATGATACAGTATTAGTCAACCTTGGATCATCAGTAGATGAAGGAAACTGATGACAGTATATTCCCAATGTACATATAAACTCTCTCTCTATCAGTGACTGAAGCAAAGCAGGGTGGAGAATGAGATACTCATGGAAAAGCCAATGGTGGGTACAGCTTCTTTCTTCCTTTTCTTTTCTTTTCTTTTCTCTTTTTCTTTCTTTCGACCACACGGCTTGGCCAGGGGATCTCAGTTGCCTGACCAGGGAGTGAACCTGTGTCCCTGTAGTGGAAGCGTGGGGTCTTGCCCACTGAAGGGGCAGAGAATTCCCTGATATGAGAATTTTTAATCCTCACCTGTTTCTGGGCAACAGAAAGGTAGGAGCACCACATTTGAACGAATAGCAGGTTTACTGCACTGTTTTCCAAAAACTACATATAAAAAAAAACCTTAAAAAAATAGGAGCACTGGAACAATGGGTCTGTAAAGAAAAGGAGAGAGCAGAGCTGAGTCACAGCCCATAGATGTCAGCAGACTCAAAAGGATCTGGCCTACAGGAGGCCGAATTCCAGGCTGCTGCCACAAACAAGAATAGGACTTGATTGATTCTGTGTCTGTCCTTTGTCTGTGCAAAGGCTGCAGGAGCCCATTCAGCAGGAACCTCACGCTCTGGATTTGCACATCAAAGACGGGCTGGGGTTCTCTGCTGGCCTGCGTGGCAGTTTGATAGCCAATATCCTACATCGGAGCAATGCTGCCTGTCACTCACGACCACAACGGAGGCTTCCTAACTCATCTGCCCTGAGAAATTTATTCTCTTCAAGTTATTTGCGAGGGAAATTTCCGGGGGAAAACCCCATAGCCTTTTTGGCTCTGGAGGTGAGATGAGACCCTGTTATCAGCAGAGCTCACCTCTCTCCACGTTTTCTCTTGGCTTCAGAATTAAGTGGGATCTAGAGAGAAAAACTCTGAAGTAAGATATGTAGATATTTTCACCTTCAACCATGGTTTCCAGCTCTTTGGGGGATTTTATAAAACTGACAAAGGCTCGACTGGGGATACATTATTCTCTGGATGCAGGCCATAGTTAGAAAAAAATCTAGCCTGCCTTTCTGCCTTCCTCCCTCCGCTCCCTCCCTCCTTCTTTCCTTCCTTCCTTCCTTTCTCCCTTCCTTCCCTCTCTTCTTCCTTCCTTTCTCCTTCCTCGACTTTCCCTTTCTATTTTCTTCATCTTTCTTTTCTTCTTCCCTGCACGAGAAAAGGGCTTAGGACCACGACAACATCACATAAATGTGGCTAGGACATTCCACTAGATACTGCATGTCTTAGTCACAACAGGCAATGGCCACAACAGGAAGTGAAGGGAGAACCTCAGTTATTACACTGTGACCAGTATTCCTCAAATACACCCTCAAGTAATATTTTAAAGGCTCAGATTCTCACTGTAGACATAACTTTCAGACACTGGAGTAAGAGAAGATCCTATCTTTCAAAGAGCTTTCAAAGGCTGCGTTTGGACAGCAATGAGACTTCTAAGTCATTGAGTAATTAAGCCATTTGCTTCTGTGTGCAATTATATGGTGATCATTCCCATCCTCTTAAAATTCTTTCGTCCTTTGGTTGCCATACGATTACACCAGTGTTTCCCAGACTTTATATCTCAGGACACTCATTCCATGAAGAGTAAATAGGTTTCCTTCTCAATAGGTGTTCTCTGTCCTCTAAGTTTGGGAAACACTGCAACATACTCTAGATTCCCAGACAAATCTATGTATCAAAGGTTGTATAAGGCTTTGGAGTCAATAAGTCTTCTTGACTAGGTTTACCCCAGCATTTCCCTCATGTATTTGACCAGAGAACATTTTTTTTTAAGAACTTTTATTGAGATACAGTTAACAGACAATAAACAGCATATATTTAGAGTGTACAATTTGGTGTCCCAATTTCCCAATTCATTCCCCCCCAACCCTCCCCGCTTTCTCCACTTGGTGTCCATGTGTTTGTTCTCTACACCTGTGTCTCTATTTCTGCCTTGCATTTCCTCTTTCATAGTTGTTAGCATTTGCCTTATGTACTGACGTGCTCCTATATTGGATGCATATATATTTATAATTGTTATCTCCTCTTCTTGGATGGATCCTTTGATTTTTATGTAATGTCCTTTCTTGTCTCTTGTAACATTTTTTATTTTCAAGTCTATTTTATCTGATATGAGTATTGCTACTCCAGCTTTCTTTTGATTTTCATTTGCATGGAATATCTTTTTCCATCCCCTCACTTTCAGTCTGTATGTGTGCCTAGGTCTGAAGTGGGTCTCTTGTAGACACCATATATATGGGTCTTGTTTTTGTATCCATTCAGCCAGTCTGTGTCTTCTGGTTGGTGCACTTAGCCCATTTACATTCAAGGTAATTGTCGATATGTATGTTCCTATTACCATTTTCTTAATTGTTTTGTGTTTGTTTTTGTAGATCCTTTTCTTTTCTGTTTCCCACTTAGAGACGTTCCTTTAGAATTTGTTGTAGGGCTGGTTGGGTGGTGCTGAATTCTCTTAGCTGTTGCTTGTCTGTAAAGCTTTTGATTTCTCCATCAAATCTGAATGAGATCCTTGCTGGGTAGAGTATTCTTGGTTGTAGGTTCTTCCCTTTCATCACTTGAAATATATCATGCCACTCCCTTCTGGCTTGCAGAATTTCTGCTGAGAAATCAGCTGTGAACCTGATGGGAGTTCCCTTGTATGTTATTTGTCATTTTTCCCTTGTTGCTTTTAATAACTTTTCTCTGTCTTTAATTTTTGTCAACTTGACTACTATATGTCTTGGCATGTTTCTCCTTGGATTTATCCTGCCTGGGACTCTCTGCACTTCCTGGACTTGGGTAGCTATTTCCTTTCCCATGTTAGGGAAGTTTTCAACTGTAATCTCTTCCAATATTTTCTCAGGTCCTTTCTCTCTCTCGTCTCCTTCTGGGACCCTTAAAATGCGAATGTTGGTGCATTTAACATTGTCCCAGAGGTATCTTAGGCTGTCTTCAGTTCTTTTCATTCTTTTTTCTTTATTCTTTTCTGCATCACTGATGATCACCATTCTGTCTTCCAGGTCACTTATTCACCCTTCTGCCTCAGTTAATCTGCTATTGGTTCCTTCTAGTGTATTTTTCATTTCTGTTATTGTGTTGCATATCTCTGTTTGTTTGCTCTTTAATTCTTCTAGGTCTTTGGTAAACTTTTCGATCTTTGCATCCAGCCTTTTTTCAAAGTCCTGGATCATCTTCACTATCATTATTCTGAATTCTTTTTCTGGAAGGGTGCCTATCTCCTCTTCATTTAGTTGTTTTTCTGGGGCTTTATCCTGGCCCTTCATCTGGTACAAAGTCCTCTGCTTTTTCATTTTCTCTTTCTGTGGCTGTGGTTTTCAGTTCCACAAGATGAAATACTGCTGATACTGCTTGATACTGCTGTCTGCCCTCTTGTGGAGGAAGCTATCTAGGAGCCTCCTGTGTGCTTCCTGATGGGAGGGACTCAGAGAACATTTTTTAAAATAAATTTATTTATTTATTTATTGGCTGCATTGGGTCTTTGTTGCTGTGCACGGGCTTTCTCTAGTTCCGGTGAGTGGGGGCTACCTTTTGTTGCGGTGCATGGGCTTCTCAGTGTGGTGGCTTCTCAGTGTGGTGGCTTCTCTTGTGGAGTACGGGCTCTAGGCATGTGGGCTTTAGCAGTTTTGCCTGTGGGCTTTAGTAGTTTTGCATGTGGGCTCAGTAGTTGTGGCTTGTGGGCTCTAGAGCTCAGGCTCAGTAGTTGTGGTGCATGGGCTTAGTTGCTCTTTTAATTGGTATATTGAAATGATTTACTTTTAAAGTGATTATTGATATTACTGGATTAATATCTACCATGTTTATTACTGTTTTCTATTCATTGCCCTTGTTCTTTTCCCCTATTCTTGTCTTCCCCTCTTTTTCTGCCTTTTATGGTTTTAATTGAACATTATTCAATTTTCTTTCTTAGCGTATCAATTACACTATTTTTTTTTAACTTTTTAACTGTCAAGTGCTGTGTAATAATGGAATATTCCTAATTTCTTCCGCTTGTCCCGTGTATCACTCCTGTCATTATTTCTGCTTTTATGTAAGTTATAATCATTAACTATGTTGTTGCTATTATTTTGAACAATCAGCAAATTATCTGTTAGATCAATTAAGAATAAGAAAAATAAGTTTAAAAAAAATAATAAAAAAAAAAAAAGAAAAATAAGTTTTCATTTTGCCTTCACTTATTCCATCTCTCATGGTCTTTCTCTCTTTACATAGATCCAAATTTCTGACCTATATCATTTTCCTTCTCTCTAAAGAGCTCCTTTTAACATTTCTTGAAAGGCAGATCTAGTGGCAACCTAATCGCTCAATTTTTGTTTTGTCCAAAAAAGTTTATGTTTCCTTCACTTTAGAAGGATAATTTAGCAGGATATAGAATCTTAGGTTAGTATTTTTTTTCCCTCTCAAAACTTGTATTTCACTCAGCTGTCTTCTTGCTTGTATGCTATCTGAGAATGTCAGCAGTAACGTTGCTACTCTATAGGTAAGGTTTTAATTTTTCCCCCTCTTACTTCTTTCAGGTTTTCTTTTTTTGTTTGCTTTGTTTTTCCCTTGTATTTATCTTGTTTAATGTTCTCTGAGTTTCTTGGATCTGTGCTTTGGTGTCTTACATCATTGCTTGGGGGAAATGCTCAGTCAATATTGCTTCAAATGTTTCTTCTGTTTTTGTTTGTTTTTTTTCCCCCTGGTATTCCTATTATGCATATGTCATATCTGGTGTAGTGGTCCCACAGTTCTTTGATATTCTGTTTATTTTCTTTTTTTGTCTTTTTTCTCTTTGCATTTTCATTTTGGAAGTTTCTGTTGACTTATTCTCAAGCTCAGAAATCTTTCCTCAGCCATACCCAAGTCTACTAATAAGCCCATCGAAGGCATTCTTGTTTCTTTTTGATTCCTCCTTAGAATGTCCATCTCTCTGCTTACATTACCCCCGACCCTCCTTTTTTTTCCCCAATCCTCCTTTATTCTTCTGTGTCATCTACTTTATCCATTAGAGCTCTTAGCATATTAATCACAGTTGTTTTAAACTCCTGGTCTGATAATTTCATCACACTTTTCATATGAATCTGGTTTTGTTGCTTGCTCTGTCTCTTTAAACTGTGTTTTTTTCCCCTTACCTTTTAGTATGCCTAATTTTTTCTTGATAGCTGGACATGATGTAATAGCTAAAAGGAACTGTGGCAAGCAGGTCTTTAGTAATATGGTGGCAAGATGTGCAGCGCAGGGAAGCAGTCTATGGTTCTATAGTACTCCCTAAAGCATCTTTCAGTGAGCCTATGCCTCAGAACTGTAAACTTCAAATGTGCTTTTCAGATATTTTCTCCTCTTAGGTGGGGCAAGATGGCTAGAGTGGGCTGGAGTTGGGATTTTCTCTTTTCCCGTATGGAGTCCTTCCCTAGGCCAGTTAGGCTCTGAAAAAGTCCCAATAGTTGAGGCTCTGGTAAAATTGTTTCTCTCGAAGGCAGGCCTTGTTAAGGAGAATAGAATACTCTGCAGTATTTCACAGGCACACATGTGTACCCCCTCCCCCCACTCCATGACTGGATCACTTGGAGTTTTTGAATTAATTAATTAATTAATTATTTTTCGCTGCATTGGGTCTTTGTTGCAGTGCGCGGGCTTCTCACTGTGGTGGCCTCTCCTGTGGCAGAGAACGGGCTCTAGGTGCACGGGCTTCAGTAGTTGTGGCACATGGGCTTAGTTGCTCTGTGGCATGTGGGATCTTCCTGGTCCAGGGATGGAACCTGTGTCCCCTGCATTGGTAGGCAGATTCTTAACCACTGAGCCACCAGGGAAGTCCCACTTGGAGTTTTTAACTCTAGACTTGTCCGCAGTAAGCCTCCAGCAATTCATCACTTATAGATTAGGTTTTCCTAGCCCAGCACCAGTTCTCATGGTTTCTGCTCTGGTTAGTTTTGACTCTCTGTATTTGCTTGTCTGTCTCTCCAATTTTGGGGCCAGTGGTTTGCCCTGTGACCTTACTTCTCTGACAAATTTAAGAAGAGGTCGTGATTTTTTTTTTTCAGTTTATTCAGCTTTTAAATTGTTGTTAAGACAGAGTGATGATTTCTAAGCTCCTTATATGCTGGACCTGAAACCAGAATTTCAGGCCAATATAATATATTTTTAAGCCTGAAAGTTTTATAATCACTCTATCATTTCTCTTTGCAAAAAAAATTTGTGAATATATATATATACACACACATTATACATATATGTAAATTGAATTAATTTTTTTCCTTCTGACTGTAAGGCTTTACATGTCAAATATTTATTCTAGATTAAGTAATCATCATAGTTATTAGAAGGTAATTAATCAAAGAAGATAAATATATTGCACATTTTGATAAATAACTATTAATCATATAAAGTAATATTTTCTGACTTAAAACTTGTTAACCCAATCATTTGTCATTAACTGTCTTAATTTCCAGGAGGCACAACAAAAAGTCTTTACTGAGTCTTATCAAATGGCATTAAGTTTACTTGTTACTCTTGTACTGACAGTCACCTTTTATTAAAGTTAAAATTAGATTAAGTGGAGCTAAAACGCCCCTATGAAATTTGAACTCTCACACTTTTGTATTTTCTTATAATAGGCTGTGAACAATGAGTTGTTTATTCATCGCAAAGTTTAATTTTTCATGTTATCTCTAAATATCTTTTTAAATGACAGACATTTGAGAATGTATACACGTAACGCACATATTATCAAGTTCATTTCGTGGTTGAAAATTATTTGATGGAATTAGAGTAATATATAAAATTTGAGGAGGAGGAAGTAATTCCAATTAAACAGGCGTATTTTCTAAACTGTAGGGCCCCACTGGGTGCATCATCTAGATTGCATGTTGGAAGGTTTTGTCCTTACATCCATTCATTGGTACTTGTTCTCATTTTGAAGGAGGAGTTTAAAGTACCTGTGGAAATCAACTGCAAATAAAGAAGAGAAGATTTGAGGCCACTAGTCAGCTGTCAAGAGAGGAGCTTATAACAGGCTAATGGTTGTTGTGAAGCGTTATGTTACATTCTAATTATGCTAATACAAACGGGAGAAGTGTGTTGTCAAAATGAAGAAATAAGCACGTGTTGGAAAACACAGCAGAAGACATGCTGCCAAGTAAAAAATAAATGTAGATTTATAACAGCCAATTGGTAAAACTTAAATGAAATTACTCCTTCCACGGGCTGAGTAAATTATCAAGAAAATATAAAATTCTATCTTACTTCTGATCTATTGTCCGTTTACTCAGAGCTGCAACATTGATCTGTTGGAAGAAACTGAAAGCTTTTACTTCTTCTTCCTTGAAATGATACAAAATATGCAACTGACACTCACTCAGCTTTTTGTGTTTCCTGAGAATGTGAAAATGCAGAGATGTGCCTGCAGCAGACGGTTTTCCCCTGATGTACGTGTGTGTGTGTGTAAACCCCGACTGTTCTAATAGTATGATGGATAGATAAAGAGATAAGGCATGCATCCTTGCCCTCAGTTTGTGGCCTCGTGAAGGTAAAATTCCACTGCCTACAGTATTTCACACTGACAGTTTCTTTGCTTTGCTCTCACCAAACTCTCCCTCAGGAGTGATGACTATAGGACTACAGTCAGGGAGTAGAAGAGGTAAAGTCATTAGGTACCAATTTCCATCCCTCCCGCTGCCTCAATCTATAATACGTCTGGATTTAGAACATCTCAACATAGGCCAAAGCACCACGCTTTGACCTTCGTAGAAGTATTACAAATGTGGGAAATGACTCAACCCCCTGAGTGAGTTTATGGTGGCTTGATTAAAAGAAGTTTCTCATACACCGACATTTGGAATGGTCTGTGCCCTGGGACATTTTCACACCCTGGGGCCACTGTAGTACAGTAAGATTCAGGATGGTAGAGGGGTATGTCTTTCTTTTAAAAAGTGGGTGAAGGTGACACAGAAAGGGAAAGCAATGAAAGAGATCCATTGGACAGCTCTACCACAGTCAGAATGTTTTTAGAAAGAGCAATTGCAGGAAAGAGTACTAGTGTAAAACAACTACTTTAATGTACGTATGTTAGCTTCCTGTGGCTGCTGTTGACAAAGTTCCCACACTTGGTGGCTTAAAATAACAGAATTCTATTCTTCCATGGTTTTGGAGGCCAGAAGTCAGAAATCTGTTTCACTAGGTCAAAATCAAGGTGTCAACAGGGCTGATGCCCTAGGAGAGAATCCATTTCTGGCCTCTTCCAACTTCTGGGGGCTACGGGCTTTCCCCGGCACGGGGAGCATCACTCCAGTCTCTCTCTCTGTGGTCACGTTGCTGTCTCCTCTTCTGTGTGAAATCTCCCTCTTCCTCTGCCCAAGGACACTTGGGATGGCATTTAGGGGCCATTCAGATAATCCTGGATAATCTCCCCAACTCACGATCCTTTACTTAACCACACCTGCAAAGACCCTTTTTCTTTTTCTTTTTTTAATGGATTTTTATATTTCTTTTTAAAAATTTATTTATTTGGTTGTGTTGGGTCTTTGTTGCTATGTGTGGGCTTTCTCTAATTGTGGCGAGTGGGGGCTACTCTCTGTTGCGGTGCGCTGGTTTCTCATTGCGGTGGCTTCTCTTGTTGCGGAGCACAGGCTCTAGGCATGTGGGTTTCAGTAGTTGTGGCTCGTGGACTCTAGAGCAGAGGCTCAGTAGTTGTGGCCCACGGGCTTAGTTGCTCCGCGGCATGTAGGATCTCCCAGACCCGGAATCGATCCCATGTCCCCTGCATTGGCAGGCAGATTCTTAACCACTGCGCCACCAGGGAAGTCCCCAAAGATGCTTTTTCCATATCAGGTAACGTTTATAGGTTCCAGGGATTAGAACCTGGTATCTTTGAGGGGCACGTTATTTAGCCTACTACGGTACTTAGTAAATATTTTCTGTCTACTTTAAGGAATTTTCTGCTGTATGTTTAGCACAGCAATGGTGTATACTAAAAGAGGATAATGCTAGCTTCTTAAATTCCAACAGCGGTGAATTCTCTTGGGTTCCATAAAAATGTTGCTGGTTGGTCCTCATTTTCACAGTAGTTATGAATTTGTGGTGTGTGTGTGTGTGTGTGTGTGTGTGTGTACGGGTATACATGTTCTTATGGTACACTGGCCAATGCAACATTAAGATATCAGGTGCTCTGTAAAATTTTGGAGAGCAAAATCAAGTGGGCCATCCCAATAAGAGAAACAACACCCATCAGACTGATCTCTCAGTTTCCAATTTCCACATAAACTTGAACATTAAATTATATCTCCTGGTGCCCCGGCTCCTTTCATAGACCCCCTGATTCACTCCCTCCTTAATCTCGTAAACCCCAATAAATATCAATGACCCCAGATGCCTTGGGATCACTGTCTAGTTTTTCCTTGGGTTATTGTTACCATAGACACTTGGCACCATCTGGCCCTATATTTTGCGGGGGGGGGGGGGGGGCGGGATTCAGAGCCATTTACCACATAAAGATCACATATTCCAGAGAGACCAAACCCTGAAATATATAGCGATGATAAAAACAAAATGAAAGATTATTTGGGCAGGAGAGGCCTCTTATTAGCTGCGTAGGCCCACAGCACGGCAGATGAAGCACAGTAACGGTATCTCCAGCACACAGGCCCGAGACCATTCAGGTCCCTCCGAGAGCACGTGTTAAAGGACTTCCAGATGTCCTCAAAGGCAGGCCCTCTGCTCTGTGATCGGGGTCTCACCCACCATATGGTGCTGATTTGGTTGTCCTGATGGAGCAGTGTGGGATGAAACACGGGCTGCTCCGCGAGCCGCAAAAGCGTTGGTAAATTGTGTAAGGCCTCATCATTCATCAGGTTGCAGCTCCCTATGGCAAACACTTCCTGATTTCCGTGGGATGAGGAGGTCTGTAGGCATACTCTAAGGACAGACTGTTGGAGAAACATATAAATGATTATGTCAGTGCCCTGCAATGACCCCACATATTTTGGGATCTTATCAAATTGCTCAGGTCACGGCCAGAAGTTCGGGGCTAAGTTGGAGTTGTGAAATGCAAAGCAGGGATCCGAATCCTCTGTGTGCTTTCATCCTCAGGGTTTTATTTCATTACTGAAGGTGCCTGCCCCTCTTGGGGACAGATGATGGCCACGCCCATGGCAGCCTTTCTGCGACACCTGGAGAACCAGAGAGAATGAGGATGAAATGAAGGTGTTTAGAGAACATCTATTTTGACTCTCCTATTTTTCCAAATAAGAAAAAAGCATAAAGAGGGTATGTAATTCATCCCCGATTCACATCATAGGGTCTCTGCCTCCCAATGTCTGATCCAGTGCCCTTTCTACTCCCATGCATGGCCTCTCTGTCATGGGCATCATCTTAAACGAGGTCATCTTGGCTTGAAAGCCAAAGGGAAGTCCGCTGCATTGAAATGCTCGGATCAGGAGCTGCAGGCAGGTTGAGTTGGATGTGAGGATTGGGAGGAAAAACGAGAGCCACCTGTAACCAAAATCTCGTCTGCTTTGCTAACTTTTCTACGATAGCCGTTCCCATCAGAACCTGTCGGTTTTTCAGGGGAGACGTGTCAGAACAAAATTTCAAAAGGGATCAAAGATAGCAAGTAAAAGGCTGAATAAGAGTAAAAATTTAAAAGGGATAAAAAATACCCAATAAAAGGCTGAATAAGAGTTTCTTGAATTCTTTTATATAGGAGAATTGAGGCTATTTGGAATTAAAATACGACATTTGAAGCTTGCATCCATGCAGACGGATGCAAAGCTAATCAGGCTTCATATGCATAAAGATACTTAGAGATAAGATACAAAAGGATAAATTGGTACCCGGCATCATGAAATAGAGATGTTCTGGCAGATATGAGGATGTGCTGTGGCTTAATCTTTACTTCATTTCCTCCTTTCCCGGTTACCAGCCATCAAAGTCAGTAAATCATATTCTGACCCATCTGTCTGCCTCCAATCACTTACTCTTCCAGCCTTTTTTTTCTTTTCACATTTCTACCCAAAGTAATGTCCTCTGTACATCAGTCTTCCACCTGAAAAGCCATCCACGGCTTCCTGTTGCCTGTTGAGTAATGACCAAGCTATGCCTTCTGGCATTCAAAGTCCTGCACCAAAACTGGTGAGTAGGTTTCAATTAGTGCACCCACCCTGATGGATTTTTGTCCTCCCTGCCTGGAGCCTTGTGTTGAAAAGGGATCTGAAGCTACATCTGAATTCAATGAGAAGGCGTGTCTTGATTGATAGGGGATGCCTGCCATGATGTGGTATCCGGGAGTGAAAGCCCAGGGCTACATATTTCCCAGCCCTGCCAGACAGCATCCGGTCTCATCTGTCACTCCATCTCCATCCCAGTTCTTTACTTCAGCAAGTCCAGATTGTCTTGTGTTCAGTTAAGGGAGGATAAAAAAAAAAGTGCCGCAATGTCTTCCTCATTAGATTGTCAGATATTTAGAAATATCCAATCTATTCCACCTCTTAAAACATTTTGTATCCATCCCTTCCGTGCCATCCTCACTGCCTCTGCCTTAGTTCAGACCCTCCCCAGCTCTCACCTGGCCTATTTCTTTATTCTCCTATCTGATCATCATTTTATGTATATTAAACCCTTCAGTGGCTCCCATTTCAACCTCCTCAGCTTGGCTTAGAAGGCCCCTCCCCCACAATGTTTTGGCTAATGCTAACCCTTCCAGCAGTCACCTCTGCCATACCTTTACTTTTGGTATACATTTATTTATTCATTTATTCATTTATTGGCTGTGTTGGGTCTTCGTTGCTGCATGCGGGCTTTCTCTAGTTGTGGTGAGCAGGGGCTACTCTTTGTTGCGGTGTGCAGGCTTTTCATTGCAGTGGCTTCTCTTGTTGTGGAGCAAGGGCTCTAGGCACGCAGCCTTCAGTAGTTGTGGCACATGGCCTCAACAGTTGTGGTTCACAGGCTCTAGAGTGCAGGCTCAGTAGTTGTGGCTCACGGGCTTAGTTGCTCCGAGGCATGTGGGATCTTCCTGGAGCAGGGATCGAACCCGTGTCCTCTGCATTGGCAGGCGGATTCTTAACCACTGCGCCAACCAGGGAAGTCCTGCCATACCTTTAAATGTGACCTGTGATTAAGGTCAACTTTACCTGTAAGCTCCTTGAGGCCAGGGTCCACATCTTAGTCATCTTTGTAACCCACATCACCTATTATGTTGCTTACAATACCACTGATATTAAAGCAACATTTGTTGAATGAATGGATTACTGAGTGAATAAAGATGTGAGGACTGGGATTCTAGTTGACTTGTTTGAGTGTGATAAAAGTGCTGAAAATATCCTAAAACCTCAGAGACTTGGGAGTGAAGGGGATTTTGAGAACTGTGACCCACAGAAACCCACTCATCAGGGTGGACTGAAGTTCTCAGAAAATTACCTGGCTATGGAATCCAGCCCCAGACCTGGCAGCCCAGGAGCTGTAACCCCTGGGAGGAAGGCTCAGCTTCTGGACTTTTGCAAGGTCAGCTTCTTCCCTTCATTCAGCTCTGGGGTCAAATGTCAGCTCCCTCCACCCACTGCATCACCCTATTTATTTTCTTCAAGGAACTTTTCATTTATCTTTCTCATATTTTTTTTTTTTTTTACTATTGATGCATTTTCCATCTTTCTCTATAGTATATGAGCCACACGAGAGCACAGTTATTTTGTTTGCCGGAGTGTCCTCGGCTCCTAAAACAATATCTGCTACTGTTCAATTTGTTGAATAATTGAATCAATGAATTCTCTGTACTGGTATCCACTCAGATAAGAGAAAGGGGCAAAGGGGGTGATGCAGGTGGCGGCCCAGAGCTTGGGGTGGGCAGCAAGAAAATGATAATCAAGGGAATGAGTCACGGTGCACGGGAGCCTATCCTCAGAGAAGAGGGTTGGCAGTAAGTAGGGCAGCTACCTATCAATTTTAGAATTTGGGGAAGGGCAAGGACTGGGATGCTCCGAAGACAAAGCTGTAAGAGCTCCAGCGGGCAAGCCGCCGTGTGGGGTTAGGGAATGCCCCTGGGTCACATCCGCGGTGTAGAGGCATTCCAGGGTAGGATGAGTCCATTCCAAAACAATGAGGCTGATGGGGGACTTTAAAGTGGGTGAGGCTATTATACATATTTTATACACACACACACACACACACACACATATACACACACATATATATATCAACATTAACATCAAGATATATATATATATAAAAAATATGTATAATATATATATGTATAATATAATATATATATGTCCTGATGTTGATGGTCTTAAATCAGGAATTGGGGGAAGATTTAGGCCACAAACAGAGCTATATGTATGTAAGCTTAAAAACTTGGGGAAGGCTTGGAAGGAGAAAAAGAGAGAGGGGATGAGGTTCGGGGAGTAAAACAGGCTGTTTTTAAAGGCCTATGAATATGCTCGTCACTGTACCTGGCTGCTTACATAGGCCATCCTATTTAATCTAATCTCTCCCTGCAGGGTAGTTATTACCAATGTTATTTTATAAATGAAGAAACTAGGTCTCAATGAAAGTAGGGAACCTTCCAAAGGTTACACAAACCATGAAGCAGCTAGGGTTGAAACCCAGGCCTCCGTGACTCCCTTTCTTGCATTTTGCCTTTCTGCCGCTGTAGTTTTCTATAAAGCACTGCTTCCCTGCCCTCTTTCTTCTGGGATACGTAAGACAGATGATCACACAGTGACACTTCTATACAAATATCAACAATTGTGAGGTGTCATGTACAACTGTCTTTTTTTTCCACTTGGAAAGGCATATCCGAATGTGAGTGTGGTGCTATCATGGAGATAAACTGAATTTTAAGTTAAGAAGCAAATGATTATTAGATTTCTAAACTTCAGTAGAAACTGGTTGTAAGACACCAGGGCAGCGATGGACCAAGGCTGGAAACGGGTTAACATGTTCAAATCTTCTTGGGTTACCCTGCTTGGTACGGAGTTAAATTTTCAGAAGGAGCTTGGAAAGTGCACTTTGCTATCATTAAACTCTGTTTAAAAAGGCTCAGTGAAAAGGAAAATTAATCTGAATTTGGAACTCAGCCTGATAAAGCTGTTGTCCTGGATCAATAAGTGGGAAATTAGCTGGACTGAATCCACAGTTTGGAAGATTAGTGGAATATATCAATCCTGACTTAGAACAAAAGTCAGGATTCGTTTTGATGTAAAAATGTAAAAGCGGACTCATACTGACTCAGTCTAACTTAGAACAACTCTAGCTGATAGGAATTGAACTTAGTTCTGAGTGCAGAAGTCTAGAGATTAGTTGATTTTGTAGACAGCAACCGCAGAAATGTCATTTAATCAGTTTTCTAGGACTGCCATAACAAAGTCTCACAAACTTGGTGACTTCAAAGGACAGAAATTTATTCTCTCATAGTCCCGGAGGCCCGAAGTCCACAGTCAAGCTGTCAGCAGGGCCCTGCTTCCTCTGCAGGCTCGAGAGGGAGAATCCTGCATCTTCTAGATTCTGGTGGCTCCAGACAGTCCTTGGCCTAACCCCAATCTCTGCCTACGTCTTCTCAGGGCATTCACTTCTGTGTTTGCATCTTCTCATTTTCTGTCTTTTCTCACATAAGGACCCGTGTCATTGGACTTAGGTTCCACTTGGATAATCTAGGATGATTCTTAAGACCACTGACTTCATTACATCTGCAAAGTTGCTTTTTTAAAATAAGGTCACATTCACAGATTCTGAGGCTCAGGAGATGGACGTATCTTTTGTTGGGGCCACGATTCAACTCCCTGTGGTCATATTTTACCACAAAGGACATTAGAATGCAAGTGAAAGTGGGAAAGGAATCATAAGACAGAATTACAAGATAAAATTGTACAGGAAGCATGCCCCCCCCCTTTTTTTCCTGTAATGCTGAGTATACTAAAGTAGAGAGTAAGTGTCACAGGTGTGCACCAAGACAACTCAGGTGGCTGTAGACACCTGTGAGTACAGTTCTACCATGAAGGAGATGATGAAATGCCAATCTGGTTTTCAAAGCCCCTGGACCACTTTACATCCCACCAGACACGTATGATTTCTCTACATCTTATCTGACTTTTTGATTTGACTCATGCTAGTAGGTGTGAAATGGTATCTCACTGGGGTTTTCATTTACATTTCCCTGATGACTAAGTACGGTGAGCACCTTTTCATGTGCTTGTTAGCCATTTTTATATCTTCTCTGGAGAAATATCTGTCTGTATCCTTTGCCCATTTTTTACACATCCAAGAAATTTAAACCCAAGAATACTCTCAAAAACAGGAGAGACTGGGATGAAGGGAATTGGGAAGAGATTCATGAATGTAATGAAACTATCTCCTAGACTGTGGGGCAGCTGGTATGCAGGAGAGAACCAAAAAATAAGTCCCTGGGAAGAGCCCCCTAAAATCAGGACAAATATAGATTCTTTGAAAATTAAAATGAACATAAACGGAATAAGTATTTTGATACATATCTATACAATCAGTTTTTTAGCCCTCTCTTGGTCTACATCTTGTTACTGGTGTTTTCCTGGAGATTGTATTTTTCAAACTGACTTAATTTTTAAAATTATCTTAAACGTTGCTAAATTTTGACAAGCACAGCTTCTATTTCAATTAGTATAATGTCATGGCTTTGAATTCAATTTTGAAATGGTGTGTACACCAAATCAGCTGCGTTTCTGTTCCTAGATGTCTTAATTTAGTAAAAACATTCTTTTTACCATGGTCCTGTGCTCCACCATAATTTGTTTTCCATATAATCACTGTAAGTCGAATTGTTTTCCATTAAATATATAACTTTTAAATGTAATTTAAAGTAGAATTTATAACAATGTCAGATATTTCATTTTGACAGCAGGAACTTCTAAAAGCTTTACTTTGATGTTATTTTTATGTAGATCATTGCATTACTTATAAATAATTAGATTTGTCCCCTTTCTTTTTCTTTCTTTGTTTTTTTTGGTTTTTTGTTTTCATTGTCAGGGACTTTCTGAGTAGTAATACGGGACATCTTTGCCTTGTTTCTGACTTCAGCAGGGATGCTTCTGATATTTCACTATTAAAACTGTACTTACTTTTGATTTCAAGAAAATCTCTCTTTTTTTTTTTAAGTAAAAGAACTGCCCATTTATTCTGAGTTAAGACAAGTCAGGAATGAATATTGAATTTTATCAAATGTCAAACCTGTATTATAACACTGTGGACAATCTTTAAGTGAACCCCCTACAGCGATACGTAAATATTTAGTTATCATAAAGATATGGGGCAAAAGACTAGGACATCTTTGGTATGTTGTTGCTAAGGTGGGAGCAGAAGGAACACCTATGATCTTGGATCTATTCTCACCAGACTGCATGAGGGAGACAGACACCCTCATGCAGTCTGGAGGGAGTGTCACCTTGAACAATTTTACTGGATGGCAATCAGGAGACGTCTGTCAAAATTAGGAATACAAGTACCCATCGACTAAGCAAATTCTGTTCTATGAATTTATCCTGTTGACATATTCTCAAATGCCTAATGTGACATGGATGAGATTATTCATTTCAGCACACTGAATGACAGCAAAAGGACAGAAAACAACCTAAACAGCCATCAGTACAAGACTAGTCAAATAAATTATGGTAACAAACATTCATGCAATGGAATAAAGTACAGTCCTAAGAAGAATGAGAAAGCGCTTCATGTACTCAAGTGGAAAATTTTGCTAAGATACGTTATGAAACCCAAAAGGCTGTTTTAGAACAATACACTTCGTATGCTGCATAAGTGGATGGAATACATACACAGCTGCCCCACCTTCAAAATATACCTGGGGTTCACCTTATTGTTACCAACCTCACTGCCACCCCCTGGGTCCACATCACCCTCATCTCTGGTGGGGTGACCGATAGCTCTCCAGGTGGGTCACTGCTGCTGTACCTGCTTCTGGGTTGTCTGTTGTCAACACGGTCAGAGCTGTTCTGCTTAAAAGGTGCCTCTTCTGCCCTTCAAAGCTTTCCCATCTTCTTCAGGGTCCTTAGGGGGACCTGCAGAACCGTGGCCCCCACTCTTGCTCTCATCCGTTCTGCTCCAGCCGTGCTAGTCTCCACGGCATCACTCACGAGCATCTTCTCTCTTCCTGGCTTTTCTGCCGCTGGTCCCTTCCTGGATGGCTCCTCCGAGGACACCCACATAGGCTGCTCCTCTTGTTTCTTCCAATCTTGACTCAGAAGCTGTTTTCTCAGTGAGGTCTATCCTGACCTCCATTTCTAATATTTCAAACCATCCCCACATCATTATTTCAAACGCATCTCTTCTGCTTTATTTTTTTTCCCTTTGTAATGCTTGTTATTACTCACATCTTTTATATTTTAATATTTCCCCATCTGCCAATTAGAATGAAAACTCTGTGAGGGCAAAATTATTTTGAGGAAACTTCTGTCTACTAAATTCTCAGTACCTTGCTCGTAGTAGTTGCTCAACAAAAAAAATTTTCTTTAATGAGTAACAGAGTGAATAAATGATTGAAAGACTATAAAATATTCCTGGAAGATTACTTGGAAACTGATAACAGTGAGCTTTCGGGAATGGAATTGAGTGGTCATGATTAGGTGGAAGACTTTTCGTGGCACGTCCTCTTGTAATATATTAAAACTTTTGACTACTTTGCCTAATAAAATAAATTCAAAACTTAAAAAAACTATTTCTTTAATTGGCCATCCCCATTACTCAAGCAGCCAGCCTAACTGGTTCATAAAATCTTTTGTGCTGTCAATCTAGTTATGAACAGTGTTCTTTGATTCTAGTTCCAATTTACATTTCTATCATGAGTGAGGTTAAGGATATATGAATACATTTCAGAGGCATATGTTTTTCTGTGAACTGTGTGCACACACTTTGTTCATTTTTCTGTTAGGTTACTGTCTTTTCTCATTGATTTGGAGAAAACCTTAAATCTTAGTGATAGGAGTTTGTCTTTTGACTTTGCTTACAGTAGATTTTTAATTCATAAATTTATGATTGTATGTAGTTCAATGTATCTGTTTTATTTTTCTGAAAATGGCTCATACTTTTTCCTGGGAACAGTTTAAATAAAACAGCAGTTATCTGTCCTTTAAAGATCTGGAAGCTTTCCTCCTTGAAGCTATGTTTGGGTGTTTTGTGGGGTATAGCTCAAGAAAACTGTCTCTGACTCTCCTACTGTAATTGATGTGTTTAGACCTTTCATATCATCTGGTGTCAATTTTAATAAATCTTATTTTCCTAGGAAAGTATTTTATTTGTTTTCAAGTTTCTTTTCACAAAGTAGAGGAAAGTAGTTACTTGTAATTCTTTTAATTTTTCTCTATTTGCGGTTATTTCCTCTTATTTCCTCATAAGCTTTTCGAGCTTACATTTAAATTTTAAGTTGGATGAAAGTTAATTTATTTCTATTTTATTTTTCAAAGAACCAGATCTTGGAATTATTTTTTAATGCTCTTATTTCCTGTTTTCTAATGTATTTTCATTTTTATCTTAATTCATTCTTTTTATTGTATTTGCTTTTTTGAGATTATTTTTCTGATTTCTTGAGTTGAATGCTTAACTGTCATTCTTTCATCGAAAACATTTATTGAAGACTAAAATTTTTTCTCTCAGTACTGCTTTAACTCTTATTTCATAAGGTCTAATACACAACATTTTCATTGTTGTTGATTTTCAGAAGCTTTACAGATTGTTGGATTTCTTCTTTGACTTAAGAATTGATTAGGAAAGGTTTCAAAATTTCTGAACAGTAGGGCTTTTTGTTTTATGGCTTAAAATTAATTTGTACTTTTATTTTGAAATGTATTGGTATTTTCTATGGCTTAATAAATGGCCAAATTTTGAAAATGCTACATTTTCCCCCCATGCTGTGCAGATTGCAGGATCTCAGTGCTCCATCAGGGACTGAACCCGGGCCCTGGCCGTGAAAGCACCAAATCCTTACCGCTAGGCAACCAGGGGACTCCTGAAAATACCACTTTTACATGAAAAGAAGACCTATTATATTCTTCTCTCTTATTTACTATTTTCTTTCTCTCTTTTTTTATAAAATTATAGTTATTTTACAATGTTGTGTTAGTTTCTGGTGGACAGCAAAGTCATTTGAATATACGTGTACATATATATTCTTTTTCAGATTCTTTTCCATTATAGGTTATTACAAGGTATTGAATATAGTTCCCTGTGCTAAACAGTAGGACCATGTTGTTTATCTAGCCTATTTTTTTCTCTTGTGAACCGAAATATGTGGATTAAAACCACCTTTCCTAATGTATTTCTATTTCTCCTATCTCCCATAGTTTTTACTTTATGAATATAAATATTGATATTATGCTGGTAAGAGTTATTAATAAGTGTTTTGTTTCATTAGTAACTTCAAAGTGCTCCTTTTATCTTCCACTAATGCTCTTTGTACTAACTCAACTTCTTTTTAAGGTCATAACGTCTCCTTTTTTTCCACTGACATTTGTCACTCCATCATAGCCAATCTTTCCAAAGTATGTCTCAGTTGTGTCTCGTGTATTCGGATCTATAGCCAAGTGTCTTTTCTTTATTTATGGATGAATTTAATCCATTTTTATTTAATGATAGGATACAGGTTTAGTCTTAATTATGCTCTATACTTTATGCTATATTATCTGCTTTTGTAGCTTTAAAGAAATCTACCCTTATGTGATCTGTTTCTTTTGTTTTGTGGGTGTATTTTATCAGGCATTAGAAAAATCTGAATATTTGCTTTAGTGGTTATTTTAAAAAATATAATTTTTGTAATCTCCTTATGCCTTCATTTTTAAAGACAATTTCTCTTAATTTCATACTATAAGGAATAAGGAACTTTCTCGCCACTTTTATACTACTTGATTTTAATTAATTATACTATTTTTCAAAGTGTTTATTAATATACTTTTAATTTATTTACACACTGATGACTACATTTGTAGATCTTAAATTCTATCTTTAACTCCTAGTTATTAGAGATTATGACCTCACGCACCTGTACTATACAGGAATAATCCTGAACTCTCATTCAGGGCTAAATAACTGAGGTCGTGTGACGTAGCTGTTACATCATCCATTGTCACAAGCTGGGGACACAGATGAGAACCTCTGTTTTTGTACACTTACTGGCCTGACTGAGGGTATGCAAATCATACAGTTGTGCTGTAATTTGGGGCATGGGGGGTAAGCAGGGGTGTGATATAACTTTTATGGAAGACCTACTTTCTCAAGTCATGGGAACTTCAGCAGGATATGACCTTATATCCTAGTTATACATTGCATTTATATAACGTACCACAAGGAGCAGAGAGAGGGTACAGGAAACTCCCAATGCATTTTCTGCTGCTGATGGAGGTCAGGCTATTCCCCCAGCATCACTCTAAAAGGTACACAGAGCTTACGTGGCTGTGGAGGGGGCCCATTAAAAACCCCTCCCCAAGGACGCCAAGCAGCAGTCTGTGTGTGACTCAATGTCCATTTTTTCATTCTGAATCTCTATCCACTATATGAAGAGCATTTTTACCACTGACACGTCTCTTCTTGGCAACATCAGTGCCAACAGTGACTTGCTGAAAATACTTCCTTTTCTCTCACACAAGTATTAACAAGCGACTCTGAAGCCTTATTCTTTGACGATGCTCACAGCTACAGCAGCAGTGACACCACCAATAACAACACTGGCCAAGCACTTACTAGGCATCCTGATTCCTTTCAAGATATGTATTTTTGTGAAAAATTACTTGTGATATATTTACCAGCTAATTTTTCCATCTAACAGCAGAATATTGGGATCCTATACCCAATAATTGTTGTCCTGTGTTCAGGGGCATGGGAATGGAAGTGGTATCAGGCACAATACATAAATTCATTTAATCTTCATAAACAGTGTTAGGCCCGTTTTATAGATAAGAATGCAAAAGTAAGGAATAGTAGAGTGATACACACACATGCAAACCCATTTAGCAAAGAACTCATTTTCAGAATAATAAATAAGTCCTGTAAATCAAACACAAAAGCAAACAACCCAATTAAAAATATGCAAAAAACTAAACCTAACCCTGTACAAAGAAGGTACCTGAATCGTCAAACAGCATTTGAAAGGCTGGTGCCCAGCATCATCATTCATCAGTGAGATTAAAACCCAAATGCGGTATCACTGCACCTGCCCTCCACACCTGAAAGGCTGAAATTAAAAGATCTGACAAGGCCAAGTATCTTTCAGGATATTAACCAACTGAAATTCTCATACATTGCTACTGGGAGTGTAAAGCGGTTCAGCCACTTCAGAAAACTGTTTAACCTTTTTTTTTTTTTTTTTTTTTTTTAACGGTTAAACATTTTCCTACCTGATCTAGCAATTCCCCCTCTAGGGATGTACCCAAGAGAAACCAGTGCATATGTTTCCAGAGACATTCACACAAAAACAAGTTCAAAGCAGCTCTATTATAATAGCCTAAACTCAACAACCCAAATGTCCATCAACAGGAGGTTAGAGAAACTGTTTCACATCTGCACAAAATAATGTTACTCGTTAGTAAAAAAGAATGAACTCCTATTACACTCAGCAAGGTGGGTGAATCTTAGTTGTTTCACTGAGTGAAAGAAGCCTAAGCGCTAAAGAGTGTGCATTTTGTGGTGCCAGCAGAGGCATCTCATAGCGATCAAACTCCCAACAGTGGTTAGTTTTGGGGAAGGATTGATGAGAAAGAACTCAAGAACTTTCTGGGGAGGTGGAAATATTTTCTATCTTGCTCTGTGCTGTGATAACACGTGTATGTTACTTTGTTAATTATCCCACTTAAAAAACAAAAAGACCAAAAGAGAAAAGAAAAGCAAGTTATCAAGTTAAGCGCCAAGCCTATAAGGCACCTGGTAGACCATGACTTCCCATCACAGCTTACAGCTTCCCAGAGGTCACTGCAGACCCCGGGGCCTGTTCCCTGGCACTGTTGCTAGGTGTCACAGCACCATAAATCTGTCCAATATAGGTGCACATCACTGCTTCCTGGTCGGGCAGAGGCTGAGGCCATCTCACGTGATGGATACCATCCGACCGTGTCACTTCCTGAGGAGCTGACCTGCTTCACAGGCGGGGGGCAGAGTGGTGCATCAAAACGTCACAGCAACGCACTTCACCCAAAACGAAGTGCTAAGGGATGATAATGGGGCTTTTATGCTATGTGCATGTTTTCCTTTCCATTAAATCTCAGATATGCTGTTTGCCTTCGTATCCTCAGTTCAGGCTGCTTTGAAATCCATAGGGGGAAAGAAACCCTTCATTGAGTTCAGCAGCCCAGCCCAGCCCAGCCCAGCAATGCAGCAGCGCTCCTATTTGGTTTTCCTTCTGTAAATATTTGTGCTCTCTCAGGCTAAGGAGTGGCCTGTGCCAGAGACTAAAATATCCCCATTTATAAATCCTCCAGGTGCAGCAGGGAAAGCCTGACCCCTCACCCTGCCCCTGCAATGACCCCAACCTCACTCACGCGGACCACCCTCCAGGCTGCCCCCAATGCAGACCCATGATCACCTCTCCAGGTTGACTGCAGAGGAGCGGGAGAGGATGAACCTGAAATTGAACGGCTGGTTATCGCAACCCAATTCTTTCAGTCGAAAGGTGAAGGTTACTTTGCTTTTTGTCGCTGCCATTAAGCTTGTTAATGAAAAGACGGAAAAACAATACTGATAACAGTGAAGTCCAATTTGTCCAGAAATGATGGCTGATTCATGATAGACGTGAAACAGAAGACAAATGGAAAAGTGAGATATGTAATAAGACCAATAATAAAAAGAAAATTGTAAAAGTCTTAAGGAAATATTTCTTTTTCTACTGGGCCTATTCATCTGGGTTTTCAAAATTCTGCTTTTCACAAGAGCCTCATGATTTGAATGCTAATCCCATATACGAGGTTAGATTGAGACTTAATTACCTTCCACTGCTAACGCCAACCGACTTGCAGCTAAGGGAATTTTGTTCATTCATTCAATAAACATTTATTAAACAGCATAATATTCCAGATGTTGGGTTTATTCATTTACTTTTTAAACTTTCAATTTTACATCTCTATACACTCACTTCCTTTTTCATTTTCCTAAATTTTTATCATGCTAATTCATGTCAAAGCTCTGATATCCCATGCATTTCTAAGTTTTATCTTATATAAATTGCTCTATCTGGCTTATAAGTCCATGATTAGGAGCAAATGAAGTGATCTGGATAAAAGCATATGAAAATATTTTCCATCTTAGATACATTTCAAAGTACAATGTAAGTCTTAGACTTTTGTTGGAAAAGAAAAACATCAAAGAAGTTAATTTATCTTTGTAATTTTAATAACCTTATAAAAATGGAAATAGAACAAAAAAATTGGGAATGGAAACTGACATGAGATCAGAAATTTTTCTAGTGAAAAATACGATTGTGGAATTTAAAAATGCAGTAGAGAAAAAATACTTATGGAAAAACCAAACCTCTACTCTCTTTAAAAAAGGGCTAATCACAGTCTTACAGGTCAGTTCTTCATTTCTGTGAAACAGTTATTTGTTACAAAATATGCCAAATATTTAGAAAGAAATGAAAACAATTTCATAACTCTGAGCCTAGAGCTTAACATATATAGTATAAAAAATGGGACACAGGGACTGATTCACGTGCAAAATCAAATATCCTGACTAAAATGCCAACGAATCAAAGATTCCAGTATATAGACCCAAATACGTAATATATATATGAGAAATAAAACTCATATTTTATGACAAGACAAAATTTAAACATAAGAATTTTTTCTCTGCTCTTTGGCCCCCTCTCTCTCGCTTACTGTGCACTGTGTACCTGCATTAGGCATCGACCAAACCCCTCCTGTCAGCAGAAATACCTCCTCAACCATAAGGAACAACATTCTCCCAGCATCAGCAAGACTCCTTAAAAGATAACACTCCTTCTTGATCTTGTAAAGGGGTCACCACTTTGTACTTCCAGATCTGAATCAGGTCAACTGTCAATAATACATCATTTAATGTACAACCTTCTGTCTCAAAAAACTTATGTAACTATGCCTAAATGTCTAAGGGGCAGAACAGTTCCCAGAGCTTTCTGAGATGCTCTTCCCGGGTTATAACCCTCAAATTTGGCCTGAATAAAACTTTCCATTTCTTTCTTAGATTAACTGATTAATTTTTCATTGACACATATATACTAGTATATACCCATCTCTGCGGTTAGCAGGGTGGCAGGGTTTAGTGTGTGACAGATTTTTATGGTAGCCATTGGTTTGTCCAAAAACATAGCCTGAACCTGAATCAACCTTGCAGGGGATAGCCATTCTGTTCCCTTAAAATTTACTAAAGTCTGGACCTGGGCCATACAGTGATTGAGCAAACATTCACCTGTTGGCCTTCTTAGCGGGGTTGTAGAAGTGGCTACAGCCCGTAGGCAGAGCCCATCTTGTAGCGATTTCATCTAATTGTTTAGGGAAATAAGCAACCACCCAAGTTAGGGACCCCGGTTTTTGAGCTAACACCCCAAGTGCGATTCCCCTTCTCTTGTGAAGGGAAAGGTCAAAGAGTTTAGCTCAGTCTGGGAGGGCCAGGGCAGGGGCCTGAAGTAATTGCTTTTTCAATCCTTGGAAGGCCCCATCGCATCCTGAATTCCATTCCAAAGCATCATCATCCTTTCCTTTCAATTTTTCATACAGAGGCTCGGCTATTAGACCACAGTTATGGATCTAGATGCTCCAAATCAGGCCACCCCCAGGATACCCCCCAGCTGTCTTCCAGTTTTAGGAGGGGTGGGGCTGCAAATGGGTTTGTTCCTTTCCTGGGGTGGGCTTCTCCCACTTTCTGTGAGAATGAAGCCTAGGTGGGTCACCCTAGTGTGTGACCCGTTGCCGGCCCCAGCTTCCCTGCCTCCCAGCTGGCCTGGGACCCAGGCTGTACTACACAGGAAGCTGAGATGCTTCTGTGGGACACACCCTAATGGGCTACGCTTCAGCTCAGTGGACTTTTGGTTCCCCATGCATTAGATATTCTACGTTGGATTTGTTTTCAATTACCAAGGGTGTAGCTGAGTGATTTGTAGGCTCACAAATGCCACAAGATTTGATGCAAATAAGATTTCTGGTTTGGAAATTTGGAACCAGCAGCAAACTGTTAAAGAGTCCTTGAAAGACCCAAATAGGAGGTGTCCAAATGGCATGGACTCTGATATAACTGGGGTGCCCCTTGAATTTGTAATGGCCTGGGCTTGAGATAGTCCCTCCTCAGTCAGAACATCCCGGCCAGAGCAGCTTGGCCCCTCTAGTTCCTGACCAACTTGGTCCCTTGGGGGTGGCACTGCTGTCTGAGAGAGCGGGGGTTTGGGGGGAGTGTCTTCTCTTTCCTCCTTTAGGCTGAAAAGGAGGAGTTTTCGTACTTCCTGCTGATCAGAGATAAAGGCATGAGGGATTCCTCGGCAAACTCACCTGATTGCTGGGACAGTGGGATCCTGTGCTGATCCTGGGAGCAGAGCCCGGAAACCTCGGTCAACACGTGTTTCCCGTTCCTACCAGCAGCTCACAGGCCTTCCTCCTGAGGTGGGGTTCATGGTCTTACGAGGGGCTCCCAGGGCTCCCCAGCTCACCTCCAAGAAACCAGCACTGCCCAGATGAGGCCACATCACAGGTCGTGTACCGAAGTTGGGACACTTTTGCCCCGGGCACTCCGGCATCCTTTCCTGAACTCGGATAGAGAGGGGCCTCATTCCTTGGGTCTTCCCCAGGTCTCACCTCTCGGCTCACGGGGCTGCCCCCTGTCTTTCACTCAACCAGAAGTGACTGTGGAGGATGCTACGGTTGAGCCCTGGAGGTGGGCGAGGGGGGCAAAACACCCTGGTGCAGCCGCTATGCCTTGTCCTGGGCTGGAGGGGACTGCACTACTGGCGACACGGCAGACAGGCATCACTTTCAGTCTCTGATCCCAAGGATGCCACAGTGTGGTCCCCTTGAGGGGTCACGGTCCCAGTGACTCTGGGGGCTACGCTGGGTGTGCCCCGCACCCGGGTGTGCGGTTGCTGGGCAGAGCTGCTCTGAATTTGGCCCAGGTTGCCGTGCGCATTCTACCCGGTCAGGGTGTCCTCAGAGATCAGAGTGTGACACGCTCACGGACCTCCCAAAGCCTGCGCCATCCTCCCGCGGGAGCCAGGTGAGCCTGGAGCCTAGGGGTGGGTGCAGGTGAAAAAGGCCACAGTCTGTGCCATCTCAGGTGTCAACATCTTGTCACCGACCCTCCTGAGTTGGTCTCCAACCAGAGCCCTTCTGCCCGGTGTTGTTTGAGCCGATAAAACGAGACTGAGTTTGGTTCAGAAGCAGAGGAAAGTCTCGTTCTTGGATCAGAGGACGGAGAGCTCGAGCGCGAGCTCTGAAGGACGCTTCCCGACAGGCTGCGGGCAGGGCTGCTTTATAGGGTCTTAGCAGCGGGAGGCGGGGCGGTGGTGTTCTCGCGGGGTGGAGCGAGATCTCGTCTCTGCGCATAGCCCGTGGCCGCCATCTTGGACGGAATGTCATGGGCGGGGTTTGTGCACGCGGCCTTCGGGAGCGGAGGTGCAGGTGCCGCTGGTTTGCACCAGGAACTCTGGGCGTAATGGGCAGGCTGAGAGGCCTCCACGCAGGCCTCTGTGAGCGAGAGAAACGAGACTCAGCACAGAGGAAAAGAAAGGTAAGGCTTTATTTTATCGCCCGAATTCTATCTTTACTTCCCGGGAATCATTCATGGGCTTTGCGGGTGCAAGGTGGGAGGAAGAGCATTCCAGTGGGATCACAGAAGCCCAGAGACGGGGTGTTTTCAAGGGGCGAGGGGCCTGCTGCGGAGAGGTCAGAGATGAGGGGGCCGGAGGAGCTTCTGGCTTTCCCAGCAGGGAGGTTTCGGATATCCTCCCAGAAATCGTTGTGGAGGGCCATCATGAGAAGAATCTCGGGGTGTTTTGGATTTTACTTTTTTTTTTTTGAACTTTTTAAAATTGAAGTATAGTTGATGTACAGTGTTGTGTTAGTTTCTGGTGTAAAAGTGAGCCAGTGGAGAAGATTCTCCTTTTCAGTAGGTTAAATAGTGAATGAAAGGTGAGTTAGTGTAGTTAGTGATTACAGACAGCTCTTCCCAAAGGTGGTTTTCTTTTTTCTTTCTTGGGTTTTTTTTTTGTTTTTTGTTTTTTTTTACTTTTTAAAATTGAAGTACAGTAGATTTACAATGCTGTGTTAGTTTCTGGTGTAAACAAAGTGATTCCGTGGAGAAGATTCTCCCTTTAAGCAGGTTAAATAGTGGATGAAAGGTGAGTTAGTGTAATTAGTGATTACAGACAGCTTTTCCCAAAGGTGGTTTTCTTTTTTTGTTTCTTTTTTGTTTTTTTTTGTTTTTTTTTTACTTTTTTAAAATTGAAGTATAGTTGACTTACAATGCTGTGTTAGTTTCTGGTGTACAGCAAAGTGACTCAGTGGAGAAGATTCTCCTTTTAAGTAGGTTAAATAGCGAATGAAAGGTGAGTTAGTGTAATTAGTAATTGCAGACACCTCTTCCCAAAGGTAGGTTTTTTTTTTTGTTTTTATAACCACAAGAATCATGTTTAAATTTTTCATCATCGTTTTCATTTTGCCTAGCATAAACTAGGCTCACAAGACACACATTAGAAGGAAAAGGAATCAAGTTATTAATTAGATAAGTGTTTCCCATACCCCAGCTGTTGACTGTGTTTGTTGTCCCTGTTGTGAGCTCCATTATTACTCTATTTTTCTGCTAATTGGCATTGCACTTTATGACAATTGCATGTGTACACACACACACAGAAGACAACGTGAAGGAATAAAACGTAACTGATTTCCTCTTTATGTTTTTGAAGCCTATAAAATTGTTTGACACAAAATATACCTAGAGCAGGTGTTTTTTGTTTGTTTCAACACTTCCCTCTTATGCCAGCAAATATTTCTTACTATAAACCGGTTTTCAGAAAAATCTTTGGCCAGGTTGTACTTGAGTTGTTGCAGTTTAAAAGGCTAGAGTCAGTATCCAAATTCTGCCAAAAGGAGTTTTATTAATAAATGAAATAAAGTCAGGATAATGAAAAAGGGAAAATTGGTCTAAACTCTGTATCCCAAATACCGTTAATATCTAGTCCATGAAGAAAGATCTAGTTTGGGCAAGGATGGATTAACTACGTGAAATCTAATATAACTTTTTCTGTAAGATCTGCTATACTACCTCCTACTACATTAGATGAGTTTTCTAAAATACTGTTTACAACAGTGTCCAGGACAAAATTCTGTGTATTATTCTTAGGTGTTACCCTAAGTTAGTGCCTGGTCCTCACTTGTGGCTTTTTGCTAAACTTCCTAAACTTAATGATGTACTCTTCCCAAACGTTTTAAGTTCAGGGAAAGAGAGATATGAGGACGTGAAGTTTGGGATAATTTTTTCCCCCAAGGAAGGTACAAAAGCAGATCATGTTTATTTGCTGATTAAAGTAATCCAGGAAGGAATCAGTTACTTATGCTGGAGAGAGGAGATCATCGCTGGAGGAAAATATTTGAGGATGGAGAAGAGGTGAGATCCTTCATAAATGGTTAGAAAACTTACTCTTAGATAACAAGATCTGTAAATATGCTTTGTCATCTCCAGATGAACTTCTGCAGTTAAAAAGTAGTTTTCGATTAAAATCTTCACATTTAAGATATTGAATTTGACCAAATTTAATGCCTGAGAAGAACTGGGATGGCTTTGAAAAGTGACAGTCATGAGGAGAGAGTTGTTCTATCATATAAAGCTTCTGTAATTTTTTTTCTCTGCAAGTTTAAAGAAGAGTTTATTCTTTTTTTTCTGACATACAATAAACTGCATATATTTAAAGTGTACAATTTGATTTTTTTTCTTATTAGTAATGTATATATGGCAATCCCAATCTCCCAATTCATCCCCCCCCCGCCGCCCCCCCCTTTCGACATAACGTTTCCATAATTTTTTATGATGAGGAATGAACACACTGGCCAGTGGAACAGAATACGATATCTAGGAGTAAGCCTTAAAAACTAAAGAAGTTAGTATCTGTCAAACCAGGGGAGAAAACAGCCTTCATTAAAAACTCATCTCACACGTTGTTGACTGACCACTACTGAGCCATTTGAAAAAAAAAAAAAAAAAAAATTGGCTCATGCTGCCAAATCATATATTAAAATAAATTCCAGGTGGATTAATGCTCCTACAGACACCATAAAATCCTAAAAGAAAACATAATGGACTCCTAAGCATACTTTGAAAGGCAAGTAGATATGTAAATAGACTGATAGATTATATAAAAATTAAAATCCTCATTGTAAGATTCAAAGATGAAAAACTATGTGGTTATGAAAACATGCTGTAAATGAGAATTTAATGAGAAGGGAAAATAATCACAAACATGTCACATTATTAAGCCCCAAACGAAAGGATTATAAAAGATCTTGAATTGTGCAGTCCCTACTTTGCAATAAAAATATTTACATATGCACAGATCAAAGAGTGGAAGAAAAATTACTTAGCTATCTATTTCTCATGGCAAAAAAACCCTATAATTTCAATTTTTTTAGAGCTTTTCCACAGTTCTCAATATGTGTGTTGTAATAGAAAAAAAATTGTAGTGCTTTTTTCATAATGTTTGAGAAGTGGTGGCTATTTTAGATAATTTATATTAAAAATAAAATCTTAAATAGCAACTAGCCTTATAAAATTGTTTGCTATTTGCAAAAATTTGGAAAAAAAATTAATAATGTAAATTAAGTATTGGATATTTATACATGCATTGCTTTTCATGGCTAGAATTGAATAGCCCTGCCCTTGGACAACATACAGGTATTGGATAATTTTGTATTTGTTCTGCTGGATGCATGGGTGGAGAGGGGATTTCTCTTGAAGGGGGTCCATGTTGTTTCTGTGTCAGTCAGTGTATTAGCTTCCTAGGGCTGCTGTAACAAATTACCACAAACTTTGTGTCTTAAAACAACAGAAATGTATCCTCTCGCTGTTCTGAAATCAAGGTGTCTGCAGGGCCACCCTCCCTCCCGAGGCTCCAAGGGAGAACCCATTTCTTGCCTTTTCCAGGTGGTTGTTGGTGGCTGTTCCTTGGCTTGTGCATTCATCTCTCCCGTCTCTGCCTCTTGGTCACATGGCCTCCTGTCTTCTGCAGTGTAATCTCTTTCTGCACCCCTTTTATAAGGGTGTATATTTAGGGCCCACCCTCAGAGTCCAGGATAGTCTCCCCAAATCAAGATCTTTCATAACATTTGCAAAGTCCTTTTTTGCCATAGGAGGTAACATTCCCAGGTTCCAGGGGTTAGCATGTGGGTATCTTTTGGGGGGTAGGGTGGGGCGTAGAGGGCATTATTCAGTCAATCTGCAGTCGCTCTGAAATATGTTCAGTCCAGGGGCAAGACCTTTGGTCCAGGGCAAGGAGTCATCTCCTACTCTAGGCACAAGGATGGTAACTCAGCAAGACCCTGACTCCGTCCTTTACTTCTCTGCTAGAAGCCTAGAGAAGTGTGTGTGTCGATCAACAATATCTACTCCCAGAAGCAGTTTCTGGGCAGCTCTCTCTGGGAGCGTGAACTTGGAATTCCAGCTCCACTGGTGGGTGGCCTAGGCAACCAGAACTCAAGTTTGGACTCAAGGAGGCAGTTTTGTCTATGAGGACAGAGTGGGGCATCCTCCCTGGTCTCTGGCAGAAGGTGACAGGCTCATCAGAAGGTCATTCTTCCATGGTGCTCCTGTCACCTTCTGCCAGAGAGTGGGCAGTGAAGTTGGTGAGAGGAAAGCCAAAGTGAAGAAATCCAAAAGCTTTGTTTTGAAGTCCCCAACAGCAAAAGATCAGACAATAGCTAGATTTCAATTTGAATGGGGTTACTTTTACCTGTTTGGTTAGCAGAAGCCCATGCCTTCTAATATAATCCCATTTTTAGATTGAGAAAGTTGAGGGTGTAGATTTATTGCTTATTTCTCTTTTCTGATGCCTTTGTTTTGTTACTTTTCATATAAAAATGTTTTATTATTTTTAATACAAAATTTTAGTGTCTTAGGCTTGGATCCTGGAAGACAAACGCTGGATGTAAGTTTCTTAGAAATGATCATCTGAAACACTTTCTATGTCTCCTCATCAGCCTCACTAAGAATCAAAAATGATACGGAGACTTCCCGGGTTGTCTAGTGGTTAGGAATCAGCACTTCCATGGCTGCGGCCGGGGTTCAGCGGCTGGTCGGGGAACTGAGATCCCTCAAGCTGTGCAGCGTGGCCAAAAGGTAAAAAAAAAAATGATATGAAACCAGCATAATAAAGGATTTGTCTTGGTGGGCAGGAGTCTTCAGTTGCCTCCTTCTGTGCTTCCTGAGAGCATATGCACCCAGGGTAGTGGTAACAGTTGGCTGACCACTTGGAGCTAGTGGATCTGGAGAGAGTTGAACAAAGGGACTCCCAGATTTTTGTTATCTACCCTGTTGGAATAGCCACACCAGCACCCAGAAATGATTTGTTACCATGGTGATTTTGCCACACAGAACATGATGTCACCCAAGCCTCACATCTGGGTTCTGAGTCGTTGAATACTTGGTGATTCATATTTATGGAACTACAATTTTCCATGCCTGTATCACAAGTTATGATGTTTCCCTTTGTCTGTGCCTCTTTCAGGACCTAAGACTTTCTCATCTGTATGACTCCGGGGCTTTCCATGTGCCGGCCTGGCCCTGCATTACCCGTCCCTGACCTCTAGCCTCGAGCTACCGTCTAACTCCATTCTCATAGTTCCTAACTGCTTATCTGACATTTACGGATGGCTGTTCTACTACTACTCCAACCTTGACACATTATTCCCCCCCAAATTACTTACACATCTTGATATTTCTGTTTTCCTTAGAGCTTTCTATTGTTCCTTTTGCAACAAGGCTCAATATCTTGGCATCACATTTGATTCTTTATTCTGTTTGTTGTCCACTCTTTCCAAGAAGTTGCCATTTGCAGTTGTCTATTTAAAATATCTCTTCCCTTTGACCCCACTGCTTCCTGAAGTTTAGTCTAGAATCTCATTAAGCACCTGTAAATAATATTAAAATACTTTGTACTTCTGTTTTCCCTATTCCCCCAACCAGGGCTGTGTGTACTCAGGTAGACATATTTTTAAGGGCACAGAGGAAGACTCCAGATTTTCCAGCTCAGTTGGCTAGAAAGGTTATCATTGAGGGTCCAGTCCCTTGGCACTTGTCTTTAAAATCACCTGCGTGAGCACTGTTAACTAAAAAAAGATACAAGGTGACTATGTACTCTGGAGAGCTCAGCATGAAGAAATACTCAAATAGAAAAACTGGGTGAATTTAGGAATTGAGAACTTCACCTTACATGGTTTGGGAATCTCATGGTCTGAAAATCACTGATTTCCTGCGTTGTTCCAACTTCAAAAGGCTTAACACACTTAACTTTATCAGTCATTTACATTTTGGAGTAAATGGTTGCCTTAGTTTCTCTGAAGGAGCTAGTCATGGTAAGGTGGACCATAAAGGCAATTATAATTTACTGTTGGAGAGGAGGGGTCACAGACAGAAAGAAAAAGAGTGAGGAAAGAGGAAGCATAAAAAAACAGGCTTTTCCTTCTTAACAATTTTGAATGCCTGCAATAAATCCTGAATGACATTACTGTTCATTCAACAAGTGTCTGATGAGGACACACAGATGTTATGTGCCCACCTCTGTGGTGGAAACTGGACACAGAGAAGTAAGAAAATGGGCCACATTTTACCTGCTTGACATTTATATCCTAATAAGAGAGAAAGACAGTAGACAGGTAAACAAACAAAAAATACACAAACTAAGCCAAGAGAGTGATGTTTGACATGAAGGAAATAAAACAGGGTGCCCTGATAGTGATAGAAAGTGGCCGCCACTCAGATTGGATGGTCAAGGAAGCCCTCTCAGTGGAGCTTTTTCTTGACCTGAGACCCAAATGATAAGAATATACCAGCCAATGGAAGATCTAAGAGAAAAATTTTCCAAAGAGAGAGAAAATAGCCAGCAGAGACCCAAAGGTAAGAAAAAGCTCATTGTGTTCAAGGAAGAGCCAGTGTGGCTGGAGAATAAGAAAGAACCTTGTGAGATGAAATCTGAGGTGGTCAAGCCATTCAGAGTTTTGAGGGTGATGGTGGGAGTTGGTATATTATTTTAAAGGAGTTGGGAAGCTCCATTGAAGGGCTTTAAGTACAGGTGTAACACGATATGGTTTATACTCTATAGAGATTACTCATGCTGCTCTGTGGAGAACAAATGGATTGTGGAGGGAAAGAAGACACCTCCTGAGTAGACTATCAGTGAATCTAAACTAGAGATGATGATGGCTTGGACTAGGATTATGGCAGTGGGGTTGGCTGGATATGGTCGAACTTAAGATAAAATTTGGATTTGGGTAAAATTAAATAAAGATAAAATTATTACTACTGCTGGGTTAGGTAGATGTTGGTTCAGAGAGGAAGATGAATAAGGATGGCTTGATGTCTTTGCTTGAGCAACTGGGTCACTCATGGTGCCATATTGAGATAAGAGATGGATGGGACAGGTTCTCTTTGGGCATCTTCAAATGCCCATTTGGCATCCCAGTGGAAGTTTTAGATCATCTGTAGGTCGTATGAGTCTAGAGCTCCAGGTAGAGTTCAAGTCTAGACATGTAAATTAGAGCACTGCCAACTTATTTAACAAGAGACTGGATCTGATTTCCTAGGAAGAGAGTGGGAAGAGAGAGAGGGAAAAGCAGAGTTCATAATCACGCTAATCTTCTAAAAGTACTCTTAATGCACATTTTCCTGCTTTCTTACTCAATGATTCTAAAGCTTTTCCACTTCCCATTAGAATGTAATTCACTTTAATTTTTAAAGTGCTGAATGAAAATCCCATAACCTTTCTAATTACTCCAGTCCACCCTGATCGTTCCATATTCTGAGTTTCTGTACCCTTCTGGCTAATGAAGAATTACCTTATCCAAAGGGATGACTGGGCTTTGTCCTCAGCTACTGGAAGGTGATCTCTGGACATCTGGAATATCCTGCTCCATAGAAGTGTCTGTGTTTGCCTGGGGGCTTTGGCCACTGGACAGTCTAATGATGTGATTCATGTTGGGGCCCTTGGTCCATGTGGTGTCAGGTCTGGCCCTTGGAGGGACTGGAGGCCAAAGGAAGTACTATCCAGCTTCTGGACAGTAAAGGTCCATCATGCAGCTGGTCTGGGATTGAGCTCCAGTAAAAACTCTGGACACCAAAGGCGGAGGTGAGCTTCCCTGCTTGGTGACACACCCTGCACATTGTCACACATAGCAACTGGGAGGGGTTAACTCCATCCACAAATCTGCAGGGAGAGGAGAACCGAAAGCTCTGCATTTGGAGATTCCCTGGACTCTGCCCTGTGTGTGTCCCTTCCCTTGGCTGATTTTAATGTGTTCTTTCCCTGTAATTAAGCATAACTGTAAGTATAACAGCTTTCAGTGAGTCCAGTGAGTCCTTTCAGTGAATTATCAAATCTAAGAGTGAGTTTAGAAACCCCCTGTTATGGACTGAATGTTTTCATCCCCCCCAAATTCATATGTTGAGATCCTAACCCCCCATGTGATGGCATCTGTAGGTGGGGCATTTGGAGATTAAGTCATGAGGGTGGAGCCCTCATCAATGGGATTAGTGTCCTTTAAAAGCAACCCCAGGGGACTTCTCTCACCGTTTCTGCCATGTGAGGACACAGTGAGAAGACAGCTGTCTGTGAACCAAAAAGTGGGCTCTCACCAGACGTTGAATCTGCTGGTGCCTTGATCTTGGACCTTCCAGTCTCCAGAGCTGTGAGAAATAAATGTTTCTTGTTTAAGCCGCCCAGTCTATGGCATTTTTATTATAGCAGTCTGAACTGACTGAGACCCCCCCCGAATTTGCAGTTGGTAACCTGTGTGGTCTGTTACCTCTAACTTGGTCGTTGGCTCTACTCTTCCCACCTTCATTTTGGTGGTGAATCACATCCTTATTTCCTTGTTCTTCAGCTATTTCATGTTTCTGTGTCTTTTTCCCCAAGAGTGGGTCTCCTGGAGAGCTTTCATTTCTTTTGTATCCTCCTTAATTAACACTTAGCAGTATTTGGGGGCTCTTAGTGGGTTCTCAATATATGTCTTAAATTTAATTGTCATATTAAGTCATTTTCTTTCTTTTTTAATAATTATATTACTTAAAAATCCTTGTTGGGAGATTTGGACTTTATGTAATTTTTCTTCTTTGTACTTATTAAAATGAGGAGGTGCTATATAGATGTCTATATGTATTTAAGGGGGTGTCCAGAAAGATGTAAGAGGAAGCAGTTTTTCTGAATATGATTTTCTGTACAGTTTGAATTCCAGCCAGTAAATGGTGTGGCTGCATCTTCCTTATGGATAGGGCATAGATTTTGGGGCAGGGCGCTGGTCCTGGAGCCCTGGAAGTGCCCCAGCAGTTCAGAAACATGCATTATTGGTTTTGGGGAGATGTTTCAAGGAGAAACCTTGTGTCTCTGGTTCTCTGTTCAGTGTACTTGCACTTGCCCTATAAACTGACACTTCCCAATATGGTAGCTACTGCCCACATGTGGCTGTTGAGCAAAGGAAATGTGTCTCGTCTGACTTGAGATATGCTGTGAGTGTAAAATACACACTGGATTTTGAAGATGTAGCACCCCAAGAAGTAAAATATTTCTTTAATGATTTTTTAAACTGATCACATGTTGCTATGATAACACTTTGAATATATTGAGTTAAATAAAAAATATTATTAAAGGGGATGTTACCACTTTCTTTTTACTTAAAAAAAAAATGTGGTTGCTAGAACCTAACTGTCCATCGGCAGTTGAATGGATAAAGAAGACGTGGCACATATATACAATGGAATATTACTCAGTCATAAAAAGGGATGAAATTGAGTTATTTGTAGTAAGGTGGATGGACATAGAGTCTGTCAGAGTGAAATAAGTCGGAAAGAGAAGAACAAATACCATATGCTAACACATATATGGAATTAAAAAAATGGTACTGATGAACTCAGTGGTAGAGGAAGAATAAAGATGCAGTGGTAGAGAACAGACTTGAGGACATGGGGAGGTGGGGAAGGAGAAGCTGGAACAAAGTGAAAGAGTGGTATTGACATCTACCAAATGTAAAATAGATAGCTAGTGGGAAGCAACTGCCTAACACAGGGAGACCAACTCGATGATGGGTGATGACCTAGAGGGGTGGGATAGGGAGGGTGGGAGGGAGGCTCAAGAGGGAGGGGCTATGGGGATATATGTATAAATACAGCTGATTTGCTTTGTTGTACAGCAGAAACTGACACAACAGTGTAAAGCTGTTATACTCCAATAAAGATTGGGAAAAAAAATAAAATTATGGGGAAAAAACTGTGGTCACTAGAAATGGTAAAAGCACATAAGTGGCTCACATTTAGGTAGCGCACCACATTTCTGCTGGGCAGTGCTGCTCTCTGATGCCTGGAACAGTCACCTCCTGTCTGTCTGTCTCCATCCTCACTCCGGGTGAGAAAGTCTGCAGGAAACAGTAGGTTTGCTCTTTCCTTGTTTCAGTGCTGGAGCAGAACGCACGGTTTCCCTCCCTCCTTTTTATTTTGATAGTCATTTTCTTTCATTTTTAGGAGATGGGGAGGATGAAGAGAAAGAATGAGCTGTTTACTCTCAGCCGTCATCTTCCTTAGAAACAAAAGTTTGGGAAACATGGCAATACCTTAGAATAACCAGTCAAGAACTCATTTTCAACACATCAACTCCTCCAATAGTTATGAAAGACAGAAACTTCGAAAGTATTGAATTTCTTCCGTTTTAAATATTTCTAAAAATGTTTCAAAGCCAAGCAGAGATTGTATGTGCCAGGATTTGGTGAACAGGACTTTTTATTGCAAAGTTACCAGCTCTGAGAATTTGGTCATCGTAAAGAGTCTGGATACACCTTCCACGAAACATCAGGAAGGTGCTAGTTTCGTAATGACCCTACCTGTGTTCTAGGGCACAACTAATGAGAATGTCTGTAACAAGGGAAAGAAAACAATTGAGAATTTACAGTTAAATCTCCTGGTATTAATGCATGAATTGTATTAATGACTTCTTCAAAGCAGAATCTAGCTCCTTCTTTTATGAGAAACTCTTTAAATGGTTGTCAGTTTTATAAAAGGGAAGTAGCTATTTTATTTTTCTGAAAGTATTAGAAAATGTAGAGATAGTACCATCTTTTTCTCATAACTGCAATGACTATTTTTGTGCAATGTCTAAAATCCATTACCAGATAACCAGGAGACGGTGTACTAGACTCGGGTAGGCTTGGATGCTCTGTATAGATCTCTTATGCCAGGCAAATCATCACTTCTTTTTGGGTGGTTATCAAGGGTGAGAGGTCCTGACCCTATCAAACACAGCTAGTTTAATTATATCCCCTTTGAAAAGCAGTTTAGTCATTCAAAATACATTTTTAGAGGTTTTCAGGGAAAGACATAAAAAGAAAAAAAAAAATCTTTTAACCACAATTTAGTAATTCTCCAACCTTGATTTTTGGCTTTCCTTGCTGCCTAAGTGGTCATATATTTTATAAGCCTTGCTAATTTGCTGTTAAATTTGCTATTTATGTGATCCTAGATGATTTGTTGGACTTCATTGAACAGAAAAGATTTTTATTAGCAACCAGTGCTTTAAAAGAGGTGGTTTTTTTCACACCATCAAGGCCACTTTCTCAACTTATTGACAGCTTTATGAGTGTAGCTGGATAAAGAACAGTTTCCTGTGTCCAAAGCCATTTTGCATTCCATGGGGCAAAAGCTTGGACTTTTAATTAGGATATAAGAGCCTTCCTTTCTCTCCTGGCATTCCCTGGGGATACAGGGCCGTTATACTTGCATTTAGATATTTAATCACTTTTCCAGACTTCAGTCCACTAAAATTAGGGAGGCCTTTAGGGTCCATGTTTCCTTGGATCTGGGCCAGTCCAAGATGGTATTTATTTCTGCACATCTGCATTTTGTATATGTACACACATGGTTTTGCCTTTTTAATTAATTGAAGGTATTTTGCTTACTGCAAAAACTGTCAAATGAGTTCTGTTTAGAATCTTCTTTGAGCCCCCATTGGATAGTTTTCACAAGAGAATGAAATATGCCCTAGACTTTTCCCAGATGAGTTTGCTCTCTGCATCAAGTACCAGGCAAATTCTCCTCATTCCTTTCTCTCTTGTCCTGACCTCAGTATCCAGCAGATTTATAGGCGTTTTCAGGTTTTATGTTTTTGTTAAAATTTTCCTTATTGTCATGATCCTACCCAGCAAATTCTTTCTCCTTTTAACATGCTCTTAAGGCTTTGATTATGAAAATGAGATGCCAAAGAGTAAATGAGTATTTGGGGGCTCAAAGTGGTAACCTGGTTGATATATTTTGCCAGCATTGGGTGTCTTCTGACCCTTTGAGGGAAATGTGTGCTTTCAGAATATTCCAGTTGGCTGGCTCTGGTCCCTTGCTCAATCTTTGCAGACACACACTGTCAGTGGTCAGAGTAAATGGCCTTCTGCCGAGGGCGTGGAGAAGCAGGTCTCAAGGGTCTTGCCTGATGGTGTGACTCCAATAATAGTGATACTAGGACCACCTGAAGCCTATTTACTATTTAAGTAACCAGCAGGCTTTTGATATGAAGATACTCCTCAGGCAGATTTTCTGAATTGCCCATGTTTTGTTTATTTTGTAACCACGTCGAGAAGACCTATTTCTTGACTCAAAAATGAACAGAAAACAAAACAAAAAAACCCATCAATTTTTGTCCATGACTCAGTAATCTGGTAGCTTGGTTATGCCGCTGGTAAACTTCAACCAGATCTCATTGTTTGGAACTGAAAAATAGAGGGCTATCGTATTGATCTCAAGTTCAAGATCTGTCTGCATCTGAGCCTTGGCAAGTTTCCCCATTCTTTTTAATCTCCACCTTGTCCTCAAGGAACTCACATGCATACAAGCGTTTGCAAACATCTACACAATTTACAAATAGCAGCCCAACCCAAACTAATTCTGAATGCACTGTCCTGTGAGTCATTTGCTTAGAATGTGCTGACCATTTCATTGAAGCAATAAACAATTCCAATTTGGGAATTTGCTGTATCAATCATTTGCATACGGTTTCCAGAACATCAATATTTGTAGCCAATGGCAAGTAGTGCTGAAATTTAATCTGTTTCTTTTAACAGACTGCAGTGGAAATCAGTTCTCTTCTAATTTGTGCAAAATGAATATTTACTTTATGGGCTACTTTATACTAGTCACTACATAGCATGAACTGCAGCATCTCTGGGGAAACTTACCCTGCTGCTGCATTCTTGCTTGAATCAATAGGATAGCAAAATTGAGTTTTCATATCTTCTATTTCCACTCTCATGATTCTGGCAATTATGTTTTTTTTTTTTTCTCTTCTTAGTCTAGACAGTCACTCTACTTGTCCGTTTTTAGCAAATGGGCTCCCAATTTTCCCTTGGCTGGTCAAGATTTCTCTTCTGACAAATCAGTGATGCTGATCTAGTGACTTCGTGAGAAGTCAGTCAGCCCGGGAGCCCGGAAGCCTCTAGTTTGGCTCTTCCCGTCATTAGCCATGAGAACTTGGGAATATCGTGTCACCTCTCAGAACCTTTGCTCATTGAAGAGTAAGACGAAATGTTCCTCCAAGGTGCTTCCCAGTCTGATTTTGCTGTCCCCGAGAGCATTCTCGGTGAAGGACTATGCCTCGAGGAACAAAACGTGTAGTCTGGTTTCAGTGCTTTCCTTTCCACCTTTTTGCTGACAGGGCCCTAGGAGATCGTGGTACCAACTGAACGCATGTGATGTATGGAATAGTCTAGAAAATGTGTCTTAACGTTCCATCTACGCATTTCACCTCAGCTCTTGAGTGTGTGGTTTTCATTTTCAAACGGTATGATTTTCTTTCTTCCGTCTCTCCTTCCGTGTTTTCTCCCCCCCCTTCTCCTGTGACAGGACCAGCAACGCTCCTCCTCTGTGCGTTCCACAGAAAGATGTTCCCTGACGGCTGCCCACGCTCACGCCCTCTGGCGTGTTCTCCAACCTGTCTGCACACCCGTGCATTATACGGACAGGCGTGACCCGTGGGTCTTCCTAAGCCTCCAGACTGAATGGTAGAATCCCAGCTGAAACGTGCATGTATTCAATAGACAAGAGTATGCTTCTTATACGGGTCCATTTGCCCTGTATTTCTCCTCTTTGTGGTTTCACTCACACCCATTTTTAGTTAAGAAATAAGTGAGTTTCCTTGAGAAGCTACCTAGGTTTTCTTATTGTTTATAATGATGTTTATTTCTCCCACCCTTCCTTCTTTTCCTTTTCTTTTTGTCTCTTTCCTTCCTCCTCTCCTCCTCCCTTCCTCTCTCCTCCTCTTCCTTCCTCCCTCCTTCCCTTCCTTCCTGCTCTCTTCTCTCTCTTCCTCCTTTCCTTTCCTTTCCTCCTTTCTTTCTGTGCCTAAGCTCTTTTCTCCTTCACTGTATCCCTTGAGACATAGGTATTTCTATTCAATAGTTTGAGTGTTATTTCCCCCGTCATTTCTCTAAGAATAGCATGTCATGGGGGTGGTGTGGGCATGTAGTAAAATCACAACTACTTGGCCCACTAGTTACTCGGGCCCTTTATCTTCAAGTACTGCTCAGAAACGCCTCCTGAAATGCACCTCGTTTAGTTCTACTTCATTCCACGCTTTCTCACGGCCGCAGCCTCCCTCCTCATTCATCCGACAGGTGTTCCTGGAGCACCTGCTGTAGGTGGGTACCGACACCGAGAGCCTTTTGAGCCCTGCCCTCAGGGACTTTGGAGTCTACTGAGGAAGACATGAAACCTGAAACTGAAAACAAATGTAACATTGACGAATGTGATGAATGTTTGACACCTGAGGGAAACGTGTTGTGGGGGAGATCAGTGAGGAACGTGCTGCTTATAGATGGGTACGCTGGGGAGGGTCTGAAGGAGGACAGGAGGGTGAGAGAAGGAAAGCCAAGCCGAGGGTGTCACCTGCACAACCAGATGCCGGGGAGGAGGAGGGGCTGCGTTTCCCTAACCAGGTTAGTGTCTGGAATATAGAAGCAAACGGGGCGGGGGGGGGGGGGGGGTGTAGTGAGAGTTAAAAGTAAGATGGATGACAGAGTGTGCTCATGAGGTCATTAGGTGTTATGCTGAGGAAGTTGGATATTTGTCTTGGAGGGAAGAGGGGTGACAACCAAATTTATATTTGGGTTTGTGGGGCCTGATGCATATGCAGTTGTTTTTTTGGGGGGGGGCGGTCTCTCTTTTTTTAATTTTAGTATATTATTGTAGCATTGTATTCCAGAAGGTATATGGAATCTATTTAAGGTGAAGACATCTGACTTAAGAAAACAGAAATATTGAACTCATAATCTTTTTTTTTAACTTTTTATTTTATATTGGAGTATAATTGATTACCAGTGTTGTGTTAGTTTCAAGTATACAGCAAAGTGATTCAGTTATACATATACACGTGTCTATTCTTTTTCAGATTCTTTTCCCATTTAGGTTGTTATTACATACTATTGAGCAGAGTTCCCTGTGCTATACAGTAAGTCCTTGTTTGTTATCCATTTTAAATATAGCAGTGTGTACATGTCAATCTCAAACTCCCTAACTATCCCTCCCCTCCCCGCTTTCCCCCTGGTAACCAGAAGTTCGTTCTCTAATGGGAGATCTCTCTGTAAGAAAAAAATAATATGAATTAAAAAATACAAAATTAGGTACAAAAGTGAATATTTGTTTAGAATGAGAAAAGAAAGCACAACAAATTACAAATTTAAAAATGCTGAGAAAAATCATGAAGTCCAGAAAATAACGTATTTTATTAATTTACTACCAGCACATTTCTGCAAAAGCTTTCCCCCTATGTTTGCAGAACTCAACCTTTGGTTCACCTCTTCACATGACAGTAATTTTGTTATATCACTTCCTATTGACAGTACAGAAAGATAATTTAGTTTATCCTCCAGCATGGTTAATGGAAATTTTATTTATTATTGAGTTTAAAAGTTTCTTTCACCTTCATAATTTATATGTGGTATATGTAAGGTTTTAGGTTTGTTTACCAAATTTGAGAAAACCTCTGAAGGTTATTTCATATATTATGAGCCATACAATTTTGACAGAGTATATGGAATTTTCTTGTGCGGTTACTAACATAAATACTCTTTGGGTGACTCCAGTTATTCAGCTTTTCTTTGATAGCTTTATGTCATGATGCTAGGACAGTGGGCACAGAGATAATTTTATTATTTCTGGAAGTCATTCTTATATGGGAACAATAAACAATAACTTACCTCTACATGGAAGTGACTACAGACCATGTACGTATATCCTACTAAACTCCAAATGTAATCCCAGCTTGATTTCTCAATGCCCCAAACCATCTGATGCAAGAGGAAGTGTAGACAGAGGGAAAGTGGAGAGGAGGGTCAACAGTCTTAACCAATCGTGGTTATAGCATCTTTTGCAAATTTTACAAAACACATGGCCATATGGACATACTACCGCGGCTCTTTCCAAGCCTTGGTAGGGGCCTGCGCAAGTGAGAGACCATGCAACAAATCTTATCAGCCTCAGTACCTGCTGCGAGGGAGCCAAAGTGAAGACAGGCTGAAGGGATCCTGCCTAAAGGCACAGAAACCTCAGTGGGGCTGTGACCTAAGGTGGGTCCTTGAGAATGAAAACAAAGGCATATTTGATTTTTATATCTCTTATTTTTTAAATTTTTTCATTGAAGTATAGTAGATTTACAATGTTGTGTTAGTTTCAGGTGTACAATAAAGTGATTCAGTTTTATATATACATATATAGTATAATTCTGTTTCAGATTCTTTTCCATTATAGGTTATTAGAAGACATTGAGCACAATACCCTGTGTTGTACAGTAGGTCCTTGTTGTGTATCTGTTTTATATATAGTAGTTAAGAGTTTGGGATTAACATATACACAATATATCTCTTCTTTAAGGGGAATATAATTGATAGGTTTGGGGTGGTTTGTTTTTGGGGAACAGGGAAAGAGAAGAAACAAGGAAAATTCCACTTTCAGGCTTGAGTAGCGGGAGGAGGTTATGTCACTGAGACAGGGAGCATGGTTAGGAGGTAAGACTTGTGAACACGGGTTGAGTTGAGGGCCCAGTGATAACGGGGTTGGCAGCGTTGGCCTGAAGAGTGACCTGGGAGGTGATGGAGGGAGTGATGGGGTTGGGAGGCTGGTGGTGTTCTCAGTCAGCGCAGTGCTGGAGCTGGAGCCAGGGTGCGGCCACTACCTCAGCCAGAGCAGCCCTAGAAGAGGGTAGTAAACCAGGTGGATGGTCCTGGCTGCTCCCTGCAAGCGTGGCCTGAACCACACCCTTCTCTTCCACGTGCACTGCCCAAGGCGTCTCACTTGCTGTTTCCACCAGGCCTCCCATTCAGCGTAATTTGTCATGTGTCATGGCAACGATTCCTGGGCCCAGGCTTTATAGGTCTTTGGTAGAATAGTTCTCTCATTTCACAATCAAGTAACAAATTGAGACTGTTGTTTGTTTGTTTTTTTCTCTTCCACTTAATATAAGTTCTAGCTGATTCTTTTTATTATCCTTCTGCTCATTGCTATTCATCTTTTGTTCCTTAATCAAATTTTTTTATTCCATTTTGTTTCTACAATGATTTACAATATTCTTATTTATATCTACTAAAAACAGCCTCTGAAGTCTTTTCTTAAAAAAAAAAACGGGTTTTTTTTTTGCATTTAAAGAGAATTTATTTTAATCAAAACTTGAATTTGAAAATATATTTTAATGCAACCATAATTTTAATTTATTTATGTATGTTATTTTCTTTCAGTTTTATTGAGGTATAAGTGACATATGACACTGTAAAAGTTTAGGGTATACAGCCTAATAACTTGATATGTATATAATATATTGCAAAGTGATCACCACCGTAAGTTTATTTGATATCCATCATCTCATATAGTTACCATTTTTTTTCTTGTGATGAGAGACTTTAGGATTTACTCTGTTAGCAACTTTCTGATATACTGTGCAGTACTGTTAACCATAGTCATCATATTGTGTATTACGTCCCCAGTACTTATTGATCTTATGATTGGAAGTTTTTCCTTTTTGGCCACCTTCATCCAATTCCCCATCTGAAATCGTTTCTGGTCTGATTCTATTCTTGGTTATGTTGGCTATTCTCACTCATGATGTCTTTTTTTCCTTGTATGCCTGTCTTTATATTTCAGTTTATTTTGTTTTTATTGGGAACTTGTATTCATTGAAATTTATCAGCAGGACAGTAGGAATTATTTGAGGTCTACAATTAAGGGCAGTTTCTTTGAAAAAGATTGTGCTTGATCCTGCTGGAGGCGTTGTAAATCCCTGGAATCACTTTCAAATAACTTCTTAGTTTATTATTGACTTTGCTTGTTTTAGAATATTCCCACAACATGAATTGAGACCTCAAATCCATGCAAAAGCCAGCTCATAGTTGCAAATTATGAAGAAAGATTTTTGTTTTCTCTTCACCCAGAGACAAGGTAATGACAGGAAATTTTCTTTGGTGTCTCCTTTTGTGAGGTGTATTTCAATATCCCCCCCCCCCCCACCCCATTCTCTTTCACTGAAGACATCCTGTAGTCACAGGAATTTTTGTATCCAGTTTTTACTTTGTCAGGCAAGGGCTTTTTCTTTAAGAACTTTCATTGAGATACAGTTGACATACAATAAACTGCATATATTTAAACCGTACAATTTGATTTTTTTTTCTTATTAGTAATGTATATATGGCAATCCCAATCTCCCAATTCACCCCCTGTCCTCCCCCCACTTTCCCCACTTGGTGTCCATATGTTTGTTGTCTACGTCTGTGGCAAGGGACGTTTTTTGGGAAGGAGACACATTCCTAGACTTTGTCTCCCTTCCCTGGGCAGTTGTTAAAAGCAAGGATTTCGGTAACAGAGCAATGTGGATGCCCTTTGGGTCGTCAGCAGCTTCAGAGCTCACGTTGCGGGGTTCACATGTTTGCTCTGTAATTGGCCTCTAAGGATTTTCCTTATTTTCTTGCCAGATCAGGCACACATATGAAATGATCATTTTTAGATATTTTGTTGCTAGATGGTTATTCAGGTTATTGCTGGCACTGGAAGCCAACCATGACTTTTTTATACAGTTCCCAGCCCTGCAAAAGAGTTTCTAATTTGCCTTTCTTTTCTCTTGTTGACAAGAGAATGGGGTATCCTTACCATATTCTTAAATTACCTAGCCTAGCCAGCCTATCTGTATGTAATCGGCTTCCTTCACAGCAATTCCCTAGAGATTCCTTGACCTTTCTGCTCCTCCACGGACCACTGACTCACCAGCCGTCATCCTGAGATCTCCCATCTCTTCTTGCTACAGTAAACTTAGGATTTCCTAGCTCCAATGGCTTCCAATATTTTGTTTACTTCTGTATTTTCTCTGTCATCTCATTAAAGAACGCCTCAATTATTGGACATTTCTCAGTTGATTCACGTCTAAACATATCTTTAACTCTCAAACTTGATTGATGGTTTGCTTAGGTATTGAATATAGGTTCAAAATAAATGACCTGGACTTCTGGTTTCAGTTCCAAAATTTAAAAAGCTCAGAAGCCATCACTCTTGTCTTTACAACAAAGAGCTGAACACACTGAAAATCATGACTTTGCTTGGGCCCATTAGAGAATTGAGGTCTCAGGGCAGATTGCTACTCCCAAATCTGGAGAGAATGGCAAATCCAGAGAGCTAAAATCTGTTTCCATAGAGCAGGAGCCACTAGAGCCTTAAACTGGTAGGAACAATTACATGGTAGTTTTGATGAGTTGCTGGAGACTGAATGTAGAATAGCATAGAAGTGAAAGTCTTCTAGAGGCTGCAGTCTTTGCATGTTCTCCTCCACAATGATGGACTTTACTTCTAAGGACCCCACCATGTGCTCATCATGAAAAACTAAGAAAGATCCCTTGGTGACTTGGCAGGGGGAGGGGAAAGTAATCTTTTAACAACGCCCAAAGCAGTCTCTATAACAAAGACCTATTAGCCAAGGGGAAAGATGTCACCAGGAGCCTTGTCACATATAGGGAAAGGCACTTACCCACTCCCACCCCCAGCAGTCTTCCTGTCTCACCGAAGGGGGAGAGGGGGAAATGCTAAGGAACGTGTGAAAGTCACAACCCAGGGACACAGGCCATGGAAGACAGATTCAATCATAAGATTATAAAACGCTTCTGCTCCCCCACGCTTGACCACCACATCAACAGGGCTGTAGTATAACAGTATATTAGAGCTGAAAGACCTGCAAGGTGCAGGCTTTATCTAAGGAGGAGTGCCTAGGGAAGCCCCAGGACAAGAGAGGAGATGAAAACAAGGATGCCAGATGAATTCACAGCCCCTGGTACCTACAGCTACACCAAAGGTAAGCAGTAAGCAGTCCAACTCCAAGTCAGCGTGACATAAAACCTCATACTAACAGATTTTTATATCAGTCCTGATACATCATGTCTGGCTTTCATCAAAAAATTTACAAGGCCTGCTAAAAAGCAAAAGATGACACAGTCTGAATATAGAACGTGCTATGGTCTGAATGCTTATGTCCTCCCCAAAGTTATAGGTTGAAGTCCTAACCCCCAAGGTAATCGTATTAGCAGATGGAGACTTTGGGAGGTAACTAGGTCATGAGGATGGAGCCTTCATGACTGCCATGAGTGTTCTTATAGAAGTGATCACACCAAGCTCTCTAGCCCCTTCCACCATGTGAAGATACAGTAGGAAGTCTACCACCTGGAAGGGGGCCCTTATCCAAGCATCATGGTACCCTGAACCTGGACCTTTAGGCTCCAGAACTGTGGAAAGTAAATTTCTGTTGTTCATAAGGGCCTTGGTTTGTTCTGTCTTGTAACAGCAGCCTGAACAGTTAAGACAGAAAGCAAGCATAAGAACCAGACTCTAATATGACATATATTTTGGAATTATCAGATTAGGAATTTAAAATAACTATGATTAATATGTTAGGAGGCTTGCTTTAGTCACGTTTCTACAGAGAAATGAAACAAATGGGATATGTGTATCTAGAAAAGCAAAAGACCTAGAATAGTCAGAATAATGGTGAAAAAAGAACAAAGTTAGGACTCACACTATCCAATTTCAAGACTTACTATAAAACCACAGTAATTAAGACAGCTTCTCATTGGTGAGAGAATAGACACAGAGATCAATGGAACAAAACAAAGCACCCAGAAATAGACCCACCCAAATATAGTCAAATGATCTCTGACAAAGGAGCAAAGGCAATTCAATGGAGAAAGTAGTCTTCCCAGCAAAGGATACTGGGATATTAGATGCGATATGCAAAAAAAGCGGGGGGGATGTAGACACAGACCTTACAACTTTCACAAAAAATTAACTCAGAATGGATCATAGGCTTCAATGTGAAATACAAAACTACAAATCTCGTAGAAGAAAACATAGGAGAAAATCTATATGTCCTTGGATTTGGCAATGAGTTTTAAGTACAATACCAAAAGTATAATCTTGGAAAGAAAAATTTGCTAAGTTAGACCTTATTATAAGTAAAAACTTCTGCTTTGCAAAAGGCACTGTTAAGAAAATGAAAAGATAAGCCACAGACTTGGAAAACACATATCTGTTAAAGTACTTGTATTTAAAGTACACAGAGAAATCTCAGAACTCAATAAGAAAACCAACCAATTGATAAATGGGCAAGAGCTAAGTAGATACCTCATCAAAGAAGAAACATAAACTTATGGAAAGATGCTCGATAAAATTTGTCAATAGGGAATTGCAAATTAAAACAATAATTTGATGCCGGTATACACCAATTAGAATAACTAAAATCCTAAACACTGATAATACCAAATTCTGGAAGGGACACAGAGAAACATTGCTGGTGGAAATGCAAAATGATACAGCCACTTCAGAAGACAGTTTGGCAGTTTCTTACAAAGTTAGAATTTTACCATATAATCCAGCAGTACACACAAATGTTTATAGCAGTTTTTTTTTTATAATCTATAAAAACTAGAAGCAATTAAGATGTCCTTCAGTAGGTGAATGGATAAAGAAACTGTGGTACATCCATACAAAAAATATTATTTAGTATATTTACTGAATACTTAAAAAGAAATGATCTATCATTTTCTATTTTTTTCATTAAATAGAAATGCTCTATTAAGATACAAAAACATTGAGGAATCTTAATGACATATTGCTAAATGGAAAAATGTCCATCTGAAAAGACTACAAACTATGATATCAATGTCATACTGGAAAATGAAAAACTATAGAGATAGTAAAAAGATTACTGGTTTCCATATGTTACAAGGGAAGTGAGGAGGGTTGAATACGTGAAGCACAGGGGATTCTTTTTAGGGTGGCAAAACTATTTTGTATGATCCTGTAATGGTGGATACAAGATATTATGCATTTGTCAAAACCATAGAATGTTACAGTACAGAGGGAATATTCATGTAGGCAAATGAAAAAACAATCCAACCAGAGGGAAAAGTGTTCCTCTAAGTAACTCTGGAAATGAGTGGAGTTGGTAAACCTAAAGGCAAAAGGAACTGCACGTAAGTACTGTACTCTGGTTAATAAAGTTCTTTCCCTTTGGTGCATGAGTGAACAATTCTGATACTGTATACACGTGCATATACTGGAATTGGACAATTAAGTGGATGAATGCAAGATTGGGGGGGGGCAGGTTTCTTCCTGTGGGACTGGTGGCTTACAGATAAGCAAAGGAAGGAGGCTAGAAAAATCCATGTGGTAGTGAATTATGTTTGGAGACATCAGTATGCGCTCATGTTCAGTCTAATATAGACCCAGATGTCTACATATAGAAATATTTATAGATATGTGTATATACACGTGTCAGTAAACACACATATATTTACTTGTATTATCAGCTCGGAGAGCCAAGAAGCAGTGACACCTCAGTGGCTATGAACCTACCTCACACTCAAATATTGGTTTCTAATCTCATTTCCAATAAAAGGGGCTCCTTGGAGAAATGGCAGATTCTAGCACTGGGGCAGGAGATGTACAAAGATGAGCCTGGAGTATCTCGTAGTGACAGAAAGGCAATATTCAAAAAATACAAAAATAAAATTAACAACCCATCCACATTATGTCGAAGGTGCACGGTAGCCAACTGAAAGAGCTTCTATGCCCAGAGGTGGGACAACTTGAGCCATAAAATAGTCACGTTGAATTATAACCCAAAGCATAAAATAAATATCCATGAACCCATAGTGATATAAGCTACAGTAATCAAAACAGGATGGTACTGGCACAAAAACAGAAATATAGATCAATGGCACAGGATTGAAAACCCAGAGGTAAACTTACACATGTGTGGTCACCTAATTTATGACAAAGGAGGCAAGAACATACAATGGAGAAAAGACAGCCTCTTTAATAAGTGGTGCTGGGAAAACTGGACACCTACGTGTAAAAGAATGAAATTAGAACATTCCCTAACACCATACACGAAAATAAACTCAAAATGGATGAAAGACCTAAATGTAAAACCGGACACTATAAAACTCTTAGAGGAAAACATAGAACACTCTATGACATAAACCATAGCAAGATCCTTTTTGATCCACCTCCCAGAATAATGGAAATAAAAATAAAAATAAACAAATGGGACCTAATGAAACTTAAAAGCTGTTGCCCAGCAAAGGAAACCATAAACAAGACAAAAAGACAAACCTCAGAATGGGAGAAAATATTTGTAAATGAAGCAACTGACAAAGGATTAATCTCCAAAATACACAAGCAGCTCAATATCAAAAAAAAAAAAAAAAAACAGCCCAATCCAAGAATGAGCAGAAGACCTAAATAGACATTTCTCCAAGGAAGACATACAGATTGCCAGGAAACACATGAAAAGATGGTTATCACTAATCATTAGAGAAATGCAAGTCAAAACCACAATGAGGTATCACCTCACACCAGTCAGAATGGCCATCATCAAAAGATCTAGAAACAATAAATGCTGGAGAGGGTGTGGAGAAAAGGGAACCCTCCTGCACTGTTGGTGGGAATGTAAGTTGTTACAGCCACTATGGAAAACAAAGAGATACATGTACCACAATGTTCATTGCAGCACTATTTACAGTAGCCAGGACATGGAGGCAACCTAAATGTCCATCGACAGATGAACGGATGAAGATGTGGCACATATATACAGTGGAATATTAGCCATTAAAAGGAATGAAATTGAGCTATTTGTAATGAGGTGGATGGACCTAGAGTCTGTCATAAAGGGCGAAGTAAATCAGAAAGAGAAAAACAAACACCATATGCTGATACATATATATGGAATCTAGAAAAATGGTAGTGATGAACCTAGTGGCAGGGCAGGAATAGAGATGCAGATGTAGAGAATAGACTTGAGGACACCAGTGGTGGGGGAGGGGAAGCTGGGACCTAGTGAGGGAGTAGCATTGACACATACACACTGCTGAGTGTGAAGTGGATGGCTGGTGGGAAGCTGCTGCAGAGCATGGGGAGATCAGCTTGATGCTCTGTGAGGACCTGGAGGGGTGGGATGGGGTGGTTGGGAGGGGGGCTCGGGAGGGAGGAGATATGGGGATATGTGTGTACATATGGCTGGTACACTTTGTTGTACAGCAGAAATGAGCACAATACTGTGAAGGAATTACACTCCAATAAAAATAAAAAAGGTTGATTGATGGGGAGGAAGAGACAAAACCCTCATACAGAAATATTCCAAAAAAAAAAAAAAATACAGATATTCTTCTTTCATAAAGGTGGATCATAAGTCCCCACTCCTGAAGTGTGGGCTGTGCACCGGACAGAATGGAAAGGGGGGAAGAGCAACGTTACACTAGAAAAATGTGGCAATCATCAGCTCAGCCATATGATCAAGATCAAGGTCAACATCAATGGTGATAAATCATGTTGATGGTATTTACCCTTGATATGATGTGAGGAGAATGGCACTTTACTTCTGTGATCTTCCTCCCCCAGACCCCAGTCTGGCAGAATAACAGCAAACAAATTCCAATAGAGGGGTGTTCTACAAAATACCCAACAATACTCCTCAAAACTGTTTCCATCATCAAAAACAAGAGAAGTCTGAGAAATCTTCACCGTCAAAAGTTGCCAAAAAGGACGTTAGGTAGAAACTATGCAAATCTGAATAAGTATCAAGACTGGTTCCTTCATTATAACAAATGCACCATATTAATGTAAGATGATTTATGGGAACTGCCTATACTACTTTCTCAGTTCTGTAAATCTACAAGAGTTCTAAAATACACAGTGTATTATTTTTTTTTAAACTACCCTCAGAAGCTGGAAGGCAGTGTCTTGCAGCCAGTGGTCTTCACGAGAAGTCAGATTGTTGTTCCTTTGTGGGAGATAAGATTTTTTTTTTCCCCTCCTCTGGAAGCTTTCAGACTTTATTTATTTTGTTAAACCCAGGCTGTTCTTAAGTTTCATGACAGTCTTTTAGATGTGGTCTCCTGTCATTTATCTTGGTTATCACAGGATAGCCTTTTTATTCTGAAGAATGTTGTGTTTTTTTATGTCTGAGTTTCTTTCTATATTTGTTACTCTTCTCTGCATTCTCTGATCTCCTTTGTAGTGACTTCCATCAATAAGATGCGGAACCGCCTGGAACCGACGTGTGTCCGTGTTCTTTCTGTCTGCTTTTATCATTCTGATCTACATTTAGGAGAGGTATCCTACCCTACCTTCCATTCCTTGTATTGACATTTTTATTTTGGCAATCTTATTCTTAATTTCTAAGAACTCATATTTTCTGAATATTTTTACTTTTCAACATCCTATTTCTTAATAGATAAATTTCCTGTCAAATTTCGAGGTTTAAAAATTATGTCTATCTTATTTGTTAATCATCTCACCTGATTCGTTGGTGGCTATTTCTTCTTTTTTTCTTGCTGATGGTTTTTATCACATCTCTTGTAATTCTTGGCTGCCTATTTATATTTAAGGATGAAGATCATGTACGGAGTTGATGTGAGGGTCTTGTGCACATTTCCAGGCTCTGGGAAGAAACAGGCTGGCTTCCCTTCAAGGTGGCTTAGGTGGAGACTGATTACCTGTGAGACTAAGATCATCCAAATATGGAATCAGAAGGGCTTTACTCTGTACCAAGAGCACCCAGTAATGCAAACTCTTGCTAGGCAATTTGCTTTATTTATTTGGAGGAGAGACTTCTATATTTTTTTACTATGGGAGGAAACTCGGCTTCTTAGGCTCCAGGTGAGGGTGCGGCAAGTGGCCCTGCCAATCTCGCTTAAACCTCCCAGTCGTCACCATCTTTCCCTTCTACGTTTCACTGCAGCATTCGGTACCAGCCCCGTCCACACTGGGAGCCTGTCATGCATCTATCTGTCGGGTGGGCTCTCCCTTACCTTGAAGCTTTCTCCTTTGCACATGGCCATCTGCTTCCGACATCTGAAAGCATCCTGGGTGTCTCTTGATGACGTCCATTCCCTTTCTCTAAGTGGTTATAAATTTATTTCCTTGTCGTATAATTCTACTGATATTTTCCCAAGGTTTGAGAGAGAAGGGGAGGAAGAGGCACATGACAGATCTGCTACTTTGAAATGAAAGCCTCAAGTTACTTTTTTTGTTTTGTTATTTATTTATTTATTTACTTTATTGGCTGTGTTGGGTCTTTTTTTGCTGCATGCGGGCTTGTGGTGAGTGGGGGCTACTCTTCGTTGTGGTGCGTGGGCTCCTCATTGCCGTAGCTTCTTTTGTTGTGGAGCATGGGCTCTAGGCACGTGGTAGGCACGTGGGCTTCAGTAGTTGCAGCACATGGGCTCAATAGTTGTGGCGCATGGGCTTAGCTGCTCCGCAGCATGTGGGATCTTCCTGGAGCAGGGATCGAACCCATATCCCCTGCATTGGCAGGCAGATTCTTAACCACTGCGCCACCTAGGAAGCCCTCAAGTTACTTTTTAAACAAGAAGACTTTATAACTAGCAAACATACGTTACAAAATGCAACACCCACTAATTTAAATTGGCTTTATTTTCTGATTCATAAGTAGATGGAAAATCACTTGAGGACTGCTTTTATAATTCTCAATCTCCTCATATTTTGTAGAAATCATTTTGTCTAATTGTTCTTCTTTATACATGAGAAGACCAGGGCTCTGAGCAGAGAGCCCCTAACTTAACTCAAGTGTTTAGGTTTTGGAGTGAGATGGGTCCAGTTTAGATTCCGGCTTTCCCGCTGGCTGGGAGATTCTGAGCAGGTACTGAATTTCTCTAAGACCCAATTCTCTCATCTATAAAATGAGAACAGCAGAACATGCTTCGTGGAGTTGATGTGAGGATAGAATGACGTTACAGACAAAGTGCTTAGCACAGTGCTCTGAATGGTCTAACCTAATGAATAGTGCTGTTATTATTAATTACTGTTATCCAGGTTGATACTACTTGTACACCCAGTAAACATTTGTGGTTAATAATGATCATCTAATTTGATATCCTTTCACTCGTGACATTTTAAGTGATGTTAAGTTATAAAAGGGAAGGGAGAAAGGAGTGTAACTTTGTTGGGAAGAAAGATAAAGAGGGAGAATTACTGCTGCAATGAGACAAATATAAATATGAGAAGTAGGGGGTATGTGAGCAGCCCTCATGATCTGTGTGCGTTTTGTTTCTTCTGCCTCAGCAGTTGGTTTCTAAGTGACTTTTGTCAGTGACAGTTACGAAGAATAACATTCAAATGTTCAAAGACAGCAGAATCTGGAATTAGACTTAGAAGGGACCAGACCACAGCAGGTACACCAGTTTTGGGAGCAGTTGGATGGGAGGAAGAGAAATATTAGGAGGCATTTTACTTTTCATTATTTCATTTTCCATAATAGTGTAATTATACAGACAGCCTTCTGAGCACAGAAACAAAACACACAAAACTTCTGCGTGGGAAACAAAAGAAGCTTGAGGGCAAACATAAATGAAATAATCCAGTGGAACGAGAGAGGAGGCCTTCGGAGCCAGGGTGGAGAGGGGGGCCTTGGGAAAGGACACATTTAACCCCAATATCCAAACCTAAAGATGAATGCTGTGGTTATGATTCAGGGGTTGTGGGAGTGGTGTGGGAAAAAGACACCTGATGCCCTCTTCTCGGTGCTGTATTAATTTTAGAGGCTCTCTCCGCTGAGTGTGTGCGTTTCTCATTTGTTTGACCAACACCGGCAGGGAGCGAGGAAGCTCCTCCTGGCATCCCTTTCCCGCTGACCAGGGTCCGTGTTTACATTAATCACGCACCGCCCTGCACGAGCTGCTCTGTCTGTTAACCCCACACGGCTGCTAATGAGCGGGTCACTTGCAGGTTAGAGGTGCGCCTGTGTTGTGCTTCTTGGCTGGCTGTTGTGTTATCACAACAACTGTAAATGCCATATGCAGCTGCCGTGCGGGGTGTGCTCAGAAGGCTGTTTGTATAATTACAGGCATTAGCCAGAGACGGAGCCTGCCAGCTGACATTCAAGAGGCAATAATAACTTAATTTCCCTCACAACAAATTGGCTCTCTAATAGGGAATTTAGTTACACTGCGAACTCAGGGATGGCTTGAGAATTCCCACAAGCACATTTCTGTCCAGTTATTATCATCAGGGCTGCGGTAAGCACACCTATACCCAAGTCCATCTCCTTGGCCGCCGAAGGATGAACCAAGGGGTGATGTTACTCCATACCTTTTTATTTCCAAACGAAAGATGTCTCGTCAAAGGAGCCAGCTGGCCTCAACGAAGGATTTGTCACAATGCGTACAGCCTTAAGTGTGTCGTGAGAGGTTTTTACCCACCTGGTATCTCTTCCTGAGCGCAGTTCAGGAACCTCTTTGCTTTGTCATGCTGTTTGGAACTAAATCGACTAAAGATTGCATCTGGGAACTAGTTTCCCCGGGACTCTAACGTCACTGTGTTAGAGTTTTTCTTCAGCCAGAAAATTTCTCCTCTCATTCTCCACCCATCAAACCTTTGTGCAGAGCCATTTCCTCTGTGACAACGTTCTTGACCCTTCTCTCTGCCTCCAGGGGATGGGGTCGCTTTCTTCTTGTTGCTTTTCTGGCATTTGGTGTAATAATTACAACATCTTATCTCTCAGAAGCCTTTGTGCTCACACCTGTCTCAGAGTTGACTGGGGGACCCTAGCAGCATCTGTTTCTGATCCATCTTGGTAACACCTATAATGCCTTTTACCAGCAGGTGCCAAAAGCAGTTGTTAAATGGATTTAAAATATAGTTAAAAAGCTGTAATCATTCTGTACTTTAAAATATGCACAGAACTTTCATCACAATGGCAAACAGACATTATAAAAGATTAATGGCTTGATTATTTAAAAATTAAGCCTATTTTATGCAGTATATATGAACAGATTTGTCTATGCATATGTTTATATTTTGTATATCTTTTGTACATACATGTATATATATACACATATGTATGCCTTCATATACACACACATGTTGATCTCTGTACCCATGTCTGCATCTATTATTTTGGTATTCCGTGCTGTTTAATTGAGAGTGCATCAAGCATTTACAGACGGTATTTCTGGCAATAAATGTACCTGATAAGGCTCAGTAGTAATGGATCGATTATAATTGTAGAAATAACACTTATAACTCTAAGATGATGGAAAAAGGTTTACATACTTGAAAGCTGTAATTAAACATTCTATGAAATGTATATTTAAATAAATAAAAAAATCTTGCCTTTTGAGTCTTTTACTCAAAAAAAAAAATTAGATTGCAAACTTTTAATGACCTGGAAAGACTTGATATCCTCTGAAATGATAAAAGAAAGCAAAAGAATGTTATATACATTAGGAATGCAGATTTGTATAAAATAGTCTAGTGATAAATATTTATGCACCTGAGGTCCAGAAAGTCACGCACACACGATGATATTGGGTGTTTATACATGACGGGATTTAGATTACTTTTGCTTTCTTTATTTTGCCAGTCTGTATTTCCTAAAATGTTTATGATGTATATGGAAAGCTTTTGTACTCAGGAGGAAATGGTTATTAACATGTAATTTTATTAATATATTTTCAGACTTTTATAAGAGGAAGGATTTTAGCATCTCCAAATTCTCATTAAATAATGTGCATAAGTGATGTTTAGAAGTGCTGTTTTTTTTTTTTTAATGCTTAATAAGTAGGCATAATTTATTTTGCCTGAGTAAAATGTTTCAGGGTTAGGGTAGATAACGTGCTTCTGGGTTCACAGGTGCAGTGGGGGTGGGGCAGGAAATTAAGACATTTTGAAGTAAAAAACACCAGTGCTGGGGCTGAAACAATATTAAATTCAGCATGCACTTAATTTACTTAGTTATTTGTTTATTTTGTGTTTATTTTGTAAGAAGTTCAAACTGAGTTGGATTAGGCAGTAGCAAAGGAACAATTAGCTAAAGCTTGCTGAGCTTGTACCAAATTCAGCTAATAGGCTGTTCATGTCAACGCACAGCCTCTTTTAATCCTTACAGCTATCCTATAAGCTAGGATTTTTAAAAAATTTTATTTATTTATTTAATTTATTTATTGGCTGCGTTAGGTCTTTGTTTGCTGCACACGGGCTTTCTCTAGTTGGTGCGAGCGGGGGCTGCTTTTCATTGTGCTGCACAGACTCCTCATTGTAGTGCCTTCTCTTGTTGTGGAGCACGGGCCATAGGTGCATGGGCTTCAATAGTTGTGGCACACAAGCTCAATAGTTGTGGCGCACGGGGTTAGTTGCTCCGTGGCATGTGGAATCTTCCCAGAGCAGGACTCAAACCCGTGTCCCCTGCATTGGCAGGCGGATTCTTAGCCACTGTGCCACCTAGGAAGTCCTAAGCTAGGATTTAAAAAAAAAATTATATCTTTTACAGAAGAGAAAATTTAGCCTTAGGTTAGATGATTTTCCCATGTCACTGTGGCTGAGCTAGAACTCAAAATTTGTCTTTTTGACTTGATAGCCCAGACTCTGACTGCCTTCCTTTGTGAATGCAGTGCCTAAGTGTGTCTTGAATCTATCGTCCTTTAATTTTTGCTCTAAGGCTTTATTTTCTATATAATGTGATGAGAAAAGGCTGTACTTAGTGCCGGGGAAGCACTTGGTGCCCCATCCAGATCCCCTTCTCAAGGACAGCAGTACCCTGTCTTTATCCCCTGAGGCTCCTAACGGTTCACATCAGCCCTTCTCCAGGGACATCCCTCAGCGAAGGGGAGCTCCCTTGGCCAGGAGATTGCACGCTCCTTCCTCACCCTGGCAGGGGGTCAGAGAGGAGAGGGGCAGCCAGAAGTGATAGACGGACAGACACAAGGACACGAAGAAGGGGGACAGCCTCCGTGCCTTGGGGTGGGACCAAACTGTGGCGTGACTTGTGCTCCAGGGTTCTCAGAGCAGGCAGGAGGCAGTCGAGGGCTGAGACCACATCCTCGCTCAGTTTGCTTCCTCTGCCCCATCCTCCTCCCCTCACTCTCCTCCTGAGAGCGCTTCCTGCCCGAATCACTATCATGAGAATCTCCCCGTCTCAGGCTTTGCTTCTAGATGCCCTACATGAAACATTTAGAGGTGTAAAATAATTGAACGGAAATTGTTTATGATGTTTTAAACTCCACTTCTGTGAATAAGGTTGAACATCTTTTCATATGTCCAAGAGTCATTTGCATTTCCTACTCTGTAAGCCGTCTGTTCATAAACTTTGCTAATATAAAAGATTATAGTAAATACTGAAGGGTATAATACGTTTGTATATCTAGTAGGGCCACATCTCCCTTCTCCGCTGCCTACTACCTGTCTGCTGCGTCACTCTTCTTTTTCAGAATTTTGACCTCACTATCCTTGCTTGTTTATTGGCATATATTAACTTTAGAATTGGATTGTCTGTTTCTCTCATAAGAGCCTGTCGCTGTTTGTGTTGGGATTGCAGTAAATGTGTAGATAAACCAGGACGAATCACCAGTCTTTCTGTTGGGTCTTCTTAGCTAAAACTTGAAATGACTTCATTTATTTAAGACTTCCTTTGCATTCCTCAGGATTGTATTAAGGCTTTTCTTCCATTTTCTTTCTTTTTAAAAAATTTTTATTGGAGTATAGTTAAGATTTGCAGTGTTGTGTTAGTTTCTGCTGTACAGCAAAGTGGATCAATTATACATGTACCTGATCCACTGTTTTTTAGATTCTTTTCCCATATAGGTCATTACAGAGTATTGAGTAGAGTTCCCTGTGCTCTACAGTAGGTCCTTATTAGTTATCTCTATATATTAATGTGTATATGTCAATCCCAATCTCCCAGTTTATCCCCCTCCCCAATCCCCCCTAGGTAACCATAAGTTTGCTTTTTACATCTGTGACTCTATTTCTGTCTTGTAAATAAGTTCATTTGTATCATTTTTCAGATTCCACATATAAGCGATGTCATATGATATTTGTTTTTGAGAGATTGCATTTTCTTGTGGTTATTCCTATGTACCTTATTTATTTTTGTTTGTGTAAATGGAGTATTTTATTCCAGAGGGACGACTGGAATATCTACCTCTGGTGACGGGAAGGCGGAAGGCAGAAGGATTGCAGGCGGACTCCAGCTCCAGCACCTGTGCATCAAGCCAAACTATACTTTCCAGGGAAATCAAATTTTATGACTTCAGTGACTTTTGAAAACTGATTCATGGAAGATGCAATATTAACATGGCCTCCCCACTGGCCCCCGTGCTTCCGGGGCACTGGAGCCCGCACCGAGCAAGGTTTCTCTGGTGCTGATGTGGCCACGGGAGGTGAGAGCCTGGCTCTGCCTCAGGAGCATTCAGGAGAAGCAGTGGGAAACCCGGCTCCCTGGGCCCCACTCCAGAACCATCACATGAGAAGATTCCGGAGCAAGGCCCGGAATCGCATATTTTCAAAAAACTCTCTCTGTGGGGTTCTTATATAACCAGTCCCCAAACTGGCATTTGGGGCACTCACTTACTCTGTAGGAACACAGTTCTGGGGCAGAGAGCATGGCGATACAGAAGGACTGGAGTGTATAAGGATGGACAGTAGGGGCAGCCCCTTCCCGGTGACCAGAAACACACCTCAGAAATGTTGCAAAGAGATTCAGCATCTTTCCAAGCATCCTCGGTACCTTTCCCAGGCTCAGTGACAGCCCTCCTTAGTCTCTGCTCTGCACCAGCCAAACTTCATGCTGGGTTCTTCTAACTGCGTACATTCTAATCTAAGAACAGTATTTCCAAGATCGCTTTGCTATACTCCTCGGTGCGGGCATTTTTACAGGAAATAAGAATGTTAAAGCAAAGACTTCATTTTCCAATTATAGATCTTCAGACATAACATGCAGGTGGGGACGGGGCAGGGAGGGAAGCAGGCTTAACTCAGGGACCTTCTCTGAGATGTTAAACTCATGCTTTATAAATGGTCTTCTAGGAATAAAATATGTCTTTCCTAATACTAAGGAAAATCGGGTAAAGACTGTGAACAACATGGTGAAGATGTTTTTTCCTCTTATTTACATGAGACCAAAGCTTCCTTTCATTCTTTTTTTTTTTAATTCTTTTATTTTATTTATTTTATTTTTGGCTGTGTTGGGTCTCTGTTGCTGCGCACGGGCTGTCTCTAGTTGTGGTGAACGAGGGCTGCTCTTTGTTGAGGTGCACAGGCTTCTCTTGTTGTGGAGCACGGGCTCTAGGCATGTGGGCTTCAGAAGTTGTGGCACATGGGCTCAGTAGTTGTGGCTCGTGGGCTTAGTTGCTCCATGGCATATGGGATCTTCCCGGCCCAGGGATTGAACCCAGGTCCCCTGCATTGGCAGGTGGATTCCCAACCACTTCAGCACCAGGGAAGCCCCTCCCTTCATTCTTATTTCATTGAATGAGATACAGTTTGTGAAATATCCAGCCCTGTTCCTTGCACTCAAGACAGGAGAATTCCCTTCCCATTCCTTATGAATGCAGTGAACATTAGACAACATAAACAGTATGCAGTTGCTTAAAGTACAAAATTAATCTGGGGATGTAAGTACGCAACCCAATTCACAGTTGAACGATGCTTCCGATTCAGAGGTGGGCTGTAGAGTTGAGTTCCTAACTTTAAAAACTGTGGAGGATCTCACTGAAGTACTCAGAGTAAGTGGGGGTCTTTCCACATGTGGCTTCGCTTTTAATGTCATCAGAAAATAATGTAGAGAGTTGTGGTTAAGAGCACAAATTTCAGAGTCAGAGAACGCTGGGTTTGAGTCTTGACGCTTTGTAGTCTTAGTTAAGTTACCTAACCTCTCTGAGAGTGTGTGTATGTGCGTGTGTGGGTGCACGCATGTGTGCGGCTACATGTGTGGGCGCACGTGTATGCCTATGTATATTGGCATACATGTGCATGTATATTGGTCTGTGTATATATGTACACACACACATGAATATATCTATGTGTGTGTGTGTGTGTGTGTGTGTGTGTGTGTGTGAGAGTGAGTGCTATGTATGTGTTACCTGAAAACCTCAGCGGCTTGAAACACTGCAGAGAAACTGTAATTTTAGCAGGCCTTCTTGGAGATAGTGTACATGATGTTTCAGAATCATTCTGAACCCAATTCCCTTCTGTATCATTCACTTGACAACTATCTATTGAGGGCCAACTCTGTCCCCAAAAGCCAAAAGGCTTAAATGTTACAGGGAGGGTCCAAGTTTGTGGAGACTGTTCTCTGACCCTCAAGCATCTTGAGTTTGGTGCTCTGGAGGCAAATCCTGGGTCCACCGTAACATTCTCTGCGGCAGGCTTGTCTGCCGGGAACAATGATCATCTCAGTGTAGATAGACGGTCAGGTGTGCTGGGCTGGCTGGGCCTTAGGGGGAAGAACAGAGTCTTGAGAAAGGAGCCTGGAGAGGTTGGGTCAGGGCAGGCTGTAAGTAATGGTCAGATTTAGACAGTGCCCACCGTGTGTCTGGCACTTTGCTTTACAAATGTTATTTTATTTAATCAGCATAACAGATAGGTATTATTCTAACCTGACATTAGCACATCAAGCGTCTACTTTTAATTCCAGCTGGGGCAAAGAAGCTCCGAAAACAGAAGCGTTCCCAGCAGGGAGCCGCACCCGGCAGCAGAAAACTGTACAAAGCAAAATGCAGATCCCAAGTCTGAAGTGTCAATTATATTTCTAACAATTGCATATGGACTTCATTAGCCAGCTAAATGGTACCTATTTTAGCATCCCGCCAGCTGGAGGGGTTTCCAGTAGGAAATGTGAGAAGGGAAAATGTCTAGGAATCTCAGGTTCCCCAGGGCCTTCTGGAATTCGTACAGATTAAGCAAGATAAGGTCAGCTCTGAACTCCCTTCTCTTCTTCCTGTACCCCTCTGTGCACTCACCTCATGGATGAAGAAGGCCAGAGCACCTGTATCTGTGCAGAGGGGGCTGGGGCTGTTTTTATTCGCATCCCTTTGGGCCTCTGAGGCTGCGTCCCCCTCAGGGATGGTAGGCAGAAGCAGAAAGAATTCATTCAGCATCAGTTCGCTGTGGGAAACGTGTATCTCTTTGACACGAGGGCTCTTTATTATATGCTTTCTATTACGTCTTTAGCACAGCTTTGTGTTGGCTTTTCCCATAGGTTAAATATAATGACGGGTAACCTAATCCTGAAGGTAACAGAATAATCTTCGAAGACACAAGGCTCTATGTAATTCTTGCCAAATGACAGAATATACCCAGACTTTGAACAGACCTCTGCAGAACTCCAATAAGTTTTTTTGTCTTGCTGAGCTTGCAGCCAAATCGTCCCCTCTATTCTTTTTCCTGCTCCCAGGCAGGATCTGATTTCACACCAATCGATCCATAAGAGGATAATGGTATCACAGTTCAAGACGGCAACCATGGAGAATTGTTTTATATGCTTCTGATACTCAAGAAGTTTCAGTGGCCTGGGCTGTGTCTCAGTTTTCAAGGAGAGTCAATTCCAGGGCAGAAGACAGTGTGGCAAAGGAAAAAAAAAAAAAAAAAAAAAACCACAATGAAACCACCCCCCCAGAAACCCATGGGCTTTGAAATCAGGTTGACATGGTGGAAAGCACAGCCCTGCTTCTTATTAGCAATGATCTTCGTTGATGCCTGGGCCTCGGTTTCCTGATTAGTAAGATGGTGATGAACCCATACCCGTCTTGTAGAAATTTTGCAGAAGCAGAATTAAGGAAATCTGTGGGATGACATTAAGAGTGATCTGTGTGTGTGGTGGGGGGATCTTTTCTCACTTGGCCTCATTTTGAAGATCATTTGAAACTACCGTAGAGCGTTGTCCAATTAATTCTTCCCCTGAACGGGAGTATGTGCCACGCTGTCCCCTGCACAGCCCACAATTACAGTGCTTGATGTTGGGTTGTAGCTGGCATTAATGTCGGTGGGCATCTAGATTCTCTTGCTGGGCTGTTTATATATGTAAAAAGCACTACTAAGGGCCTTTTATATACTGAAATAGGTATTGTTTCAGGTGCTGAGAATTAGGTAAAGAAACACATGCTTTCTGCCTCTTGGACCAGTAGGAGAGCAGGTACCACCGCTGGGCCTGACAGATGCTTGAGTTGCAGGGAGTTCATAAAGAAAGTTAAAGTCAGTTCTAGTGGGATTAGGAAGAGTTGGGAGAGGCATCCAAGAGGAAGTGACCTCTGAACTGAGATTTGAGGCTGAGTAGGTATTTTCTAAAGGAAAAACGGACTTGGGCATTGGGCTAAGTGAAATAAGTGAGACAGAGAAAGACAAATACTGTATGATCTCACTTATACGTGGAATCTAAAAAACACAACAGACTAGTGAATATAACAAAAAAGAAACAGACTCACAGATACAGAGAACAAACTAGCAGTTACCAGTGGGGAGAAGGCGAGGGAGGGGGATTACAGGGGGAGGGGATTAAGAGGTAGAAACTATTTGGCGTAAAATAAGCTACGAGGATATATTGTCCAACATGGGGAATATAGTTAATGTTTTATAATAACTATTAATAGAATATAACCTTTAAAAATTGCGAATCACTATATGGTACGCCTGTCACTTATATTGTACGGCAACGGCACTTCAATTAAAAAAAAAAAAAAAAGAAAATCAGTGGCAGCAAATTCCAGACAGAAGGAGCTATTTGGGCAAAGCAGTAAAACTGCCGAGGGGTGGACTAAAAAATGGTTAAAAGTTCAGTGGCTGGAGCACAGAGCTGGGAGGAGTAGACAGAGAGGGATGGAGAGATGACTGGCCATATTAAGGAATTTGGCTAAGATTCTGAGTATTTTCCTGGAACCAGTAAAGGCGTCTCCATAAAGAGGTGCCATCATTAGATTTGCACTTAAAAATTACTCTGCTGCAATGAGGAGGGTGTCTTAGAGGTGAGGTGTCTTATTTGTATCTCCTGCTTGGGGTCTGTAGTATTTCTTGAGTCTTTGGCGTCAAGTTTTCCATCCATTTTGGAAAATCCGTAGCCATTGTCTCTTCCAATATTGCTTCTCCTTCATTCTCACTCTGCTTTTTCTCTGTCACTTTTTATCACGGGCCGTAGGTCTCTTAGAATCCTTTCTGACATGTCCATCCTTGTTTCTGTGTGTGATTCTGTAGTCTGTTTTATAAATAAAGCTTTATTGGAACATGGCTATGCCCCCTCACTTGTGTATTGCCTAGGGCAGCTTTTGTACTCCAGTGGTGCAGCCGGGCAGTTTAGACAAGCCGTTGTTGGCCTGCAAAGCCTAAAATATTTACAGTCTGGATCTTTACAGAGAAAATTTGCTGATCCCTGGGCTGATCTATTGTTAAACATATCTACGGAGTCCTTTACCATTTTTTTTTTCAGTTACACAATTTCTAATTGATTCTTTTTAATTGTTTTCAGTTCTCGGCTTATGTTCTCCAGAAATGGATTTTTGAACATACCCATTAGAGTTATGAAAACTCCATGTCTGAGTAACAGCAATATTTGCATCTCTTGGTTTTTATCCCCCTCCCCGCCCCCCCCAGCCTCACCCCCGGTCTTTGGCCTTTTGTGCCTGGTCTTCTGGTACACTAATATTTACCGAATGGTGGCTGGTTTATGATACATTGTAGAGACATCTTGAAGCTTTTGCCTGGATGGGGTTTCTTTACTCCAGATAGAATGAACTATTGTGTCCAGTAGGCAACTAGCTCAGGGGCAGATCCACTTCATCCAGTCAGGCACTGTGCTGATAGGAAGCTGTTTTTCAGTCTTTGTGAAGGTTGGCATATTTCTTATTTACCCATAATTTGGGGAAAGGTCTCTGTGCGAGTCGCAGCGAAGTCTAGAGTGTTCCCCAGACTTCCTCCTCCCTGGTGGGCTCTGAACTCCATTTCCCGTTACCCATCCACAGTAGATTAAGTTCTGCGCAGCTGCCAGACCATTGCTTTCCACTTCTCAGCTGCCACCTTTGAATCAGCAAATCCTCTGAAAGGAAAACGGCTGTTTCAGAGCAGGCCCGTATCTTTGCTTTTCCCTTCTTTCCAAGATCAGGGTCCTTCAGGGCCTCCCGAGTGAGTAACTCTCTCAAGACTTCCAACAGATTTCTTTGTGTTTTTTGGCGGGGAAGGGGGGCTTTTATGATTATTATTGAAAGGGGGATTTCTCTACAGCTGGCTATTCTGCCATTACTGGAAGTGGATTTATGGATTTTAGGTAGTCTGGAATAAGACACAGAAAAGTGAGACTGGTTTGGGAGAAATTGTATCCGCTTAGGAACTAACGGTGATTTGAATGAAAGGCTGTAGGATATACAGACAGCAAATGAATATGTGAAAGTTGTTCTGAAGGCATCAGGGAAATGCACGCTAAAGCCATAATGAGACACCACTGCATACCTATCAGAATGGCTAAAAGAGAATAGTGACAACGTCAAATACTGGTTAGTGTGTAGAGAAAGTATCACTCATACGTCGCTGGTGAGCGTGTAAAATGGTATCGCCACTCTGGCAAACAGCTGGGCAGCTTCGTATAAAACTAAGCATGGACTTATCACCCAACCCAGCAATGACGCTCTCGAGCATTTATCTCAGGAAAAATGAAAACTGATGGCTGTGTACAAAACCATGCACCTTGAGTGATCGTAGCAGCTTTGTTTGTAATATTCCCAAACTGCAGACAACCCAGATGTCCTTCAACAGGTGCGTGATTAAACAAATTGTGGTCCATCCACACCGTGAGATACTACTCAGTGGCAAAAAGGAGAGACTATCGATTTGCGGAAATCAGTGAGTGTCTGGGGCATCATCCTTCATGAGAAAAGCCGATACCAAAGGTCACATGCTGTGTGATTGCATCCTGGCTGTGATAGTGTACTGTAGTTTTGCAAAGGCTGTCTTTAGGGGAAATTGGGTGAAGAGTAGAAGAGAGCTATCTGTATTATTCCTTACAACTCTATGTGAATTGGTAAGTATCCAAATAAAATTTCAATGAAAACCAACAAAACAACAACAAAATCATATCACTCGGAATTCTACAAGCTTTTAAAAATTTTCGTGTCTTGCATATTTTGTTACACACACTTTTTAAAAAAATCGAAAATCACAGTATTAAGCAACTATTGTACATTCTGCTCCCATAGTGCAGAACCAAGTATATTATATATAATTCAGGGGTTTTATTTGTAGATGAAATAATCCTCTGTTTCGTTTAAGCAGACATATCTATTAAAGGATTTTTAGTAGTTTTTAAAATCTCCAGGAGAGCCAGAGTCCTTCTTTGTGTGTGTGTGTGTGTGTGTGTGTGTGTGTGTTTTATTTATTTATTTTTGGCAGCATTGGGTCTTCGTTGCTGTGTACCGGCTTTCTCTAGTTGAGCTGAGCAGGGGCTACTCTTCGTTGCAGTGCGTGGGCTTCTCAGTTCAGTGGCTTTTCTTGTTGCAGAACATGGGCTCTAGGTGCACGAGCTTCAGTAATTGTGGCACGTGGGCTCACTAGTTGTGGCTCACGGGCTCTAGAGCACAGGCTCACTAGTTGTGGCTCACGGGCTTAGTTGCTCTGCAGCATGTGGGATCTTCCCGGACCAGGGATCGAACCCGTGTCTTCTGCATTGGCAGGGGGATTCTTAACCACTGCACCACCAGGGAAGTCCCCAGAGTCCTTCTGAAGTGAAAATGCGTAACTCAAGACTGAATGCCAAGAGCTCTGGGACTGCTGCCCTGAGGAACTGGACGCCTCTGCCATCGTGCCTGCTGGGAGCAGCTGCATGCCTGTTGAATGTTTGTGATATTGCTTCTGAGCCCAGATGTCTTCTGGATGATTCTAACTGATAAAACCTAGATGCCCCCACCTCTGTCCTTGCTACAAGGGAATGTGAAGATGAAAGTTTTCTGGGTTCTGCCTTAAGCAGGTGCATCGCTTAACGTGGAAATTGAGCCAGAGCTGGGATGCGTGTTCAGAGATGTTGGATGGACGTAAAGTGCACATGGCCACTACAGTCCACCCCTTGGCCTACATTTCCAAATGAGAAGAACAGTGCTCTTTCTAAAAAGAATCCAACTGTTATTCTCCATATCCACAAAAATAGAATCAAATGGCTCTCCCAGAGGGGAAAGGGGCTGGTCCTGCTTCCTCTAGCTCCCTCACTGTTTTCTTTGTTAATCATTTGTAACCAGTGTACTAAATTGTGAAATTCACCACCCCCAGAATATGCTACAGGAGGTGGCAAAGAACAGGGACAGTGATTATGAAGCCACAGTTTGTATTTTTTTGGGGGGGCTTCCTTCGTTACCCATTTCATGCTGCCTTTGCCCTAAATAATTACTCATTTAGTAAGAATTCTTTACCTGTTGGGGTGACCCAAATGATCACAAATAAGGGATTTTAACCTTGGCCATCCCATAGATTTGAAGTTTCTGCAATTTTCTGTTAACTTTTGCCACAAGGGAATTGCAATAATAAGGCACTCTGTAGAAGATTTTCTTGTAGATGCTATAAAACTTCACACGAGAGAAATGATGAAGCTGCGATCTCAGCCTTCACTGTAATTCAGCAGAGGGTGATGAGCAGCTGGAGATGGCCAGTGCCATGTCTGAGCCCAAGGAGACAGTCATCTTTGAAGCCTATTAAATAGGAACCAGAGCAGGAAGTTGCAGTAGGGAACACGCTCAGGGAAATACCCATTGAGACCCGACATGACTAATGCAGTATAAAGAAAACCATAGAATCTCAGAATGAAATGCTATCTTCTTCTTGAATGTCCATGTCACAGGAAATTAATTCATTGTGTCTTTTGTGATGTCAACTGCTGCAGCCTGAGACCCCTTCTCACACCAAGCTCAACACGAATGCTCCTACTTGCCTGAATCCCTTGTGGCTTTGGTTCTCCAAGGCTGTAGCTGAGGGTCATAGATCGCCATCTGTATTTCTGTTGGAAATCATCAACACCATTATCTTCCTCCTCTTTCCCTGAAGGTTCCTGGACATGGTCAGTGAATGTTCAGTCCAGTCCACAGGGAAAGCAAGGACAGGACCTATATCCCATGGGAATATTAAGGGGATAGAGAAGAGGTGCAGTTGCTTTTGCATTGGAATAGGAAAGTCTATGTCATATTACATTTTTAATGTATACTTTATTTCCCTCCCACATATTTGGATTCTCCTGATTAACAATTCTTAAGTGTAGTGTGTGTGTGTGTGTCTGTGTGTGTAGGTTATGCACAGGAGAGGTTAGGGTGGGGGAAACGGACGAGTGATTTCATCACCACCTAGTGAACCAGAAGGGGGATGGTTGTCACATTCTTTCTAACCAACACATAAGTCCAGAGAGCCATCACTTACTACTGCCAAGGGCTACTTGAACATCCAGCTTGAGCATGATAAAATTTTCCAAATAATGACTTAAGAAAATAATTGTTCACTTGGCAACTATAAAATTACATTGTTTTCCTGTGTTAAAGAAAAAGATATAGCTCTCGAGAAACTCAAAACTCAGAAGCCAAATAAAGGTGGAACTGGAGGTCCAGAACTGATTTCCAATGGGGATGATTAAACTGTAAAATGTCAAGAGTATATATATATATACACACATACATACATATATATATATTTGACATACATATATATATATATATAACCAACATTTGGTATTATCAGTCTAATTTTAGTAATTCTAATGGGTTTGTAGTGGTTTTTCAAGTGTTTTTACTTTTTTATCTCTTTAATTAATGATGTTGAGCATTTTTTTTTTAGTTGCTTATTTTCTATCTGTATTTCTTTGGTGAAATGTCTGTTTAAATCTTTTGCCCATCTTTACTGGGCTGTTTATTTTCTTATTACTGAGCTTTGAGAGTTCTTTATATAATCTGGATACAAATCTTTTATCAGAGATATGATTTGTAAATGATTTCTTCTAATCTGTGGCTTGACTTTTCATTCTTTTAACAGTACCTTTCAAGGAGCAGAAGTTTTTCAGTTTTGATGAAGTCCAATTTATCAATTTGTTCTATTATAGATTCTGCTTTTGATGTCTTATCTAAGAAATCTTTGCCTATCTCAAAGTCTCAAATATTTTCTTCTGTAAGTTTTGTGGTTTTAGCTCTATGATCTATCTGGAGTTAATTCCTGATTGTAGTGTAGACACATTTTCATAGAAGTGTATATATTAGGTATTTGTGTATATTTAAACAATTTTTCATTATATACATTACCAATTTCTAATTGTTTTGAAAAATGTATTTTTGTAGCTCTCACTTGATTACTCTTATTCTCAGTTTTGAAGCTAAATATTTTCTTAGAGTTACCAGGATGACACCTGGTACGTTAACCTCAGTTCCACCCAGAAAAGAACTCCCCAGTTCCCTCAGAGATCTCATCAAAATGTGTGCTTTCTTCTTCTACAACAGAAATTATTCCCTTTATCTTCATGGCTCCGGAAGGCAATCATGGATTTTCTTTAAGCTGGAAAGCAAGCTAGTGTAATATTACAACTCAGTATTCTTTCGATTTTGTCTAAGTTTTTTTCTTTTTAATGAGGTCCCCAACTTTCAATCAGAATCAGTTTCTATAAGCCCAACATGACCCTTGTAGGTAGTTGCACAAACTCCATTTTTCATGACAGCAATATCCAAATGCAGAATTTAAAATATTTGGTAACAGCACCAAATTCTTGATGTATCTTCTATTTCCACAAGGTACATTTGCAAATGGCATTTCAGAGATTGCCATAGGGAAGGACTCACTGGTCTCCAATGTAAATGTAAAAATGTAGCTCTCCAAACAATGATTTGTGGCATGTGTTTGGAAAACGAAACATTTAGGCACTTGCCCAAATATTAAGTGGAAATCAGTGCTGTAAGGCAGATGTTTACCATCTCTAAACAAATGGACCACAGGACTCCATGGGTCTCCCAGCTGTTAATGTGCTCTAGTTTCAGCAAGAAGAGAATCATTTAAAATGAAATTCCTTTGCCTTTGTAAAAACACAGTTGTGGATGAAAAGCACATTTTATTTCAGAAACATAATGTGCTGATGACTTGTTTAGAAATACATGGAGTCCGGACAGGATGGATGCAGGCCGTGGGACAGGATAAACATGGTGACCAACAGGGCAAAAGTCTCAAACAGTGAAACCCACTTGCTAGAGGCATGGCCAGCTGGTCTCCTGATTGGGATGGCTCTGGATGTCTCGTCTGTTTGCGGGAGGTCTGCGCTTCCTGTGGAAAAGCCAGGATTTGTCTTTCTCAACCCAGCTCTTCATAGTTAGGCAAGAATCCTTCAAGTTTCAGACGTCGTGTTGCCTATAGATTTCAGGTATTCTGTTTGCCTATCATTTTTAGTGTGGTTGCAATTTTTTTCCCCCTGAATTTTCAGTTATTTTGATGGGCTGCCTTAGGGATATCATTTTAAATTGGAAATCGCCTCAAGAAATGTTTATTGAATACTGATTCTAAAAGTGACACATTACTAACCTCTTTTTATCTACAATGTCAATGAGGGGAGTTCTCTGGTGATTCAGTGGTTAGGACTTGGTTTTTTCACTGCTATGGCCTGGGTTCAGTCCTTGGTTGGGGAACTAAGATCGTGTAAGCTGTGCGGTGCGGGAAAATAAATAAATAAATTGAAAAAAATTGAAAAGAAAAAAACCCCTAAAAACTAAATCAGAAAAGAGAAGAAAAAAGAGAGGTACAAAGTACGCTGATTTTATATTAGAATATTATTTTGAATAATGTAGTAACTTTTTTCCTTGTCTTGGAGTTATTACCAGAGGAGGGGTGTGTGGGGTGAATTAATTTCCTCTAAAATATCTCTTACTTTGATTTTTTTACATACCAGTGAACCGGCTTACAAATTCATTCCACCAGCATTCAGAGCTGTTTGCTCTCACAACTGTCCTGCTGGAATCAATAAGCTGTTGATTAAAAACCTTGTTACTTAATACATTTAGTAAGCTTAATCTGTTTTTTAGAAACCTAATCACTTTCATGTCACTAGCTGCAGGGGTAGAGACAAAAGCTGTGGCTAATTATTAACAACTTTACAAAGCTGATATTGAATTTCTAATGTATCCCAAATGCCCCTTTTTTTCTGATGAGTTCCTGTGTCCCACTAGCTAGCACATTGTTAGCTTGGCAAATGGCTTTCAGTTTAAGATCCTAAGGTTTCAGAAAAACTTGAAACAGTAACAGATTCTCTGGTCATTTTGAAACGGTCCTGTACTGCAGCAACATCTGGATACAAAGGGGAATAATTGCTGGTTGGGAGAGGACCAATAGCATCCTTCCGTTCCACCTGCTTCAAGATGGCTGACTCCCAGCTGCTGAGTAAAGACGAGGAAGTGGGTCAGAACTGTCTTGTAAAACAGGCCAACCTGGTTTAGACGTGTTTTAACTCTCAGATCTCTGTCCCTTTCCCTGCAATCTCTCCTGAGCTTCAGAATTTTTTTTTTAAAGTTTGAATTTTTATTTATTTATTTATTTATTGGCTGTGCTGGGTCTTTGTCGCTGCACGCGGGCTTTCTCTAGTTGCGGGGAGTGGGAGCTACTCTTTGTTGTGGTGCGAGGGTTTTTCTTTGCTATGGCTTTTCTTGTTGTGGAGCATGGGCTCTAGGCGCGTGGGCTTCAGTAGTTGCGGCACATGGGCTCAGTAGTTGTGGCTCACGGGCCCTAAAGCTCAGGTTCAATAGTTGTGGTGCACAGGCTTAGTTGCTCCACAGCATGTGGGATCTTACTGGGGCAGGGATTGAATCTGTGTCCCCTGCATTGGCAGGCGGATTCTTAACCACTGCGCCACCTAGGAAGCCCAGAGCGTCAGAATTTTATTCCCAACTGCCAAATGTACAAATATTTCCTAAATTGCCTAAGACAATAACTACCTGTCTGAAAGACTGTACTGAAGGTTGGGGACCAGAGACTGAGATTTTGAACCAAAGGCTAGTCCTTGATCTGCCCCTTGGGGTATGTCCTGGAAGGGAAGGTGACATAATTAAGGCATCCAATTAAGCTGGCATTTATTGGTGAAACCTCTGACTTCTGAGCAGCTCATCCCATATACCATATAATGTTATACTCAGAAAGAACATGCTGGAATCATTATGCTTCAGACACGAATCTCACTGGTAGAACAAGGTCTAAGGCCGGGACAAAAAGATCATTTTCCCCTGAAATCTGCCTATCTCATTAGCCTTTTCATGGGTGATATAACTCCTCCTTCCCTCCAAACATGCAGGGGTCCCCTGGCTATCGCTGCTAAGCATGCCATTTCCATTATTGTTATAAATTATGTGCCAAGCCCCAAGAGACCCTTGTCCTGAATGACAGGTACTTATTGAGGATGAACTATTATATGACAGCACAAGGAAAAACTAACAGATTTTTTTTATAAATCATTCATCCATCCAGTACGTGTGACATGGGTAATTCCCATAAAGTGGAGTCTGTAGTTCACGTGGATTATTCCTGAACACACACACACACACACACACACACTCACACACACAGTCTTTTCAAATAAACAAGACTATCAATTTAATGTTCTAATTGTTGTTAAAGATTTTAGTTTGACTTTTCTTACCTTTTCTAATTTTTCCAGTTGAATTTCTGAATTATGTTTACTTTTATTATTATTAGGTTTTGGTTTTCTTTTGTTTAAGATCTGAAATGCAAACAGAGCTAAGAGCAGACCATGTTGGTTACATAACAAAGATATTGTGAAATTATATCCTCATATTATCTGTAGGTTTCTCTAAATGTACAATGTCTCTGAAGTACCTGGTTGAAATATGATTAAGCTGCCACCAGATGAGATTGGTGCCTGAAAGTTTCTGAAAAATCACATGTTTTGGTCAAATAACTAAGTCAAGCTTTGCGATTTTTCACAAAATATTCATTTGAAAATACTTAGGTGAATAACTAATCTCCTATCTTTACTCTCTATCACCATTTACTGTATTGGAAGTGTTTTGTATAAATAGTGGTATAAATTAAACTAATACGTAGATAAAGTTAATTTGTTTCCTAACTAAAAATTAGCCATTAAAGACACTAGTTTTCTTTCCTTCTATGTAATTTTAAGAAGAGAAGCAATATTGCTTGACAAACAGTGAATGAAAGAATTTGTTGCTAGCAGACCTGCCTAAGAAGCAATACTCAAGGAATTCCTTCCAGCTGAAAGAAAACAATATCAGACAGTAATTGAAATCTGTATGAAGAAAGGAATAGGACTAAAGGAGTAGGTTAATATAAAAGACTGTATAAATACACATTTTACTCTTTTTTCTCTTAACTTCTTTAAAATTTATATTAAATTGTATAAAACAGTAATTATGACATTGTACCTTTGGGTTTATAACAAATATAGATGTAATATGTATATACGGTAACAATAACATGAAAGAGGGGGCAAGCTATATTGGGGCAAAATTTCTATATTTTACCTGAAATAAAAAATATTTATCTGAAGTAGATTATGAGAAACTAAGATGCATGTATAATTCCTAAAGAAACTACTAAGAAAATAATTAAAACTGTGTATTGTTAAAAAAAAGACAAAAGAATAAAATGATACACCAAAATATAGCTATGTAACAAAAAAAGGAAATAAAAAGGAAGCTAATTCTATTAAAATATAAATTAACTAAACAATCCAACCAAAAGGCAGGGATTATCATACTTGAACAGGACAAGATCCAAGATCCAAATATATGCTCTCTATAAGAGACACACTTTAGAATTAAGTACAGTGAGAGTAAAATGATGGGGAAAAGATATACCATGCAAAGACTAACAATAAGGGGTCTGAAATGGCTTTGTTAATAGCATACAAAATAGACTAAAGATTGGAAATATGACTAGAGACAGTCAGGGCCATATTAGATAAATAAAAGGATCAATTCATCAGAAACATAACAATTTTAAGTTCATGCACAATTAAAACAGAGCCCTAGAATACGTTAAGAAAAAATTAACAGAATTGAAAGGAGCGATAGACAATTCAACAAACAATAGACCTTTATCCCACTTTCAATGGTTAATAGAACTGCGAAACAGAAAATTAGCAAGGGTATAAGAGATTCGAACAACGCTATCAATTACCTTGACCTAGTGGACATCTATGGAAAATTCCACCCAATGACAGAAGAAGACACATTCTTCCCAAGTGCAAGTGGAACAGTCTCTAGGATAGATCATATGCTAGGTCATAAAATTATTTAAAAATTTAAAAGAATTCAGATAATAAAAAGTGTGTTCTCTGACCGCAATGCATTAAATATCAATGGAAAACAATAATGGAAAGAAAACTGGGAAATTCTCAAACTCTTTTAAGTAACCCACACATGAAGAAGAAATCACAGTGAAAACTAGAAAATATTTTGAGCTGGATGAAAACTAAAGCATGATATATCAAAACTGTAAGTTTTGATTTGCATTATCCTGATGATTAATGATGCTGAGTATCTTTTTATGCACTTGTTGGCCATCTGTATGTTTCCTTTGGGAAAATATCTATTCAGATCTTCTGTCCATTTTCTAATCAGATTGGTTTTAGTTGTTTGTTTTGTTGTTATTGTGTGTTTGTTGTTGTTGTTTTCCTGAGTTGTATGAGTTCTTTATACATTTTGGATGTTAACCCCTTATCAGATACACAATTGTCAATTTTTTTCTCCCATTCAGTATGTTGTCTTTTTATTTTGTTGATGGTTTACTTTGCTGTGCAGAAGCTTTTTAATTGGATGTAGTCTCACTTATTTGTTTTTGTTTTTGTTTTTGCTTTTACTTTTGGTGTCAGATTAAAAAAATCATCTCCAAGATCTATGTCAAGGAACTTATTGCCTGTTTTTATTCTAGGAGTTAAAACTCCTGGTTTCAGGTCTTATGTTCAAGTCTTAAATCCATTTTGAGTTAATTTTTGTGTATGGTATGAGATCATGGTCCAGTTTCATTCTTTTGCATGTGGCTATTCAGTTTTCCCAGCACAATTTACTGAAGAGACTGTTCTTTCCTGATTGTATATTCTTGACCCCTTTGTTGTAAATTAGTGGACCATATATGCATAGGTTTATTCTGGGCTCTTAACTTTGTTCCATTGATCTATATCTGTTTTTATGTCAATACCATAGTGTTTTAATTATGATAGCTTTGTAATAAAGTTTGAAGTCGGGAAGCATGATGCTTCCAGGTTTGTTTTTCTTCCTCAAGACTGTTTTGGCTGTGCAGGGTTTTTTTTGTGGTTCCATACAAATTTTAGTGTTGTTTGTTTCATTCCTGTGAAAAATGTAATTGGAATTTCAATAGGGATTGCATTGAATCTGTAAATTGATTTGGATAGTACAGACATTTTAACAATATTAATTCTTCCAGTCAATGGGCATGGAATATCTTTCCATTTATTTGTGTCTTCTTCAATGTCTTTCCTTAAAGTTTTATAGTTTTCAGTATGCACGTCTTTCACTTCCTTGGTTAAATTTACTTCTAGGTATTTTATTCTTTTTGATGCAATTGTAAATGGAATTGTCCTCTTAATTTCTCTTTCTGAGTTGCTGCTGGCAGCCATCTTTCCTCGACTGGAAAACTGAAGTTTGTCTGAGAGCAAACCTGATTTATAGAGAGACATTCAGAGAAATAGCACCAGGGGTCCTGATCAACCTATACCTGAAGCCAAACCTATCTTTGGACATTTCCTTCCCCTGAGTAAATACAAACCCTTTGTCATTAAGAGTATTTTCTATTACTTGCAGTCATAAGTACTCTGCCTGATAAAATGGCTTAATATCTAAGCCCTGGGTCATTAGAATCTTAGATCAGAAAGGGTGAGGAGGGGAATTTGTTTTTCCAAATAGTGTTACTGGGTTTGGCTCTCTTAAGTGTGACTGAAAAATGGCAGGCTGGGTGAATTTACTCAAAGCTAAAACCAAATATTTTGGACATATTTTTAGATGACAGACTCCAGGAGACGATGAGGATTTTACACATATTTATTACCTTACAGATGATGACTAGTTCTGAGACCCTGTCTACTTGACACCTGACTGGCGGGCACCTGGGTCACTGGAATATTAACAAATATTCGTTGAATCAGTGAATAAAAGGATGGAAGGAGATGGCATAGTATAAGAGAATGAGGTGGAATGGAGGAGAGAGTATTTCAGTATCGTAGCTGCATGGACATGGCAGTTTTGTAATGAAAGTGGGCCAGATTCACCTGGACATTCTCCAGAAATCCACTGCCACCTCCAGCATCTGTGAATCGGAGACTTCCATCTCTGATAACGAGCTATAAACATTACGAAGGAGTGCTAGCCAGCGGAACAACCCCATGACAAAAATTTGGACCAGGTAGTCTTTCATGATGTGTCACTCAGGCCATTCTGCAGTGAGCCCTCCACCCCAGCACACATTGCATTGCCGCCAGATTATATCATAGGACGGAGAGCCTTCATCCAATCTCCCACCTCGGTTTCCACTGCGACCCTTAGCATGATTCATTCAAGAGCTGGAGATCTGTTTATTGACTCTGATCCTCTCCTCTTATAAACAGAAGGCCCATTTGCTTCAGAAATTTCCCATTTGGTTCTCTAGCAATATGTATGACATGAGCTCACAGACTCAAAACAAAGCTTTTAAAATGTATTTTAAAAAAGAAGATCACACAGGTGCCACTGGATATGAAGACAAGATTACAATTTTAAAGGACATAACAGTGATTTGCCAAAACACCAGGTCCTAAATTTAAAATCTCAGGAGGAGGCGGAGAGGGATATAAATGAATTATACATATTAACTGAAACTTCAGCATTGCTAATAAAACTGAAGAACATTTTAGAGAATTTGATCCTACCTTTTCTTCACAGAAGCTGTGTCCTGAGATATCTTGGACCTATAATTTTCATTTTGTCATTCAGAAAGAGAAACGCAATGCTCTAGTATCCATTCTTGCCAGGGGTTCAAATGAAGTGTATTTTGAAATGTTAAAAAAAAAAAAAAAAGAGTCCCATATAAATTTGGTATTAATACAAATAATTTCTTTCCTTAGAAGGACCCTTTAACCTCCATGATCTCATCTTACTTTACAGCGTTGCATGATAGGATAGCGTGTAATGAGGCTATAAAGCTCAGAAGAATCACATTTGAGCTGAAAATGGAAGTTGGTAATAAACAAAACTGGCTACTTTCACTGGGAATGGAGCAACAGGCCAAAATGTAAACATTCTGTAAACTGAGCCTGGGGAGAAGGGTTGGAAGTTTTCCTAACACGAAGACAGGGATTCTCCCACTCTTCCACTGGAAAGAGAGCGAAAGCCCCTGATTTGCTGATGGTACCCGATAGCCCCTCAATTAGTATCACTGCCACATCATTGCCACTCACCTTGGCATGACAAGATTTGGCCAACTGGCTTCTACAGAATGAGCCAAACACCATTTTGCAGTTTTAGTTTGCAGCTGCTATAAACCCAGGGGAAGATGCCAGTCCCAACTGAAATCCAAGAAGAAGGAAGAGAAGAAACGAGATCTCGGCTATAAACGATTCATCATCCATTCCGGAGAGGGGATGCTGGCAGAGGTCACTGGGGTCAACAGAGCGCGAATCCTTCATCCCGAAGGAGAAATCTGCTGGCTGGCATTGCGCGAGCGGCTGCAAAGGCAAAACCTTAATTCCATCCGTAGCACCTGGTCTGCTCCTGATGGACGAGCAGAAATAATGAAAAGTGTCAGAAGTTTCTGGAAGAAATCCAGGTGATAAAATTCTCTGGGGTGAATTTTTATGTCTCTCACCGCATCTCCCCGGGAATATGCAATCCTTCGCAAATCACTTGTCACGGCAGGAATGAGAGCGGGCTGAAAGCGAGGGAACAGAACTGCATGGGTACGGCCTCCTTCCCACAGCCCAGCCTCGTTCCACATCTCAACGGCATGCATCCCCTCAAGTAAGACACAGTGTGAACGAGCTGTAAGAGGGGATGGGCGGGGCCAGGTAGGTCGTAGCTAAACCAAACCTACTTTGCCTGCAATTGAAAGCAACCAGCACTACCAGGCACAGCTCGATTTAGACCTGCTAATTCCTGAACTCTACAAATATCTGGAGATGAGGGGAGATTGTACTCTTCTGGCCCTTTAAGGAGACTATCCTCTGTGGGCAGAGGGATTACGTAGTAAGTGGTGAGGGGGGACATGCCTGACTTTGAAGAGGGCATGCTCTACGAACTGCAGAATTTTGTCTTCCTGCAGAAAGACTGAATCTACTAAGTAGCAGCAGGAGACGTGCCTCAGCAGGTAGATCCTACCTGTCCTTCTCCCATACACTGCTCAGCCTCTTCTCTAAATAAATGCTGAACAAATATTAAATGATATTGGCTTGAAGTGGTGCCACATTTGTGGTCCTGGGTATCCGCCCCTCTCTCTCTCTCTGTGTCTCCCTCAATCCAGAAGGAAGGGTGTGTGCGTCTTAGCATGAAAACAAACAAGCAAGCAAGCACATTTAAAAACCAAGAATGGTGTGGGACTTTCAAGGATGAGGCTTGAGAACATTCTGGCCCCAGAGAGTTTCCTTTCACATGAAGGAACCAGAAGGTAGAGAAAGTCCTACTTCAGGAACCCTTGAAAATCTAGACTCATTCAACAGTAGCCCAGGAAGAGACCAGAAAGTCTTCAGTCTGGTGTTTTTGGAAAACGTTGTCTTGATAGAGCCCCTCTTGTTTTGGTTTGTTTTTCAGACTAATCGTGGAGCAGAGGACTTGGGGATCCTCTAGGGGAGTTAGGGAGGAGTCTGGGGTCTTGCCTGCTGAGTCCTCCTGGGTGACCCTCAACAATGGAATTCTTTTGTAACACATTATTAGTAACTTTAAATTGTAAATTATTTTCAACTATTATTCTGAGTTCTCAAAGTTATCTAGAAAGTATTTTTTTTAACAAGAAACTGTACTTAGTAAAATTTTAAAAAGAAAATGTAAACTTTTAAGAAAATATTTTGTATATTGCAGATATCAAAGTAGAAAAACATAATTAAAAAAGCAAAAAAAAAAAAGTTGGAATTCCACAAGACTGGAGCTTTGGAGAAGCACGATTTGAGCACATCGTTAGATGAGGAAAAATCATCTTAAGGACTCTTCATAAAAGGTCATCGATTTATTAAATAACAATAAAACAGAGATAAAAAAACAAATCCTATTTAGTGCGTTGGGATTTTTCAAGAGACATCTATGTGGATCCTGACCTCCAGAACCTTTTCAGAGGGGGAGAGATGCACATGGCAAAAAAATAGGAGCTACATGGTGGTATCAGCCACGAGAGAAGCAGATGACACGCTCTGGGGGCTTATACTGGAGAGGGTTTTCATTCCACCTTGGAGATGCTCAAGGGGACCCTTAAACAAGGTCTGATATCTTGGGACTGTTGGGGGTGTATAGGGAAGTTTGGAAGCCAGGTGGAGAAGGATCTAGCAGAAGAATCAAGAAACAAAAACTCAAAGTGTGTATAGCTTTCAAGAAGCAACTGGAACTTAGACTTTGTATATAGGAATTCTCAGGAGGTGAGAAAGTTGGTTCTAGATAATACTGAATCCTAAGAGTCAGTTTAAAGATTTAGACTTTTTAAAATTAATTTTTTTTGGAGTATAGTTGCTTTACAGTGTTATGTTAGTTTCTGCTGTACAGCAAAGTGAATCAGTTATACGTACACATATATCCCCTCTTTTTTGGATTTCCTTTCCCATTTAGTTCACCACGGAGCATTGAGTAGAGTTCCCTGTGCTATACAGTAGGTTCTCATTAGTTACCTATTTTAGGTAGTAGTGTGTATATGTCAATCCCAATCTCCCAATTCATCCCATCCCCCCACCCCCTTGGTAGTCATAAGTTTGTTCTCTATGTCTGTGTCTCTGTTTCTGTTTTGCAAGTAAATTCATCTGTACCATTTTTCTAGATTCCACATATAGGCAGTATTATACAATATTTGTTTTTCTCTTTCTTTCGCTCTGTATGACAGTCTCTAGATCCATCCACATCTTTGCAAATGGCACAGTTTCATTTCTTTTTTACGACTGAATAATATTCTATTGTATATATGTACCACATCTTCTTTATCCATTCCTCTGTCGATGGACATTTAGGTTGCTTCAGCGTCCTGGCTATTGTAAATAGTGCTGCAGTGAACACTGGGGTGCATGTGTCTTTGTGAATTATGGTTTTCTCCAGATAAGATTTAGACTTTTATTCTAAAGTAAGTTATTGTTTTGAGATGGGAAGCAACAAAAATCCAAGATAAGCATGAGGAAAAGTACTGCCTGGTAGATGTTTTCAGAACAGCCGATGGTAGGGACAGAACATGTAATACTGACAGAATGAAAAGGAAAGGGTACATGTGAGATTGGTGACCACTGAGTATAGTCCATGCGCTATGACCGTGATGCAGTGAGATGCCATGTAAGGAAAAGCCCCATCAACTCTCAGTGTTAATCAAAGCGCAGGTTCCCATTAAGAGAAAGGGCACGATGGATCAAAAATTTAGAGTCCTAATTTCAACTTTGAGTCCCTAAGTGGGTGTGAGCAACAGTTTCCTCGTGTGGTTGAGAGGTGAGACAGTATCTATCCCTCAGGGTGCTTGGGAAGGATTCAGATAATAACACAGTATAACCTGAGTTTCCCAGAAACTCAGACTGGATGCAAATGAAGTCTGAGTTGTACTGACACCAAAAAACAAAAACAAAAACAACCCAAACCTTCCAGGCCTCAAGGCTGAGTCCCCATGTGCAAGACTATTGGGACCCTGCTCCTTTTGAAGTCTCTCCCAATTATCTCTAGCACTTTCCAGGTAGGATTGCCAGATTTAGAAAAAAGAAAAAAGAAAAAGAAAAATTACAAGATACCCAGGTAAATTTGAATGTAAGAGAGACAATTCACAATCTTTTCAGAATAAGTATATTCCCAATGGGACATCTGTTTTGATTGGTTCTTCTCCACTGCATTGGGGAGGGAGGGATGCCTACTCTAGGGGTACGAGCGTGGCCAGACACTTGGCATCTCTCACTGGACAGTTGAGATGGGCAGTAGTTTATGTCACATATACTCACAGCCCAGGGCAGGAAGACATCACCCACCATGCAGGACCACATGGGGGTTGAACTCAGGCACAGAATGGACGGAACAGGGGCTGCGGAAAGCAGACTTTGTAGTTATTAAGAGGAGGTGTTGGCCCCTGGTACCCATGGGAGGATGGATTGGCCTGTTTGAATAATTCCCTGTGTGGTCAGGGAGCTGAAGCCCATTCCTGGCCCCGATGGTAAAGGAGGGTTGTTTGATGAGGGAACGTTATCCACAAGAGCATAATGGGGGTGGGGTGGGGTTGCAGGTAGGTCATGTGAGACCCTCTCAGTTTTAAATGTCCAGGCAGCTCATAGTTTTGATTTTGGGCCTTTGTACCACAGTCATTCATTGTTTATCTGAAACTGAAATTTAAGTGGGCGTCCTATATTTCATTTGGCAGCCTTATTTCCAGAGGTTGCTTCACGTGCATATCTATCAGCCTCGGTCACTTTGGGGACAGCTGGCCACTTGTAAGTCTCTGCTTCTTATGCTGCCCTTGCAGATCTGCTCCGGCCCTGCTCTCTCCCACCGCCAACCACAGCTTCTCCTCACGTGTGAGTTTTCAAACACTGGATGTTGTTTTTTTGAAGAGGCACACGGACTTTTCTGTGCTGTTCCAGGTGGTAGAACTAGGAACTGTGAGTAGCAGTCACATAACACCAGCTTTCAGCTTCACATGAAGAACTTTTCCATGAAAATCCTCCAGGGCTTCAACGTGTTACATCACCAGGTAATTAGCTCCTTGTTATTCACAAATATCTAAGCAGAGACTGGCTCGCAACTTGGGAAAGATGTGGAAGGAGGGTTTTCTCAGATCCAGCGAGATCATTTTTCGGGACCCAGCGCAAAGTGAAAATGCGGGGTTCCAGCCAGGTCAGCAAAGCCCGTCTCCCACAGCCCTGACCCATTGCACTTGAGTGACTCCCAGGGGGTTGCAGCCTCCAGGCCAGGACATGCTCCGTGCCTGGACGGGGGGTGAATGAGAGGTCCCTAAGGGTCCCCCGGGTTGGGGACCGCTGTCACCTTGCCCCTTCCCCAGGAACAGCAGGGCGTGAGCGCGGCCCCAGCTATCTCCTGGGGGCCGAGGGTGATGGCAAATGTGGGCCTCCCTCTGCTGACGTGGCCCGGCTGCCACCTGGGTGGCAGTGATGCACGGGTGGGGGAGCAGGTGAGGGGGCAGGGCAGGAGCCCATCCTGGGGGGGCTGGGAGGCGGGAGGAGGTGAGACTGAGTATGCACTGAAGTCCCTGGAGCATGTCCCCAGGTCCCAGCAGACTTCCCTTACAAAACACCGATCTTACATAGACTTATTGAGAATGTCAGCATGGCCGCTGCAGAGCTTGAAACGGCAGGTGAGCCCTTCTGAGCACGGGAGGCTGGGACAGCCCGACGAGCCCAATGGTGTTGGCATGAAGTCCTTTCAGGAAAAGCAAAGGGGGTGGCTTCTTCCTGAGTCATTGGCCAGTCTGGCCTGGAACCAGGTGCAGAGCTAAGTGGGTGAAGCTGACGATGAGAGGACCGTGCCAGCTGCAGCAGAGGGAAGATTTCCTGCTCAGACAGGTGACCACACACTCCAGGAAAAGGGATGGAGGCCCTGCTGTGTGAATGACGAGCGCAGCCCAGCCCGGACACACGAGGCCGGGAGGAGGGCGAACTGCCCTCCGCTGAGCTGTGAGCCAGCAGATGAGGTGTCACCGGATCCCGGACCTGGATGTCACCTCCAGTGACACGGACCCCGGCTCACCTTTGTGAGATCTGCTTCATCTCTAACAGCACCTGAGCACCGAGAATCCTTTTCTTTGTGCCCAAATCAAGTCTTTTGTACTCCTGCTCTTTCTTTTCTTTTAACTTCTCTGTGGTCTCTCAAGTATTTGCCCTGTGATTATTGAAGAATTACTTTATGTTCATTCTCCTGGGAACACCAAAAAAAAAAAAAAAACAGACAAGATTCTACTGTCTGAACCGGTTACAATTATCGAAAGCATAAATGTTTTCAAAAGCAAGCAGCATGACCTCTATTTGGTCGTTGTGATACGGAGCAAGTAGCCCTCTCCAAACTTTGGCTCCGACACCCTTATCCACCATTATTTGTTTCTATTTATTATTAAAATATTTTCCTGCTATCTCATATGGAACAGCTTTTGAAGATTCCTGTGAGCCACAGCTGGGAAATTCCTTCTTTGAAGTGCCCCATTTATCCATCTTTTGTCAGTGGCAGGCTCTTTATGTTCAGACATTTTATACTTTTCACAGTTATTTCAAAATCTATTTCATTCGAGGTCGAGTCAATTTATCATTCCGCACCCAGCCCCGTTTCCCTTTTCCCTCGTTTCCCTCATTGTGGCATTCTGTTAAGTTCATCAGAGCACTTTTTTCCCCTTCTTCTCGTCCTTTCAAACTGAATTGTGGACTCTTGAAAGACACTGAAAGCACACTCCCTTCAAAGGTTCATACCTCCAGTTTTTCCATGGACCCCCACCTATGCCCAGAGTTTACAACAGTTGGAGGCTGAAATGTATGAATCTGCCTGATAATAAGACCAACAGCTCTCAGACATAAATCAGAAAGTGGGTGGTTTGTTGGTGAGTATCAGCTTGACTCCGTTTAGAATCAAAGAGAGCTTCTGGGGTTGGTCCATATGGTTGCTAAACATTGTTCTCCCAAGGCTTTCTCAGAGGACCGATTCTGCAGGTGGGCGCGATTTGTATCAAGTTGTCTAGGTGTGGAAGGAAACAAGGCGATGATCGCATGGTTCTGAGATTGTTTCAGTTTCAGCAGAGTGTTCCCTTGAAGCAGCTACACGAAATGGCTTCCCCCCCACAAACACATTTTAGCCGAGTATTACCACTTTTATTTGACTTAATCAGGCGAAAAGGTAATTTGGCGTGATGGAAATCCAGATAGTTGATATCTTGGGATCCTCCTCTTTGTATGATAGCAGACATCTGTAACTCGGCAAAAATTGCTTCTCTGCTCACTGACGTATGGCTGCTAGTGATGCAAACGACCCCAAAGTCGCAAGAATATTAGGAGGTAATCTCTTCATTGTGATTTATGGACATCAGAACTCCTTTGGGCTTTTTCTTTTCATTTTGGAAATCTTGTGAGAGATTCATTGGCAAAAAAGAAAGAGAGAAAGGAAGGAAGGAAGAAAGGAAGGAAGGAAGGAAGGAAGGAAGAAAAAGAAAGAAAGAAAGAAAAGAAAGAAAGAAAAAGAAAGAAAGAAAGAAAGAAAAAGAGAAAGAAAGAAAAAGAAAGAAAGATAGAAAAAGAAAAGAAGAAAGAAAGGAAGGAAGAAAGGAAAGAAGGAAGGAAGGAAGAAAGGAAGAAAAGAAAGAGAAAGGAGGAAGGAAGGAGGGGGGGAGAGAGAGAGAGAGAAAGAAAGAAAGAAAAAAGAAAGAAAGAGAGAGAGAGAGAAAGAAAAAGAAAGAAAGAAAGAAAAGGAAAGAAAGAAGGAAAGAAAGGAAGAAAGAAAGGGAGGTGGACCCAGAAAAGGAGACTCTGAACAATGAATTGAAGTACAGGACCTGAAAACTGAGTGATTTCTGTGAATTGCTGCCTCCACATATTTGTGGGTATCTTTTCAACATAAAAATTCATGCTCCAAAGTATTTTTCTGATTGTTGACATTATAATCCTATTTATAAGTTAATTCAAAAGCGAATATAAAGAAAAAATAGCAGTCAATCTTAATCCCTTTACAGTAGTTTCATAAAAATGGAATTGCATGCATATACAGGTCTCTGACTAATCCTGACTATTTTTACCTTGTACCAATCAGATACACGCATAATATCCAATGTAAATATTACAGCCAACTATAATACAGGAAGTGAAATCTCCCCATATTCCGGCATCCCAAACATGGGCACTGCTCACACATGTGGGGCCCACTTCCTGACCTCTTATTATGCAGTGATTTGTCAGTTTCTTTGACGTTCATTCCCCTACAGCGTAAGCTCTGTGAGGAGAGGGCTATACTTGGGTTTACTCTCCAAAGCTCAGCACCTAGGGCAGTGCCTGGGCACAGAGTGTGCCCTCAGTCAAGGACTGTCGAATGAGTGAACGGGTACACAAGGGAATGCTGATGACTCCTCAGAATTAGGGCAGTGCTCCTCTATACTCTCTGAGATCTTTACTGCTTATCAGCACCTGACAAAACAGCACGTGTAGTTAAAATGAAGAAGGAAAGAAAGCAAAAAAGACAGGAAGGAAGAAAGGAGGGGAGGGAGGGGAGGGGAGGGGAGGCGGATGGAGGAAGGAAGGAAAGAAGAAAGAAAAAGGAAGGAAGAAAGAACAGAAGAAAGAAAGAAAAGGAAGGAAAAAGACCATTTATTAAATTAGATAGCAAAATAGTATCTCACACAGATTTTATTTCATTTATTTCATTTATTTATTGGCTGTGTTGGGTCTTCATTGCTGCATACGGGCTTTCTCTAGTTGATGTGAACGGGGGCTACTCTTCATTGCGGTGCACGGGCTCCTCATTGTAGTGGCTTCTCTTGTTGTGGAGCACAGGCTCCAGGTGCATGGGCTTCAATAGTTGCGTCACACAGGCTCAGTAGTTGTGGCGCACGGGCTTAGTTGTTCTGTGGCATGTGGAATCTTCCCAGAGCAGGGCTCGAACCCATATCCCCTGCATTGGCAGGCAGATTCTTAACCACTGCACCACCGAGGAAGTCCAATTTATTTATTTCTGATGAGGCCTTTTCTCATTTTCTCCATTAAACTTTCTGGAGGATCTTAGGCTAATCAACCTTCTATGCTTTTGACCTTCTAATTTATAAAATTCAACATTTATCTTTATTATTTTCTTTCTCTGCTAAGTTTAGAATTTTTTTTCTGGTAGTTGAGTACTCAATCTATGTTGATTTTTCTTGTTTAACTATGAAACCGTCTAATATTTTGATCCAGCCTTTGAATACCTTTTTGACCACATGCTGTAAATTTTGATAAGTGCTATTTCCATTCTCTATATGTTCTACAGTTGTATTTTCTGTGAATTTTTTCTCTTATTCAATAATTATTTAGGATTTTAATTTTTCATTGGTTACAGCAAATGTAATTAAACCTTTGTTATGAATTTATATTTCTATCATATTTAAAGGAATCTATATTTTTTCACTTTTTAGAATTCATTAAGCTCTTATTAATGTTCTCACAGATTATCAGTCTTAATAAATGTCCTACAGATATCTAAGAACAGGTTGTAATCTTTATTTGTAGTGCAGAAAATTAAATGTAGTAAAATGTGATAACCCTTAAATTATGAAAAATCATGTATTACGTTCGTTTTTTTGGTCTAATTCATCTGGCAAGTCTAAAAAATATAAAAAGCCTCATTAGAAGTGTGTTTCTGTTAAGTTCTCAGTGTTTGCTTTACACTTACCATGAGTGTAATTTGCCATCTAAATACTCATAACTCATGTCTTCATTGTGGGTAATATTTTGATTGATTTTGTGACGTCAGGCCCTTTCTTTCACTTATCATTAACATTTTCTCCTTTGTTGGGCCACATCAAAGTGTAGCTCCTGTGCGTGAGGGAGAGGAGTAGCCACACTGATTTCTGGTGGCAGCAGATGCTGGGACAAACACTGGTGGCAGGTGTTACTACTGGCCATGCTCACGTCACCTCTGATTTATTAGGAAGACACTTGGTGGCTCTTGAAATGAATCTTAGTATCTTTTGCTCAATCCAGCTCCACTGATTTTTAAAAAATAAATTTATTTCTTTATTTATGTATTTATTTAATTTATTTATTTACTGGCTGCATTGGGTCTTTGTTGCTGCACACGGGCTTTCTCTAGTTGCTGCGAATGGGGGCTACTCTTCACTGTGGTGCGCGGGCTCCTCATTGTAGTGGCTTCTCTTGTTGTGGAGCACGGGCTCTAGGTGCGCAGGCTTCAGTAGTTGTAGCTTATGGGCTCTAGAGCACAGGCTCAGTAGTAGTGGTGCACGGGCTTAGTTGCTCCATGGCATGTGGGATCGTCCTAGAGCAGGGCTCGAACCTGTGTCCCCTGCATTGGCAGGTGGATTCTTAACCACTGCGCCGCCTAGGAAGTCCCCACTGATTTTTTTTAAGCTTTACTTTTTTGAAAAATTGAAGTGTAGCTGACTCACAATGTTTTTTTATTTTCAGGTGTACAGCAAAGTGATTTGGTTTTATATATTATATATATAATATATGAAAATTCAGATTCTTTTCCAATATAGGTTATTGTAAGATATTGAATATGGTTCCCTGTGCTATACAATAGTTCCTTGTTATTTCTCTATTTTACATACAGTAGTGTGTATCTGTTAATCCCAGACTCCTAATTTATCCCCCCCTCCTTTTCCCCTTTGGTAACCCTAAGTTTGTTTTTTGTGTCTGAGTCTACTTCTGTTTTGTAAAGAAGTTCATTTGTGCTTTTTTTTCAGATTCCACACGTAAGTGATGTCACATGGTATTTGTCTTTCTCTGTCTGACTGACTTAGTACGATCATCTCCAGGTCCAAGTTCCCTCCGTGTTGCTGCAAATGGCCTTGTTTCGTTCTTGTTTATGGCTGAGTAGTATTCCATTGTATTATGTGCCACATCTTCTTTATCCATTCATCTGTCAGTGGACATTTGTGTTGCTTCCATGTCTTGGCCATTGTAAATAGTGCGGTTACGTACCCTGGGGTGCATGTGTCTTTTCAAGTAAGAGTTTTCATTTTTTCCAGATTATGCTCAGGAGTGGAATTGCTGGGTCATATGGTAGCTCTATTTTTAGGTGTTTAAGGAACCTCCATGTGTTCTTCACAGTGGCTGCACCAATTTACTTTCCCACCGACAGTGCCCGGAGGGTTCCCTTTTCTCCACACCCTCTCCAGCATTTATTGTTTCTAGATTTTTTGATGATGGCCATTCTGACTGGTGTGAGGTGGTACCTCATTGTAGTTTTGATTTGCAGTGCTCCATTGATCTTAAACTTGGTAGAAGCTTCTCTAGAAATGCTTTTCAGACACAGTTTCCAGTGTTGGGATTTTTCTTGGTTTGCTATAAAAGAAAATAGATTTATGTTCAAATAGGATAAGGCATGCCTGTGGGATCCAGGGATGAGAATAATCGTATCAGGTGGCAGGATGTTAAGGAAGCAGCAGCTGGACCTAAATGCAGGGATTAAAATCCTCTTAGAGCTCAGTGGAAAATTACCTTTTTATCTTAAGAATGGGGAAAGTAATCCATTTAGTCTGTACACGGAACAAGTTGGAATTTAAAGGCTTGGTATGCTGGCTAAGCTTCCCTCAGCAGTACTCTGTAATTATGAAAGTCCAAATGTCTAATTGGTGTGAAGGTGAAAGCCTGGTGTCCCACCATAACTAAAAAGCATTTTGCTCTTAAGAGCTGAGTCATAATATCTGAAAAGAAAACAAAGTGGTCGGGCAGTGTCCCCAGGAGTGAGCATCAGAGCGTAGATGGCGCTTGAGTTCCGTGAGTGGCATTTTAATCCCTGCAACAGCACCGTACATAATTCTGACTTCCACGAATTGCTTTGCCTTAGACAGAAACACTTTAACAATTCCCTCTCAATCCTATCAATACCATAAGCCTATTGCCCTTACTCTCTGGAAATACTCTAATTTCTCTTTCCTAACCCAGAACTTTTCCAAAGTGACAGATCTATCAAAAGAACATCTGAGAGTAGAAAGCCAATCATCTATCAAAACAGAATCAACCAAAATGGAGAAGAAATGAAACACGAGTTGGTCCCGTTTCAGATGCAGTCAGATCCGGAGACAATCGTAGCACAGGTATTTGAGATATTTGGGCAGTTCCCCATCCTTATCTTCATCCTCGGCACAGGCAGGTTAGAGGTCTGCTTGGTGCATGCAGCATCTACCATCCACCAAAAGAAACCCCAGTTTTTTGCCGTGCTTCGAGAAGAAAGCCATCACCTTGACACACTATTTGTTACAATGAAAAGCCTTCGTACAACCATCTGTTTCTTATAAACGTGTTTATTTGTTCACCCTGGAGGAGCAGGGTCTCGGCTAAGCGGTCCCCAGTCACATAAGGAGAATTGTGATTAACATCAGAATCCTCGAGAGCTGATAATGAAAGTCACGCTGTTTAGTTTCTTCACTGTATAAATCAAGACACATGCATCTCACTAAATGTTTGTTCGGTGACTCACGTTCATGTATTCAGTGTCTTCGATTTTTTTTTTTTTCAGTCTCCTAAAGTCCAAAAAGGAAGACACAGATATTTTTTAGTGTAGTGTGTATCTATGCACTATCAAAATAACTGATTTAAAAGTGAAAATTATAAACATCTACTGAAGGCCAGGACACAAGAGAACGATAGTCTCAAACATGGTCTTGGGGACAGTGAATTGGTTTGGCAGTTCAGGAAAGGAATCTGGTAATATTGACAGCAGAAAAAGACACATCTTTGGACTCAGCTTTCTACCTATGCACATGTAGCCCACAGGAATAAGAGATTTAGGACTTAAAAATAGTTAGCAGGGTGGTATGGGGGCTGAGTAGTTTTTTCTAAAGATTAAAACTGAGTCGAGATAAAAAAGGCTGAGTCCTCCTACTTTCTCAGTTCAATGTTGGTGTTTCACTAGAGACACCAAGGCTCTCCATAGTGGGGCCTGGGGAGCGGGGGAGGAAGCAGAGCTTTGACTCAGATGTAAAATTCAAGTTTTGGAACAAATGAGATTGACTTCTGAACGCGAATGAGGCTATTTTATCAAGTAAAAGCTTCCAAATTGTGATGAGGTTTTTATGGAAAGGGGGATTTGAATGCATGTAGTTGCCATCAGTTATTGGAAAAATAAAGTTCTTTCATGTTTATATCTCAAGTTGATATACTGCAGTTACAATTATTATACAAAAATGCACATGCATATTTTGGAGAAGAAACTGTTTTTCTTTATATATTTTAATCATTTCCATGATTGCAGTACATTGGTAATTTTTTTTTAACTTTTGGAATAAAAATTAAGCAAAAAAAGATATACAAAATTAATTAGAAATATGAAGAATATAAATATACAAATCAAAAGGAGAGCTGGAAAGAGGCACAAAATACTGCTTCATTAATTGGGGGTGTTTATGTGTAAATGGCTTAAGTAAATGTTTATGGAGCATTTGCTTTGTGCCACAAACGTGAACTCGATGCTTTCACATTTATCTCACTTAATACGTCTGGTGCAGAGGCGCGTTGCTTGATTTCATGGCTCTTTGTAGACAAAGTTTTCAGTGATTGCAAAGAAGAGAATTTGGAACACGTGATGTTTTAAACCAATTTTAAAATTTCAGAGTGTAGAGGTCAAAAAAAGATGGACAGGAAGGAGGAAAAAAATAAATCAAAGAAAATGGCAAGCTGAGAAACCAGAGTCAATTCTGCCCAAAGACTCATTTAAAAGAAATTTAACATATTTTTAATCAAATCTCTGAACAGGGCTGTTTGCGACATATTGCCAATAGTTAGTTATGTCACTTGAAGATTATCCAAATTCCTTGTACCTTTTCTTCTTCCTTCTCCCTGTGTGCTCACCTCAAAGCAAGGTTCTTTCCCTTTAAAAAAAAAATACAAAAAATGACTAAGCAGTCATGATCATACAGTCTTGAATCCACAAGGGCTCATTAGTGAATTATCTACTTTGGAATATAAACATCCTTGTTTGTCCCCAGTATTGAGTCTCTATAAGGCCAAGTCTGGTTGTATTGCCAACTAGCTTTGTTCATCTAGGGATCCAGCTTTGACATCCCTGGCAATGATGGAACATGACCCCAGGTCGTGGAGTCCCCAAATTTAATGAGATGGACCCAGACTGGAGGCTGAGAATGTCGGACCTGTCACCTCACCTTGGCCGCGGACTCCCTGCAGTGCGAATCCTTTTTTTCCACCCTGGTCATCGAGTCCACCCTTTCCCCAACAGCCTTCCTTGGGTAACCCAAATACCTGTTGCCTGGATATTCTCAAGCCTCAGCTTTCTCTTGTCATCCTAAATGCTAAAGCATTTGAATATAGATGGCTTTATTTGACTATAAAACACTTGGTATATGTCCGTGTTTCTCCCAAATCTCTAGAGCTAGGCAGATGGGGTGGAGGGTGTGATATTTTCACATCCACTTCCTGAGTCTCCGTCCCTCTGAATACGCAGCTGCCTCAATCACAGCCCCTGCAGAGGCCCTGCTTCTGCACTGCCCTCCACTCTCCCGCAGAGCCCCACTCACACGGGGCTACCGTGTGAGTGAGCGTGGAGAGGTTTCATGATGTTTGGAGGGTGGGAAGTGAAATTTGATTATATTACAGAGAAGAAAGCAATTTCCAGTCGAATGCCAGACATGATAGTTCTGTAAATGGGTTGGCCACTTCCTAAAGCAGGGGCACCCTCTGTGGCTGTGTCTCTCTGTAGAGCCTTCTGCTACGGTCTTTCTACACCAGTGGTTCCCAATCGTGACTGTATATTAGAATCACCTAAAAATCCTTTAAGAATCTCAGTGCCTAGGCTTTACCCCAGACCAAATGAAATAAGCCTCTCTTGGGATGAGATCGCATTTAAATCTCCCCAATTGATTTTAGCATTCAGCAAAGTTTGAGAACCAGTGCTCTAGCTATTTCTTATAATTCCCTCTTACATTTTCTCAGACTCCTGAAGTCTTCTCACTCAGGGCTCCCAAACAAATCACAAATTTCTCTCATTTTATTAGGAGCAGTTCAGATATTTTATGTATGTATATATGCATGTATGTGAACGTGTATATATGTATGTATGTGTTTATGTATGTATATTTTAATGTGTATATGTAAGTATATAGTATGTATGTGTGTATGGACATCCGTACTTTTGGTCTCCTACTAAACTCATCTGTGCTTTACCTACAGGTCTTCATTTTTCTTCCATAGGGTGCCCCAAAATAGGCTGAAACAAAATAGCCATTTCCCCCAAAGACAAATTATGTCACTGGCTGAGAGAGCAGACACATCTGCAGTCAGTTTTTTGTTTAAATGGCATTTCTTCCCCCCTTAACAGGATAAATGGAAAAATTTCTTTGAATCCTTTGAAAATAAAGGGCTTTGCACATCTAAAAACTCCTCCTCTTTGTACAAGGCCCACCTCTCCTTCCTTGGGAGGTCAGAATTTCTTTCTGCCCAAGCAATGTGATTTCAGAGAAAGCTGTTCTCACCCAAAACTCACAAAACCAGACCCTCCAAAGTGAGACCCAGGGTATGCCTGCCTTGGTGTCTGGGGTTGGATCCAATGAGCTGTTAAGTCTTTTTGATCTTTAACTCCTAAGAGTCTGATTTCCCTGCACGTGGGAGGAGAACCCGGAGTGAGCTGACCCACAGGTGTGAACTTGACTAACCTCTGCTCTCCACATCTGTTCTCTTCGTGTTGGTGTTATTTGGCGTTTTAATGGACACTTTTATTGAGAATTGGACGAGAACAGATGCCAGTGAGAAAGTATGCTTTTCTGCAGCTTCATCTATCCAAACGTGTTCCATCACCCAAGATTTGGCCTTTCAAGAACAAACAATATCTTCAGCCTCTACACCCAGGTGCCCTGGAGGTCTCGTAAAGATGCCAGAGAGGGGCCGCGGTTGTGGTTTTGGAAGACTAATTACTAAAGCAGCAAGGAGCTGTCCAAGATGCAGGATTCCTCAGTCAATGGGACACCTTGTGCCTTCCATGTTGGCAATATAGGTGGTCTTCTAAAAAATCTCAGAAGGAAAGGCTAGTTTTCTTTTTTGTAAACCACCAGTTCTCAGCTCTGGAGTTGCAAAACACGGTTGCCTTCCTCAACTGTTAGATGTGTCGCTAGTAATTGTGTTTTAATATGAATATGTGGGATCATTTACTTTTTAAAATATATTTGAGTAGATTCGAGGTTATTTCTATATTTAAAAAATCTGTCTCTCACTTGGATTCCAAGGTGCTTCCCTGGGCCCAACAGAAAGGCCTGGAATTACAGCGCGTGCTTGGGAGTGCCGCGTGACTCAGAGCCCGCCCGCGGTAACGGGTCACACATGACATCCATCATGTGTGTGGGGGAGAAAGGTTGGGAGCTGTTGGGATAATTAATGGGGTAATAAGCGGTTAAGTTCAAGAAGACTTCAGTGGGAGTTACATGAGTGATCACCTTCTTTCCACCACAAGCTGTTTCCTTGCTGGGGTTCAAATTTCTGTACCCGGGAAATTGTACGCTTTGTCTTCTCTGTTTAAGAGTCATTTATCCACCATCCTTGCAGATGTTTATTTCCTTTACTGTGGGGCTTGGGCATGGCTCTCAAACAAAACCACCGATGAGATTTTCACAGAGTTTCATTGATCATCAGGTACATCTTTTCCATTCAGAACCGTACAGCCAGTAGGAAAGGGGTTTGCACAATTTGGACTTAAATATTTGTTGATGGAATAAGGAAATGAAATCACCTATGACCATGTAACATCTACAATGTGCATGAAGAGGTCACCATTTTCTGAAAGCAGTGTATTCTTTTTTCCTTGTCATTTCCACGCACCCCCCCCCCACCCCGCCCCCAACGCTTGGGTCAGTTTTCTTACATTTCTCCTACCATCAGAGAAGAAAGAGAGATGCTTTGATACCCTGCTAGGCTACATGGCAAGGGCAAGTCTCTGCAATCAAGCTGAGAAAAGCCGCCTTGCTGTTGCAGGCATGGAGTGACCCCAGCCCAGCCCTGCATGGGTGTAGGTCCGTCAGGCCACTTGTGGGTGCCGGTTCCCGCGTCCCCGGCCTGCACAGTGGCTGTTCCTGCAAAGTCCAGTGTCGGTTCTCTCCTGTGCACTGCAGATCACGTTCCTTGACCTTTCTGAGTCTTTGAGGCTACCGAGCCTTTCCTCCTTCATCTCACCTCCGCTGCATGCACGACCCCGGCTCCCCTAGACAGGCACCGTCTCTGACTTGTCCTGTGTGCTACACTGATGTTTCTCTCCCTGCTTCCTGCTATGGGGAGTCCCTGCAGCTGTGTTCTCAGGCTTCTGCGGTTGCTCTGCCTCTTCTCTCAGAGACCTGTGGCTCTTTCCTCATCCTTATTGTTTTTTTAAAATCAATTTACTTTATCTATCTATCTATCTATCTATCTATCTATCTATCTATCTATCTATCATCTATCTATCTGCTATATTGGGTCCTCGTTGGTGCACACAGGCTTTCTCTAGTTGTGGTGAGTGGGGGCTACTCTTCATTGCGGTGCACGGGCTTCTCATTGCAGTGACTTTTCTTGTTGCGGCACATGGGCTCAATAGTTGTGGCTCACGGGCTCGAGAGCACAGGTTCAGTAGTTGCGGCGCACCGGCTTAGTTGCTCCGTAGCATGTGGGATCTTCCTGGAGCAGGGATCGAACCCGTGTCCTCTGCATTGGCAGGTGGATTTTTAACTGCTGCACCACCTAGGAAGTCCCTCCTCATCTTATTCTTTATCTCAGTACCTAAGACGCCTAAAGCAGTACCAAGAGCTCTTATGTCCTGGAGTCTCAGCCCTCCATGTCCAAATGGACACTTCACCTGGGAGACTCACTTTGATCTTAAAATCAATGCACCATGAACGGAGGTCACCACCTGTTACTGCAGCAGTTCGACTGATCACGTGACCAGACGCTGTCAGAGAGGCAGAGGCACCAGGGACAGAAGAAGGGGTCATCTCAGGGATTTGACTTCAACACGTGGTGAAAGCTGTTGCTTCTGTTGCTTCTGTCTTTGGTGTCGGAGCTTGAACTTAGAAGTGCAAGCAGTTGGGAAGAAATGATGGATGAGGAGCATGAGAGAGAGGGGGCAACTGTGTGGCTGACATGCGGGAGCCCTGTGCATGATCTGAACACACGGCTGGCCCTGCGGTCACAGAGGCTGCGGGAGGAGGCGTGACCACGGTCATTCGGATGCCCAAGCCCCTGAAGCAGCCGGTCACACACATGGTGCTGCATCACCTCGGCTTCTGAGTCTCACCCGGGACTCTCTCATGCCATCCCGCTGGGAAGAGGATTCTGAGAAACAGAGTTCTAGCTTAGTCTTGTTGGCACAGTGCAACACACCCTCCCCAGCAAGTGCAATTTCTGTCCCCTCCACATCATCTGTCACCCTTCTACCAAGTTGACTTTTTGGAATGTTGAGTTTTCATTTAACCATCATACTATTTAAAAACTTCCAATGGCTTGGCCCTGCCCAGAGTGGTTTTTTTTTTTTTTTTTCCTTTTTGAGAGATTTTAGGTGTTTTGGGGTAGGTATACTGGGAGTCTCAGCAGAGTAAGCCCTGGGGTGTCATCCCAGCTTCAACGAGAGCGGTTTTGCCTTTATCTGTGGTTAAGTATTGGACTTCTCAGAGAGATTTGATTTGTAGAAAATCTACCTGTTGGTGTTAAAGAAAAAGAAAAAAAAAAGAGAGAGACAGAGAAGGAAGGAAAGAAGGAAGGAAAGAAGGATCAAGTCTTGACCCTCCGACTGCAATTCTTACTTACTCCATTTTTACTAACGCCAATGGGAACTGTCTTCTTTAGTGTGACTGAGTCCCTCAGCCATCTCAGGAAAGACTGTGTTCACTACCAGTTTTATGCGTTGACTCATCCTTCTCTTTCTTTTTGTCTAGATTGACCCAAATCCCTTGGTATTTCCTTAAGTGTCTGTAGACCAATGTTGTCTCTGGGTCAAGACAGAGATGTGCAGACATGTCTCCTAGAAAAAAGGGGAGGATGGGGGGGTACCGTTTTACTAAAACACATACACTATGCATCAGTATAAATAATTTTATTTTTAAAATTTTGTGTAAACGATTACACATTTATATGTAAATGACTATGTCATCAAAGGAGAGAAAGATAAATATATGTCAAAAACCACTTAGAAGAAAAGAGTAATGTTAGTAACATCTATTAAATGCCTCCTACATACGAGGTCTCATAATTTTTCCCTCATTTAATTTTCCAGGCAACCGTGAGATGTAGGAGCCAGGAGCCTCATACAACCAGTTTATTGAGGACTCTAAATTCTTTGTGGGACAAGCATGACACGGTTTCATTTTTTTCTAATAACCTCCCCAACCACATTCTCTATTCTGGGCAGTGAGGATGCTTAATGACATCTCAGCTAGATTCCATGCCTTTTCAGTCTCTTTTGGTTTTTTGAAGTGTCCCATTTGAGTTCTGAAGACTCAGTCCTGTTTATTTAAAGCCTTCAATCTAATGCCTACTAGCTCCTGTCTTTTGCCTCCTGCCTGGGTGGGCGAAACCTGTGGGCGGCAGGAGCTTATGCAGGAGAAGGGCTGGGCTGGGTGGTCTGCTCTCACATAGCTCCCCTTCCCTCTCTTTCCCCTGCCCTCCTCCTTCCTCTCCAGTTGTGGTTGGAAGGAAAGAGAGAGAAAAGACAGAAGTCTTTTTTACTGAGCACTCTTAATGAGGTCATAGTCCCTGTCTCGGAGAATTATATATGCTGTTTTAACTCATTTCTTTGGACTCTACATTTATGAGTGATGGTTCCAACATGCCTATTTGACAAGGAACCCATCCCAGGAAATTCTCTTCTGTATTTATGGTTCCTTCTAAGATCTTGCTTCTAATGAGAAAAAGGGGAATGGGGGGGAAGGTATTGGTATTTGCTGTGCTCTTTAACAGGATACCACTGGGTCAGTGATGGGGTTTACTGGGTCATTTAATAAATGTTTATTAAACGTGTATATGGTGTATACCATTCTGACATTGGGTGTGAAAAACCCCCCAAATAAAAACCTGACCTGTATGCAGAGAGGTAGAAAATTTGAAAACTCCACTACTCAGATTTCACATGTACAAAAATAGGGTAGCTTTTTGGTTTTCTGTAACTGACAGAACTGCCTACGAAGCCCGTATTCTGCTGTCTGTTAGCTGGAGGCAGAGGGGTGGTATCTAAACTTACCAATTAATATTTCAGTATCTGGGGGCTTAACGTCTTTTTATACATATTCCATCTTTTGGGGATAAATGCTCAATCTCTCAGTTTTATCTCCCCCCTTCCCCCACTTCTGTCCATACATGTGGGGACACTTATGTGACCTTATGGCAATGACAGGAGGAGCCTGAGAGCCGTGTGCTGACCTCGTACCAGGCTGGTCTCGTCTGTGGATGAGGACTGACCGTTTGTGGTACCTCATGGGTACCCATAGCTGCAGTCTGTGATGCTGGTGCTTTTTTTTTCTGTACAAGAATATTCACAGCACCTTCATTCATAACTGTCCTAAACTGGAAACAACCTAAATGTTCATCAACAAGTTAGTGGACAGATTGTCCTATATTTATACAATAGAATGGTATCCAGCAATAAAAAGGAGTTAACTACTGATAGACCTTCAAACAGAAATGAATGTCAACAATATGGTGTTTAGCAAAATGATCTTGGTTCTTAACCTCTGGTAACTAGTTGCCAATGTTCTGTGTCTCCTTTTCGTATCCAGTGGACATCAGTCCCCTGATTGGGATGCAGAAACATCTGGATTTCCCATGCACCATATCTAGAACACAGGCCACTTTCAAGTGTGGTCGCCCAAGTCCATTTTTCTAATTGTCTCTACACGTCAATGCTGCATCATTGATGATCGCTCACCTAGAAGCTTATGGTCTTCCGCAGGGCACAGCGGGAAAAGCAGGGCACTAATCTTGACCTTCTAGTGTTCCCCACACTTATAAAGACATGTCTACAACCTCCCCTCTTTACGGATCAGCCCCAAGGGTGTGGAGGACAGGCTTCATGTCTCACATCCTCCCCCTACCTCATTGGTCTTTTCCTTCCCATCTCCTTCCCCATATCCTTCTTCCTGGGGACAGTGGGCTTCATGCCTCAGTGAGGTGGTGTGGTACAGAAAGAGAGACCAGCTTGCTGATAAAGGGGGAGAGGTTAGCTGAGACTTTTCAAATGTTGTTCTTCTTTCTCATTGTAAACAACTTTTCATGTATGAGCTCATTCGCAGGTCTTTAAGACTTTAAGAAAATATCAATGAGTTTAATAAAAGGAATTTTGGAAAGGAAGACAGACTGTAAATTCTGTTGTCTAACGTTTCAGCCAACTCTGGAGAAGACCTAATATCTCAAACCAGTGAAGCATTAAGTTAGATGTGTTGCTTCTTCCTGACACCCAAACACAGACACTTACACACTTCTAGTGCCAAAATCTATCCTGAGATGCATTTGAAGCTGCCTTTTCGAGATTAAAATTTGGTACAATCAGAATTCCAATGAAGAACAAATTCCAGAGGTTGTATAAGCAGGAATTCAAAGTATATCCTTAGGTAGTAAATGGTTAAAGGCCTAGTGCTCTTCCTGTGTGTGAGATGGTGGTAGGAATTCCTTATCAGCCGTGTATGCTACTCCTGTTATAGGACAGCTAAGGTTACGGATTAAAACTGAGGGATGGAAACTTCATTTTTAAAGTTCACACTATTCCCAGGACTAGGATTAAGAGACCATAATAAGCCAAGTTTCACAAACTCCAGAAAATTGATGTCTCAGTGAATTTACATGCTTAAAAGAGTAAGAGTTACTTTCTCTTTGTAAGTATCCTACTTATAAAGATGTGGTTTGCTTATGGCTGGTGGGAATTGAGTTAAATTCTGAGATCCGCTTCCTTACCAACGTTGGAAATATAAATACAGATGCTTCTGTGTAGCTTTATTATGTAATAGTATTTGCTATGTGTTGCCATAGTTCCTGACCTCAAAGAATCTCTGAACTTAAGGAAGAGACAACTCATTGAACCTAGAAGCTGTTAAATCCCATGCTTTGACTATTGCATGTCTCATGCCGGTTTCTGAAGGTTCTGTGGGGTTGGGTCATCAAGGGCTTCCAAGTGTGTGGCATCTCAGATTCATAAGAGCAAGGCTTGTTTGGGAGAAATTACTCTAGGTTGCTCTTTTAATAACAGAGATAAAACTACCTGCTCCAAAGGGGAGAGTGCCAATATTTTGTGTCAGTGGATGAACTGAGTGCCAATGTTTCGTGTCAGTGGATGAAAGGGGAGGAAACACGAAGACCCTCCCCTGAGATTAACACACTGGGTAGGAACAGGGAGAAAGTTTCAGAGAACACTCTGCAATCGACAGTGTGATGGGCGGTGTAGAGAAGCTCTGAACTAGAGGTCAGTATCTATTGTAGTGTCTGCTTGACATATCAGTGGTAGTCTAAAAGGAAAATAACACTGTGGAGCCAGTGATGAAACAGTTGGAAAGATGCCAGCATTTTTCATTTGGGGTTTGTCACAGATTCCACTAATTTTCAGGCAAAAAAATTTTTGAGCTCAATTTTATTCTCTTCTGGCTACTACCAACTTCTATAAGAAGCACACTGGTTCAAAGGTATAAACATCTAACTAGAAATATCATGCAATTCTTAGCACACTGGACTGGTGTGGGGAGAGTTTGGTTGCAGGTGAGATGTTTCAAAAGCAAAGTGTTGGACCTTAGAGGACAGAGAACATAGAGGGGGAAAAGAAAGCATATTGAGGTGTTTTTTTCTTTTTTGGCTGTGCCACATGGACCTTGTGGGCATCTTAGTTCCCCTAGCAGCGACTGAACCCTTGTCCCCTGCATTGGAAGTGCAGAGTCTTAACCACTGGACTGCCAGGGAAGTCCCAGCATATTGAGTTTTTGAATAACACTGTAATTCCAAAGTTGTGTGAAAGGCAGAAGAGAAAGAAAATCTGGGTTGTGGGACAGATTTTAGGGGGAAGAGAAGATGAGCGGGTCTGGGACTTTTCCTGTGAAGTGATGTCAAGGTCAAGTTGGCATGTCTGGTTGATGACATGAACCCGGAAGTGAGGGGGCAGGACGAAAGAAGGAGATTTGGGTCCTTAGGCTCTGCTGGATAATCCCCCTCAGGATGTTGACATCCTCATCCTTGGAGCCTGACAAGATTACCTTACGTGGCAAAAGGGATTTTGCAGGTGGGGTTAAAGTATGGGCCTTGAGATGCCTTATCCTAGTGGGCTCAGCATAATCCTAGGGGTCCCTACCAGGGGGATAAAGGAGATCAGAGGGAAGTAAGAGATAAATGATGGAAGTGAAAGATTGAGTCATGTGAGGAAGGGGTCAGAAGACAACGGATGCAGGCTGCCTCCAGAAACTGACAAAAGAGCAGGAGCAGATTCCCCCTTAAGGCCTCCAGAAGGAACCAGCCTTGCTAATGTTTTGACTTGAGTTCAGTGAAACTCATTTCGGTCTTCTGACCTCTGGAACTGTAAAATAATAAGTGTGTCATTTTAAGCCACCAAGTTTGGGGTCATTTGTTACAGCAGCCACAGGAAACTAATACAAGATCCTAGTTATCTGTAAAAGGAGAAGACCCTATAGTTGAAAAATGTCCTTTCTAAGACTTGGAGAATCTTTCGGTTTCTACTTTAAGAGCCCGCATGAAGTGGGGAATGTGTAATCCCACTAAGGTGACCCAAATGCAGAACCGTACACAGGTTTCATAAGAACAGAGAAGATCTGCTATGATTCTCTTTCTCTCTTTGTAGACCAGGGCAGTCCTTAAAGAGCTTTGTAGGCCCCGGGGCCTGTGTTGGCATCTGCTACATAGAGAGCATTTAATACAACAGCAGTTTCTCAAACTAAAGAGACTTTTCAACATTGTGTGTTGCCCATTTCATTAAAATATTAGAAAATATTTTTTACCCATTTAAAAAATGATTATTTCTATTTTGCCTTGATTATTCTACATTATATTTTTGCAGAATAAGATTTTAAGGTCTTAAGTCAGTGTTTCCCAAGCTCGTCCATGTATCCCTGGATGTGTCTGTGGACATATTCTTGGGAGTTTTAAAGAGGCTTATCGATTACTCAGGTTTGAAGGACACCGAAATACGTACACATTGAACAAACAAAGGGGTGAGGAATACATGCTTCTGAAACAATCAATCCGGTAGTGAATTCCGTTGGAAAAAATTGTAAAGCACGTTGTCTGGTGATGTGGAAATCAAAGACCTAATGGGCATATTTAATTTTCTCCATTTCAAACTGTGGCAATTATGTGACCGTGGCCTTGTAACACTTTTTCCCCCCTCTTTAGAGTCTCTTCGACTATACAAAGTGCAGGGCAGCCATGAGGACGAATACCCCAGCACCAGACGACATCTTGCACCTATTATGTGTCCTGGCTGACAGTAACGGGTGAAGGGCAGCGTCCCCCTTTAGGCCCCTAATAGATAGCACAGCGCTGTCTGAGCACACCTGAAAGAGTGCCTAGGTGCCTCTCCCCACACCTGACAAGGCAGGGGTGGAGGGCCCAGGGATAATCACCACGTCACTGGCGTGTGATTTATTGCAACGCTTAATTATGTCTACAGGGCACCATCTGGAGACCCAATTTGGATTCTTTACGCACAAAAATGAAAGTCAAAATGTACCTTCTTCTGAGCTCAACTGAGTCCCACTTTGGACTTCTCACACCTGGAGAATATTACCCTATGCTTAGTCCCCAAACCACATCCTGACTTTTCCAGTCTAGAGGGTCCCAGCCACACAGAGCAGCTCTCACTGTGGAGACCAGGAGTTTCCCTTTCTTAGACCATATTATTCAAGGGATGAAACATGGAATGTTCTGTATTATACCAAAAACTCAACGGTTTTCTGAATGGTTACCGGCCATCAGCCAAAAGCAGTATTGCATTTATTGGCATTTGATGGTTTTTTTTTTTCTTAAACTACCGTTTGGCTGGTAATTGTCCCCAAAATATTTGTTTAAAAAGGATGAGAGCAAATCAGTACTGAATGATGAAGACTGTTTTGTAATATTACTCAGTTTTCAAATAAATGTTTAATCTATCCTAGGAATCTTTTTTTTCTTTAAAAAAACATATTACTGTGAAGAGTTGATTTAAGAAATGCTTATTCCTTTCAATTAAAACCCAGAGCATTAATCAAATGTTTGACACTATAAATGTTTCCAATTAACATCTAGCTTAAAACCACATGTGTTCCAAGTGAAATTCAAAAGATCTATCTGTACAGGTGACCTCAGAGAAACCATTAACACATGGCTGGAGACAGCAAGAAATATTCTCCATTTGTGAGAGTGAGATAAAGACGCAGGTTATGACGGATTATTACTTCAAACATCCCTTTCAGGGGTGGGCTTCCTCCACTAGAAGTGGAATATGTCTCACACTGTTAAAAAGAAGAAGGAAGTAAACACTGTGTGTGAGTGTGTGTGTGTGTATACAGAGAGAGACAGAGACAGAAGGAAAGGAGGTTAGAGACAAACGGTCCCATCTGGATGAACAGCCAGTGTCAGAGACAGTGGTTGGTCACAACACGAACCTATCAGTCATCTTACAGCCAAGAGAAAATTTCCAAGCAGTTCTCTTTTGCTTTCCGCTTCAGAGGCAGCAAACCCAAATATTTCCAGGGCCCAAGCAGATAGCAGAAATGGAAGAAACGGGGTGTCAGGCGACCCCGGCAACCTGGAGGGCACACACCTCCTGTCTAAACAGGAGAGCTACCGTCCAGCTCCAGCCGCGGACTCTCCTGTGCAAATGGAGGCCCAGTTGGACCAAACATACTAATATGGCAAGGGAAGCCAGAATTGAAGCGTTTACGTACGACCTTGTGAATTTTACATGGCGGCGATGCGTTCAGTTGAAAACAGTAACAGAGACCTCTTTGCAGCCAGTTTGTGACCTTCACGTCTGCAGCATAAAGCCTCAGGAGCTGGGTTACCGTGGGCAGACAGTGAAGGGCACGATCGGAGGGGAGGAGAGCGACTCCCTTTCAGAAACAGGTCAGCACAGTCACCAGCCTTGGAGAGCAGACGCCGGCTCACTCACTGTTGGATCCACCAGCTCCTGGCAGAAAAAGAGAGAGCGCGTGCTTTCCAGATCATTTCTCAACGGATCCGGCAGACTTAGTTAAATTATTCCAGGTGTGCTATGCAGGGGGTTATTATGACCATAAGGAAAATGGTAACATTAAGACATGCCCATTTGCCCAGTGCCGTGATGAAATGCATTCTCTCTCTCTTGTCTGCCCGCAGCCTATCTACAGCTGGGGTTGTCCATCGAACCCTGAGGGCCGCGAGCAAACACCTACGGCTCGTCTGCGGCGGATGGAAAGGTACATATTTCTCTCTCTTTTTTGTTCTTCAAACATTTTTTCCAAAAGAAAAAAAAAAAAAAGCAGAAAGCAGAAGATGACCATAATAAGATAAATGCCTGGCAGGTTACAGAGTAAAATATTTGACATTCAGAAACAATTTCAAGACCCAAAGAGCTGTTGCATTCATACTCGTGCAATGATTTTTTTTTTTTTCTTTCTATATAACTCAAAACCAAGGTTTGTATGTCTTTGGGGGAAATTGCTCAATGGCTTTAGAAATAAGACGATAATTTTAGCTTATCAAGGAGACAATTCAGTTTGTAACTAGAGCCAGAAAGCGTGGATTCTAGTTCTTTGTTTTGCTTCCTAACTAGCTACATGACTGTTGAGTAATTTGCATTGAAAGGATCCAGAATAAGCCACTGTGGCATAAAAATTATTTTGAACTGAAGGCGTTTGAGTTTCTGAAATCCCTTATCTGCCTAAGAGCAGAGACCCCCCAGAAGAACTCAATTGTCATAAATCCACTTTTTTGGGAGCAAGTCTAATCTTCTCTTCTCTGAGAGGAGAAGTCAGTATCACACCCAAACAGACACTGTTACTAAACTAACATATCTCCCACCTATTCTCCTAAGGGCGCATTTATTTTCCCCAAAAGTCTTTTGTTTCCCCGTGAGTGCCCTTCTCACCCTCTTCCTAACCTGTTGCGATGGTGTCCAAGCCCCCAATTCTAACTGCCCCTTTGAGTCACATTTTTTGTGTGAACTCCTGCATGTATATGTATGTGAATAAAAATGTCCTTTCCCTTACCAATCTGTTTTTTTGTCAATTTAATTTGCAGGACCCCAAGGACCAACCAATCTAAGAAGGTAGAGGAAAAATGTTTCCTCCCCAAACGGTATCATTTTTCTCATTGTGGTTTTGAGATGCATTTTCCTAATGATTAGTAATGTTGAGCATCTTTTCACATGTCTCATTGGCCATTTGCTTATCTTTGGAGAAATATCTAATCAAATGCTTGGCTCATTTTTTATTGGGCTATTTGCCTTTTTATTTAAGAGTTCTTTACACATGCTGGATAGACCCGTATTAGATACATGATTTGCAAATATTTTCTCCTGTTATTTGGCTTGTCTGTTCATTTTCTTGATAGCGCCCTTTGAAGCATGAAAGTTTTTATTTCAGATGCGGTTGTTGGGAGGAAAACTTTTCCTCTTCCAACTTGGACCCAGTGGTCCGGAGTATGCAAATTAACTAACAATAGACAGATTAGCAGGAGGAAAATCAAGGCTTATTTATGCTCTCAGTGGAGAGTAACTCCCTCAATAGCCATGTGCAAAAACTTAACAAAGGTTTTTTTGTTTGCTTGTTTCTGTTTTTGCTTTCAGGACTTCAGTGGGAGGATATGAAAGGTTCTACAGTATTGGACTTTTTGGTGCTAATGGAATGGAGTAGTCTGTCTCCATCTCAGCTGAATTCACAGAAAATTCTCCAAGAGTGGGGTGAATGGCAGTTGTATTTCCTGGAGGCTCTGCTTCAGGCAGATAAGGTAAGTTCAGATAAAATTTCTTTCTGCATCTTCTTAGCTCGAATGCTTTCACTTTGAAATAATTTTTATAGTATGAGGGGGTCTCCACCAGGTTCAACTTGCGTTTTTTTATTTTTTTGTTTTTCGGTTGCTTGTGCTTTTGATGTGATGCTTTTGATGTGATATTGTTACCAAACCAAATGTGGGTGCTCTCTCCCACATGCAGTAAAGTCAGTGTACTGACACTGGGTTGTGGTGAAGGAAAGTGTCGTGTTTACTGCAGGCACCAAGGAAGGAGTACAGGCAGCTGATGCTCAAAAGACCTGGGGTTGGCCCACGGTGCTTTTTTTGTGGTAAAGGAAACAAGGCACTTGCATTGGCAAGTTGAGACGTCTCTGGTAAGTAATGGATCGCGTGCGTGACACCAGGGTATTCTTCCCCACTGCGCTGTCCTTGCCTGTGGTGGAGCGTTGGTTGGGGTTCTCCCTTTTGGACTCGAGCTCGGTCATTTGGCATTGTCTCTGATGGGGCATTGGTTGGAAATTTCCCTTTTGGAGGCTAGGGAACTGTGACCCTGAGAGATGGTTTTGCATTGCATTGGTTTGTTTTCTAGATATTTGACAACATGGGCCGTGAATAATTAAGAATGGGTGATCAGAGCTCTGTTCTATCTTTCTGTCCCCTAGGGTTTATTTTACAAAATTGGTAAATTTTCAGCTGTGTTCCTATAAAAAGAAAGAAAGATGGGTTTGAGATGAGTCTAGGTCTCCCATCTTCCTGGTGGGCACCTCCTTGACTAATAAACATTTCTCTGCTCTAAACTTTATTTCGGTTTGTCTGGGCTCATTGTGTGTTGGGCACATGAACTTGGGTTTGACAACAATATCCAGGAAAGCATTGCTTAATTCAAGACTTTCACCTGTTTTCTTACAAGAGTTTTACAATTTTACCACTTACATTTAGGCCTTTGATCTATTTTTAGTTAATTTTTGAGTGTGGCATGAAGTAGGGGTTCAGTTTTGTTCTTTTATTGTAAAGACTATTCTTTCCCCATTGAATTATCTTAAGGCCACTCAAGTGACCATAAATGCATGAGTTTATTTCTGGGCTCTCAATTCTACTCCATGGGTCTCTAGGTCAAGCTTTATGCCAGTACCACACAGTATTAATTACTCTATTTTTCTATTTATATTTTCAAATATTGCTACAGTGAACCTTTGCAATAAAAACTCTAAAAGTCATTATAATAATACAGTGAGTCTCTTGAAATATGTTAGTTCAGAAAGAAGTCGTGTAACAGGGCTTTCCTTTCCAAAAGGCTACCAGCTGGGAAAATCATCATGTAAGTTGTTTCACACAATGTGCTTCATTCTGAAAAAGAGGCAGATCTTGAGAAGCCCTTTATGTTCACGGACAGTGATGTTCACCCAGGGATCCTTTTCACAGTCTTTCCTCACCTGAGCCAAGCGTGTTTACCTTCTGCTTGAGTAGAGCAGTTTCTCAGCCAGGAGCACATAGGTATATTTAAAAGATGACAGCAGTACTTAGAATGAGACTTGGATGGATTTTCAGAGAACTTATAATCATTGCTCTATAGCTAGTGGCATTTGAATGGGTGATAGCTTAGGAGGGATGAGAGACCCTTCAAACTCAAAGCTCTGATGACACGAATGACAGTAATTCTGACGGGAAGGAAAATAGAAGTGTGGCTAAAGAAGCCAGTGATTGTCCAAGAGTCATTTTCAGTATTGTAAGGATAGTGGCTTGCCTATCACTATATTTATATGGCTAGCAGGGACCCTGGCATAGAATTAGTGCTGATAAGGATTTGTTAAATAAATGAGCCTATATTTTAATATAACACCATATATATACATATATACACACACGTATATAATCAAATAGTTATGTGTATAATCAAATGGAAGGAAATGAGTATAAAAAAGAAGTGGAGAGAAGAGGCATTGAATAATTGGAAGAAAATAACCCAGAACAAGTTACTAGAAAATATTAAATGAAAATTAAATAAATATATGTTGCAAACAGAAGACCATCACAAAGGAAGTGGTCCCACTCATATTGCACATTGGTGATGGGTTGATAGGCCTTTTGCTCCACACAGTCACTCAGGGAACCAGGCTGATGGAGGCTTGGCATCTGACACCTGCCTCATCTGGACCACACAGCCTCATCAGTTACTGCGGCTGTAAGAGATAACTTGGGAAGTACGTGCAGGCTTGTGAAGGCTTCTGTTCAGCAGTGACACATGATCCCACTGGACTGCAAGGAGCTGGGAAGTAGGAGCAGGCACCCAAAGCCTAATCAGTGTTTTATTTAATCTTTTATACATTGACAATTTTTAAACTTTATGTTGCTTTCTCTTCAACCTAGTGGATAATATCTAGGAAATCATGGGTTTGGTCTGCTATTTCGTTTTCTCTAATACATATTAGAATGAGTGACTTTTAGAAATACGGAAGTTCATTCATCTAAAATGATTTCACTTATTACAAAATGTGTCACTTTTAGAGACAGACGAGCTTGTTGGATGCCACCAACTGCAGTAAAGGGAAGAAGGGAACACAGCCTATCTGGGAAGGATAGCGCACAGAGGCTGTGAAATACTCTAGGATTCCTGAGTGGGTCAAGTTGCAGAACAGTCATAACAATGGTATCTCCAGACTAGGACAGTGATTCTGACTTGGAGATACTGAACAAGATGGAAACGCATAAGAATTAAGCCATGGAAGATTAATAATGGTAGTAGGAAAGAAATGCGACGTAAAAATGAGTTATAAAAATTGAGTATTGGCTCTGCACACTTGCTTTTTTTGGGTGGCCTGTGTTAGTCATTTCATGAGGCTGGATATTTGAAGGAAGAGTAAACTGGTTCCCTTAAAAATCACTTTGCTTTGATAATAGCAGTCACTGGTACTTTTACCACCTGCTGTGCTAAATGCTTTTCTCACCTTATCTCACTTAACCTTTTCAACAACTATATAAATTGGCTTCTATTAATATTCCCATTTTCTGCGTGAGACATCTGAGGCTAATTTACATTAAGATACATGCCCCAGATCACAGAGCTAAAACTGAAAGCCAGGTCTTGATCTACAATCCAAACCTTCGAAAGGAATTCTTATTTCCCAGCTTGTTCTAGGGTCCTTCTATTTCATTTTTCCATCATTTCTTTGCCTCTTAAACTGTTCTTTTTAGAGGTAGGCAAGGTGTAAAAAACAATAGTTCGAAGGGGACTGTTAGATTTTCTGAGTGGTTATTCTGTCTTGTTTCATTTTCTTAGTTTTGTATTTCTTTTCATGCTCTTTCTTCTTCTCTTTAACATCTTTCCCAGCCCAAAGGCCAGAATCAACAGGATCAAAAATCAAACAGAAATCTTGAGCTTCCCTAAGGACACACATGGGGGATTTGGGAATCTCAGCTGTGCAAATATGACGGCATCTTTAGACAAACTGTCTGGAAGGATGGGGGGGACCAGCCCCTGTGTGTTGCATGCAGATGTCATGCAGCCATGCCTCCAGCCAGCTTTATCATCTGACAGATACGGAGCACAAATATTGACTTTTGCTATTTTTACTGTAACTGCGGCCATAAAGCTTGATGACTGCAGGAGGGAGCAGACTGAGAAGAAAGCAGCAGTGTCTTCACAGCCCAAGAGAGCTTTTGTCTTTGCCTCAGGACAGAAAAAAGTAGGATATGAATAAGGTCCTCATGGAATGATTCGATACAGGAATAATAAAATGGTGATGATGTGAAAGGTCCTGCGGCTTTGACGGACTTGGAAAAAAAATCCCTATTGACTTCACCTTGTCATCTGTGTTCATTTAGCCCAAGCAAATCCTGAATGTAGGAAGGACAGCAACTTCAGAGAACTCAGCCCCCCTCCCACACTACCCGCTCTTATCTAGTGGGACTTCCACGTCTCCCCATGACGACACACGATCGTTGATAACTGTATTTTCCAATTTCTTCCCATCCATGTCCCGATAAGGCATGGCAAGGGAAGTAATCAATCAGCATATAGTGTTTTGTTGGTCTTTTGTAGGAAATGAAGGAATTCCTCTGTTGGTGGAAATCTGTTCATTTGGCAAATGTACAAAAGCAAGGGGATTTTCCCATTTAGGGCTTGTGGTTGTCATTTTTTCAGATCCATATTGAAAACTTAGGTTGCCAGTGTAGAGTGACTCAGATTTCCTGTTGGTTTAGATTTATGTGCTTTGCATGAGCTTCAGGAACCAGCAAGATCAGAGTACTTCTTAAAGACATTGATATGATGGAGGGACAGGTGGCCTAAACCTGGGAGTGGGTACAGGGGACTAGCTTCCAGATGCAAGAAAATGGGACTTGGCAGCTCAGCCAGGCACTCAAAGGCTTAGTGTAGTTCAAGGCTGCGGAATCTCCACCTTGAGGTACATCTATCTCATGCCAGCCTTTAACTCTGGGCACAGATCATCCCCAAGCACACAGATCTGTGCCTTCTTGAGAGGTTCAGGAAGTAGGGGTAAAATCCGAGTCATTGTCAGGGGTCAAAAATCACTGAGATAGATGCAGAGGAACAAATTCATGAATGTGGTTGGAGCTGGAGGCGTGCCTGTGTGTTGAGGGCGGGCGTCTATTTCTGTGCGTGCTAAGGACAGACGAAAGCCTCCGTTTCCTTTACAGTCACGGTCAGGAGATGTAACGCGTCAGTCCATTGCAGCCGTGGCTTCCGTGGTAAGAGGCAGCTTGTATCTCCCCTGAAAAGGGTCATTCATTAATTGATGTAACAAACTTAATGGAGGGGTTTCTACCCAGGAGAGGCAGGGCAGAACATATGAAAGAGCATGGTTTTCAGAGTCAGACAGAATTGGATGCAAGTCTAGATTCAGACACATACACTTTGTAGGACTTTTGTGAACGTTTCTTGGGTGTTTCTGAACTTCATTTTCATTTTCTACAGATGAGAAGCATGGCGTCGTTATTGCAAGGCTGAAAATAATCGATATTGTAGGGTGTTTAGCATCTAAGCTTACGCCTCCTCATTACCATCCCCCTCTCCCCGTAAGAAACACCAATCAGTAAAGTATAGAACGGTGTCTATCAAGCAGTCTATAGTACAGTGCAAGACTGAACATCAATTCAAGGGAAGTCAGTGGGGCCAGTATCTTAGAAAACTGGCTGGTATGTCCTGTGCTGAAAGAAGGCTGCAGAGGTACATTTGTCTAAAACTCACAGAAACCATTCATCTCCTGTCTACCCTTGTGTGTACCTTATAGGACACCTTTTCTTTCAAGCTTCTGTATAAAGGGGTGAGAGGTGCCATTGATTTAGGGTCCTTCACCACCCAGTTGTTTAAGCCATCAAAATGGGGAGGTCTTTGCAAATCCCCAGCCTTTAGAGGTCTTCTCTCATTTCACACTTGGTAACATGAGCTTATTCTCTGATCATCAGTCTTGTTTTGTTTTTTTTTAACGGATTGTAATCTCTAGGAGTTTCAGATGAGAGCACATAGTACCGTTAATCAGCCTAGATCTACATCTTAGGTCCCCACTTAGAATCGTTGGGCTCTTGAAGATGAAAACACATAAATCCCCATTGGTTGTTGTAAGTACAAAGAGAGCGCCTCATTTTTCTTTACCAGTATCCACTGAACCCTCTCACTTTGGATAATCATTATCCGATGACGATGAAACCCTTTTTGTGTTCACAGTATATTTTATTTATATGTTCATTTTGATGATCAAACAACAAAAACAATGGCTGTTTTTAGTGAGTTTGTGGAGGGATGTTGACATCTATCATTAGGTCAATTGGTTGTAGTGAACATATGTTTTTTCCAATATCTAGTCTTGCTCTCGCCAAAATCAAAGAAACATAATATGGTATCCTTTCATGAGATGGGCAGATGGAGGGGCCAGGCCAGTGTCAGGACAGATCATAAACTTATGTAAGCTCAGCCAGTAAGGACCCAGAACAAGGGCCCAGCCTCGCAGGGAATGTTCTGGCATAGGACAGAAATGTAGACTGCAGGGACTTGCAACTCATGGGATTCCTGGCCCTTAGTTTATGCTCAGCTTTATAGAATAGGAATCTACTTATAGGCCCTCTTCCTCTCCAGCAGGGAAAGGGGTATTGTTTGTGTTATTTCAGGGTCTAGCAGGCACGTGTAACCCGATTGTGGCATGACTACGATAGTCATGTCCTAACACCACATATGTGCCTGATGTCACGTTCGACTATGCTACAAAAGTTCCAATTCTCTGGTCTCACCCTTCTTACTTTCACCCACTTTTACTAAAAATTCAAGAGCCTTTGATGACTTTCTGTTAAAGCCAAAGACACAAGCCTGCCATTCAGGGTTTCAACCGCTGCTGTAATTCCCCACTATTTCCTTATACTCATCTTTAGCCCACAACGGCACATCTGTTTTCCCCAAAGGAGTCCACTGGCGTTGCGAGGTCTCACTGGGACATCCCATTGTCCAATTAAGCGGGACATCACACCTGGTAGCATCACTGCAGTAAAGGAATCATTGGCTTTTAAGCGTGGAAACTTCATATTCAGAATCCCAGCCCAATCTCCGGGCTTGAGGCTGTGCTCAAAAGTTCACGAGAGCCAGAATGTCAGCTTGTTAATGACCAAGTACTAATTGTCAACCATTGATATTAGGCTAGAGCCACATCTTCATAGAAGGTCACGTTATAGTCACAGGCTTGCCAGATGACCAAAAAATCAGAGCAAGAGGAATTTGTACAATGAAATTAATGTGTGTTGTTAATGCAAAGAGGTCCATATCCCAGTGGAAAATAGGGTTGTGGGCGCCCCTGTTTGGGAGAGGCTTGGGCTCTCTTGGCAGAGCTCATGGAGGTGCACGCTTGTATCTGGGTGATGGGGCATGAATTTGTGGGATTTGGACCTGCACTCAGGCAGACAAGGGAAACACCTGACGTTTAGTGAGTGTGTTTGCAGAGGCTCTTACTAACGCATCACCGGCTGACTTGTACTGGAGAGAGCACAGCGTTATATGTAGTGGGTAATTATAGAGATGGAAACTGGGAGAAATCCGTTCACACCTTTCCTTGCTTAGCTCATGAGTCATTTTCCCCCAATAAACAAAACTCCCACAGAAAACAAATTAGATCACGTTGCTTTTCTTAGCAACATGTCGTGTATTTTCTTCTCCTCTTGCCCGTGTTCTGTCAATGATGAGAAATGATCTTGCAGAGTGCCTGACAAAGCTGAGCTCACAGGAGAACCAGCCTGACCCAATAAGCTGACCCAGAAACCTCGTGGGAGATTCTTCTAGAAACGTCCCAGCCCCATTTCAGGGCCTCTGTGGTTAATTTTCAGATAACAATCTCAGCTCCTTACAGCCTGTTCATCACCTTATCTACAGTGTTTGCCATTCTTAGTTTGTGTCAAACGTGAAAGAGTTGGAGGAAAAAAAAACATTTTCGGGCAAGCAGTTCAAAAGTCAAGGTGACTGGTGATTTCAGTCCTTTCCCACCTGACATACCAGAGAACTAAACCCAAAAAAGCAACATGCACAAAAAGAAAATCACACCATCCCAGCTCCCTTATCATGCTGTCTGAGTACCCATGGGGAAGCTTGTAGGATTTTCCCATTAATTCTCAAGAACGGCCCACTCTAGCCTTCCTGGTGAGTTTATCAGTCTGTATTTTATTAGCAGGTCTGGGATGTGTTCTCCAGTGTTCCAAGATGCAGCTGTGAGATTATCACCGTATGTAGAATATAAATGTCTAGTCACCTCTGAGCTAGTGACTGGAATGCTCCCCAGGGATGTCTCACTGCTGGGTGAAAGGGGCGTCCCTGCGTGGAGGGACAGCCCTCTGCAATGTGCAACCAGCAGGGGCTGAGGAAGAGTTGTGTGTGGGGGGTGGGATGGGGAGTGTAGTCTGCAAGGTGTATGTCACGCTGTCATTGCTTATTCGTTTTAATTTGTGGTAATTATTTGGAAATCTCAAATAACACTAAAAAAGAACTCAATGTCTTATATTTTGAAAGGAAGGTGGAGATTAAAATGGCTGGGACGTGTCAGCCTAAACTAGTCCCAGAGCAAACACAGAGACAATTCTTAAACAAGTGCTTTACCGATAAACAGCCCTATAATGGAGAAAGTACAATGACAATAAGATACAGAACATGGAGTTTTAAACAAGAAAAGCTCACGGATATGCCCAAGGTCCTTTTTATTTTTTTAACTTTATTGAGAAGTCATTGACAAATCTAATTGTGTATATTTAAAGTGTAGAGGGTGATGATTTGATATACATATTCAGTGTGGAATGATTACCAATATCAGGATACTAAACACATTCAAGGTCCTTTTTACTTTGACCATTTTTGTATTAATGCCCCACAAAGGAAGACTCTAGATTTCTAAAGATGCCGATGAAAGAGCCTGAACACGAACCCTGCGCTGCATTAACCGTAGTTTCCTCCGCGGAGGCAGAAGACATCAGAGGACGTTTATTTTTAGACTCTCGGACTGTTTGTTAAATGTTATCCTGTTAGGATGTTTTCATGCGTTACTAGCAGAAATGGAAGTGTTAATAACATTTATACAGTGACACAAATCGGACGATCTCGCGGCAGTGCTAAGCCTGCCTAGTTGAGCTTTTTAGGGCATTTCCTCAAGGTTTCCAGACCCGCGTTCTCATCAGAAGGAGATGGTGCTTGATCAAGATTAAGGAATCCCTCTCAGGGTCTGTGGTTTCCCCGGGCTGTCAGCCGAGACTCAGTGTCTGGGAACAGAGGGACAGGGAGGTAAGGAAGGCTAGAGAGAGAACTGAGTGTGTGTGTGTGTGTGTGTGTGTGTGTGTGTGAGCGTGTGGTGCTCCAAGACCCCAGCCCTGTTCAAGTCCTCCCTAAGAGGAATTCTTGGATGTCCTTCTGCAATTAAACCAAGTTTGGAAAATGCAGGGCTAGGTAATTCTCTACTGATAATTCTAAATCTACAAAAAGTCCAAACCAAACCGGAACAGCCTGTATGAGGAGCTTCTAGATCCACACGTTGTGTGCTCTGAGCCGAGAAGCGCAATGTACGTGGAAGCCGCATGGACGCGCTCAGCTCCCATCTCGGCCGTGTTCTGCCTGTTGAGGGAGGCGGCAAAGCCATAGGAACCCCCGTGTCCAGCCTCCCCCTCCCTGGTTCTTCACATCACGGGGCTGAGGTTCCCTGTGCAGGTCTCATCCTGGCGTGTTGTGATTCTTTAGTTTTAAATTTCAAACTAAGCACTTTTTTTTTTTTAATCAGTTGAAACCCTTCCTAAGGCAGATGATAGAAAACCCAAGGAAGTTTACAAAAAATAAAAAGGATGGTGTTTTTTCATGTACCCGAGAAGCTGAAGGTTTTAAGCTTAGGCGGATCTGGTGCTTCAGGTGACATAACTGGTGTCTTCTCTTCTCATTTCTGTGCTCCCCGTTGTCCTGTTCTGAGGTTCCAGGTGGTGACCAGGTGGCTGCCTCCCAGGCTCCAGCATACGACAGAACATCCCTTTCTGGTCATCTCTCTGGTGATGCCCGTGAAAGTCCAGAATTTACTGATTGGGCCAACTTTAGTCGTTGGTCCTCCAGATCCTAATCCCAGTCACTGGGGAGGGGAGATTTGGTGCTCTGATTTAGGGCACTGATTCCTGAAGTGTAGAAAAAACAGTAGGTCCACGAATAACATCCTTAACTGATTCCTACGACCACTTGTACAAAAAGTTCCGAAAACAGTGGGAAATATGGTGCCTTGGGTGACCGCTCGTGCAGCCTCCCCTGTCTTCTGTGAGTCTAAAGAAAGAATCAGGGACAAATGTCATCTCTCTGCAACATAAGTTTTCTAACATAACTTACTTGTAACCGAGGTTTTTTTTCTTTCTTTCTTTTTTAAAAGCAATACACCTTTTTATTTAAATGTCAAATATTTTCAAATCATGCAGAAAAATATCCATACTCTGTTAAGCAGACCCACATAAGCAAGCCCTGAAGAGAGCAGAGGCTACAGACTGAGTCTCAAGTAGTGTAAGAGCAGAATCAGAGACCTGAGGGTGTCATTGCATGAAAAATAGTAACTAGACCAATTCACACGATGGAGACCTCTAAGCATGTTATCCTCAACAAAGTGATTTCATTAGGCAAAGCCCATCTCTATTTAGCGCAAGGAAAACATCCTTTTAGTTCACTAATAATTCCAAAAGCATCTTGTTTAATATTTTGACAGTCATTTCAAATGGAAACACTTTCATGTACATACATAGAAATGACTATTTTAAAAGGTATATGTAAATACACACACACACACACACACACACACACACACACACACGTATACACATTATTACCAGTTGGATCATAGCCTGAGGTAACGAGGAAAGGAAAGGTCAATCTTCCAAACACAAAACACACGCATGCTGGGAGCACCATAAGCTGAAAGGAAAGAACAAATTTATTCTCATAGCTTTCATCAAGTTTTTTAGAGTCATAAAAAGCAGAAACCCTTCTTATTGATTAAATTTCATAGTGCTGAATTTGATCCAATCATAAACCACCAATCAGACTCTAGTTTTTATAACCTTTACAGATAATGAGGGAGAGATGGAATTAGTAAGAGCTCACTGAGTATTAAATTATCCCTTCTTTATCTTGTTAAGGAAAATTAGAAATTGTGCACGCACGTGTGTGTTTTCAATCACAAAGAAGCATTTCTCCTTCTCCTCAACCCACAGAAGCCGTTTCCCAGTCATCCGAGGCAGCACAGTTACAGGCGAGCAGCACATACTCTTTATTTCTGTGTGTCATGGACACGTGCCCTCCTGGAGGACAGGGCAGGGTTTCTCTGTTGACTCTTTGAAGCATCCATACCAAGCCAGGACTTCATCACCTCCCTGGGCTCAGACCTGAAGGGTTTCCCTGAAGTGCAGAAGTGGTCCTCAGATTCCTGCTGGCAGTCTCCTAAGAAATGCTAAATACTTCTTAGGAATTTAAATGAAGCGTCTCCTAGAGGGGTGTCTAGCTGCAGCTGAGAACTTCGCAGCTTTACTCAAGCCTCATCCATCTAGCAGGGCAGAGAGTCTCCTGAATTCCAAAGGGTCTTAGCGCTCGTCGCGGAACCAGCAGGGGGAGCCACAGGGTAAAGGTATCTTAGGCATTCAGCCTTCCTTTCTTTAATTGGAAGGACAGTTGACTGTTTCTTTGGGTGGATAATACTCACAGCATAGGTGACATAACTTGTGGCACACCATAAATGAGATCAGGGCCACTGGGGCCTTTCCTGGTGGTGCAGTGGTTAAGACTCCACCTGCCAGTGCAGGGGACACGGGTTCGAGCCCTGGTCTGGGAAGATCTCCCACATGCTGTGGAGCAACGATGCCCGGGTGCCACAACTACTGAGCCAGTGTGCCACAACTACTGAAGCCTGCACATTCGGAGCCTGTGCACTGCAACAAGAGAAGCCACCGCAATGAGAAGACTGCACCGCAACAAAGAGTAGCCCCTGCTCACCACAACTAAAGAAAGCCTGCGCGCAGCAACGAAGACCTAACGTGGCCAAAAAAAAGGAAAAAGAAAAAAAGAAATCAGTGCCATTAACATGAAATTCGGGGATGAATATTTGGGTAAAGGTGGCTGTCTTTACATTCTCATTTATGTCACTAAGAATAAATAGAGAAAAATCTTTACCAGTCTTACAAATTGCTGGTGGTTGCCATTAATATATCAGAAATCTTAAAGCACTTTTACAGCGCAGATTGGAGAGGAGAGTTTACTGGCCCGTGGGCTTCACTGCTTGCAGCCTGGCTGAAGAACATGCTAGGACTCCCTGAAAGGACCCCATGTGTCTGGGAGTCACGTGTGCATATCAACTTGGACAGTTTAGCATCAGGGAAAGATGAGCTTTGTTTCTACCTTTGATGAGCTCAAAGCACCTAGAATCATACAGGGCAGAGAAACCAGCTGTGACCATTGTTCTTGACCTACCGTAGCAGGGATGCTACCAGTCATGAAGGCAGGGACCAATCCAGCTGATTTCTGGTTCTACGACAAACCCAGAAGTACAACCTGAGGCCCAAAGGCCATGTTGCCACTGGCAGTTTCCTACTCCTTACGGAAAAGTGGACCTCCATTTCAGCAAGGCAAAACTAGATTTTTCATTCTTCCTTTTCCTAAGTCTGAAAGGTTTAAGATATTATATTAAACTAAATATTTCAATATTTAATAGATAAATATTGAAATATTTATCAAACTAAACCCCTTTCAAGAACACTTACCTCTGTAGTTGTGAGTAAGCAGAGAAACACACACACACACATACACACACACAGATCCTGCCAAAGAAGAGAAACAATCTGAAAAATCAGCCTGTGAAATGAAATTCCTACATGAGATAGGATAAGTGTATGAACATCTCTAATTTGTATTCTGACCAAGTTTGACAGGAGGTGGCATCTATGGACCTAAAGGAGCTAGTCATGAAAAGGGACAGATGAAGTCAGGCAGCTTGTTTATAGACAAAAAGTCAGCTAGTTAAATTTTAAAACCTCATGAAAGAAGTGGACTAAAGACAGGCTGCCACTGAACACCTGAAGTGCCCCAGTCGAAGGAAGTTTAAGAAAGTCTCAGCATTCAGAGGAAAAGCGTACTGACACTAAATGGGTGAAGGAAAGAGACGGTCTTTGTGCATGAAGAGTTCTAGAAGTATACAACAGAGCAGTTTAAGGAGAAGAAATCACCAAAAGAGTGATGGAGGAGAAAGGTGCTAAAATGAGTAAGGGTTACCATCTTATTTAAAAGGTTTAGCAAATCCCAGGAAAGATTTATTTAATAAAGCTGCTCATTGGGTGGCAATGATTGAGCACCTTTATATCTTAGCTCTTAGCAAGGAAAAAAGAAATTAAACAGGATGGACATGGTCCCTGTTCCAGTAGAGCTGAGTCTACTTAGGCAAATCACGCTCAGTGGCGTAAAGCATGGAAAGGGCTGGGACAGAGGTGATGCACTGACAAGAGCTGAACTTTAACTGACTAAAGGGGATCAGGGGCGATTTTCCAGAAGCAGGGATATTTTAGGAGGCTTGAGGAATATGTAGGCATTATCTGGTTGAATAAAAGAGTCTTAGTAGGTAAGCAGCAACGTAATCAGGCAGAAGTAACAGCCTGGATAAATTTTCGAAGCTGAAAGCGTGGCACATTCAAATAACTAAAACATTCCTCTAAGCCTGGAAAATCAAAGAAAAGATGAATTCGTGAGGTTGATGGAAGAACAGAGGCTATCTCATAAATGATCTTGTGGTCCGTATGACTCACTTTAACCCTTACGCTACAGCTAAGGATATAACAAAAAGATAAGGACTTTCAGTAGGTAATGATAACGTGTGTTTTCAAAAGGGTTCTCTAGTGATAACGCGAAGAATGAGCGGTAGAAGAGCAAGACAAATAGTGGGAGACCAGTTAGGAGGCTGTCACGGGAATTTAAGGAGGAAAAGGGAATCTAAACTAGGGGAGTGGCCACAGGAATGGAGGGAAGTAGGTAGATGAGAGAAGTTTTTAAGAGGTAGAATCAACTTTAAATTAATTGATTAAATAAATTCTGCATGTGGGTATCAGGAAGAAGGAGGGGTCAAGGATGATAGCCAGGTGTCCTAAGATGGGAACCTCCGGAGGAGAAAGGTTGTATTATTTGTTCCACCTTGAACTTGCTAAATTGATGTGTCAATGAGGTGTTAAATAGGCAGCTAGACCTAGATATGGGAAGAGGGATCTAGGCTGGAGGTAGGGACTTGGGAGTGCTTGGCATATAAATGGTCAATGGTGCCACAGGAGAGGATGACATCGCTTACGGGAGTGGAGAGTAAAAGAGAATGATATTCAGAATGGAAGAGAAATTCACTCTCAATATCATTCTCTTCTTGCTCCCCACTCAGCCTCTTTAGCAATGTCATCCTCTCCCACAGCATCGTTTACCATTTATACACCGAGCACTCACAGATCCTTCGCTAAAAGGATGTACATGATCCTGCAGCTGGCATGCAGGTGAAGTGAAAGAGGATTTAGAAGAGTCCATTTCTCATTGAAGAGGGGCTTCAGTTGGAAGAAAGGGGAGAGATTTAAGAGAGTGTGAAGGAGTGTATGGAAGAGAGGAGATTAATGAATGGCAAAGTGTCGCATCTCACACATTGATAAAGGATGTGAGGGACTTCCCTGGTGGCGCAGTGGTTGTGAATCTGTCGGCCGTTGCAGGGGACATGAGTTTGATCCCTGGTCCAGGAAGACCCCCACATGCCGAGGAGCAGCTAAGCCCGTGCACGACAACTACTGAGCCTGTACTCTAGAGCCCATGTGCCACAAGTACTGAGCCTGAGTGCTGCAACTACTGAAGCCTGTGTGCCTAGAGCCTGTGCTCCGCAACAAGAGCAGCCACCGCACTGAGAAGCCCGAGCACTGCAATGACGAGTAGCCCTTGTCTGGCGCAACTAGAGAAAGCCTGTGCACAGCAATGAAGACCCAACACAGCAAAGAGAGAGAGAGAGGATATGAGATAGGAGACATGATGGAGTAAAATGAGAACCACACTGAGTTATAGTCTAGATATATTTTTTATTTTTAATTTTTTTTATTTTTGAAGTTTAAATTTATTTATTTACTTATTTTTTAATTGGCTGTGCTGGGTCTTCATTGCTGCACACAAGCTTTCTCTGGTTGCGGCGGGTGGGGGCTACTCTTCATTATGGTGCGAGGGCTCCTCATTGTGGTGGCCTCTCTTGTTTCAGAGCATGGGCTCTAGGTGCATGGGCTTCAGTCGTTGTGGCACATGGGCTTCGTTGCTCTGCGGCCTGTGGTACCTTCCTGGGGCAGGGATCGAACCTGTGTCCCCTGCATTGACAGGTGGATTCTTAACCACTGTGCCACCTAGGAAGTCCTAGATATATTTTTTAAAAACATTATGTTTAGTGGGAAAAATACAGTAAGTACCTAAACAGAAGATCAACAACCTAAATGGGAGCTAAAAGCAGTTTGTCACCAGATGGTGACTCCAAACATCAGACAGCTGTGGGGCAACACTGTCACAGATTTTGAAGTGGAGAGATTGTGAGACTGGAATTTTATACCCAGCTGCTGTTTATATGAGAGGGTGCTAAAATTTCTCAGAAATGCAAGGATGCAGAAAATATAGCAACCAACGTACACTTCTTGTAAATGTACCCTGAGAACGCTGATAAGTTAAGAAGTGTTAGGAACACGCCAAGGTAGGAGACTAAGCACATACAGACCTCTCCATTTTCTCCTCAAATCCCAGGACTTTAGGACTGAAGAAGGATAAGAACGAGGTTAAATCTTCGACAGTCCTGGAAAACAGAGACGGTTTTATCTGCAGAAATTTTAAGGAATTTTGGAAAATTATAAAGTAGGCTGGTTTGACAGGGAAAATAGAGCCAAGAAAATCACAAACAAATAGAGACATCTGCAATGGATCACTGAAGAAGTGAGTACCAGTCTTCCCCACAGAGCCCTGGAAAAACTCCAGGATCATCAACAAGAGCTGGAAATATTTGTTGAACGATGTTGCATGAATGGGCAGCCTGTGTGGCAATTAGCAGCATAATTAATTGAAGGGTTGCCAGCCCAGCTGGACTGGTCCTCAGCTCTAGTACGCAGAGGGCTGGCTGTGGTCTTTTCTCCTAGGATATAGCAGAGGAGATGAATTCTGTAAATAAATGGGAGGCTCTGTCTCCCAGAAAGGGAAAAAAATAGTAGGAAAGCAGCCCTGTAGATGAGTGAAATGCCCTAAAACTCTCTGCTCCCCGAGGAATATCTGCTTGGCTTGCTCTGATTTATTGAGATAAGTCCTTAACCTGTACATGTGCTCTCCGCTTGCCCAACCTGAAAAGAAGTCTGTTTATGGAAACATCTCCACCCATCCACCCAAAGAGGACTGAAGCATGCTCCCATTCAGGGCAGAGACCTAGGATAGGAATGGTCTCTCCATAATTGCTGGGGAAACGCAGTGGGGTAACCAACAGTGGTCACTCTCGCCTTTCAGTCATAATTATAGGTGGACAAGCAGGCAATGAGGAAAAGCAAACCTTTAAAAAGAAGCATCTATAGGCACAGTGGAGCCTCTCTGAGAGATTAACAAAGGCACCAGAGGATAACTTAACAACTCAACTAGCATCACCAAAAATATATGATAGAATACCGAATAGATAGATAGATGATAGATGGGTGATGGATGGATGGATAGATAGAAGGAAAAGCTTTGTTTGAAAATGAATCAAATGTTGAATAAGAAAGAATTTGAGAAATTTAAAAAATTAATTAAAAGTTGCTTCAACTGTTACAATCATGTGAATGCTACTAAGAGCTGAACCTAGTAAACGCTGATAAATTTTCCCTTCCTGCACAACTTTTTACGTTGCCTGGAATCAATAATTATCTTTTTTGTTCATTTGTTTGCTCAGTTTTCCATATATTTGTCACCAGTTTAATCCATATTCTCCAGCAATTATCTAGATCTCCTCTCAGTAAATTTGTTCCCACTAGGCATCCTCATACTTTCATCTTTGTGAAGAAGTTTCTCCGCGACTTGTTGCGGTGTGGCAACGTTTTCCTCTGCAAGGGTTAGCCTAGCTTCTCTGATCTTCCTCACCCTCCTGGGGATTTTTCTTCACTTCTCTCTTGAGTTGGGTACTCCGTTTCTTCGATCTCATGTCTTCTTTCTGGGTTTAGTCCCTTGTTTCGGTGGAGCATGCCCTCTGGTGACTTTCCCTGGAAGGATGTATAAGAGGTAAATTTTTTGAGACCTTCAATTTCTGAGGCTGTTTATATTTTTGCCTGACACTTGATTGATAGTTGAGCTAGATACCTAGTTGTTATTTATTTATTTATTTATTTATTTATTTATTGGCTGCATTGGGTTTTCGTTGCTGCATGCGGGCTTTCTCTAGTTGCAGTGAGCAGGGGCTACTCTTTGTTGCCGTGCATGGGCTTCTCACTGCGGTGACTTCTCTTGTTGTGGAGCACAGTCTCTAGGTGCACGGACCTCAGTAGTTGCAGCACATGGGCTCAGTAGTTGTGGCTCGTGGGCTATAGAGCACAGGCTCAGTAGTTGCGGCGCATGGGCTTAGCTGCTCCTTGGCATGTGGGATCTTCCCAGAGTAGGGCTCGAACCCATGTCCCCTTCATTGGCAAGTGGATTTGCAACCACTGCATCACCAGGAAAGTCCTAGGTACCTAGTTTTAAGAATAGAAATAGGAATAGAAAAATATTGTTTGCTTTTCTTCTAGTTTTCAATATTCGTATTAAGAGATCTGAAGCCACTGGGATTCCTGATCTTTTGTATAAAACTTGTTTTTCATTTTTTTTTCCTCTCTAGGAGACTGTAGGATTTCCCCTTTGTTCGCAGTCTTTAGAAATCTCACAGTGAAAAGCCTTGATGTGTGTCTCTTTTCATTCTCTCTCCTGGTCACTCAGATGGTAGGTCCTTTGAATCTGAAGACTCACGTACCCTGTTCTGCCAGATGTTCTTGAATTATTTTGTTGATAATTTCCTCCCCTCTATTTTATCTGTTCTTTCATTCTAGAATTCTCATTATATGATTATTGGACCTCTTGAACTGTGCTGCTCAATTTCCTCTTCTTATTTTTAGGACTTTGATTGAGATATAATTGACATATATTTAAAGCGTAGTTTGATTTTTTTTTCTTATTAGTAATGTATATATGGCAATCCCAATCTCCCAGTTCATCCCACCCCAATCCCCCCTCTTATTATTTTTCAATTCTTATTACTTTGTCTTTTTCATCGTTTTTCTAGGAAACTACCTCACCTTTATCTTCCTATCTTTCTATTGATTTTTTAAATTTTATTTTTAATTTTGCAGAACTTTTCTTGTGAATATTTATTTTTGTAGCATTTTTAAATGATCACAATGGGTTCTCATCTATGTGAGGATATTACAATAGTTTTTGAAGATTTATTTTTTTCTACGTGGTCTGTTTCTCTCTCTGTTTTGGTGTTTAGTGTTCATCCTAGGCTCACATTTGAGTGGGAAACATAAGTTGATTGGAAGCTCTGAGCTGGATGCCCTGTTTTATTGAAAATCTCCAATATCTTTCCTCTTGAACTAGCCAAGCTCTTTAGCAAAGACTGCCAAGTTTTGAGCCCCAGGGAGATGAATGAGGAAGAGCTTGGGTATCTCAGAATTTTCTGTGTAGGTGCTCACTTAATCCATCTCTCTGTAGTCCGGAAGTTTTATTTATATTCCATTGCCCTGAGATTCTCTGGTTTGCTATCTTCATTTGCCCAGTCACAATGAACAGAAACTAATTTCTAAAGGGCTTTCAGGGAACTCCCTGGCAGTTCAGTGGTTAGGACTCCATGCTTTCACTGCTGGGGCCCAGGTTCAATCCCTGGTCAGGGGACTAAGATCCTGCAAGCTGCGCAGTGCAGCCAAAAAATAAATAAAATAAAATAAAATCAAAAGTAAAATAAAGTAAAGTAAAGTAAAGTAAAATAAGATGCTTTCAACCAAGCCTTTTTATTTTAGCCTCCTCCCTTCCCTTCATCTCTGCTTCCAGAGTACCTGGTATGCACACTCAGACTTTTGAGCATTCTGTGATATAATCTCAGTTTTCTCTACTGCTGGCTTAGATGCAGCATTCTTTAATAATATGCCCCTCAATACTTATCCATTTGCTTTTTAGATTCTAAAATTTTGTTGCTATTTTCCCCTCTGCTATATCCTTGTGGGTATATGTCTTTAAAAAAACTCCATTTGTCTTTAAAAAATATTTTTGTATGTTTTCTTTTATCCGCAGATACAAATGGTTTAAAGAATTATGGGATATGCTATTGTTACCAGAATTAGATGCCATCGTTTTAACTGAAGCATGTGTTTCCCCTTGTACCTTTGATTCTCTTTCTGTTTGGAACATGTACTCTATTTGCCTTTTAATGGGGGTTTCAGGAGGGAAGAAAACTACATATCTATGTTTAACATGCCATTTTTATCTGGAAGTTGATTTTTTAGTGTATTTGCTAATTGCAATAATTATGCAATATTATGCCTAATTATATCTAATTCTCTGAATAGTTGAAGTCTTGAGCATCTGTTTTAATCAATACAGGCTAATAATGTGCTACAACCATAGCAACCCCAGAACTTGAGTGGCTTAACAGAAAAAAAGTTTGACTCTCACGTTGTTGAATGTCCGTCATGAATTGGGGGTGGTTCTGCCCCATAGTCCCTGGGGGTTGACAGAGACTCAACCATCTTGGGGTCGAATGATCTGAAGCATATGGCCTTCTTCGTTCCCACAGTAGGGACAGGGAGAGTTGGAGTGTCTCACATTTGCAAATGAATATTCCAGCTGAAAAGTGATATGCTCACATTTTGTTGGCCTGAATGTTTCATGACTTTGATTCACCCTGAAAGAAATAGGAAAACTATAAGCCCCACAGGTGTTTGAAAGGAAGAGATATTAAGGGAGCGCTAGATGTCTCCACCCTGGCACCTACCATACATTTTGGGTAAACATTGATGTAAGAAGGTGTATGTGTTAGGATAAAATGTATTAGATCCAACCCAATTCAGAGGCGTAAAAGGACACGTAGTTTATTTCTCTCTCCTGTAGCACATCAGGGTGAGCATCCAGCGTTGAAAGGTGGCTGTGCTCTGTACAAGGTGCTTTCTTGTGTTAGAACATTTCTGCTCCTAGGACACAGAGCTAAGTATTGTAACACGTAACACGCCAGGAGTCTCTTCCATGTTGCGTAGGAAGCGTAGCGACAGAATTCTTACACTAAAGGCTAAGTGTGAAAGGTCCTAACACTAAGTCCCAAACCTTTCCTCTGACACCTTCCCACCCTCTTCCAGGGGGAGATGTGCCTTTATATTTGAAAATACAAGAAAAGGTGTTTACGGAAAAGAAATGAAAGCTGCTAGTGAGGGACAAGACAGAACATTGTAGAAGCCTAGTCATGGAAAAGATAAAAAAGATTTCATGCAGGGATTTCATCACGAACTGCGATGCTTCTATGATTGCATTGGTGGGAACTTTGACTCAGTGCAGTGAAGCCTTGAGGGCTTTGTTCTTTGTGCATGCGACTTCCAAAGAATATGATCAGTGGGCCCATTTTTGCAAGCAGAAATGGCTTAACCATGAAATAAACATCATGTGATTTCAAATAATGTACAATAAATGGGATTTTTTTCCTATTGGTGTTGCTGAATTCATTTTCTTTCAACAAGCATCACCTTAGAGGCAATAATCAAGCTTCTAAATGTATGGAGGGTAAAAGATGAAATCTGAAAATCTTGTAATACAGAAATGTTAGGGAAAATAACAAGAGGCGAGATATTTCCACACTCAGCCAACTTTCCCTGCTCCCACCGTGCTCCCTAGTATATCCTGGTAATCTTTAATATTTACTCCGTTCTAATTCCCCATCAATTATAAGAACCACCATACGGTGGGGAAACAGACCCCATTAAATATAATCTCACGTTACAAGGTGCTGTAAGTTCAAGGTCAGAAATCTTACAAGGAAATGTCAATTTTAGAATAGAATGAAGCATATTCACTGGATGATTGTGACCAATATTGGGAGGTAATTATCAGTTGATTAATGGCAGGCCAGCTGGAGATATTTTGGCACAATGTGGAATTGGAAAACGCTTCTGGGTCAGCAAGAGCTATAGATCAAAAAAGGATTTATTTTCCTGGGAGGGCGGAGGATGTGGTAGGAGTGAAAGAAGAATCATTTCTGCAGAAGCTGGGGGTGAACTTGGAGACGTAAGGAAATGGGTTCTCAAATGTAGCCCAGATGGAGAGAAGGAGATAGCAGCTGGATGAGAGCGATTGTCCCTGCAGTCAGAACAGGATTTTGATTAGAGTTTACAATATCATGATATGAAAAAGAAATCCCAGGTTTCTCTGGGAGCTAACATCTGGGCCCTTTAGAGGGTTCCTATTATGCTCGTAATTACTAATCTTTGATCTTTATAACAGACTGTAAGATAACCACAGTTGCTTTCATCATCAAAAACAGAAATAGCTTCAGAAGTAAACTCAGGAAAGCCAATCCCTTGTTCAGAGTAATTACTGGGCTTAGATGTCTGAGTCCACCTTGATCAGAACTGAAAAGATGACAAAATGGTACCCTCACTTCCTCTACCATGATCTCCATCCTCTTCCTCCTCATCCAGGCACCCCACCTACCTCAAAGGTTATCTCACCTCCCAAGCTAATGCTAGGCAAGGTGTGAACTAATGGGCTTATTGGTAGGACATCTTCCAGAGTATGAGTACATTTCAAAAGCAAAGAGACTTCAGAAAGAGAAATGGCAAGATAAGCCTTTGGTCTAAGGTTGAATGGTGTGTCCATCAAAAGGGTGGGACAAATAAGAAATCAGACACTGGAGGGCCTCATAAGCGAATACCAAGCGTGGCCTGCACCAAACTGTCGAAGGCCACCACCAAACCAAGCATCATTTTATTTCACACTTACAAGAAAAACCTGAGGTAGGGGTATTGCATCCTCTATGTCACAGATGATGGAAGTCTACGGGGCGGGGATACTGATGTCATATTTAAGGCCATGCAGAAAGTGAAGCGGCCCAGTTAAGATTTGCCCTGAGTGCTGCCTGACAGCGGAGCTCATGTTCTTCCTTCTCCACAGAGACGTGGCATCAGAGTCCACGGCAGAGGCCAGCGCCAGGCACCCGTAACAAGCCTTATCCCCCGATGTCCAAGGGTGGCCTGGGCTGACCCTCGTTAGACTGAGGAATTCTGTGATATTCTGAAGCATCACATTCCAACTGGAATCCGACAACAGCTAATACTTTCTACTGATTAAGCCTATTTCTAAAAAAATAAAAAGAAGTGGCATTCTCTCCTGACTGTAATTGATATTTTGTAGGCGGGAGGTTGGCCTCGTACTACACATCCTCCCTACCCGCTTCCTGGCCCCACCAGAAACTGCCCACATCCACCGCCAAACAGAGGCCTCAGGGCTGAGAATGGGCTGTGGGTGCTGGTCAAGGACACCAAACTCTACAGCTGTTCTCTATGTTTGTACTTGTCTGTGTGATGGAAGTCCCCTGCCCCACCACGTCCCTCTTGTCTGGGAAGTAGTTTCTGTTCTCAGCAGAAACACTGATTCTGGAGTGGATGACTGGCCACTTGCCATGCAAGCGGTAAGAGATGGGAGGAAAAGGACATGCATGCTTCTTGAGGTTGTAACCCCATGAAGATGTGCAAGGCTTTGGGAGGTGGTTCCAACAGTATCTTAGGAGGACCCCCTTGTCCTGTCCACTCGCTTCCTCCACTCGAAATCAACTTAGAGGCAGGGAGGTCAGCTTTGGTCCCCTTCGTGTGTTACCAAGTAGTATATGAGAGACATCCAAGGACTTGCTGATGTAAGTACATGGGAAAATATTTTTTGTTTTACCGTGAAGCCAGTGAATGTCTGTGACAGAATTTTGGATACTTTAAAGCACTGCTCAAGAGTGAGGTGGAGATGTGATTTTTTTTTTAAATCTCTCTTTCAAAGGTGTGCATCCATGGTTGGCCTCAATCATGTGTCCATCCTAAATTAACGTTTCTTGCTTATTCCAGTTTGGTAAGGTGTCGACAAAGTCAGCAGTGTAATTTTAGCAAGCCAGGGTAATCGCATAAGGATCAGCCCTGGAAAGATCTCGGCTTTGCTCACTGATGGGTAATGTCTCAGAAAAGTGACTCTCCAGCTAAGGCTGAAAAGCCTTTGGGGCTCACGCAACCTGAGGAGCGGGATGGAGAAGTAGCCCCCGATACCCACCACTAACCTAACACTCACAGCTGGACCTCAGTACTATTATAAGCTCCACTGATGCTCACAGCAGACCATTTTGTTTTCCTGCAGCCCATAATTTCATGGAATACCAACCTCAGGCAAGGTTACCTTAGACCATGATGAAAAGAAACAAAACAAGGCCACTGCATAATTTTGTCTTAGCACAGATAAAAACAAGGTCACAGTGACACTCACAAGATACCCAATCATAGAATTGCCCCACTCTCTGGCAGCTTCCAAGCTAGAAGGGACCCCTGAATCTTTAGACCATTCCCCGAATCACCCAACCAAAGCTCAATTCCTGTAATGAGTTCTTTCTAACACCCTTCTACTGAGATACCTCCACTTTCTGTGGTACATATTCTCCCTCGTGTAATGAGAAATAAGCCCAATTCTTTCAACTCCGGGTGTTTTCTTACTGGACGTGGCTCAGGCTGCACCACTGCGGAACCAGAGTAGCTAAGAGTCTCCCTCTCATCCTCCTCCTTCATCTCTACCCAATGCCTGTGCCATTCACAGGTGGAAGGGTTGAGGGGTGGACACACAATTTCCCCTGCACTCCCGAGGACAGCAGTTTTCTGCGTCCTGTGGGTCATTTTAAACCTTTGAGCCTTTCAAGCAGGCAGATGGTCAAGTGCCTTGCTCGCCTTTATGGAGTGTGGGATCTCTCCGTCCCCGTTGGGGGGAGGGGGCTCTCGTGTGAGCCTTGAGAATCAACTTCATTCCAGAAGGCATATATGTGGGCCCTCTAGACTCCACGATGAAGGGTTTGTTCAGAACTGGCTAGTGGAATAATAGGGCTACGGGCTATCTGGACACTTTACACACGCATACATGTGTGGGGTTGGGCTCAGGGTCAGACATTCAGTCATTGCAGGGGCAAAGCTGCAAGCATGTGTGTGTGGGAGACAGGCCAGGTCTAGAGCCATGCAAGGTCATGGAGTGTTTGGCCAACTGGCAAGGGCATGGTCTTTCTAAAGAGGGGACCACATTGTAGCCGTAAGGCAATGGGGTCCCACGTGTGGCCAGACCTTTTGATTTCTCATGTGAAGTGAGAATGCAGATTTAAAATTATGAAGTCTCCTGATTTTCTGATGCTGGCATTAAATTTGAATGTTTAAAAATACTGTGAAGTATTTTAAAAACTGTATAACAAAGCAGATTCAGCGTCTCTGTTTCTGGTGTGTGATGCTGCTGTATCCCTTTCTCCCCTCTTTTACAAAGTAAGAATAAAGCATAATAAGAACGCTTGAAAGGTTATTTTTACCAAATCTGCTTTTCTTTTATCTATAGAAGTAAGTTATTCTTTGTAGAGTTTCTTAGGAAAATAAAATTTTAAATATTTGGCTTTCCTTATAAATATATACAATTCCTAATGATAATTATTTCCATCCGGCTAATCTCCGTGAGCAATTCTATGATAACACACCAGGGGCTCAGGGAACTGAGCACAATCACTACCTGATAGAGTGGAGATTGCAGTTTGAACTTATGGTGAATTATTATAACCAAAGGGACATACTTTAAATATCAGTCATATTCTTTGTCAGCCCTTTAATAAAGTTATTTGTTTCACAAGAATAAATCCTGTGAATTTATTTACAAAACACAGATTTAAACATTAAATAAAAGGAAACTATAAAACTATAAGATCATGAGTTGTGAACATCTGTTATATAATAAAATATAACAAAAAGAGGTTTGTTTTTTTTTTCCTATTCCATCATGACGTTTCTCTTAAGGTTATGATGCTGTCTGATGATGGGTCAGGATTTTGCTGACTTGATTGACAAGTGCTGTAATCCTCCTCTCATATTTCTTTCAGGAGTTTCTCTTTTTTATTTGGAAATAATTGTTTAGAACTTGACAAAACTTCAGTGCCCCAAGGATTCAAGGAAAAGCAATCTAGCCATAAAGATCAACCCACTCTGTTATATGCTTAAACTGGGGAAGGCTGTCTAGAATATAAAAATACATCACATAGCCCTTGTCCTATAAGGGCGTATAAGTAAGACTCAAACAATTGGAGAAACAGAGCAGCTGTAATGGCCATGAAGTTCAGCTCCAATGTTTGAGCAGCTATCACTCAGTCTATTCTTAGATCCTTCCAGCAACAGAGAACATACAAATCCCAACCCCTACTTTGTCTTGAATAGCTAGAATAGAAAGTCCTCTCTTACATGGACTGACGTATCTCATTATTTCGACCTAGTTTTTCACTTGAGCCATGCAAAATAAATACAACCCTGCTTCCACAAGGCCACCCTTTTAAATTGTTGGAGACAGTTTTCACGTTCCTCCTGCCGACACAAAGCACGCTGAGTTCTACAGTGTCTTGGCACCATGCTCCCTTCAAACATATGCTCTGGTATTTGGGAGTCATCAGGGTGTAGTAGTACTGAGCCATTAGACTGCCTGGGTGAGCTTAAACAAAGAGCAGAGAGCAGAGGACTGAGTCTTGGGGTCCTCTATTCCTTAAGAGGCAAAGGAGACTAGAAGGAACCAGAAATGGAGCCAGAAGAGCTGTCTTTAAGGGAGGGTGAGAGCTAGAGGAGTATAGTGTTCTAGAACCCAGGCGAAGCAAGTGTTTCAAAGAAGGGAACATGATCGGCTGTGTCAGATGGAAGTGGAAAGTCAAGTATAAGGGAGGGGAGAGGTGATGCCTGAAAACGGGCATTGAATACAGCAACGAGGAGATTACTGATCTTGATGAATAGTTCTGGTGGAACAGTGGAGGTGACATTCTGCTGGAGTAAGTTTTAGAGAGAATGAGAAGAACTAAGTATTGGAGAAAGTCAGTTTAGACACCTCCTGTGAAGAATTTTGCTGTTAAAGGCTCCAGAAAATAGGACGGTGGTGATCAGTGCGATTAGAGGGGGGGGTTGTTTGTTTGTTTGCTTTTTGTTTTTTTACGATGGGAGAAATAACAGCAAGTTTGTGTGCTGATTGCAGTGCTCTCACAGAGAGAAGATAATTGGTGGAGAAAGAAAAATGACTGAAGCAGTGAGTGTGAATAGAAAAAGCAGAATAGGCGTTTTTTTGTGTGTTTACATGCAGCAGAGTTTGCCTTAGAAAGGAGCTTGGTCAGCTTATCTGTAGTTACAGTAGTAAAAATAAACAAACAAAAAACAAAAAAAACCTCACATACACTCTGTTTCCACCATTCCGGTCATCCTTCCTTCTCTGTGCTCCAGCAATGATGAGACCAGTAAAGAGTGACACTGTGGCCTCAATTTTACTTCTAAATACCCAGCATAAGGTGGTATTAACTGTTTTAATACCGCTCACCAAGTGGTTGAAACATATTGTCAGCTCAAATTCACAAGAATTTCACTTATGTTCTGTTTCCAAGACACACCTAAATGATGCTGCATTAGTAAAAAAAAGTCCCTTGGATCCAAAGACAGGATCTTCACTCTAGCCTTGGTGAGTTTCATCTTGTTAGTCTTGAAAGAGTCAAAAGTCTTGCTTGGAACTTAGAGCTTAGAGGTTTGTCCTCAAAAGGAATATAATGTCATGCTAGAAATTAATTCCTTTATGAAACCTCTTCTTTTGAACCATGTAGATTTTTCATACTCTTGCTATTTTTCTCTTTTCATTCATCTTACATATGGGAGGGTTTACTCACCTTACACGTGGGAAGTTTTTGTTTGTCTTGCATTCAGAATTAAGAGAAATTCATTTAAAAACTTGCATGAGTCTCCAGATAAAGACAGTGTCCTTTGGCACTGTTGGTGGGAATGTAAATTGATAGCAGCCACTGTGGAGAACAGTATGGAGGTTCCTTAAACAACTGAAAACAGAAATACCATATGACCCAGCAATCCCACTCCTGGGCATATATCCTGAGAAAACCATAATCCAAAAAGATACATGTACCACAATGTTCATTGTAGCACTATTTACAATAGCCAGGACATGCAAGCAACCTAAATGCCCATCAACAGATGAATAGAGAAAGAAGATGTGGCACATATATACAATGGAACATTACTCAGCCATAAAAAGGAATGAAATTGGATCATTTGTAGTGAGGTGGATGGACCTAGAGTCTGTCATACAGAGTGAAGTAAGCCAGAAAGAGAAAAACAAATATCGTATATTAACACATATATGTGGAATCTAGAAAAATGGTACAGATGAACCTATTTGCAGGGCAGGAATAGAGACACAGATGTACAGAACGGACATGTGGACACAGGGAGGGGAAGGGGAGGGTGGGACGAATTGGGAGATTAGGATCATCACATATACACTACCATGCGTAAAATAGATAGCTGGGGGAACCTGCTATAAAGCACAGGAAGCTCAGCTCCGTGCTCTGTGACGACCTAGAGGGGTAGAATTGGGGGTGGGGTGGGGGGAGGCCCAAGAGGGAGGGATATGTGTATACGTATAGCTGATTCACTTTATTCTACAGCAGAAACTAACACAACATTGTAAAGCAATTATACTCCAACAGCAACAACAAAAAAAGATGGTAGGAAAGTTCGGATTTCTGCTAGCTTTACTTTGCCAGATCAGACTATTATCTGTGTGTGAGGAGTCAGGATGGAGCTACAGCTGCAGCCGGCTGTAGGACATCACCTCAGTGACAAATAGTGGATTTCCTTTGTTTGTTGTGGCGACGTGGAGGGAGCTGGGACAGCGCCCGTGGTTGCTAACCGGCAGGACTTCCGGGGATTCTCAAACATGCCATGGCCTTTGAGAGCGTCCAGGGTCCCCGGTGCTACTGATGCGCTCCCTGCATCAATGGGTACCTTCTCTTGTGTCCAGAACACCTCCCTTTGGTGATGGTCCTTAGTTCCAGTCGGCACCTCTCACCTCTGCTTTGGTCTGGGAGGATTTTCACTTGAGCCTCTGAAGCCTTTATATTCCTTGACTTCTGAGAATCCGTTTCCACTGGTGTATAAAACTCTCCTTACGAAGCTCTGTTTATTATCATTTATCCTTGTTTACGATTGAGTGCCAAGTGTGCTGTTTGAAAAGAGCCGGACAGGAGGAAAGAAGAACAGGATCAAATGGGCCGAGATAAATAGACGTGATCGAACCATGCAGAATAGCTAATTATTAAAATGATATGTTGCTATGAGAGAGAGTCGTTAACGAATCATTGGGAGATAAACACTCTTTCTGACGGCACCGTAGAAGAGCAAATTTTGGTCACGGATCAGGACTATAACAGAAAAACATCCTGCTGTTTGGAGCCCATCTGAGGTCTGGTTCAACTCCTGGTTCCTCGGGGAAGATGATCAGCCTGGCATCCCAGCTCAGCGAGGCATGGTCCGTGGACAGGCATACACTGTCCCAGGCACACACCATCGGTTGTCAAATACCTTTTCTTAGAACTGAAGGGATCTGACACACTGATCCCCTGTGCTGGTGGACAGCTGGCCTGCTCCTCAAAGCGCTGTAACACTATCAACCTCCCTGTGTTAGAGATTTTAAGATATAAGCTCTTCTTTTTTTTCTGGGGCAGTAAGGCCAGCTATGACGTTCTTATCAGAAAGGAGACATATGAGACCCGGGGAACCGTTCTCGCACTCCACCTAATACTCCCACCTCAGGGACTAAGATGTTTGACTTTGAATCAAACCAGGTGTCCTGGAGCTCAGGGAAGAGCTGTTATTTGAGAATTCAGAAGCCCAAATAATATCTTGTAAATGAGAAGAAGAATTTCTTCTGGTCAAACAGTACTAGTTTAACTTTTAAGGAACATCAGATATTTAGTATTAATATGTGAAAGCCACAGCAAAGGCATGGCTGATACGATTAGCACAGCTAAATACAGAAAGCTAACGTGAAAAATGGAAAGGTGAAATTAGTGCAGTAGAGGGAGGATGGGAAAAGGAAAAACAAAGTCTTACTTGAAAAAGTAAAAGCAATGAAATAAACGTCCATGATTGAAGACAAAAGCAGAAAAACAAAAATATTTGTAAAGAGAAAGGAACTGTAATCACTAATAATAATAATAATAATAGTAAATTCTAAACACTTAAAATAGCATTTTGAGTGTACAAAGCTCTGTTCTGGTGTTTTAAATATATTAATTCTTTCAATCCTCAAAACAATTCTATGATGTAGGTATTATTCTTATTTTACAGATGAAGAAATAAAGTAAAATATAGGTGAAGTATAAAACACTTCTTATTTTATAGGCAACCTCACCAGTAGGTAACATTAATATCTCATGGTTTTATTTTTATTTTTTTATAAGTTTATTTATTTATGGCTGCATTGGGTCTTCGTTGCTGTGTGCGGGCTTTCTCTAATTACAGTGAGCACGGGTTACTCTTCATCGTGGGTGGTGTGCGGGTTTCTCATTGTGGTGGCTTCTCTTGTTGTGGAACACTGGCTCTAGGTGCGAGAGCTTCAGTAGTTGTGATACATGGGCTCAGTAGTTGTGGCTCACGGGCTCTATCGCGCAGGCTCAATAGTTGTGGTGCACAGGCTTAGTTGCTCCGCAGCATGTGGGATCTTCCTGGACCAGGACTCGAACCTGAGTCCCCTGCATTGGCAGGCGGATTCTTAACCGCTGCGGCACCAGGGAATTCCCTCTCATGGTTTTAATACTGATACATTTCCAGTCTTAGATACAAATACTTGTTTCAGGACTTAATACAATACTGCTTCTTTGATTTGTATCTTTCCCTCAACAACCATATCTGAGATCTCAATAAATCTGGCAAGTTCTACCTCCAAAATATATGCTAAATCTGTCCCTTTCCCCCCATCTCTCCTGCTGCTGTCCTAGGCTACAGCACCATTATTTCACTGAGGTGACACAACAGCATCCTAATTGGTCTTCCCCTTTCTGCTCCTTCACGCACAGTCTATCCAGCAATTACAATAAGCTTGTGAAATAGATCCTATTTCTTTCTTGTTTCAAACTTTCCAGTGGTTCCCCATTGTACTTAGAGTATATTTGAAACTCTTTAGCATGATTTATAATTCTTTACATGATCTAGCCTCAACCTACCTCTCCAACTTCATTTCATTCCATTTTCTTTCACTTTCTTAGTGGCAGAGAGGTCATGTTTCAATAACTTGTCCTTTACCTTAGGAGAAATATATCCACATGTCCACAGCATTGGATCTCCACAGGAATCCCGGGTACTCGTTACTGGCTGCTCACCACGACTCATTAGCATGGTATCTGTACAGTGGAGCAACATACTGTAAAATGTCAAGACTGCCAAGGTCCATGAGATTATATGATGGTAGAGAGCAAGAGGATAAACATAGCCCTGGGTGAGAGAGCAAACACGTACTGCTGTCCTTCTCAGACAGAAGCAAGTTGCTTTTTCACCACTATTTGCAGTAGCCAAAACTTGGAAACAGCCTAAATGTCCATCAACAGAAGAATGGATAAAGCAGATGTGGCACATATATCCAATGGAATATTACTCAGACATAAAAAAGAAAGAAATAATGCCATTTGCAGCAACATGGATGGAACTAGAGATGATCACACTAAGTGAAATGTCACAAAGAGAAAGACAAATATTGTATGATATCACTTATATATGGAATCTAAAATATGACACAAATGAACTTACCTACAAAACAGGAATGGACTCAGAGTTATAGAGAAGAGACTTGTGGTTGCAAGGGGGAGGAGCGTGGGGGAGGGATGGATTGGGAGTTTGGGATTAGCACGTGCGAACTATTATGTATAGAATGGATAACAATAAGGTCCTACCATATAACACAGGGAACTATATTCAATATCCTGTGATAAACATAATAGAAAAGAATATTTAATAATGTATATATATGTATAACTGAATCACTTTGCTGTACAGCAGAAATTAACACAATATTGTAAACCAGCTATACTTCAACTTAAAAAAAAAACTAAAAAAACAGCAAATTGCTTTTTATTCTTTTTTACTGATGAATATTAAAAAGAACACATCCACCAGGTTGATAACCCACATAGCAAATGCCAGAAGCTGTGATGTGCGGTCCCAGCAAATCTCTCTCGTCTGGCGTGGTAGCTGGAACTGGGACAGATTTTAGGTTTACAGCAGTCCACTTTCAGCCACTATGATTCATCTGGTGTTTGCTGGGGCCAGACAGTTTAATTAAAAGGGAAGGGAATGAGACCACCAGCCCTGCCTCTTTCAATATCTTTGATGTTGTTAATAAGCGCTTCAATTTTTCCTAGAATGCAGTATTCCTCTAATTTACAGTCTTTGCTGGGGTACTAGGGCATGGGTAATTTCTGGGTCTTTTACTACTTCTCTTATCGTATTAACTCTCATTGCATAACTCAGAGAACCAATGTGAGAGTTTTGCTAGTTGCTAAATATATTTATCCCAGTTAAGCCCTGGGGGATTAGGAAACTGCTGAGGACTCCTTGCAGGTTTCCATTTATATCAGGCTTTCATATGTGCTGGAAAAGACTTTAATTGGAAGCCCATATTGGTACTTAAGGTTCTGTGACATCAGCATCAGTTAAGACTCCTTATTCAACTGTTCTTTTAAAATCTGGGTATTTTCCTTTTCCCCCAGTGTACGGTTACTCCGTTGAATGGCTGCAGTCTATTTAGAGGAAGTATTGGGGAATGTTTATTGAATATGCTTTTGGCGATGTTGTAAAATTCTTCTTCAAGGCTGGTTTCCACTTTAACGAATAATTCTAGGTTTGCGATCTGACCTAGTCTGGAAACTGGGCAATTTTCCATTGCAGCTGATGTTGTACTTTTTGTTGTTGTTGACTGTCTTTTTAAGTTTTATTTTATTATTTGTAATTAATTTTTGTTGGAGTGTAGTTGCTTTACAACGTTGTGTTAGTTTCTACTGTACAGCAAAATGAATCGGCTATACGTATACATACATCCCCTCTTTTTGGGGTTTCCTTCCAATTTAGGTCACCACAGAGCATTGAGTAAAGTTCTCTGTGCTATACAGTAGGTTCTCGTTAGTTATCTATTTTATACATAAGGATGTCTTATTTCTTTTCAGCACCTCTTACTTACTTTCCTTTTCCTTTTACAATTTAAGTAACACCCTGGTTGGCAGTCTGTGTGTCTCGTCCTCTGGGTCATCATGGTCTGCTAGCAGTTGGCAGAGATGGGCACTCCTGTTGCCAGTCTTCCCTTGCTGCCTATTGCACGCACCTTGTCTCTGATGACTCAGCACCATTATTACCTGGTGCTGCCATTGTGGAAGGCTGTCACCCCTGTTGATACAGACAGCCAAACCTGTTGTCCCCTCTCACGACAAAGGACGGACTCCCCTCTCACGGCCCGAGATGGACGTGCCCTTTGAGCCCCCTGGAGTATATTTTCAGCTGGTGGACTTTCTGACCTCATACAGTCACTTTGTTCTAACATTCCCACATCCCTGACCCTTCTGATATCTTCTTTAATACCGTATTAAGGCACTTCCAGCATCTCTGCTTCCTATGTTGTAGGTCATTTTTGGACCAAGTTTCATAAAATCTTCCCGCTGTGTTTAGGAATCATCTCCAGATGGCTTTGCTAGGATGTTTAAACTGGACTCACAGGAGACTGCATCCATGTTATTATATACTTTCCCCTACTTAGTCTTATATTGCTCTACTTGCTTCCCCAGGCCAACACTCTGAGGATGGGCTCTTACAAGTTCTCCCCCCTAGTTCTTGCTGGTGGGTATTAACCAGGTGCTCTAATTGCTTTAGTTCCTTCCTACTGAAGCCGGAACTGCAACAATCTTCTTGAAGAAGGTGAGCACTGACACTTGTTAAACATACGCCTAGAGGCAATAAGAGATATTAAATGCAGATCTTGAACTAGACAAGCATTATCCTGCGAGACACCTGCCTTAGGTGATGTCTTTGCAGAGTTACTATTGGTGGGGTTTATTCTCCTCTAGCAAGGGAGACTGAGGATTCCTTCTGTCAGCCTGCAGGTTTTAGAGGAATCTAGAAGGTTGATCGGCTCAGGCTCAAGTGTCCCATGTCTCAGGGTTCTGTTCATTTCCTATCAGGAAATCCAGTCAGAGAGACTTTAGCTTTCTACAAGTGGAATAAGAGAGACCAACTTACCTCTTAGCCTTAAAAAAAAAAAGACAAAATTATGAAACGATGATATTCAAGGCACGGGAAATCAGGTGATAAAGGAGAGTGATTAATGAGAAAATGGTACAAGGAGGTAAGCCTTATAATTGCTCAGCTTGCTGCTTTGAGAGGGTTTTCAGGTCATAGCACAGAGAGTAGGACCAAAGGGTAGCCTGGCAGTCCCTGTGAGCTGAGAAAGTGAAAATAAGTTTATGAAAACCAAGGCAGCTAGAATTTGCTGCACAAAGTACAAGAGCAATGGACAACAGGATTTTGCATTTTAAAAATATCATTTTGAATTGCATCAAAAATGTGAAATGCTTAGAGATAAGTCTGAAAAAAGATGTGAAAGACTTGTACGCTGTAAAACACTGTTGAAAGAAACTAAAGAAGATCTAAATAAATGGATAGATACATCATGTTCATTGGCCAGAAACTTCAATATCATTATGATGTCAGCTCTTTTAAAATTAATTATAGATTTGAATGAAATCCTAAACAACATCCCAGCAAGCTTTCTTGTAGAAAATGATACGGTGATTCTAGAAGAGGCAAATCAACTTTAAGAAAGAACAACTCTGAAGGAATACACTGATTTTAAGATCTCTTCAAAAGTTAAAGGAACTGATCTATGCAGTATTGGAGGCAAATAGATCATTCAAACAAAAATAGAAAGTTGAGAATTAGACCCACATAAGTACAGACAGCTTGTTTCTGTCCAAAGTCAATTTAGTGAAGAAAGGATCATCTTTTCAATAAATTGTGCTGAAATAATTGGATATCCATGTGCAAAAATTAAACTTAGATCTATACCTCACACCATATAAAGAATTAACTCAAAATACATCATAGATTTAAATGTAAAATGTAAAACTGTGAAACTTCTTGAAGAACATAAAAGAAAAATCTTAGAAACCCTGATATAGGCTGAAATTACTTAGAAATGACATCAAATGTACTATTCATAAAAATATAAATTGGTAAATTGAACTTCATCAAAATTAGGAACTTCTGCTTTCTGGAAGACAATGTTAAAAGAATGAAAAGAGAAGCCACAGACGAGAAGAAAATATTTGTGTATCATATATCTAAAAGAGACTTTTTCCAAAATATATAAAAAACTCTCAAAAACCCAATAATAAGAAAACAACTCTATTAATAAATGAACAAAAGATTTGCAGAGACACATCACCAAGGAACATATAAGAGGGCAATTAGTCACATAAAAACATAGTCAATGTAATTTACCATCAGGAAAATGCAAGTTAAAGCCACATTGGGATACCATTACACATCTGTATAATTAAAACTTAAAAAAGATTACTCATATCAAGTGTTGGTGAGGGTGTGGTGCAACTGGAACTCCTATACTGTGCTGGTAGGGATGGAAAATCATACAGTTCACTTTGGAAAATAGTTTGTCAACTTCTTAAAAAGATAAGTATATACCTACCACATGACACAGCCATTCTATCTATATACATTTACCCAAGACAAATTACAGCATATATCCATACACAAAATTTTAAAAGCTTGTATTTTTTGCCTTTCACATATGTGTATAATCTATGTGATTTAACTTTTGTACATGGTGTGAATTGTGGGTCAAATCTGTTTTTTCAAGAGTCATACCCAATTGTCCCAGCATGATTTATTGAAAAGGCTGTTATTTTCTCATTATTCTGCAGTGCTATTTTTGCCATGAATCAAGTGTTTAGATATCCATGGGCTTCTTTCTAGGCTCTTTGTTATGATTTTGGGGGGTTTATTTTTTCCACCTTTGCACTAATACCCACCATGTATATGGCATTTCTGTAAATATTTTAGAATCATCCTATCAGATTTCACAAAACAGAGTTATAATTTTCGTTGGGATTGCACTGAAGCTGTAATTAATTTGGAAAGAATTAACTTTTTTGCAATATTGAATTTTTTCCAGTTAATAATCATGATATATTGTTCATACATTTAGGTGCCGTTTACTTTTTATTAACAGCACTTTGTAATATTCTGATTGAAGTCTTGCCCACTTTTTGTTAGATTTACTCCCAGGTATTTCATTACTTCTGATGATGAGGTTTTTTGTTTTTTTTTAAATTCAGTTTCTAATTATTGGTATATAGAAATTCAATCAATATTTTACTATTGACTTTGTATCTAGCAACCTTGCTGATAAACTACATTATTAATTTTAATGGTTTATTTGTAGGTTTTTTTCTTTTAGACAGTTGGTATTATATAGAAAGGTAGACTCAACTAGATATACATGCTTGAAACCTAATTTCAAAAATGTTTTTATCAAACAGAAAAGAATGCATAAAATAGAAATATATCTTTCATAACTCAATGACACCTATGACATTTATATCTAGTTTCTAAATTGTGGCCCTAGTGAAGTTCTCCACTAACAAACAAAATAAAACAAGAATAACAATAACAAAAGACTAGGCATTCTTAGAGCAGAGATGATTTTCATAATTTGAATATCTTGTTACTAGGGGGCAAAAATTATTTCTTAAGTTCAGAGATGATGTTATAAAAGCCCAAGACATCAAATTGAAAGGTATTTCCACTGGTCAATTTGTGACAATTTGAGTGTCACTAAAAAATTAAAGCAAAAATTATAGTTAATTAGGCAAGTTTAATTTGTAAAACTCATGAACTAATCATTGTTCTCAAAGGAAAACTTAATATTTTTTCAATCAGCTAGTGCCATATTCAAGTTAATTTGTTTAGGAAAATATGTCTATGTAAAAAGCTGACTATCAATGGAATACTTCTAATGGAGTTAATCCTCAAACTTAAAATGTCCTTATCTGAATAGCAATAGGGCACATACTTTATAGGACAAACTGCAATAAAAGTATATGAAGCTTTACAGAATCAACAGCACTGTGACTGCTCATGTCACCCAGAATTAGATGAGTCAGTAAGATCTGCAAATGGAACTCTTTTTTTTTTTTTTTAAATGAGCATTTCTGAGGCCTTGAGCCTTTCTGTTAAAACCGGTCATATTCTTATAAGGACAGTCATCTATTAAATAATACTTCACTAACTCTTTATAAATCCATAATGAGCTATATTAAGACATTCTATTAAAAATATATAGGCTCTTTCTTACAATTAAAATGAGTGGAGGGGCTTCACTGGTGGCGTGGTGGTTAAGAATCTGCCTGCCATTGCAGGGGACAGGGGTTCGAGCCCTGGTCTGGGAAGATACCACCTGCTGTGGAGCAACTAAGCCCGTGCACCACAACTACTTAACCTGCGCTCTAGAGCCTGCGCGTCACAGCTGCTGAAGCCTGCGCGCCTAGAGCCCGTGCTCTGCAACAAGAGAAGCCACCGCAGCAGCAACAAAGTCCCAACGCAGCCAATAAATTAAAATAATAATAATAAATTAAAAAAAATAAAATAAGTGGAGTCATGATCTGCAGTGTGCTCTGGAGAATACCTGTATCTCAAATTTCACCCCTGCCTAAGGAAAATGCTTTCAGTCCCCAATTTGTCATCTTCATGAGCTGCTCACCTCTCCACCAGTCTGTTACTGGACAAATGTCTCAAGGCATCTCATATCCCAGCATCTTCATGTCCATTTCTGACCGACCAGGATGACTTTTACCACTTGATCTTAACTTTTAAACCGGAGCAACTGCACTGCTCGCCCATTTTCTGCCGGGGGGGAAACAGCTGAAATGCTTTTTTACCATCTGAGGGATGGACTCTTCCTTAAAACCTACCCAGTAGCCCTGTGGCAAAGTGATTGCACTAAGAAATTTTCTTTTCTTAGTGAAAGGACCTATAAATTATAACCACTCAAAAGCTTTGTGGCCACCACCTTGACAACCTCTAGAGACTGTACCCAATATCCCAGATAGTAGGTAAAGAGTGGATCTAAATTCTAAGGGGGGTGGAATTTAGGACACACACTCAAAAGCCAAGATGCTCCACATGCCAATATATAGAATAAGTAATCATAACACGAGTAAAAATAGAATAGGAAATAAACTGAGAAGAAAATTATAAAACTTGTACAGATTCAGGTTTTTGAGGAGATGGTGCATATGGGGGAAACACCAAAATCAGGAAATGAGAGGTCAAAATGTATTTTCCTTTCTTTCAGAAAGAAAACATAATATTGGAAATATAGGTTTCTACTTTGAGATACCAGTTTTTCATTAGCAAATTTCTTTTTAGTTGTTTGTTTATTGGTTTATTTACTTGCTTATCTAATCTGTCTCTGTAGTTTATGGTATTTTAACTTCCTGGCACCCCAGGAGAAAAAGATGAGAACTTTCTTCATCAAATCTAGGAATCTTTTGATTATTATTTCTTCAAATATTCCTCATGTCCCTTTCTCCTTTTTTTTTTTCCTTCTGAGAATCCCGTTACTAGTATGTCAGTCCATTTAATGGTGTCCCGCAGGTCTCTGAGTTTCTGTTCATTTCTCTTCATTCTTTTTTATTTCTGTTCCTCAGGCTGGATAATCTCAATGGTCCTATCTTCAAGTTTTTTGATACATTTTTCTGATTACTTAAACCTGCTCTTGATTCTGCAGTAGGCAGAATAATGGTCCCCCAAAATGTCCATGTTCTACCCCAGAATTTGTGGCTATATTGTTATAATGCAAGGAGGGATTAAGATTGCAGATGGACATGAGAATGCTAATAAGCCCATTTGATGATAAGGAGATTATCCTGGGTTTTCTGGTAAGTGCAAGAGTCCTTAAATGGGGGAAAAGAGGCAGAACAGTTAGAACCCGAGAGCTAGCATCGTGAGAGAGATTTGAACTGCATTCTTGTCTCCGAAGATGAAAAGGCGTAATGAGTAAATGAATGTGGGCAACCTCCAGAAGCTGGAAAAGGCAAGAAAATAAGTTTTTCCTTAGAGCCTCCAGAAGGGAAAACAACCCTGTCAGTACCTTTTACTATGATTTTAAATTAGTGAGACCCATTTCTGACTTCTACCTCAAGAACTGTAAGTAACAAAGTTTTATTGTTTTAGGCTACTAAATTTGTGGCACTTCATTATAACAGCAACAGGAAACTAACACAAAGCCCTTATGTTGGAATTGTCATTTCAGTTACTAAAGTTTTCAACTCCAGAATTTCTATTTTATTATTTTTTAAAAAGTAATTTCTGTATCCTTATTAATATCCTATAATTGGTGAGATATCATTCTCATGTTTTCCATTGGTTATTTAGCTATGGTCCTCTTTAGTTCTTTTAATTTTAATTTAAAGTGGCTGATTTAGAGTCTTTGTCTAGTAAGTGCAACATCTGTGTTTCCTCAGGACTATTTCTATTGACTTCTCTTTTCCTGGGAATGGGTCATACTGCCTTTTTTTAATACCCCTATTTTTTGTTGAAAACTGAACATTTTAAGTAATAATAATGTAGTTACATGTAGTTATATTAGATATTAGATTCTCTTCCCTCTCTTTCATCAACTTTGCTGCTGTGCCTGTTTTTGTTGTTATTATTATTATTATCATTATTATTTTAAGCTCTTTATTGGAATATAATTGCTTTACGCTCTTGTACCAGCTTATGGGGTACACCAAAGTGAATCAGCTGTATTTATACACATATCCCCAAATCCCCTCCCTCCCGTGACTCCCCCCACCCTCCCTGTCCCGGCCCTCCAAGGCATCACTCATCATCGAGTTGATCTCCCTTTGTTATACAGCGACTTCCCACTAGCTATCTATTTTACTGTTGGGAGTATATATATGTCTATGCTACTCTCTCACTTCGTTCCTATTATTATTGATTGTTTGTTTAATGACTTTTCTAAAGTCATTCTGTATAATCTGCATTCTTTGTCATGTGTGGCCTCTAAAGTCTTGCTTGGTAAGCTTAGTGGTTGGCTGATGATTGAACAGAGATTTCCTGAAATGCTTATAATCAATAAGTCTCCCTGTGTTTGCTATTGTGTCCTGTGTGTGTGGGTTGGGGTCACAACTGTGCCTTAGCCTTCACTGCCTGCTTGCACAGATCCTCAAGGTTGTCCAGAGGTGAGACTTAGGGCCTTCTCAATTCTTTCCTAAGAACGTTCACAGTCCTGCCCACGTACACAGCCCAACACATGCAAGTGGCCTTTGTGACTCCCAGCAGTATGCAAGAGCTTTCCTAAGCCCCCTCTGGACAGTTTATTCTGTAGCTTTTCCTTTAAAGCTTTTTGGTTGGCCTATTGTGTGCCTCAACGGGTATTGACCTTCGCAAGTCACAGTGTTAAACGATTGTTTATGATTGTCTTCAACAAGTTCCTCTGGGCACAAAAGCTATTAATACTGGAAGAGCTCTGAGTGAGGTCAAATAAAAACAGTCTTTCAAGTGGGGTCTTCCTGGGAACCACCAGGCAGGGAATGGGGTTTTGAACAAGTTCCTACCCTGGTCAGCCCGTTTTAGTGGCTGCCAGGCTGTTGGCTTTCATTTTCAGGGCTACTACAAAGCTGGAGAGAATGGATGGGAATATGAATAGCTGAAACTCTACAAGCTTGCTGTTCTTACCAAGATTCAGCCATTTTTCTTGAGTAAATACTTCATCGATTGCAGAAAGCTTTGGTTAATTTACAGTGTTGTAACAAAGTAAATTCTGACAACTTTGTAAGTGTTTTCATTACTTTTATGGGAAAAAATTTGGGAGGTCTTGACTCTGCCATTTTTATTGACATCACTTTAAATTAGTTTTATGGTTTGAAAATACTAAGATCATTAATTGCAAAATCTCAAAACCGCGTCTAACCTAAAAATTAGTCATGGTTCCAAAACATACTAGTAAACATAAATAGCACAGCAATAAAAGTTTTCTAAGCAACTTAAAAAAGTGTATTTTCAAAGTAATAAATGAAAACTTTTCATGGTTAACACGAGCAACACCAGCTTTTCTCTTCCTGTGACTTCTACATTTTCTTTGATGCCTAAATGTAACTAAGTGTTTTTGTTTTATTGATTATTTCTATACCTAGCAAGTCTACATCTTGGTATTTACCTCAGAGAAGCATTCACTCTTGTCTGAAAGAGCTGAATCCAAGTTTTTACAAAGTAAAAAATTTTGGTGACAAGTTGAATTTCTGTTGATATGAGGACTGGTTAAATAATTCATGAATAGCTTCAATGGAATATTGTGCAGCTGTTAAAAGATTTGCTGAAAATTTGTTATGTTGATATGGAAAAGTATTCATGACACAGTTTTAAGCAAAAAAAGGGTGATTAATTGTACATATATATGTTTTGATACTAATTATGTTTAAAAAACAGTAAGATAAAACATAACTATTTCTGCATGTGCATATATATTCACAATTAGCCATAAAAACATCTGGAAATATACACATAAAGTAAACACCATTGGTATTTCTAGTGGCAATTGTGAAATCAAGGTGGGGTCTGGGTTAGGGTGGGCGAGGGAGGGTACAGGGAAGAGATGGATTGTACGGGATATTAACTTTGATACCTTTAAAATCTATTACAGGTGTCATTATGTTAATATAAATTTAATATAGATACAACTAAAAAAAACTTTATGTATGAACATATATTAGATGTTGCAGCAAAAGTCTAAGAGTAGTTACCTTTTTGGTCCTGGGAGATTTCGTGTGGATTTAATTTTCTTATGTGGACTTTTCTATTTTTTCCATATTTTTCTATAATAAACACATATTACTTTGGAATGAGAAAAATTTTAAAGTTGATGCAGGTAAATATAGATAAAAAAGAGTAAATAAGGAATTTCTAAATATTATTTTAATACCTTAATGACATTAATAGTTGGACAAAAATTATAATTTTGATTCCAAATCAAACAGTAGTGCCTATGACATCTTATGAAAAATGTATAACACTTGGAGAAGGCTATTTGTATGGTTCTAGAAACTAAAACATATTATCATCAATTAAATAAAAGGCCAAAAGTTTTTCCTCTTCCTTTGTCTTTGAATGGAACTGCTATATGTTGTGACAGAATTTCTTAGAGATTCCCAGAAGGTTGTCCTTGAGAATTAAACCTCTAAATAACCCTAGCACATATTAAAATCCAACCAGAGGCCTGGAAAATAATATATACTTTAATTGAATATATGTGGTTAAATCCCATAAGATGAACAGAAGTTTATTCAACTTTCCATCATAAGTCCCTAAGCCCTTTGAAGTTATAGATTGAAATGCATTTTATATCCACATGACACATGTGACCCAAGAAATGCCACTGAATTTTTATAAATTTCCGAATTCATTGCCCTACTTCCCCAAAGTAATCTCATATAGGTTTGTATTTTGTTCTTGCTTTCGAAATGCTGATATGCATATAAAAATCACTGTAGTCACAAGACTGGAATCAAAGAGTTTCTAAAGATGTTTTGAAATGAAGCACTCTAATTGCAGAGTCTGTTCTCTAATGCCTCTGTGTCCTGGTCCTTACACACACCACAGCCCTGCTGAAAGAAGATGACAGCACCACCTCTACCTGCCCCAGAAGAACCCCAAGTTGATCTCAATGTTTGGGTGTTGCAACTCTAGCTGTCACCCCTTCATCCCACAACAAACTAGTGTGAGCAAATGTCAACTCCCTTCCTGGGGTTGTAGAAAAGAAAATCTGACCCAAATGAATAATGTCTTGCAAATGTCAAAATAAATTTCAGCTAAAAATGATATTTTTCAAGGAGATCTAATGAGAAAACTGTTCAAAAGGCAGAGTTAGAGTTTCCTGGTTCCCCATTTAATTAACTCAATCTGACTTTTATTGTGCTCTGTATTATGTGTTTCCCTGTTCGGTAAACAAACAGCAGAAAATTAAACTAGGGCAACTGCCAACGAGCAGTAAATTTAATTGAAAAATAATGAATTGCCACGGGGTATCACAGAGTTTTGTGAAGATAAACTTATTTTTCCTGGAAAGTTTCCACTTGCATTTGTCACAACTTGATATATAAAAGGAACAAAAGAAGTGAAATATGGTACTTGATGGTAGATACGCAAGAGTGGAATGGCCTTGGAGAATAATTCAAAGGCTGGTTTCTGGGACTTTCAACAGATGAGCTGTGTTTCCTCTTGAAGAGCAGAGTGGGCTTCTGGGGAGTTCTAACTCTGCCCCCCAGATCTGCAGAACCTGTTGAAACTCTGCCCTGTCAACTTTCAGTCAACGGAAGCTCATCGCGGAAGAAGCAGGGTGACCCTGAAAATGAGGAGTGTATGTGATTTAGGGAAAAGGAGACCTTAGGCAAAAAAGGATACTCCCAAATAATTCTATGCCATGTGACCAATAACTGCTTAAGTCATTCAAGCTTGATATGAATCAAAAGTATTTCTAAACATTTGGCTGTTTATTTTCCTTCCTTTATCTCTTTTCCTGATGTATTGGTACTCGCCTACTGCTTCTCTGAGTTTATGTCCAGGCAGGAGAAGGTTTGGATTAAATCAGGAGGAAAATAAGGTCTTTCTGAGTGATATAAAAATGACCACATGTGGTTCTTGATCTAACAGTGTGAAGGGCGGGTGTCTGTTTATCTGTTTGCAGATTCAGTCTTCCAGGTTCAAGTGCTGGGGGTTGAACAAAGCTCCCACTCTGCCCCCAAGTGCCCTGAGCAGGAGTGGAATCACTGGGTTCTCTACAGGTATAATCTTTCCCTCCGGGAGCTGAGAAGATATTACTCAGTTATTCTCCCAGATTTGCAGCAACAATTCTCACGATGAACTAGGAAGCTTTTGGGCTTCTCTCAGAGGCCATTTGGTACAAAAGCATCCACTGTTTGGTTTCAGATATTCGTTTGGACTCCATACTCACTCCTTACCGGTTAGATAGACTTTGAAGAGTCATTCATGTATTTAATAAATATTTTCTGAGCCCCAACTACATGATTGGCACTATTCTAGCTACCAGGGACTTTAAAAACAAAACAAAGAAAACCAAAACAAAAAATTGCTGACTTTACGAAGCTTGCGTCTTTGGGGGAGAAGAGGGTGTCGCTTGCAAAATAAGTGACTGTGTGATAAAATGATGCTTCCTAAGAAGAGATGCCTGGAGTTCCAGTCAGCAGCAGGTGGTTACGTGCACCTCCTGGTGAAGGTGTCAGTTGAGAAAAGGCGTGAAGGAAAGGAGAGCGTGACTGGAGGATATCTGAGGGGAGAATGTTCAGGCAGAAATAAAAAACTGGTTGCACCCTGACAGGGTTCTGGGCGGGAACATGCCTGGGGTGTCCTTGGAAAAGCACAGAGGCCAGTGCAACAGAAATGAAGGTCCCGGGAAACGGGTCAGGGAGGTAACAGGGGCCAAAGGGTGCAGGGTCTCTGCAGCCACTGTATGGATTCTTAACTCTAAGAAAGGTGACAAGCTACAGGGCCTTGGGTAGAAGTGACAAAACCTCATGCTGACTTCAGTGTGGGAAGAGGCTAGAGGAGGCAAGAGAGGACACAGGCACACCCGTCAGACTCTGTGCAGCCGGGCAGGGGAGCCACAGTGGCTTGGACCTGGGTGTCCATCCTGGGAAGTGAAGAACCTCTGTAACGACCTAGCATCTTTAGCCAGTTTAGCCAATGAGGAGACAAAACTTGTACTTGATTACCTTAGAACTTGAAATAATGCAAGTCCATGTCTATTGCCATGTAATAAGGGATTGATAAATGTTCATTCTTTTCTGTTTCAAAGCTTCTCACCTGAAAAGTGGTGCATGAAACCACGGGAACCACAGGTTTTGTGAACTTGGTATTGTAACCTCAACTCAAAGAAAGAGTAGGAAGCTGTAATTTAGAATTCAAATGCAGTTTTTAAAAAAAATCTACAAGGAACAATACTGACAGCCCTAGAGAGTTAGTGGACATATATGTGAATATGAGGTTATATTTTTAAATAGTGCTGGAGTTTATAAACCAGACTCATGACTGTTGTTGCACTAAGACGGCAGAGAAAGGAAATGGACTAAAGACAGTGCTTAAAAGGAGTTGTAAACTTTTCTTTATTTTGAAAGCAATTAAGAGAAAAATATCAATAGTTGTTAAGTCCAGGTGGTATTAACAAGGCTGTTTTTTAATTAATTTTTGCTTCATTCATAATATTTAAAATATTTAAAAGTTTCCTTGTAATTTAAAAATTAAGGGCTTCCTAGGTGGCGCAGTGGTTAAGAATCCGCCTGCCAATGCATAGGTCACGGGTTCGATCCCAGCTCCAGGAAGATCCCACATGCCGCGGAGCAACTAAGCCCGTGTGCCAAAAAAAAAAAAAAAAAAATTAAAACAAAAAAATAGAAGTAAGTATGGAGGAAAGAAGAGAGAAAGGAAAGAAGAAAGGAGAGAGGGACAGCATGGAGAAGCAATCAGATTTACCATAATCTACTTTTAGCAGATTTCATTTCAGTTTGAAATATGGCTTTTAAAACAGTTATCAACAGCTAGGTGTTAACTGAACATTATCTGCTAGTTATAACTAGGAACCGTTCTCACTGACATTGGAATAGCACTTTATAGATTGTAATAGTCTTCCATATAACTTCATGCATTTAGTTTGCAAAACATGATAGTTATGGAATTTCCATTTTTCCAGGTGAGGAAATTAACATCCTGAGTTGCTAAATGATTTTCCCAAGGTCTCACGGAGGAGATGCTGCAGAGCCAGGCTTGGGACCCCATCGGAGTCTTAGGATTCAAATAGGTGCTCTTTTTGTAAGCCTCCAAAACCATGTAATTGTGAATTTTCAATTTCATAGTAATTTTGTTCTTTTTCTCTCATGAGAAACATCTGGATTCTATTTTTGCTCTAAAAACCCAAACAAGGAGCGCTAAGCATGCCCCTGCTTTTCTGTCCCCTCTTCCCAAGCACTATGACCTATCTCAAGACTATTGACCTTGGAGGCAACCATTAAGCCTTGTGACCCATTCCTGTACAAGTTCATACATATAGTTGTGCCTTTAGAGATATAATTTTATTTTGTTTTTGACATAAGTAAGATGAAATTATATCTCATTCTGTAATAAATATTTCTGAATTGTCTTCCAAAAGGACTAAACTGATGATAACATTATATATGAATTGGTTGCTTCACATCCACTAAACTGATGATAACATTATATATGAATTGGTGGCTATTAATGGTCCCTTTTAAAAAAAATTTATATTTATTTTATTTATTTATTTGGTTGCGCCAGGTCTTAGTTGCAGCAGGTAGGCTCCTTGCAGCTTGTGGGCTCCTTAGTTGTGGCATGCAAACTCTTAGTTGCAGCTTGTGGGCTCCTTAGTTGTGGCTTGACAACTCTTAGTTGTGGCATGTATGTGGGATCTAGTTCCCTGACCAGGGATCGAACGTGGGCCCCCTGCATTGGGAGCGTGGAGTCTTAACCACTGGACCACAGGGAAGTCCCTAATGGTCGCTTTTATTTTACCAACCTAAGAGGGAAAAATTCCATGCCGTTTTAAGCTGTATTCCCTGAATTACAAGAGAAATTGAGCATCTTTTCATGTGTTCATTGGCTGTTTGCATTCCCTCTCCTTTTTTGTTACTAATTTGTCTTTTGGATGGTTTACCTTTTTCTTATTAATTGCATATTTTCTATATTTATCTGGCTGTTAATTCTTTATGTTCAAATGTATTTCAAGTATTTTTTCACAGTCTTTCTTTGCCTCAACATTATTTATGGTATTTTTTCTCATGTAAATAAATTTTACATGTTAGTAGAGTCAGACTTTCCATATATGCCTTCTCTTTGGGTCATGTTTTAGAAGACCACCGCTATCCAGAAATTAATAAGCACTTTTATAGTTGTATGTGATTTTTTGCTTTTACATTTAGTTCCTTAACTGCACTTGGAATTTATTTCTGTGAGAATTCAAAGATCTATTTTCTAAATAGAAATACAATAATTTCAGCGCCATTTAATCCGAAGTCCATACTTTCCTCAGTGATCTAAATTGCTGGCTAGATTATTCTATACAAAATCCTTATATAAGCTGAATCTATTATGTGCCCTAATGCATTTTAGAATTGATACATGTAGACTGATGTGTTTTAGAATTTATTTGTTGAGTTACATGAAAAATCCTATGTGTTTAAAAACTCAAGCAACTCAAATTGTAGAGCTAATAAATACTTCAATTCTTCTTTCACTTATGTCCTCCTGCCGCAGCCGTAAGCTCTTCCTCAGAGAAAACCACTATCATTGCTGTTAATTTTTCAGACCCCTTTCAGTCTTAAATTTAAGCATTAAACAATATAGGAATAGATTATCTCTGTAAAAACATGAAATGCTAGGAAAGCACTCCAGGTGACTTTCATCATCCTTTCCAACACCAATGCCCTCCTTTGTGGTAACTGCTATGAACAATTTAGGTACTGTCTTCTGCACCCCTTTTAAAATATTTTTTATTGGAGAATAGTTGATTTAAAATGTTGTGTTGGTTTCTGCTGTAAGACAAATGAATGTTATACATATGCATATATCCACTCTTTTTAGATTCTATTCACATATAGGTCATTACAGTGTATTCAATAGAATTTCCTGTGCTATACAGCAGGTCCTTATTAGTTATCTATTTTATATATAGTAGTGTGTATGTGTCAATCCCAAAAGACCATTTTTAACATGCATTTGCATGTATGTAGGCACGCAAAACACATCTAGGGCTGATGTTTAGCTGGCATACGATGGTGTGGTTCTATCAGTTATTAAAATATTGCTAAACTTCTATACCTTTGCAGAGAGCTTCTGCCTCTCGTTCCCCAAGCACCCTTCACTTGCTGGGCCACCGCACACTGTCCTAAGCCCCCCACCTCCAAGCCCCTGCAAACCCCTCATGACATAACAACTAGTTATGAGGAAGGTTAATGCCCTAAGTAACAGTGGGCCCCCAGCACTACAGCAGCATCTATTTGGGTCTATTTGTCTCTTGCATACTACTTGCTAATTATCTTAAGTAGCATCCCTGACATACAGTGTATATAGTGGACCTCTAAGGCTTGCAATTAAGTTTAAAAAGTCAAGTTGGAGAATATGGTAGGCAAAGTAACAGTCCCCCTCCCCACCCCCGGGTATGTTCACATGCTAATTCCTACAGCCTAATCGCATATAACCATATGTTATATTATATATGTATGTATATATATATCTATACACACCAGATGGTGGGGGTGGGGTGGGGGTGGATTAAGACTGTAGATGAAATTATGGTTGCTAATCAGCTGATTTTGAGATGGAAAGATAATCCTGGATTATCAGGTGGGCCTGATATAATCATAAAACTCTATACAAGTGAAAGTGTTAGGAGTGTCAGACTCTGAGAGAAATTAGAAGATGCTGTGCTGCTGGCTTTGAAGATGGAAAGGACCACCAGCCAAAGAAATGCAGGCAGCGCACAGAAGATAGAAAGGCAAGGAAAGGGATTCTCCCTTAGAGCCTTCAGAAGGAATATAGCAGTGATGAGACCTGGATGTTAGGCCCATGAGACTCACTGCAGACGTCTAACCTCCCACACTGGTTAAGAAGATAATTTCTTTGTGCTATTTTAAGCTACTGAGTTTATGGTCATTTATTAGAGCAATAGGAAACTAATACAGAGAACTGAAGGTACAGTGTACAATTTATACCGCAATGCAATTCATTTCAAACCCTTCTAAGCTGTTTCTGATCTCTCAATTCTTAGAAAACTGTCCCTTTAATTGCCTTCTAATTGTGGCACTTAATGGATCATCTTTGGTTCTCATCTTACTGGATCCTGCGGCACTTGCCACTGTAGAGACTTCTTTCCTAGAAAGTCCCTGCTGTCTTAGTTTGTATGATGCTACTCTTTTTTAAGCTCTCCTCCTGCCTCTCACTACTAGCATGCCTCATAGCTTTATTTATTTATTTATTTATTTTGCATCTTGTTGCATCTACAGTATCAGAGTTCTACAAATTTTGTTCTCTCTCCCTCTCTTCTGAATGTCTGTGGTCTTCTTTGATAACCTCACACACACCTGTAGCTCTGCTACTCGCTGCTAGTGACTCTCAGATGTTTGTCTCTAGTTCAGTTATGAAGTCAATCATATTGTTTTGGTCTTCCTCTTCCTCTCTGATTAAGGATTCTGTGACTTCTACAAAAGCACTTGCAGTTGATTCACTGTGATCAAAAGTCCTCATTCTTTCGAAGAAGATGAGCTGGCTTTGCCTCCAGGCTGCTTCCTCAGGTCTCACACTCTACTCAGATCTTGAGGACTAAGATACACTGAATCTCACGCTTTCCGGCCTGTCACTGAAGCCAAGAGTGTGTTCATGTCAGTGCTAAGATGAGATGGCAAGTATGAGTAGAGCCTGGGAGAACTAATTTCCAAACAGAAGTATGGAAAAGAAGGAAGCCCATCCCCATCTCCATCCCCATCCCCATCCTCCTCCTCCTCCTCCTCCTCTTCATCTTCATCTTCAATACAACAGAAAATCATACTTAAAAGGTGTCACATTCTTTTGCTACCCAGTGGGTAGAGCTTTTAAGAAAGATTGGGTCTATTTGAGAGAACAAAGAAACTCCATTTTCTTTGCCCATTTGAATTATAACTTGCATCATTCTGTGATTCTACTACCTGAAGGGCCTGCCTGGGAGATAACAGAATCATAGCATAGCTTGTGATCGGCGTCACACACTGATTACAAAGTAAAAAAGACTAAAATTAAAGAGACAAGTTTTATTGGGATGAGGGGAGGACCCAGAGAGAGAGAGGGAGAGAGAGAATTTATAGAGGCAAATATAGAAAAGGCATTAGATGAAAGGGCAGGAGGAGAAAAGGAAAGGTATCATTTGGACCCCATGGGCTCTGCAGTTTTGGAAGGACTAAAAGTAAAAGGGCTGGTTCTAACATTAGCTGCTTCAGGTCATAAGTAAAGTGGATAGATGTAACTGGGGAAACTGTGCTTCTGTGCTTTATAGGGAAAGTTTGGGTTCCATAACTAGTCCAGAAAGAGAACACTGATTTAGTAAGTCTGGATCGAAGGCCATCTTGAAAGATGCTGATAAGAGTGAGAGAAGATCCTTGCTGACCTCCCAAGTAGCTCAGCAGCTCCTGCTTCCCCATCAGGTTAGACAGCTGAAGCTGCAGAACAGACAGTGGTAGTAGAGGGGAGAAGTCATGGAGGGGCCCTGGGGCTGGAGTGCACCCGTATCTGCTGTAAGCTTTCAGTGGAGACAGCTGCTCACTTCTGGTTTATCCCAGTGCAAGGGAAGTGTTGGCTTCATGTAGGGCTGAGCTTCCAAAGTGGACGCAGGGGGTCAGTTCTAAGAAGGAGCCACATCTTAGAGGAATGAGAAACAACCCTTATTCTAGGAGATCTCTGAGATTTCCCACCAATACCCACTTAATCCAAATATGTGGAGAGCCTGGGGGATAAAGCAACCGCAGATTCTAGTTGGGCCTCAATTCTTCCATCGCGCAGTGGAGTCTGCTCTTAGGCCAAAGTATGTACCTTTGAGGGGTCATGAAGCCTTATTAGGAGAGGGCGGAGTGTAACAGACAAACTGTTCCGAAAACTCATATTGGATCTCTTCTGCCCTTCTGGGTCCAAATCCTTCTCCTTAACCAATTCCAAAAATAACCATCTGCCTTCAAGTTAGGTGTGGAATGTAGATGATTATTTCTGTAAGGGCACAAAAGAGGCTGAAAGAGTTCCAGTTTGGGTATCCAAACTAGGATTTTGGAATAAAATAATTTGGTGAAAAGCCAGGGTGATCAAGCCTACCCAGATCATTTTTCCTCAACGCAGAGATTATACCCTTTCTGCTTGGAGTGTGGACTTCAGCTCCTACGTGCCTTGCTAAACCCCTTCTTATCAGGGAAGAAGCAGTCAATCAGTTGACGCTCACATTTTGTTGTCATTCTGCTGCTGCTGCTGCCGCCGCTTGGTGCTTAGGCTGGAAACTGGTGCGTTAATTGCCTGACATCGATCCCTTCTCCTGGGAGTAGCCATCCTCCTCTTCCGCAGTTTCGACACCCCACCCCATTCACCCGGCTGTACCATAGGGTCAGGATGGTGCCAGAGTTTCTGCATGAACTCCCCTCTAGAGCCACGGTGATTGGAGGAAGGAGCAGAAAACTCAGCTGAGCCAGTAAGAGTCCTTCCTTGAGATCTTTTGAGCTGCACCAAGTAACTAAGTAGCATCTTTACAAGGTGAAGCTACTCTGAGTAGCATCCCTCCCACCTTACCGCCATCACTCAGCCATCCCTGAGGACACCAGGATTCTGTCCTCCCTGCAGCTTAAGTATATGAATCAATACATTTTCCTGTTTCACATAAGCTTAAGTCTGGTCTCATTTGCTTGCAATTAAGAGTTCTGATTCCACAGTGCTCTTGGAGTATCTGAATTAGAACAGTATTGAATGAAACCAGTCTCCCTCTCTCAATCCCACAATACCATATAAAAGTGTTCCTAATACATCCAGACACTTCCTAGAAAAGAGTTTGCCAATGTTTGTCCACGTGTTAAAAATTTTAAATAGCTTTTTCTTTCACATTCCTTTGCAAACAATACTAACTCCCTCTGGAATGAAGAGACAAAAAGAAGAACAGTTCTTCAGAGACGTGAGATGTTGTCATTTGTCTGGCCTTTATGTTGGGAATGATTTTGCTGCATTTCAGCTTTTTTTTCAGTGGTCAGATACGAAAAAAACACATTATTTTCTTTTGTGTGTGTGTGTTATAAATGAATATAGTTGCCAAAAATTCAACAAAGACTTCTGACGTAAAAGTGTATTAGTTTCAGCTAAGGCCCTTCAAACGCCATCACATACCTAAGGACCTGGGTATCGGGATCTATTTTCACAGTTCTTTCCAATTCTAATGAGCTCTGAAGAAGTTTATTTCAAAATAATCCTTCTGTATTAAGCGCTGGCTTATTGACAGGTCCCCTTTTATCATAATTGTGTGAAGTTTATTTTCCAAATGAAGGTTTATTTTTGCATGGAATTCTGAGGTTTTGCATTGTGTATATGAGGCAATTAGTTTGGCATTTTTGGAATTTATTTTAGACCAGACAGATGTCTTCAATTTACACACTCTAGGAGGTGACAAACCCTATTAACATTCAAAAGCTATCAATTTGCTTTATCTTTGTTCTTCAGCATTTTCAGCTATGATCCAAGCTAACTCTCTTTCTGTTTGCTTGATTTCACGGTCGTGTGTTTTTATGTAGGCAGAAGCAGAAATTTAAGGAAAAGATGGAAAATAGCCTTAGAAATTTTATCACTGTCAAAATCTTGTGGGTTGCTTTAAGAGCCTGGAATTTTACCTTTATTAGGGATGCATTTTTGCTAACTAAAACTCTTCCCTCTTAGTCATGGTTTATGCAGATACACACGCATGCTAGTTGCTTATCTTTACTCAGGTTATTCTTTACCCTGTTGGTGGCCGCTGAGTTAAATCTGGTCCTGCCTTTGCCTGCGTTTCCTTTGTTTAGTTGTTGGTTGTTTTTGCCCAGGTATTATAAACATATCTTTAAAGTGCATATGCTTAAGCCTGAATCTGGTTATTCCTCTATTCATTGGTCAAATCCCTTGTAGATCAAAAGGAAGGGCACTTTTATTGTGTGCAGAGTGAAGTCCTGGACTGTGGGTTTAGGACAGTCTGGGGAGGGGGGAGCGGTCGGTGATGTCGTCCCATTCATTTTTACTCTGAAGTTGAAGACCACCCCACCGTTACATCTTTTTCGGGTGCACTCTGCAGCCACTAGGTGGCTCAGTGGATACGCCCAGGTCTTTTCCAGAGTCATTATTTCAAAATGTGACAACCTAAATTGCCCTTCATTTCTCACACTGACGTCCAAAACTGCACCCGGATTGTGATGATTATAGGATTAAAAAAATGAGGGCGGGACAGCCCCAGGACTCAATCCGGATAAACCCAGCCCACTGTCGGACAATCTTGTTGACATGTTTGCCTTTGGTTGTGGCCGCCATGTTTCATTTTAGGTGAATGTGGGGCGTATTCTTGCTGCAAGGAGAAGATTACGGACGAACGGATGTCATGGGTAGTGTCGGATCTAGATCAAATGTAGAATGATTATACATCCTGACACAGTTGTTTCTGAAATCAGGGATAATCCATTACGTACAGGATGTCTGACTAGTTTGGGTGACGTTGTCCTGGACTTTGAACTCACGCTGTTTCCTTTATCTGGGATTAAGTTATTTACCTATGAGTCCAACAGAGCTAAAACCACTTAGAACTAAGGAGAAGGATACCTCCTAAACATAACTACTTCAAACCACTTCAAATACATACACTGAAATATACCTCATGGTAAAATATCATAGGCATTCTTATGAAAATAGGATCAGTATGCTTGCTGTCGCAATTTAAAAGTTTTCTCTTGGACATTCTAGGTAATGCAGCAAGTCAAGGAAAATAGAAAAGATAATACTATTGGAAAAGGAGAGACCAAATCATGGTTGTGTGTAAATCATATTATTTTCACCTAAATATAGAAGGTTTTGATTAAGGAAGTTTTGATGTTGGTCAGTTACTGGAAAACTGTACAAAAATGATTAAATTAAGAAATTGTACAAAAATCAACTTCTCCATATGCAGCCATTACCAATTAAAGTAAAACAAAAATATACTCCATTTACAAAAACATGCAGGAATGTTCAAAAGAAATGCATATGACCATATGGCAAATACTATAAAACTTAATTGAATGACATAAAAATACATTAAACAAAGGAAAGATTACTCTCCTCCTGGGTGGGGACAGAAATATGAATGTCTTATTTCTTCCCCTAATTAATTTAAAATTTTCATGATAGTTCAACAAATGTCACTCCAGGATAATTTGTTTTCCAAATTTGATGTGAAGACTTAATGGAGAAAAAGAGGCAAGAAAATAAGAATGAGACTCTTTCGTTGTTAAGTACTTTGTTTATAATTTATCATGAACCTACAGTAATCACAAAAGCATAGCACTAACTACTCAAGGAGAATAAGAGTTCATATATAATATGATATATTATTAACTAAATACTAATGTGTATATTATATTTATATATTCATATATAATACTTTACTATAAGATATTATTATATATGAATTAGTATTTAATAAGGTTGCTCTACAAATTATTGGATAAAGAATGGATTTACCTCCAAAGTTATGTTTAATATTTCTAAAATAATTAACATAGTTCCCTACCATGAACCCTACTGCACAATATAATACAGGCGGATTACAGAGAGAAGTGATGAATTATAAATATATATGAAAACAAAAAGTATCAACTTGAACATTTACATAATAACAACATGAAGAAAGCTTGCAAGCAATTAAAGGGGAAATTATTCATATGTATCCTAGCCTAAACATAAATGTTTTTCCCCCCACACTGTAAAAATGATAAATTAAATTATCAACAAGCAAAGATTTTTTTGTAAACATTAATGGAAAAAGGCTATTATTCTCAATATATTGAGCTCTTATACATCAACAAGAAAAAAAAAAACATACTACAGTAGTTTTAAGGGCAAAGACATGAATGGGCAAGTCACCAGTGAAGAAATATAAATGACAAGTGAACAAGTTGAAATTCTAGTAGCCAAAGAAATGAAAATTACAACAACAATGAAATACTGTGTTTGTCTCAAATTGGCAATGAGTAAAAGGAATAATTATTGAGTGCTGGGCAGGGTACGGAGAAATGGACACTCATATTCCAATGGTGGGATGTAAATTGGAACAACGTTTCTGGAGGGCAATTTGGCGATGCATTTCAAACACATTAAGATGTGCATATCTTTTCACCGAGGGATGCTGCGTTTAGGAATTGATTAGATGTGTATAAAAATATCCGTGCAAGGATGATCACTATTCTGTCTCATTACCTTGAAGATTCAGGCCAAATATAAATGTTCAGAAATTATCAGAGAGATTAAATAAACTACAATATGTACATAGAATTCTTTTATCTAGTCATTCAGCAAATATTTATTTACAGGAAGATGCTATGTACTCATTAGAGATCTAAAAGACGAAGGACTAGGAAATGTTCACGGGATGTTGCTGGGTGATAAAAGCAAGCCGTGAAGCAGTACATATGGGGGATCCCATTTTTATGAAACCTGGATGCCCCAACCCTCAGGAGAGTGAGGACACAAAGGAACGTATAGCAACGCTGACACCCGTGTTAGGCAGCCCGTGAACACAACTGTGGGATTTTAGATCCCTTCTCAAAATTTCCCCCAGTTATTATTCTTAAATTTGCATAAAACTGACTTGAGGGACTTCCTAGGTGGCGCAGTGCTTAAGAATCCGCCTGCCAATGCAGGGGACACAGGTTCCATCCCTGGTCCAGGAAGATCCCACATACCATAGAGCAACTAAACCCATGTGCCACAACTACTGAGCCTGTGCTCTAGAGCCCGCGAGCCACAGCTATTGAGCCCATGTGTCACAATTACTGAAGCCTGCGCGCCTAGAGCCTGTGCTCCGCAACAAGAGAAGCCACTGCACTGAGAAGCCTGTGCACCACAACAAAGAGTAGCCCCCGCTCACCACAACTAGAGAAAGCCTGCCCACAGTAATGAAGACCCAACGCAGACAAAAATAAATAAATAAAATAATAAAGAAATCTTAAAAAAAAAGAGAAAAAACTGACTTGCGCCTACTCTGTCATATCTGGTGTGTAATGTTTTCCAGGGAAACAGACAAATAGGAGATCTCCGTATTTATATTTACATGTAATATATATGTGTCTGGAGAAAAAAAGAGATTTATTATAAGGTATTGGCTCCTGCATTATGTAGGCTGAGAACTCCCAATATCTGCCCTCTGGAAACTGGAGAGGCAGGAAAGCCAGCGATGTAGACCCATCTGAGTCTGAAGGCCTGAGAACCAAGGAAGCTAGTGGTGTGAGTCCCAATCCAGTCTGATGGCAGGTGAAGACAGAGTTCCACGTCAAGCAGTCAAAGGAAGCACATTCTCCCCTCTCTGCGGTTTGGTTCTGTTAGGCGCTCAAAGACTTGGATGATACCCACCCACACTGAAGGGAGACATCTGCTCCACTGGGTCCACTGATTCAGATGCTAAACTCCTCCAGAAACACCCTCACAGACACACTCAGAAATAACGTCTAACCAGATACTCAGGCGTCCCATGGCCAGATCAAATAGACACGTACATGAACCATCCCACGACGGGAGGTTACAAACCATCCCACATTCCTGAGAATTGTAGGGATTTAAAACTTTTCATACTATTCTCTCTGCCCAAAGCCAACCTAGACGTAGAACATTACACCCTCCAGTTTTTAAGTAAATGTCTCTAGTTCACCATATACACAGGGCATAATTGTGTGCAGCACATTTACTGGACATTCGGGTTGGATGTATAGCACCTGGAGCCCTCTGGCTACCCACTCTACCCAGGGAGTCCTCGTGCATGGATGGATAGCTCTTCATCTCAGCCTAGCCGGTCTCTCAGTGAGCCTTGTATCTTGTAGTCTCCAGAGTTCTCCAGAGAAACAGAGCCAAGAAACATTTTTTAATTAAGAAAAAAAAAAAAAATATATATATATATATAGAGAGAGAGAGAGAGAGAGAGAGAGATTTATTTTCAAGGAATTAGCTCATATGATTGAGGGGGAGGTTTAACTCTCAAATCTACAGGGCAGTTTGGCAGGCTGGAAACTCAGGCAGGGTTTTTATGTTGTCGCCTTAAGGAGAATTCCTTCTTTGGAAAACTTCTGTCTTTGCTCGTATGGCCTTCAACTGATGATATGAGGCCCACTCATCTTACGGCAGGTCACCCGCTCCACTTAGTCTACTGATGTAAATTTTAATCTCGTCTAGAAATAACTTCACAGCAGCATCCAGACTAGTCAGCTGGGCACTGTAACCTTGCTAAATTGACACAAAAACTAACATCTCCCTCCTTTTTCTGTGCTTTCCATTCTGTATTCCTGATATGTTCTTAAGTAGAGTGGTTAAATTTCTTCAAACTGAGTCTTTTCAAATAGGCCATAACCTGGAGTTCTTCCCCTTTTATTCTCTTCAAACTCTCCAGAATCTTCTATAGACTCAGTTCTAGAGTGGAGAAGCATCTATATTCTCTTGTAGCCTCAAATAGAAAATAACAACAAACCTTCCCAGCTTATATACATGTATACGTGTTACTCTGTATGAAGGATGACAGATGCTAGATTTCTGTTGTTTGTGTTTGCTTTGTTTTTACTCTCTTAGCACTATTGTACATTTTCAAGGCTTCCAGCAGTGTGTACTTTTGTAATGGGGAGAAGTTATAGAAATGTATTCAGTTAACAGGTGTCTATCTGCTGGTCCTTTATGTATTGCTTGTTTACAAAATGGACCTATAGGGGGCTTAGGATGATTTACATTTAAATAAGATATCACTTCTTACATCTGTTATTTTCTTTTGCGTTATTTCTTTTCTTTTCTTTTCTACCGTCTTATGAAGTAAGCAGGGGAATTATTACAGTTGTCCTTGTACATATGTGAGCGTGAGGCGATAAGAAATGTCCACACTGAGACCCAATTATAGGTCGTCTGACTCTGGGGTCGTGCTGTTGCATTAATAAGGGGCAGAGCTGGCGCACATGACACTCACCTCTTTCTGCCACACATACCATGCCGGGGAGACCACAGGGATGTGTGCTGTTTCACCGTGCCTTGTTCCTAGGGATACCCACAGTTTTTCACTCATATATCCTCTGCTCTAGACGCTACCCATAAACCTATTTGTGCTTCCCTTGCTCAACTAGCTCTTGAGTGCTTTGCTATGTGCTTAGCATATCCATTCAGCGGCATTCTCTGGCTCTTACTAGACTTTCTCCTCACTAGCCACACTCCTGGTCTTAGTGTCTCGTAGATAGACCCGTCTGGAGGGCTTAGCAAGGTTTTCTTGTTCCTTCCCATCAAACACGTGGCAAATTATAGAACAGTTTTCACTGCATTGACTTTTTTCCTGGGACAAAAAGATCAATCAATAGGAAAGTAGACCCCAGAAAGCCATTTGTTTTCTCATCGGATCTTAACGAGAAACGGCACCCCCAGTGGAAGAAAGCATCTGAAAGACTTCAATTGCAGGGTGATCATTAAGCTAAAAACCTACACTTTGAAATGTAAGCTAACTGAATTATTATTTAACTATAATAAAACTATTTTATCTATCGGTGATGTATGTAGTATAGATACGTGGTTTTAGAACTTGTATATGATGCCTATTTAATAATTTCTACGTGTGTAGGGGGCTCTATTTTCAATACTTTAACCGAAACAATTTGTTTAATTTTCATCATAATCATCACATAGGATGATTCCCATTTTTCTAGACAGAGACCCTGTAGCATGGAGAAGCTAAGGGACATGGCCAAGGTCACACAGCTGGTGGATGGCAGAGATGGGCTTCCAACCCCCAGCTCATTTTCTTGCCCTACGCTGTGGGTTTCATACACATCACGTGGGTCATTGCTCTACAAAGATTTATTGAACGCCTACTCTGCACCACGTACTGTTCTAGACATCTTACGTGTTACTCGTTGCTTCCAAAAACATCTTTATACTGATGAAGAAAATAAGACCTGGGGAGGCAGGGGTTTAGTCACTTCCTCACTGGCAGAACTCGGATTCAAAGCTGTATCCGTTGGCTCTGGATTCTCATATCTGTCTGATTCCAAAACGTGTGCTGAATAGACTATTCAGTATTATCCTATGATTACTGAGTGTGAGATTTTAAAAAATTTTTTATACATCTTTATTGGAGTAAAACTGCTTTGCAACGTTGTTCTAGTTTCTGCTGTACAACAAAGGGAATCAGCTGTATGTATACATATATCCCCATATCTCCTTCCTCTCACCCTCCCTATCCAACCCCTCTAGGTAATCACAATACGTAACGAAACTCCTGATTTTTTTTCTTTGCGAGGATGTTTGACAGTGTTCATGGGAATGCCAATGGCAGAATTATCAAGGTGGCGAAAATAAAGGAACTGGGGAGAGACAGTACTAATTCTATCCCACCCATAATTGTCCCCTTATCCTTCCAGGTTCTTGGCTGAGACTCCTCCTGTAATAAAAGATTAACGGGAGAAAAACAGAAGTCGAATAACATGTATACCTCCTTGTTCCTGACTGTGAGCTCCCCAAACCTTTGGAATTTCGTAATTCATAAGAGCAGTGGTAACATCTTTTGTTATCATATTTAGTCTTTTGTCCTCAGTTCCTGAAATGGCCATAACCTGGAGCCATTTAAGTAGGGGATAAAGTCATAATAGGAATTTGGTCTCACCCACCCTAACTACAGTGTCAGTTATTCTGATTCATTATTACCTAGAAAGTATCCATAAATACAAATTTAAAGTCATAATCCCTACGCCGCCCCGAAGAGAATTCACTCTGCAGGGAAAGAGCTCAGGTTCTAGAGTCGTAATACTGTGGCTCGGATCTTGCTGAATCTCCACCACTTCCTAGCTGTGTGATTCGGGGCCAATTAATTCACCTCTCTGTTCTTCCATCTGCAAAATAGTAGCTCTAGCTCCATCAAACTGCGGTGAAGATGAAATGAGTCAATTCAATGAGTTACTGCACGTCAAGAATATTGAAGAGGGCCTGTCACATCGCAAGCACTCTATAGCTATTATTATTAATAATACAGGAAGAATAGATTGCCGTGGAAGTGTCATAGTTAGTATTTATGTCCATTCTGTTACCTATGTTTATGTAACATATCAGAGACCATCTCTCACAATTCTCAGGACTGTAGTCTTTAGGAAAGTGTATTGTCACACTCAAACGCTGTAATACCATGTAACGTTCAGGCACTAACCCGTCACAGTGGACAGACACTGCTCCAAAGGAACATCTAGAGTTAACTTTCTAGGTGCCAGGTTGTGGAGGGCTTGGCAAGGGGCGCCTGACTGCTGGGAAGCTGGGGTGGGGGTGGGGCCTCAGGCAGGCTGAGAAGCATCTATTTACCAGCCCGTAACACGGAATTTCATTATTTCTCCCACTGGCAACCTCGATGTTAGCCTGGCTTCACAACTGCCATATGCATCACATTCTTTCTTACCATCCTAAACCAGAATGAAGCGGGAAATAAATGTAATTATAAAACAGTGAATATCTTTGATACTCCACCCAGTTCCAGAGGAATTAAAGCCTTTTTCCCTTTAGTGAAAAAAAAAAAAAATGTAATGCAGAACTGTGTTTAGATTTTGTGTATCTATTACATTCTCCCAAAAGGGTAAATGGACCAGAACCTGGATAAATGGCCCTGAACTAACCAGTCGCCTTGGCTTGCTCAGCTGTACAGCGTGAGTGTGTTAGACTAGGTGGTGGTTTACATCCTTTCATCTCTTTAAACTCTGTTCCTTTTTCCTCTTTAATTACACAACTCCAGTCTGAGCTCTAGCCCAGGGCTCCCAAGCACAGCCCGAGTCCAAAAAAAGGTAGGAGTGCTACGATAAACCCACTGGGTGGAAAATGCACCCAGCCCAGGCCGCAGAGTGAATCACTGGCCCCTGAAGAGGGTTTCACTGCTGCAAAGTTTTGTCCAGAACGTTTGATCCAGCAGTAGTTCAGTCTAGACACAAAGTGGCCAACATGCTTTGAACAAATCTGCTTTTAGTGTGCAGAGTGCTCTTGTTTCCAGTCATTACTCTGAGTGATTAAACAAACTGCCAAACTTTTCCTGCTGCAGTCACCATATATTACTGAGATACTTATTGGGGATTTAATAGGACTCCATTTGAGACAATATCTTGAGCCTGACGAACTCGGAAAGAAAAAGAGATGTGTTTTTGGCACACATTGATAGCGTTTCAAGATTTCTGTAATAGATACATACACGCTCATATTGTTGAGTCGAAAGAAATGTGTTTCCAATCAGCAGTATTTACTGGGGTTTAACAATGATATAATAGTTACCTGTCTATTACATGGTAGTCAAAGCTAAAGAAATGTGTTTCTAATAATCCATTGGTATTTCAAATAATATAACTGCCACATGATATCTGAACCTAGATACGACCTGCATTTCAGACTTGTTCTTGGGAGTCTCATTCATGAAATCAAGGTATCAGCGATTGGCCGTTGTAAAAAAGTGTATGATCATCAAAGGGCTAGAATTTTTATTTTTTTCTCTTATACTTTCTCAGCTTTTCTTTTTTCATTCTTGCTTTTCTTTTTACTTCTACTTAGCATGTGTTTCCTTACACCCCGTGTCATAACTAGTTGAGATTGAATTCTGCCTGTGTAAAGGAAAGGGATCCTTCCTTCCAAATGGGAAAAAAAGAAAGTAACTGAAAAAGTGCCTTTAGCTCATTTCATCCACGGGTGGAAAAATAGATGGGGAAAATCGGAGGGCGGCAGCGATGTCTATGTGAGGACAGGCTCCCATGGGAATAACTCTGCCTGTCACTTTGCAATAATAATTTCACAAGGGATTATGCTATACACCTTAAGCTCATTCCATGCTGTAGGTCAATTACATCTCAATAAAACTGGGTGTGGGGGGAGGAGAATTTCAGCCACTCTCTCTCCCTGGACCACCTTGAAAGCAGCCCCTCCTCACACAGGTACACAGACTTTGCCTCTGTCATTCATTCATTTGGCAAATATTCCCGAGGCTCCTATCTTATGCCGAATTGCTCTCCTGGGTAGAGCGTTTGCCTTCAAAGAACTCTCAGTCAGAAGGGGAAGAGGGGCAAGACAGCCTCTAGTGACACATTGCAAGGCAAACAAAGGGTACCATCCTTATGAGCACAGGGTGGGGGCGGAGTTGGGGTGGGGAGGTGATCACGTCACCGGCCCAGCCAGCTTTCTTGTTGTCAGAAGGGTGCAGGATCGGGACCGTCCAAAAGATAATGGTGCTGATAAGACACTACTCTCTGGTGCCTTACGGTTTATAAAACGCCTCCCGACACACCCTTCCCTTACAGAAGCTTCTCCCGGGCAGCCTGCACATCTCTCCTCTCTGTCTGGAATGCTCCTTTTTTAATTCTCTCCATGGCCACACCCTGCTCACCCAGCATGTTTCACCTCACCTCTAAAGGGTCTTCCTGACCACCTTCTCATAAGTGCCGTTCCTAACGCCCAGACCCCCTGTGTTTCACCTCAACCCCTGTTTTCCTCAGATACTAAGCACATTCCAGAAAGATGCTGTTGATGTCATGGCTTGTTACCTGTCTCCTCCTGGTAGGATGCAGTCTCTGCGAGGTGCTGACTCCAGCCCTGAGGACCAGAGCAGCCCTCACAAGGACACAGAAGAGTCTCTGACAGTCGTGGGCACTTATCCTCATGAATGAATGGATTCACAAACCTATTGTGCACTTAAACTTCAGAGCAGTAGCCACCCAGGCAGTCACTGGTTGGGACTTTGGTGATGAGGGAATGCTCCCTTCTTGAGGAGATAGGATGTTCAGGGTGTGACACAGAAGGCTGGCCCTCACGTGTGACCTGGTGCCCGTCGGAGGCTGGCTCTGTTGCTGCCCAGCCAGCACTTCCTGTGCTGCAGATACTTCGAGTGCCCAGTCCAGGAAGCGTCCCTGGACTTTGTACTGAGCATCACCTGTTCTCCACGCCAGCTGAGCCCCGGCAACCAGACACCCAGGGTCTCCATCGAGACGTGGCACCTCTGCCTGTAGCTCACTGCAGCCTCCAGCGCCCCAAGAGCAGGGCAGGTAACAGGAGGAAGTACATGGCAGGACATACGCTCCTGCGATGCCAAAGCCTCTTAGGCATGAGAGCTCGTTAAGAGCGTGTGCCTCTGCTTTCCACCTCTGCCAAGTGTCGACCTTCATTGAAGGGCTCCAGGGGGAGATCAGTTGCAGAACAGGGTGAGTCTGGGCGGAGGCGAGAATTCCCTCCCAAGGCTCCAGAGAGCTCCGTTGCTGAGATTGGCAACCGCAGGCGGACTTGTCAGATCACGAGCTTTTGCAGGATTCATCCACCCCAGCACGTGCACATTTTGAAAAGCAGGGATATGCTGAAAGTTGATTCATTCCTCTCTGGGATCTCCTAATCCCACTACCGGCCACTCCTATCCTGCCCCACCCTTTTCTTTGCTGCCCTTTTGGAATTCTGAGACCTCTGTGTTAGGGAGTGTTCTTTGTTGCTTGAGGTTAGTGTTTTTTGGAAGAAATTTATTCAAATAATAATAATGAAATGAATTTGTACCATCCTTTGACAAAGAAAAATTATTGTTTCCAAAGTTACCTTGAAATATGTTGCTATACAAATATTATCTCACTTTGAGTTTTCAGCCTCATTAAAAATTGTAAGAGAGTAACATTTCAATTTTGCATAAAAGGACACTGAGACTCAGAGAAGTTGAACAGTTTACCCAAGTTCACACAACTGAGGATGGACAGAGGGGGGAACAAAACTTCTGTTTTCTCTACCATTCCATCTCAATGCAGATCTCTTGGTAATTTCCCTCCAAAACATGGTTTAGAGACACAGGAATTGAAAAATTGATTCCTAGTTTGGGAAGTTTCCTTTCTGATCTAAAAGAAAATGATAGAGTATTTACAGATAAACTGTGAGATTAAATAAATCAGCAAACATCGACATATAAGCATATGTAATGCAGCTTACACAATGCGTGTGTATGTAGTTTTCAGAAACATTTTTAACATTTTTCATATTTCAGAATATGTCCCTAAGGATGAATTCTTTGCAAATACACACTCAAATTTCTCTCTTTCAAAAGGGCCACAATTTTGTAATTCGATATTTGAAAGGAAGTGATATATAATTTTTACACAGTTTATACTGTTTTTACTTGGTATTAAAATTGTTGCTTGATAGTTTAAGCTTTTATGCATAGTGATCCCATTTCATTAGTTTTATGAACGCACATAAAAACAATTTAATCTGAACCCTACTAGTCTGAAATTCATGACCACTCAAACATAGACCTTTACCTTTGTTTGGCTAATAGGGAAAACGTGTAGGCAACTGGAAAATGTAAACCCGAAGTGTTTGATATACTTAAGAAAATACATATTTCAGTCTCCTTAGAACCAGATGCTTGCACTGCAGGTACATCTTACCCATTTATTCATTAAGACCGATTCCCAAGGGCTTCTATGTTCCAACAGTGATTGCCTTGAGTATTATGTCTGGTATTGTCTTGAAAGTCATAGTAATAATTCATTTTTCTTAACCCTCACTTGTGATACTTTACGGATTCAGGCTACTACTCCAGATTAGTAATACTTAAGAGCAGTGGAAAGAACAGACTTTGGAGCCAGACAGACCTGGTTCGAATTCCAGTGCTGCCCCTTTGTAGCTGATGATCCTTGAACAAGTGAATTAATCCTCCTGAGTTTTGTCGCCATCCAAACCGGGGCATTTCTGAGAATAAAAGAGAGAGAGCTGTCAGTAAAGGCTCTGGAAAAACAAGCAGCATCAGGGACTGGCCTGGGCAAACCAGACGTACGGCCGCTCTAGCAAAATGTGACTCGTCTTCCGAATTTCTGGTCTGTGGCTCATCTGAGTTGGTGTCTTGTTTCGATTTGTCTGTCACTGCTTCACCTCTAAGGACTCAGCTCTCCTATCTAAGCCTCATGATGTCATCTTGAGTCTGACACATTCGCTTGTAAGAATCGTCTTGTTAAGGTTATTAAGTCACACATTCGTGTGCAGAAAATTCCTAAAATCAAGTCTAAAACTTCTTACGTAATTCAAAACCTTTCCACTCCCTGATGTCAGGTCTGACTGTGGCCCTGGGGACCAGCGGAGGGAAAGGGTGTATTCTACTCTTTTTCTCTTTTTCTGGAAAGCGGGATTATAGGAAAAGGGCCTTGTCCCATCCGCTTCCTCGGGTAGCATGCCCACTGTGCACTGTGTGCTTTTTCCAAAAATCTGTGCCACTTGCGGCTTTAATTTGCAGGCCTTAGGCTGACAGTGATGTTGAGTGTATTTTCACTTGAACTTCTCTTCTGTAGATTACCTGTTTATATCCTTGGCCAGTGTCTCTTTCTTGACTTTTGTAATAATATTTTCTCTCACTTTCTTAAAATCAAAAGAATAAGAAAAATCGTCTCCATGCCTAAAAATGATGCTGATGGACATTTTATATTTTCTCTATCTGCTTTTAACAGAAGAAATAAAACACTGCACATAAAATTGAGGTACACTTTATAACTATAATAACCGTGAACTCTAAGTAGTACAATGTATTATTCATGTGTGTGTGTTTTAAATTTGTATGTGGTAAAATACCATACCCATATTCTGTAATTTGCTTCTTTACTCAACAATATGCCTTTTATATCTTGCCATGATATATGTTAAACATATATTTTTAAAGTTTCTTTTAATTGCTATATAATATTCCACATGTGCACTTGATTATTAAAAACCTTGTAATTGCCAAATAACGTTCTATCGTGTTCCTAAGGTTTGACTATCACAAGCCATGCTTGTAAACATCCTTGTACGTCTTTCCATATCTGTGTACAAATCTTTCTGGAGGATATTTACTAACAGCCGAATTTCTGTGTGATAAGACGTGCATTTTAATTTTACAAACTACTGACAAAGTGTTATTTGGTTTGTCATACCATTTTCTACTCCTGCCAGCAAGGTTTGGTACAACCCATTTCTCCACATTCTTACCAGCAAGTGATATTGCAAAACATTGAAATTTTTACCAATCTCATGAATGAGAGATAAAGTTGTGTTTTAATTTGCCATCATCTGATTTCATTTCTGCATCACTGTCCGTTATTCAGTTAGTGCTGGATGGGAACAACATTTGTTATGAGTAATGTCTACTTCTTGTTTCCTCATCTGTAAATTTCCCAGTTGTATTCTCTGCCCGTTTTTCTTTCTGGGTAATAGTTTTTACTTGTGTTTTTATGTAAGTATATTTACTGAAGATATTAGCCTTGATTTTGTTCCAGCTTATATTTTACTTTTAAGTTTTCTTGTGGTGTTTTGGACACTTAGAAACGTTAACTTCTTGTGCAGTTATAAATTAGCCTTTTCCCTTATGATTTTCCTACTGGTTGGATACTTACTCTCTCTGGATGTGTGGATATAGGTTAATATGACTACAAAGCTATTTTCAGATGAAGAATTTTATAAAGGAACACATAGTGAATAGCTTTAATATTCTTAAATGGAATAGGAGGCAAAACACATGAGAAAGGTAATACTTAAATGTGGGAAAAAATATTACCTGAATTTTTAAGAACATACATAATTCTGTTTTGATAAGGGTGAGGCAGCCTTTCATGAGCACAGCTACTTACCTTCTACATCCTTCCCAGGCACCAGGAATGTCCGAGTTGAATGAACTCCAAAACCATGCTTCTTGTGATGATTATTTCTGGACTTCATGTCAAAACCCATAAAGCATTTCTTTGAGAAGTGTTTGTGACATGGTGGAGTTCAGTAGCATAATCCTTTTAGTGTCTAGATAATCAGCAAAATCAGATTCCTCCAGGAGTAACCCGACCTGAACACAACATAAAGAGAAGGGAAACTATCACGTAGACAAACAACAAACATAAACATAATCAGCCTCCTCTAACCAGTGACGCTGGAGGTTCCTGGGTCAACAAAGTGAACCCTCCTGATACTACCCAGAGACGTTCTCTGACGGACATTTCCTGTGTGTAAATTCTGTTCCGTCTGTAATTGTCGGAATTGATTATTTAAGAGGCTGCCGGATGCTGTGCTTTTCTGGACCTGGCGTGTGTCTGAGTCACTGCCTCCCAGGATGTTCTTCTGCAGGCAGCATGTGCTGGTATCCCGTGTCCTTCCAAGACTGGATCCCTGGAAAGAAACCTAAGATCCATGGCACGGGTTTGCACGGGGTGGTACCTGGTGTGGAGGAAACACCAGTTGGCGACTGGACTCTCTACGGATAAAAGTTAGAAGTGAATTATATACGCTCCAGTGACTGGCCTGGAAAACTAGGGAGACAAAAATTCTAGCCCATAGTTACAAACAGTAAAGTGGCTCCAAACGCAAGTCATTCAAACTCCCCACGTTAGGGGCACTCTGCCTCGGATGGAAACAAGCTCCAAAGGCAACGGGAGCCTTCACGGCAACGCCTGCTTGTCTGCCGCTAATCACCTCTAGGCCTTCACTTTCAAATACCTTCTGCTGTATTGGGGGCAGCCTCATTACGTGATTTCCACTGGTCCTTGGAACAAAGATTATTCTCCCAGGTCCCCCTGTAGCTGTTGGAATAAGGTGATCCCTTTTGCCTCATAGAGAATTCCCTCCTGTAGCTGTTGGTAGAGGCCTCCTACCCTCAGAGGTAGATGGGACAGAGCACTTCTGAAGCCCAGGCGGTGTCAGGTGCTCAGCTGTGAGCTGAGTATTTTCAATGCAGTCTGTTATTTCATCCTCAGGAAAACCCTGTAAACTGGATGTTGTGGCTCACAGTTTTCACTCAGACGCAGAAAGGCCAGTTACCCACTTTGTAGGTGGGAGTCAAAGATTCAAACCCATGTTTTTTTATTTGTTTGTTTTGGTTTTGGGTTTTATTTTCTGTTTGTTTCTTTTTGGCCATGCTGTGCGGCTTGTGGGATTTTATCTCCCTGACCAGGGACTGAACCTACACCCTCGGCAGTGAAAGCTCAGAGCCCCAACCACTGGACCGCCAGGGAATTCCCTCAAACCCATGTTTATTGGGACAATGAAACACTTCTCTTTTTACTGTTCCACTCATTGTACCTGTTTGATGCCATCATTAAAAAAAAACAACTGGGTGATCTAGCCCAAGCCATAGCATCCTTCTTACTTCATGGGGCATAAAATGAGAAGAATGAACTAAATAATTATAAGCATTCTTTTTATCTCATGAGTCTTCCAGTTTTATAAAAGAGGAATAGAAATCTCAATGTTATTCTTTATATCAGTAATTGTCATAAAGAGGTGAACGACTACCAAAATGAGACAAAGCCTTCAGAAAACACAGCCAGGTATGATTTTCCTCTGTATTAAATAAAACTTCCCTAATTTTTAAATTTTTTTATTTTGTAGTAGACAGAGTTACTGGAACATTTATAGTGGGATTTTCACCTCGGGTTTTTAAAAATTTGCAAGTTTATTATCCAATCAATTTTGTTTTTCCTTCAAAGGTTTGTTTAGTCTGATGATGTATTAGGGTCAAAATATCCAACAATAAATTGGCATTTCAAAAGCAACAAAACCCATAAAAAATATCCAGGAAGTTACTTAATGAGAAATGCGTGGGCTCTATGACTGGGCAGAAAAGAAAACGTGAATAAGTACATGGAAATATTTCCTTGGAAGGGAAAGTTTTACTGTAGAAAAGTGATCAATTCTCTAGGAATTAACATAAATTTAATGAAATGTCAATAAAAAATCAACATGGCTTTTGGGGAAACTTAATATAAGGATTTTAATGTTTACTTGATGGATTAAAGTCCTAAGAAAAAGCAATTTTTAAAAATTAAAGTAAATGGGGTTATGAAGGACTCTTGCCAGATTTCCAGTTGCATTATTAATTTTGGTTCTTAAAACTATAAGCAAAGTTTTGATGAAAAAGGTAGAGAATAGATGTTCTAGCTTAGCCAGTGTATGGACTTAGCCTTCTAAAAACTTAAATGGGGTGTCAAGGATTCTGGGCATGGTTTGTTCGGAGTGTAAAGGATGAGATTAGATCTCTTAAGACAAAGGGTGAAAGTAGGGTTGTGATTTATTGGCTGCCTCATCCCAACGCAAGCATTAGATGTAGTTATAATTGGGTAGGAAGGTATATTCCATAAGGTAGAATTCAGCTTTACGCATACAACCCGGAGAAGCAGGAAGAGCCCTCTGCAGCAAACTACTCTTAGGTTTCTCATTCCAGCTCATCCTGAGAATATAGTCCTTAGCCTTTTGTTCCAAGTTGGCGGCCTCTACATTCTGGGCAGTAAGATGTAGATAGAGACTAAGAAGAGGAAGAGGGCAAAGCTCATGGACCAACAGCCCTAAAGGAAGGTTCTTGAAGTTTGCCTTCTTATATCACATGGACCAAAATTGTGTCACTTATTAGTCTCTTGGGTACACAAGTACCAGAAATGCTGTCTTCTTCTGAGGAAGCTGGTACCCAGCTAAAATTCTACTATCCTGGATGGAATGGATTCTAGGGGACAACCAGCAGACTCCACCACAAAGGGATGGAGAATCGGAGGGAGGAGATCTGGGTGGGTATGACAGTGTGGGATTTGGGAATGTCTGTGTGAAATCTTCTCTGACATAAACATGGCAGGGGATATTCCTCGGCTCCTTTGGTGTGAGTGTGATCATGATACTGACTAAGATCTCCTGGCATCTTGCCAACCAGAGTCACAGCCCCTACATCATTCATTTATGTGATGCCAGGACCTAAACAACACAAGTTTAGGAAAAAAGAGGTTCTTGTTCTAGAAAATGAAAAGAAAAAAAATAATTTATAGATCCATGAAATCATGCTGTGTATAATATTTTAATCTGTATTAAAGCTTAAAACTTTGATAATGTTTAGAACAGTAACCAGTATAAAGTGAGAAACTCTCAATCTTTCTAAATCATTATGTTTTTAATGCCTGCATAGCATGTCACCATAATTCATTTTACCAATTCAATTGGATCACCACGTACATGTAGCTTTGTCACCGTAGTTAAAGCAAACCCTAGCTTAACCTGATTTAAAGACCACAAGAATACCCCGTATCATCAAAATCAAACAACTGCTCAACTTCTCCAGAACCTGTTTAGCTTAAACCTCTCGTCCGTCTTCCCAGTATCAACTGTCCTGGTAAACCGTTAATCCCAATTGCTTACTTGGCTTTGAAGGATCTTTTTCCCTTTTCCCTTTAATCAGTGCAACCAAAGGAAACCACAAGTAACTTTGGCTCTCAGGTATCCAGGTTTATGACAGGTTGGATTGAATGTGTACAACAAGGGATGCAGATGGATGATTGGGCAAGTCTGGTGCCCAGATGGCTGCCCCACTCTTGTTTTGTTTTTCAATGGAGCCAGTATACAAAAAATCAGGATATTCCACATAAACATGTAGTGTTCTGGCTTTTCTTAAAGTGTCGGGAGATGTGACAGTTCCTGACCACCCCCACCCCCCAACACATAACCACAGTGCGTAGGAACTGAGCAGTAACTGTCCCCATCACAACACGCACCCTCGGACTTCACCACTTTCTCCTCCATCCTGAGACCAAGTGTGGCTTGCACGTTACGTACCTGTGGAGTGTTGGTTTTCTTACCCTTCTTTTTGACCATGTCTCTATCAAAATGGAGAAAGTGAGGGATAAACTAAGAGGGTTACCTACGTCAAGAAAAATGTGAGACAGCACATTGCTTCGTGAAAATTCAAGATTCTTAAATAATTGCGTGCCATATTAGGTCTCTTCTGCTATTTATTACCTTCCTGGCCCTGATAGGTCTTTGGGTCTGAGATCTCTGGAATACAGCTTACTCCTGAAATCTTTACACACTGAAAAATCTGACATAAAGTTTCATCTCATAAGAGAAACTGTCTCTGTAACTTTATCCATCCTATTCTCCATCTTCATGTAGATCTGCATCTAGGACTGTCTTATACCTCTAACTGTGCCTGTGCTCTTGTTCACGCTCGGCACCTGGGAGCTTTGCTTCCAATGCTAAGCCCATCTGCTTTTCACGTCTCTACTCCTCTTCTGCACAGATCTCATTAGTTATAAAGAACATTGTTACTTCCCTTAGCTACTGCTGTTTCTTCCTTTTATTGCCCAGATACTAAAGCAGACAGTGTGTGGTCCCTGACTCAAGCTTTCTATCACCCAAGCCACCTGTTATACTTAACCTCAAGCCAACCTTGACTCATGCATTGTGGGGTCCTTTCCAACAACTTCCCCCATAATTCTCTCATCAAGATGACCAATGGTCTGCTTCTAACCACTTCTAGTTACTTTATTTTTAGAAATTAAAAAAAATTTTTTTGGCCACACCGCATGGCATGTGGGATCTTTGCTCCCTGACCAGGGATTGAACCTGTGCCCCCTGCATTGGAAGGCAAAGTCTTAACCACTGGACCGCCAAGGAAGTCCCCAGTTACTTTACTTTAATTAAACTTTTGGGCCTTTTGGCAACATTGATTTTTCCATGCTTTCTTGAGATTTGGCTGTCCTTGGATTCTATGACAGTACAAGCTGCAGATTTTCCCACCCTCTAACTCCGAGTGAGTTTCTTGTTTCTTTTTTCTCTGTACTACACACTCTAAATTTTCTTCCATGGAGAGTTCAGATATGTATGGCTTTTGTTATTCCATATATTTCTCTCTTGTTTAAGGAAGTATTTATCTTTTTTTTTTTTAATTTATTTTTTATTTTTTTTATTTTTTATAATAAACTGCATATATTTAGAGTGTACAATTTGGTATCCCAGTCTCCCAATTCATTCCCGCCCAACCCTCCGCGCTTTCCCCACTTGGTGTCCATATGTTTGTTCTCTACAAGGATGTATTTATCTTATAATGGGAAGTTTGTACCCTATGACCACCTTCACCCATTTTGTTCAGGCCCCATCCTTACCTCTGGCAACGACCAGTCAGCTCTCTGTATCTATGAGTTCATTTGCTTGTTTGTTGTTTATTTTCAGATTCCACGTACAAGTAAGATAATACAGTATTTGTCTTTTTCTGTCTGACGTATCTCACTTAGCATAATGCCCTCGGTGTCCATCCATGTTGCCACAAATAGCAAGATCTCCTTCTTTTTTGATGGCTAAATAATATTCCATTGTACGTCCATTGATTTCTTATGTTCCCAAGATACACACCTTCACAACATCTTTTACCCAAATATGTATATAGTCGTTTTGATTTTGAAAAGTACTCTTCACTTACAACTAGCCCAGTGACTCGTGCACCATCTCCTCAACAGCACTAATGCTGATATTCTTATTATTCCCACTTTTAGAATAAACTCCAGAGGAGTTAATAGACACCTGCTCATGACTGATCAGGAACGAGTGTTAAGTTCCAGTTTACTGGCTGAAGGACCTCGGTGCCAGGGTAGGTGGCAGCTGACAAAGGTGACTGGGCACGGTGAATTAATAGTAGGAAGTCCATCTAGTGATGGAGACAGAGAATCGTAACCTAAGTACCAACTCTGCCACTTAACTAAGTTACATGACTTTATTAGCTACGCTAATTGCTCTGACCTGTTTTCTTATCTTTAAAATGAAACATATGGTAATAACTACATTACTTGAAGCCGAGGTCAGGAACACGCGTGAAGGCATGTTCGCTGTGCCCGCACCACCAGGACTGTCTCCCTTCCTTTCTGTGCCCCCACGCCCCCCATGCAGCCTTGTCCTGAGTGTGGTCAAGCCCTAGCCCTCCGCCTGAGGCTTGCAACTCCTGCCGGGGGCCTGGACTGTCCTTGCCTCCCCGGGAGGTGACTGGTCCTCTGCTCAGCTGGAACCGTGATGAAATTCCCTGTCTATACCCACGTCTGTCACTCTCTACACAGCCCTGTCAGCCCATCCCCCGAGGGAGCTCCTTTGGGGACTGAAATTAGGACCTCATTGTACCTGCCTTCACTGGCTGCTGCCGTCACGTCATCATTTCTACACAGGAGGGTCCTTTTGCTTGGAGGGGGCTTGTATGTATAATAAGGGCCTTTCTTTAAAACTGCATATGGAGAGCAAGCATATAGTTTCTACATACATTGCTTGTTTGTTTCTTCTTTGGAAGAAGACCTGCCCCCAAGCAGCTGTGAAGTATCAGCCGCTTTCCTCTTTGTGGGGTGTGACACAGCCTGCAGTTGGGCTGTCTCCCCCAGTCCTGGCCCCGGTTTATCCACCTTCTTCCCTTCCCACGCACCCCCTCATTGAGGGTGCCTTAGTACCTACTCACCCTCCTGGGATGTGACATGTTCTCCTGGGAACTATCCTCCTCCCATCCAGAATCATTCATCTGTCAACTACACAGGCTCTTTTCTTCACTTAATAAGTCAAGCCATTCGCCAAATCCAAGAGTCTTCCCTTGTAATTTTTTTTGTCCCTGGGATTAGTAATGATGACCTTTCTTTCTTTTCTGATATATGTAACTTGTGTCTTCGATCTTTTATTTATTTTTTTAAACTTGTCAAAAAATTTTTTTTGATGTGGACAATTTTTAAAGTCTGTATGGAATTCGTTACAGTATTGCTTCTGTTTTATGTTTTTTTTTTTTTTTTTTTTGGCGGCAAGGCATGTGGGATCTTAATTCCCTGACCAGGGATGGAACCCACACCCCCTGCACTGGAAGGAGAAGACTTAACCGCTGGACCGCCAGGGAAGTCCCTTGATCTTTTATCCTCGGTTGGCATGGCTAGAGGTTTATCAGTTTTGTGAATTTTTTTTTTTTTAAATCAGTGTTTGGTTTCATTGACTTTCTTGATTGTTTTCCAGTTTTCAACTTTATTGATTATTGATCCAATTTTTAATATCTTTTTTCTTCTGCTTGCTTTGGGTCTGATTGATTTTCTGTATCTACATTTGTGAGATGGAAACATAAATGATTGATTTCTTTTTTTTAATGATTGAGTTCTAATATAGGCATTTAATGTTATAAGTTGCCCTCTAAGCAGTACTTTTGCTGCGTCACACAAGTTTTGATACGTTGTATTTTTATTTGGTTCAAAATATTTTTTAAATGTATATTGAGACTTTTTCTTTGATCTCTGTGTTATTTAGAAGTGTATAGCTTAATCTCAAACATTTTGAGGCTCTTCCTAGTATTTTTCTGTTAGTGATTTCTGATTTAATTTCATCATGGTCTAAGAGCATTCTTGGCATGATTTCTGTTCTTTCAAATGTGTTCAGGTGTGTTTTATGAGCCAGAATTTGGTTTATTTTGGTGACTGTTCCATGCAAGCTAGAGAAGAATGTGTATTCTGCTGTTGTTGAGTAGGATAGTCTACAGCTGTCAGAATGATTTGGTTGGTAGTACTTTCAAGTCAACTATATCCTTACTGATCTGCTGGCTTGAGCTGTCAGTTCATGATAGGAGGGTGTTGAAGTCTCAACGATAATAGCGCTTATCTGTTTCTCCTTGTAGTTTTTGCCTCACGTATTTTGATGCTTTGTTGGTAGGTGCCTATCCAGTTAAGGTTGATTGATTTGGAGAACTGACCCCTTCTTCACTGTGTAATGTCTCTCTTTATCCCCCATAATTCTCCTTGATCTGAAATTTGCTTTGTCTGAACTTAATATAGCTACTGCAGCTTTCTTTTGATTAGTGTTAGCATAGTATGTCTTTCTCCATCTTCTTACTTTTAATCTATATGTGGGTCTTATGTGTATTTAAAGTGGGTTTCTGGTAAATAAGATATAGTTGGGTCTTGTTTTTTATCCACTCTGACAATCTCTTTTTTAATAGTGAATTTAGATCATTCACACTTAAGGTGATTATTGATATAGTTAGATTAATACCTAGCATGTTTGTAAATGTTTTCTCTTCATCACATTTGCTCTTTCTTTTCTATTTTATCCCTCTTTTTCTGCCTAGCGAAGGCATTTTATATGCTTCCATTTCATCTCCTCTCCTGGCACATAAATTATCCTTCTTTAAACATTTTTTAGTGGTTGCCCTAGAGTTCGCCATACACATTTTATTTTCTTATTTTTATTTTTTTAAATAATTTTTTAAAAATAAGTGAATTTATTTATTTATTTATTTATTTGCTGTGTTGGCTCTTCGTTGCTGCACAGGGGTTTTCTCTAGTTGTGACAAACGGGGGCTACTCTTTGTTGCGGAGCATGGGCTCTAGGTGTGTTGGCTTCAGGAGTTGTGGCACATGGGCTCAATAGTTGTGGGTCACGGGTTCTAGAGCACAGGCTCAGTAGTTGTGGTGCACTGGCTTAGTTGCTCCAAGGTATGTGGGATCCTCCCAGACCAGGGCTTGAACCTGTGTCCCCTGCGTTGGCAGGTGGATTCTTCACCACTGCGCCAGCAGGGAAGCTCCACAATACACATTTTAAATTAATCTAAACCCACCTTCAAATAACAGCATGCCACTCCACATATATTACAGATACCTTATCGGAGAGTAGAGCTGACCCTTGAACAACACAGGAATTAGGGGTTCCAGCCCCCCGTGCAGTCAGAATTCTGCATGTAACTTTACAGGGGGCCCAGCTTTACCACTGTTCCACAGCCACGGTTAAGTCAACCGCAGCTCAAAATCCACATATAAGGGGACCCATGCCGTTCAGATTTGTCTTGTTCAAAGGTCAACTATATTCCCAATTCCTCCCTCTATTCCTTGTGACCTTGTTGTTTTTTATTTCCCTTATCCCCATGTTATAATAACTGAATATATTGTTTCATTAATACATTACTTTAAGCAAACAGATAGCTTTAAGTTCAATTAGGAATAAGAGAAATAAAATATTTCATTTTACTTCATATAATCCTTCTCAGATACTCTTCCTTTCTTTCATGGAGATCTTAGTTTCTGACTTCTGTCATTTTCCTCCTGCCTTTATATACCGTTCTTTTTTTTTAAATAACTTTTAAAAATGGTTTATTTATTTACTTATTTATTTATTTTTGGCTGCATTGGGTCTTTGTTGCTGTGCGTGGGCTTTCTGCAGTTGTGAGAGAATGGGGGCTACTCTTCATTGTGGTGTGCGAGCTTCTCATGCTGCGGAGCACAGGCTCTAGGCGCGTGGGCTTCAGCAGTTGTGACTTGTGGGCTCAGTAGTTGCAGTGCGTGGGCTTAGTTGCTCTGCAGCATGTGGGATCTTCCCGGAGCAGGGCTCAAACCTGTGTCCTCTGCATCGGCAGGCAGATTCTTAACCACTGCACCACCAGGGAAGTCCCTATATACCATTGTTTTTTTTTTTAAGCTCTTTATTGGAATATAATTGTTTTACACTCTTGTACCAGCTTTTGAGGTACACCAAAGTGAATCAGCTGTATTTATACATATATCCCCATATCCCCTCCCTCCCGCAACTCCCTCCCACCCTCCCTGTCCTGGCCCTCTAAGGCATCACCCATCATCGAGTTGATCTCCCTTTGTTATACAGCAGCTTCCCACTAGCTATCTGTTTTATAGCTGGTAGTGTATATATGTCTATGCTACTTTCTCACTTTGTCCCAGCTTCCCCTTCGCCCCCCGACCCCCCCAACCCCCTGTCCTCCAGTCCATTCTCTGCATCTCCATCCTTATTCTTGCCTTGTCACCAGGTTCATCAGTACCATTTTTTTTTTTTTAGATTCTGTATGTATGAGTTAGCATTCAGTATTTGTTTTTCTCTTTCTGGCTTTCTTTGCTCTGTATGACAGACTCTGGGTCGATCCACCTCATTACACATAGCTCCATTTCATTCCTTTTTATGGCTGAGTAATATTCCATTGTATATATGTGCCATATCTTCTTTATCCATTCATCTGTTGATGGGCATTTAGATTGCTTCCATGTCCTGGCTTTTGTAAATACTGCTGCAATAAACATTATGGTACAAGTTTCTTTTGGGATTATGGTTTTCTTTGGGTATATGCCCAGTAGTGGGATTACTAGATCATATGGTAGTTCTATTTTTAGTTTTTTAAGGAACCTCCAAACTGTTTTCTGTAGTGGCTGTACCAACTTATATTCCCACCAACAGTGCAGGAGAGTTCCCTTTTCTCCACACCCTCTCCAACATTTACTGTTCCTAGGTTTTTTGATGATGGCCATTCTGACCAGTGTGAGGTGATACCTCATGAAAAATATGGGACGCTTCACGAATTTGCGTGTTATCCTTGCGCAGGGGTCATGCTAATCTTCTCATATTGTTCCAATATTAGTATATGTGCTGCTGAAGCGAGCACCTTTTTTTAAAATTTATCGATACTTTTAATTAATTAATTTTTTTCAGATCTTTGGTGGAGTATAATTGCTTTACACTCTTGTGCCAGTTTCCGCAATTTATTTATTTTTTCAGATCTTTATTGGAGTATAATTTTTTTACACTGTTGTGCCAGTTTCCACTGTACGACAGTGAATCAGCTGTATTTGTACATGTATCCCCAATACCATTCTTAGATGCTTCTTGTACCATTTCTGGCAGGGTAGGCCTGGTGGTGATGAATTTCCTCAGCTTTTGTTTGTCAGGAAAGGTCTCGATTTCCCCTTCACCTTAGAAAAATAATTTTGCTGGATTTAGAATTTTTAGGCTGTTGTTTTTGTTTACATTTCCTTTTAACACTTTAAATATTTCACTCCATTCTCTTCTTGCTTGTATGTTTTTTGATAAGTCTGTACACTGTAATTCCTATCTTTGTTCCTCTATAGAAAAAGTACCCTATCTCCAACTTATTTCAAGATTTTCAGTTTGTCTTTACTGAAGTTTGAATATGATACACCTGGTTGTTGATTTTTTGATGTTTATGTTCCTTGGTATTTTCTGACCTTCCTGAATCTGTGATTGTTAATATCTTTGGAAGATTTTTTTTGCCATTATTACTTCAAATATTTTTTTACCCCATTCTTTTCCTCCTTCTGGAATTATGGTTATGCATATTTATGTGTTTTGAAACTGTTCCATAGTTCTTGGATACTCTGTTTTGTTTTTTCATTTTTTTAAATTTGCATTTCAGTTTAGGATGTTTGATTGACATGTCTTCATACTCACTGCCTCTTTCCTAGGCTGTGTCCAGTCTGCTGAGGAGCCCATCAAAGATATTCTTCATTCTGGCACAGTGTCTTTGATTTCTAGCATTTCCTTTCGATTCATAATGTTTCCATCTGTGTATTAATGTATTGATATGAATCACAACGATCTTAAATTCTCAGTCTGATAACTTCAAATTCTGTGTCTATACCTTAGTCTGGTTCTGATGCTTGTGTGGTGTCTTCATGCTGTGTTTTTTCTTGATTTTTTAGCATGTCGAGTAATTTTTTATCTTGAAAGCCAGACAATAATATGAACGAGGTAACAGGAACTGAAGCAAGTAGACTTTTAGTGTAAAGTGTTGTTAATCTGTAGATGCTGAGTTATGCTAAGGACTGCTGTACCCTTAGGTGCTAGAGGATTTGACGTCCGCTGGTGTCCTTGTTTTCATGCCCACCTTGTTGACTTTGGGCTTTCCAAAGACCTCTTACTTAGATGGAATATGTGTCTTGCAGCTCTTTTAATCGCGGCCCTCTGTCATTACACCAGAGCCCAACTGGGGTCGTGTCACAGTGTGGGTGAAGGAGAGCGTTCTGTGATCTCATGATTGCATTCCATCCTTCTGGTGGGCTTCTGTCCTTCGGCTGTGATTTTACTGTCACAGTCCAGTGTTTCCAGCTTCCCCTCTCCTCCCTACTTTGGTGAGATAGAAAGTATGGAGGGGGCTCGAGGGGCAGAAATGCCCACTCCCCGGTGGGATTAGGCTCTGCATCCTTTGCTTTGAGATTGGGCCTTTGTTATAGAGACTATTTGGGCTTATTCCAGCACTTTCCCTCTCCCTGCCTGGGACACAAGGGGCTCTTTCATGACTCTTCATTCTGGGCTATGACCCTCAGGATGTGTCTCTCCAGATTTGGGGGTCTTCTCAGCTCTCTTAAAAGTCCATGAGAAGTCATCCATTTTCAGTTTATCCAGCTTTTTCTTGTAAGGACGGGAGTGACAGCATTCAAGTTCTTTCTGTGTCAGTGCTGAAACTGGACGCTTTTAACTCTGAATCCCTTCTGATTCTGCTGTGTCCCATATTACTCATTTATGCCCTGATCATTCTTTATCCAGGGATTCCTAGGAATCTCCTAACTTCCCATTCTGCCACAAACCTTTTCTGTTTTCCCGACATCCAAAACATCACTTCCATGTCATTGCCCTGCGCATCAGCTGTCAGTGATGATGGACTACTTACACAAATCAAAAGCTTTTATCTTGACATTCAAGGGCATTTGCAGTTTTTGTCCATAATTTTCCTTTGGCTACTTTCCAACGAGGAATCAATCGTTCGGGTTAGGAATCCTGTCTCATTATCCCGCTAACCTATGTCCACTGATGTCTGAAATACTCAACAAACATTGTCAAGTAAGTTCTCCCTTTAAAAAAAAATCCGGATACTTAAGTTCCATATTCTCTGTGAAGCATTTTCCCACTCCTTTTTGTGCCACATATTTTTACACAGATAGAAGAAATAATATGCCTTGAAGAGACCTCAGAAGACCTCCGATTCATTGGACAGGTGAAGAAACTGATAGCCTGAGTTGAAGGGACTTTTTCAAGGACACACAGCTAGTTCGGGTCAGAACCGAACTTAAAACCCACTTCCTATTTTCTTTCTTCAATTTCAGGTCTCCTGGGTAGTGATGATCAAATGTCAGTGTGCATGCAGTCCACAGGGGAATTAGGTTTTATTTTTTTAAAAAAGGTTTCTGGGACACAATCCCTGAGATTCTGACTCAGTAGTTGAGAGCTTGGGCTCAGGACTCTGCATTTAGAGCAAAGGCTTCTGAAGCTGGTGGTTCAATAATTCACTCTGAAAAACACCATCATAAAGGACACTTACAGAATATAGAACAGTGGTCAGCAAAAGAGGGTGCCTGGGTAACTAAACCGGAAAAGCAGGGAGCTAGAGGAAAGAGTTTCCATCGGACTGTTCGGTTGTCCCAGAACATAAAAAGTTCTGCAGCTGAACTTCTAGACCTTCAACTACAAACAAAAATCTTGTTAGCTTTCTTAAACCTGCACAGCACTAGTCATCAGGGAAATTGGAAAACAGCTCAATGTAATTCAATATTGCCTCAAAATGTGTGTATTCATTATTATAGATAAACTTCTGCTCTCACCCTCCACTTAGGTAGAGGTGAAATATATATTTATGGAGAAATTTGGGGAAATACTGAAAAACATAAGAAAACCCAAACTGCTGTTTGTTGAACTTGCTGTGTGACGCTGAACTGTGGCTTTTTACTACGAATTTTCTCATTTAAGTCTTATAATTACTCCTGACGTAGAGTTTTGCATTTTAATGATGTCTTAAGATTTTCATTTTAGAGCTGAGAAAGTGAACCTTAGAGAGGTTAAGTGGCTTGCCCAAGGACACACAGCAAGTAAACAGCAGGGTGAGGATTTAAAGACTGCCGGTCAGATTCTGAAGCCTCTTACACATGAGACTCTATTCTGTGAAAATCTCTTCAGTCCCGATTCTGTTGCCCACGGGTAAATCCTGTTAGTTCTCTATGCAGCTGCTTCCAGCCCTTTAGAACAGTGGTCCCCTTTTGGCACCAGGGACCGGTTTTGGAAGAAAATTTTTCCCGGAACGGGGCGGTGGGGGGCGGGGAGCGGCTGGGGATGGTTCAGGAAGCGATGTGATAGTTCAGGCAGTAACGTGAGTGATGGGGCGGGATGGGGGCAGGCAGATGAAGCTTCGCTGGAGCCGCTCACATCCTGCTGTGCAGCCCGGTTCCTAACAGGCTGAGGACCAGTACCACAGGGGTTGGGGACCCCTGCTTTACAAGGCATACAAGTAAAACGTTGAAAACTCTGCCCTTTGGAGACAAAATGAGCCTGGTTCAATTTCTGGTTTTGACACGAACCTTATGAGTTTGAGTAAGTTTTTTTTTTTTTTTTAATTTCTCTGGGTCTCCGTTCTCCCAGCTGTAAAATGGTGAGAATAATATTTAGCTTATGACTGAGGACAATTTAATAGGGTAATGGTTGTGAGGCACTTGGCACTGTGCCTAGCTGATTCTAAGGACTCAGTAAATGTTTTCATAACATACATATAATTTAAATTTTATGTGTTTAAAATCTGCAGGCATAGCAAACAGTATGCGCGACGCATTCTGCCGACATTTATGATCTAGTCCCGGCAAGTGCCCAAGTGTCTGCACGGCCCACACCCGCCTGGGAAAACCCATCCCATCCTTTGACCCTGATATTCAGGTCACTCTTCCAGCCTCACCCCCACTGATTAGGACGGGGGAAGGCACCTGATGCAAAGAGGGACAATATGGACAGGTAGAAAAGACAAGTGAGAAACGCTAGGAAAACCGGACCAGGGTCCGCAACGAGAGAACAAACATGTTGTGAGAGCAGGACAGCCATGGGAGTGCGGGAGGAGCTAGCAAAGCAAAAGGGAAGAGGGGAGGCCAGAGACGATGAGGAAACGTCGTGGGGGGTGGGGGCGAAGAGAGAAAGAAAGGAAGGGAGGGAGGGAGGAAAGAAGGAAGGAAAGAAGGAAGGAAGGAAAGAAGGAAGGAAGGAAGCAAGGGAGAAAAAGAAAGAAAGAAAGAAAGAAGGAAAGAAAGAAGGAAGGAAGGAAGGAAGAAAGAAAGAAAGAAAGAAAGAAAGAAAGAAAGAAAGAAAGAAAGAAAAAGAGAGGGAAAGAGAGAAAGAAAAAGAAAGAGGAAGAAAGAACATGAGTCCCAAAGCTTTATCTGCCTCCGGCTCAGATCCCATCCATTTCCAAAAAGATCTCAAGGGGATTTTACTTGGAATTTCCAACATAATTCTTCAGTTGGAACAAAAAACACTCAGAAATAACTAAGAATGAGTAATGAAGAGGGTCTTTCCCTGTCAGCTAGCAGATATGTGTGAAAAGAGTGAGAGAGTGTGTCTGCAGACAGACGGATGGACGGGCAGCACATGAAGTCCAGAAACAGACTCTGAGCACGGGAAAATGATTACGTAATAAAGGGGGCATTTAATTCAGTGGGGAAGGGACGGATTTGCCAATACCTGGTGTTGGAGTAATTGGCTCACCAGTTTGAAAACTACAAAGCCAGATCTTTCTTCACTTCTTTTACTAGCATAAATTCCAGAGCGGTTAATGATTTAGACTTAGAAAAGAAAACCATATAAGCTTAATATGAAAAGACAGGGGATTATTTACATAATCTAGGGTGGCTGAAGAGTTTTCTGTGGACAATATTAATGGTATCAATCATAAAGGGAAATGCAATAGATTTAACTACATGTATATTAAACAAGGATTAACCAATAAAAAATAATTAAAAATTGGAAAAATGTTACCACATATATAATGAACAAAGGATTCAGCTCTTAATATGTAAAGGACTAGTAAATAGCTAAGAAAATACACTGGAAAAGTGAGAAATGGATACCCTACATGCAATGTGATCCACCTTTTGTGATCTACATATATATGTGTGTATATACGTATAAACATGCTTTTTGTAAAAATATGTATTTCTGTAAAAAAGAAAATTAATGTATTAGTTAAATAAAAATAAGCGAAGAGATTTACCCCAAATTGTAAAAGTATAATGGGATCATGGGTGATTTTTATTTGTTTCTTTTTTTTTAATTAAATTTATTTATTTATTTGTTTATTTATTTACTGGCTGCGTTGGGTCTGTTGCTGTGTGTGGGCTTTCTCTAGTTACAGTGAGCAGAGGCTACTCTTCATTGAGGTGCATGGGCTTCTCATTATGGTGGCTTCTCTTGTTGTGGAGCACAGGCTCTAGGCGCTCGGGCTTCAGTAGTTGCGGCACATGGGCTCAATAGTTGTGGTGCATGGGCTTAGTTGCTCCGCGGCATGTGGGATCTTCCCAGCCCAGGGCTCGAACCTGTGTCCCCTGCATTGGCAGGTGGATTCTTAACCACTGCGCCCCCAGGGAAGCCCCTATTTGCTTCATTTTTTATCTTTCTGCATCTTCTGACGTTTTCAGCAATAAACAGATCTTACTTCTGGAATGAGAAGAATAATTTTTAGAAAGTAGAAGAAATATGAACAGTGGGATGAATTGCTACCTGATTTTGTTAGCTTTGTTGGGCTTTCCCAAGATGCTTTACTGTGACGGGAAGCAGAGCTTCTGGCACTCTGACTGTGGGCCCTCCGTGTGGCTCCCTGGTCCCCAGGCCTGGATGTACCACACAGGGGAAGCTTTGTGGGGACCGGGCTTGCAGGCCCAGCCTGCCTCCACAGGGCGTGGCCCTGGGACCAAACAGAGCACAGTGAGGAAAGATGGGAACACAGGCATAGGCTCTGCTCCCAACAAGAACTTTCCAGGGCGTTTCCAATTTGACATTTCCTTCTTGACCTTTTGGCGTCTCACTTTCCTTCATAGACACTGGCCCGGAGCTACATTTAGCATGATGGTTAGAAAAAGGCAGTTTCCCCAAAAAACTCAAACTGCAGATCCCTGAACTCAAGACGGCAGATTCAGGGAGAGCCTTGCATAGGGCTTGTCTAACACAGAGTGACATAACCTTGGAATAGCTCCTGCCTGACTCAGGACAGTGGGCAGTGGCTTTCCAGAACTGAACGAGGTGTGGGTATTGGGTGGTCTTTCACCTGGACAAACGCGTGATACATCAGAGAGTTCCTGCAGCCTGATAATCACATCCTTCTGCGATTTCTCTTCATTGGTTTCCCCTGACCTGCCTTCAAACAGAAAGAAAAAGGTGCTGCTTTGGCCTCTAACATGGATGGCAATCTTGACACTTGGGGTGATGCGGGAGTCAGCAAGGAGGTGAGATTTTTATGGCTTTGAACCTGCCTCTTGGTCCAGCATTGAGCCCCACCCCCACTCCCTGCCCCTATGTCTCAATCACAGCACAATCCGAGTGACTCGTGTGCTTTGAAAGTGTCTGGTCTCTGTCTTGGGGCATTGGCCCCACCTTGCCTTCTCCACCTGGTTCATCCCCTAAGCAAACTGTGGCTGACCCCTGAGCCTCGTCCAGAGACTCTGTGAGCATCCCTTGATTTCCTCGCGCCAAGACTTCGTGTTCCGACGGTCTGCTGACTCCTCTGGCTCCCCTACTCCTCACCTGCTGCATGAAAACCAGGCAGCAACACACAGACCCAGCACCCGTGCTCTGGCATCAAAGTGCCTGGGTTAGGATCTCTGTTCCCGACCTGCGTGATTAGCTGTGTGTTAGGCAGTCGGTGCTCAACTCCACTCTCTCTTCTCCAGATTGTTAAATGCAGATAATGATGCTGATGCTTATCTTATAAGCTTGGAGTGAGGTAAAGCCTGCGGACAACTCAGCCTGCTGTGTGGTTACACAGCAAACAGCTAATATAACAGTTGGTCATTTAGATATTCTTGTCAGCATGCAGCATAGAAAGGACTTTTCATATCCTAAGAGCTGTTCATATTTCTGTTGTGCCAGTCTTCCTCCCACTGGCTTTATCTGGCCTTGTTAGCCTATATAGTCCCCAAATATGAACTCTTCCCTGCCTCAGGGCCTTTGCACTAGCTGTCCCCCATGCCTGGAGCACATTTCCCTGACTCTTTCCCTTGTGTGTCTGTCTTTTTTCTTTCTTCCTATTTCAGCTATCATCTCCTCCTGAAGGATTTTGGGCTTATCCTAGGTGAAGTAGGTAACCTTACCTCCTGTTTAATCTCCTATCACAGTGCTAGTTTCTTTCTCCCTAAGTTACTTGTTTACTTTTAGATTACCTGTCCCTCTCACCAGCCTGTAAGTCCTGTGAGAGAGCAGAGGCTCATCTTCTTCTTCTCTTAGTGGCTTCAGCATCTAGGCAGTATCTTGCACAATCCTCTGTGAGTATTTGTTGAACGAATAAGTGAACAGATCAATCAATGGCCTAAAGGAATGCACCTCTCTCACAAAATTTCTAAAATGAAACAGAGAACGCAGAAGGGCTTAGCAGGAAACCCGAGTGCTCCTTTAGCGTCAGTTGCTAGCAGAGAAGTCTGTCTCCGTGTTCCCTTATCAAGACCCACAAAACTCTGCAAAGTCCTTTGCGCTTCTTAGAGGAGAATAGCAACGCATAAACACAAAAGATAATCTTGTTTCTTTTGATGAATTCAAAATAATTTTTGAAAAGGAACAGGCCCTCTCGAAGCATTATGCCCACACAATCTTTCCTTTAAGTAGCAAAAAACCCCAAATAGTTTTATGATCTCTAATGTAATGCAGATGTGGAGGGTAAGAATTTGATGGTCAATTAATTTAGAAAATATCCAGGGCCTTGCGGAGGTTCAGCTTATGGACTTTGCAATGTGACTTCTGATTACAACGCCCTTTCCCCCGCTCCTCTCCCCGTCCCTAGATATAAAAAGAAAGGAACGCTTGTAATATTGCTGCTGGAATGTTCTAGAGGGGTAGTTACGCTGCTCTTCATAAAAACTCTTGGATCAAGTTTTCCTGGCCTTTTCCAGTTGGGACTGTTCCTGAGCATTGAAGTGGAGCAATATGAAACTGGCAGGCTGCTGAGAGCCGATTATTGTGGGGAGCTGAAAGGAAGGAGCTGGCATTTCTGTGCTTCATTAATCTTCGAAGCAAAGAAAGCTCTGGCCACTGGACCAGAGGCCCACATGTCAGAGCTTGATTTCCTGTTCTTCTGGGTTTCGGTTTGAATGTAAAGCAAATGTTCCAGGGAACTCCAGGCGGCCAGAAGGCATGCTTTTCTCTCGTGTGACCAGGACTTGATTTCATGAATTAACATCCAACCCCGAGAAAGCCAAGAGCCATGGAGGCGACAGGCAGTACCGTGCGGAGAGCTAGATGTAGGTGCAGTGAATCAGCATCCATCCATGCGTCAGTGAGCAGATGATTATTGCGCTTTCCTGAAACTCTTTTTCCCCCGCCAGCTGCAAGCTTTAGGGTTAGTTTTACTTTTTTCAATTACTTTTTATGGGAGTAGAGTTGATTTACCATGTTGTGTTAGTTTCTGCCTTACAGCAAAGTGAATCAGTGATACATATACATCTATCCACTCTCTTCTAGATTCTTTTCCCATATAGGTCATTACAGAGTACTGAGTAGAGTTCCCCGTGCTCTACAGCAGGTCCTTATTAGTTATAGATTTTATAAATAGTAGTGTGTATATGTCGATCCCAATCTCCCAGTTCACACCCCTTCCCCCTTGGTAACCATAAGTTTGTTTTCTACATCTGTGACTCTTATTTGTTTTGTAAATAATTTCACTTGTACCATTTTTTTTGATTCCACATATAAGTGATATCATGTGATATTTGTCTGTGTCTGACTCACTTCTCTCAGTGTGACCATCTCTAGGTCCATCTGTGTCGCTGCCAATGGCTCTCTTGAGCAAAATGACGTCCTCTCTTTCTTTGTATCCAGAATTCTTCAAACACACCCCAACATGACACTTTCCGCCCTTTATCGCAGCTGAATACAATGATTTCCTCAAGAGAGAATAAACTATATAACAGCCTTTTTTAGTAACCTCTGTATTGAGATATAAGTGGTGAATCAAACAATTCATCCATTAAAGTCTACAGTTTGATGGTTTTTTTATTATCCACAGAGTTGTGCAACCATCAACAAACATCATTTTCAAACATTTTTATCACCCCAAAAAGGACCCCCCCCCCATATCCTTTAGCTCTGAGCCCATCAAACTCCGTATCACTCTTCTCTAAACCTGAGGCATATCACTGGTCTAATTTCTGTCTCTAGATTTTCCAAGTCTGGATATTTCACATAAATAGAATCATACACTTATGTGGTCTTTTGTGACTGGCTGTGATAGTATTTTGCATGTGACATGTATCTTTGTGTCAAGCACAGAACTGTTCTCAGTAACTAAAGGTATTTGAATGAATGACTGTGCTTCTACTACCAGTCACCACTGTGCAGTCATCGTGTAGAGGAATAAGACATGGATGCTGACCACAGGTTATCTTCAATCCAGATGACAGGAGAGGATTTATCTAAATTACGAAAATTAGCTAAATTGTAGGACCTAAAATGCTCACTTAAGTGCTACGTAGACTGGAAGACTAAGGTGGCACGTCACAAGGTGCGGTTTTAGAGTCAGTTTTAGGACAAAATTTCTTAAGTAATACAGATGTAGTGTGGGATTGATCGAAAAGGGTTATTTATACCTTATAATCTAGTTTAACCTATCAAAACACTTATCCTGGCTCCTCCCCCTATATCGAAATATCTGTGTAACTGTGGCATCTATTTCTACTTCTGCATCTCAGTTTCTTTCAGCATCATATGTCTCATGTTTTTGTAGAAGCATCACGAAGTTTTAGATTCTTTCAGGCATTCCCATGGTCTCTTCTCCCGAAACATGAACGCGGAAGCCTACAGTTCGGTTGATGAATACTAGGTAACCTCAAGTGAAACAACCCTTCCATGCTCCCCATCACTCTTTTCCTCCTTCTGACACTAACTGAGCGTTGTCCAAATCTAGGCTTCAGTTTGCAGTTGACAGTGCAGCCCTGCAACTGTCTCTGAAGCAAGAGCTCCATTCTCTACAGGCCTTTCCCACTTGGTGAGTGCATCCTAATTCAAACTCCACGTATTTAAAACAGAACTGATTTTTTAATACCATCCTTCTCTGTTTCAATGAAGCCACACGTACGTGAAAACTGAGAATCATATTTCCCTCTCCCCAGTTCTTCATACTCTGTCCAGCGGGTCATCAAAGTCTGTTCATGTTGGCCATGGGTGGAGTTTCACCAGTTATTTATTTTTGCTTACGTCCAGCTCCCTAGATGCAAAATGTAGATAATGATTTCCAACCCCACAAGGCTGTGAGGAATAGAAAGCACAGGCATTCAGTGCTTCCCTTTCAAGTAGAGAATGCACATTCTTAATCAAGAGCCCAGACTCTGAGTGTGGCTCTGTGGCCTTGGAAAAGTAACTCAGCTTCTCTGTGTCATACTTGTAAAAGACGAACATCTTGTATGAGTAGCAGCACAGAGGGGTGGTGAGGAGTAAATGAAATGATCTATGTAAAGTGCTTAGAAAGATGCCTGCAGCAGAGTAAGAACTCACAAGATGCTACCTCTTGGTAGATATTCATGTTGTGTTGATTTTGCTTTGGCAGAAGTAGAGAAGTCCGAAGTTCCCGTCACGGGCTGTCCTATACCCAGGTAGACTGGCATATAGCCCCACCCATACTCACATCATCATGAATTTACCCAATCGTGTGTTTTGCTCTGGCCAGTAAGAGAAGGGTGGGGCTTGGTGCATATGGACTTCTCTGAGACTATCAGAGCTGTATGCTAATGAAAAGATAAGTATTTATAAGGGTTTCATGCTTTCCTTGTTCTAGATTTTTTTAAAGGCTAAAATTTGCAGCTTGCTATGACATAGTGAGTCCTGACTGGTGCTCAGTGAGTTTGAACTTCCTACTTTAAACCAACAGATCTACTTTGCATTGAGCCAATTTCTAGCTATAGGTCCAACCTCAAACTTCCACGGCCAAGTTAAGACACACCCATGCACTATATCACCTCATGGCACTGTGGTTACATCTCTCAGGGCTCTCTCATTCTTTTTCCATTTTCCTTTTCATTCTTCAGTCTGTAAGAGAAGTATGCCTTCTAGTTCCCTGCCCTATTCACCATTGTAGTTCTGAGTGATGTTTGATTCTTCTCAAAAGAAGGTGTTACAGACTCAGGAGATGTGCCCACAAAGGGCTCCAGAAAGGACATGAGCACAGTTCTTATAAGTGCTCGACTTTCCAAGGGCCCTACACTCAAGATTCCTAAACTCACTTATGATCATAATGTCTGGTATGTTTGATAAAAGAAATCAAAATCATTACTTGCCTCAATTGGGGAAAAAACCCCACCCAGTCTCATTATCTTCGAAAAAATCAACCTGTATTTATCCTGGTACACAGCCATCTCCAAAACGGATTTTCTTTGGCTGTTGATTTTGTGCACGTTCACAGGGAAAATCTAAAAAGCCCATTCAGCAGGAATGCAAATGTGGCTTGAGAGGGAGTGAGAGTTCTTATAAAATTCCCCGAGAAGGGCCAGTTCACTCTTGGACTCTCAAATCCTTCCTCCGCTGTGAATATCAGTTACAAATGCAGCGAGGAGCCTCATGGTTTTACCATCTTCTCCGAACACGAACAGCCAACATCATCACACAGGCACATTGCAGTCGGCCAGCCACCGGCTCTCCCGTGGCAAAGAGGCGCCGCCCTCTGAAGCGACAGCACATGTTCTTCCCAGAGGTCTGGGCAGCAAAGAACGCACGCTAAGACCGCGAGGCTGCACATATCAGACGGCCCCATTCTGCGTTCCAAATGGCAAGGAGGTAGCCATCATTAAAAAGAGATCATCCCTAATACATATTTAGAACATTCAGCCAACAGCCTGCTTTCCTTTTTTAGCTCTCATGAAAGAATCATGTAAACCAGCCCAACGGCTTTGGAACTACTTTAAAATAATGCCACATACTCCCCACCAGCAGCCCAAGGAAGAGGATACGTGCTGATTTAAGACAACTATCCCCTTTGATGCTTTTCTCTTTCTTGTAATATTTCGATAAGTATTTAGCGACTGTCTGCGACGTACCAGAAACCAGTGAGCAAGACAGCCGTTGCACCCACCCTCAAAGAGCTTTCAGTCTTGACCGGGGGGGGGGGGGGGGGGGGGGGGGGGGGAGGTGCTAGGGAGCAGAAGGAGAGTGCTGCTACAAGATGGACATGTGCAAGGGCTGTAGGAGCACCCGGAGAAGCATCTGATCCAACTGTGAGGCGGTCAAGGATGGCTGCCTAGAGTAAGTGCAGCCTAAGTGGAGACTTGAAAGATGGAGAGGAGAGAGCCCGAGAAGAAAGAACAGTCCAGGTGCAGGAGAGCTTGTGCGTGAATCTGAATGTGAGAGAGGACATAGCACGTTGGAAACACTGGACTACGGGAAAAAGAAAAGAGGGAGCAGGTCATTAGGTCATACGGAGGCATGTTAAGGAAACTGGGGTCTGTGTGTGGGTGTGTGGGTGGGTGTGTGTTGGCAGGCTCTATGTGGAAGAGTGAATTTATTAGATTTGTATTTCAAACAAAGCACTATGACTGCAGCATGCAGAATGGATGGGAAGGTACAGGACTGCAGTTGGGGATGTTTGGGAGGCTGGCACGCAAACCTAGACGGGAAGATGTTGTCTGAACCAAATTAGCAGCAGTAAGATGAGGAGAGGTAGCAGGGGCCACAGTGTCCAACATCACTGCCAGATGTTACCAGCGTGCTAGTTGCAAGGAGATTCCTCTGCAGAGGCTGGAGCTGTACTATTGACGGGGCTGCTGGAATCTAGAACACATGGGCTACTAGAGATGCTTGTCCGTGGGTGGTGATGACCAGTTATCAACTGATCAGGTCTGCTCAGGGATCCTCTAGTGGAAACAAATGACAGGTTAGGGTGACTGAGATTTAGGAGATACCACAGGCATTGAGCTATTTGTTTTCATGCCAATATCACACTTTCTTGAATACTGTAGCTTTAAGACAAGTGTCGAAGTTGAGTAGCACTACTTCTTTTTCTTTTTTTCTTTTTTCTTTTCAGAATTGTTTTTGTTACTCTTTGTGTTTCCTGCCGGTTTTAGAGCGATCCTGTCAATTAAAAAATGCAGCTAGGAGTTTCATTGTGATTGCATGATGGCAAATAATAATGTTTCTAGATATGCAAAGATTAAAAACATTTGTCTTTCATGTACCATTCTGAGGAAATTATTTGAGGATTTACACCAGCAAAAATAGGGAGAGATCAAAGAGCGGAAATCATGGAATACAGGAAACGATGAAAGACCCCAGTGGTATCCACAAAGCCTAGAGAGCATCTGGTCTGGATTGTAGCAAGAGGTCAGGGGCTGGTGAATGTCTCCGGGAAGAAAGTGGATTCCATGCAGTGTTCGACCACGTAATGGAAAGGCTGAAATGTTTTGAAGATATAAAGGGGCATGTTACATTTTTGAAAACAAGCAACAAACAAACAAAAAAGGAAGGCATTTAGAGACTCTGGCAAGGTGAGGAGAAAACTACACAGGAAATCTTTGGTCAGAATGTAAAATGAAATTTGAAAATGGCATTTTAATAAAAGCTATTGTTAGAGCATAATAAAAAGAAATTCATTTAATTCTTCTTAATGCAAGAAGAATTCGACTTTATGTGGTCCAGAGAGCATCGAATTGATGCAGTAAAGGAAGAAGTGTGGTGCTTTCACATGACTGGTGTGAGCAGTGAGGAATAAGTAACATACGAGTTTTTAACATGTGCCATGGGTTAATTACATACCCCCAACAACAACCTCAAAAGATGGATATCATTTTCTTCTTTTTAGAGGTAAAGAACTAAGGTGAAAAGAAGTTAAGTGACTTGTCCAAGATCACAAAGTTATTAAGTGGTGAAGAAAGATTTTAAACCTTATTAGATGCTATCTGTGTTTTAAAAATGTATGTAATACTATACTATATTTAAATCCATACACATATATAGTATTTCTGGTTTATGATATTTAGAATCAATTTATGGATAAATCATGGAATAATGTTCTAGAACAGAATGGCAAAGCTATCGCTCTCACATGTACAAATACATATATGGCCGATGGAACTTGATGGGCGGGAGGGGAAGATGAAGGAAGAGATAAGGAGGGTAATATCCTTATCTTGCACAGTGAGTAATAATGAGATAGACCAGACACAGAGGTGTAAGCTTTTGTTTTAAATTACAAATGCAATCAATGGAAAAACAATAATTATATAACTACCCAAAGTGGGGAGCATGGGGAAGGGGGAAAATGGGAGTTATATAAATAAACTACATCTTCATTTCTCATAATGAACCATTTAAAATGGGTAAGTCAAGCAATTATTAGGTAAATATATAATTCAGTGATTCTTAACTCTCAAGATGCATCAGAATTACTTATTGGGCAGTAAACATAATCCCACTGCCTGAGTCCCATCCCAGGGATACAGATTAATTCATGTTAGAGACAGGCTAGTATGTGGGGAACTGCAGAAAATTCCCGGGTGATTTTTAACGTGAAGTCAGATATGAGAACCTCTGATTCAAAATAGGAAGATACACCAGAAGTATCTAAAACAGAAACTGTTAAAAAGTGGAGGATGTGGGTTGGAAAAGATTGGAGTGGGAGATTTTGTGCTTTTTAGCATAAACCGTGTGTATTATTTGATTTTTTTATTATATGCATAACTAAATTTCATTAAATACCAAAGAAATACATATAAATAATTTTGTAAAATAATATTTAAATATAGATAGCAGATTACAAAGGAACTAGTACAAAAAATGTCATCCCAGACTCGTGAGAAATATATGCATTTCACACAAACACGTATAAGAATATTAACAACAGTCATCTCAGAGCTGCAGTGTTAAGATTTACATTTTTGTTTGTCTTCTCATTTATGTTTTCTGAATTTGTCATGAAAGCACTCTTGCACAGCCTGTGGTAGAATCCTATGTTTCTTAAAGCAAATCTTTTTTTTTTTTTAATTATTTTTTAAATTTATTTTATTGGCTGTGTTGGGTCTTTTTTGCTGTGCGCGGGCTTTTTCTTCTTTTTTTTTTAGTTGCGGTGAGTAGGGGCCACTCTTCGTTGTGGTGCACAGGCTCCTCATTGCCGTGGCTTCTCCTGTTGTGGAGCACGGGCTCTAGGCGTGTGGGCTTCAGTAGTTGCAGCACATGGGCTCAATAGTTGTGGCTCATGAGCTCTAAAGCACAGGCTCAGTTGTTGTGGCGCACGGGCTTAGTTGCTCCGCGGCATGTGGCATCTTCCTGGAGCAGGGATGGAACCCTTGTCCCCTGCATTGGCAGGTGGATTCTCAACCACTGCGCCACCTAGGAAGCCCAGAATCCTATGTTTCTTATACTTTCAAAGAAGAAACAAAACATTTACAACATATCTCAGAGAATATGCCAACGGACCTATAAGGGTACACATTTCTCAACTTGGGAAATAACTACTTAATGATACTAAAGTCTCATTCTGTGAAAATCTCTTCCTACTATGATCTTCCTATTATCAGTATAAGACATTTGTTCACAGCAATTACATAATAGAATGTCAACATGAGACTCCTCACCTTGGATCCCAAAAGCTAATAAAAATGTAATAAATCCCAAGTGTCCGGACTCCTATATCAAGATCCAGGGATCACCAAAAGTTTGCAAATTTGGTCCTGCCAGCCTTAATCCATCACACAACCTGAGGGGATGGAAGAGCTGCCATGGAGGAAAACAGGCAAGAAAAGTACTTTGGAGAGAATTGTGAAAGTGGTGGTAACGATCGTTTTTCCTTCTCTTTCCCCAAGTTGGAGAGGAGGAGGGTGCCTCTCCTGCACCTTAAGGCAAGTAGAGACACAAAGACTTGGGTGTGTGTTCTCGGACATTGGAGACACAGAGTCCAGCGTGCTCACAGGCCTGAGAAGATGCAGCTGACAGAAAAGAAGAGAGATGAACGCACTGGGAGGGAGGTGCCTTTCTGCTGGTGGCAGAGGCAACAATACAGGTTTTCCTTGGGATTCGGTGTGGATGCAATGGAAAGGAGACAACCCCAGTGCTGTCTTTCAAAGGATTCCTATCCAAGAGGGTGTCTGGGTGGAGAAGGAACCCCACCAAAGAGCTGGGCTACACGAAGCCCGGGCTACCTAAGCCTACCTGGGAAACCACAGCCGGAAGACCCCAGGCGAGGCCCTCGGGAAGACTCGCGAATCATGCCACGCTGGGGAGCCAGGCTGTGGAATCCGCCCCGGCTGTGGGGCACCAGGACACACCCTTCCTGTGCCGTCCAGGTCCCCCTCCTCCTGGGTCCACCACTGCAGGGGCCAAATGCTGCTGCTCAGAGATGGGGGGAGGGGTGGAGCTGGACCCAGGGAAGACCCACCAGCTGGACCCACCATCCCCTCCACCCTCTGTTCTGGGCTCTGGGCCTGAAGCAACCCAAGCTGAGGGAGGAGAAAAGTTTTAAACATGAATGGAATTTGGGGTTTTAAAATGACTCTGAGTGGGAATTTTGTGTTTCTTAAAAGAGATTGGGTTCTTTATTTTTATGAGAGCGACAGAAAAGAGCCATGTGGGATGAGAGTGAGGAGTAGGTTAAGAACTTTTCCACAGAATAAGTTTAGTGGAAAGTGGGGAAAAAGAATACGGTGGGTTTCAGCCTACACTCCACTGAGCCCAGTCCATTCAATTGACGGAATAATTTTCTTGAGTTGTTGTTGTTCATTTGTTTTTTTTTTTGTTTTTAAATTAACTTGAGGGTAGTTTTTGTGCACAGAAGAGACCGTACAGAAGTTTATTTAGTTTCTAAAATTAATATTAGATACATTACAGTTACAAAGTTAAAACCCTAGTTCTTCCTTATGCTTTTATATTCTGCTTATAAATGGTATTATTCTATTTATTCTCTTAGCAAATTTCAACATTTGCTTTTAAAGTCCTTTTCATTAATGCTTGGTCTCGATTATAACCTGAACTAATCAACTTCCTTCAGATGTTTTAGACTGCATATTTAAATTTTTTTTTTTTTAATTAATTAACTTATTTATTACTTTATTGTCTGTGTTGGGTCTTTTTTGCTGTGAGGGGGCTTTCTTTTTAGTTGCAGTGAGTGGGGGCTATTCTTCATTGCGGTGCACAGGCTCCTCGTTGCCGTGGCTTCTCTTGTTGCGAAGCTCGGGCTCTAGGCCCATGGGCCCCAGTAGCTGCAGCACGTGGGCTCAACAGTTGTGGCTCACAGGCTCTAAAGCACAGGCTCAATAGTTGCGGCACACGGGCCCAGCTGCTCCGCGGCATGTGGGATCTTCCTGGAGCAGGGATTGAACCTGCGTCCCCTGCATTGGCAGGGGGATTCTCAACCACTGCGCCACCTGATCTTTCTCATTGAAGGAAAATGATCCACTTCTTAGTATCCTCTAACCACCCAACAAATACAGTAACACATCAGTGGATACTCTAGAAATATAATCTATATTCATTCACTCTGTATGACAGATTGTAGTTCTATCCACCTCATTACATATAGCTCCATCTCATCCCTTTTTATAGCTGAGTAATATTCCATTGTATATATATGCCACATCTTCTGTATCCATTCATTTGTTGATGGGCATTTAGGTTGCTTCCATGTCCTGGCTATTGTAAAGAGTGCTGCAATAAACATGATGGTACAAGTTTCTTTTGGGATTATGGTTTTCTTTGGGTATATGCCCAGGAGTGGGATGACTGGATCATATGGTAGTTCTATTTGTAGTTTTTTAAGGAACCTCCAAATTGTTTTCCATAGTGGCTGTACCAACTTACAGTCCCACCAACAGTGCAGGAGAGTTCCCTTTTCTCCACACCCTCTCCAACATTTGTTGTTTCCAGACTTTGTGATGATGGCCATTCTGATTGGTGTGAGGTGATACCTCATTGTGGCTTTGACTTGCATTTCTCTGATGATGAGTGATGTTGAGCATCTTTTCATGTGTTTGTTGGCCATCCGTATGTCTTCTTTGGAGAAATGTCTATTTAGGTCTTCTGCCCATTTGTGGATTGGGTTATTTGCTTTTTTGGTATGAAGCTGCATGAGCTGCTTGTATATTTTGGAGGTTAATCCTTTGTCCGTTGTTTCATAGGCAATTATTTTTTCCCATTCTGAGGGTTGCCTTTTAGTCTTGTTTATGGTTTCTTTTGCTGTGCAAAAGCTTTTAAGTTTCATGAGGTCCCATTCGTTGATTCTTGATTTTATTTCCATGATTCTAGGAGGTGGGTCAAAAAGGATGTTGCTTTGATGTATGTCAAAGAGTGTTCTGCCTATGTTTTCCTCTAGGAGTTTGATAGTGTCTGGCCTTATATGTAGGTCTTTAATCCATTTGGAGTTTATTTTTGTGTATGGTGTTAGGAAGTGTTCTAATTTCATTCTTTTACATGTTGCCGTCCAATTTTCCCAGCACCACTTATTGAAGAGGCTGTCTTTTTTCCATTGTATACTCGTGCCTCCTTTGTCAAAGATAAGGTGCCCATATGTGTTTGGGCTTACTTCTGAGTTCTCTATTCTGTTCCATTGATCTTCCTTTCTATTTTTGTGCCAGTATCATACTGTCTTGATCACTATGGCCTTGTAGTATAGTTTGAAGTCAGGAAGCCTGATTCCACCAACTCCATTTTTCCTTCTCAAGATTGCTTTGGCTATTCGGGGTCTTTTGCGTTTCCATACAAATCGTAAGATTTCTTGCTCTAGTTCTGTGAAAAATGCCATTGGTAATCTGATCGGGATTGCATTAAATCTGTAAATTGCTTTGGGTAGTACAGTCATTTTCACGATGTTGATTCTTCCAATCCAGGAACATGGTATATCCCTCCATCTGTTTATGTCCTCTTTGATTTCTTTCATCAATGTCTTAAAGTTTTCTGCATACAGATCTTTTGCCTCCTTAGGCAGGTTTATTCCTAGGTATTTTATTCTTTTGGTTGCAATGGTGAATGGGAGAGTTTCCTTAATTTCTCTTTCTGCTCTTCCGTTGTTAGTGTATAGGAATGCAAGAGATTTCTGTGCATTAATTTTGTATCCTGCTACTTTACTAAACTCATCAATGAGTGCTAGCAGTTTTCTGGTAGAGTCTTTAGGGTTTTCTATATATAGTATCATGTCATCTGCAAAGAGTGATAATTTTACTTCTTCTTTTCCAATTTGGATTCCTTTAATTTCTTTTTCTTCTCTGATTGCTGTGGCTAACACTTCCAAAACTATGTTGAATAACAGTGGTGAGAGTGGACACCCTTGTCTTGTTCCTGTTCTTAGAGGGAATTCTTCCAGTTTTTCTCCATTGAGAACAATGTTGGCTTTTGGTTTGTCATATATGGCTTTTATGATGTTGAGGTAATTTCCTTCTATGCCCATTTTCTGGAGAGCTTTTATCATAAATGGATGTTGAACTTTGTCAAAAGCTTTTTCTGCATCTATTGAAATGATCATATGGTTTTTATCCTTCAATTTGTTGATATGATGTATCACGTTGATTGATTTGCGTATATTGAAGAATCCTTGCATCCCAGGGATAAACCCCACTTGATCGTGGTGTATGATTTTTTTAATGTGCTGTTGCAGTCTGTTAGCTAGTATTTTGTTGAGGATTTTTGCATCTATATTCATCAGTGATATTGGTCTGTAGTTTTCTTTTTTTGTGACATCTTTGCCTGGTTTTGGTATCAGGGTGATGGTAGCCTCATAGAATGAGTTTGGGAGTGCTCCGCCTTCTGCAATATTTTGGAAGAGTTTGAGAAGGATAGGTGTTAACTCTTCTCGAAATGTTTGATAGAATTCGCCTGTGAATCCATCTGGTCCTGGGCTTTTGTGTGTTGGGAGATTTTTAATCACTGCCTCAATTTCTGTACTTGTGATTGGTCTGTTCATGGTTTCTATTTCTTCCTGGTTCAGTCTTGGAAGATTGTATTTTTCTAAGAATGTATCCATTTCTTCCAGGTTATCCAATTGATTGGCATATAGTTGCTTGTAGTAGTCTCTCATGATGTTTTGTATTTCTGAGGTGTCCGTTGTGACTTCTCCTTTTTCATTTCTAATTCTGTTGATTTGCATCTTCTCCCTTTTTTTCTTGATGAGTCTGGCTAATGGTTTATCAATTTTGTTAATCTTCTCAAAGAACCAGCTTTTAGTTTTATTTATTTTTCTTATGGTTTCTTTCCTTTCTTTTTCATTTATTTCTGCTCTGATCTTTACGATTTCTTTCCTTCTGCTCACTTTGGGGTTTCTTTGTTCTTCTTTCTCTAGTTGTTTGAGGTGTAAGGTTAGGTTGTTTATTCGATCATTTTCTTGTTTCTTAAGGTAGGACTGTATTGCTATAAACTTCCCTCTTAGAACTGCTTTTGCTGCATCCCATAGGTTTTGGGTTGTTGTGTTTTCGTTGTCATTTGTTTCTAGATACTTTTTGATTTCCTCTTTGATTTCTGTAGTGATTCCTTGGTTGTTTAATAGTGAATTGTTTAGCCTCCATGTGTTTGTATTTTTTGCAGTTTTTTTCCTGTAATTGATATCTAGTCTCATGGCGTTGTGGTCTGAGAAGATGCTTGATATGATTTCAATTTTCTTGAATTTGCTGAGGTTTGATTTGTGACCCAAGATGTGATCTATCCTGGAAAATGTTCCATGTGCACTTGAGAAGAAAGTGTAGTCTGTCGTTTTTGGATGGAATGTCCTATAAATATCAATTAAGTCGTGATGGTCTAATGTGTCATTTAAAGCTTGTGTATCTTTATTTATTTTCTGTTTGGATGATCTGTCCATTGATGTAAGTGGGGTGTTCAAGTCTCCCACTATAATTGTGTTACTGTCGATGTCCCTTTTTATAGCTGTTAGCATTTGCCTTATGTATTGAGGCGCTCCTATATTGGGGGCATAGATATTTACCATTGTGATATGTTCTTCTTGGATGGATCCCTTGATCATTATGTAGTGTCCTTCCTTGTCTCTTTTAATAGTCTTTACTTTCAAGTCTAATTTGTCTGATATGAGTATTGCTACTCCAGCTTTCTTTTGACTTCCATTTGCATGGAATATCTTTTTCCATCCCTTCACTTTCAGTCTATATGTATCCCTTGGTCTGAAGTGGGTTTCTTGTAGGCAGCATATAGAAGGGTCTTGTTTTTGTATCCATTCAGCCAGTCTGTGTCTTTTGGTTGGAGCATTTAGTCCATTTACATTTAAAGTGATTATTGACATGTGTGTTCCAATTACCATTTTCTGAATTGTTTTGGGTTTGTATTTGTAGGTGTTTTCCTTTTCTTGTGTTTCCTACTTAGAGAAGTTCCTTTAGCACTTGTTGTAAGGCTGGTTTGGTGGTGCTGAATTCTCTTAACTTTTGCTTGTCTGGAAAGCTTTTGATTTCTCCCTCAAATCTGAATGAGATTCTTGCTGGGTAAAGTATTCTTGGCTGTAGGTTTCTCTCTTTCAGGACTTTCAGTATATCCTGCCATTCCCTTCTGGCCTGCAGAGTTTCTGTAGAAAGGTCAGCTGTTATCCTGATGGGTTTTCCCTTATATGTTGTTTGTTGCTTTTCTCTTGCTGCTTTTAATATTTTTTCTTTGTGTTGAATTGTCGTTAGTTTGATTAATATGTGTCTTGGTGTATTTCTCCTTGGGTTTATTCTGTATGGGACTCTCTGTGCTTCTTGGACTTGGTTCATTATTTCCTTTCCCATGTTGGGGAAGTTTTCCACTAGAACCTCTTCAAATATTTTCACAGACCCTTTCTTGTTTTCTTCTTCTTCTGGGATGCCTATAATTCGAATGTTGGTACGTTTAAGGTTATCACTGAGGTCTCTGAGGCTGTCTTCTAGTCTTTTTATTTTTTTATCTTTTTCCTGCTCTGTGGCGTTTATTTCTTCCATTCTATCTTCCAACTCACTTATTCGTTCTTCTGCCTCAGTCATTCTGCTGGTTAGAGCATCTAGAGTATTTTTAATTTCAGTTATTTTGTTATCCATTGCTGTTTGTTTTTCTGAGTTCTTATGAACTGTTTCTTGTACTTTCTCTAATTTGTTATCGAGATTTTGTATCATTTTTACTATCATTACTCTAAATTCTTTTTCAGGCATTTTTCCTATTTCCTCCTCATTTATTTGGTCTTGTGGGTTTTTTTCCTGCTCCTTTGCCTGCATGGTGTTTCTTTGTTTCCTCATGGTTGTCCAAGCTTTTGGGGTTGCTTGTCCTGGTGATAGAGGTGTTTATAGAAGACTGTCCAAGCCTCAGACTAATGTCCAAGTATTGGATTAGACGAATATTCAGTCGGCTATGTCAGGTTCTCTGCAGCCCTTTCCGGTGTCCGAGGCCGTCTGCTGGTGTTCAGCTGGTTCTCTGTGGGAATGACTGTGTCCTTCCGTGCATTCCCAATGCATCTGTGGAGAGGGATGCACTCCACGTCTCTCTACTTCGCCGCCATCTTTTTTTTTTTCTGCATATTTAAATTTGATATATTCGATTTCCTTCTTAAGTGCTTTAATTGTCTAACTTAACAAACAAACCATTCTTTATAAATCTAATAAGCAAACATAAATATAATGAACTTTGAATTCTCTTAAATGTCCCAATAGAGGATATAAACTTGGAAAGATGTAAAACTAAACTCACAAGACTACATTAAATATCTAATTCATATTTTAATTTTCACTTACTGGGCTGAAATTTCATAAACATAAAACAAGTTCTAAAATACCAAATATTAAAACCCTGGTGTTCCTTTTCTTCCACATTTAAAGGCCGAATTCTCACTCTCCTGGGGTTATGGGATGCTGACCACTAAGGAAGCTCTTTACCACTTCAAGTAACGGATGTGAATTTTGATCAGTGATTTCTGATGAGTGTGAGATGCGTTAGGACAACTGTTTCTGCCAATTAAGGACACTATTATATTCCCCCATGTATAACGTGGGGTGCTGTCTCAGCATGTCTGGGGTTGCAAAAAGAAAAATTTCAGCCAGGATGCTGACTGCATCTTGTCAGCAGCTTTGAGGTGATGCATTATCTTGTATGGATAATTGTTTACGTCAATGACTCTGTAACTCAAAGGAGGTTCTCACATGGCACAAGACTTCTCAGTTCATGTCTCACCCATTACCTAATTCTTTTTTCTGCTCACAGACATCTGCAACTTGAACCTAGGTTGATTACCTCATTCGATTTCCTATTTCCTTGGATCTTTTTAAGTTATGTAGGTGTATTTTCTGTCTACTGCTAAACCCCTTTGAACTTGATGGAAGCCTGCATTCCTTCATCATCCTGGACCACCCAACTCTTGCAGGTAATAAACGATAACCAATTACATTTTGAATACCTCACAGCTACAAGGCCATTCTACTGACAATCTGTACAATGAAACCTCAAATTAAAAAAAAAAAAAATGAATGTAGACCTCCATTTGAGACTCCGGTGAAACAAGTTCTGTGTTTTTTCCATTTAACAGCCTAATAGTAGGCTGCACAACTACTTCTATTTTAGTAGAAGAATACACTCAAATATAAGGAGGCTAGACAACTTACCCCAAAGCATGTAGATAAGGGTCAGAATTAAGATCCAAACCCAGTTCTGATTGCAAGTGTGCTGTGCATTCGGTTGTACCTCCTGCCTGTTCAGCAAAGGCAGACTAAAAGAATAAACATCGAGAGAAAGTTCTCCAATATTTTTTGAACTTCATTTAAAAAAAAATAGAAAGACAGCATTTGAAAACAGGTGAGCATTATCCTAGTTAAGTCTTTCAGACCCATTTCCATTCTTCAGGAGCATGGGATGATGCTAAATCCTGTAGGAGAAAAATGCCTCTCTTACAAGTCTCAGAGATGATCTATTTCAAGTGGACTCAGTAAGCGCTGTAATTTTTATAGCTGGGAGCACTGGCGTTTTTCTTTGCTATATTTCAAACCTTGTAGAAACTTCTCAAAGCAGAGTCACAGAGGCTTCTGCTAGAGATCCATCCCATGCCACAAGTGGGTGTTGACTGCCACTGCCCCCGCTAGGATGGAACAAAAAATCTGTAAGGCAAAGTGTCATATCATAGATCTGATTTTCAAATCTCCTTCACCTCTTTTTTTTTTTTTTTTTAAAGCAGTGGACATTTTCTTCACACTAGCTCTTATGCAGATAGTTAAAGAGATAAAAGCAGAGAGGCTGTAGTTTAAATATAAATGCGAGATCTGAATTCTTTGCCCCTCTACCCTTCTACGGGGGCCCTTAAACACCTCAGCATCCATAATGGTTCATGGAGAACAGTGTAAATACCACTCTCATGGAAAGGGCGTTGACAGTCTAAGCATAGCATGTCTCTAAAAAGAAAATCTGCAGAAGACACTTCTTGGAAGATTTTTCTCTTTGCCCCAAGGAGGAAGGAACTTGAACACAGTATCTGTAGAGGCAGATGTCATTCTGACTACCTCACTACCCCCTAGTATTAGAAACAATGACAGTCCTGTTCCAGCCATACAGAAGCCTCGTGTGATGTTTGCCAGATGTAGTCCATCTCTATCATTTTGTCTAAGGCAAATATATATATTTGTCAGAGAGTAATTAGCAGGCATGACTGCTAGAGTCAGGTCTCTGTGGGAGATGTTTTCCCTCCCCTCTGTTTAATCTCATCCCAAATATGGTCTTTGCAAGTTAGGGGAGTTTATCAAAATCAAGCTTTTCCATGAAAGGGACTTGGTCCAGCGATGCCCTAATTCTGCTTTTCCCACCAAGTCTTCTTAATTGGCTACTGGGCATCAGACAGAGAAATAATGAGAAAGGAGGAAAATGTGTTCAGGCCAAACTAGTCAGCTCACGCTGGCCTTCTGGAGACCCAGACTCTGTAATGCTCAAGTGCTCCATCCACAGGTAATTTGTATTACAGTTACTGATTGCTTCTGCTACCTCAGAATTATGGAAACAGGCTTGGAAGTCATCAAGAAAAAAGGTACAGACTATTATTATAGTGCTTACCCTATCCAATAGTTTGTGGTTTTCCTTTCACATAAACTTGGGAGTCGAAATCCAAGGCCAGCCGGGAGTCATAGCCATAAAAAACACGGGCATCTATTTTATTCCCTCAAACCATTTTGAAGAGTTTTGACTATATTACCCCCCTCCCAATTTCAACCCCAAATCCCCTTAAAGATTAACAAGCTGACAAACTCTGCTAATGTCAGGGAGAGGAAAACAGCTCCCTGCTAGCTGCCGGAAAAGGACTCCAGACTTCCTCTTTCTTCAGCTAAGGACAGTATGTAACTGTTCAAAAATGCAGAGGTTTCTGAAAGCATGATGACTATTACAGGACTGAGACGCAGGCTTCTCCTGGAGCCAGGTAGCAACATTCAGCCAATGAATCAGACCCCAGTCTGGCCTGATGCTCAACAAGGAGATGATTTATGATGGGATACAGGGGCAGCCGGAGGATACAGCTCAGAGGTTGGATAATCCGGACCAGCTGGGCATAGATGGCGACCCTTCTCCCCCCACCCGCCTGTCATTTGCTCCCTGCAGAACACAGGAGACTAGGTCTTCGAGAGGGCAGCTTGTAAAGATGCAGGCTTATCAAGAATTGGTTTTGCTACATGTCTTTCTAAAGCCAATGTCAGTCCAGAGGAAATATCCCAGCAGGGTTTAGGTTTTAATGGAACTCTGGAAATTGTAAGAAAGTCATAGAAAACAGAAAGATTATTTCCTTCTCTGTGTGTGTGTGTGTATGTGTGTGTGTGTGTGTGTGTGTGTGTGTGTGTGTGTGTGTATCAAGGGGAGAAGTAGCTGAGTTCACAGAAAGAGCATCATTTATATTTATCTCAAAAGGTTATTTTTTCTGTAGCATGTAATGTAATTTGGACCACAATAATTGTATTATTTTTGGTTCTGCAGATATACAATAATGTCTTATATTTACCTACCATGAATATACAAGATCTTCACTATATAGCAAATGGTATGTAATATTACTCCAATAAACAAATACATTTAAATAATATACAAAGGTTATTCTAAAACATATGAAGCCTCTAGACATAAATTAGAATATGAAAGATAACTTTCACAAAATGGTAAAATGCACATATTTTCAGAAACATTTCTAGGCCAATTTCCATAGGAAATAAATATTACGAAATTTTATTGGGATCTTCCTTTCAGCACTTTAACTGGAACTAAACTCATAAACTGATTAAAAATTGGTCCAGCAATTGGAGCCTGCCATCTCCATCATGATTCCTTGTTCTCTACTCTCTGCTACCCTCCCCTGCTCTCCTTTCCTGTTTACTACAAGCTCTGTGGTAGAAAACTTGCTTTCCTAAGCTATACTACAATTTCTATCACAATCCTACTCTAGCCTTTGGGAAAATCTCTCTAAACTATTTTTTCTTTAATAAATTTATTTATTTATTTATTGGCTGCATTGGGTCTTCATTGCTGCACACGGGCTTTCTCTAGTTGCGGCGAGCAAGGGCTACTCTTCACTGTGGTGCACAGGCTTCTCAGTGCAGTGGCTTCTCTTGTTGTGGAGCTCGGGCTCTAGGTGCGTGGGGAGTGGGCTTCAGTAGTTGCGGCACATGGACTCAATAGTTGTGGCCCACAGGCTCTAGAGCACAGACTCAATAGTTGTGGCACACGGGCTTAGTTGCTCCGTGGCATGTGGGAACTTCCTGGAGCAGGGATCAAACCCGTGTCCCCTGCGTTGGCAGGCGGATTCTTAACCACTGTGCCACCTAGAAAGTCCTCTTTTTCTTTTTTTAACATTTATTTATGTTCTTTTTATTTTGGAGGGGTGCGTCGGATCTTAGTTGCGGCATGCTGGCTCTTCGTTGCAGTGCATGGGCTTCTCTCTAGTTGTGGCCTGTGGTTTTTCTCTTCTCTAGTTCTGGTGTGTGGGCTCCAGAGCACATGTGCTCTGTAGTTTGTGGCATGTGGGCTCTCTAGTTGAGGCGCACAGCTCAGTAGTTGTGGTACGTAGGCTTACTTGCCCCATGGCATGTGGGATCTTAGTTCCCCAATCAGGGATCGAACCCTGCGTCCCCTGCATTGGAAGGCAGATTCCTTACCACTGGACCACTAGGGAAGTCCCTAAACTATTTTTCCCTTGGTTTTATGATGTTATCAGTTAAAATCTAAATTAAACTTTTACAATAAAATTCCATTATAAAGTTCATAAGGAGGGTGGGCAGCTAACTGTGTAAAGGAACTTATCTAGTAAATTCTTTTGCAAAGCAAATGAAGATTAGGCAGGGCTGACATCTCTCTTCTATAACACTGGAGGCTTGAAGACATTGGAGAAACCCATAAAGAGTTTTGAGAGCAAAATCTAGTAACCTCCAAATTCCTGGACAAAATGTTATTCATGTGTGAAGATAATGGAAAGAGTTTCTAGATATGCAAAAACTCAAAGTATGCAACCCACATATCTGTTCGGAAAAACGTTACCCAACGCCAAGTTCACATGTAATCAGACACTGTAACAATTTTTAAAAACTCAGACTCCATAATGAGGAAGTAGAATAAAGGGCTAGTAGTAAAATTTGAGATTGTTTAAATATCTAATGAAGTCAATAAATTTGAAAGGAATTTGCAAAGCACTATGAAAATACCGTAAGTAATTTTGAAAGATTCAAAGGCTTTAAAATGAGAAAAACAATAATAAGCACCTTCTAAAATCTCATATTATAAGCAAAATAGAAAGTGGAAAAAGAGAAGGAATTTCTGCTCTGAACTGAAGGGAATCAGTAGATATTATTTCTTACTTGAGGTTGATAATTAAAGAGCTAAAGGATGCAGGGTTTTTTTTTTAAATCAAAATTAAAATGTAATTGAATTAAAAACAGGATTTATATCTTATAATTCCCTAGAGAAAAATTCACACAACCCATATAACAAAAGACAGGGGAAGAAAACCAAGGTACAAGCATATAAAAGAAAAAATAAAGCAAGATGGCATGTGGACAATAAATGTAAATTGGAAACTAGTCAAACATAAAAAGACAAAACCCAGCAGCTTGTATTATAAAATAGAAGTTAACGTGTATTCTGCTTACAACAGCTCACTGAAAACAAAGGAAGCTAGAAAAGTTCACATTCAAAGGATACGAAAACCCATCAGACAAATGCAAGCTAAAAGAAATCAGGTACCACAATACGAGTATCACAAAATACAGTATTCAGAACAACATTAACTGTTAAAATAACTGGAAAGAATCCCAAGCCAAAAAATGTTGTTTCAGTTGAGACTCTCCACTGGGCACAGTTCCCAATGAAAATGGCCAAATCAACATATTAGAGAAAATTCTATATCGTGGCCAGAACTTATGGAGGGACGTCACGCACCTAGCATTTAGAGAAGGATGGCAGTAAATGGTGGCAGCAAGGGCAGACGGAAGGAGGTGTGGGGAGGACGAACCGTCAGGGAAGAGTGAACAGACAAGGAGGTGTGGAATTCCTGCTGAAACTGTGCCTAAATGGTCTACTAAAAATAACACACTGGGAAACATGAAACCCATGGTGAGTAACTGCTCATCAAAAAGAATTATTTTACACATTACTAAGGTCAGAAGGCAGCAGAACATCTTTAAAGTTCTGAACCCCATCCCCGCCCCCCCAGAATTCTATATATTTTAAAATATCATTTAAAAATGAGGGTGAAATAAAGGCAAATGAAAATGAAGGGAATGTTACAAAAGACGTGAACTCCACGATAGACTAAATTTTGCTCTTTGGGTTGAAGGGAAATGATACCAGATGCTAAATTGCATGTACAGGAAGGTAAAAAGAGCACCATCTTTATTCTTGCCATGTCACTGGGTTCATCAGTACCATTTTTTTAGATTTCATATATATGTGTTAGCATATGGTATTTGTTTTTCTCTTTCTGGCTTACTTCGCTCTGTATGACAAGACTCTAGGTCCATCCACCTCACTACAAATAACTCCATTTCATTCCTTTTTATGGCTGACTAATATTCCATTGTGTATATGTGCCACATCTTCTTTATCCATTCATCTGTTGATGGGCATTTACGTTGCTTCTATGTCCTGGCTTTTGTAAATAGTGCTGCAGTGAACATTGTGGTACATGTTTCTTTTTGGATTATGGTTTTCTCTGGGTATATGCCCAGAAGTGGGATTACTAGGTCATATGGTAGTTTCATTTTTAGTTTTCTAAGGAACCTCCAAACTGTTTTCCATAGTGGCTGCACCAGCTTACATTCCCACCAACAGTGCAGGAGAGTTCCCTTTTCTCCCTACCCTCTCCAACATTTATTGTTTCTAGATTTTTTTGATGATGGCCATTCTGACCAGTGTGAGGTGATACCTCATTGTGGCTTTGACTTGCATTTCTCTAATGATTAGTGATGTTGAGCATCTTTTCATGTGTCTGTTGGCCATCTGCATGTCTTCTTTGGAGAAATGTCTATTTAGGTCTTCCGCCCATTTGTGGATTGGGTTATTTGCTTTTTGATATTAAGCTGCATGAGCTGTTTGTATATTTTGGAGATTAATCCTTTGTCCTTTGCTTCGTTGGCAAGTATTTTCTCCCATTATGAGGGTTGTCTTCTTGTCTGGTTTATGGTTTCTTTCGCTGTGCAAAAGCTTTTAAGTTTCATGAGGTCCCATTTGTTTATTCTTGATTTTATTTCCATTATTTTAGGAGGTGGGTCAAAAAGGATCTTGCTTTGATGTATGTCATAGAGTGTTCTGCCTATGTTTCCCTCTAGGAGTTTTATAGTGTCTGGCCTCACATTTAGGTCTTTAATCCATTTTGAGTTTATTTTTGTGTACGGTGTTAGGAAGTGTTCTAATTTCATTCTTTTACATGTAGCTGTCCAATTTACTCAGCACTACTTATTGAAGAGGCTGTCTTTTTTCCATTGTATATTCTTGCCTGCTTTGTCAAAGATAAGCTGCCCATATGTGCTTGGGTTTACCTCTGGGTTCTCTATTCTGTTCCATTGATCTACCTTTCTATTTTTGTGCCAGTACCATACTGTCTTGATCATTGTAGCCTTGTAGTATAGCCTGAAGTCAGGAAGCCTGATTCCACCAACTCCATTTTTCCTTCTCAAGATTACTTTGGCTATTCGGGGTCTTTTGCATTTCCATACAAATCAAAAGATTTTGTGTTCTAGTTCTGTGCAAAATGCCATTGGTAATTTGATCGGGATTGCATTGAATCTGTAAATTGCTTTGGGTACTACAGTCATTTTCACAATGTTGATTCTTCCAATCCAAGAACATGGTATGTCCCTCCATCTGTTTGTATTGTCTTTAATTTCTTTCATCAGTATCTTAGTTTTCTGCGCACAGGTCTTTTGCCTCCTTAGGCAGGTTTATTCCTAGGTATTTTATTCTTTTTGTTGCAATGGTAATGGAGAGTTTCCTTAATTTCTCTTTCTGCTCTTTCATTGTTAGTGTATAGGAATGCAAGAGATTTCTGTGCATTAATTTTATATCCTGCTACTTTACTAAATTCATCAATTAGTGCTAGCAGTTTTCTGGTAGACTCTTTAGGGTTTTCTATGTATAATATCATGTCATCTGCAAAGAATGACAATTTTACTTCTTTTCCAACTTGGATTCCTTTTATTTCATTTTATTCTCTAATTGCTGTGGTTTAAACTTCCAAAACTATGTTGAATAATAATGGTGAGAGTGGGCACCCTTGTCTTGTTCCTGTTCTTAGAGAGAATGCTTTCAGTTTCTCACCATTTAGAATGATGTTGGCTGTTGGTTTTTCATATATGGCTTCTATTATGTTGAAGTAATTTCCTTCTATGCCCATTTTCTGGAGAGTTTTTTTTTATCATAAATGGATGTTGAATTTTGTCAAAAGCTTTTTCTGCATCTATTGAGATTATTATATGGTTTTTATCCTTCAGTTTGTTAATATGATGTATCACATTGATTGATTTGCGTATATTGAAGAATCCTTGCATTCCAGGGATAAACCCCACTTGATTATGGTGTATGATCTTTTTAATGTGCTGTTGGGTTCTGTTAGCTAGTATTTTGTTGAGGATTTTTGCACTGATATTCATCAGTGATATTGCCCTGTAATTTTCTTTTTTTGTGACATCTTGCCTGGTTTTAGTATCAGGGTGATGGTGGCCTCCTAGAATGAGTTTGGGAGTGTTCCTCTTTCTGCTATATTTTGGAAGAGTTTGAGAAGGATAGGTGTTAGCTTTTCTCTAAATGTTTGATAGAATTCTTCTGGGAATCCATCTGGCCCTGGGCTTTATTTGTTGGGAGATTTTTAATCACAATCTCAATTTCCATACTTGTGATTAGTCTGTTCATATTTTCTATTTCTTCCTAGCTCAGTCTTGGAAGATTGAACTTTTCTAAGAATGTAGCCATTTCTTCCAGGTTATCCAATTTCTTGGCATGTAGTTGCTTGTAGTAGTCTCTCATGATCTTTTGTATTTCTGTGGTGTCCGTTGTTACTTCTCTTTTTTCATTTCTAATTCTGTTGATTTGCATCTTCTCCCTTTTTTTCTTGATGAGTCTGGCTAATGGTTTATCAATTTTGTTTATCTTCTCAAAGAACCAGCTTTTAGTTTTATTGATCTTTGCTATTGTTTCCTTCCTGTCTTTTTCATTTATTTCCGATCTGATCTTTATGATTTCTTTCCTTCTGCTCACTTTGGGGTTCTTTTTATCCTCTCTCTAATTGTTTTAGGTGTAAGTTTAGGTTGTTTATTCGATATTTTTCTTGTTTCTTGAGGTAGGACTGTATTGCTATTAACTTCCCTCTTAGAACTGATTTTGCTGCGTCCCATAGGTTTTGGGTTGTTTTGTTTTCATTGTCATTTCTTTCTAGGTATTTTTTGATTTTCTCTTTGATTTCTTCAGTGATTTATTAGTTGTCTAATAGTGTATTGTTTAGTCTCCATGTGTTTGTATTTTTTACAGTTTTTTTCCTGTAATTGATATCTAGCCTCATGGCATTGTGGTCAGAGAAAATTTACGGAGACTTGATTTGTGACCCAAGGTGTGATCTATCCTGGAGAATGTTCCATGTGCACTTGAGAAGAAAGTGTATTCTGTAGTTTTTGGATGGAATGTCCTATAAATATCAATTAAGCGAGATGGTCTAATGTGTCATTTAAAGCTTGTGTTTCCTTATTTATTTTCTGTTTGGATGTCCATTGATGTAAGTGGGGTATTAAAGTCTCCTACTATTATTGTGTTACTGTCGATTTCCCCTTTTATGGCTGTTAGCATTTGCCTTATGTATTGAGGTGCTCCTATGTTGGGTGCATAGATATTTACAATTGTTATATCTTGTTCTTGGATTGATCCCTTGATCATTATATAGTGTCCTTCCTTGTCTCTTGTAATAGTCTTTACTTTAAAGTCTAATTTGTCTGATATGAGTATTGCTACTCCAGCTTTCTTTTGACTTCCATTTGCATGGAATATCTTTTTCCATCCCCTTCCTTTCAGTCTATATGTGTCCCTTGGTCTGAAGTGGGTTTCTTGTAGACAGCATAGGGTTAGGGTCTTGTTTTTGTATCCATTCAGCCAGTCTGTGTCTTTTGGTTGGAGCATTTAATCCATTTACATTTAAGGTGATTATTGACCTATGTGTTCCGATTACCATTTTCTTAATTGTTTTGGGTTTTTTTGTAGGTCTTTTCCTTCTCTTGTGTTTCCTACTTAGAAAAGTTCCTTTAGCAATTGTTGGAAGGCTGGTTTGGTGGTGCTGAATTCTCCTAACTTTTGCTTGTCTGTAAAGCTTTTGATTTCTCCGTCAGATCTGAGTGAGATTCTTGCTGGATAGAGTATTCTTGGCTGTAGGTTTTTCTCTTTCAGGACTTTCAGTATATCCTGCCATTCCCTGCTGGCCTACAGAGTTTCTGCAGAAAGATCAACTGTTATCCTTATGCGTTTTCCCTTATGTGTTATTTGTTTCTTTTCTCTTGCTGTTTTTAATATTTTTTCTTTGTGTTTAATTTTTGTTAGTTTGATTAATATGTGCCTTGGTGTATTTCTCCTTCGGTTTATTCTGTATGGGACTCTCTATGCTTCTTGGACTTGATTAATTATTTCCTTTCCCATGTTGGGGAACTTTTCCACTATAACCTCTTCAAATATTTTCTCAGACCCTTTCTTTTTTTCTTCTTCTGGGATGCCTATGTTTCGAATGTTGGTGCACTTAATGTTGTCACCAAGGTCTCTGAAACTGTCTTCCATTCTTTTTATTCTTTTTTCTCTTTCCGGCTCTGTGGCAGTTATTTCCCCCATTCTATCTTCCAACTCACTTATTTGTTCTTCTGCCTCAGTTATTCTGCTGTTTATACCATCTAGAGTATTTTTAATTTTGGTTATTTTGTTGTCCATTTGTTTGCTCTTTAGTTCTTTTGAGTCCTTATTAACAGTTTCTTGTATTTTCTCTATTTTGTTATTGAGGTTTTGTATCATCTTTACTATCATTACTCTGAATTCTTTTTCAGGCATTTTTCCTATTTCCTCTTCATTTATTTGGTCTTGTGTATTTTTATCTTGTTCCTTCATCTGTGACATATTTTTTGTCATCTCATTTTCCCCTCACTTTGGATGGGTGGGATTGTGTTCCTGTCCCACTGGGTGTTTGGCCTGAGGTTGCAAGCACTGGAGTTAGTAGGCTGTTGAGTATAGCTGGGTCTTGGTGTTGAGGTGAGAACCTCTGGGAGACCTCACTCTGATGAATATTCCCTGGGAACTGCGTTTCGCTGTTAGTCCAATGTTTTGGACTCAGAGCTCCCACTTCGGGAGCTCAGTCCTGACCCTGGGCTTGTGAATCAAGATCCCACAAGCCATGTGGAGCAGGAAAATGAAAAAAAAAAAAAAGTAGGAGAACAGCAGAACAATAGCAAGTAAAAAATAAGAATAGGAAACTAACAGATGTGTTAGAAAAAAATTAAAAAAAAAATAGATGGAGCAACAACTGGAAGGTAAAACAACTGCAATAGCTGAAGTGAGGAGATGGGAAGAAAAAAAAAACAGAAAAGGACTTGGCTGTGGGGGTGGGGCTTAGAGAAGGGCTGATAGCAGGGGGGTGAGGAGTGTTAGAAGGGGCAGGGCCTATGCTTAGAAAAGGCCCTGGGGGTGGTGGGGAATGGGGCTTAGGCCCAATGAGGCAGAGGGGCCCAGGAATGCCTCTGGTCCTGGGGGCAAAGGCCCAGATCCAGGTACCCAGCAGGGCCCGAGCTGGTGGGAGAAATGCTAGGTACCTCCCCTAGTCCTCCAGTCTCGGAGGGTCACTCTCCCTTGGGTTCTCTTCTTCCTCACCCCCTCTCCTATTGCCCTAGACCCTCACAGCTGGAGGGGGCACTGGAAGGCAGGAGACCAGACTCTGATGCCCAACAGGCTTTCTAGGGCCAACTGGGCTAGGGTAACGCCTGCAGCACTTCCCCCAGATCTCCCAGTCTGGTAGGGTTGCTGTCTGCCTCTCTTCCTCTCACCCACCCCCCAGTCTCCTAGGTCCCAAGCAGCTGGAGGGGGCCTTGGAGTATGAAAGATCAGGTCCGTGAGCCTAGCAGGCTTCCCAGGGCTAGTGGGCAGGGGAAATACCTTCCCCGCCTCCCTTGATCCTCCAATCCCAGAAGGCTCCCTCCCCTGCCCACCTCTCTTCTTCTCCCCTGCTTTCCTTCTACACCCCCAGGACCAGTGAGACCTAGAGGGGCCCCTGGAGGACCAAAAGACCAGGCCTGGGGGTACCACAGGCCTCCCAGTGCCAAGTGGGTAGGGAGATTTCCTGCAGCATCTCCCCTGATTCTCCAGTCTTGCAAGGTCCCCCCCACCACTGTCTGCCTCTCTTCCTCTTCCCCTCTCTGCCCTCCCTCCCACACCTGTAGGACCCACTCAGTCAGAGAGACTGAGGGACCAGACTCGGGAGCCCAGCAGGCCCGCTGGGCCCAAGTGGGGTGGGGAAAGGTCCTCCGCACCTCCCCTGGTCCTCTGCACCTCCCCTTGTCCTCTGCTCCTGGAACGTCCCACCACTGGTCTGCCTCTCTTCCCCTTCCCCTGCCATGCTCCAATGCCCCCAGGACCAGTGCATCTGGGAGGGGACCCTGGAGAGTTGGAGACCAGGCCCCAGAGCCCAGCAGGCTTCTGGGGCCAGTGGGTAGCATAAATGTCTTCCACTCCTCCCTCGATCCTCTGATCCCAGAGGGTCCCTCCCCGCTTCCGCCTCTCTTCTTCTCCCCCTACCACTTCCCTCCTGTACTTTTAGGACCAACAGCCTGGAGGGGCCTTGGAAGGTGGAGGACCAGCACGGAAGAAATACCTGGCGGCGCCTCCCCTATTCTGACCTGGAGAAATCCCTTCCCACCCCCACTGTCTGCCTCTCTCCCTCCCCTTGTCCCCCTCCCCCCCATGCCCCCAGGACCCACGTGCCAGAGCAGGGCCCAGAGAGCGAAGGACCAGGCCTGGGAGCCCAGTCGGCCTCCCTGGCCAAGCGGGCAGGCGAAATGCCCTCTCTCCTCCCTGTCCCTGGATCTCAAAGCCCCCACCCCCATCTGTCTGCCTCTCCACCTCCTCTCCCATCCTCCCTCCTTCCCACACCCCCAGGATCCAGGCATCCCGGAGGGGGCCCTGGAGGGTGGAAGACCCCGCTGGGGAGCCTAGCAGCCTCCCAAGCCGGGGAGCTCAGCAGGCCTCCTGGCCTCCTGGGCGGGAGAAACCCAGTTGGGGTTTCCCTTATCTCCCCAGCCCCCAACGGTCCCTCCAGGCAGGAACCTCCCCCCTCAGACAGCCACCCCCCCCCAGTGCCAGTCCCTTCCGGCTTCCCCTCCCTCCCCCCCACCCCCGACTTCCCCCAGCTCTTACCCGGTTGCTCCGGGGTTCCTTCAGTCTCTTTCAGCCTCAAGTCCCCTGCCGGACTCTGGCAACTGATCTATTTTTGGGGAGACACGATCTCTGCGTCTTCCCACTCCGCCATCTTGACTCCGCCCCCCATCTTAAAAAACTATGCAAAGGAGAACAAATTGCACCCTAAATAATCACTAAGAATCAAATAATAAAGACAGACATCAATAAAATAGAAAAAATACAGAACTTGGTTCTTTGAAAAGATTAGATTATATCAGTAATTATCAATCAATAAATTAGAGAAGACTAATCAAGAAAAAGTAGAGAAGACACAAATAATCAATATCAGAATAGGGTGATGTTTTTACAGAACCTGGAGATGTTAACAAAGATATTATGAGCAAATTATGGACAATTTTGTGCCAATATAAATAATTACCTAAATGAAATAGACATTTTTTTTAAAAGACACACCTTACCAAAACTGACTCAGGAAGAAATAGAAAACCTGAATAGTTTTAACTCTATTAAAGATATTTAATTAATCGTCAAAGAACTTCCCCCCCAAAAGAAACTCCATTTGTATCAAACATTTAAGGAAAAAGTCATATCAATCTTACATGAATTCTTAAAAAATGGAGGCGGGAGGAATGCGTCCCAATTCATTTTATGAGTCCAGCGTCATGCAAGTACTAAAGCCAACCAATAACAACGGTGACCAAAATCACTTATGAACGTGAAACAGAAATCTTCAATTTAATGTTAGCTAATAAAACCAGCAGTGTATGAAAAGGATAATACCATATGGGTTCACTCTAGAAGTACACAGCCACTTTCACAACTGAAAATCAATCAGTGCAATTGATCACATTAACCGAATAAATGGAAAAACCTATCAGTTCATCTTGATAGACATAAAGAAAATAAATTTGCCAAAACACTCATATGTGATCTTTTGTAAGTGCAGTAAACTAGAAATGGATGGAAGCTTCTCCAGTATGGTAAAGGATATTTTTGCAAAACCTACAGCTAGTATCATACTCAACGGTGACACTTGGGATGTTTTCTCCCAAAGATCAGGAACAAGGCAAGAACAGCCACATGCATCACTTGTACTCAACATTGTGTTGGCGGTTTTAGCCAGTGCCATAAAGCAAGAAAAATAAAACGCACACACGTTGGATACAAGGAAGTAAAGTTGTCTTTATTCACAAATGAATTTATTGTCTATGTAGAAAATCCTAAAAAAAAAGAAAAAAAGCAACGGCTACAATTGATATGTAGCATCGTCACTGGAAACGAAGTCAATATACTAAAATAAATTATATTTCTACTTACCAGCAACAACAACAACAAAAAAACCCATACCATTTACAATTGCCCTAAAATAGAAAGTATTTAGAGGTATCTTTAACAAAATACAGGCAAAACTTGTACACCTAAAATGAGAAAACATGTTAAAGAAATTGAGAGACATTAAAGAAGATCTAAATAATGGACACATATGAGTCACTCATGGTTTGGAAATATCAATATTGTTAAGGTGTTTTTTCCCCCTCAAAATTATCCATACATTCATTACAGTGAAAATCAAAATCACAACAGGCTTTTGTGTGCATGCGTGTGTATGTGTGTGTGTAAGTTGACAAGTGATTCTAAAATTTTATGAAAGTGAAAGAGACCTTTAATAACCCAGACAAGTCCGAAACAGAAAAAGAGTTGGAGGACTTCAAGTAGCTGATTTTGAAATGTAAAGTGGTGATATTAAGACAGGGCGGTGTTGGTGTGAAAAGGATCCCCAGAACAGAATAGAGTCCAGAAATAGACCCTCATGCAGTCAATTGTTTTTGACAAGGTACCAAATCATTTCAGTGGGGATGAAAGGTCTTTTTAGCAAAGAACGCTGGAATACCTGGCTATTCCTGTGGGGGAGAAAAATGAACTTTCACATCTTATTCATACCATACACATAAGTTAATTTAAAATGGATCGTAGACTTAACCTATATTAAACTCTAAATGTTGTAGCACAAAATGTAGAATGTCTTTATGACTTTTGGGGGTAAGCAGTGATTTCTTTAAGAAGATGTAGAAAGCATTAACCATAAATAATTTATAATATGAATGCATCAGAATTAAACCTGCTGGTAAAAAGACGCCATTAAGAAAGCCACAGATTAGGAGAAAATATTCATGATACTTTCAATATCACAAAGACATGTAGAATTATTAACTGTTAATAATAAGACACTCCGATTTAAAAATGGGCAAAAGCCATGAAGAAAACATCTCAAAAGAAGGCGTATAAGATCATCGGGAAAATACAAATTAAACCTGCCGTGGGATACCACTTTATAACCACTAGTTAATATTAAAATGACTGTCAACCACGTATGCTGGTGAAGAGGTGAAGCAACTGAAACTCTGATGCTTACTGGTGGGGGTGTAAAGTGGTAAAACTAATTCAGAAAATATATTTGAAGTCATACATCTAAACTGTGACCCAGCAATTTGCCTCTGAGGTGTTTACCCAAGAGATGTCAAATCATACGTCCCCAAGAAGACTTTACCAGGTCAAGGATCTCCGCCCGCATCTGCTGTTAGTATCGGTGGCCGATGACTCACAGCTGCTGCGTCTCAAGAGAATTGTCCTCAGCTGATAGGTGCCACCTCCACTCCATTCAAGAAGTGATACCCCCACCTTCAGAAGGGGTCAGCACAACAGATGACTGATACAAGGTGCAGAAGGCCAGCACCCTTGACTCAAGGGTAATCCAAGACTTGACCCGAGACCGCGTCCTTACTCTGCTTCTTCCCTCCCTTATAGGGTTCTCCTGAGAGCATGCCTGAAATAAATTCTCTCCCCCAGAATCCAGGTATCAGGCTCTGCTTCTAGGACCTAACCTGGAAGAAGAGGTCACAACTCTGAGAATTTCTTGTACAAGAATGTGTATAGAAGCTTTATTTGTATAAACCCAAAACTGGGAGGGGAAAGACCCACAAACGTCCGTTTACTGCAGACGGGATAAACAGCCTGTGGTATATCCTAGCATCGACTTGCATTCTATAGAATAAAATAGAGTGGAATTGAATTGGGTTGGACTGAACTGAACTGAGTTCCACTTCCAGAACTGAACATCACTCAGCCATCAGAATGAATGAACTACCGATACACACAATAGCATGAGTGATTCTCAGAGACAAAAATACTGTAAGGAAGCAGTTTCATAGTCCACAGTTGGGAAATGTATCAATTTAATGCCCCCAAAGAAAAGCTGTTGTGATCATCTCAATAGTTTCCACATATATTCCTGATTAAAAATGCACTGGTAAATAAGAACAGGTAATACTGAATTCTTCTCTCTCCTTCCTTCTGGATGGATGTAAATATTATATATATATATAGTGTATATGTATATATAGTGTATATGTTCCGTAATTGTATTTGTGGTCTGGCTAAGTTTTCAACTTTTTTTCTTTTTTCTTGAAGTATAGTTGATTTACAAAGTTGTGTTATTTTCAGGTGATTCAGCACAGTGATTCAGTTTTATTTATCAGATTCTTTTCCCTTATAGGTTATTGCAAAATATTGAGTATAGTTCCCGTGCTATACATTAGGTCCTTGTTGGTTTTCTCTTTTACATATAGTAGTGTGTATCTGTTCATCCCAAACTCCTAATTTATCCCTCCCCGACCCTCTTCCCCTTTGGTAACCATAAGCTTGTTTTCTATGTTTCAGCTTTTCCTTGAGTAAATTTTCATGATGTATGGTTTCTTTTTTCACGTCTGTTTCACTGAGCTTTAATTTTTTTTCTTTTTTTAGTATGTGTTCCACTTCCCAAATCAATTATTTTAATCTTTTTTTCAGTATGTTATTCATTTTATTTAGATTTTAATATTTAAAATGTGTTCTATATTTTTTCCTACGGCTACTTCCTCTTTCTTACTAGTAATATATTTCTTCTTTTTCAGTTTTGGATTAGAATAAGCAGAGCTTTACCGATTTTACTTACTTTTTAAAAAAAACTAGCCCTAAATTATTGATTGCATTTACTTTTTTTAATAAATTTGATTGATTGGTTTTTTATTGACTTTGTTGGGTCTTCGTTGCTGCTCGCGGGCTTTCTCTAGTCACGGTGAGTGGGGGCTGCTCTTTTGGGGTGCACAGGCTTCTCATTGTGGTGGCTTCTCTTGCTGTGGAGCACGGGTTTCTAGGTGCATGGGCTTCAGTAGTTGTGGGACACGGGCTCAGTAGTTGTGGCGCATGGGCTTAGTTGCTCCACGGCATGTGGGATCCTCCCGGACCAGGGCTGGAACCTGTGTGCCCTGCATTGGCAGGCGGGTTCTTAACCACTGCACCACCAGGGGAGTCCCTCATTTATTTTTTATAAAATTATTTTCTGTATTAATTTCTTTTTTTTTTTTTTTATTTTTTTATTTTTTTATTTTTTATTATTATTTTATTTTATTTTTTTGGGGGGTACACCAGGTTCAATCAACTGTTTTTATACACATATCCCCATATTCCCTCCCTTCCTTGACGCCCCCCCTCGGTTCCCCCCCACCCTCCCTGCCCCAGTCCTCTAAGGCATCTTCCATCCTCGAGTTGGACTCCCTTTGTTATACAACAACTTCCCACTGACTATTTTACAGTTGGTAGTATATATATGTCTGTACTACTCTCCCGCTTCTTCTCAGTTTCCCCTTCACCCCCCACCCCCTCCCATACCTCGAGTTCTCCAGTCCATTCTCTGTATCTGCTTCCCTGTTCTTGTCACTGAGTTCATCAGTACCATTTTTAGATTCCGTATATGTGAGTTAGCATACAATATTTGTCTTTCTCTTTCTGACTTACTTCACTCTGTATGACAGATTGTAGTTCTATCCACCTCATTACATATAGCTCCATCTCATCCCTTTTTATAGCTGAGTAATATTCCATTGTATATATATGCCACATCTTCTGTATCCATTCATTTGTTGATGGGCATTTAGGTTGCTTCCATGTCCTGGCTATTGTAAAGAGTGCTGCAATAAACATGATGGTACAAGTTTCTTTTGGGATTATGGTTTTCTTTGGGTATATGCCCAGGAGTGGGATGACTGGATCATATGGTAGTTCTATTTGTAGTTTTTTAAGGAACCTCCAAATTGTTTTCCATAGTGGCTGTACCAACTTACAGTCCCACCAACAGTGCAGGAGAGTTCCCTTTTCTCCACACCCTCTCCAACATTTGTTGTTTCCAGACTTTGTGATGATGGCCATTCTGATTGGTGTGAGGTGATACCTCATTGTGGCTTTGACTTGCATTTCTCTGATGATGAGTGATGTTGAGCATCTTTTCATGTGTTTGTTGGCCATCTGTATGTCTTCTTTGGAGAAATGTCTATTTAGGTCTTCTGCCCATTTGTGGATTGGGTTATTTGCTTTTTTGGTATGAAGCTGCATGAGCTGCTTGTATATTTTGGAGGTTAATCCTTTGTCCGTTGTTTCATAGGCAATTATTTTTTCCCATTCTGAGGGTTGCCTTTTAGTCTTGTTTATGGTTTCTTTTGCTGTGCAAAAGCTTTTAAGTTTCATGAGGTCCCATTCGTTGATTCTTGATTTTATTTCCATGATTCTAGGAGGTGGGTCAAAAAGGATGTTGCTTTGATGGATGTCAAAGAGTGTTCTGCCTATGTTTTCCTCTAGGAGTTTGATAGTGTCTGGCCTTACATGTAGGTCTTTAATCCATTTGGAGTTTATTTTTGTGTATGGTGTTAGGAAGTGTTCTAATTTCATTCTTTTACATGTTGCTGTCCAATTTTCCCAGCACCACTTATTGAAGAGGCTGTCTTTTTTCCATTGTATACTCGTGCCTCCTTTGTCAAAGATAAGGTGCCCATATGTGTTTGGGCTTACTTCTGAGTTCTCTATTCTGTTCCATTGATCTTCCTTTCTATTTTTGTGCCAGTACCATACTGTCTTGATCACTATGGCCTTGTAGTATAGTTTGAAGTCAGGAAGCCTGATTCCACCAACTCCATTTTTCCTTCTCAAGATTGCTTTGGCTATTCGGGGTCTTTTGCGTTTCCATACAAATCGTAAGATTTCTTGCTCTAGTTCTGTGAAAAATGCCATTGGTAATCTGATCGGGATTGCATTGAATCTGTAAATTGCTTTGGGTAGTACAGTCATTTTCACGATGTTGATTCTTCCAATCCAGGAACATGGTATATCCCTCCATCTGTTTATGTCCTCTTTGATTTCTTTCATCAATGTCTTAAAGTTTTCTGCATACAGATCTTTTGCCTCCTTAGGCAGGTTTATTCCTAGGTATTTTATTCTTTTGGTTGCAATGGTGAATGGGAGAGTTTCCTTAATTTCTCTTTCTGCTCTTCCGTTGTTAGTGTATAGGAATGCAAGAGATTTCTGTGCATTAATTTTGTATCCTGCTACTTTACTAAACTCATCAATGAGTGCTAGCAGTTTTCTGGTAGAGTCTTTAGGGTTTTCTATATATAGTATCATGTCATCTGCAAAGAGTGATAATTTTACTTCTTCTTTTCCAATTTGGATTCCTTTAATTTCTTTTTCTTCTCTGATTGCTGTGGCTAACACTTCCAAAACTATGTTGAATAACAGTGGTGAGAGTGGACACCCTTGTCTTGTTCCTGTTCTTAGAGGGAATTCTTCCAGTTTTTCTCCATTGAGAACAATGTTGGCTTTTGGTTTGTCATATATGGCTTTTATGATGTTGAGGTAATTTCCTTCTATGCCCATTTTCTGGAGAGCTTTTATCATAAATGGATGTTGAACTTTGTCAAAAGCTTTTTCTGCATCTATTGAAATGATCATATGGTTTTTATCCTTCAATTTGTTGATATGATGTATCACGTTGATTGATTTGCGTATATTGAAGAATCCTTGCATCCCAGGGATAAACCCCACTTGATCGTGGTGTATGATTTTTTTAATGTGCTGTTGCAGTCTGTTAGCTAGTATTTTGTTGAGGATTTTTGCATCTATATTCATCAGTGATATTGGTCTGTAGTTTTCTTTTTTTGTGACATCTTTGCCTGGTTTTGGTATCAGGGTGATGGTAGCCTCATAGAATGAGTTTGGGAGTGCTCCGCCTTCTGCAATATTTTGGAAGAGTTTGAGAAGGATAGGTGTTAACTCTTCTCGAAATGTTTGATAGAATTCGCCTGTGAATCCATCTGGTCCTGGGCTTTTGTGTGTTGGGAGATTTTTAATCACTGCCTCAATTTCTGTACTTGTGATTGGTCTGTTCATGGTTTCTATTTCTTCCTGGTTCAGTCTTGGAAGATTGTATTTTTCTAAGAATGTATCCATTTCTTCCAGGTTATCCAATTGATTGGCATATAGTTGCTTGTAGTAGTCTCTCATGATGTTTTGTATTTCTGAGGTGTCCGTTGTGACTTCTCCTTTTTCATTTCTAATTCTGTTGATTTGCATCTTCTCTCTTTTTTTCTTGATGAGTCTGGCTAATGGTTTATCAATTTTGTTAATCTTCTCAAAGAACCAGCTTTTAGTTTTATTTATTTTTCTTATGGTTTCTTTCCTTTCTTTTTCATTTATTTCTGCTCTGATCTTTATGATTTCTTTCCTTCTGCTCACTTTGGGGTTTCTTTGTTCTTCTTTCTCTAGTTGTTTGAGGTGTAAGGTTAGGTTGTTTATTCGATCATTTTCTTGTTTCTTAAGGTAGGACTGTATTGCTATAAACTTCCCTCTTAGAACTGCTTTTGCTGCGTCCCATAGGTTTTGGGTTGTTGTGTTTTCGTTGTCATTTGTTTCTAGATACTTTTTGATTTCCTCTTTGATTTCTGTAGTGATTCCTTGGTTGTTTAATAGTGAATTGTTTAGCCTCCATGTGTTTGTATTTTTTGCAGTTTTTTTCCTGTAATTGATATCTAGTCTCATGGCGTTGTGGTCTGAGAAGATGCTTGATATGATTTCAATTTTCTTGAATTTGCTGAGGTTTGATTTGTGACCCAAGATGTGATCTATCCTGGAAAATGTTCCGTGTGCACTTGAGAAGAAAGTGTAGTCTGTCGTTTTTGGATGGAATGTCCTATAAATATCAATTAAGTCGAGATGGTCTAATGTGTCATTTAAAGCTTGTGTGTCTTTATTTATTTTCTGTTTGGATGATCTGTCCATTGATGTAAGTGGGGTGTTCAAGTCTCCCACTATAATTGTGTTACTGTCGATGTCCCCTTTTATAGCTGTTAGCATTTGCCTTATGTATTGAGGCGCTCCTATATTGGGGGCATAGATATTTACCATTGTGATATGTTCTTCTTGGATGGATCCCTTGATCATTATGTAGTGCCCTTCCTTGTCTCTTGTAATAGTCTTTACTTTCAAGTCTAATTTGTCTGATATGAGTATTGCTACTCCAGCTTTCTTTTGACTTCCATTTGCATGGAATATCTTTTTCCATCCCTTCACTTTCAGTCTATATGTATCCCTTGGTCTGAAGTGGGTTTCTTGTAGGCAGCATATAGAAGGGTCTTGTTTTTGGATCCATTCAGCCAGTCTGTGTCTTTTGGTTGGAGCATTTAATCCATTTACATTTAAAGTGATTATTGACATGTGTGTTCCAATTACCATTTTCTGAATTGTTTTGGGTTTGTATTTGTAGGTGTTTTCCTTTTCTTGTGTTTCCTACTTAGAGAAGTTCCTTTAGCACTTGTTGTAAGGCTGGTTTGGTGGTGCTGAATTCTCTTAACTTTTGCCTGTCTGGAAAGCTTTTGATTTCTCCCTCAAATCTGAATGAGATTCTTGCTGGGTAAAGTATTCTTGGCTGTAGGTTTCTCTCTTTCAGGACTTTCAGTATATCCTGCCATTCCCTTCTGGCCTGCAGAGTTTCTGTAGAAAGGTCAGCTGTTATCCTGATGGGTTTTCCCTTATATGTTGTTTGTTGCTTTTCTCTTGCTGCTTTTAATATTTTTTCTTTGTGTTGAATTGTCGTTAGTTTGATTAATATGTGTCTTGGTGTATTTCTCCTTGGGTTTATTCTGTATGGGACTCTCTGTGCTTCTTGGACTTGGTTCATTATTTCCTTTCCCATGTTGGGGAAGTTTTCCACTAGAACCTCTTCAAATATTTTCACAGACCCTTTCTTGTTTTCTTCTTCTTCTGGGATGCCTATAATTCGAATGTTGGTACGTTTAAGGTTATCACTGAGGTCTCTGAGGCTGTCTTCTAGTCTTTTTATTTTTTTATCTTTTTCCTGCTCTGTGGCGTTTATTTCTTCCATTCTATCTTCCAACTCACTTATTCGTTCTTCTGCCTCAGTCATTCTGCTGGTTAGAGCATCTAGAGTATTTTTAATTTCAGTTATTTTGTTATCCATTGCTGTTTGTTTTTCTGAGTTCTTATGAACTGTTTCTTGTACTTTCTCTAATTTGTTATCGAGATTTTGTATCATTTTTACTATCATTACTCTAAATTCTTTTTCAGGCATTTTTCCTATTTCCTCCTCATTTATTTGGTCTTGTGGGGTTTTTTCCTGCTCCTTTGCCTGCATGGTGTTTCTTTGTTTCCTCATGGTTGTCCAAGCTTTTGGGGTTGCTTGTCCTGGTGATAGAGGTGTTTATAGAAGACTGTCCAAGCCTCAGACTAATGTCCAAGTATTGGATTAGACGAATATTCAGTCTAGGAAACACATACACGTATAAGACACACAATTATTGAATCCGTTAGGACATAAGGCTCTAGAAAGACCTGACAGAACCCCAGTGTGCTATCAGATATTCAGAGAGAAACCCAGCAGAAATTGACAACTGAAACAGAACAAATCAGAGACAAAAGCAAAAGCAAACAAACAACAAATAACACCCTACACATACAAACATCAATCCAGGGAGATTTTGTAAGCTAGGATCAAATATAGAAATGAGCTGGAGTACCACCAGAGAGAATGGAGATTCTCAGAATGTAATTAGACAACTGTACTAAGAACTAAGATAAAGACAAAAGCCTAATATTAATACCAAGGCAGTGCATCATCTGGAGAATAGAGCAAGGAGTCTGAGCAGACCGATAGTGTTGCTTATAAGTATGTTAAGATAAAATACACTTAAAATGGCTGGAAGAAAGGGGAACAGAAGAGCGTAATGTGGTTGGAAATATGCAAAGAAAAAGAAAGGAATAGAAGTGTATAAAAGAAAGGGATGAAAGGAAAGTATGAAAGATATTTTGTCCGTACTACCAAAAACTTAGCTAGATATAGAAGTATTTTAAAAGGCAAAAAAAAAAAAAAAAAAAAAAAAAAGAGAAAGGAAAAAAGAAAAAAAAAAAAAAAAAATCCAGAACTGATCCCCGAATGGACCAGTTCAATAGGTATTGATACTACTATTTCTGTTTCCTTAGCGTCTCAGCTGTAAGTGTCCTTTTCCTTGCCTTGGGTTTTTTTTTTTTTTTTTTGTGTTATTCTGTGACCAGCAGAGGTTCCTTTATTGTTCGTCTGTAAGCCTCGGTGTGTGGGGAGGGAGAGGGTGCAATAGTGGCTCCTTCTCCTGGGAGGGAGTGAGCAGTGGCGCACTGTTGCTTCAGTCAGGCTTGGAGGTGCCTGTTGCAGAGAGCGCTGGTGGCTCAGGCGTACACAGAAAGTCTTAGAGTTGGGCCTCTCTCGGGGTTTTTTCTTTTTGATGCTGGTTTTTTTTTTTTTTTTTTTCTCTCGGCAGCCTCCCTGCTGCTGGCGTTGCAAGGAGTTTTAATCTAGCCCCGCCCGAGCGCCTGAGGGTGCTTGTTATCCCTGAGCGCCTTATGTGGCCCCGCAGGGCGTCTCTCCGCTGCCTGTTGCAGAGGCGCAGAAAGAGAGAGAGAGGCTATGCGCGCGGCTCCTCCCCCCCGCCCGGGAGCCTGCAGCCTCCAGCCGCCATCATGGCCGGGCAGCTCTCAGGGATCGGCACTCCTCTCCGCGGACCTCCTCCCTCCTGACCTCTCGGTCCGTCACCCTACCGGCAACAATGTTTCTCCCCCTGAACCAGCTCTCCGGTTCCCACGCTCCCGCTCCTGGACCCTCCGTTCAGCCGCGGATCGATGTCTCGGTCCGGGAACGCTGAGCTGCGCTGCGGACCCTCCGTATGTTTCTCACTCCCTCCCGTCTGCCACAGCTCCGCCGCTTCACCCTCTTTGAGCCCTCGTAGATGCCTCCCTACCGGCTATGTCGGGCTCCCTGCAGCCCTTTCTGGTGTCCGAGGCCGTCTGCTGGTGTTCAGCTGGTTCTCTGTGGGAATGACTGCGTCCTTCCGTGCATTCCCAATGCATCTGTGGAGAGGGATGCACTCCACGTCTCTCTACTTCGCCGCCATCTTTTTCTCCTGTATTAATTTCTTTCTCCCGCATTTTGTTGTTAGTTTTATTGCCCGACTTTCATCTTATTGACTTAATCATTTAATTTAGTTTTCCTTGTTTTTTGCAATGAAAGCATTTAATCTATAATTTGCCTCTGACTATGGTTTTGACTAAATTCTGAGGTTTTATGTGTAATGTTCTCAGTTTTGTTTTCGCTTAAATGTTCTGTCATTGAATTCTTATTATCCTCTTTGCACACTATTTGTAGGACAATGTTAGGTTCTTTTTTCCTCTATTTCTAAGTATAAGATTTTGTTGCTGCTGTTGTTTTAAGTTTTGTCCATTTCTAGTTTTACTGCATTGTAACCACATAAGATAGCCTGTACATTCTTTTCCTTTTAGAAATCTTTGAAGGTTTTTTTCTATTGTAGATTATGATCAACTTTTAAATTCCCCCTGGGGTTTTGTAAAGAATATGTATTCTCTGTTGGTTAAAAAGTTTGACATATCTAGTAAATCAACCTTATTTCTCTTATTATCCAATTATGCCTGTTATGTCTACTTGACCAAATGTGGTGTGTTAAAGTCATCAGCATTCATATTTCTGTTAATGCTGTCTACACTTACAAGAATTTTTACTTTATATTTTGAGAAGACAGTTCACTCGATGGATAAAGTTTCATGCAATTATATCTTTATTGGAGGTGATAATTATTACCAAACTGAAATGAATTATTTCCCCTTCAACGCATTTTGCCCTGCATTTAATGCTAATGGTAACGTCACTTTGTTGTTTTTCTTTTTGCTCAAACTTACCTAATATGTATGTTCATATATATACATACATATATATAGTGTGTGTGTGTATAATTTTTTTATTCTGTGACACTTTGTTTTGGGTGTTTCTTACATTCATCACATAGCTAAAATTCTTTAAATTAATTCAAGCATGCTTGTCATTAAGAAAAAATTTTTTTGAAATAATTTTAGATTAACAGAAGATTTCAAAGAGGTTACAGGGAGTTTCATCACATTCTTCACCCAGCTTCCCCTAATCTTATCATCTTATATAACCATGGTAGGTACAACATCATTAACTAAATTAATCCTTCATCAGGGTTTCACCAGTTCTGCCACCAATATTCTTTTTCTATTTCTGGATCCCATCTGGGATACGACATTACGCTTAAGTGTCATGTTTCTTTGGTCTCCCCCATCTGTGACGGTTTCTTCATCTTTTCTTGTTCTTCATGTCAGCATTTTCGAAGAGTACGCTTCAGGTATTTTGTAGAATATCCCTCAGTTTAGGTGTGTCTCATGTTTTCTGATGATGACACTGGGGTTATAGATTTCAGGGGGATAATGTTATGGAGTCAGTGTCTACTCATCAGGAAGTACATGGTATCAATGTGACATAGTTAGTGATGTTACATTTGCTAACTTGCTAAAGATGGTGTTTGCCAGGTTCTGCACTATAAATCATTATTTTCCCTTTCTATATGCTATTTATCAGAAGAAGTCACTAAATCCAGCTCAGCTTCAAGGGGTGGGGATGAAGTCCCACCTCCTGGCAGGAGGAGTCCTAGGTCATTTGCAGACATAAGTTAAAACCACCACAGTAATTAACAAATACAACAGGAATAACTTGGAGGTTACGCACATCATATTCTTAAAGTTTCGCGCACTAACTTTAGCATTCACCAGTGGCTCTTGCCTGCAGTAATCATTACTGTGGTATTCTAATGGTGACATTTTAATTCCCTCGTTCCTTCTACATTTATCAGTTGGAATTCTTCTGTAACGAATATTCTTCCTCCTCTAGTTGTTCATTTATTCACCTGGTCCTTTATATTAGTGTGGACTTGTGGATATTTATTTTATTCTTTGGGTTATAATCCAGCACTAAATACTATCATTTATTTTGTTGTTCATCTTGTTCCAGCTTGGCTGTTGGGCTCTTTTTTGGGTTAACTCCCATGTCTTTTTGACCTGTCATATATTATCTATGTACCTATCTATGTATCTATGTATCTATGTATCTATCTGTCTGTCATCTATGTATCTATTTATCTATCTATCATCTTTCTATTATTATCTACCATCTATCTATCTATCTATCTATCTATCTATCTATCTATCTATCATTTATCTATCTATGTATCTATCTATCATCTTTCTATTATTATCTACTATCTATCTATCTGTCTATCTATCTATCTATCTATCTATCTATCAATCATCTATCTGCCCTTCATTGCTTTCTGGCACTACATGACACTCCAGGCTCATCCTGTATTTTCTCTGGTTCAGCCTTAGAATCAGTCCCACCCCCCAACCTCTGCAATCATCAGGAAGATGCAGATCAGCACTAGAATCAGCTGTTGCTCCAGCAGTTTTCAAGTGGTCTCTTAGGTACAGCCGTTCCTTCTAAAAACCCCGATGAGTGCCAGGGAGCTAAATCCGCCACTGCTGACATCATCCAGCTGAATTTACACAAACTAGAGTTGATAACCATGGCTAAAATTAGGGTAGCCGTGTATCATGTTCCTGATGTCAGACAGAGGCAGTGAGTGGCCCTTAATCTGAGGACTTGGAAAGCTGGCTGGTATTTTGGTCTCATCACAACAGCTGAGTCAAGGTCAGCACAGAACGCTGGTTGGAAGGTGGCGGTGAGGCAGGCACGTCTATCCCCAGGCAGACACGGTGGAGACAGGGCACTGCTGAGGGTCGGCCAGGGTGGCCGTGTTTGCACGTGCGAGCCTGTGTGTTGCCCCCACCCCTGGCACTGCCAAGCCCCACCAGCGGCTGAGCCACCCATACGCACTCCTGCAGGTCATCTTTGCCCATCCGCTCTCAGCGTGCTGGTCCTGCCCCAAGAACTCAGGATGCCCTATGAATTCTGGGTTTGAAAAGGAGAGAGATGCTGGCGGGAGATGATGACAGAAGCTGCTGGTTCCTACTCAGTTATATTCCACAGCGTCTTTCTAGAGCGGGAGTGAGTGGGAAGATGTCATTGTGTACATGGTGGCACTTTTGATCCACACCCTCGGGACAGGCAAGTCCTTCTCAGCTCCTCCAGTTTGGAGAACTCGGGATACCCAAATCTCAGCTTCTTCAAAGCACATCTGGAAGCTTTTATCGCATTTGTTTACAACCCTGGTATGTGCCCACGCAGGAGACCGCTTTGTTATCAGAAAGTCTGGATTTGGGTCCTGGAGCTTCCTCTACGAGGTGTGGGCAGATTTTTCCATTTCTTCAACTGCACAATAGGGACCATAACCCTGGTCCTACCCCCATAAGGGGATGCTCGGAGGCTCGCGTGGTAGACAGAAGGTGCACGTGTGTGGAAAGCGACATTGCCATTCACCCATCCACCACTGTATGACCCAGTGATGCACTAGTTCAGGAAAGAGCCTCTGGACGCAGATCACCAGGACGGGAATCCCAGCGTTGACCCTCAGCAGGTGCGAACTTGGAAGGCTGCTGAATCCCTGCGGCTCAGTTCCCTGGGAAAGGCATGCCTTGCCCTAAAGCTGTGTTGCAAAGTTAAGGCATGAAAGCATATTTCTCTGTGTCTGTGTAATGAAACAGGCCCTATTGATTGGGGCTGTTGTCCAGCCCTACAGGGTTCCTGCCTCTGTTGAACAGCTTGAACTTTCATAAAGATCTTATTCCTGCATCTTTCCAGACTAATTGGAAGAAAGCCACAAAACGGCCCTCTCGCCCCCTATGAAATGTGCATCTTCATAGATTCCACTTTATTTTCTGTCCCATGCCGGCATCCCACAGCTTGTTTGTAACCACACATAGTGGTGTTTTAAAACTGAAAAGGGATATTTAAACTCCTTCAGTCCAAATCCATCCTTTTGTAGGGAAGGAAATTGAGTTAGAAAGTTCAGACAACTTGACATAGAACAAAGTTCATGCTGGAGCCAGGCCTTCTCACCCTGAGGCCAGTGTTCTTTCCACTAAACCTTGACACGTTCCTGTAAATTCACAGGATTATAATACCCCTTACTCGAGAAAAGACTGGCCTGAACCCTGCTTCTCACAACTTGTGGAAAGTCCCTGAGAGGGACTTTTCTGAGACTTCCCCGAGAGCTTAGCTTCTTATCTCCTCAAGAGCTGGCCTCATCCTCGAATGGCCTTCCTGTCTTGCATCAGACTGACCTTTCTTCATGCTGCACTGACCTCTTCCGGTTCATTCCATTTTCAAATTCAGTTTTCTTTCTGACTCCAGTTCAGTTTCCAAGTTCAAAAGTGAGGTCCCCGTTGCTGCATTTTCTCTTGCCCTGATTCCCCTCTGCTGTCTTTTAAAGCAGGCAGTAAGAAACACAAAAACAAATTCTTCCCATTTTCTCATGCAGAGCATTTCCACTCTCAGACTCAGTGCTGGGCCTCCTGCCTTTGCCACTAAATCTTAGAAATTACCGCTTGTAAGGACTTGGGTTGAGCTTGTTGACCAGGACATCCTCTGCACTGTGCAGTGCCAGTGGCCGCTGTGGCCCCCAGCATCACAAGTATCTCCTTAGCAGTTCCAGCTGGAAAAGTTTCTTTTACGTTTTTAAATTAATTTTTATTGGAGTATAGTTGATTTACAACGTTGTGTTAGTTTCTGCTGTACAGCACAGTGAATCAGTGATACGTATACATATATCCCCTCTTTTAAAGATTTTTTTTTTCCCCATATAGGTCATTACAGAGTATTGAGTAGAGTTCCCTGTGCTGTACAGCAGGTCCTTGTTAGTTATCTACTCCCAGTTTATCCCTCCCCTCCCTCCCTGGTAATCATAAATTTGTTTTCTACATCTGTGACTCTATTTCTGTTTTGTACATAGGTTCATTTGTACCATATTTTTACATTACACATATGATATTTGTCTCTGTCTGACTTACTTCACTCAGTATGACAGTCTCTAGGTCCATCCATGTCGCTGCAAATGGCATTATTTCATTCTCTTTTATGGCTGAGTAATATTCCATTGTGTATATGGACCACATCTTTTTTATCCATTCATCTGTCGATGGACATTCAGGTTGCTTCCACGTCCTGGCTATTGTGAATGGTGCTGCAGTGAACATTGGGGTGCATGTGTCTTTTCTAATTGTGGTTTTCTCCGGATATACGCCCAGGAGTGGGATTGCAGGATCATATGGTAGCTCTATGTTTAGTTTTTTAAGGAACCTCCATTCTGTTCTCCATAGTGGCTGCACCAATTTACATTCCCACCGACAGGATAGGAGGGCTCCCTTTTCTCCAAACCCTCTCCAGCACTTATTTTTTGTAGATTTTTTGATGATGGAAGAGTTTCTTAATAGTTTTGGCAGAGAAGCAAAAGGGAAGACTCTAATCATGCTGACTTGGGAGAAATGTTTGCTCCTAGATGAGAATTTATGGCCAGAGGTGGGCTTTACTCTTCCCAGACCTGCAATGGGGGTACTTTTCACGTTTCCTCACCGTGTGAAAATTGTTCCCGGCGGGGACGAGGACTTCTGATACCAGAAGAGGTGGGGATGGTGTGCTAGGCCAGCACTAACAATGTCCACCTCAGGCAACATGAAGGCAAGGAGCCCCTTGGCCTGAACCATTCTCCACACTGGTGCTTGGTGAATCTTCCTGGCACAGTGCTGTTCTGAGATTCTCCCGTATTTAACGGCTCTCAAAGACGTCCCATTGCTCGGTGGATAAATCTGGGTTGCAGATAGTTCCCTCGGGGTCATCTATGACCTGCCCCCAGTTCACCTTTGATGTCCTTATTGACTCCTGTCCTCTTTATAAGGACACCCTTTGGGACAGAGAGTCTAGCTTCTGTCCCACAGACACTCTTCATGGCCCTGCCCCTGGGGCACCATGCGCCATCAAAGTGCCTGCCTTCCTTCATCTCTAAAATCCCGGCCACCTGCGAGGCACTTTCTAACCCCCTCTCTTATGAGACCTCTCATGACCACCTGCTTGCTACCACTCAGGATAATAACAGATGCCTGCTTGGGGTGCATCATTTTTACATTTAAAAATGGTAAGTCACTTACACTGCCTGCACCCCAGTTACTATTCAGCAAAATAAATGTCGCACTGGATGTAAGGTCCCATCTAACTCCAAAATTCCACAGAAGAGCCTGTAAAACGGTTTGAACCTGGCCCCTGTGATCATCAGTATGATATATAATAAGGAATACATATTGGTCTTTGTCCTCATTCTGGGCATAGACTTTGGGAATTTCCTAAGCAATAAGAGTGATAAGGTTGAGGGCAGTGGCTTTTGTTATTCACAGAACAAACCCCTTTCAAGCACACCTGAGTTTATATTAATGACGTGACCTTTGGAAAGCCAGTAAGGATGGGGGCTGGTTGCCAGGGAAACCAACCACGTGATTAGAGGGTGGGAACCGTCAGCCTCCACCCCTCCCCCACCCCCAGATTTCAGGGAGGGAGCACGGCTGGAGGTTGAGCTAATCACTGATGGCCAATGACTCCATCAGTCATGCCTACCTAATGAAACCTCCAGAAAAAAGCTCATTTAAGGGACTTGGGGAGCTTCCTGCTTGTGAACAGATGGAGGTGTTGGGAGGGCAGTGCCGCCGGCAACAGCGTGGAAACTCCCGCCGCTTCCCACACACCTCGCGCTGTGCATCTCTTCCATTGGACTGTTCCTGAGCTGCGTTTCTTGATAATAAACTGGTCATCGAGTAAAGGAAACTGTTTTCCTGAGTTCTATGAACCATTCTCCCAAATTATCAAACCTGAGGAGGGGGTGGTGGGAACCCCCGATTTATATCTAGTTTTTCAGAAGTGCAGGAGGTGCAGGACTTGTGAAGTGGGGCGTCTGGAGGGCCGGAGCTATAGGGGAGGAAAAATAATTTTCCCTCTACCCTTCTGGGTTCTTGGCGGAGAACCCCCTGATCAAAAGACAGATTCACAGGAGAAAAACAATTTTAATAACATTATGCCTCCTGTACGTATGGGAGATACCCAGGAAAACTGAGTAACTCCCCCAAATGGCCCAAGCCATCACCCTAAATACCAGCTAAAGACAAGAGTCGATGTTTGGGGAGCAGGGAGTCAATTATGAGAAGTGAGTGACTAGAAAAAAACACAGTAAACAAGGGTGAGGTTACAAATGAAGATTTCCCTTATAAATGTAAACTTCCCTCAGGAAAGTGCGACTGCTACCCTGATTCTCCTGTGTTTGCAGCCTCTCAAAAATAAATAATCATCTCAAAAGAATCCTTATGCCAAAGAGACATATTTTGGGATGGCATATTCTGTTCCCCTTACCCTGTGGGGTCTGATGCTATTTCCACACAGGTAGTATCAGATTGAATTGAATTCTAGGACGACCAGCAGAAATAGTCAGTGTGGGAAAAACCCACAGGTTTGGTGACCGGAATTGGTGTGGATAGTAAGGGGGCGAGAAAAGTTTTCCTGTAGTTGGTGTATAGACGTTTTTCCTTTCAACGCCAATATATAAAATTACTTTGGAAATCACTCCCACTCGGAGAAAGACATGCTGTCCCCCAAATGATGGCCATTCCTCTTTCAGGAGCCATTTTGCACTTTGTTTTCAAGACATAAATATAAACCGATCTCTCACAGTGTTCATTGCCCCCTTTCAAAAATGGATGGAAGAGGCAGATTGAATGTCAGCCTCTCTGCCTCTTTTTGAAGAACAGAAATAACATCCCTTTTGATACATGTCTGTTTTCTTCAGTGGAATCAATCAACCTTTAGAACTACATGTGTTCATCCACTACTTTCCTAAGGGGTGGGATGGTGACAAATCTGCGGAGAAAACAAGAGACAAAGTATATTGCATAAGAGTATCAGTTTAGAAATTTGCATACAAGGTGATTTTTAAGTTACAGTTTATTAAGCATTACATACGAATGCATTTCCAAGAAATCGGCTACACACAAACTTCTAGCATTTCATTTTGCGGCATTTCCAGCATTTCATTTTGTGGCCCCATTTCCTTGGGATGACCTGGTGCCAAGAGACACTGTACAACATCCTTCCTTCTCGTGAAAATACTTATACACTAGGAAGGAAGATGGGATCGTCTCAGTCAGATCGTGGGGGGAAAAACGAGGGAACACACAAGGTAGATTTCGAGCTGCAGTCTGTGTTTTGTATTTTGCTCTGTAGTGAAATGAATGTCATGTTATCTAGTCCGAAGGCATTCCTCCAACTGAAGATGTCATTATACTGTCATCTGCTCTGACAATCATATTAGGAAATGCTGGTGCTATATCATCACGCATCTCTCTGGATCTCTCCGGCAAAGGCTGATGAATTTATGAACAGCTACAGTATCACCTCGCCGAGGCTGCTTGTTAATCTACATTTGCAGATGTCCAGTGGTTGATGGAGTTGAAATGCTGCCCCGGGCAGGGCACACAATGGCCCCAAATCGAACTATGAAGCAGAAACAGCAAGCCAGTCTCCAGGTTGGGGGTGGAAGGCAGGTCCTTTATTTTATGAATCCACGGGTCTGCAGGCTGCTGATAAGGTCTGTGCACTCATGTTTTTCTAACAAATGATTTTTTTGAGAAAAAGCTTAAGAACACCAAACAGATACCATTTTTCTTTCATTATGCCATAGAACATGCTATGATCTACAGATCCGTCCACCCAATGTGTACTACCCGTGTGGGGCCTTTGACTAACAAGGTGACTTAAATTCTCAATCTCAGTTTTCTTTTCTGTGAAATGGGGATTCATCTCTCCACCCATCTATTCATTCTCGCCTTCCTAGACTGGAAGATTCTAGAAAAGAAAGAACTCTATCATCTAAGTGTTCTTTCTCCTTTACCCTGGCAACCTGACCACATTGCTACAGGTGTGCTGGGTCCCACTTCTCCTGTGGTGCAGGTTACCATTAAGGTAACCATCTCTGGTTTTCTCATGGGTGTCATCCTAGTACCAGCCCGTTTGCATCCCTGCCACAGAGGGTCACAGTCAGCAGCATTAAGCTTTCTATTATCTTAAGAACCTGTCCTCCTCAGCCTTGTGATTTGTGTAGGGTCACTAACGGGGGTCCCCTTGTTCATGCAGAGTACCCTGCGCCTTCCTCATGCCAGCTGGCATTCGAACCCACACTGAAATCAAGCCCTGCCTAAGAGGCCACAAGCACCGGCCACAGGGGAGAGGGATGTGGCCGTGGAGCCAGGAGCATCCAAGTCGGGGCTGGAAACGCTACTTAAGAAGCAAGCCGGAGCCTCCGTCACAGGCAAAGGCTGTTGTAAGAGAGGTCAGGCCAGAGGAATAAGCAGAAACGGCTGTCAGGGCAGGGATGCCAAGCATGGGAGTCACAGAGATGCTGATGCCTGGCAATGAGTCCGAGCACTTGGGGCTGATGACAGTGATGATGACACCGAATGTGCGGAAATTTCACTGCGTATCAGGCGCTGTGCTAAGTGCTTGTCACGCAGCATCCCGTGTAATCCTCCAAACAGCTCCAAAGGGTATCATTACCCCCATTTTAGAGATGAGAAAACTACGGTTCATAGCTAAGTAACTAGACCACAGACACACACACACACACACACACACACACACACACACACAGGCAGTAAGTGGCAGAAGTGCGAGTCAGACTCGAACTGTTTGATGCCAGACCTCAGGCCCTTAAACACATCAGCACAGGCTCCCCCTCCCCCAACCCCCACCTCCGGGATCAAGAGGAGAAGCTGGAAGAAAGGAACAAAGTGATGCTTCAACCCTACTCATCTTGGAAATGTACACTCTGTGTTTTGCAGCTTAACCTCATCTTTCAGAAAAAAAAAATCATTTCTGTTTAAACCTTTTTTCTTTCTAAGGGGTAAAGTGTGAGGTATCAGGATGCTTTGGACTATGAATTAGCAGCAGCAAACAAAAGTATCATAAGCAATAAGGTCTTTATTCTCTCGTATAACATGTCTAGAGACAGGGCAGTCTGGGGACTTTTAATTCTGCAGCACAGCTGTGTCCTGTTTCCACTCTGCCAGCTCAGCCTATGCAGCAGTCACCCCTCAGCTCACAAGATGGCTGCAGTGCCTCCAGGCATCACACACAGACTTAAGATGTCCACTAAAGAAATGGAGCATTTCTCCTATGCTTCTCTATCTAGCAGAGTGGAACACCTTTACCAGAAGCTTCTTTGATGACTTCCTCTTGGACTTTATGCCCATGGCTATGCTTAAACCAATTGCTGGCAAAGAGGATGGAACTGCCCATGGGTAGCTTAGACGGATGGTGATTTCCTCCTGGATGTGATGGGCACTTACCCTGTCTACCTACATGGGAAAGCAAAGCCCGAAGCAGAAGTGGGAAAGAAGAGATGTGGTGCTTGGGAGGGAAGAGGGTGCCTGAGGAAGCAAAAAGTAGTGAAGGCCACGCTGGGGCAGGAGGAAATTGTTGGATTACCTTGATTCTTTCCTACTTTCCCCCATAAAGTTAATTAAGCAAATAGAGGACAGACATACAGCACAAATAAAGAATCACAATGGGAATTATACCCACAACACAGATGACCTCCACTCTCTTTGTTCAGTGGATTTATATGGTTGGGAATCCCTGTGGACCCTTTAAAAACAGGTGGTGTTTTTAACACCGTCCGCCCCATCAAAGTTACTGTCCTACTCCCAAAGAAGAGGAGTTACGGGGTGTCTTCACTAAACTGCTGCTGGAGAATATAAAAATAATAATGCCAGCAGCCAACCACATGCCAATCAAAATAGGTCCCACTTTCCATCACATTTTCATCTTGATGAGAACATCAAGCAACACAAGCCTGTCTTATTTCTCATTTGCAACACACCACGGGTTAGCTGTTATACGTCACGATGATCCCTCCTCAAACAGCACGTCTCTGTATAAGAGATGCGGGGAAATTCCGATGAGGATGGCTTCTGACATCCTGGATATACTGTCTCCCAGAATGGTTCCACGGAGAACTTTTCCATTTGCACGCGAATTGTATGAGACCATGCATGGGTCCTCTACTTAGCGGCAGGCTGAAAACCCAAAACTAAATGACCCCGTGCACGTTTGCTTTAGAAATAGAGGCGTTTCTACCCCTGAGAGGAGTCCTTCAAGTCAGCAGACTGTGAAGCTGGTGTTAATAAAGACAGAGATGTGAAGTCCCCTACTGTCTTTCCCTGCACTCAATTCTTTTTTTTTTTAAACAAATTTATTTATTTATTTATTTATTGGCTGCTTTGGGTCCTTGTTGCAGTGCACAGGCTTCTCATTGCGGTGGCTTCTCTTCTTTTGGTGCTTGGGCTCTAGGTGCACAGACGTCAGTCGTTGTGGCACTCGGGCTCAATAGTTGTGGTTCGAGGGTTCTAGAACACAGGCTCCGTAGTTGTGGCCGCATGGGCCTAGTGGCTCTGCGTCATGTGGGATCTTCCCAGGCCAGGGCTCGATCCCGTGTCCCCTGCATTGGCAGGTGGATTCTTAACCACTGCACCACCAGGGAAGTCCTGCCGTACTTAATTCTAACCGCACACTCCTCACTCGGGGAGAGTGACCTAATCACCAGCTCTTTAACACGAATCTCTCAGCCTGCCACTCCTGAATCCTTCTTATTGACTCCTGCTCCTTTAAGGGCCACATAAGATTCCAGGGAGGCAAGGGCGGCCTCATGTTCAAGATACCCCATTCCTAGTGTTTCGCATCTCTCTGTGAGATATGAGCTGAGTATGGACATCCAGCATGGGAGCGTGGCATGGGGACGTGGGGCAGCCCGCATGATAGCCTGTAACCTGATTTGGACACAAACTTTTCCGCCTCTAAATTCTTAACTCTTCCTAGTACATCAACATGCGTCCCATAGTTCAGGAGAAAATGTTTTGATGAGGGAAAGAGGCCAAAAGCAAATGGATGTGCCAATGAACAAAAGTCCAAAACACACCCCTCTTTCCTCACTTCCTCAAACTCTTGCAGAAATACCATAAAGGTCAATGGAAAGCAAGCTATTAACAACATGAATTGTTAAACTGTTTATAAAAAGTCTGAGGTTATCACGTTCATTGCCATTTGAGCCTCACTTTCCCATGGTGTAGCAGTGTAGTCGTTGTTTAACATACAGAATCCCTGATTTCTCACTGAAAGCCACTCTGTAAACACAGAGTCTTCTTTCTTGACCAGCCTCCTCCTGGGACCCCAGCAGTAAATGGTAATAGTGAATTTGAAGCTGTTCTTCTTCTTTGTCTTCGTCTCTGTCTCCGTCTCCGTCTCCCTCTCCCTCTTTCTCCTTCTCCTCTCTTTATTAGAGTATAATTGCTTTACACCGTTGTGCCAGTTTCTGCTGTACAACAAAGTGAATCAGCTGTATTTATACCTGTGTCCCCATATCCCCTCCCTCCGGCGACTCCTTCCCATCCTCCCTATCTCACCCATCTAAGTCATCACCCATCATCGAGTTGATCTCCCTGTGTGAAGCTGTTCCTCTTTGCCCAGATACTCAAACAGCCCTTTCCCTGGAAGCAGGTTACACAGAAATTAGCAAAATCTTCTCTACAGATTCTGTTCCTTTCCACTGCTTGTGGAAAGACTAAGATGCGTGAATAAACCCTCACTGCTGAGCATCTGTGATGTGTCAGTCACATTTTGGGGGCACTTTGACCTGCCATGTTCTTTAATCTTACAATGTTCTTCTAAGCACACGAGCCCAGAGAAATTAAATGATTTGCTCAAGTTCATTCAGAAAGTGGCAAAGCTGTGTGATGCAAAGTCCGGCTTCTTCCCTTAGGTCTCGTGCTGTTCACACCACATTTTTTTTCATCTGCAATGACATATAATAGGGGTCAATCCAATGAAATAAAAATGCATATATGGAACTACTGTGTGTGTGACGCCGTATGGTAGACTGAGAGCCGCGCCTTTTGAGCTGCGTAGGATTCAGACAGGAAGGGAAGCAGAGAGGTCACTAAGGCTGCACGAGGAGCAGAGAGTTGGTCCCTGACACCAGAGTGGGTTAGAGGCTGGCAAGAACATTGATCTAGACAGAGCTCCCATTCAGAAACTCTGTCTCTGTGAGCTTGAAATTATGGACTCCAAGAGAATCCTTTGGGCTTTTGGTCTCTTTTTGAAGAGCTCTGAAGAGCACAGCATCGGATTCGACCAATGTATTCAACAGATATTGACTGACTGGCTTCCACGGGCCAGACACTGGGGATCAGGCAGAGAACGAGACTGCCATGGTTCTTGCCCTGTGCAAATTGCATTCTAGAGAGACAGACAGCAGACACATAAGCAATGATTAAACAAGATCACTGACTGTCCTGTGAAAGCAAGAAGTAAGAAATGAATTAGAGAGAAACGGGGACGGCAAGGAGCCTCTCTGAGTTGGTGACAAGATGAATCCTGAAGGGCTAAAGGTGGCCAGTCCCACAAGCAGTCGGAGAAGGCACAAGGAGGCCTTAACAGATGGAGGCACGTGGAAGGGACAGGAAGAAACTGACGTCCTGGGGTCAGTAAGCAGGAGAGATGTGGTGTGAGACAAGGGGAAGCTGGAGCCAGAGCTGGAGTGCATTTTAGGTCACGTGAGGGAGTCTGGATTTTGTTCTAAGTCTAATCAGAAGCAGGAAAATGACATGATCTGATTTACACCTTTAGAAAGATCCCTCTGGCTGCTGGAAAACAAACTGGGAGGCAAAGTAAGACATAAAAACTGTATTTAGGAGCAAATGTGATCCCTTGTAGAAGAAGGAAATCCCTTAGAATAACCTGAGAAGTATAGCAATCACATTTCCAATCTCACACTATTTTGCCTTTTCAAGATAACTACTGGTTCATACATATCTTTCCTGTCTTGTAATAGTAATACTAATTATTTTTACAAAATATATATAGTCTGCTTATTAAAACCAATAACATGGTATGATCAGGTCTCATCTTATTAAATATTGTTCCACATAGTTTTTGATGGTTGTATAATATTTTGACATATTGATATATTTTTTGCAATATAAACTTTCACTATTATAAACAGTCCTTCCAATATGTGTGTTTTTCCAATATCGCCAGCCAATTCTCCAATTCTCACCAGACACGGACCAGGTGTGCCCCAAATTTAATTCAATTCTGACACTACCTACCTGGAGAGAGTGTCAGATCCCACGGTTAAGGGCTCAGTCCCACAAGATCCCTTCCCACTTCAGACGCCAGTTGCAAGTCCAGGTTGTCACCTGTGCTTCTGACCAAGCGACTCTAGATCAGAGGTTCCCACACCCCCTCCTTAGGTTTGACGAATTTGCTAGAGTGGCTCACAGAACTCAGGGGAACACGTCGCTTGCTTGACTACTGGTTTATTACAAAAGGATAGCACTCAGGAACAGCCGGGTGGGAGAGATGCAGAGGGTGAGGTGTGTGGGAGAGAGCGTGGAGCTGCCACACTCTGCGTCCATCCCTCTCCCAGCACCTCCAAGTGTTCACCCACCTGGAAGTCCTCTGAACCCTGTCCTTGTGGGGTTTTATGGAAGCTTCACTACACAGACATGATCGATTAAGTCCTTGGCCGTCGGTGACTGAACGCAACCTCCAGCCCCTTCCTCTTCCCCAAGGTCAGGGAGTGCGACTGAAAGTTCCAACCCTCTAATCACCTGGTTGGTTCCCCTGGCAACCAGCCTCCATTCTTAGGTTACCCAGGGACTTCCCAAAAGTCACTGCAGTAACACAACAGAAGACACTTTGATCAGTCTCTTCACTTAGGAAATCCCTAGGGGTTTAGGGCCAAATGTGTATTTCTTATTATAAATTTCAACATCACAGTAGTGCAGTGAGCAGTCTTAAAGACAAAACTTGGTGAACATATTTAATATTTTCCTAAGGAAAAATTCTCAGAGATGGAATTTCTGGTTTACAGATAAAATTTTTTAAATGTTTGCTCTGCTTTGCTAAATTATACTCTGTGAGTTCTTATTTACACACTTTTGCTAACTCTTGCCAACACAAATTATCAAATTTAAAAAAATAAAATCTTGTCCAACTTCTGTAAGTATAATATCCTAATTTTTTCTGAAAACACACATTTTAAAAGTCTATTAATTACTTTTTTAAAATCCTTGTGCCGCTTAACTTGTATTTTTTAAATTGAGGTGTTTTATTTTGCCTTATTTTCTCAGGCATATTTTGCATTAAAAAAATAAGAGATACAAAACTAAATTCAGGTCAAATCAGAATCTCTTTGAGTACCAGGACTTGCTGAAACTGGCACCGAGACCTGACCTTGACCTTGAATTGGATGCAGTCCTCCAGACAGCATCCTTGTGAATAATCTGTTTATGCTATAAAGCTCCCACAGGAATGTGTTTATTTTAGGGGAAAAATTTAGAAAAAAAGGGGGGAGGGAATAAACAGCCCAAAATCCCAAAACCCAGTTGTCCCAAATTTTACTTAATCGCCTCAATGTTTTTAGGAAAAAAGCACAGAAATAAACTCAAGGAAAGAGGAAGGCTTAAAAAACAAACAAACCAGTTAAAAGTCTACTTTGCTAGTCTAGAAAAGGGGGCAGTATTCAAAGGGGGTGATTGTTTGCATTAGGTATTTGAAAACACACTCACCATTTCCCCAGCAAACAAATGAAATTTAGATTTGAAGAATAACACCCCATCATCCAAGTGGACCCTTGGGGAGAAAATTCTGAATCACAGCTCTTGACTACATCCACACATCCGAAGTGCCATTGCCCCACACTCTGCAGTGACCAGGTGTGATCACTCCAGAAAACGTGGGTGTCCAGAGCCGAGAGCTCTAGATAATTGTGTAAATGTCTACCCAGATCTGACAGGGAAAACTCTAAAAGAAGATAATGGACAGAAAGGGAAGAAATCTTTGAGTTCCTATTTAGGCGATCATTGGACATGACCACCTCTTCATCGGATTCTCAGGGAGGAGATACAGCAGCACAGATAGAATAGCCAACAGCTCTAGTGTGCGGACTTAATTCTATCCCTGCTTTGCTGGTCAGTTCAGACTGAAAGGGTGAGGATGGTGGTTCCCACAAACCAAATGAGAAGGCTGTGGAAGGGAGGCTCAGCCACAATGACAACGGCTGCTTTCTCTCCAGCTCCCTGGAAAGCCGGGGAACACAGTGATCAGAACCCTCTGTAATGGCCCAGGCTCCCCCAAGCCCCTTCCCTGCCGTTGCATTAACTGCCTTCCTGCGAGATGGAAAGATTCCACCCTGGAGGGATGCAGCCTGCCAGCTGCTTCTTTTCTCTCCCTCTGAGTCTTTCTGATCTGATCGGCGAAACTGGTCCTCAATCTCCAGAGCAGTAAAAGACCAGTATTGGTGATGATGCTGTCTTTGCACACAACTTATGAGGAGTCCAAGGCCACGTTCAGTGTCATTGGTACCAACTGGTTCAAGCCTTGCTTCATGGAGCTTCTGGAATTTGAACAGAACCAGCCAATGGCAAGAGGTGGTCCCCGTTGTTTATCTGTACAGGTGGACCAGCAGGGGCTAGACACCACTTTCCTCTTAGGAAGGCTCACAGGAGGAGGAAGATTGAGGCCATGTTAATAAAACCTCACATCCTTGGGCGTTACTCTGCTCTGGTCCCCATCCAGGCCGTGAGTGGCAGCTGGCAGGTGCTAGGCAGGCTTCTGGTCACTGTTCATTTGAATAACTCTCTTCCTGTGTCCCACTGCTGCCCAGTCCCTGTCATCATCTCTAGCCACCATCCTGACTTCTCCCTGAACCTCACGGGGAAGTTTCTCACCCAGCCCTCTCTCACTGCATCATCCGTTTGCATCTCTCTTCACAGGTCTTAAAGTGGCCTGATAAAGACAATATGGAGAAAAACAGAGAGGCACTAGCAGCTCTGATTTTCCTGTGTTATACGTGGAGGTCTTGTCCCTTCTGCGGCTTGGGCTGTGTTCTCACAATCCGCCCGTCTGCTTTTCTGCAAAAGAATAGCTGGGCATCCCCAAGCTGGCATATAATTTCCAGTCCTTCCTCTTGTGTTTCGTACTATATAGGACAGAATTACAAATTGTATTAATAAATAACCTTACCTATCTCAGTGTTCACCAGGGAAATTGGAAAAAGTATTTCCGCTAACATTACAGATTTAATTACAACTGTGTGGTTACGACAGTTGGCCTTGGGGAAGATGACTCAGAAACGGTAAGAATTGTCTCACGTTATGCTTCGATCTAATCATGTTGACATCACTGAAATAGCCCATAATGAGGATAAATGTGCTATTTGTAAACCTAAAAATGGAAATGGAGAGAATATTGATCTGAGAATAAGCAAAACCATCAAAACCTTGAGCTCAGTATACCTGGAATCGTTTTTCTTCAAAAATGTTAGCCAATATGGCATTATAATGGAACAATGAATAATTATCCAGGGAGCACTCAGGAATTCTCAAGCAAAGGGAGGAAAGCACAGGAGAGAGCTGGGACAGAGGTGAATGAGTGCGTGTGTATTCAGAGGGGACGCAAGCCATCTGCAAACTTAAGGACTTGAAACAACAACCATCTGCTCACGATTCTGCAAAGATGCAGAGACGGCCCATCTCGACTTCACGAGGCATAGCCGGGGTCTTTACAAGGCTCCATTCAACTGGGAACTTGGCTGAGGTTGGGTAGCCAAAGTGGCTTTACTTCCACCTGGCACCTGAGCTGGAGTGGCTGGAACCCTGGGGGCTGCAGGGCCTCTCTCTCCAGTCAGACTACTTACATCGTGGCTCAGGGTTCCAGGAGGGTGCTAAAGGTTCACGGGGGCCAGAAATTTCTGTTGCATTCTACTGAGCAAAACAAATTACAAGACAAGATTTGGGGGGAGGAAAGTGGATCTCACCTCTCTCTGGGAGGAGGGACTTGGGGGTCCAGGGGTGGGAGGAGGGACTTCCGGGTCCAGGGATGGGAGGAGGGACTTGCGGGTCCAGGGATGAGGGGAGGGACTTCCGGGTCAGGGGTGGGAGGAGGGACTTCCGGTTCAGGGATGGGAGGAATTGCCGGGAGCCATATTTGAGACAACGCACCACAGATGTTCCTGTGTCAGTGCTGACACAGACTCTCTCCTCGATCAGACGCTAGTCAGGCTCAGGAGAAGTGAGCCCTCTCCTGAACTTTGGCCAATAAGAACGGCAACTTGCAGCACAAATGGTTTCCTCCACCTCCTACTTGAATGAATACTAACATCATTTCTAATAGTTCAAGGCTGTGTCCCTATGATGATGACTTTGACCTCCTTAAATGCCTGCCTGAGAAAACTCAGCACTGCTGAAATAATTTACTGCTTGTTTTAGCCAAAACCTGACTGTAGGTCCCTGACATCCCTTTCCTTAGAGCATTTACTTTAGAAAACTTGCAATTGCAAATCCTTTCTCTGATTCTTGGTGGTGTATCCTCCATAATTCAAGAATGTCTTTCTCAAGGACCTGGGAGCCATTCCTTTGAAATGTAATCATCTCCCAATCTTTGCGGGCAGGTAAGAGCCGAGCTTTGATAAGTACCAGTTAGCAAACACAGGTGGCTTAATCACATTGACCATCTCTCCTTGCTTTTTGAAATTTTCCATTTCCCTGGTTCTACTAAGCCCCTATTCTCTCCTCCTTCCCCCTCCCTCATCCTCCCTCTGTATGCCCAGCCCAGTCACCTCTGCATGGATTGGAGTTGAGCTCTGTCTCTCTTCTCTACTCCAGAAGCCTGGATGAAATTTGTCTTACAGTTTTGTTTTTTTTTAACAAGTGTCTGCTGAATCATTTTTCTTCACAGCACTCCTGGTGAAAGATGATGTTGTCTTGAACTATGGTATTTACATTGGGGATTAGAGAGGTAGACAAAACTGAGACGTATTCAGAAGCTGGACCAAAAGTTCTTGGAGACTAAAAGAAGGAGAAAGAGTCAAGAGTCAAAGATGCAGTTTAAGATTCAGGCTTGGGCAACTGTAAGGTTGGTGGTATGATTCATTGAGACTGGTGACATGAGGGCAGGGGTCGGTTGGGTTCAGCTCAGGCATACTGATTTGGAAAAGTCTTCCAAATGGAGATGCCCACTGGGTATATGGATTTGAAGCTCTGCAAAGAGGTGAGCAGGAGGAGAGCATATTGAATCTCTCCATATTTCAGGGGCTAATTAAAGTCATGTGAGTCATTGAGGAAGACAAGAGGGTGTGTTTAGAAGCAAAAGAAAAGGGGGCTTCAGACTTTTGGGGATGATCACATAAAATATGGACCATAAAAATACTAAGAAGTGGCAGACAGAGAGAAGGCAGGATGGAATCGATCCAGGTTTTATGGGTAGAGAGAGGACCACTCATTGGGTACCACTGAATGTGACAGCAGTGATGGAGGTTGGACTTAAATGCAGCCCATCCCAGCAAAGGAAGGTTATTCTTTCTGAGAACTTCAATGTCCCTGGGAAATGAGGAGATTTAGATCGCTAAGAACAAGAGCAGTGGTGACAGGGCGGGAGAAGAGTGAAAGTTTGAAATATCTGTTACGGGAAATGAGAGCAAAAACAGAACCAAGCCTAGAGATAGAGATGTGAGAGTCTTCATTATGGAGATAGTAGATAGAGTGGTGATCTCACCCAGGGAAAGCGTGCGCAAGTTAGTAAAAACTGAGACAGACAGCAAGATCCTCAAATAAATAAAGTGAAGCACATGTACCTCAAGGTGGGATAAGCAACCTTGTCATCCTATCTAAGCAATAGATCTCTTAGATAAACGTGTCTTTTATTTCCTGAATTGACATTATGAGCTCATCAGATAAATTTTCCCAAATGAAGTGTGCCTGGCAGAGGAACACTCAGACTCTTGTGAATGGTGGACATCGCAGGAGGTGTTGGAAAGAGGGAGCCAGACTCATTAGTCACCAAGAGAATAAAAGAGCTATGCATAGAATGAGCGGAAAGTGCCGACGCTTAGCTGATTTCCAAGTTCAGTCGTTGGATTCACAAATATTAACTGAGCCCCTAGCTGGTACACAGGGTGCACTTGAGATTCCTTCCCCTCCTCCATTCAAACCCAAGCAGCCCAAACCCAGGGTCCTTGAATAAGAATCTCTTTCCATCCGATACTAGTAGAGCTGAGATCACTTTTGGCTCCTTGCAGAAGTCCTTCAAAATACACAGGAGCCCATGAAGAAGGACAGTTGGTTGTAAACTTCATCACTTGCCAAAAACGTGGGTGGCAGGCCAGGCTCCTTGACTCAGATCACACTCAGAAAACACAGAAATCCAAGCTGTTGCCTGACATTTGACTGAAGAGTGTTTAGATTCCACACTGGGCTTGTGTTCTTGCAACGAGGTCTCTTTCCCTTTCTGAGCAGCCCTCTGTTCAGGAAGCCGACACGACGGCACGTCCTGCAGGAACCACAAACGAATGCATGCTCACCCCTTCCCCCTGTGGCTGTTTGTGCTGGAGCCCAGGAGGTGCTGTGAAAGGGGTGAGATCTAGGTAGTATCTCATCGTGAGGAGCTACATTAAACTACCAGGCATGGCCTCAGTGCAGAAACTGGACCCCCCAGTATACATAATGTACAGACCTTCCCGTCTTTATCACAGGGACCCTGCTTCCTTGGCTCTCGCCCCACGTGTCTTAGAAAGGGAGGCTCTTGGAGACAGTTCTCCCACCAGAGTGACCTGGCCGGCTCCTGGGAATCCGGGGTTCCTCCTCCAGCTCCTGTCGGCCCAGGTGCCATGGTCTATACGATTGGACGGGACTTAAAGCAATCACACCACAGCTCTTCCTTTGGTGGGACCACACCTGGCCCATGAGAAATCCCAGCCCCGCTTTTGCCCTGACCAACTCCAGGAGTGCAGGCTGAGCCCAATGCAGACATCTCTTCTCTGACCAACCCACTGGCCATCAGTCCCGTAGGTTTCTCAGAAGGAAGCGAGACCCTAGAACATTCCATCCCTCCTCCCACCGGCTCCCCTGTGTAGCTCCTTTGAACCCACCCTCCTCTTGTTCATGGGGAGGGGCTGGGGAGGCCTTGAAGCAGCTTTTTCTCCAGCGAAAACTCTTTAACCCCCATCTCTCCTTCTAGCCAACCACCGATACTTTCTTTTTATTCCCTCCATGTCCGTAAAGGGTTTAAAACTCCTAAGTTGAGCCTAACTTGTGCATGTCTGTGTCTGTTTGAGATGTCCTCTGATAATTTACACGCCCTCAGGCTCCTCACTTTGGAATCGGTATCTGTTGGCTAAGGGTGTTGACCTCTTGGCGTTTGGCATGTGAGATGATTCTCAGATCGTCGTCCTGCAGCCCTAGGAGGCTGGCATGTGATGATTGCCCACTCACAGAGGACAGACAGGTAAACCGTCCCAGGTGCCACAGGAAGGGACGAAGCTGGACTTTGAACCATGCTTCTTGGACTCGGGAGCCCAGGCTATAAGGCTGCTCTCTCTTGCTTCTCGAATGTGCTGACTCTCCAGGGCTCTTCTTCAATTCCGGGAAACTTCGGTACAGACCGGACTTGCTGACTTCTACCCACCCCCAAGGCTGCCTGAGTGGCTTCAGCGTCCGTGGACAATGTACCCAATGGCCATGTGTCTCAGCTCTTCAGGGCCCCTTGTACCCGCGGCTACCACCTCCTCTCCTTACTACTCCTGCCCTCCGCTGTCACAGACATTCTTTGGGGAGTAGCATCCAGACCGCCCGTCCCTGGACGCATCTAGTGATTGCTCTCTATCCCTTCCCTCCTAGGCTTTCCTTCTCCCACCTTATTTCTTCCCCATCCCGTGTGGGCAAGCTTCCTGAGAGAGGTGGCTGAGGTGCTTTTCTACTTTGTTCTCGCTCGGTCTACAGAAATGTGACTCAGCTTCCTCTGCCTCTTTGCTCCCAATAGGCACCACCGTGGGACACCGTGCACAGTAATTGCTTCTGGTTCTCTTTTATCTCAGCTCATACATCATGCCCTTTGGGAAGCCTTGCCTAAATCCACATCGCCGAGTGGAGTACCTCTGCCAAATGCAGCCATGCCACCTGTCCTCACTCGCCACAAACCTGGTCCTCGCAAGAATGTAAACTCCTCGAGGGCAGGCATGGTGTTTTGTGTACCAAGAGGTTCCCTTCACTTAGAGAATTTGACAAACCATAGGCGCTCCTCAAATACTTGGTTGGTTTCCTTTTTTGTTTTTGTTTTATTTTGTTTTTAGTTTCATTTGATATACAACATTGCATGAGTTTAAGTTGTACAACAGATTGATTTGAGATATATGTATGTATATATATGAATGGATATATACATATATATATGAATAAATATATATGTATATATTTCTTTGTTCATTCATCTGTTGATGGACACTTAAATTGCTTCTGTATTATAATGTGAATATTGCTGCTATTGTGAGTAATGCTGCAATGGAGAACAGAATGGAGGTTCCTCAAAAAATTAGACATAGAACTAGCATATGATCCAGCAATGCCAATTCCGGGTAGATACCCAAAGGAAGTGAAAACAGGGCACCCAAGAGACATACGCACAGCCACGTTTACTGCAGCATTGTTTACAACAGTCAAATACAAATACTCGTGGAGTGGATGAAAAAATTTGGCAGTAAGAGAATCCAACTGGGATGGTAGAAATACCAACCAAGAGGCAGGTAGAGGTAAAGTTTTTTTGAGAAGCAGCTTCGTAGAATAATCCAGATGGAAAGAAATAGGTGGAACTCGGCCCCAAGGCATGACTGGGAGCCTTGCAGGAAGGAATCGAGGGTGAAACATCAGTGAGCAGTTGTCAGGGCAATTTTTACTTTCCAGAGGGAGAGGGAAAACCAAAGAAATGCCTCATGTTATTATTCATGAAAAGAGCTTAATGGCCAACTGGGAGCATTTGTTAGGGGAAAAACTGAAAGGAAGAGTTTAAAAGCTAAGACAGCCTGGTGACTATTTTCGAATAGCTTGCTAGAAGTCCAGGATAAAGGCATGCCAAGGAAGCAAAAGACCTGGCACTTTAAAGAAAGCAACAAAAGCACACACACAGCTCTTCATGGTCAACTGGCAAAGTAAAATAGGTTTTTCTCCTGCCATTTTTCAAAACTGGAAAGGCAGGCTAACTGAGGAAAACAGGAAGGCATACACTAGAAATTAGACATGCTTAAAAAAAAGAATTTAAGAGAGTATTGGTAAGGGACTCCAAGGCGAAAAATAATAGACTCTTTATATCCACAAAAAAGGGTGAGGTCAGCTAGAGGCTCAGGGAGCTGGTTTAAATGGGTGTTGTGCAAAGTTAGAACTCATAAAAACAATGTAAACAATAACACAAGAAAACCATTTTAGCAACTGCTAGTCATACGCCAGGCACCCTTACGAATGTTTCATATACATGGCTTCATGTAGTCCCCACGACTTCCTGCTATTCATCTCATTTTACAAATGAGGAAACTGAGGTACAGAGAGGTTGAGGATTTGCCCAAAGTCACACAGCTGATAAGTGACAGATTGGAGATACGAATGCAGGTTTGAGTCTAGAGTCTGCCTGTTCTGTGACTTAGACTTTGCAAGCAAATTACCGAAGAGATCAGAGTTATTGGATCAATTCCTGGAAGATACAAAGGATAAACTGTTGAGCCAGATATAAATACAGCAGGTAAAAACTAGATGACAACGACATGAAGGATCACTGAAAAATCGCGATGGTTTTGACCCACAGCCTCTGAGCTAGAGCGCTGGGTAATGTGATCTATGCCTCAGCCTCGACCCAGCCCGCACCTCCAAAATATCAATACGTAAACCCAGAGGAAACTACAGGGCAGCGAGTCTATAGATTTCATCCTAGATAAGTCAGTGCCACCTTTAACCAAAGTTAGTTACTGGGAATTTAACAAAATGTCATCCAGCCTAGAAAAAGCCACACCATGGCTAGTAAAAAAGCAATACCTGCCTGTCACCAACCAGGGCGAACTCCATGTTTTCATTCACCCCCTTCAAAGGGTTAAAGAAACCTGATGGCTCTGATAGATTTTGACATTATTTATTTTGATGTTATTTGAGACCCTGCCTTGTTCCAAAGGGGCTTAAGAGAGATGAATAAAACACAAGTTAAATTAAAAGAGAAGGCAAGAAAAAGGCAAAGAGAGGAATACAAACTATGGCCAGAAATCGGTCTAAACCCTCGTTACATTGGTCCAACACACACACAGACACACACACACACACACACACACACATACACACACACGAACAAAAAGAAACATTTATTACAGTGAACACGGGGTCGAGTTTCAAACAGCTATTCCTTACATTTACTCTCAATATAGATGGAAAGCATCAGAACAAAGCATTGTATAAAAAAAAATCCCATGGGGGCAGGCTCCGATACCTTTGAAACAGTTTTGTGCCAAAGGTTTATTTATTTGGGTTATTAAAGGATTGTTAAATGGTTTAATTGCTACTTGGCAGGTAAGGCTAGGGATACATTGTCAATTCTTCGAATAAAAAACTGTCTTTCCCAGTAAGGAAAACCCTTATAAATGATCTGGAGGGAAGTGTGTAGAGTGAGCTCTTTGGGACTCGTGATGGTGCTAAATTATCTGAGGTTGTGTGCATATTCATTTATTCATCCACCAAATTTTTACTAGATACTATTATTTTCCTGGCAAATGCAGTATTAGGTTCTGGGGCTACATTAATCTTCATCCTCATGGAAATTCCATTCCTGCTGATAAACCACAGGACTCTTTCATAAAATTGGACAAGAAGGCAAAATACTGTCAGATCCTTTTTATGAAAAATGTGGGGTGGTTGCACTTTGTGTAAGAGATGCATTCCTGAAAACCTAGCAGAATTCAAGACTAATTTTCCCTTAGGAACACATGTACAAGTGGACTGAAGGAGCAAATTAAATTTGGAGACCATATACTCTTTCAACCATTATTACAGATTTTTGCTCTAAGATTGCTTTTTATTTCCTCAGCAATCTCTCTAATGCTTCTCTTCATACTCTCTCAAAACTAACAGCAGAGCACATGTTAGTAGTTTGACCTACTTCATAGTGTTTCATCACATCTAACATGTTTCTAAAAGTTAGTGATTTCCAGGTGTAATTTTTAGCAGCTGCTCTAATACCACAGCATAGTAAATGTTTGGATGACATGGTCAAAGGAGATCTTTTTTTCAGGATTCCATTAATAATAACAAAGCATATTAAAAGACAAACTATAATAATAATAATACTTGTTAAGAGCAATAGAATGGTTACCAAAATTGCTGAGGAATACTGATGCACGTTAATTGCAACATGCTTTGTAAAATACTGACAGAAATGATGTTTGTTTTTTTTTTTAAACCAGGCAAAGTTTTGTTGTCTTATAGCAATGACACAAAAGTTGTAATTGAGTCTATCAGTCAGTTTTAAAATTTTTCAATTCTTAGCAGTTTTTAAAAAATTGAGATCTGTTCATTTTGAGGGTATAAACCATGAATGTTAAATACTATTTTGTACTGTACTGTTTCAAATTTGCCTAAGTCAAATTCACATAAAATGTGACTGGCTTTTTGGAGCCAGGCAGCCTTGACTCCTAGCTTTACCACTTAAACCTTTGGCCAAGGTTCATACATCTTTAAACTTTGGAATCAGGAGTCGTGAGTTAGGAAACTAGAAAATAAATAAAGCAAAGGAGACAGATCCCAGGAATTAACTGCCAAACAGTTGCCCTTCATCCCAGTAATAGTCTGTCTTTTGTGTACTTGGCCTTAGTTTTACAGGGATTATTATCAATCAGTGTGTAATCAATCAATGTGATATCCCATATTAACAGAACCAAGGGTAAAAATCACACGATCATCTCTATAGTTGCAGAAAAAAACACTTGACAAAATTCAACACCATTTCATGATAAAAACACTTAGCAAACTAGGACTAAAAGGAAATTACTTTATTATAATAAAGATCATATTTGATATGTCCACAGATAACATCATACTCAATGGTGAAAAACTGAAAGCTTTTCCTCTAAGATCAGGATAGAGACAAAAATGCTCACTCTTGCCACTTCCATTCAACATAAACTAGGAGTTCTTGCTTGAGCAATTAGGCAAGAAATAGAAATAAATGGCCTCCAAATTGGAGAGGAAAATGTAAAATTATCTCCATTTTCAGATGACATAATCTTATAAGTATTGTAGAAAACCCTACAAGAGTTTACACAAACATTGTTAGAACTAATAAATAAATTCAGTGAAATTTCAGCATATAAAATCAATATAAAAAAATCAGTTGCATTTCTATATATTAGCAACAAATAGTCCAAAAAGGAAGTTAAGAAAACAATCCTATTTACAGGGGCATAGAAAAGAATAAAATAGTTGGGAATAAACATTACCAAGGATTCAAAAGATTTGTACACTAAAACTACAAAATACTGCTATAAGAAATTAAAAAAGACACAAGTAAATGGAAACGTAACCTGTGTTTATGTATTAGAAGAGTTAATACTTTTAGATGTCCTTAGTATGCAAAGCAATATACGGATTCAATGCAATCCCTATCAAAATTCCAATGGCATTTTTTATAGAAATAAAAAAATTCCTACAGAATCATAAAAGACAGAATAGCCAACACTGTCTTGAAAAAGAACAACAAAGCTAGAGGTCTCATGTGTCTTGATTTCAAAACATGGTACAAAGCTACAGAAATCAAAACAGTATGGTACTGGCATAAACATAGGCACATAGATCAATGGAACAGAATAGACAGCCCAGCAGTAAACCCATGCTTATACAGTCAACTGGTCTTTGACAAATATGCCAAGAATACAAAATGGAGGAAAAGACAGTTTCTTAATAAATGATGTTGGGAAAACTGGATATCTACATGCAAAAGAATGAAGTTGGACCCTTATCTTATACCATACACAAAAATCAATTCAAAATGGATTAAAGACTTAAATTTAAGACCTGAAACTGTAAATGTTCTAGAAGAAAATGGAGGAAAGTCTTTATGGCATTCATCTTGGCAATGATTTCCTGAATATGACACCAAAAGCATAAGCAACAAAAGCAGTGAGAGGGAGTACCTCAAACTAAAAAGATTCTGCATAGCAATGAAACCATTAATAGAGTGAAAAGGAAATCTACAGAATGCAAGAAAATATATGAAATCATATATCTGATAAGAAATTAATATCCAAAATAAGAATTCCTATAACTCAATAACAGTGACAACAACAAACCCAAATTGCCTTGATTAAAAACATAGGCAAAGGACTTCTATAGACATTTCTCCAAAGGAGACATACAGATAGTCAACAGGTAAATGCAAAGACATTCAACATCAGTAACCATCAGGGAAATGCAAATCAAAACCATGGTGAGATATTACCTCACATCTGTAAGAATGGTCATTCTCAACAAAAAAAAAAAAAAAAAAAAAAAATCAGAAAATAGCAAGTATTGGTGAGTATGGGGAGAATTGAAGCCCTTATGCAATTTTGGTGGAAAATGTGAAATGGTGCATCTGATATAAAAAATTAAAAACAAAACAACCATATGATCCAGCAATTCCACTCGTGTATTTATCCAAAAGCATTAAAATCAGGATCTTTAAGAGAGTTCTACACTCCCATGTTAATTGCAAAATTATTCACAATGGCCAAGAGCTGGAAACAGCCTAAAATGTACGTTATGAAATGAACGGGTAAAGCAAATGTGGGATATACATACAATGGAATATTAGGCAGCTGTAAAAAAAGAAGGAAATTCTGTCATGCTACAACCTGGATGAACCTAGAGGACATACTGCTGAGTGAAATAAGCCAGTCACAGAAGGACAAATACTGCATGATTCCACTTATAAGAGGTATCTGTAGCAGTCAGACTCATTGAAGAAGGTAGAATGGTGGTGGCCAGAGGTTAGGGGAAGGGTGAAATGTGGAGTTACTCTTCAATAGGTATAAAGTTTCAATCATGCAAGATGAAAGAGTCCTAGAGGTCTTTTGTATGACATTTCAGTATAGCTAAAATACTGCACTGTACGCTTAAGCATTTATTTATTTATTTTTAAATTTACTTGTTTATTTATTTATTGGCTGGGTTGGGTCTTCATTGCTGTACGCGGGCTTTTCTCTAGTTGCCGCGAGCAGGGGCTACTTTTTGTTGCAGTGCGCAGGCTTCTCATTGCATTGGCTTGTCTTGTGAAGCATGGGCTCTAGGCACACGGGCTTCAGTAGTTGTGGCTCGCAGGCTCTGGAGCTCAGGCTCAGTAGTTGTGGTGCACGGGCTTAGTTGTTCCTTCGAACGTGGGATCTTCCTGGACAATGGATCAAACCTGTGTCCCCTGCATTGGCAGGTGGATTCTTAACCACTGCACCACCAGGGAATTCCCTAAGCATTTATTAAGAGGCTAGATCCTGTGCATTTTTTACCACGCACACGTGTACACAAAGAAAGCAGAGCAAAGGAAAAACTAAAAGAAGAACTAGGAGTCTTAAGCTCTCAAGTACATTTTCCTCCAGGAAGAGGGATTTGATATCTCTGGCCACGGTTTTCACAGATCTCCCCGAATTTAAGGACAACTTGGTCCATGTTCTGCATTTCTGTCCTGACCACTGCCTCCCGGCAGCATCTGGACACCACACTCACCCTGGGAGGGGCCTCGAGCCTGAGCGCAGTGTGGCTCTGAGTGCATGTCCTGTGGGCACTCAGCCTGTCCTGTCCCTGTGGTTGTAGCTGGCAGAGGGCTGTGTGGTGGTTGCCCAGGAAAACATGGCAGATTGCAACCTCAGGCCTCTTTCCTGGTCCGCTCTTTGTAAAAACGACCGCTCAGGTTTTCATTTTTACATTGGGAAGACTTGGACCCATCTATCCTTTCCTTGTGGAGGAACTGAAATCCACAGGAAGCTTCTTGAACCCCGATGACTTTGGGGTTAAATGGAAGCATACGTGTGTAAATGCTGCAATGGGTAATTTCCTGATATAATATATTGAACTATGACTACACACTTGCTCTTAGGGATAACTTTGGAAATCATTGTGAACCCAATTTATTTTTTGCATAGGGAAAAAAAACACATAACCATTAAGATCTTGTCAATCTTGTCAATGCAAGAGGCTAGAGCATGGTGTTCTTGTCTTTTCACAGGCTATGGTGATGACCTACAGAGAATTACTTTGTCTCAGGGCCGTGACCAGTTGATTTTCCCATTAAAGTTAGACTTTCCTCAACTTAAGAGATTAAAGTAAGACACATTTTCAGTATGCTTTGGCTTTACTAAATTGAAGTGTGACTAGAAATACTTTTAAGGTAATACATTCTGATTTTTAATGTAGCCTAAATCTCTGTCATCTTATTTTCTAATAAAACTAGAAATTGTCGGTAGGGTTCCATTAGCAATATTTCACCAGCACCAATATAGATGTCACATGCAGAATCTATACTATGGGTAAATGCCCATCAAATTCATGTTTGCCATTTTGTCATAGATCGTTTTTTGTTTGTTTGTTTTGTTTTGTTTCTTTAACTGAAAATATGCAGAGTCTTTTCCTAGGTATGGAGAAGGTAAACACGGTTTCCTGATTCCTTCCTTACTGGTATTTAAAAGCAATTTACAAATGCAGAGCCATATAGGTAGAGATGCCAGATTTAGCAACAGGAGCAAAAAATACAGGATACCCAACAAAATTTAAATGTCAGATAAACAATGAATAACTAGTTTTGGTATAAGTATGCAATATTTATGCATATTTGAGACATGCAATATTTGAGACATCCTTATACTAAAAAAAATCGTTGTTTTTCTGAGATATAAGTTTCAATGAGCATCCTACAATTTATCTGGCAAACTTAGAAGAAAATTCCCTAATGGTCCTGAACATCGTGCATTCAAATTACGAGCAGGATTTGGCTCAATTAGACCGTCTTCCGTGTGGAGTCCTGTGAAGTAAGCCATGACCGTGGGCTCGCCTGGGCTTCCTCAGATATTATCACTGAGCTCACCTTGTGCGAGGAGTGGAGAGGAAGGCAGGAGGCCCGGTCAGCCACGCATGAAAGAGTTCAGCACAGGAATTATTCTAACAGACTTACGCTGCATGATAAAGCAGATGGGGAAAGGTTGTTTCCTAGATGTTCTTTCCAAGCCAGAACATTCCAAGCCTCTAGAAGCACTTTCTTCATACGCCCTGCCATCTGCACGCTACACACACACACTCGAACACCCCAAGCCCGTTTAGTACACGCATAAACATCTTTTCATATTTTCAGTGAGGGCAAGAAAACGCATGTTGTCTTGCTAGGAGCTATGGATTTATGCCTTTTCCATACTTCTGTCTCGTGATTCACTGGACATTGTCCAAAGATAAATTGCACCATGTTTTTGCCTAGATAGTCCCAGCACCAAAGGATCTATTACAAACCCAGACTTCCAAATGAACTCAGTGTGCTGTTATTGTTAAAGGAGCTTCTGAATCTCCAGTTCAAAATGGCAACTGGCCGTCACACCCATAACTTCTTATTTAAAGACACAGATGTAGAGAACAAACGTACGGGCATCATGGGGGGAACCAGGGGTGGGGCCGGGTGGGGAGGGGGTGTGTGAAATGAACGGGGAGATTGGGGTTGACATATATACACTAATATGTATGAAATAGATAACTAATAAAAAATAAAAAGCAAAAAAGACTGATGAAGACAGAGAAAAAGAATAAAACATTCACCACCACCAACAGCCTTAGATTGAGACAAACGAACTAGCATCTGGGGGATGAAGCGAAAGAGCTGATTTTTAAAAAAATTTTATTTATTTATTTATTTATTTTATTTATTGGCCGCATTGGGTCTCCATTGCTGCGTGCAGGCTTTCTGTAGTTGTAGAGAGCGGGGTCTACCCTTCATTGCAGTGCGCAGGCCTCTCATCATGGTGGCTTCTCTTGTTGTGTAGCACGGGCTCTAGGCACGCGGGCTTCAGCACTTGTGGCACGTGGGCTCAACAGTTGGGGCATGCGGGCTTAGTTGCTCTGCGGCATGTGGGATCTTCCTGGACCAGGGATGGAACCCATGTCCCCTGCATTGGCAGGCGGATTCTTAACCACTGCACCACCAGGGAAGCCCAAGAGCTGATTTTTTAAACTTACTCAACTTTTCTATCATTGTGTCCTCCAGATATCTTCTTGCAGGAAAATCAGTCTGTTTCCCTCTCTGTTTGCCGTGTTAACCAGGACCAGGGGACCAGGCAACTGTGCTTCTCCATTTCTTTTGTGTTTTGCTGTGGAAAAGGCAACACACTGCTTTTTGAAAATCTCAGTGTCCCATGGACCTCTTTCTGCAGCTGGAGACCTAATCCCAGCAGGCAACTGGGAAGCAGGTACCAGCAGTGCTTTCCGGGGTTTGACCCCAACTGGGCTGTGCTTGTCATGGCACATCAGGAATGGTTTTAAATAGAACTTAGAAAACAACCCCATCAAAAAATGAGCAGAATATCTAAATAGACATTTCTCCAAAGAAGACATCCAGATGGCCAAGAGGCACATGAAAAGATGCTCAACATCACTAATTATTAGAGAAGTGCAAATCAAAACTACAATGAGGTATCACCTCACACCCGGTCAGAATGGCCATCATCAAAAAACCTACAAACAATAGGGAATTCCCTGGTGACCTAGTGGTAAGGATTCAGGGCTTTCACTGCCGTAGCCTGGGTTCAGTCCCTGGTCGGAGAACTGAGATCCTGCAAGCTTCGTGGCGTGGTCAAAAAATAAAATAAAATAATATCTACAGACAATAAATTCTGGAAAAGGTGTGGGAAAAGGGGGAACCCTCCTGCACTGTTGGTGGGAATGTAAATTGGTGCAGCCACTATGGAGAACAGTATGAAAGTTTCTTAAAGAACTAAAAATAGAACTACCATATGATCCAGCAATCCCACTCCTGGGCATATACCCTGAGAAAACTGTAATTCGAAAAGATACATGCACCCCAATGTTCATTGCAGTACTATTTACAATAGCCAGGTCATGGAAGCAACCTAAGTGTCCATCAACAGATGAATGGATAAAGATGTGGTACATATATACAATAGAATACTACTCAGCCACAAAAAAGAAGGAAATAATGCCATTTGCAGCAACATGGATGGACCTAGAGATTGCCATGCTGAGTGAAGTAAATCAGACAGAAAAACAAATATCACATGATATCGCTTATATGCGGAATCTAAAAAAAATGGTACAAATGAACCCATTTACAAAACAGAAATAGACTCCATATGTAGAAAACAAACTTACAGTTACCGTGGGGGAAAGGGTGGGGAGGGGTAAATTGGGAGATTGGGACTGACATATACACACTACCGCCTATAAAATAGACGATTATTAGGAACCTACTGGATAGCACAGGGAACTCTAGTCAGTACTCTGTGATGACCTATATGGGAAAAGAATCTAAAAAAAGAGTGGATTTAGATGTATATGTATAACTGATTCACTTTGCTGTGCAGCAGAAACTAACACAACATTGTAAATCAACTATACTCCAATAAAAAGCATTTTAAAAAAGAACTTAGAAAGATTTCCAAACAAACATAAAAAAATACACAACATGAAAATCTGCAGCGCTGTCAAAATCTCAATTGTTGATCAAATTAATGCCGATTGCCCCTTTGCATCTTCTGAGTATGATTCTTAGGAAACTCTCCTTATCTTGGCTATTTCCTATTGATGTTTTCATCTATAACCCTTTCTAGAACTGCTTGTGGATGCAAAGGTGACTCTTGCTAACTTAGGGCTGATATTTCATTTCGTTCATTTGGCCCCTAAGACCAAGAGCTTCAATGGGACGTGAGATTTTTCTCCTTTTGACAAAACGCTGCATGTCAAAGCGGAATCAAACTTTTGACCCCAGAATCAGAACGTGAGGGCAGATGGTAACCGGCTCAGTCCCCAGTAGCTTATGAAAACCAGCTTCTTCTTAGGATTATTTTTGGGAGGTAAAGCATCAAAGAGGAAGTTAACTGGACTCCTGAACAAATGAGTGTGATAGGAGGGAGGCCTCCAGAGGCATTTGGTGTTCATTAGCGGGCGTTCGGTAGCTGCTTTGTCATTTTTCTTGTTTGTCATAAAAAATAAATAGAGTTTAATAGATGATCTAACCTAGCAGGTTTTGGCAACAAAGTAGACTGTGTCCTATTATGAGCTTGATGCGTATAATTTAAAGTAAGATGGAACATAAAACCACTTCCAGCACACATAGGGGAGTGAGTGACATAGATTTAGGCCCCGATTGTGCAGAAATGAAAACCAGTGCTGTCTTGGATGGGGTATTAAACCATGGATTCTCTTTTATGGAGTTTGCGCTGTAAACAGCATATTTCAGAATAATTAACCCTGCCATTTTTTGACTTAAAAGTTTGTTTTTAAAAATTGGAGTGCTTTATGCACAAGGCAGAAGTTGAAGTGACTTAATAGATTGCACAAGGGCCAGAAGAAATTCGAGGGGCCATTCCTGTTAACTCACAGGTCAAAATTACCATCAGTTAGCAGGAATTAAGACAGCCCAGCCCAGCCAGGGGGAATTCTGTGCTTGGTGGGAAAGGTCTGGGATTCCAACCGGGGCCTCTCGCCTGGCTGGGGTGGTGAGGTGCGCGGCCGGGCCTGCAAGAGTCATGCCTTCGGCAGGACACATTGGATAATCATCTCCTGGTCCACCGAACAGCATCAGGAATGGATTAACCTCTGCGGCGACTTGGGGGCTCTTATCAGTGAACTGCTCAGATTTTCCGCCGGGTGGGTGAAGCGACCCGATCGTAGTCACCCCCAGGGGGTTTTCCTTGAGATATATTCCTTGATTTGTTTTCAGATGTGTAGCCTGCACTTGGTTTTCTTTGTTCTCAAAATAGCGAAATTCTCTCCCGGCAAATTAAAGAAACCAGTGCTTTGCTGCCTTCCGAAAGCCCCTACATTTTGGAAGAAATTCTCCCCAAGATCAGGACTCAGCAGAGCCGTGTGCTTCTGTTTGCTCAACTTCTTTTCCTCCCGTCACACATGGAGAGCATCTTCCTTCTCCTCTGTCCTAAGAAAACATCCAGGCGCTAAAAGCCTAGTGAATAATGCACCCTGACGATGTTTATAAACGCAGTGTTACTGTTGATGTAAATATCCCGTGTCCTGCAAGAAGAGGTGGATCTAGTTAGCCCCATTCATGCATCAGACCAAAGGATTGGGTGACATGCTGAATGGTCCCCAAAGAAAAGGCAACCTTGAAAAATGGGTTGCCCCTATCCCTCTCTTGGGGGATTTGTTTGGGAAACTTCTAATGGCATTTTCCTTTCCGTTTCCACGATCCTGTCCTGGTCACCTGTCTACATCATAACACCAGTTATTCCATCACTCAAGCCCAAGCACGCATAACATTTATTTCATCTGGTAGTTATGAATATGACTAGTATTTACTCTCTTACAAATGGTCTCTTGTGGAGAGTTTTTCTTGGGAGTTCAGTGGATTCAGCAAGAAAAATCAATATTTGCCCAGAAAAAAAAAAAAAAAAAAAGCATGCAAAGCATGCACACAAACACTGACCAAACTTCCAGAAGACAACTCAGAGAACAAAAAAACAAACAAGCAGGAAAGTTCATCCAGGGCCATTCTTCTAAGACACGACACTCAGGCAACCAGGCTCATCTCTTATCTGACCCATTGATGGAGTAAAAATAAGTTCCATCCTTTCTATAAAATCTTAACACACTCCTGTGACAGAGATTACTGTTCCCACTTTTCAGGTGAGGCAACTGTGGTCTGAGAGGCAGTAATTTGTCCAAGGTCTCATGGCCTGTGACGGGGCGGGCTGGGACTTCTGCTCAGACCAAAGGGCACCACCCTCTTCCCACGACAGCAGGGAAGCAGCCAGTCATAACGTCTCTCAAGAGACCACGTTACCGCTGGAGCCTTGACGTAACGATACTGACATCAATCAAGGTTGGGGAACTTTCTGCATATTATCCACATAGTTTCTTTTTATAATCTTAAATAGCGAGAATGACAATTTGTAAATCAACTACCCAATGTTTGGTATGAATTAACCTTATGAGTCAAGTATTCATTTTTACTAAGTGTATTATAAAATTATTATTACCTTTATAGTAGTGATAGAACCTGGTTTAAAAAAATTGAAAAAATTTGAAACCGTACATAGAATTAGAGTCAACCTGGATCCGAAGTTAATCACGTTAAACTGCTGTTTTGTTGTTCTTGTTCTTCTGTCACCCTTTGTAAAGATTCATATGCGTGGGGTCATACAGTGTGTGTGTCTGCGAAAGCTTTGTAATTTTTCACAAATTGGATCCTTTAGGTATACAGTGTTCCACACCTCACTCATTTCAGTAATATACATCCCACACCTTTTCTAAACCAGCATATGGACATCAACAGCTTCCTTTTGATAACTACGTGGTGCTGTAATTTATACAGCCTTCTGTCTGCTGACAAACACACAGGCTATTTTTATATTTGATGGTCAGTTGTTTTCACCTCTCAGATATCATTATACTCAACATGTATTTGCCAGTATATGGATAGAGTAAATTCCCACAAGATAGTTGGGTTTACGCTTGATACATTTTTCATTTTTTAATGGAATCAACAAATATTTATTGAACACCCTCAATAAACGTGTCTACAATTTTAATACATAAGGCACTTAACTGTCCTCCAAATAATGTCCTATCAATAGATTCCTTCCAACAGTGCATGAGAGGATGTTTTATCCCAGGCCCCTGCCAGCCCTGGGATATATCAAAATTTCAAACTCTTACAGATTAATAGATGAACGGTAACATTTTATCTACTGTACAGTTTGCATTTCTTTAATTGGAAGTGAAGATAAGCATCTTTTCGTCAGCTATTAGGATTATTTGAAAATGCCTATTTTCTCTGACACTCTTTAAGTTTCTTAGAAATATTACCAATATGATTTCTATGATCTTTGTAAATGAAAAAAATAGCCTATAGTCCATCATATATATTGCAAAATGTTTTCTCTGGTTATATCTTTTGTATATGGCTTTGTTTATGATATTTTTAAAATTTTTTATTTATTTTTTTGGCTGTGTTGGGTCTTTGCTGCTGTGCGGGGGCTTTCTCTACTTGTGGCACACGGGCTTCTCAGTGGGGTGGCTTCTCTTGTGGAGAATGGGCTGTAGGGCGCAGGCTCAGTAGTTGTGGGGCACAGGCTTAGTTTGCTTTGAGGCACGTGGGATCTTCCTGGACTGGGGATGGAACACGTGTCCCCTGCATTGGCAGGTGGATTCTTAAACACTGCGCCACCGGGGAAGTCCCAACGGTACTAATTTCATGCATATGAGCCTTCCCTCAACATTTCATATATATTTCAATCCTGGACGGGAAGCTCTTGAGTTCTCCTGGCTTAGTTCTTGCTCTACATGTGTATGACGGTATGTATGTGTGCATTTATCTCATATTACCTTCTATTATATTATGTTATATTTACATATATAGGAATTTTTTTTAACTTACTTGAGAGTAAGTCATAAACAACTTGAAACTTTACTCTTCAGCACGTCAGTATGTATCTATTAAAAAGGCTCACAATTGCCTACATAATCACAATAGAAACCATTCCTGAGAAATTGAACATTGTTTTCATCCCTGCAGTCAATATTCACATTTTCCCAGCGGTCGCCCAGATGTCCCCTTTTGTATTATTGTTTTCCAGCTTGGGAAGGGACGCTTGCTGACATCTAGCTCTCCTTCTTCTTTGAGGTGTCCAGCCCCTGTGGCGCCTGTTTCTTTTGCCCGGGTGGGAAGTACTCTGCTCCTTGCTGGAGGCTGGCTGGCTGTGAAGGTGCGACCTTGTTCTTTAGAGAGAAGCTGAGTCTGTGTGATGGGGTGCCTCCAGCTCCACGGACGTCTCTTTGCCAAGCAGACTGTGTATTTTTTTAAATTAAGTTAATTAAAAATATAAAAATTAATTAAATTTACCTTTTTCCAAGTACTGAGCCCTTCCCTGGGCTTATACTTTATTAATGAGCCATAAGGTTGTTTTGGTTAAAAAAAAAAAATCAAGGTCTGCCTTTTAAAAGGTCGTAGACACGAGAGAGGGCATCATTAGGGCAGGGAGTCGGCCCCGACCGACTGAAGTCAAGCCTTGATCTGTTCCTTGTTGTGAACTATGAGAACACACTCTTCTCAGAAAAACGCTGATGACAAAAATTTCTCTTCATTTCTGTTTCATGTGTGATTTGTGGCATGCGAACAGGAGTAATCACTTCCATGGGCGAGGCTCAAAAAGGCAATTGAGTCGCCCGGGAATCTGATTTCCTCCGGGATGCCTTCTGGAGCTCAGAGGTCAGAGGCAGAAACAATAACCAAAGGCTCTCTCGGCCCCTGGGCCCGTGGCTATTTTCCATCCAAGTGGGTAATTTGCCAAAGTAAACTCGTGTAGATGGATGGGGCCTCTCCCTGCTCCCTTTCCCTGCAGCTTTCGCTGGTAATGTAATTGCCCTACGGATCACGGAGGTCCAGACCCCCAAAGGAAGAAGTACCCCATAATCTAAGTCCAGGAATTAGCCTGTATTGTGGAATCTCACAGGTGTACACAACCCAACATGGAGCTGTCTTCTCACTCCCATCACGAGTGGGCCCTACATGCCACACGGCTTCCATTTCCCATGAAGCATAGACTTTTTAAAATCTTATGAAGGTTTGGGGGGTTGCAAAGAGATATTACAGAAAGGGGTCTCCCCTTTTGCTGGCTTCTGTCTGCTCTTCTCCATCTCTGAATTTCTCACCATCTCGCCTCCCAAAAAGAGAAAAGTGTAGAGTATTAATATGCAAAACAATTCAGCTCAATTGGCATCTTCATTTAAATTTGCACATGTCCACCTGCTACACTGCTTAGCAAACAAAACCCTTTAACGTCTACTGGAGAGTACACTCTGTGAGGGAACCAAAGACTACCTGGTTTCTGCCCTCTGGAAGCTTACACTCTAGTAAGGGACAGTGATTTCTGTTGATTTAAGAATAACACGAAAGAGAAAGAAGTAGAGGGATTTCCCTGGCAGTACGGTGGTTAAGATTCTGTGCTTCCATTACAAGGGGCACAGGTTCAATCCCTGATGGGGGAACTAAGATCCCATGTGCCACGTGGTGTGGCCAAAATACATACATACATACATACATACATACTACAACTTCTCTGTGTTTGTTTACATTAGCATTTCTATTAGTGACAAATGAATAAAGACAACCCTGCATCTTCCTTGATAAGTCCTTAGATTATGAGGGATGGAGACCCCAACCCAACCCAACTTTGCTTTAAGCTGGGAGGGGCTGGGCCTCCTCTGAAGGCTGGGGAATTTGAGAGGACGAGCAGGCTTTAGGTGTCAGTTATTTCAGGGTTGTGGTCACGTGGCCAGAATCACAGTGCTTATCTTTGGGGCCGTGTCCACAGCTCAGCTGTAGGTGGTGGTCCCCACAGCTTCAGGCTCAGATGAAGTGGGGAAGAGTCGATTCTCCCATAGATCGAACGAAGGCGTCAGAACTGAGAATCACCAGCTCCGTTTAACCTGACTTGTGTTACCCAGTCCTGGAACTGACCGACACGTGGGGAGAGAGGGGTGAGGGCAAAGACGTGCTGGCTGACCTCGCCAGGGTCACGGTCCAGCCCCAAAGGCGGGATCAGCGCTACATGAGTAGAGAGTAGGATGAAGTGGTTCTTCCAAAAGGAAACTGAAATGAAGGTGAACAGAAGCCAACATCTACTACGGTAAGTAATATAACACAAACCATGGACAGAGGAATTACATCTTACCTGTGAAACACGGAGCTGACCCCAAGTCCCCCAAGGCAACGTGAACCCTGACCTGTCTTCCTCTGCTGCCACACTGGTCCGTCCTCCTGCCTCTGGGATGCTGTCAACACAGGCCGGGCAGCTGGTCATCGTGGTCCCGAGGTGTGCGTCCCGTGTTCGCAGCAGGTCACCTGCCCTGCAGCCTGGTGCCCCCAGCCAAGGGGTGGGGCACTCACAGGCTTACTCCCCTGACATGCGACAGACATGGTTCTCATCCTCTGGCGTTTAAAAGACCTGTCCCATTTCTCTACCCCAGAGCCTCACCCCCCTGAGCTGAGATACTGTGTGGGATCAGGTTCACTGAAGGACAGTGAAACTTTTCTATCTCGCCATCTTTGGTCCCTTGGTTTTTATTTTGAATTTTGTAATAGCAGTCATATCTCCTATTGTTCAAGAGCCGCAATTCTTGCTGCCGTCTGCTGCTAGTGGTACCATTATTATTACTGTTATTGATCCTGCTCTTCTTCTTAAAAATGACAATCCACCACAAGTCCAGAAATAGGAGACAGAGAATGAGAACGTGACCATGATCTCCGATATTATCTACGACAAAGAGATGGGACCTCTGGCACACCAAGTCAGGGAACAGTTGTACGTGTGTGATGGGCCTCGGAGCATCGGGGGCTCACGTGAATATTCTGGTCAGCTAAAGGCTTTTGCCCAATAAAGTGGTGTGATGCTCTCCAGAACTGACTCTTCTGAATCTGTCTGGGGTAAATTGTCCTCCCCCCGGATTCTGATGGTGCCCGGACAACTGCCTCATCAGACCCAAGCGGAAATAGCTTCCCGAGTGTTTGCCATTTGACTTTGCTTCTGAAAACCGAAGATTTGACACGTTGCCTCTGCAGCCTCTTGTTGTTCTGGCTTCCACGACGTTCTTCAGTGTTGGATTATGCGTTCCTTGATGTCGTCTGTAATAACCTGCTGCTTGAACGTTTTGTCAACAAAACATTGTCTGGGGCTTGAGTCTAGGGAATGGGGGTTTTATCCGGCTGAAGTCTCCCCAAACGATCTAATGAAAAACCTTTCCCTCCAAATCAAATTTGCCAGATGATTGACTCTATTATTTAAATTTTGTGTGGCTTTTGACACATTAGGAAGGGTGCTCGGAGAAACATAAACTTACGATTACTGCATCAAATTTGAAAATCCTTGCGCTGAGCAGACGCGGGCTGTTTTCCATCTATTTCCATAACTGCATTTAAAAGGCATTGTGTTGTGACTGTGGGTGATTTTTGTTTGGGTCTCGTCATCCATTCGATATATAATGTCATAAATTTCAAAGATATGTTTTTATGGTGCTGCGTTTGAGAATGAGAACATTACTGATCAACGTGAGACTCGTGGAAAGGATGATGCCATGTGAATGATAATGCCCTTCCGAAATGTTCCGCCTTCAAGGACATTCCCATCTGAAGCTGTGCCCTTTCCATCACGCTCTCAGCTCGCGCCCTCGTTCTAGGAAAGCAGCGCATTCATCTCCACGACTGTGATGATCACTGGTCTCATTCTCTCTGAGACTGTTTCACACTCATTCAGAACCAGCGCAGCCCCGAAGGTGGAAAGACATGGAATGTTCAGCCTCATTTTCTTAGCCAGCTTACAGGGGCTTCCATCACCCACTAGGTGAACACTCCTTTAGTCTCCAGCTCTGAGTGGGAATTCCTAGGTCAGGCCATGAGACCCTGTGGTGTCATTATACAGAAACACCAAACAGAGCTTGAAGTCTTCAAGCCTTTCCATTGTGGTGCAAATCAGTTTTGTGGAAGGGAAAAGGGACCTACGAGAGTTGTTTTCACTAAGGAAACAACAGGCACAAGTGCAAGAAGCCCTGCCTCCCCTTCCGCCCAAACCTCAAAAGACCCATGGAGTATTACTCAGTTATAAGAAAGGGACGAAATAGTGCCATTTGTAGCGACGTGGATGGACCTAGGGATTGTCATGCAGAGTGAAGTAAGTCAGAAAGAGAAAAACGAATATCGTATAATACTGCTTGTATGTGGAATCTAGAAAAATGGTACAGGTGAACTTTTCTGCAAGGCAGAAATGGGGACAAAGATGTAGAGAACAAATGCGTGGATACCAAGGGGAGAAGGGGGAGGTGGGATGAATTGGGAGATTAGGATTGACATATACTCACTACTATATATAAAATAGATAACTAATGAGGACCTACTGTAGAGCACAGGGAACTCTACTCAGTGATCTGTAGTGACCTAAATGGAAAGGAAACCTAAAAAAGAGTGGATATACGTATACATATAGCTGATTCACTTTGCTGTACAATAGAAACTAACACAACATTGCAAAGCAACTGTACTCCAATAAAAAATAATTTTAAAACAGACCCATGGAAATGGAAAGGTGACCACAGGATCCAAGAGGCATGTAGGTTAGACAACCTGTGTGTAACTTACATTGGGAAGAAGGGAAGAAAAGGAAAACCTCCAGTTAGATGTCTCAAATCAAATAATGCAGGGACACGGTCGGTGACGTAGCTGAGAGAGGCAGGCCCGGTGGGAGGGCGGGCACAGTTGGGGGCTGGGGAGGGCACCCGGTGAAAGACAGGTGGCCTCCGTCTACATCAGCGATGGTGGGATCCTCCCCCGGCCAATGCTGCTGCCTAAGAAAGAAGGTGAAAGGGTCGCTGTACCTGGAGCGGTGAGTCCTCAGAGTCGGGCCTCACGAATTGTTGGCAACCATAGTGTAAGAGGAGTAGAAGACTCCGGAGAAAAGAAGCCGAGAAACTCGAAACTGAGCCTTCTGAGGACGGGCCAAGGTCAATGGAGACTTTTCATCTGAGGGTCAGAAGTTTCAATAGCGAAGAGAAGAAGCGGGTAGCTCTCTTCATGTACTTAGAACGGGATTCAACGTCCATGTGATCGTAGAGTCAGCGTGAATGGTAGTTTAGTGATAGAGAAACCTGTTCTGTTTTTCCTGTTTTGTTTTTACTTGTCTTTTACTGAAGGAAGTATGAGCTTCCTTCACGTGTGAGCAGTGAGTTCCACATCTAAAATATATTCAAATGAGTTAACGACTTTTCGGGGACATTTTACAGCAATTTCTCAAAACGTGGTCCCTGGACCATCAGGAGCAGCATCGTCAGCCTGGACCTCGTTAGAAATGCAGATTCCCAGGCCCCGCCCCAGACCTGCTGAATCCGAGAGTCTGGGAATGGGGCTCCACCGGCTGTACCCTAACAAGCTCTCTTGTTGACAGGGATTCGTGCTGAACTTTGGGACCCACCATTGCAGCGGGATATTTGCATGTCTGCCCTGCCCTCCAGACACTACACGCCTCACCTCATCCTCGCGTCACTGGTGTCTGTCACAGTGCCTGGAACATGAGAGGCAGGTACACGCTCCTTCATCGATGGATGAACAAATGCCTCAGCCCCGAAGGAGAGCGCTTCTGGAGACAGGATTCTCAAGTGCGGTCCTAAAGTCTATGCAGCATATGAGGACGGGATGCTTGTTAAACATGCAAATGTTTAAGCCCCCACCATACCGCACTAGTACATACACACCTATGGCAACCAAATCTCTGCAGTAGGACCCAGGGATGTGTATTTTAATTACTTAAATAATTATATGTATTCATTCTTTTCTTTTCAAAAATTTACATAATTATAGAATAGATAATAAATACATCTACATGGTACAACATTCGAATCATACAAATGAGGATTCAAAGTAGAGTAAAGCTACCTGCACCCTAAACTCACCCACCCACCCAGGTCTCCTCCTCCAATGCAGTTACAGGAAGCAGGGCTTGAGTTGTTTGTTTGTTTTTCATATATCCTTTCAGACCTTTTATACTTATAAAAGCAATTACACACACACACACACACACACACACACACACTCGCGACAAAAGGATCATAGGACAGAGTTTCATCCGTCCCTTGCTTTTTTCTCTCAACTCTATATCTGGAATCCACATTTAAATAAATTCACCAAGTGTGATTCTTTTACCTGTTGGTAGGAGTGTGAAACGGTGCAGCCACTCTGGAAAACAGCATGGAGATTCCTAAAAAAATTAAAAATAGAATGACCATGTGATCCAGAAATCCCACCTTTGGGTATTTATTCAAAGGAAACAGAAACACTAACTGAAAAAGACATACGCTCTCCATGTTCGTCGCAGCTTATTTACAGTAGCCAAGAGGTAGAAGTGATCTAGGTGCAAACAAACTTTTAAGAATTACTTTTTTGGATTTCGGGGACAGAATTTGAAACATGAGTTCCCATAAGTAAGCTGTATATTCTTCAGATAGTCATAAGTTACATTTTAGTTCCTCCCACATCGAGAAGCTCAGAGTTTTGAATCAGTAGAATCTGAATTCATAAGAATACTGAATTGACGCTTAATCTTAGACTCTTATTTTGCATATCTGTCGTGTGTCTCCCTTGAATGTAGTAAAACCACTTAGGAGACAAGACCAGGTTTTCTCTTTCTGTTTGTGGATCCCCAGTACTCGGGGTGGTGGTACCCGGCACGTGACTGACGCTCAGTGAGTGTGACGGTTGAGTGATGAAGAGGCGTGTCGTATGGGTGGCCATCAGCTGCTCAGCAGAGTCATAAGTCCTGAAGTACAGAGGCTTGTGAGGGAGACTGAAATTTCAAGCCTGGGTGCCTCGATTCACACCTGCTCTGTCCAGGTGTGTAGAGTCCAACGCTGGGCAACAGAGAGGCTTCAGCCGTTGAGGTCCGGGAGGCAGCAAAGACCAGCTTGAAAGTCTGCTTAGTGCAAAGGCAGCTGCTTGTAATAAAGGATCTGCAGGCAGCCAAACAGAGCAAACAAAGTCCATAAAAGCGACAAACAAAACCAAGCTCCATCCCTCCATGCCCTCAGGGCAGATTCCGGCTTCAATTCTGGTAGGACCCCTTGTATTCACAGTGTGAATTCACAGCTCCCTGATCTCTCAAATGGATGATGTCTAATATTTCTTAATGTATGCAGGTTCTCTTGCCTATTAATTGGATAAAGCGAAGCAAATGGAAGTCATGAATTTTTTTTCCCTGTTAACGTATTCTCCCTAAAATTCAGAGATTGAAATTAAAAGACTGTCTGTGAAACTTAAGTCTGTCAAGTAGGTTCTCCCAGGGCCTTTGAAAGACAAATAACAAGCTGGGGTTATTAGAGGGTAAAGCCTCAAGCTATAGTCTAAAGACGGGGTGTGTTGTAAATAGGACTAAAGGCCATGGAATGGTTGGAGTCTAGCAGACGAGGTGGTATAAATAGCTGAATCAAAGGATGCCTATTCTAACTTGTCCTTTTCACTGGGCATTTTTGAGGGGAGCAGTGCCTGGGGCGGGTCCACTAGATCTGGGGGAGGGAACCAGTGTGGACCAAGCAGGCGCCATGCCCCCCCCCCCCCCCCGCCCCACCACGTATGGTCTTCAGGTTTGCAGGCATCCCACATGTATTCAGACACGGACGGACTGCAATGCATAAAACCAACTGAAATCTTGGCGGAAACCAAATTTGTGAGAGTAAGAGTTGAAATCATATAGTACTAAAACGTTCCCTTTAAAAAAATCTCCAGAAACGTTCCATGGAGGATTCATATTCCTCCGCAGTGTCTCTCTTATGGATGGAGTGGAAAAGTTTCTCCTGTCATCTGATGGAGTGGCAGAATTCTGCTTCTGTGCCTCAAATTAACTCTGACTTCAGTTCAATTCAACAGATACTCAGTCATCACCTAATACAGCCAAGATACTATGTTTAAGCTCCTTGAGGATGCATACATGAACAAGGTGAGAGACATAAATACTTGTGATGGGAAGGGCCTTGGAAATCATTCATTAATTCAGTCACATACATACTGAATCACCACAATGTGCCGAGCTTTGCATCCCGCCAGAAAACTAAGGAGATGGCAGTTAGCCAAGACAGGCAAGCTCTCTGGTTCCTGTGGTCCAGGGGCATGTTCTAGAACCACCTGAAGAGCTTGTAAGATGCTCATGCCAGGACTTCACCCCACCTTGAAGATTCTGATTCCATCAGTTTTCACAGAATCATGGCAACACAGGTAATTCTGATGCACATTCTGGCTTGGAACCAGTAACATAGTGCCATTTTACCAGCATTAGGCTGACGGAACTAGGGTTCAGAGAGAAGTTGCAACGTTCCCAAGGATCTATCTTGCTTAATGCCAAGTCGTGCTAGGACCTTGAATTTCATACTACGCTACACCCTGACCTGATAGATAAAAAGACATGTGCACAAGTGAGCATAAGAGGAGGTAAAACCTGACAGAGGCTCTAGGAAAGGGGAATACCTGAGGATATAGGTGGGGAGAACACTTCTAGGATGGTAATCGAAGATACCAGGGGAAAAGGACGTGGGTTGGAAAATGAAGGGGATTATGTAAGTTTTTAAATAAGAAAGCGTGAGTCCTCCAACTTTATTCTTTTTCAAGACTGTTTTGGCTATTTGGGGCCCATTGCAGCTCCATATGAGGATTGGCTGGTTCATTTCTGGAAAAAAAAAGAAAAGAAAAAGAAAAAAAGGCCACTGGGATTTTGACAGGAATTGCAATGAATCTACAGACTGCTTTAGAGCATATTACCATCTTAATAATATTAAGTCTTGCAATCCATAAACAGGGATTTTTTCCAATTATTTAGGTCTTCTTTAACTTCTTTCAGCGTGTTTTGTCAATTTCAGAATCTGCGTCTTGCTTAAATTCATTTCTAAGTACTCTATTCTTTTTAATGCGATTGTAAGTGAAATTGTTTTCTTAATTTCCTTTCTGGATTGATCATTGCTAGGGTATAGAAATCCAACTGATTTTTGCATGTTAACCTTATATCCTGTGACTTTGCTCAATTAGTTTATTAGCTGTAATGGCTTTTTAAAAATAGATTCTCTAGGATTTTCTGTCTATAAGATCATGGCGTCTGCGAATAGCTGTACTTCTGTCTTCCAATTTGGATGCTTTTATTTCTTTTGCTTGCCTGATTTCTCTGATTAGAACTTCTAGTCCTGTGTTGAAAAGAAGTGGTAAGAGAGGACATGTTTGTCGTATCCTGTTCTTGGAGGAAAAGCTTTCAGTCTTTTATCATTGAGTATGATGCTAAATGTGTTTTGTTTTGTTTTTTCGCATAAGTGCCCTTTACCAGGCGGAGGAAGTTTTTTGTCGTGAAAAAAATGTTGGGTCTTGTCAAATAGTTTTTCTTCATCAGTTGAGAAGATCGTTTGTTTTCTTCCCTCCATTCTATTAACATGCTTATTACTTTGGTTGATTTTCCTGTGTTGAACCACCATTGCTTTCCTGGGACAAGTCCCACTTGGTCACGGTGTATAACCCTTTTAATATGTTGTCGGATATGGAGGGATTCTCTCCTAAGTAATGAAATTAATCTAGTGCCTAATGTAGTCACCAGTTAGAGTACTGGTGAAGGGGAGCACATGATGGAAGGAGGAAGACTGCAATTTCTACCTCTTACCTAGGTACAGGAATAGCAAGCAGGGAAATTGGAAAGGAAAATGCAGACTTTCTTCTCATGGGCTTGAAGAAATCTCAGAAAAGACTCTTTGAAGGCCTTAAGCTGCAAAAAAAAAAAAAAAAAAGAAAGAAAGAAAGAAAAAAAGAAAAATTACTGCTGCTGTAAGCCCTGACCTATGATGAAGCTTCAAAATCCCAGGTGATATATGGGAAAAGAATCTAAAAAAGAGTGGATATATGTATATATATAGCTAATTCACTTTGCTGTACCCTGGAAACTAACACAGCATCGTAAAGCAACAATAGTTTACATTCCTTTATGATGCTGTGTTAGTTTATACTGTACAGCAAAGTGAATTACCCCAATAAAAAATTCTTTAAAAAGGTACAAACTTTCAGTTATAAGATAAATAAGTGCTAGGACAACATGCTGAATATAATTAACACTGCTGTGTATTATACATGAAAGTTGTTACGAGAGTCAATCTTAAGAGCTTGCACCACAAGAAGAAAACTTTTTTTCTATTTCTTTAATTTTGTACCTCTGTGAGAGGATGGATGTTCACTAAATGTATTGCGATGGTCACTGCCTGGTGTACGTAAAGCACGTTGTTATACTGTGCACCTTAAACTTGTACAGTGCTCTCCGGAAGAAAACCACACAAAAAATCCCAGGCGATGTCATTCATACACCACGGCGTGGGTATCGTGAACCAGGTCTGTGCCGTAGATGATAACTGAGTTAAAACAAGTTGCTGAGTAATTTCTATGTCTATAATTCTCTATGCTTTTATGATTCATTTGTATTCCTGTCCTCCATTCCTGCCTAGCAAGCCTCTCCAAAGCTTAGTGGCTTAAAATAAGAGTAAGCGTTTTATTGTCTCTGGCAGTGTCTGTGGGTTAAGAGTTTAGAGAAGGTTCAAATAGGCAGTCTTGGCTTGAGGGCTCTCAAAGGGGGCTGGCCAGGCATCTCGCTCTCTTGGTTTAGTCTAAAGGGCGTCTCGAAGTGCTTTTCCCACGTGGGCTGCCTTGAGCTTCCTCACGGCATGGTGTCCTCCCAGTGGAAGGACTTTGTGGGCGACCATTTAGAACTCCAGCTCGAGTGCTCCAGGGTACCAGGTGACGCTGTACCTCTCCTACGACAGCCCCCAAAGTCACGTGGCATCACTCCCAGCAGAGCCCCTGGGCTGACCCATCACACATATTGGCCAAGCTCCACAGAGGGGACAACGACCCCATCTCTTCAGGACAGGAGAATCGAAAACTTGCAGGCGTGTTTTCAAACCGCCACAATTTCCTTGACTGAATCCTTGAATGCTGTTTTATTGGATTGGAAAATTTAATTCCCTGATCCTGAAGCAAGAGTTTTGTCGTGTGGCCCACAGAGCTACAGCCAAGCCAAACTGTGCCCTCTGTGGCAAACAGAATGCCCGGGAGGAAATGATGAACTTCTTGACTCCTGCATTTGCAACCCATGTACAAAGTGAGAACTTCACAAAACATAGCTACTCCCAATACAGATGTATAAAACCCATCTCCCAGAAAACGTTCCACTTTCCTTTGTGCGAACTTTAAGAAAATGCCATAAAACATCATCAGATCAAGGCCCTCGCGGTACCTGTGGCTGACACTTATTTGCTATTTTCATTTGTATGAACCATTTCTCCTGTCCCACAGAGCACAGAGCAAACAGCTGGTTAGCCCTTAAATGAACAGATGATGGAAGACTGATGTTCTGCGTGCGTTCAAGGAGGTCTCGCTGGGTAAATAAAAGGTTGCTCATTTATTTATGATGCAAAAAAAATCCATTGTGCATGCGGCGGAAAGACTCATCAATTATGTATTCAGAACTCCTTGTCTCCAAGTACAGCTTTTTGTGTGCACAAGGCATGGCTGCTGTTATTACTCTCAAACGTGTAATTTTCTTTTTGATGGTGGTGGATGTACTGTCACGAAGCACATGGCGCTGTGGCAACCTGTGCATTTGACAAAGGATTTCTAGTTGATCGTACCCTTTCATCTGATCCCCCTGTGGCCCTGTACTCAGACACCAGGGAGTTATGATCGATGGACATTGGGAGTGCATTCATTCCCCAGCACCCTCATTCCCTCTCTCTCCCCGCAGACAGAACTACTGCATCACGACATCGTTCCTTAAACCCTGGGAGCAAACATCTTCTCAGGCATCACTACTTACCCTACCTGTAGAGAGGGCATGATTCTCAAAGGTATTTTAAAGCCCTTAACCTGAATTTCCTTCACATTAACTCTAGATCCACTGCTTCCCATTGTCCGATCAGAGAGTCTGGTTTCCAAGGTCTACGTGGAAAACGTAAAGAGCGGAAGTAGAGTCGCCAGCAGCCTACGGTGTGGGCTCTGCAGGGAGTTCCTTCATCCCCCTGCGCACGCACAGCAGCCCCCCACCCCCAGCCCACTGCCGCGCTCGCTTGGAGACGAGGGCGCGGTACGTGATGGGGGCCAGGAATTTCTCCACTTCCAGCCAGCTGTCAAGGGCTTTCTGTTTTTTATCTTTTATTTTTTAAAAAAATTGTATTGGCGTATAGTTGATTGGCAGTTCCCTTCTGCTGTACAGCAAAGTGAATCCGTTATACATGTACATACCTCCCCTCTTTTTTAGATTTGTCAAGGGCTTTCTTGATGCAGAGGGTGTGACGTTCCCCTCACGTCACCTTTGGGCGGCTGCCTGGCAAAGCCTCTGGTCCAGCACAGCCTGGAGGCCCTGGAGCAGTGCCCACAAGATAGGGCAGCCCTCGGACGCCTCACCCAGCCCCTCCAGCCGGCCCCTGTCCTGGCCTGAGACACGGCAGGCGTGGTCTCCACGGGGCTTGCGTGGCTCAGATGCGGTGCGGAGACGGCCCAGTGGGGAGCGGAGCACGGACAGCCTTCAGGGGCCACGTCCTGGATCCGCGGTGGGGGGTGCCGAGGCCACGCGCCTCTCAGGCTGCTTCCAGATGGGGACTGAGGACTGATGAGGGAGGGGGTGTGCCAAAAGGAGGACCATTTCCTCCCAACGGGGAGCCCCTGTAAGGAGCAGCCTCTGCTCCAGGCTCCGTCAGAAATTCTCCGGGCTGCACTGCCATTGGAGGCGCTTCCTTCCCATTTCCCTTCATAGATGTCAGACTTGCATCGGATCTGAAGGCTATCATTCTTATTAATTTTGCTCCATCTCCCCTTTATGGAAAGAGAAACGGCATTCGCCCCAGCAAATGTCTCCTACCTTAAATTCCATTGTAGGGTCTGCTCCTGGAGAACTAACCTCACCCTCACCCTCACCTCACCCTCACCCTCACCCTCCCCTTACCCGCCCCTCACCCTCACCTCACACTCACCCCCACCTCACCCTCACCTCACATCACCCTCACCCTCACCTCACCCTCCCCTCACACTCACCCTCAACCTCACCTCACCCTCACCTCACCCTCACCCTCACCTCACCCTCACCTCACCCTCACCCTCACCTCACCCTCACCCTCACCTCACACTCACCCTCACCTCACCCTCACCTCACACTCACCCCCACCTCACCCTCACCTCACACTCACCCCCACCTCACCCTCACCTCACCTCACCCTCACCTCACCCTCACCTCACCCTAAACCTCATCCTCACCTCACCCTCATCTTCACCCTAAACCTCATCCTCACCCTAACCCCACCCTCTACCTCACCTCACCTTTAACCTCACCCTCACCTCACCTCACCCTCACCCTCACCTCACCCTCACCCTCACCTCACCCTCACCTCACCCTCACCCTCACCCTCACCCTGGGTTTCTTCCTCCTCCTTCTCAGCTCTTCCACTCCTCTCTGGGCTCCTATCCACACGTTTGCATCTGCCTACACAATAGCCCTCTTTGCTTTTTTTGGTGGCAGATCAGAAAGAGAGAAATATTCCATCTATCTGATCCTAATCCATTAAAACACACAAAACAACAGGTTTGCTCTCTGAGTCTCCACTCTCTGTGGCGCAGGTCTTGATCCTGCTTCCTTCCCTACCCCTCCATAGGAAAGATGAAACCCTCTAATAAAGCAAACAGTAAAAATCAAGTTGAACTTTGTAAAAGATAGTGAAACATTCATCTGCTGCTTCCTCTGAATTTTAATGATCATGCTTTATTGATTCTTATACTGCCATCACCAATGCCTAGAGTAGGACTAACATACTTGTAATAATTGTTGAATAAAAACCCACATCAATTTATCTCTATTTCCCCACTCACACTCCTCTTCAGCAACTTGAAGTCACTGGTATCCAGCAGCTTCAAGCTTCCTTCTGGCATTTTCTGTGACCTTAACATTTATACCCAAATTAGAACTCTCACCACTCGAATTCATTCTTGGTTCTCATGTAAAAGCCATATTAAAATCCTTATTCTATTAACGCCCATTATTCCGGCTACCAGAAATCTGATTAAACTCATAAAGTGGGAAAAGAATTTCCATGGAAGTCAATCTGCTGCCTTTAACTAGCGGAAGATTTTGGATAAGTAATTCTGTTTCCTTTGGCTTCAGCCTTCTCACCCGCACTATCTAGTTTATAATGTCTCTTGTACATCAAGGGAATTTTCTGACAAATGAATTCATACAACAATACAAATGGTTGAAATTTTACTTTATAGTTTCTAATATTAGTGTGTGTGTGTATATATATATATATTGCACATACGTGTTAGATCAAATACATCGGTTGCATTCAACCTTTCTGTTGATGAAGTGAAAAATGTCAAGTAGTATTGAGGACCTACTGGGAAGATTGGAAAGAGTGATTTTCCTGCCATCAAGGGATAATCACCCCTGCCTCACCACACACACTCACACACAGCCACACACACCATGCTCCCCCACCCACTCATCCACTCACCACCCACACACGTCTTGAGAGCCACATCCCTACCTGCTCTGGAATAACAGGGCAAAAGTCTTGTTGATGCACTTGGGCAACTGCTGGGTGAGACTCTAAGTCCTTCGATCGGCCATCAAGGCACAGGATAGATGTCCTGCCAGTGAAAGATAGCAACAGTAATAAATGACATGTAAGGGGTTTGAAAAACAAAAGGAAACCTTGGCTATTTATGCTGAACCACTCCAAAGCTCTGAGAGAAAGGAACTCTGGCATATACTTCCGCATTTCCTTTCCCCACCCCTGGGACGAGACCCCGAACTCCACACACCTTAGAAAAATGCGAGATATCTCTTGGATGTACGCCCTCTCCCCATCAGCTTTAAGCACCATCATATTCAAAGAGGACGGACAGCCTGGAGACCCTACCAATGTTTCTCAGTAAAATGTGCTGTTGTCAGACCCTCCCATTGGAGAGATAGGAAATAAAGAGCCTATTTCTTTCTTGTCCAAACTTTTCAGCAGGATCCTAATTTTTCAGTCTCCTTTATTCTCACAATATAGTTAATATATGTCACTTCCCCTAAATATACCTGAGGGACCCTTGGGGTCACAAGAGTAGCAGCTTCCAGGCAGACAGTGGACTGTGGGAAGCTTGTTGCATCTATCTGATTGAAAACAATAATGCAAAGTAATATTTTGAAGTATTATACAAAGGTTTGCTTCTTTACTCTGTGACTTCCTGTAACCCGGACAGATAGAACATTCCACTTCCATGTATCAGGACGGGGATATGTCAGCAGCTGTGACAAGAGGAAGAACTGAGTCAGCTTTGGATCAAAATTGATTCTGGATCAGAGAAGAAAAAGAAATAAAAGGAATCCAAATTGGAAAAGAAGAAGTAAAACTGTCACTGTTTGCAGATGACATGATACTATACATAGAAAATCCTAAAGATGCCACCAGAAAACTACTTGAGCTAATCAATGAATCTGGTAAAGTTGCAGGATACAAAATTAACACACAGAAATCTCTTGTATTTCTATACACCAACAATGAAAGATCAGAAAGAGAAATTAAGGAAACTCTCCCATTCACCATTGCAACAAAAAGAATAAAATACCTAGGAATAAACCTAACCAAGGAGGTAAAAGACCAGTACTCAGAAAAGTATAAGACACTACTGAAAGAAATCAAAGACGACACAAACAGATGGAGGGACATACCATGTTCTTGGATTGGAAGAATCAACATTGTGAAAATGACTGTACTACCCAAAGCAATTTACAGATTCAATGCAATCCCTATCAAATTACCAATGGCATTTTTCACAGAACTAGAACAAGAAATTTTACGATTTGTATGGAAATGCAAAAGACCCCGAAGAGCCAAAGCAATATTGAGAAGGAAAGACGGAGTTGATGGAATCCGGCTTCCTGACTTCAGGCTATACTACAAGGCTACAGTGATCAAGACAGTATGGTACTGGCACAAAAACAGAAATATAGATCAATGGAACAGGATAGAAAGCCCAGAGATAAACTATGGTCAACTAATCTATGACAAAGGAGGCAAGGATATACAATGGAGAAAAGGCAGCCTCTTCAATAAATGGTGCTGGGAAAACTGGACAGCTACATGTAAAAGAATGAGATTAGAACACTCCCGAACACCGTACACAAAAATAAACTCCAAATGGATGAAAGACGTACACGTAAGGCCAGACACTATGAAACTCCTCGAGGAAAACATAGGAAGAACACTCTTCGACTTAAACAACAGCAAGATCTTTTCTGATCCACCCCCTAGAGTAATGGAAATAAAAACAAAAATAAATAAGTGGGACCTAATGAAACTTCAAAGCTCCTGCAAAGCAAAGGAAACTAGAAGCAAGACGAAAAGATAACCCTCAGAATGGGAGAAAATACTTGCAAACAAGTCAACAGACAAAGGATTAATCTCCAAAATATATAAATGGTTCATCCAGCTCAATATCAAAAAAACAAACAACCCAATCAAAAAATGGGCAGAAGACCTAAATAGGCATTTCTCCAAAGAAGACATACAGATGGCCAAGAGGCACATGAAAAGCTGCTCAACATCACTAATTATTAGAGAAATGCAAATCAAAACTACAATGAGGCATCACCTCACACCGGTCAGAATGGGCATCATCAGTATATCTACAAACAGTAAATGCTGGAGAGGGTGTGGAGAAAAGGGAATGCTCTTGTACTGTTGGTGGCAATGTAAATTGATACAGTCACTATGGAGAACAGTATGGAGGTTCCTTGCAAAACTAAAAGTAGAACTCCCATATGACCCAGCAATCCCACTGCTGGGCATATACCCAGAGGACACCATAATTCAAAAAGACACATGCCCTCCAATGTTCACTGCAACACTATTTACAATAGCCAGGACACAGAAGCAGGCTAAATGTTCATCAGCAGATGAATGGATAATAAAGATGTGGTACATACATACAATGGACTATTACTCAGCTGTAGAAAGCAATGAAACTGGGACATTTGTAGAGACATGGATGGACTTAGAGACTGTCATACAGAGTGAAGTGAGTCAGAAAGAGAAAAACAAATATCGTATATTAACACATATATGCGGACTATAGAAAAATGGTACAAACCAACCAGTTTGCAAGGCAAGAAATAGAGACACAGATGTAGAGAACAAACATATGGACACCAAGTGGGGAAAGCGGGGAGGGTTGGGGGGGAATGAATTGGGAGATTGGGATACCGAATAGTACACTGTAAATATATGCAGTTTATTGTCTGTTAACTATATCTCAATAAAAGTTCTTAAAAAAAATTGATTCTGGAAACTTCTGGCAGGAGCAATGGTCTACAGGAAAAAGAATTTTAAGTCACAAGGACCTGAAAATTAGGAGTTTCAAGAGCATACATGGTCCAGCAGATGTTTTCATAAATCCCTCTGAAAGGAGAGAGTGGATAAAGAGTGGAGCTATCCTGCCTGTACCTGGGGCAGACTTCAAAGGCTGGAAGAAGGAAGGATCATTAGAAGAGAGAAGGGAAGTTAGAGGCTGGTTGGGAGTGATGCTGTCTGCCTCTACCCACCTTGTCCTCAGGCGCATCAGCAGGATAACATTTGCAGGTGGGCTGGAGAAGTAAGGCTGTGACGTCTGTGTCTCTCTTCCCTGTGGAGCCTGGGGACGTAAACCCCCCCATTCTCTGGTGCTCAGCGGAACATTGGAGCTGTAGACGAGAAATGGCCGTGGTGCGTGTCTCAAGGACTCACATCCTTTAGACTCAAGCATGGCACTGGAGAATGACTGAACGTCTGCCTTGCACCCTGCTCCCCGCTCCCCCCCCCACCAGAGAAACACAGAAGATGCTACACATACACAGGTGTGTATGAAGAGGCCTTCTGTCTGGGGCAAGAAGGATGAAGCAACAGGCTGAATGGTCAAGTATCTAGAGAAATGACGGGACCAAGGAAGAATAACTCAATGAATGGTTGCCCTAAGCACCAGCAACCGAGGACCAGACACTGTATCCTCCAAAATACACACACACACACACACACACACACACACACACACACACACCCCTGCCCTGGTACTTGGCAAGAAACTGAAATACAAAATGCTATAAGAATTGGGAGAATCGTAAAATTCACACATTCAATAACTTGTTTCTTGAGTTTCTATACGTCGTTTAGGTTCCTGGGGATAGAAAGGAATAGAAGAAATTGTCCCACCCAGTGGCATGGGATCTTAAAAGAGCAAATAGGATTAGCTAGAGAAAATAAGGTAGCTTCTTGAAAAGGTGCGGTTGTGGCCTGAGCTTGGTGTTCATTCCCCAGGGATCTCAGGGGTGGGGCAGGGGTCAGGAAACACAAAGAGAGAAACATTAATGTTTTGCTCTGGGTTCCTGAGCTCGAGGGCCTGATTTTTACCAGCTTGATGTACCAGATGCTTCATCTCTCTTTGCTGGGCTCCTGCAGCCAAACTTTTAGTAGTTTAAGAGCAAGAAAGAAGGAGAACTGCCTTGATAGGTGACTCAGGATGGAGGCGGACATCATGGGATTAAATTTGATTTCTCTCAACCGTAAATCTTGAGCTTGATCTTGTCACTCTGCCCAGTGTTCACCCTCGTGGAGTTTGTGTCCTGGTTCTTGCAGAAGGACTTAGCTCCTGGCCCAGATGTCCATATACCTCCCAAGTGCCCAGCTTCCAGCCACTAAGCCACTAGCTGCCCTAGTTTCTGTCCTGGCTCCCGGAGGCTAGTGGAATGCTGCCAACTCTGTTTTGATGGAAACCATATGTTTGTAACTTCATGTCAGTGTCAGATGGCAAGACACGGAGGAGAAGCGATGGCTTCTTGTTCCAAGGGGTGTGTTCTTGCCTTCGGCTCATAAAGATCCGTCCTACAGTTTGCTGGGATAACCCAGTATCCCTGAACTCCATACAAAACGTCCTTTTGCTAGACGTGCATTTGCTCTTGGTTCTTCCAGACAAGAAGTCCGAATGGCCATCTCAGAACCGAAGCTTCGTGTTGCCAGCATTGCTCCCTGCAGGGACATGGTTCACCTGGAAGGCAGTGAGGATAAATCCGGGCTTTGTCCCATAGTTGGTGGAAAACACTAGTCACCAAACTTAAAGTCACCCCGAGTGCCTGCTGCTGATTTTACACAAAGAGAGGGGGCCTGAGATGGGCAGCGTCTAGGACCAGGACCACCCTCTCGGGCCTGAGCATAGGGAGGCACAAAGACCCCCGTTGTTTACTCTGGGCCCGTCTGATGCCCAGTCAGGAAGCCCCCTTTGCAAACAGCGTCGCCTCTGCCAGCCCGCAGGGACCTGGGGAATACATTCGCCCGGCCTTCGGTCTGCGTGTTTAGACTCACGCCACACCGAATTTCATCTGGGAGGCAAAGCTGTTTCAGATGACCATGAATAGCAGCTTTCATCAGCTGTCACTCCCCATTAGGGCCAGCATGACGTGGAAATGTGCTGGAGGCTGGGGTGGAAGCAGCTCCTTCTGTTCTAAACATTAGTTGACTTCATTTATCCTTTTGCAAAAGTTAATCAGTCCATTTGACTTCCCACCCCCCACCCCCCACCCCCATCTTGTTTAGGTTCATCTGACTCTCTGGGGCAGAAAAATTTGGATGCTTGAGGCCAGACCTGGCTGGAACAAAGAGGCTGGTCTGGATGGTTTCTGTGGCTCCACTTATTGCTCTTTCCCTTGGAGCCATCAGCCACGTGCCTCAGCTTCCTCATGTGGACTTGGCCTCAAAGAGACACGATACATTTTCTGTGTTAGGGGAAACGGGATTGTGTCTTTCTCATTAGGAGGAGTGATGGGCTTGCTTTGGTGGCATTTGGTAAACCAGGCCTCTTAGGGAAGAAAGGAAAGAAGGAGAGAGGGGGAGAGAGAGAGAGAGAGGATGGAAGGAGGGAGGGAGGGAGGGTTGGAGGCAGGGAAGGAAGGAAGAAAGAAGGAAGGAAGGAAAGAAAGAAAGAAAAGAAAGGAAGAAAGAAAAGAAAGAAAGAAAAAAGAAGGAAAAAAAGAGAAAGAAAGAAAGAGAAAGGAAGCAAGGAAGACCATATTTGTAGTGTCTGCCAGTTTCTGCAGTGTAAATACTCTCACTGTGGTTGAGTTCAAGGTACCAGCGTGACATCACTGAATGTGGTGCCCGTGTAGTTGGGAAGAGATGCAAGCAGTTGGCTCTAGTGAGCCAGGAGGGGTCAGTTCCAGCACAACTGCTGGCACGTGGGCCCGTTGGTTGGTTATACAAAGCTGTGTGATGGGTACAGGCCCAAGAACTTCTGATTGACCTGTATTCTTCAAGCCAGCCCAGATGATAAAAGAGCTCTTGATCCCAGCTGTGGAGAGGGCAATAATGACTGGCTGTAGCCCAAGCTAGCAGACTTAATGTGCTTGAAGCTCCAGCCTAAGACCAAACAGGTCAGAAGAGTCATTCATTGGCCATTCAAGATGTTGAACCAGGCAGTGGGGACAGGCCAAACCCACCTGTCTTGATTCTCAACATCTTGTTTAGGTTTGGCCACACTATGGAGAAATGCAAAATTGGGAACCAGGACTTGTTCCTCCAGCCTTGATGGAAAGCAGATTCTATTGTGCTGGGCAGGAGAAGGAATCTAATTCCTCTGAAGAAAAAGGACCCTCACTAGTAATGTTCGCTGTAAGCTGTGACGGCTTACGTAAACGTCCACGAAGCCAGCTGGACGTCCGTGATCACCACTGATTTGTTTAAGGATTAGTGCTTGGTTCAAAGCCACTGTGTGGGTATGTGGGGGGGACCGGAGGTGGGTGGCCTCTGGGGTGATCTGAAATGAACATCTCCCCGTAGGGGCACTTGTCCAGCGTGGTGGAAAAATGGCCCGACTGGGTCCTCTTTGGGAAAACATACAAACGTAAACACAGAATAGGTGAGTCCTTCCCCTCGGTCTTTCTCTGTGGAGGGCGAGACGCTGCTTTTCTGTATCTTTGTGAAATGAGAGGCACCTCTGGTGCAATAAGAGCTGGACCTCTGCTCTCCTTCCCTTGTGCAGTGAACCCAGTGCCCGGGTCTGCTTCCACTTCCATCCCAGAGGGAAGCCAGCCCTGCACTTGAGGAAACTGCGGTCTAAGAATGTAAGTTTTGTGTATACATGACTAGTACACAAAAAACAACACAGAAACTGTCAGGCATCCAGAAGGAGTCCGCCGAAGGGCTCGGAGAAGCGGGGGGTGGCGTAAGTCATGGAGTGACTGGAGGAGGGGTTATGAAAGACACAGCACTGCAACTAGCCCTTGAAGGGGTCACAGTGTGAAGACCTGCGGAGAAATTAGGAGGGAAGGAGAACAAGAGAACATTCCGGGAAGCAAGAGTCCGTATCAGAGTCAGGCAGGCACGGACTGTAAGCTGGGGAGAAGGCAAGAAAGGAAGGCATCACAGGAAACAACACCAGAAAAAAAAATCCTGACCGATCAGGGGAAGACAAACAGTGAATTAATGACATTTGTTGACCAGGAGGCAGTTTCTGGAAGATGACTGTGGTGACAGGGTGAAGCCAGGAACATAAAGGAAACAGGATCCTTTTCTCCGATCCGTCCAGAAACGTCCGGACGTTGAAACTTCTCCTGATCAGAATGCCATATGCGGTAAGAGATGACAACGGATGTGACATCTGGCACCAATGAAAAGGATACGGGAGCCTTACAACACCTGTTCTCTAGGTAAGTTAACTCTGCCTGGACAGCCTGCCAGGGCCTGGGTATCTGCCATGGGGAAGGATGGTTCCTACAACCATGTGAATGCGGGATGAATCACCAGAGAAAGAGGAGACCATAGGATTCACTCATTAAATTTTTCTTGCTGTTTTTCTCTATAAAAGTGTGTGTGGTCTCTTGAGAAAACAATATCACTTCTGTTACAAACCTACCCTCCCAAGAACAAGGTTGCAGAGACGTGGAATAGATGCACCACAGGCTGATGCCAAAAGTGATATAAAACCATCCAGCACTGCGTCTGTAGGAACGGCTTAGAAGTGCGTTCCAAACATGACTCATTTGACTTTGAAACTCTCAAGTGCAAAGTCCTCTGCGACGCTGGACCTGTCAGAAGGCAGAGGTGATGGAGCAGTGGGGCCAGAGGCTCTGGAGCCAGGCTGCCTCGTGTGTCGTGGCCTCCACCCACGGCCTCCTTCGAAAACTTCAACCAGCACTTAGCGACCCGGGGCCTCAGGGTCGTCTTCCGTAAACGCGTGTGGATGCGCTCGTGAACCCGTGATAAGTAAGCACTAGGGTTAGCCAGGGGTCCCCATCAACTTCTCTTGGCTGAGTGCTGCCTTCGCGGCTATCAGGTGGAAGCTTGCTCAGCCCTCGAACATCCAGAACGCATCCGGACAGGTTTATGCCTCTGGAATCGACCTGCAGCAGCGCCTTCCCTCTTGCTGGTAAGAGAAATCGCCTTAATGTGGCCCCTTTTACTCTGTGGACAGTAAGGGTTTTTAGTTGTTTTCTATCAAAGTACCCCCCCCCCGCCCCGCCCAAGGGCTTTCTGCAGACTTTATGCCCCCATAAGCTCTCCTGAATTGCTCTAGACCTCCCTGCTCGCCCTTCCTTCCCTCCCACGCAAGGCCGAGCCCTGGGGGCTGGGGGGCGGGGAGGGGCTGGGAGGCGGGGAGGGGCAGGGAGGGGGACCTGGAAGGGGATGCATCTGCCAGGCCTCCTATAACGGGAGCATAAAGCATTCCCATCTTCACCTCTTTCATGGGAGAACACATTTCCTTTTAAAGCAAAAATATCTTTTTTTTTTTTTTTTTAACATTTTTAGGTTGCCACCAACATCTACAACAGGTTTTGCAACAAAACTTTAAAGAATGCTTCATGTTGTGCTGGCGTTGCGTTAGGAGCGTGAGATCGGGACCCCAGACTCCATTACTGCTCAACAGCCCAGCACATTTTCTATTCCAGGGCTGATTTTATTCCAAAATAATCTACCCTCCCCACCAATGCACATGGACCACTCAGGGGAGGACTTCACTTGATCTACTTTTTCCTTCTTCTTCACTCAAAATTTGCTCTCTCTCCTATAAACCTAGCATCTCAGTCCAGCTGCCTTCAAAAATAACTGCCGTTCTTCCAGTTTTTAGATAAATAAGTCCTGGGGATGTAAGGCACTGCAGGGTGACTCTAGAGAACAACACTGTACCCCCTGTTTCAAAATTGCTAAGAGTCGGCCTTAAAAGTTCTCATCACAAGAAAAAAAGTGTAACTTTTCAAGGTGATGGATATTAACTAGACTTATTGTGGCAGTCATTTTGCATTATATACATGTATCAAATTGTGTTCTATATCTTAAACTAATACAAAGTTAAATGTCAATTACACAGCAATAAAACTGGAAAAGAAGGTTTTGTTTTTTGTTTTTGCTTTGTGTTTTGTTTGTTTGTTTTTAAAAACGTTGTTCTCCAGTTATAGGCAAAATGAGGATGTGAGTATTTTCTTCCCGAGTTTACTCTTGGTCCAAAGTTAGTATTTTTTAAGGAAACAGTTACTAATCGTTATTCTTCATATAATCTCCTAAATATTTTCTTTAAAGGCCAAATCCATAGAGGTGCATAGTTAACTTACAAGAGGGTGGGAGACAGGTGTGTGGTGTGTGTGTGTGTGTGTGTGGATGCAAAATGGGAAGGGAACTAAAACAATGAGCTTGAGGGTCCTCTTCTCCCTCCCACCCTTGCCCTGCAGATAGGATTTCTGAAGAATTTACAACGGTGTACATAGATTGGGAAAAAATGCAACCTCCTAATTTAGTCAACTGGGCAGGATGTGCTCAGTCCTTCCCGTGGGTGATTCTTAGTCACTCCATCCACCAGGAACTTCGAGGATTGTTTGAGTGATGTCTGGCTGGGGACGACATCCTTCTGGAATAAACCAGGAGTGAAGGGGTAGAGGCTTACTGACCAAATCAGCTCACGTCTCACAACCTTGACATCCTCATCTCTTCCTAAGCCTTTTGGGTGATGCTTTTTTCACAGGGTCTTCTCTCCTTTGTTCTTTGCTTTCTCTCCCCTGACCCACGTCATCCCCCCATCACAGTGAGTCTGGCAGTGCAGTAAGTCCCCGTGCACTTTCACCCTTTCACCTGCCACAGCTAGGGCTTCCTTTGTTCTACAGTCTGGCTCTGTGAGTTGGATCAAACCCCTGCGCCCTCACATCACAGGTGGTTTGCAGTCATATCTGGAAGAGTGTTTCATGCCAACCCTTGAGCTGAGCCCATCGTACCACCCAACACAGCAGTATTCACTCCTTCTCCCTGAATGTGAAGCCCCAGTTGTTTTTTGGCTTTTTTTGGTTTGATTGTTTCGTTTTTGTTTGTTTGTTTTTGGCTGCATTGGGTCTACATTGCCGGGCGCAGGCTTTCTCTAGTTGCGGCGAGCGGGGGCTACTCTTTGTTATGGTGCACGGGCTTCTCACTGTGGCGGCTTCTCTTGTTGTGGAGCATAGGCTCTAGGCTCGAGGGCTTCATTAGTTGTGGCACGTGGGCTCAGTAGTTGTGGGGCACGGGCTTAGCTGCTCTGCAGCATGTGGGATCTTCCTGGACCAGGGGTGGAACCCATGTCCCCTGCATTGGCAGGCGGATTCTTAACCACTGAGCCACCAGGGAAGTCCCTGAAGCTTCTGTTCTTGAATGAAATGCCTCGTGCTCTCTGTCCTGGGTTCCCAGGTAAGTCAGAAGGAACAGGCACCTCCAGTAGCCTGTGGCTGAGAGCATAGCTTGCTAGGAAATGGGGACAATGGTGAAGGTAAGATGAGTCCAAAAGTTAGACCAGTGACATCACTCAGGCAAATTAGAGAGTCCACAAAGGCAGGTCTGGATTGACATCCGGAAATCACAGCCAGGACTGACTCAAGTATGGTATTGTTACTGGCATCCCACAACTTCTAGAGGTACTAGGCTCTCTTCTTTCCACTCCTTACAAAGAAAATAAAATTTTATCAATGTGTTAACGGATAGAGTTTGAAGTTGCAAGAATAAAGTCAAAAACTCCTGTTTTCTCCTGGAGAGTCCCCCTAAGATTTCTCTTTACCTCCAAATAGTTAATAGAATAAGAGAGATCCAAGGGGGTCTTCTCCTCTGTTCCCTTAGAAGGTCAGGGAAATCAGGATGTGATCGCTGGAGAGAAGGACGAGGTTGACCACTTGGGGGCTTTGTCTAGGTCTTCAGGAAGCTAGCATGGTTAACGCCGAAGATCTTGTTGAATTGCACGATGAAATGAAATTGAAAATTAACTGAGATTTTCTGCATGGCATTTAACATTTAATTGATAGTCCTGTGCATTTGTTTATGCCTCTGGCCAATCATATTGAATTCTTGGATTTTGGTCCAAGGGACTGGGAAAGGACCAACTTACACTGCTGTCTTGCAAATCCTAAGTTGTTAGAAAGCTTTAAAATTGAATGCATCTTCTATTTTTCATGAAAAAGGCAGTGTGGCTTGTGAATATAATTACGATTGCAGCAGAACATGTTTTAGTGGCAATCATTGGAATCTGATTTCATTGAGGTATTTCTTTTTTCATTCCTTTCAAATGTTTTTTTGCTTGGAGCAGAGACAAAAAAAAAAAAACAACTCCCCGTGATGTGCTGAATTCTTTAATGCCGTCCCACCTTCCCTGTTCCAGCCTTTCAGAATGCTGCAACGCATCACCCAAAGGCGCTCGGAGAAGGAAGTTATGTACCTGCCAGGCCCGGAATGGAAGTTGAAATCTCAGAACACTTCATAAATCTGGGAGGGCTCTCTCAGGCCTGTTGGCAAACTCCTGGCCCCTGAGCCATACATCACGTTGACTAGAACTTTCCTTGAGGAATCTCAGCTATGAAGTGCGACCCATTGTGCAAGAAGGTCCCCGGGGGCCAGCTGGGTCTCACTTCCGTTGCTCTACTGAAAGGAGGTCAGTGTGTCTATCCATGCTTTTTTATGTTTAGATAGTAAAAGAGAGACACAGGCAAGAAAAACCTGGTGACCCTGACCTTCGTCAGCTTCACCCTGAAATGTGATAGGAACCTCTGATCCTTTTTTGCTTCTAGGCTACAGTTTTGCCCACTGAAACGGCATCTATAAGGGTGTGATGACAACATCGCTTTTCTTAATTGTTCTTGAACGTAATGAAGCAGAAAAGATGAGGCAGGTCTTTGGATTCCTAGCCTCCATCAGTGTCTAATGAATCAGGCCTTCCATCCTGGGATACCGCTAGTTTTAACTAGCCGTAGGTGCAGGATTTATTGGGGCAGATGGTGGTGATACGGACGCGGGCGTGCAAAGCTCCCCTGGAGTTGGGGAGCTGCGTCCCCGCCCGGGAAGCCGGAGCTGACGAACAGATGTATTTCCTGCCCTGGTGACTTCACCTGGGTTCTGTAACTAAAGAGGTCCCTGCTGACAAATTCCTCCAACGCTTTTAAAACCACATTTCCCGCGAAGGTCTTTCGGAGGTGAAGTAAAAGTTAACGGGGAGCACAGTGAGGGGCCGGGATCGGGTTGCCTTGGGGAAGTTTATTAGGATTCACACATCTCTGTGGACCCCACAGACATATCCACCCTGACGTGATGTGGTAAACTTAGAGGGACGCGAGTTTGCCACTTCCTTCACAGGGCTTGTCCCTAGAGCAGGGGCGGAGTTCCTCCCAGCCCACACAAGAGAGGCTGTCCTGGTGGTCGGAGATGCCTCCCAGACCTCCGCAGGAGGGGAAATGTTTGGATGTCCTGAGTGATGTTAATATCAGTGACAGCTGACATTTATCAAATACCTGTCCCTCGACAAGCCCCGCTCTCAGACCCTGATGCACACAACTTTATTGAATCTTTACAACCGTTCTACAGATCTGATGTCACTAATACCCCATTAACAAAGGAAAGTGAAGCAAGGTAAAAACACTGTCATCTGACTCTGTGATCTTTGGGAACCTGGATATTCTTCTGGGCACCTGGGTTTCAGCTGCAGGTCTGGGAAGCTGGAATGTAATGAAGCTGAACATACTATAAAAGAGTAAGCTATCATTTGAGACCCCAGGGATCTTGTCCATCTTTCTTCCTAAGCCTCATTTTTCCATTTTATCCCTAGAGTTTGTGCCCTGAACTCTAGATCAGGGATGGCAGATAGGGTCATCCCATGTAGCAGCTTCAATCACTTAGTAGTTGGTTCCCAAAGCATGTGGCTGGGGCGGATTCTCAGGGGAATCAGGGTTCAATACGTCAGAGCGCTAAGATCGAAGAACAGTGTCTTGTGTGGGTGTGGGTGAGAGTGGACGAGGCAGGGGAGGCGGGTAACATCCATCTCCACAGTGGTGCCATTGACCCTTCCATAGGGACCTGAAACAGTAAATCAGTTCATTAACTGAGGTGCTCTGAGGCAGTTCTCTGCGTTGGCACAGTGCTGTCTCGTGCCCGCACACCACCAGCAATAGTCCCACCCAGCCTGGGAGGCTCGGGTCAAATACGCCTGCACTGAGAAATGGTCCACGGTGGAGAGGCTGGAGGTTAAGAAAAGAGTGTCACCAGATACTGGCCCCCAATTAGAATGACTTTACTTGAGTCTCCATGTAAAATAATAAGGAATGTCCTATAAATAAGCACCAATGAATGACAGCAACTGACCCTGTATCGTATGAAACGGGTGCCTTTTATTACATACACTGCAAAACACAAACATTTATTTTTTTAAACAGAAATAATACAGAACAGAAAGTGTCCAACAAAATATGTGAAGACAGATGTTTTATACTCTTGAACCTTTATCACAGAAAACATACATATTTTATATGACATAGAAAGAGATAGAAAACCTGGTGTAGTGATGCAATTTAATAAATAGATTTAAAATGGGATTTTCCAATTTTAAGCTTAAATTTTTTTTTTCCTTTTGGCTGCGCCCCACAGCATGCAGGATTCTTAAGTTCCCTGACCAGGGATCGAACCTGTGTCCCCTGCAGTGGAAGCACAGAGTCCTAACCACTGGATCCCAAGGGACATCCCAGAAGCTTAAATTTTAAATTCGTTTTTATTGTCTCTAATTTTCCTTTTTGTAAGTTTGTCACAGCAAATCTACACTTAATACATTAGATGTAATTAATACATTAAACAGTGTCTAGTTTGAATTACTAAAGTAGGAAAGTTAAAGAATTAAGAAAATTCTCAGAGTAGCATTTTGAATAAAAGGCCTTAACAGCTTTTGTAAGAACTGATCAAGAATGATGGACTGAAAACAAAAGAAGAAATTATATTTCCTCAGAGAAAGAAAATGGTCAGTTGTCTCAGATGGGGTGAAATTTGCAGTACTTAAAAACAAAAAATTCAAAGACTTAAAGCACATAAAAGCTACCTTTTTGATACTTTACTCATAGAAAAATATTTTAAAGGAGATTTTAAAGGTTTTTTTCCTTTGAATATTAATGGTCTCCAAATACGACCAACTAGGAGCTTCGAATAGAGTACCCCCTTAATATAGCATATATATACATATAATTTCTACTTCAACAAACATGAGGAAATAAATTGCATCAAATCGACATCCTCAACCACCAATGGTCTCCCTTCAGTTGCCTTTGCTCTCCACGGGGAAGAAAATAAACAAACGTGTACAATTGGCTTAATGGAGCCAAACCATCGAGAGAAATTATGAATTTGCTTGTTTTTTTTTATGAACCCTAATATATTTGCAAAAATCCCTAGGAAGCCCAGACATACCCTCAAAAAATTACAACTTTTAATTTCAGAAAAGGCAGGGAAGCTAAAACTATTTAACCAATTTGATAGATATATAAAATGCTAACAGTCCTAGTCTGTAAAGCCGGGAGCCTTGTAAAGTTTTATTTCACAGCGTATAAGTCCTATTTCATGGTAAATATCTTCATTTTATTGAGGGGCTGCTAAAGAGCGTTTTCGTCATATTGAGGTTTTGCAACTGTAATCGTGAATGAATTCCATGACCTCAAAAGAGTCTGATAAACACAGCATCCCTGTTTGATTTACCTGGTTTACAAATTACAGCTGGAGAGGTTGAACAACACCCTTGCCTGTACATGAGTCATCTCTCGAGAATTCGGCTTTTTTCCCGAAAGTTATCACTTGAAAAATCAATATATTTTAAACTTCCAAACCATCATCTTCCTCTTCTAATGAAAACAGAAGATGTGGATTTACGTGGTCTCCATACCAGATGATCTCAGAAGTGGGGTGTGGCGTGGACTGATGAAATCTGCTAGATCACAGCACTGGTGATCGTGACTCTTAAAGAAGAAACTCTGCCATGCAGTTGCAAAGGTTTTATTGAGGAAGAACCATTGAACTTAGGGGCGAGGAGGAAGGCTCGGTGATGAACATGGAAATAGCCACCTTCAGGGGCACTGACTGCTGAAGAAAAAAAGTTAGTTTATGGCATCAAAAGGCTTGGGTAAACTTCAAAGTGGCCACAAGTAAAATCTGTCATCTTTAGGGGTCACCAAGCAGTCGTGTTTTCAAGCTTGACAAAACATGCCTTAATCCTTGTTTAGAGCTGGTAGGAACCTTCAAAACCATCTATTCTACTCCCTGGGGAGCAAAGTGAGACCCTAAGAGCCCTAAGGATTTATGAAAAGTCACAAGAGGGTGTCAGACACAAGAGAGTGTCGGACATGAGGCCACGGGGGCTGCTCCTTGTCGATTCCGACAGCCCTGCCCTGGGGAGACCCACGGGGCATTCCACCAAGTGGCCCCGAGGGTTTGCTCTCCGTTGGATCACTTGCAGTGGGGAAGCCTCAGTGGTCTCCCTCCTGCCCAGGACTTGTTTCTGCAAAATAGGGGGAGGGCGGTGACTGTGGAGTCACAAACACGGACTCCATCAGTGGGTTTACACTATGCCTCTCTCCTTCCATCTCTGCTCAGAGAACTTTAGGATTCGGAAGCTGCCAGTGTGTGTTTGAGCGGTCATCTCATTTCGGGGTAAAATGATCTTAAGGTGGAGTGCAATTTTGCCAAGTTGCGTAAGCACTGTGCAGAGAGGCCTGGAAATGCATCGGAAGAGAGGGGTGCCCCTGTATGTAAATGTATTCATGCAAACAGTCATTTCCTAAAAGCAACAGGGGGAGGGGATGCTCCTTAACAGTCGCAAATAGAAAGGCTGAAACTTACATCCTGTCTGCTCTGTGCCGGCCATCCATACAGCCGCTGCACACACGAATTTCATCCTCACGTCCACCCAGTGTTTTCGATGCTATTATTATCTTCCCTTCGTTACAGGTTAGAAAACCGGGGAGCAGAGAGATGAAGTATGTTTCCCGGGGTCTTTATAAATGAGTACCTTTATAAATTACTAAATCTAGGATTCAAATCAAATGTCCATGGTCTTCACTAATAATTCTCAAGGGCCCTCAGGAATAAAGACTTATAGTTAGAAACTAAGCTCAGATGGGCTTCAGAAGGATGTGAGGCGGTTTATGAGTTACCTGAACGTATCTAGGACTCCTGGTCACCATGGGGTCTGTGTGACCTGGCATGACCAGTTAAAATTAAAACGCGTCATCACCGTTCCTTTCAAATGGAGCTGAGAGGATGGTCTCCATGGCACTGGGCTGTCCTTGCCTCTTACACGGCTCCATCAGCCTCTCCCGCAAGTTACAGCTCCCAGCCAGGAGCATATGATAAGAATGAGGAGGAGGAACTGGGGAACACAGCTGAGGAGTTGGGGCAGGATGGAATTTGGAACGTCTGAACCCAGAGCAGAGAGGAAAGGGGAAGAAGTCGCATCCTTCTGCTGTGGCAGCTTCATCGTCCCCAAGAATCCCACGGGAAGGGACTTACGCCAGGGCAGGGTCTGAAGCTTGAGCTTTAGTCCCGTCGCAGTAAATCCACCTGCTCAAACGTGAAGGCAGGAGAGGACAGAAAGAACCCCTGCTGCAGTGTGCCCAGGAGACTGGAGATTTCCTCAAGAAAACCCTTCAGGAGAAACAGTAGCCACCTGGGGAACATCTGTTGCCTTGGGAAGAACTGAAGTCACAAAAGCTGCCCTTCAAATGCTTACAAGAAACGTATTCAGATTGACAGAGAAAACGGACTTTTCTTAGAAAATGCATGAAGGGGAAAAAATTGAGCCACGGTGATTGGAACACGTTCTTTAGAAACAGGGTTCCCTGGGCTTTAGCGTGAGTCCACAATGACCTCACGAAGATGGGAAAGTAAATAGAGGATATGACAGACACAGGGCAGGTGCCCAGTAGAACCCAAACAAAAGACTAGGCAGGTGTCAGGAACGTGGTCCAAGAGATGGGCTTGGGCATCCCTCCTGATCCTGGAGTAACTGGGGGTGGAAAGGCTAAAACCCGGCTACAGATGTAGCAGTCAAGACTCAGCTACTGGGTGGAATGATGAAACTGGAAGCTTGGTTACAGAAAAGGAAAATGAGCCTAATTATTATTATTTAGGCAGAATGTGAGGGCAGGGCAGTTGCTCAGTCAGCGTGGCTGCCTTTTTAAGGATTAGGCACCTATGTCCCCATCTGAAGACAGGTTTAGTCTCTGAGGCCGGGATGATTCTGAATTTGCCCCTGGTAGCATTTTTCTGATGCCCATTTTTCAACATGACAGTGGCAAGAATTCATGCAAATCCCTTCATTCATGGTGATGCTTTTATTTTTTTTAAATGAAAACAGTGAATAACACTCAATTTGTTTTTATTCACAGTGACCCTACCAAGCAGGCTTAAATTTTGCTAAGTAGGTTAAATTTTGCTTACCTCTCCAGGAGAAGGGAGAAATTGTGACTGAGTTTATAACACAGGATGAGTTTATAATTCCAATGAGGTTGACAAGCCAGCTGAGAGATGGGACTGCTGCACATGTTACATCGTGGGGTCAAGGAAATGGTGTCGCCTGTTTGGAACTCATGTGGTTACAGCTGGTGCTCAGAGACCTAGATCGTTCATTTGAGGTCTGGAGGAGGTCAGAGGGGCCACTTGGGTGTCACATACCATCAAAAAACGCCTCCAAAGTGTCAATCAAGAGCTTGGAAACATCTCAAATCAAGGTGAATTTGAATGTGGTTTTGGGGAAGGCCGTGTGCATGGAGCTGAGTGTGTGCCCTGCCCACGTGCTCCTGTGATGAGAAGGAGGTGCAGGTTGCTCGCCCTCCAGAGCCCAGAGTGGAGAAGCCAGACAAGTGGGCGAATCAGCATCCTTCTGCATGAAACTGCCGTGTGCTTCCAGGTGGAGGGTCAGGAGGGCGTCTGGGGTGTGGGAAGCTGGGAAGAAGGTGGAGGAAGCTGTCGAAGAAGAGAGAGGATGTGGAAAGAAAAGGGGGAAGCTGATTTCATGTGAGGGACAAAGGTGGGGGGAAGGTCAGGAAAGGGCAAGGAAAATGAGAAATGTCTGTGTAATTAAAAAAGAAATTAAAAATCCCCCAAGAAGAATGATAAGAAGGAAAGGGCCAGAAACAAAGACTTTGAGTTAAGGAATAGGAATAGAAAAAAAAGTATCTTTTTTTATTTTTCACATCTAATAGGATGGCTATTATCCAAAAAATCCAAATAAACTAAAAATAAAACAGAAAATAATATGTGTTGGAGAGGATGTGAACACATTAGAACTTTCATACTTTGCTGGTGGGAATGTAAGATGGTGCAGGCTCTGTGGGAATGTCTGGCAGATCCCCCAAGAGTTAAGCACAGAACTACCCTATGATCCAGGAATCCACTCTGTAGCATATACCCACCAGGACTGATGCAGGGACTCTAGCAGATGTTTATTCACCATGTTCATAGCAGTGTCCTTCACAAAAGGTGCAAACAGCCCAAAGGTCCATCAACAGATGAATGGATAAAAATTATGTGTATATATATGTATATTTGCAATGAAATATTATTTATCCTTAAAAATAAAGGAACTTCAGACACATCCACAGCATGGATGACCCTTAAAAACATTATACGTGAAACGACCCAGACCCAAATGGACAAATATTATGTGATTCTACCATGAGGTACTAGGGGAGTCAAATTTACAGAGATAGAAAGTAGAATGGAGACTACCTGGGCTGAGGGGGGATGGGGAGTTATTGTTTAATGGGTACCGAGTTTCTGTGTGGGAGGAGGACACTCTAGGGGAGGATGACATTCTGGTGGTAGATGGTGGTGATGGTTGCAGGACCAGCACTGTATACACCACCGGATTATACACTTCATAGTTAAGATGGTAGATTTTATGTGTATTTTACCAAAAAAACTTTTTAAAGAACCCTTTAAAAAAAAAGAGTCTAAAAGATCCCTTGGGAACTAACTAAATTCCCACAAATCCAAGCCAACTGGATTTAATTGTAAGGACCTTAGAGGTCAGGATACAAAGCAATAGATATTGCCTTTTCTGGTCACTGGAGGATAACCTTTGGACAAACCCTAGACTCAGAAGGCATTTGTATGGCCGATCAAGATGCAAGAAGTACGGTCCCCATTTCCAATGGTTATCAATGTAGACACAGAGGTCCTCAACCTTTTTGGCACCAGGGACCATTTTTGTGGAAGGCAATTTTTCAAGAACGGGGATGGGGATGGTTTTGGGATGATTCAAGTGCATTACAATTTATTTATTGCTCTTGTTATTACATCAGCTCCACCTCAGATCATCAGGCATTAGATCCTGGGGGTTGGGAGCCCCTGATGTAAAGATTCACAGAGTGAGGTTCTATCTTCTTTCGCAGGCAGGGAATGAATGGTACAGGAGGTTGGGAAAAGCCAGAGCATAAAAATCCACAGAAAATGGCATATGTCAAAGGAAAAACATGGTCTGTCTGGACCTGATCAAAATGATGATGGAGGCTGTGGTTAACATGAGAATGAATGCATTTCTTTACAGCTATGTTTTACTGTTCAAGGTGGGAAGTAGTCTCTAAATTAAAGGGCCAGAAATGGATGGATTAAGATAGTCCCAATTTAGAAACTGTTATTAAGGACTTTTTTTTGCAACGGATTTTTTTCCCCCAGAATCCAGAAAAGACATGGCCCTAGAGTCAAGGAGTGAGAATACCAGGACTGCAGAGAAAACAGGAAGAAACACACACTTCAAGGGCCGTCATCACGCCTCCGACATTGACAAATGTGGCCCAATTATAGAGGAAGGGAAGTTTAGGTGGCCAGCTAGCGCTGATTCTTATTAATAAAAGCAAATTTTGGTCACAGTTTTTAGTAGCCTGTGGGAAATAGGTAAAGCAATTGATTTAATGATAAGCATTTTAAGAGACAGAAGAAAAATAGTTGTGACAGCTCCAACCATAAAATGCTTCCAGACATTTCAGCTGGAATGAGCTTGACAGCACAGTTTATCCTGTGCATTTTTTTTAAATAAATGAGAAAATTGAGGTTTAGTGGTACTGAATGATTCATGCAAGACTTCATCATTTCTGGTCAAATCAAGACTAGTCACAAAATTATCCACAGGACATGGGGTTTCATCATTAAGGCACAGAAAGAGCTGATGAAATGAAACCTATATATATATATTTTAAGGGAAGGTAGGGTTAAGAAAATGGATGGATTGGACAAGTCATGGGTTCCTTTCAAGGGATATCTAAGTTTGAAGTGTGAGATAAATCTGATGACTATATAATCTTATTATTTATAAGTATGGCTGTATCCCTGGCCTCAAATGGTGAGGGGAGAAAAAATTTTAAATAATGTAGGAAATGAGAAGGGCTGGTTAGGAAGGTGACAAAGGGTCAGGCAAAGGCAGATGCAGCACAGTTCTAGACACAGAGCAGACATCACAGTGGCTACGGCAGAAATAAGGGAGAGGACAGTAAAAATGGAGACGGTTAGGCTTAAGACACTGGGGCTGGAGTCAATTAAATAACGAAAATGTCGTAGGAATAAATGGGCCTGAAAAAGCAGAGAACAGACTGGTGAGAGAGCCGGAGACACACGTGGAAGGATTGATGAGGGAAATGGACTCTGGGCGCTGCTATCACGCGGGAGATTTGCAACTTAACTTGGGAGACAGGATGAGGCTGGTCAAAAGAGATCTGCTTCCAATTTTTCTGTGTATTCATTATATACGGCTCAGGCTAGCAGAGTTCATCATTCCGTTGATACAGAACTTTTTATTAATGGCCTCATCAAATAACAGAGGCCAAAGAGTCTGAAAAAGAGCTCATTATTTATGGCTAGATAGAGGAAGAGCTCAACATGTTCAATACGGAATCATTTTATAGTTGGGAGCTAATGCCCTTTGGTGTGTTTGCATTTTGGTGGGTGAGAAGACATAAGAAAGCTACATCCCCAAGAAAGTTTTCAATGCCAGATGCTTGGATGCTAGTGGGAAGGGGCTCTTTCTTTAAAGAGAACTTTTCCTAAAATGATAAGGCACAATCTAAGAAACAGTAAAGGGGATCAAAGAAGGTAGAGTCAAGGGCAAGCCTGGAAATAAAAAATAAGGTATCATTCTGGGGCCAGATGGTTACAAAAAGAGAAGAGGAACCATGAAGAGTCTCATTGAAAAGAAAGGAAGGAATCCAAACAACTAAAGATGCAAGATGACTTTTGACATCAGGATTTTGATATGAGAAAGCATTGAAGGGTAAAAGGTCACCTAGAAGAAGGATGATATGGAAGAAAGAAGAGTGGGCAAAAATATTTGTAAATTATTCAGTTGAGGGGAAATGTGGAGTTTGCTGGAAATGGAGAAGAGTTATAACAGAATAAACATTTTTTTTTAATTTAGAAAGAAAGAAAAAAATACTGTTCAGACCCAAATACAGTATAAAAGTGCTTTGAGTCATTCTATATAAAGGTAAGTTATCATTATTCTAGAATATTTACTTGGACTTTTCATGACAAAGGGTTTAAGGGGTGAGATCAAGTGGTGTGAAACAAGAACTAGGTTTGGCTCTAAAGGTATCAGTTGATGGTAACTCATCAACAACTCTTGTTCTCGCTGAAAAACTGCAGTGAGATGAATGTCAAGTTTTCTGGCTTCCTACGGTTCCCTAGTTGACCAGCTGTTGCAGGCTCGAAATAAAGAAATCTGAGCTTAGATAAGGCTTTGTGGGAAAACAGGTGGGAGGAAAATGCCACTGCCCAGACCAGAGGCAGACAACCTTTTAGGAGTGGAATGCCAAGTCGCTGACCCTGGTTCTTCAGGTCAGGGATGAAGGGCGGGGCCCTGAGACCCCGGGGAAGTGTCCTTCCAAGAACACCTCCAGCTCCAGTCAAAAACGTGCCCCCAACTGTCATCTCGGTTTCATCCATCTTCCTTAGGGCTCTGTTTTCCTAATGTAAATACTCTTGGGGGAAAATGAAACCCATCAGAACCTCATCTGTCTGGGTGTCTACATCAGATAAACAGACAACCTTCTGTAGAGCTGAAGCTCAGAGCAGTTGCCCCGGGTGGACCACAAGGCTTTATTCAGGAATCTGAAGTGTGAAGTGGACACCCTGGCGTATGGTGCTTCTGATGAGAGGGTAGAACTTAGACCAGAAGGGTAAAGCCCATGAGAACACCAGGGATTAGTGGACACAGGCAGGATGAGAGGGAGCAGTTAGTGAAGGAAGCAGGGAGATAGGAGGTAGGAGGGGAAAATGCACATCACTCCTCTTTGCGATGAAAACCAGCCCCCAAAGATGGTCAACACTCTACGTTTACTATAAAGTGACTTTGGAAGCACATGGACCATAGTCTGACAATGTGTGGACCAGAAAATGATCTGAAATCCACTGAGGAATTATCAGTTAGCGCCAAGCTGGAAATCTGGCCTTATCACGTACCAGCCAGGCAGAACTAACGAAGGATGCCATTCTGCATCAGAGCTGATCCTTTGACTGTACCTAAAATATCAGACCCAGGAATTTGGGGATGAAAAGGACTCACAAGAGAATGTATGATCCCTCTCTACTGTTACTTTTTATTTTGACAGTAAAATTAGAGGAGAATGAAGATGTTGAGCATATAGCTATTAAAAGGACACAACCAACAGTAGGAAATTTAACTAGAAAATTAGGGTGATAGCCTGAAACATACTAACTACGTATCCTCAATGTCTCACGATGGGTTCATATATTAGGAGCAATTTCTATTTTCAGCTTTATTTCCTCCCAACATAACGAAAGTTCATTATTTTATTACTCTGTGTTTGAGGTGGCACTGCCTTGCAATTTTCCCAAATTCATTTTTTTTAAGCTTTAAAGGAAAGACCCGCCATTCCAAAATTTCATGATGTGACAAACAAGTTTATACGTTCCCTATCGATGTTTTTCACCCCTATACTTGAGACTCTGAATGCAAATCTGTTTTCACATGCATGAAGATATTTCAGGGACCATAAATTCCACAGTAACGCTGATGTTTCTTGATGTTTGGGTTTTGAAGGTCCCATTCGTCCTCGGTGATTACAGGACACAACAGGAGAATAGGTGTGACTTTCATGGGACGGACTCTGAGCCACATTTTCCTAATTTGGGAAACCATACGCTCTTCTCTTCCCTGATTCTATGGTGATCATATATAAAGACCAGTGGTTTCTAGAACATGTGGCAGTAAGAATTCGTCTTCCTTTGCTATTAGTCACTTGGGGCCAATTGTAAACCATAGCACATCCATCTGAACTTAGCTGGTTGACAGAAGTCCAGCCACTTCTATTTCTTGACACTCGGTTGTGTCAGGTGACAAGAAATACTGTCACGGCACTGTCATGGAGGTAAACTGAAGCTGCAAGACTTGAACTTGAAAAAGACTTTAGAAATGTTTTATTGGAAGGACATTATTCCACCTGAAGCTGACTGATTCCACATCTCAGAAATGCAATGAGGCGTTTGTTACAAGCTGCTCCTGTATCTCAGTTGTAAAAACCCAGCTCAGCGATGCTTCTCTTTTGTACTTCTCTTGACAAAGCACACCCTTCAACACTGACCTGCTTACCATAATGGAGTCACTTACAGAGTTAGAGAAAGAAAGAAAGGTCTCCAAGAGAAAATCTAGAGTGGTGAGTGAAAGAATTCCTAGTCAAACCTTAATTAGAATCTGATTTTTAGTCCTGGTTTGGACACACACTAGTTGTAACTGGTTTAATTCTTCAGTTGGGAACCCTAGCACCACTGGACATTTTGGCTGCGATAATTCTTTGTCATGAAGGCTCTTGTGTACATTATTAGATGTTTGGCAGTGTCCTTGGCATCTATACTCCACCATGCTTGGAACCCCAAAATATCTCCAGACATCACTTGGAATGAAAAATTTCATTGAGAACAAGTCTTAAGTGTTAGTTTTTCCATCTGTACAGCATGTGAGTGGAGAGTAGGTGTTGGTTTCCGGGGAAAAGATGCACTCAAGAGTAATCTGCTACATTAATATCAGCTACTATCACTTTATAGACACATTTATTTATTCACAAATTAAATGCTGGTTTTCTTCATGGGTAACAGATTTGGCAGGTCTCAGCTGATAGAACAGGATGAAGGTGTTTAAAAGAAATATATCCTCTTTACAACTGCAAAATCAAGAGTTAATTTACAGACACATCAACGTTTGAAACCCCTGCATAACCAACTAAAGAAAGGATTCAAGTGCAAGTGATTACGGTTAAGGTTTATTCTAACTTTGAGGATCTTTGCAAATAAGAAAATTAGAGTGAGATTAATACTCCTGGAATAATATCCATTCTCTAGAAGCTTGTTAATCTCTAGTTAATAGAATAAAAATTAATTTCCCTTAAAATTTCTTAGTTATCTGAAGAATTTATAAATTGGATGCCTGGCCTCAAAAGCAGACGGTTTACTAGAAAAATGGTATAGATGATCTTATTTGCAAAGCAGAAACAGAGACACAGGCATAGAGAACAAATGTATGGGTACCAAGGGGGAAAGGGGTGGGGTGGAAGGAGTTGGGAGACTGGGATGGACACATATGCATTATTGATACATGTATAAAATAGATAACTGATGGGGACATACTGTACAGCACAGGAACTCTACCTGATGCGCTGTGGTGACCTAAATGGGAGGGAAGTCCAAAAGGGAGGGGACGTCTGTGTTTGTGTGGCTGATTCATTTTGTTGTGCAGTGGAGGCTAACAATATTGTAAAGCAACCACACTCCAATAAAAATTAATTTTTAAAAAGCAAAGGATTCAGAATGAAGCTGTAGACCTCTGGTTGTTCTCTAAGACGAGTCAGCTTGGAGGAAGGATGATTAAAATATTCAAATCAAGAACAGAGCCTATTAACTGATGTAGCTAAATGGATGAAAGAAATCCGAGGCCAAGTCCGCATATAGCAAGAGGAAGTACCACATAAAGGCAGAAATGGAAAATTCCTGTTCTGACCCTACATTTTTATACACTTGGCTGAGATCTAAAACTTCTACCACTGCTATGAAATCTTAGAAGTTAGGTTTTCCTGGAATGTTCTGCAGGCATTCATTTTAAACATCATATGAACAAACAAAAAATCTACATGCAAGAAGAGGTCTTTTGCACTCAGTTTTGTTCTTTTATTATTTCTTAACACAAAAAGATGAAAGTTGCTGAATACAATGGTCAGATGCACTTGTTTCCTTGTGCAAGCCCCCATCGCATAACGGCAAGCAAATGCTCACGAGAGAATCAGAACCACAAACATGAATTAAAAGATGAAGAGAGTTTAAAATGTGTTTCTGGTTGCTGGTGGTAATGACTCAAGTAGAACAAAAAACAGGCTGTAGCATAGGGAAACTGAGAGGGCAGAGGGATGGGTATCAGCTGGGAAAGGGGGCCTGGACTGGGGTTTACTTAACCCCCGTGAAAGAGAATTAATAAATAAATGCAAAGATTTGGAGCCAGGATAGAACATCTAGAAACTTAAAGTTTTTTCCTTCATTTTAATCCCGTGTTAGACTTCACCCGATGCAGCATATTGTCAAATGCAAAATAAAACTGCATATTTTAAAACGACGTTAGTTTCCTTTGATTGACAACACTGGAGAAGAAGAAGAATATGGTTTTAGAATACTGGAGTGTCTGGTCCTTTAAGTTCTGGCAGATATGGAAAACGTCCATGAGATTGGAGACATCTTCCTCTTGGGTTTAAACCTGTAATAAAATGTTGCTGACAGACTAATTACAAATGTTTTATATAGTTTGTGCATATGTGCTCTTCTCTAAACCAATTTAATTCCCATTAATGCTAATCTTGTTAATGCCCACTCAGAGAGGAAAGGAACACTCTTAATAAACTATTGATTTATTTGAGCTATTTAAATGGGGAACGGGCAGAAACAGATGGGAGAAGAGGCAAAATCACCACTTTACCCATATCTGCATTTCTTAGAGTATTTTCCAAATATTAACGAATATTAGGTTATAATTGGTACAAAGAGGAAATGGGGAAAAATAAAGTGACAAAGTGACAGCCCTCCCTCCACCTGTGAAAAATTGGGGACTTGTAAATGAGATGTTTATTGACTCTTTTTTAGTACTAGCTCCAAGTTAGTACTAAAATAAGATATTAAAAAGAGAAGCACATTTTCTTTGTTACAAAAAGGTTTATAAAATGAGATTTATATTTGTAAGCTCTTACGGAAGTGGGTTTTTCTTTAAGAAAAAAGGAAAAGACAGTCAAAACAAGAATAGGCAAATTCTTCTCCTACCACACCTTGTCCTGCTCCTAGTGTGAGTGGCCATCTTGTTCTCCACACAAGAATCCAGTAATTTCTCTCAACCTCAGTTGAATCAAGATGTCTGTGTCTCAGTGTACTTTAACAAGCCAAGACTGGCTCTTAAAAGATGTTGTGTCCAGGACAGAGTGGTTTCCTCACACACAACTGCGTAAGGTGTCTGAGTGCCCTAAGGCTAGCCTAGAACTTAGAAAGCAACAGGAAACCCTCTCTGTCTTATCACAGGTGGTCCCCAAACCAGCTAACCACTTCTCAAGGTACAGATGACTGTGCCTTTCCCATTCTCTGTGGAAGAAGTGGCACAAAATAGGGCACAAGTGGAAGATGAGGTTTTGTGCAGGGTCCACCTTCTGGCCTTGAGATACATCACTTAACCTCCCTGAGGCTCAGTTTCCTTATCTGTGAAATGGGGGTAATAATCTCTACGTCCTATGTTCTTATAGCACATCTTTGTATAAGGATCAAGAAAGAGGTGTTTGGAAGCACTGTGATAACTGGGAAGAGAGATGTGCAAACAAACAGAATGATTAACTGGAAAAGGTTTTTAAGAAAAAGTGACACAGGAGAAAAATTTAAGGGGGAAAAAACATAAGGGTAGACATCAATTTTATCCAGGCTTTGTTTAAAAAAAAAGAGAGAGAGAGAGCTATACCCTCAGGATTTTCTTAAAAGTTTTAATGGCAACTGACGCTCTTACATCATCGTTATGCATATAAAACATAAAGTGAAAATGGAACGTGGAAAGAATTTAGATGCGTGCAGGTGTCCTTTTTTTGCTTATCCAAATGTTTGCTGTCGCTTGTACATGACGGTGAGGGGGAGGTGTGAACAATCTCTTTAACATTCATGGAAAAAATACTGACACACATAGCAGCAGCGCACATATTAAACTGCCTCTTCTCTAACCGCCTGGTAAAAAAATATATTATCTTCTGATATTTTTTTCTTTTTAAATTATAAGGTCATCCGTCCCAGCCGAAGTCGTGGCCCGTCATCTGGTAGAACTTGCGGTTGAAGGGCCGGTAGAAGTCGCGCAGCCGCCGCAGCACCTCGCCGGCGATCTCGGGGTGGGGTCTGCCCTTGGTCTTGCCCAGGCAGTGCGGGCGGCCGCTGCCCTCGGCCTTCTTCAGGCAGGGGAAGCCCTTGGTCTGGTTGAAGTAGAAGTGCTTGTCGGAGATGATGCGCTTGAGGCCCAGGAAGTCCTGCACGCGGCCCAGCTCGCCGGCCGGGTCGCGCACCAGGCGCTCGCCGCTCACGAAGAGCATCTGGCGGGCGGGGAAGTGGCGCAGCCAGCGCTCCAGGTGCTCGGCGTACAGGCCGATCTGGATGGCGCTCCACGACCGGTCCACCAGGCCCGCCGTCCGGTTCCTGAAGGCCAGGCTCTCGAAGCTGGGGATGTCGGGCCGCTTGGACAGCGTCTGCGTGTAGTCCGAGACGGCCCTGGTCACCGGGTCCCGCACCACCACCAGGAGCTTGGTGTCCTTGGACATGGCCGAGATGCGCGCGGGCGCCTCGCGCGTCACGAAGTAGCTGGGCGTCTTCTCCATGGTGATCTGCCCGTCCAGGGTCCTCGGCATCAGGTCCCTGCGCGGAGCAGAAAGGGAGGTTAGAGCCTGGAGACCCAGCGAGCACCTTCCCCTGGTGGGCACCGCGAGCTCCTTCCCGGGACGGGGAGGCTCTCCTACACCCGAGGCCAGCCTGCCTGAGTTGAGGTACAAACCGCTCCACTTACTAGATGTGTGACCGTGACCGTGACCGCGACCGGAGAAGTCGCACAGACGCGCTGCACCCTGGTTCCTCGTGGACGTACTTAATGGGAAATAACACTACTATGGATCTCCTGCGGTGGCTGTGATGATTAAATGTCCTAATATACCTCAACAGCTCAGAAGAGTGCCTGGCACAGAATAAGCGCTGTGTGATTTTTATTTTTTATAATTTTCAACCCACAGGGCTGTAAGAAAATAACCTTGATCAAATTCTTTAGGTGAATTAGGATATTCTAATAAACACAATTACACGGCTATGTTAAAATGCACTGAACCCTTTCGGTAGTTTTCTTATAAACAAAGCCATCAAGGTCAACATAATACCACTGCATAGCAGACAAAATACTTCTCTTTAAAATTCCTGAATTTTCCTGTAACAAACAAGACATGAAATAATCTTTTATCTGATAATTTGAAATGCCATCCTTACAACAGTCTAAATATCTTGGTTCCTCTTTCCATTGGCCCCATTTTCATGCACATCAAAGTAAATTCTGACTCTGTTGTTCAAAAGGCTCTTGATGATTCTTGTTTACTCTGATGAATGTTAGAAACACTTTGTTATGGGTGGGGGGGAGATACACCGATGGAGTCTTGACGGAGCAGAGACTGTGACCTACTTCAAGGATGTGTTCCTACTGAGAAGCGATGAGTCTCAAAACCAGTCCCAAATAAAACCTATGTATTCTTTCCAAAGTGTACGGTCATTATATCCACTATTATACATTTGAAGTGCATATATATGTGTATGCACATATATATTCTAATTTTAAGGCACCATCTTTCTAATTCCAAGTTTTATAAGAAATAGATGTTGCTCAAATTAATATTGGAATAAATGTATTTGGGAGATTTATTGCAATGACGAAATGTATTTTGTCCTTTTATCCACTGAGCCAAACTGATAAATACCCTGATGTTAGATTCACTTTTGTTCCTGGAATAAACCTTATTTGATCATGGTATATTATTCTTTTCATATAGTCCTCAGCTTGGTTCATCATTATTTTGCTTTGGATTTTTCATCCGTATTCATTAATGAGATGTTCCTGTAGTTTTTCTTTAGATCAATAGCTTGATCAGTTGTGAGCACATGAATTATCCCACAAGTAAAATGAGTTGAGAAATGTTTCATATTTTTCTATATCCTAGAGAAGTTTCAGTAGCAAAATAATTTTGCATTCCTTCAGAATTCAATGGGCGTCACCTACCAAGCCATCCAATACTGGTACTTTTGGGGTTGAGGGTAAGAAAGGGACTAGAATCTTCTAATATCTTTTCCGTATCTTCTGTGGTTATTGTTTTTTGTAATACTCTGCCTTGTCTTGTGTCAATTTTGGCAATTAATATTTTTCTAAAAATCACCCAGTTGAGTACCTGAAGCTATATGCCTAGTCTTAACTGTAATTTTGTGTTTTCTCTGCCTTTCTTTCTGCTTTCTTGATGACTTTCTAAATTCACTTATTTGCACTTTAGTTTTTTAATAACTTTCTTCTTTTTCTATTTATGCTTTGTTGTTCTTCCAATTTAATTAACTGAATGTTTAGTTCATTTTATTATTAATCTCTCTTTTCAAGCAATAAAAGCATTTTGAGGCTACTATTTTCCCTTTAAGTACAAACCTGGCCAAATTCCCCAAGTTTTGACATGTAGTGTTCATTTGCATAACTTCACAACTATTTGGTAATTGCATTTGGTATTTTTTCTTTCCTTTTTTGGTCCAGGCATTACCTAGGATTGCTTTTATTTTTAGTAAATTCTGTTGGTTGATTTGCTGATTTTGTTCATAATTTTGTTATTGATTTCTATTTCACCTTTGTAAGAAAAGAATGCACTCTGTGTTATGAGTTTAGCTGTGTTTGACTTCCTATAATTTTACTCCTCCTATACTATTTCCTAATAGTATGTTATGAAAAATTTCACACATACCCCAAAGTAGAGAGAATTGTAGCATAAATCTTATGCTTACATCCAACTTCAAAATATAACAACTGACTGCCCATTTCATTTCATTCCTAACCCTCCATTTCTACTCCCCACCACCCCAAGTGAATTACTTTGAACTTTATCTCAGACATCCTATCAGTTGGCTCATAAACAATCCAGTGCCCACCTGCATGACACCTGACACAAACTCCTCAACATTTGTGGCCACAGGCCGCTGATGCTGGGCTAGTTTAATGATGCGGGTTTCCTCACATTTTTGCTTTCTTTGATATTTCAGTCAGGTTACTTTTTTTTTTTTTGGTGGGGGAAAGGATACTTAGATATCTGATTTCTGTGGCTTTTTTTGTTGTTGTCTTAAGAAACCTGCAATTCCTTTTCCAAAAGAACTTTTAATGTGTACCCATCCCCCATTTCTTAACTATACCTGAAGGTCTGGGTAAGATAAAGCCAAGACCAGAGAGGTCAGTGTTGACACAAGGACGACACAGACTATTGTTACTGCAGATGCAATGTTGGAGCCACTATGTGACATGACTCCACAGATTATATATATACATTCCCGTCGTGGAACTGAGAAATGGGCTAGACCAACCTGCTTTGGAAGCTTAGTTACACTTTTATAAGATGAACCAGGAGACCTATCTGGAAACTGTTGGACAATCTCAGTGAAGAAAATTGGTTCAAATGTGTGAAAACGTTTTGGTCTGTAAGCAAACATCAAACATTACTGAAACGATATGAAGGAGTATTTGGTGATTTTTTTTTTTTAAAAAGTCAGTGTTCTAGCCTCTTTTCCTATCATCTCTAACTTTTAACCATTCGACCTCGTATTTCGGCCAATAAAACAGAGATAACATACTTCACGCAGGAGCTACTGGTTGGTAATTTCAGCCTTCCTGCCCTCCTGCCCTGGGGAAAAGCACAGACTTCCCAGCAGCCTTTTACCAGAGATTAAAGCTACAGATTGTGCCGGCCCAGAGGAAATATTACCAATATCTCTGAAAAAAGAAACCATATTTTAAATGATCTCAATAGGGTAGGAAACAGAGCTATCGAAAATAGGAGTTTGAAGAGGAAACAGCTAAAATAGGATCTCAGAGGAAAAACACATTAATTCCTGTCATCTGCAGGATGAGGAAAGCTGACGGGTTTAGCATCCCCATTGGGAATGGGAGTCGAGGTTAACTATGAACTGTCTGCAAGCTACTTTCTCCAAAAACAAAGACGTGCAAGTGTAAATAAATCCTTAACGAGGCTTACATTGCAGGGAACGGTTGCTTTGTAAAAGGACTCACAACAGAATTCTTTAAATAGCAATCTCCCTCTTAATTTCTGGATTCATTTTCTTCTTGCGATTTGAATTTTAATGTTCGGAAAAGAGCTCCTCTATCACATAAAACAGAATGCACACGTACTTCAGAATATCGTATTTTGAAGTGTTTAGGCGAACTTAGAAATCTTCCTTCCTTACCGGAGTGAGGCATATACTGTGACTCCGCTCTGTGGAAGGGCTCGGCCGAGGATGGCTAATGAAAAAGCCATCCCAGTAGGATGAGAGCTATGCAGAAACACCAGGCATGCGAGGGGAGCAGAAAGGTGTGTGCAACGAGAAGACATCTGAGGTTTGTCTAAAGACAGGACAAACTGGGGCAGGGAGTGGGAAATTCCACTGAATGGTGGGAAGGGTAGGTCCTAGGATGCCTTAATTTCCAGGCGCACGGTATCGGCTATTCCATTCACCTCTCTGCAGTGAAAAGAATATGGAGACAGGTGTAGCAAGTACGGGTGAGGAGAAATGGATAGAAACTAGAATTATAAAGAAAAATTAGAGATGCTTATTTGTTTTCTCCTGAAGACGACAGGGAGAAGAAGAGGTTTCACAAGCAAATGAAGGATTATTACCAGGTGCGTCGCACACATTTTTTCTTTGTCCCCAAAGAACAAAAGGAGAATTCACCATAGCCAAAAAGTAGAAGCAACACAAGTGTCCACGGAGGGCTGAATGGGCAAACAAAATGTGGTCTATCCGCACAGTGGGGTATTCTCCAGCCTTAAAAAGGAACAGACTTCTGACACCTGTCCATGGTGGGGCAGATGTTAGGAACATGATAGACCTGCCAAATAGCGGCTTCTTCTCTTCCTCAAGCCCTCAATCAAGTGAGGAGTTGATGGTGGGAGTAGCAGGATGACCCAGAGGGTTCCCGCCACCGCAGCGCTGATCGGCCAATGACAGTCCCAGAGGCAAGGCCTCCCTTGGGACAAAATGCCACTGCCCTGGCCCTGCCTGCACTGCCGCCACCTCCGTGGTCAGGGGCACCACCCAGAGGTCGCCCTCGGTGGCACTCCACAGCCCACAGTCTTGTGCATACAACACATTCGAGGAGGTATAAAAAAGAACCAGCTCATGTGTCTCAGCCTTCTCATCCATTTGGGCCATTTCCCCAGATTCCCCACTGCCTGCATACTGTCATCCTGCCCCCACCTTCCCACTGGAACCGCCACTAACCCCCCCCCCCCAATAGGTGCTTCTTCCTAAAAAAAATCACCCTTCCCTCTTGTATCTGTAATCAATGGTGTTTGGTCAATTAGTCATTCATATAAAAAAGGAAATCTGGACCTCTTACCATATACAAAAATCAACTCCAGATGGCTTGTGGATGGTGAAATAATAAAACTCACTCCCTGCCCCAGCGAGAAGAGCATCTTCTCATCAACACAATGTTAACATACACAGCCGGCCACAGAAATGTATACGCTAGATGATTTCTCCTGTAAAAAGTTCAAAAACAGGCAAAAGCCACCTCTAGTGCTGGATGTCAGCTCAGCCATTGCCTTTGGGGTGGGGTTAGTGACAGACAGGGGACACAAAGGGCTTCTGGAAAGTTTGGAATACCCCAGCGCAGGATCTGGTGCTGCTGACACAAGTGTATCCACCAGGGAAAAAGTCACTGAGTCAGATCCCAGGATCTGTGTCCTTTTCTTCTTCTTTTTAAAAAATATTTATTTATTTATTTGGTGGCACTGGGTCTTAGTTTCAGCAGGTGGGCTCCTTATTTGCGGCTCAAGGGCTCCTTAGTTGCAGCTCACCAGCTCCTTAGTCGCGGCACATGGGCTCCTTAGTTGTGGCATGTGAACTCTTAGTTGCAGCATGCATGTGGGATCTAGTTCCCAGACCAGGGATCAAACCCGGGCCCCCTGCATTGGGAGCCTGGAGTATTAACCACTAGGCCATCAGGGAAGTAAGTCCCTGTGTCCTTTTCTGAACGGCGTCATACTTCAATAAAAAGTTTATGGCACTTATTAAAAAAAAGGACTGATCTTCCATAATTCTCCAAGGAACACAGCATTGCAAAAAAGGGCATTTGATAAACCAACTACATCTCCCATTTATGGAAGTCTAGGTCATAAAGGGAAAGGAATGGAGCGCCCACCCCTAGGAACCAGTGGTCCTCTCAGTGACCCCTTGCCCCTCCCCCAGGTAAGTATCAGAACAGGAGCCGCCTGGCCTCTGTCGCAAACGAGATTCTCCCAGCGCTGTAAGCACCACGGGGCTCACGGTATCACGGAGGATGTGGACACAAGCACAGAGATATCTGAGGAATGTGTCATGCTTGCAAAACATTTTAGCAATGGTTTTCTCCTTTAAGATAAGAGAGGCATTACGCTCCCCAGTTCTTCTGAAAAAGAAGCTGAGATTCGGAGAGGGGAAAGTGCACGTCCAAGGTCCCACAGTCACGGCCAGGTTCTTTCTTTCTTTTTTTTTAAATTAATTTTTACTGGAGTGTGGTTGCTTTACAATGTTGTGTTAGCCTCCACTGCACAACAAAACGAATCAGCCACACACGTACAGACACCCCCTCCCTTCTGGACTTGCCTCCCATTTAGGTCACCACAGCACATCAAGCAGAGTTCCCTGTGCTCTACAGTATATTCCCATCAGTTGTCTATGTTATACACAGTAGCAATAATTTACATGTGTCCATCCCAGTCTCCGAGTTCCTCCCACCCCACCCCTCCCCCCTTGGTATCCATACATTTGTTCTCTGCGTCTGTGTCTCTATTTCTGCCTTGCAGAGAAGATCTTTTGGTATAGATGATCTTATTGGCCAGGTTATTTCTATTGTATTGGCTGAGAGGGAGTCAGCAGACCAGAGAGATGGGAAAAGGACAGGCTGAAGGTGACTTGGGCGGAGCCAATTCGACGGATGGAGAACCCAGTAAGGTGAGAAAGTTACCCAGAGGGTAGCTGTGAAGAGCCTGAAAGGCCCAAACTCTGAATTGGACACAGGTGAAGGAAACTGTCTGCTTGAAATAGGGGAGTTGTACGAAATTAGACTGAAAAGGTGAGGGTGTGATTAGTGTCAGCGATAGATTAAATCTGAGTCAGCGCACAAGTCAGGATGGAAGAGGAGAACCCTGCAGGCAGTTCGGTATGCTGGGCGGCTCTTCCAGTGTGATCCAAGCTCGAGGAGCTGATGACCTGGGTTAAGGCGCTGACAGTGGGAGGGAAAAAGGTGGTGAGAATGAGAGGAACATTGATGGGAGGACAGCGGAGTCTGCACAGCTGACTTATGGACGGAACAGGGGAGACGTTTTCAGAGAAGATCCCAAAGGTACAGGTGGAAAATGATAGAAATTTTACTTAAAAAAAACCCCACAACAGTTATTTTGAAGAAATAAGTAGGACCCCCCTCCCCCTAAAAAGGGGGAAAAATGTAAGTTTCTCTTTCAGTAGAGTTGAGGCTAACTTTTTAAGAATTATTTATTTATTTATTGGCTGCATTGGGTCTTCGTTGCTGTGCACGGGCTTTCTCTAGCTGCGGTGAGCGGGGGCTACTCTTTGTTGCAGTACACAGGATTCTCAGTGCGGTGGCTTCTCTTGTTGTGCAGCACAGGCTCTAGGAGTGCAAGCTTCAGTAGTTATGGCATGCGGGTTCAGTACTTGTGGCTCACGGGCTCTAGAGCACAGGCTCAGTAGTTGTGGTGCATGGGCTTCGTTGCTCCGCGGCATGTGGGATCTTCCCAGACCAGGGCTCGAACCCATGTCCCCTGCATTGACAGGCGGATTCTTAACCACTGTGCCACCAGGGAAGCCTGAGGCTAATTTTTAGAAGTTACGATTTCCGCCTAAGAATTCTAATGGAGACAAAAGGCAACACACGATTGGTTTTATCCTAAGTTTACGGCTCAGCTGGATCACATTTTTCCACGAAGAAAACACAGTTTTATAGGAAACTCAAAACTGGCAAGCGAAATGTGGATTCAGTCTTGATTTCGATGTTAAAAGCTGTGTGATCTTGAGCAGGTCACTTAAGTTCTCTGGGCCTTGGTTTCTTCCAAAGCAAAATAAGACCACCATCCTCCGTGTCCCCAAGCCTGTCCCACCTCTAAGTTTCCATGTAGATTCAAGGCTTTAACTCATTAGTAACTTGTTAGATTCAAAGCTATGCACAGCCCCACACTTGCTGCTCTTTCAATTTGATTGATGACTCCACCAATCAAATTGAAAGATTGGTGTACATCATTAAGCAGGGCAATTCTGCATCAACAGAATTGATTTCAAAATCAGTGAGGTCGGAAAGAACACAGCTCCAATAACAGACGCCAAGGGAAAGTGCTGAGGTTGGTTGCGACGAAGGCTTGGGTCTGGAGGCAGCAGAAGACCAACAGGTCCACCAGATGAGTGGTCTCGCTGCCGGCAAGCAGGCAGGGACGAAGGAGGCCCATCTCTGTCCCATGCTTCCTCTGTGCCCCAAACATCAAAACCAGATGCCACTGCTAGAAAGTGAAGTTCACAGATAAGGCTCTGTTACCAGTCACAGACACCAGGCAGACAAGAATTCAGGTCCAAGTGTCTTAGGACGTACATGGTGAAGACAGAAACAAATGAGCACTTAACTAAGCGTTTACCACAGACCGAGATCTGATGTATTCTTTCCTGGGTCTCAGAACAGCGAAAAGCTGAAATTATTGGCATAATTTCTCAGAAGAGATAACAGGCTCTGAGAGGTAGCGTGAGTTGTCCAAAGACACACAGTAATGAGTGAAAGAGACAGAATGAAAATCCAGGTCTATTCCGCTCTAAAGCACGTGCTCCTTCCACTGTCCCAGATACCCAGGCCGCATGGAGTCTTCGGTGGATGCCACAGCCATCGCTGCCATTCTATCAGAACATGAGAATATTAAGCACACTACTTCCCTGTTCATCTCAGAGTGTGAATCCCTAGAATCTTGCAAACAGGTCACACACATAACATGTTTTTCAAAGGCTTTCTTCTGCAAGGGAGGACCTGGCTGTAAGGCAAAGGTAACTGACCTTGAGAAATAAATACATCTGGCCCATGAATTTTTTTTTTTAAGTCTCTGCAACCAAATAGAACCATGTGTCTGTTTTGGGGAGCCTCTGGCAGCAGAAAATTCTAGGGAAAACATGCTCTTTTCAGGGCCACGGCGTGAAGGTGGTTCCCGGGGGGCCCTGGTGACGTGAGCCCGGAGCAGAGGAAGCACAGCAAACTCCGGCGCTGCCGGCCTGCGTCCCTCGGGTCAAGGCCCAGCCACGTCAATATTTCTTTTCCTGTTGTTGTTATATGGGACCCCCACGCCAAACGTGCCTTGTGAGGCTGGAAAGAAAACTCCCTCTCGTTGTTTTCTGAGTTGGCTTCTGTGGGAGAGGAAGACTTATGGTTTTGAACCGGCTCCCACACTGATCAAATCCCAATGTGCAAATCTAATAAGCAAACTGTTGCCAAGATAGTCAAGCACCAACCTTAAAGGCTGGTACATTTCCCTAGATGGCAGGTTCCTTCTAAAACTCTGAAGGATCAAGCAAAGAGAGAGAAAGAGATGGTTCTCACCCTCCCCAGGCTTAGTGACAAAGGAAACAAGCTTATTTCAAGAAAGCAACATGGTGTTTCTTGGCACTGCAGGGGAGAAGAGAAAAGTCAAGGATTCTTGGTTGATAACTGGGGGGAACCTCTTGAAAGGACCGATAATACATCTGGATCCAGGTCGGCGAGAAGAGCAGTCCGTAAGGGAAGTGGCACGGGTTATCTGAGATGGTAAATTCAAGCAAGCATCCTTGATGTTTGTGTGGGACCGCAGAGCTTCCCAAGCCATTCTACAATTCTTCTCATTCGTGGGCTATTAGGAAATACAAAAATAGGCCATTATCTTAACACAAGGCTCATTGCTTCAGCCTCTGATTTTCTCCTTCTAAGTTTACTTCATTGGGAAGCTCATGTATTCGTAGGATTGAAAATATCATTTCTAACCTTGTTTACAGTGTCCCAAACTCTGTTTTAAAATAGTGTCTGGCTCTTGGGAACTGATGTGCTTCTCCCAGAGTCCTATCAAAATATCAAAGAATATCCAGAAAGAAAGCCTTCACACTGTTAAAAACTACAATTCACAGGCCACCTAATAATAATGGCGGCATCTATGACAATCAGAGCCTAAGAAAGCACCTGGAAAAGACAGGAACTTACCTCCTGTCCCCAGTGGGTCTGTCTCTGGACGTCAGATGTTCTTTACGCATCACGCGAGAAAGGGACAATTATTATCCTATCTCCGTGCACAGAATTCAACATTTGTGCTAACCCAGGAGGGAGCATTGCCTCACCTTTTGCACCCTATGAGCTACTGATGCCACACCCTAGTTCTGGCCCTGGTAGAGACCCACACTTTGAAATGTATTAGCGAAATGTTTTAGAATTTGAGGAGAAAGTATTTCATAGGCATTCATATAGAAAGGCAAACAAAACAGCACCATAAGGAGGCTACTGACAAATGCGGGGGAGGGGAGGGCGAGTCTGGCACTGACTTTAGTAATAAGGGCCCAAAGCTTGTAAAAGATGAAAGAGAAAAAGACCTTTTATTATGAGTTCAGTTTTATTTCATTGAAAATAGTATCCAAATACCATCTTCAGATATGCAGTGATTCCAAGCACTTGGCATTTAGGCAAGCTTGAGAAAAAAGCAACCTTGAGATTTCATCTCAATTGAACAACAGAAAGAACAAAACAAAAATCTTACATGTCCAAGAAACGGAGGGGACGTCGAAATTCAGTTAGAGTAGAAATGTCTTAAAGAATGTTTCTAGGGACTTCCCTGGTGGGGCAGTGGTTAAAAATCCACCTGCCAAAGCAGGGGACATGGGTTTGAGCCCTGGTCTGGGAAGATCCCACATGCTGCAGAGCAATGAAGCCCGTGTGCCACAACTACAGAGCCTGCGCTCTAGAGCCTGTGAGCCACAACTATTGAACCCACGTGCTGCAACTACTGAAGCCTGCACGCCTAGAGCCCGTGCTCCGCAACAGGAGAAGCCACAGCAATGAGGAGCCCACGCACCACAACAAAGAGTAGCTCCCGCTCACCGCAACTAAAGAAAGCCCACGTGCAGCAATGAAGACCCAACACAGCCAATAAATACATAAATTTATAAAAAAAGTTTCTAAATCTAGTTATAAATATGACCATAGAAAACAGAGATAAACTGAAATTAAATTGGTCACCATCTAGAGCCTGAAAAATACAAACTCTTAGAAGTGTGTGTGTGGGAGGGAGAGAGATTACAGAGAGGCAGAGAGAAGAGATCAAGAATGAGTGAGCTGGAGAAAGTAAGCCAGACAGAGAAAGACAAACCATATGATATCACTTACATGTGAAATCTAAAAAAATGATACAAGTGAACTTATTTATAAAGCAGAAACAGACCCACAGACATAGAAAACAAACATGGTTACTAAAGGGGAAAGGTGGGGCGATAAATTAGGAATTTGGAAATAACATATACACACTACTGTATATAAAATAGATAATAGACAAGGATCTACTGTGTAGCACAGGGAACTCTACTCAATATTCTGTAATAACCTATATGGGGAAAGAATTTGAAAAGGAAGATATATGAACCACTTTGCTGTACACCTGAAACTGACACAACACTGTAAATCAACTATATCCCAATATAAAATAAAAAATAAAAAAAAAAAGAATAAGATGGAGAAAAGGAAGCAAGCGGACGGGGCTCTTGTGTGGGCAGCATCCCTGAGAACTGGGAGGGTCTCAGAAGCCCCTGACCCAGCCCTGTAGTTTCACAGAGGCAGAAAGTTCTGAAAAGACACGCAGCTGGACGGACCCGAGGCTTGGCTTAACCCTGATCTCCTGAGCCCTGGTTCACTGTTCTTTCCACAATACAGAATTCTTCTCCAATTCTAGAAATACAGCATGCTCAGGGTTAGATCTCCCTGAGGTTTCAACTCCCTAAAAAAAATAAAGTTCATCCCTGCAGGGGAAGTTCCCTCGTGGTCCTTTTGAAGCAGGAAAGGTGAGTTAAATACGAGCCCTGATTAAAGGGAGAATTGATTGTCCTTCATCCTATCTGGTACTTTTAACCCTGTTCTAAGACCCACAATCCAGAGGGGATGTGGAATTCTGCATCAGGGTGGGCAGGGCCCAGGCCAAGGGGGTGCAGCTCTCCCAGAAATGCGGCCACGCACACCCCCAGCTCAGCTCATCTTGGCTGCTGACAGGGGTTTTTATAAAAGATTGGTGTGAGAGCTGTGCTATCAGCTTGTGTGCCACCGCGGATGGGGCCCTCCCATCAGCCTGGAATTATCAGGCTTTTGCATACAGGCCGCTGCAGATAAGAGAAGAAACGCTATCCCGGCCTGAAATCGACAGTCTCAGGACAGCGGAGCAGCTGAGAGACAGGCCGAAGGCATGATTAGGAAAACCCGGACCTTTAAGAAAGGTTCTTTGGTACATTTTGACAATGGTGCAGTTTTTGTTTGTTTTGGTTTCCTTGATTTTTTTTCTTTCTTGTTTGTTTGTTAGCTTCTGGACACAGCGAGGGTGCTATTCAATACGTCTTTAAAGTTTAAAACCAGAAAAGCGACGTGAAGCTACTATGATTCTGCAGGGTCTGGGACCCTGGCCTGCCTGGATGTTCTTTCTAAGGTTTGCCATCAGGACCCTGCCATCGGCTTCCCTGGGTCTGACCCGTAGAAAATGACCCACATCCTGTCTCACTAACAGAACTTCCAAAATATCACACTCTGGTGACACGAAACAAACCTCCAAATTCATGGCATCGTCGTGAAATGGACAAAACAACTTCAGGAGTGCATCCGTGAGGGTCCGTTAGACCCACTCCATCTGCGTGGCTGCCACACGTGCCACCAAGAAGGGGAAAACCGTGGCTCAAACAGGGACACAGGTGGCCCACAGGTCAAATCCAACTATTTTTTTCAGTAACATTTTAGGGACACGGCCGTGCCTGTTGGCTTACTTACTGTCTATGGCTGTCTCTCAACTTGGACAGCAGGTCAAGCAGTTGTGACAGAGACCAGATGGCCTGCAAAGTCTAAAATATTTATGACCTTGACCTTTTCAGAAAATGTTTGCCGACCCCTGCTGTAGCTCATTATTGCCACCAGAACGAAATTATTATAAAAATCTTGATGGTAACAAAATTAGTATTTCGCTGAAATTAAGCACGAGAAATGAACTGTACTGCAGAAGATATAATTGCTCATGATGCATGCCTGTTTCCATTTTCTCACTCACCCACACATCGCCTGTCCATCCACACAACACCCAGCAGAGCAGTAACAGTCAAATTGAGTTACCTCTGGTATTTTGCCAAAACTTTCAGACATATAAAAACAATAGATTTAAGCAAATTTTTTCTGTTTTGTTGTTATGAAGGAATATTTGTCAAAATAGGAGAATAGAATATATTACGTTTAACAGTTTATTAGCTTGATTTATCACTTTTGAAATGCTTAGATGCATGGGATGTGGGGTTTCCATGAGTAGTAATTTTGTCCAGAGACCTGTTAAGGGTGGCTCAGAAGAGGATATACCAGGGCTTGGAGAAGAAATCGCAGAGAAAAAGAAGGCAGACAGACAAGGCTTTAGCTGCAAACAAGCATGAGGGCCCCCGGGAATCGGGCTTTCGAAATGAAGCGATGCACAGGGACCAGGTGGTTCTCCCACCGCAGAGATGTTGCAGACGTGCTGCCACTGCATCTGTGTGATGGAGCAGGAAGGAATCTCTCTCCCTTCAGAGCAGGGAAACAAAACACCATAGGCTGCAGGGTGAGGTCACGGAGAAAAATAGCTGCTTTCCAAAAGGACTTTCTTCTTTTAAGAAAATTTTTTAAAAACTTACAAATTGCACAAGTTAAAAAGAATTGCACAAAATTGCACAAATTGCACAAAATTGCACATTGTAGACAAATGAGAAAATTCTGAGGAGCTCAAAATTCTTCTACACTCAGATGTAGTATCTTGAAGTATATCCATCTAGACTATTCTATGCAATTCTTTCTACCATTTATGAAATGAGACGATTTTTTATGTAAACCACTCTGAACTGCTTTTCTGCGCTTAGGAATAGGAAATTCCTGACCTTAAATACACATCGACTTCATTTTAAACGACTGTCCATTATATGAATTGCCATGAAGTGTTTAGTAAATCCCTTTCTGTTGGATACTTAGGCTGTTTCCAAAGTGAAACATTTTCATTCAAGTTTAATACTTTCCTTGAAGTGGAAAGCAAGGCATGTATATTTTAAAGGTTTTGGAATCATATGGCAAACTGGCCTTCTATGAAGGTATTTAAAATTTATCCCTGAATTTTAATATATTATTTTAGCTTTCTCAGTTCTATTTCAGTATATTAAAGTATATGTTTTCTAATGCATTCATTTATATGTGTATTATGATATTGCATAATTAATGCCAATAAACATAAATGATTTTTAAATATTTTAATACTTGTTTTAAGCTAGTGCACATTTTCCCATTTATTAGAAATGCTATTTTAAAGACATTTCCTGGTTATGTATTTTTGTCTATCATTTTCTATTGAGATGTCATTTTTCTTAGATTTAAGTATTTCCTTTATATTTATTTATACTTTTCTTTCGTGTAGCAAGTATTCTGGTTTATCCTTTCTCATTTCCTTTTTTGTTTACAGTGTCTTGATTTTTTAAACGTTGTAAAATCTCTTCTTTGTGACTTTTCCTTTATGTTTTCTAAGTAAGGTCATCCTTACTGTGATAAATATTAAATAAATAAATATCCATCTTTGATTTTAATTTTATTCATTTTGTAATTCATTTTAAATTTATTGTTGAGGTTGAATTCTAAACATTTTTCTTTTTAAAAAATAACAGATTTTTATCCAGTATTGATATGCCACTGACTTCATATACCAAATTTCTGTGTAACTTTCATTTTGTGTATTAAGTTTGTATATTCTTCTGTATGTTTATTTTGGCACTAGTAAAGCACTCTTCTAATTACTGCAGCGTTATGATACGTCTTAAATCTAACATGAAATTGCCTGTCCTATTCTTGAATATTTTTATTAAAGATTTTTTATTAAATGTGTTTTCTTCCAAATGGACTAAAGAATTATAAAATATTTTCATCAAGTCCTCTTCTCCTCACTTCCATTGGAACTGGGATTTCACAAAATGTAAGGACTAATTTAGGAAGAAACAACATTTTTCTATATTGATTCCACTGACCTAGGAAGATGACATGGCTTTCAGTTACACAGATTTTCTTTTATGTTCCCCAGTAAAGCTTTTATGTTATATTTAAATTAACAGATGGTAGAACTGACTTTTTGGAAGTACAATTCAATGAAATTCAGATGTAACTAGATTTGCATAACCACGATGACAACAGAATGTGGAACAATTCCATCCCTTTGATACTGTGCTGTCACTCTGTAGGCTTTAGCCTCCCTTCACCCCTAACTCCTGGCAAACAGTGATAGGTTTTTCCTCATGATAATTTTGTCTTTCTGAGAATATCATATCAGTGGAACGCTATAGTGTTTAACGTTTTGAGACTGGCTTCTTTCACACGGCACAACGCCTCTGAGATCCACTCAAGCGCTGCCGTGAATGTGCGCCTTCTCGCGGCCCAGGCGTCTTCCACTGCGTGGACGGACCATCGCTCCTTTATCCAACCACGTGCTGGAGGATGGTTGGGTTGGTTCCACTTTTCAGCAATTATGAGCAGAACTGCTATGGGTCTTTGACACATGTTTTTGTGTGAATGTTTTTCTCTTGGATAAACAACAAGGCGTGGGATTGCTAGGTCACTTCATAACTAGACATTTCACTTTATAAGAAACTGCCAAACTGTTTTAAAGATTAGCTGTACCAATTTGCATCCCCTTTAAGCAGTGTATGAGGGTTCCATTTGCTCCAATCTTTGTCAGCACTTGGTATTGTCAGTTGTTAATTTTTTTTGTTTTAGTCTTTCTGATAATTATGTAGTGGTATCTCATAGCGGTTTTAATTTACATCTCCCTAAAGGCTAATGATACTGGACATCTTTTCAAACATCTTTTCATGTGCTTAAATTGCCTCTTTCTTGAAATGTTTGTTAAGGCCTTTTGCCCATTTTTAAATTGGGTTGTTTATTTTCTTATCATTAAATTTTATAAGTTCTTTATATATTCTGACTAGAAGTCTTTTGTTGGATACAGTATTTGGAAATATTTTTCAAGTCTGTAGTTTGTCTTTTTTTTTTTTTTTCATGATTACTGCACTAAATCACAATGATTAAATTTGAAGACTTTTGTTCTCCAACTTTTTTCTTTTCTTTTTCTGGTAAGAACATTTAAATTCTACTCTCAGCAAATTTCAATTATACAAAAAGGTATATAAGGTGCTATAGACATACAATAGATTCTCAGAATTTATTCATCTTAAAAATGAGAGTTTATACCCTTTTACCAAACTTTTCCTATTTTTCCCAGCCCTCCAGCCCCGGTAACCACCCTTCTACTCTCTGTTTTATGACTTTGACTACTGTTTTTCAGACTGCACATATAAGTGATGCCGTGAAGTATTTTTCTTTCTTTTAGCAGTGTCTTTGGCTAAGTGAACGTTTTTAATTTTGATGAAATTCGATTTATCCATTTATTTCATGAACTATGCTTTCAGCATCATGTCTAAGAACTCTGCCCAGCCATGGCTCTTGAATCCTCAGTAAAGTTTTTACTGGCAAGATGTGCCCACTTCTTATTGATATTATTCCTAAAAGTTTGTATTTTGGCTACTATTTTGAATGGGGTGTTGCTGTTTCATTTAATCTAAAAATACTTTTAAATGTTTTTTAACATGCGGAAGTTGCATTTCCTATCCAATGATTTTTTGAAAACTCTCTTTCTTCCAAGAAGTAGAACATATCTATGTATTTACACAGAATTAGTAATGTCAAATGAGTCTTGAGGCCTATTTGTGGTAGATCTTTCCCTTTTATATATCTGTCTCAAAAAAACATTTTAGGGGTAGGTAAGATTTCTAAAATATAAAGATAGAGATATGCAGATGGCCACTTGCATACCTGTCATGAAGTGAGGCCTATCACCGGGGAGTCATGACGGATGGCCTAACCTCAAGTTCCAGAAATCTGCCCTTCATGTAGCTAAGTCTGGCATGAGGTCACATTCTTATCAACTGGAGGCAGAGGTTGTCAACTGAGGTCCCAAGAATGAATACAGGAAGTAGAGAACTCACTGCAAATGTAGGTAAAAATGTGAACAAGAACATCTATCCATTTTTCTGAGGGAAAACTCTGAAATTTCATCAGACTCTCAAAACACCATCAGCTGTCAAGAAGCCACAATTACATCCTTCCTATCTTCCCATTCAAACACATCCAATTCACGGCACATAGTCAATAAATATTGATTGAATGAATGAACAAATAAGTATCTATTGACTTATTATGGTACAGCTGTCTTTAGTTTCGACCCTAAGTGTAAGATTTTTATTTAGCAAACCTTTGTCAAGTGCCTACTTTGGTCAAGCACCCCATTAGGAAATGGAACTCTAAGGGTCAAAGACAGCATTCCTGCTCTGAGAGCTTACCCTCTTGTCAGAAAGACGTCACAGCAAATGTGTTTCCCTGGGACGGTGACTATAACGGGATGTTTAGATGTTCAGAGAAGGAGCAGGAATCCACCTAAGGGATTCAGAGAAGGCTTCACAAACACAGCGGTGCCCCAGGGAAGACCGGAATGATGGGGACAGTGGCTATAACCGTTAAATCGCAAACACTGTGAACTGGACATACCGCAGGGTGAGTCTGAGGCTGGGAGCCAATCACCAGTGAGGCTATACGCAGGTTCACTTTCTCATGGGTCTGACTGTCGCTTATCAGTCAAGTGGAAGAGGGAGGAGGATTTTAGAAGAAACAGTGTTTGAAAACATGGGGGCGTAGAGGATGGTGGCACATTCAGGGAATGACAAGCTGCTCAGTCTCGCTGGAGGATAAAATAAGAGGGATCCCACAGGTTCTGTTCACTGAAACACCAGTGTCAGGACACAAACCTTTATGCAAACAAGTGTCCACTGCAGCACCGTTCAAAAGTTCCCAAAACAGGAAACAAGTTATATATCCATCATTACGGGACTGGATAAAAACTTCTGGTATATCCACATAAAGGAATATTTTGCAAGGTTAAAAAGATTGAATTATACCTGTTTCAAATTAAGAAAGATCTTCAATATTGTGTACACCATAAAATGATAGGATATTATCTAGTATTTGTAGAGACAGGCAATAAAAATACACTTCTGTGTTAAAATATGTTTCAGTGATTGCTTATCTGAGTGTGTTGATGGCCTCAATTCTTCACCCCTCTCTCTCTTCTTGCCCTTTGCCGTGAGTTTTTCAGTTTTGTCATCACGAAAATGGAAGCTCTTTTCCCATGCCTGGGTACAGAGTGTAGCCATGTGGCTTGCTTCGGCCGATGAGCATTGGCAAGTGCATAGTTATTTCAAGAAGAGGCTTAAAAAACCTGCTGTATATTCCACTTGTGTGGCTGGCCATCACTGTGAGGACATGTCTAGACTAGCCTTCTGGAGGGTGAGAGACAAGTGGAATAATGTTGAGGCACCCAGTTACGCCAGCAAAGACCACCCTAGATCAGCCTTCAGCCAGCTGATACCCCAGACATGTGGCAGACCCAGGCGAGATCAGGACAGCCATCTGGTCGACTCACCACTGACCACACACACATGAGTGGGGCCAACTGCAATCTCGGGCCAGCCTGGATCAGAGGAGCCCTGCAGCCTTGTCAAATATACAACTGTATATCTATGAGGTTTCATGGTAATGTTATGAAACATGATTTTAGCCATAATAACTAGCATGATGTATTTGTATATAATATTGGCTTACCAAAAATCTGGACAGATGCACACCGAACTATTAACAGTGGTGACCTCTATGGAATGGAATTGTGGGTCAACTTTCAGTTCCCAACACCAGAAGTATTGCTGTACCCGCTAAGAAATGGAGCTGCACCTTCTGATTTAATTCATTTTCCTTCTTTAACTTTTTCTTAAAATGCCAAAACAGAGTAGATAAGAAAATAGGCCCTAATCCTGGCAGCCTTAAGATGAAGTCTAAATGGTTACAGCATTGGGGTCATTTGCAAAAGGTTTCCAATGGTAGGCTTTGGTTCTTGTCTGCAGCACGGATGGGCTGATCATCAGTGAAGGAGACGCTTAACCTCTATTTTAGCCCATTTTTCTTTTGTAAAACAGATGCAAGTAGCTCCTGCTGGGGGTGAGGTCATTGAGATAATGATTGTGTCTCCTAGGAATGGGAAAAGCCAGGATAAGAAACAGAGCTATAGAAGATGCTGTACACATGAGAGAATTAGCTGAAGGTGATTGGGATGGTGAAGGTAATGTGACGAATTTACTTTTAGCCACAGGAATGGCCAATTGCTATATGATCTCTTAAACTCCTTGAGGTTGATCTAGTTTGGACTTTCAGATGTGAAAATAAACGAGATATTTTATAAACATCTGAATACTGACGTGTAGAGTTATTCATTCATGCCAACTGTCTGGGAGAAAATACGGTCACTGTGTAACCTTGACCACATCTAGAAAAAAGAGAAAGTCATTACAAATTATTATTAATTTGGTTGGATTTTTCTTCCCTACGTTACATTTCAACAAATCCTGTTAACTGCCTGCCAGGCATTTAAAATAACTGTAAAATCCAAAATATCAGAGGGCCATCCCCTGGTGTGAAGCACAGAATGTAGAGGTAATAGGATGGGGAAATAGTGTGAAAATGGGTCAAGTCTGGGGACTAGAAACATCTGGTTCCATTTCCTAATAAGTATGTGATCCATAAGTGTCTTAATTTCTGTCTCAGTTTCCTCCTCCACTTAATGCAAATAATCAAAGTGCCCCATTATAAAAATCAAATTCAGTCATTTGCCACCATCTCCCTATTTTTGCCCTCAAAATAGTAAGAAGCCTGCAAAGGATCAATGAAGAGCTGATCTACATACATTATCGCTCTCCGTAATTCTTATAATCGAAAAGTTTTAACATGTCACTACCTCCCCTTTCCCCAGTACGCTTTTATTTTCTAATTCAGCTTGGGTGGAAATATAAAGAATCTGTTGTAATAGGACAGTTCTGTTATTATCTGATTCTCTTAAATCCGTAGTAAGTTCAAGGGGAAACAAAGCTTTATAGATGACACCAGTCCAACCATGCATTTAAATATTATAAGAGCCTGGCTGGGAGAGGCAAAATAATTTGCCCAATGTTCTACTCACCAAATAGGAACAAAAATCTAAGACCCTACACTCAGGGCCAGAGCAACCTCTAAAATATTTCCTAATCAGTGCATATTTGCAGAACCAATCATAAGTAATTACAGCTAAGGAAGAATAGGCAACATTTCCATTCAGAGAAATAAAACACACCGCTTACTCATAGAAACACTAGAACAACAGCCCTATATGTTGAGTTTGATGAGAGCTTGGTGAGACCATCTTAAACCTTCCAACCAAAAGCAACTTCATCTGCGTCCTTCCAAATTCTCCAGCATTTACATGCACTCTGCTGAACTTTTCTAGTCCCACTGGCCTCTTTTCTTCCTACTCAGGAGCAGCTGTCTGCAGACACACCCCTCGCAAACCCAGGCTTCCGAGTTTCAGTCGCACAACCTGCTTCTTGGCTGGGTCGGTCTACAGACTACACTCCAAGTCTCTCCACTGTGTGTTCTGCTTTCAAATTCTTTGCTAAGCGCCTGTTTCTTTTGAGGGGCACGAAAAGGGCCTTCGCTTCCTTGCCCCAGTGGGCAGGATGTCCTCTGCTTTCAGATGTCTCAGCCCTTCCAAAATATAGTCTTGGTCTTGGGAAAAGAAGTAATTAGCCTGATAGGGAAGAAACTGCCATTTCAGCAGTTTTCTTCTTCCTGGGTTTTGAAGTAATAGAGGCCCAAGCGTGTCAGAAAGAAGTTGAGGGCTGTTGGGTCTTAATGCCCCACTAAGCTCAAATACCAACTACTGGCACCCGAAGCTCATTAGTTCTAACCCGACCCTGCTAATCGCCCCGAGTGCTGAATCAGCTTTCATGGACACTTAGAGAAGCATTCATTAGTGTTTTAACCCCAAAGTGCCCCGGGTGGCCTTGAAGACCTAAGTCTCACTAGTTGACATACACTTGAAGAAAGAATACGCCACGCACTAAAGCAAGGAAAAAATGGGTCTACTCTGCAGGGTCCCTGTAAAGACAATAATTGGACTTATTAGTCCTTTTGGAAGAACCTTGGCCTGTTATTAGGGGCTGTGTTCCCTTCTTGGTAACCCTAATAGAGAACTGCTCTGAGATCCATGGTCACAACCTTTCAGATCAGCATTTCTGAACCTCAACTCTACTGACATTTCAGAATCGGTAATTCTTTGTGGTGGGCTGTCCTGTGTATTGTAGGATCTGATCAGCATCCCTGACCTCTCCCCACTATGTGCCAGTAGCATCCTCCCCCCGGCCCCCGGGGCATGACAACAACCAAAAACATCTCCAGACACTGCCAAATGTCCTCTGGGGGAGCGAAATCACCCCTTGTTGAGAACCATCGCTTTAGAAGATTGCCACCTGCATGAAAAAGAATAGACCTCAATAAAACAGGACAGGATAGAAATTATGAGACAACATCACATAAGATAAGAGGAATAGTCTTTCTTGAACATGTATTTCATACTTTGTATGTATATGCATGTAAATAATGTGGATCATGGAGAAAAAAAGTGAAAAATACTGAGTATCATGACCCTCACAAAACAATTACTTACCTGTGCTTCTGCTGAGATGGGTATTAGTCGTCCACATAAAAATCTCTAATTTTTTCTCAAATATTTATTGCATGCTTTTATTTGTTGCTTTTTTTTTTAATATGGCTTTATTTCAACAACTAATGGGCACTTTTTCTTTCACCTTATTAAGACAATTGTGGTGATTCATCTCTACTTTAGATTTACAAAATTATCAAAACAAAACATCGTGGGTCATCCAGCAGATTAGTGAATACTGACTATGGGCTGAAAGAAAATGTGTGAAGCCAAACCCTGCCATCTCAGGGTTTTGCATCTATTTTAGGAGATGATCTATTAAACGATGTCTAGCTAAGTCTAACTTTGTAAGCAGATTACACAGAGTTAGTTGGTGAATATCAAGTCACACAAGAAATGCCATCTGCTCATTAGGAGTGCCTGACATAAACACATAAAAACTGAAACACGTACACAACAGTGAAATAATCTTTCACAAACCAAAGCTGTTGCAAGTCAAGCTTCATAAACTACCAAAAAAAGTGAGCACAGAAGAACATACTGCTCTTAGTTTTGGCCACATCACCACAGAACACATATGTGAAGGATGGTAGGCGGTGGTAGAGCCCGTTCTCAAGCTGAAATCGACATCCGCAGTGAGCTAGAAACACTGAGCATTTGGAAATGGATCAGAAACGGGTCAAGATAGGGACCAAAGCCAGGAGGTTCATAAAGGAGAGAGGAGGAACTGGATCTCAAGGGTTCAGCATCCAAGACTCTAGAATCATCTGAGACTCTAGTATCAAGTAAAAGATCATGAGAAGTTTTGTCCATTTTCCTCTCACATTAGTTCCTGTCTAGAAAAAAGTCATGTCAAGATCTGGCCATGTTGTGCAGAAAATGGGTGACATAAGGAAAAAAAGAATCTGGTTAGTTTCTCGAGAAGGAAACAGGATCAGGGGATTGAGACAAATGAGAAAACTGATAGGACAAAGCAGGGAAGGGGGAGGGGGGTGTCGATGAAAAATGAAACCGGGGATGGAGGAAAACCTTTTAAAAAGTGGTCCTGACCGACGACGTCAAAAACAAATGCTGCAAAGACATGAGGAAGGACAGTGAGGGCTGGTGGTTTTAACAACATGGTGGGGAGTTACTGTCCAAGGAAAGAATGCCCCCCACCACTCCCCACAGTGAGACAGGTTGTTTTCAGTGCCTTGGATAATGATAACAGAAGACAGTACTTTTCCACGGAGAAATCTCTAAAAGCTGTCTCTCAGTAAGAGCTTGTCTGCTTTTGTGTGCTTGTTTTTAACTGACTTTGGATTGCCTTTCAATAAGTGATGTCCTTTGTGTTTCCTGCAGAGAGTCTTGGTGACGTGTGTCTTTCAGTAGATAATGCATTTCAGGTATGTAGATGCTCTGTGATTTATGATGGTTCAACTTAGGACTGTTTAACTTTAGATCCTGCAAAAGCCAAACACATTCAGCGGAAACCGTATTTGGAATTTTTTTTTTTTTTTTTTTTGGCTGTACCACGAAGCTTGAGAGATCTCAGCTCCCCAACTAGGGATGGAACCCGTGCCCCCTGCAGTGGAAGCATGGAGTCTTAACCATTGGACCGCCAGGGAATAACCCGTACTTGGAATTTGGAAAGTGGATCTTTCCCCAGGCGAGTGACAAGTGCTACAATGCCCTCTCGTGATGCTAGGCAGGGCAGCGGCAGCTCCCAGCCAGCCCTGCAACCACAGGGGCGAACGACCCGTATACGTACAGCCATCCTGGACCCTGACAACCATCCTGCTTTTCGCCTCCAGTACAGTATTCAATCCATTCCCTGAGAGGGTCAACACTTTATTATCAAACAGGCTTTGTGTTAGAGGATTCTGCCCAGTTGCTGACTAATATTAGTGTTCTGAGCACGTGTAAGGCAGACAAGGCTAAGCTGAGATGTTCCGTGGGTTAGACGCATTCAGTGCATTTTCCACTTATGATATTTTCAATTTATGATGGGCTTATTGGGATGTAACCCCATCTACGTTCAGGAAGGTCTGTATTTTAAACTTACTATTATAGTTACATAGGGTAGGTTTTCCAGTTTCTCTGATATGGTTGGCCATATCTATTCTCATTGTTTTATTTACATCTTGCTCCTTTTCTAGTTTCTGAATTTGAATGTTGATGTTTATTGATTTCATTCTTTTCTAATTTGATATTAAAATATATAAGGACTTGAATTCACTCTGCCTGCATCACTGACTACACGACAGGTATCTACCATTTGGCCCTTTTCTAAATGAGCTTTCCCTGCAGATTTGATTTCCTCTTTTATTCAAGGATTTTAAAGAAAATGGCTTTTAATCTTGTAGTCATTTTATTAATTTTATTTTTCCTTTTAATATTACTTTTCACTTGTGGTCAAAATGTGAGTTTAACATTAAATTTTCAGGAAATTTATTATCCTTTTTATGGTCAACCACATAAACATTTTTATAAAAGTTCCACAGACTTTTGAAAAGATTGTCTAGTTTTTGTTTGTAGGAGAGGTAGCTTTCTAGTACCTATTCATTAAATCAAAATTAATTATGTTTTTGAAAATTCCCTACACATTCATATATTTCCAACTGCTCTGGCAAAGATTCAGATGGGTGTATTAGAAAATTCTACTGGTATTGTGACATTTTAAACAACTTATGGGTGTTTGGTGAATTATATCAATGTCAGTTTCCTGGTTCTCATATTGTACTGTCATTACCCAAGTCGTTAAATTAACATTGAGGGAAGCTGGGCGAAGGGTACACAGCAAATTGCTGTCCATTTATTTACAATCCTGTAAACCTGTAATTACTTCAAAATAGTAAGTAAAAAAGAAAAAAAGAAAAACATCAAAAAAAATCTCTGTGTGCATTTCTGACAGCTTTCATTTTATATATTTTGATGTTAACGGGTTACATCATCCAGCACATAAAGCCTGATGAAAATTAAGCTACAGGTTGTACTCCTGCTTGTTAAAACAGATCTTTTTGTTTCACTTAAAGTCTACCATCTTGAATTTCACATTGTCTGATGTGGATCTGGTCACCCCAGTGTGCTCACTGTTTTCCCTTTCTTTTTTCTCTTTGAGTAGTCCATTCTTATATTTGTGAACATTATTTCATATTGTTTTAGTGCACCTCTTGTAAATAATGAATAACCAGTATATTTTTACTATATAGTTTCAGTTCATTCCTTTTTATTGTGATGCCTTAACTTTCTTTATCTTCACTATTTGAGATCACTTGGTTGGTTAAGGATTATTAAGTCACAAACTTCTTCTCCCTCAAAACTCTGTAATATCAGGCTGATGCTTTCTGAAACATATTTTGAGGAAGACACCTAATGCTAACTTCATTTTTCTTCTTTTGAGAGCACCTGTTTTTTGCCATCTAGATGATGGTAGGATTTTGTTTTGCTTTGTTTCCTCCTTTCATCCTTTGATTAAACTTTTCTCTTTGGAATCAGGATACATCGGGGCCATTTTCATCACTTTTGCATGGTATTCAGTTAACCTTTTCCACTGAAGACTAAAATCTTGTTGAGAAAACACATGAGAGATTTTTCTCAAGTGTTCTCCCGTTTCATACTGAAACTTTATGTCACGGAAGAACAGGAAGGAAGGGTATTCGCTCTGATTCCTCCTGTCGGTTCTGTTCTCTCAAAGGATGGAGGCTCCTATTCGAGCATCATTCTGCCTGCTGACCTTCAAGGCTCCAGAGGTGAATCTATATTTGTCCATACTTGGGGCTGAAATGGCTTCTGTTTTCTGAGTTCCTGTTGAAATCTGTCCAGGCCAGAGGAAGGGAGAAGAGAAGTGTTATTTGTTTTCTGGGATTCACTTTGACAAATGGAAAGCCAAATGAATAGTCCAGGAGGAGGAGGAGATGGGGAAATGAACGCAGGAGTGGCTGAGACCTGAGACAGTGGTGCAAATCCCCACCTGCCGCTGGAAGGCTGGGGTCAGCGCTTCAGACCCCGACCTTGACCTTGCCGTGTGCAGGGGTGACGGCCGCTTGTCCGGTCCTGGCCCTCGGTGCCTCCGGCGGTGGACTTGGGACGTGCCCTCCGTCGCTGCACGGCACACACCTTCCCTCGGGTCCCGGCGGCTGAGCAGAGGGGCTTCCAGATGGTTCCTCTGGGTCCTTCCCATCCGGACTTTCCTCCACTGGGTCCCTGTAGATTCTCGTGAATTACCTTAGAGAAGCTGTGAATTTTTTGGCGTGCGGAGGGAGACTTTCTTCTGTTCCGATACTGATACTGCTTTTCTCCTGTGGCTATCGTTTCTTTGATCATTTCACGAGGGACCTGGAAGAAGGAGAGACTTGTGCTCATGAGATCATGTTGAAGCAGCACCTATCTTTAATTCTCATATTTTTCATCATACCTGCTTGGCCAGGGCGTGGTTTTCATTTCTTTCACCCGAGGACACGCGATGGGCCGAGGGAGTGAAGTCAAAGCTCACGAGGAGAGGTGGTTTCCTGCGGGGGCCGCTTGGGGACCCTCCCGCCACACTGTGCTTCTGGCTGGATGCTTCACTGTTCTGGGGACCGAGGCCCCATCCCCAGGGTCCTCCTGCCCCTCCGTATGTGCCCGCCCCAAACAGCCTGCCCGTCTCCATCCTCAAGCCCCAGGAGCTGTAAGGAGAGTGCTGAGACCAGCAGTCTGGGTCTGCCCTCACCGCCACTGCCCACATCCATCCCTTCCAACGGCTTGTTTTTTTTTTTTTTTTTTTCCCCTTTTCTGTCTGGGCCTTAACAACATGAAACAGAGGCCTTCTATGTCCACAAAACAACACTTTAGGGGAAGGGGAGTGAAGGAATGGGGCATGAAAAACAGACAGAATACTCCAGGGACACAGAGCTGATTCTGCCTAAGTATACTTTGCAAACTGCCCTAATTGCTCTGTTTAATTATTGATGTGGAAAGTGTTTCCTTTGAGGGAGTTGAGTCATCAAGAGCCTCAGGACCAAGGAGACAGACATCACCTGCTTTGGGCTTGGTGATTAAGACGCGATGTCACTCTAGAGCGGGGCGGACCCTGCGGGAGCGGAGGGTGGTGCATCTAAGACCTCGGAGCCCAGCGGCTTCTAGGAAGAAGGACTGACAATGAGGAAAGCAGGCAGACACTCTGCTACGACTGACTCTCATTCTGCCACTGACTTTCCTCCTCCTACAAACAAAAATTTGCTCAAGGCTCCCAACGCTTGCCGCAGCTGATGTGTCTTCAGGGGTTCAGCTCCCCTTATAACCTGTAATTGTTTGGGGACGTCAAGTCACAGAAGCCTAATACTTAAAGTGTCAATACAGCTTTTTTAAAAATGTGTAATTGAACCACTGGGCCTAGCGCTGATATCACAAATAATTTCCTCATTTCCTTCCCTGGCATCCATCAGCATTCATCCTCTTGGCCCCCAGGAAAAGGTGGTACCTCCCAGGATGGACAGATAAATCACTGGAATGAGGGAAGAGGAATGGGAATGGCTGGATTGATCTAGTAGATTCTGATTTGAAGATTTAATTCAGAATGGATCCTAGAATGAAGGAAATCATAAGACAGCGTGTCTGCTTCCTTGTCTGTAAAACGTAGAGGCTCCGTGTGCAGCATCTCTTAAGTTCCTTCCAGTTCTAACATTCTGGGTATGCAGGTCAAAGGATGAGAACGCCGATCAGTAGCAAAAAAGGGGGAAGACACAGAGATGAGCTCCTCTGACCCCCCTTCACAAAAGGACTTGCCGCCCGGCTGTGTGACCAAGCTGACAGGTCCCAGCTGCTGGAGCCCTTCCGGTCCCTCTCACTGTGAAGCACGGGCGTTGTTCTTGGTCAATGACTGGGCCAGCTGGTGACACAGAAGCTTGGCCCTGTCTGCCCACGTCGGGACGCCTCTGACGAGCGATCTTGGCTCTGCCGCTGGGGCTGGCAGAGACGGTCAGGTCTGCACTGGGTCTGTCCAGTCCAGCTTCCTTCCCTTCTCCTCCGCAGGTGGTCTCTCTCTAAGACATCTTTTATACGCCTACTTCCTTCTCAGGATCTGCCTCCTGGAGAACCCAAAGGGTGATGGGGAATGAGCTGTAAACAAAATGGCATAAAACTCAAGAAAGGATGCGGTGAATCCCACCACGGGGGGAAAAGCACAGTCATGAAGGAAGTGGCATTTGAGGTCGCCTTTGAAGAACGAGCAGGGGTTTAGTGGGAAGAGAAGGAAGAAAATCGGCATTTCAAGCAGAGGGATGTTTGCAGGCACAAAGGCACAATGATATAAAGATACAGGCTGTGGGACCAAGGGCAGCATGTGGGATTGGAGGATGCTGTGCATGAGGCGGTGGGGGCAGGAAGGTGGGCTGGAACATATGGGATCCAGGATATACAGCTGTCACAAATGCCCTGTATACATAGTCCTGTTGGTTTGTAGACTCTGATACAGGGGAACAGGAACCCCGAGAGAAGCATGAGCTACCCAAAGCAATAAAATATGGGAAATTCCACAGCACAGTATTTTTAGCAGCCCTAAAAAAAAGATAGTTTACTTCCATGTAGGTGGTTTCCCTGAACGCATACCACCTGCTATTTGTCATGGAGAAAATGAATTGCTTGTCCCACGTTACGGCAAAATCAATCATATCATAACACCGATCTATCACGGAGAATTCTGTCTCGAGGCCCATGTTTTCAGGAAAGAAACTGGCAGTTAATACTCCTGTCCCCTTTCACTTATTCAGGAGAAAACAAGGACCTGCCCGTTGGGTCCCAAAATAACTTCTTTACGACCATTACCAAATTCTAACAATGAAGTTTATCCATCCTAACAAAGTTTTCATTTTATAAATCACGATTTGCTTTAATGAAAACAAAACCCAAACAGCATTTCCCAAACTTCGCTCCAAGGAACACGCAGTCCTTTGGGTTTTCATAGTCATGTAGGAAACATCGCTCACGACCAGTCCCATTTTCTCGTCACACGGAACCTTAGAAACGCAACTCTTCAAAGTCCACCGTGAGAAAACTCTTAAAAGACCACCATTTACGTTTGTTGAATCCATTTCCCGTTCACATCTGGCCACAAAATCTTCCTACTCTCGTAACACCCACAAACACCATAGAAGTAACTTTATAGGGAATACATTTTGCAGGCTGACTTTGATGATTTCAAAAGCATTTCCTATGGAAATGGGATATTAGTAAACAAAAGCACTGCTTTCACAAAATTCCATCTTTTATTCTTGAACTTGGTACTTCTGGACTCAGGGGTGAAGTAAAAGGGGTTTCGTTCCCAGCTAGGTATGTGGATGGTCCTTCCAACTGGTCATGGTGTGGAAAGTCCAGTGAACAGTGGGGCTGGGGAATATTAAATTTACTGTTTCTGTGGTTGAAAGAAAAGCTCGCAGCTGGAAGCACATATTTAAGGTACAAATGAGACGTTCCAGGCCTACGGTTTGCTGAGTTGCCAAACAATCATCTATTGAACAAACTTCCTATTCTGCAAAATTAAGGAACATTTGTACAGAGCTTAGTGTTTGTAACCCCAGGGCCATATTCCTGTGTTCGTTTGAAGTTCCAGTGATGTGGTCAAAATTGCACATTATTAAAAAATGATGCAAATCTGTCCCACACAGCTAGCGAAGATGCAAGCCAATGAACTATGCATTCAAACTAGGCTGAACCCAAAGCTCGAGGCTTCTTGGAAGTATGTTAGGCACAGCCTACTAAGGTGAGAGGGTAAGTCAAGCAGGTGGGTTCTGGACACGCACCCTCCCTCATTCAGTCAGCACAGATTCCTCTATAGAGTAAGAGTTGGCAGGAGGTTTGTACAAACATTTGAAACCAGAACTGTAATCTACCTGTCTATCAACACACACACACTGGAAGGTAAATCTGTCATTAGGAAAAGGGACGTGACCAGGGGCTGGATCACAGGGAAAGAAATGTCCTCCTTCTCACTGCTCTGAAGAGATGCAACATGAAGTTCCTAAGGGATTCTCCTGGTTAGACATTTCCAATCCCACCTAAAATATAGTTCATATTTTCAGCTTTGAAAATAAGAGGAAATTGCCAGGTCCAATGTCTCCAGTCATTTTAAGTGTGAAGGATGTTTACACACGATGGGTCCATAAATGATGGCTTCATGAAGTCATGGGTCAAGTGACAAAAATCACAGCAATAACAACAAGAGAGTTTGCATACCCTATCTCTACTGTCTCCACTTTTCCGGATGGCAAAACTGAAGTGTAGAGAGATTCAACAACTTGTCTCAAGCCACCTGGGGGTAAGAGGGAGTGTTGGGAGTTGAACCCAAGATGAGCAGTGTTGTTACAAAGGCAGTGGGTCACATGAAGTAACTTCAAAACACCCTAGGTAACACAATCTGTTCAGATATAGAATAAAACAGATTACTCTCAATGATCCTCAAGGTGAGCTTGCTTTGTGGAGCTTGGGGGAAACTGTTACCAACCAAAATTTGAATGGTGCCTCAAAAAGTTTATATCCCCGGGGCCTTCCTAGGTGGTGCAGTGGTTGAGAATCCGCCTGCCGATGCAGGGGACACGGGTTCGATCCCTGCTCCAGCAAGATCCCACATGCCGCAGAGCAACTAAGCCCGTGTGCCACAACTACTGAGCCTGTGCTTTAGAGCCCGTGAGCCACAACTTTTGAGCCCATGTGCTGCAACTACTGACGCCCATGCGCCTAGAGCCCGCGCACCACAACGAAGAGTAGCCCCCACTCACTGCAACTAAAAAGAAAGCCCGCGCACAGCAAAAAAAGACCCAACACAGCCAATAAAATAAATAAATAAATTTAATTGAAAAAAAAAGTTTATATCCCCAAACCATGGTTTTCTCTGCTTAAACTTCCCAATGGCTACAGTCGGTACAATGCCCAGAAGTGAACCCACTGGCTTGGTATTCTGATAAACAGAATCAAGACCTGTTTCCATTTGATCCGGTCAAGCAGCTCTTCCTACGCTCACCTTAGTGCCATCCAGAATTCAAGAGAATCCATCTCCTGCCCAAGCCTGGATGTCTTGATTCATTCAAACACTTAGGGAAGAAAGCATAAAAAGACAGGTGTGTAATTTTATCGTGGCTTCTCTCCCAAGCGCATTCAAGGTGAAGAAGCATAGACTGAGTTTGTTCAAAGAACAGCCAACTCCTTAGACACACTCATTAGCAAATAGCTTGCCTTCAAAATCCAGAACCCAGGGCCCGATTTTCAATTTTCAACCAACGTTTGTCATCGGTGCCATTCCTGAGCGACCAGCTGCCCCCACACAGGACAGTCCCTCTCATCGGAACCGGAGTTTGCAGATGGCAGCTGTATATGTGGGGGTGGCAAGGGTGCGGACCCTACCCACATCCCAATATCTGAGACAGAAACAAATACGTAGCTTTTATGCCCTTAAAATGTTTCAGGCAGGAAAGACTGCCTTGAATGTTACAAACTTCAATAGAAAAAATGTCCATTCTTCCCCACCCCCCTACTCCGTTCCCAGCATCTTCATCTGAACCAGTCTCAAACAACATGTAAATCTTGGCCCAGACTAAGCAAATCACCTTAAAAAGGAAGGTTGGAGGACTGTTTATTATTTGAAATGTCTCTCCCTAGACCTTATTTTTGATAAATTGGCTTCAGCCCCATTACTTCATGATATATCTCCCTTGGCATGTAATTATACTTACTCCAAACACATTAAGCGAATCAGTCTGAACAGCTTCTTATTAATATGCAAATTTCTTCTTTGAAAACCCATGAATCTGTGAAAAATCTCTTTAGGCTTCCATTAAACCCACTCAGGAAGTTGTATACCTCACACAGACACTCGTTTCATTCACTGACTCAATGATTCAGCATTTACTAATTGTCTGAGTTAACGATTCTGGCCACATCAAGGGGAGGGGGTAGGAAGGGAGGGGGAACCGGGGACCAAATGGGATTCAGAAGCTGAACACTTAAGAGATGAATGATCAGGAGGCCAGGCCTGAATTAGCGCCTGTAATTAGAGTTGAAAATCAAGCCTCTTTGCAAACACAGTCAGATGAGTTGAGACAGCCCACTCTACAGCAGAGAAGCCCCAGTTCACCAGTGAGCGACATCTCTGGCCGTCGCTCCCCAGGCCGGAGTGGGGGCAGCTGAAGGTGGGCTCCTGCACACACAGAGATCTCCGTGCACACACAGAGATCTCCGTGCACACACAGAGATCTCCGTGCACACACAGAGATCTCCGTGCACACACAGAGATCTCCGTGCACGCGCAAGGGTTCCCTGCACAGGTGTTCCCGTACAGTCGCGTTTGCAAAAGGCCTGGTTGTCCTGTAACCTGGGGGCCCAGGTGGACTCTCTCAGCTCACAGAGGAGCGAGACAAAGACCAAAGGGACCACTCGGAAGTTCAGACTTCAAATCGGCAAATGCATGGCCCCGAGGCTGTCAGGAGTCAGAAGCAAGTTCCAGAAGAAGCCACTGTTTCCAAAATTAGGACAAGAAGGCTACCCTTTGGGAGCAAGCTGAAGTCCTGGCACCAAGGAGGCGAAACGGTGTGGGGAAGTGAGATCTCCAGGAGAATCCAAAACCTGAGGGGTCAGAATGGAAGTGGAACAAAGTAGAGTTCAAGGCAAAAAAGGAATCTGGAGACCCAGAGTTCATGAGAGAATTAAGGAATTCTTTGTTCTCTGTGGACAGGATACCCAAGATGGGGAAAGACCACCATTCTCCATGGTCCTCGGACAAAAGTGTGGGATTTGGGACATCTAGGCAGAAGAGAAGAACACCAATAAGGTTCTGCTGGTTTTATAATCTTGGTGGCTTTGACTATTCCCAAGAAATATATGCAACCAATAAGCAATATGGTGACATATCTGCTTTGACTCATGATGAAAATGGAGGAAACATAACAGGTTATTTTCAGTGACATCTGTGAGTGCCACTTTGTAGCTGTGGCAGCTTGAGCCTTTGTTCCTGTAAATGGTTTAATGCCTGATCTCTTGCTGAGAGAATTTAAAGGTGATGCATTTAAGGTACTTGGGATGAGTAAGAGTCACGAATGATCGGTACTGTCGTTAAACACTCCTTGAGGATGGGATGCATTCCACTGCACCGCGCATCCTTCACCTGAACAGGTGGGCTCTCAACCACACCGTCTGTTCTCGTGATTCCAGGCACTTTACAACGTCCCGCGAACACTGGATTAGCAAATACTGAATCGTACTCTTAGGGGAGACGCAGGGTTAGGTTCCCATGAGTCACAACGTTTTCATCAGTCGGTCAACACATCACATTGTTTTATGTGCGTTTCTATTTAAAGATGCCTCATTGAGTATATCCAGTTGATTCATTAACATTGAACTTGTAGCTAACCGCGCTCTAACTCAAGCCTGAACAAAGCTCATCTAACACCTGGATTTTCTCCACAAAGCACATCGCAGCCTGGAACACTAGATGGCACTTCAGTTGTACATTTTGGGGCCAGTTTAAACAGTGAAACCACCAACAAAAGCACAAAAATGTGAAAAGCATGGCACTAGATAGATGCCCAAAAGGACACCTGTTCACGGTATGAGCTGAAACAGGAGCACAGGGCGTTGCTTTCTGTGACCTCAGGTGGGAACACACACACACAGGGTGACTCAAGTTTTCTGTGCTCTGTGCGTGTCCAGAAATGACTGTGGAAACACTACAAGTGAAAATTGGGGAATTGCAAATAAATTTTAGCAAGTAGGCAAATTCACAAACACAAATCCGTGGATAACAAAGGTAAACTGTATTTATTAAGTGGATAACAAGAACGCGAAATGAAAAACCTGTAAAAGCAGGCCAAGTGCATTGCAGGACTTCTTCCAAATTCAGTTTTCCCCTCTTACCAAAAAAAACACAAAAACCAAAAAGACACCTTTAGGTCAGAAACACACTCACTCATACAAAATGGCATGCTGATGTCAAACTGCTTTCCCTGTGCCAATAAATGAATTTACGCAGCCACTGTTAATTCTCAGGGGCGTGAAAAGGGGGAAAAGAACAGATCTGCAGAATTATCTTAGATTCTCTCACCAAGACCAGAAACTGAAACATCAGCATGTTTTTCTGGCGACTCCAGAACTTTCTCTAAAGGACCCAGAGAACCAGAGAGTCACTCATTTTGCAGCTGCCGGGTGCAGAGTGCCGTTTCTCTGAACTTACACATCGAACCTCTAAGTTCAGGTTCAGTGACCCTTTCACAGTTAAAGCAAGAAAAGTTACACTTCACCCCATTCTCATTTGTCATAACCCAGAAGTTCAACTTCAGAGCCTGAGTTTTAACGAAGGCATTTGGGTTTCAAGGTTTCTTTTCAAATACACAAGCCTGCCAAAGTCAGTTGCAAAGTCTATTCCAAGATAAATCACCTTATGCTAGTTTTTAAAACTTCTGTTTGGGGACAAAAAAAGAGGTTTAAGTTTTCGTTTCTTTTTGAAAAAGGCAAAGACTAATTTTTGGGGGGTGGGGGGCTTCGTTGGGTCTTCCTTTCTATGCGAGGGCTCTTCTCTAGTTGTGGCTCGTGTGGGCTTCTCTTGTTGCAGAGCATGGGCTCTAGGGCACACAGGCTTCCGTAGTTGTGGCGAGTGGGCTCTAGGGCACACAGGCTTCCGTAGTTGTGGCGAGTGGGCTCTAGGGCACACAGGCTTCCGTAGTTGTGGCTCAAGGGCTCTAGGGCACAGGCTCAGCAGTTGTGGCGCACAGGCTCAGTTACTCCGCAGTGTGTGGGATCTTCCTGGACCAGGGATCGAACCCGTGTGCCCTGCATTAGCGGGCAGGTTCTTAACCACTGTGCCACCAGGGAAGTCCAAAGACTAATTTTTAATGCAACTGAATGGACTTGGTTTCATTAGGTAGACATGAGACAATAACATTCTTTCTTTTTCAAGTTCTCCTCTGCTCTACAAGACAATGGCCACAAGCTTTCTGCTCCCCACCTTCTGGGATCCAAGAGGATACACAGACCTCTCTGCACAGACGCATGCTTTGAAGAACAGGTTGTGGAGAGGTCGTCTGGACTTAAGGTTTGAATTTCATAACAGAGAGAAGATCCTACTTAATAATAATGTTGCTAACTGACCCCACCAATGCTCCCCCCAGCTAAGGTGAAAGCTGCCAACCATGTCCAATTCGTTTAAGGCATGGAAGCTGAACCGTCGAGATGAGAAGCATCTTGCCTCAAAGTCACGGAGTCAGGATGGGCTTTGTGGGCTTTAGACCCGCCATCCCACAGGGGGCACGCTCAGAAGGGCTCTGCCCTTTGTTCAGTGCTCTGCTGTTGCACCTAAAAGTTCACAATAACTTTTTAACAAGCATCCCTCCGTTTTCACTCTGCTTTGCACCCCGTAATGGATGTACCTGGTCCTGCATGCAGCTCATTACTGGCTGAGGGAGAACTCCCCAGATCCCTGGTCCAGTGCTTCTCCCATCTGCACGCAGTGACCCCACCTGAGGTCTGTGGGACAGCTCACCTACGCAGACATGTAGCATCAGTTTTGTGCCCCAAGAACCCATCCATCCATCCATCTACCCCTCCACCCATCCACCCATCCACCCCTCCACCCACCCATCCATCCATCCATCTATCTGTCTGTCTACCCATCCATCCGCCCATCTGCCCATCCATCCATCCACCCACCCACCCATCCATCCACCCATCCATCCATCCATCCACCCATCCATCTGTCTGTCTACCCATCCATCTGCCCATCTGCCCATCCATCCATCCACCCTGGACGGGCTGTGAGCCAATCTCTCCACACTACCCGACTCAAACACACTGGAATCACAGCCTCCGCTCTGCTCCGCACAGACCCAGTTTAACTTTATTAAAGGAGTGAGCTAACAGACAAGCAGGTTAGGGATACAATCATTTCCTGGATAAACCAGCACGGTCTTCGCTCATATGGCTGCATCGGTGGCATATTTTATGCGTATGTATTTTTATAAAGCAACTAGAGAAACAAAGAGACCTTCTGTCATCTTAGAACAACAATCTGACTTTCTGTTTGGCCGGCTGCCCTGCAATCCTTCCCTCCACAGCTCCTGGAGCGGTCCCCCGCCTGTCCCCATTACTTTGCACAAACGTGAATAAATCAATGTGAAACTCTTACTCTCTTTTTTCCTCTCTGCTCCCCCTCCCCTGTTCTGTCCTCCCCATCTTGAACAGCTTGAGAAAAATTAATGCCCGTGTCTCTGGCAAACGTATTGCACCTATAATTCAGCTTTAAAACAAGCATACCAGCAGTGGCCAAAGCTTGGGTAGAAGGTTCATTTTTCACATGAGTAATTGAATCCTTCCCTTCAATTTCCTTTCAAGTATTAAAGACAAGTGATGCCTTGCTGAAAAACCTTATAAAACTTCCACCAGACACTTGTCAACTGAGGGTAGAGACGCCGCTTGTACAGGACAGGGGTGGGGGGAGGGGAGAGAGGACATTGGGAGAGCACTTTCCTGTGGTTCCCAGGTAGAAGGTTATTCCAAGGGACTGAAAGTAATAAGAATTCCTTTACTTCGTCAGCCTCCACTTGATGCCATCAACATTTCAAACGTAAACATTTGGGCTTTGGTGTTTTCGACAACATCGCCACATTTAACTGAGTTTTCAACGAATGAAATAAATATTCTTTAGCAGATTGCTCTGCCCTGCCAAGGTTCTAAAAAGCGTTTTCTATCAGGCAATATCTATTTGGTCTGTAAGTGCTATATTTATGTATTTTAAGTGACACATCAATTTTATAGCGTTTTTCTACCCAACAAAAGTGCCATGTCTTACCACCTAATCGTCAGACGTCCAGCAACTGTGTTTCCTGAAATGAAGCTCACTGTGGTACTGCACAGCTAAGTCACCCTTTGTGTTTATAGACGGTGATTCCACCTTTTTCCTTCAAAAATTTTTTTTTACTGTTCCCTGAAATGACTCAGCGATCCTCTTCCAACCATCTGGACTGGCCACTGAGTAGCCAGGAGAGGTGGACTCACCATTTTCCAAGTCCTCTGAAGCTGTCTCTCGATATTTTGAAAGTAGCACTTTCTTTTCCTTGAAATTCATCCCCCACCCACCATCTTACCCTCTAAGTGTCTAATTTCCCATTTCTGGTCCTTATCACTGACCCCTCCTCCCTGAGGTTTTGAAGCCTTAAGAAAGTGTCATCTGTCACTGTCTTCCTTTGCCATGAGAATTGAAAACCAAGCACCAGTAAAATAACATGGAACGTGAAATTCATAAAACCATGACCTGCACTGCTCACCACTCCTGCAAAGCTGAGAGTCACATCGGGACCCAGGGGCCAGGTCCTCGAGCCTCATCATCCGGCCCCATTTGGGCGGAAGGGAAGTTCTTCAGGGTCTACCCCTGAGAAGTCCCTGATGTTTTTTGGTTTTGGTTTGGTTTTCTTCACCAAGAGTCTGGGCAGCATCATGAGATACAAAAGCAGAAGGGTCTGTCAGGAGGAAGGAAAAGCATCAGGGCAAAGTCTACCCATCAAAATGCATCAGAAATCTCCTGGCCAGTTGTCTCAGCTGGCTACTGCTATTTAATGAAGGACTCAAAATTCAGTGCTTCCAGTGATACAAAACATTTCGTCTTTTAGGAGGAGCATGGCTAAGTGCTTCTTTTGCTCCACCCGATGTTACATGGACTCCTTTAGCTTTATTCATCTTGGAGTTCAGCTGGGGCTAGAATGACCACCGCAGCTTTACTCACGCATCTGGGTCCTCAGCGGCGGGGACTGAAGAGCTGGGGGCTGGCTGGCCGCCTTCTCCACCAGGGTTGGGCTGCTTGTACGGTGGCTCAGGGCACCAAGGGAGAAGAAGCAGAAGCTGTCAGGTCCCTACAGGGCTAAGCCTGGAACTGGCATCGCATCACATCACTTCCACCTCACTCGACCGGCCTCTGCAGGTCACACGGCCAGCTCAGGTCCAAAGGGAGAAGAAACCATTAGATTCCACCTCTTGAAGGGAGGCATGGATGCACAAATACGGATGGGAGGAGTTGTCGGCGGCCGTCGTTGGAGACGGTTCCAGATCAATACCCAATGTTCTTCTACACCGAGGTCCTAGCTCAGAGGAGGGACTAAAGTCAGCTGGGGGTATTGGTGGTCAGCCTCTATGATTTCACTTCTCAGCTTGGATGCATTGCCAAAGAACACCTTTCTCCTTCAACAACACTGGGTATTTGCTATTATATCCTCATTTCAAATTTATTTCTTACACATCAGTCCTATCACCAGGAGTCAATCTGCGGATAAAGTAGGAACCTTGTATACTGGAATCAGATCGTGTGCAATTCCTCAACATACTCAGCTAACTACTCTCAAAGAGAAAGAAACATTCTCAAAAAGAATGACATCATGTATATGTATAACTGAACCACTTTGCTGTACACCTGAAACTAACACAACACGTAAACCAACTATAGTCCAAAAAAATTTAAAAGAAAAAGAGAACGAAAGATATGTATTTATGCTACCCTGCTTAGTTCAAGAGACCCTGGCCTCCAACAACACACAAAAAAGAATATCTCAGCCAAATGTCCAGAAACAAAAATAATATATAGTTTGTCTTTGGGCTTCCAGGGGTCTAAAGGAGTCTCAGAGACCATTTTGATTTTGTAGCTTACTGATATTAAAAGTTCACCACGAATCATGTAAGATGAGATTCCACTCTATATGTTCCAAACTTACCACAGAAGAGCTATAAAGAAAGGGTACCCCCCCCACCCTGTTCCCCAATTTGGGCTTAGATAAATAAACCCAACTTCCCTGCACGGAAACAGTTTAGACTTGCAGGTCCAGACTGTTAGACTGAGCTTTTGAGTTACAGCAAAAATGAATTTCTTGCAATGCATCTCTGGTGTACATGAAATATATTTCTGTGCAAAGAAAGTAAATGATTTCTTTTAACTTTCTGATTGACGCTGAGTACCAAGCTTTTCTGATAGAGCAAAATGTCCTCCAGCAACAATCTATACCATCCTAGTGTTATCTGTGTCACTGACTAGCTTCTGGACACTGGGCGAGATAATTTTCCATTCTCTGAGCTCCGGTTAAGGGGTTCAGTGGTTGGTCATCAAAGGAACGTCAAAGGTCCAGTTAAAGGAAAGGAGTACACACCGTCATCATCAACACTTACTCTTGCAAAGTGTTTCACCGGTTACAAAGCACTTTTATGTCATTATCTCATTTGATTTCAATTTCTAGGGTCCCTGCCATCTTCAACACTGTAGATTTGACGGATTACAAAATGCATGGGCAATTGATAAAATATACCTTGTTTCAGCAGTCTGCTTTAAACAGTCAAAGAGTTTTAAAAGCTCCTGCTGTGAGGAAAATCTGATTCTTTTCATCTCTACATTTATGTGGGAAGACCACATCTCATTTTCAAAATATTTTTCAGAACTTAAGGAGAGGTGTGATTTACTATTTAATGATCAGCTTCCACTCACACATGCTCTGTGGTTCGGGAGAAATTCGCTGTAGAATAAGAACCTCCTAGAGAAAGTGCATTCAATTTATCTTCCTGGAAGATCTTGGCGTTCATTTCCGCCGAGGGCTCCCCAAAAGAGGGAAATGGGGGGGGTCTCTGAGACCTCACATCCTTCTTCAAGCGGAGCAGCTTTCCTTTTACCAGTTTTGTTCTATTTCACTTCAGTGTAAAATTTCATTTGAACCAAGAGTTCTAAGGTCACCAAACATTTGAAAACTACGGCTTAAAGAAACATGTGTGGATTTGTAAATCTTGCTAAATCTACTTGTATATTGTGATATAATTCTCCCTACTGATGCTGTAAGAGAACTTTTCTTTTTACTGAAATCTATGATATGAACTATTCATACTGACCCTGCCTATCCCCAAAGGACTCCTTTATATTCTACCCTGTGGTTTGAATGAGTGTTGAATGGTTGCCAAACCTGTCCTATCTCCGGGCTAAAGAGCCTAGGACTACAAAAGAAGTTAAGCCAGGGGAAAAAAACAAAATAGACCCAGCCATAAAGTTTGAAAGAATTCTCAGATGTAAATTCTGACCCAAGTGCCAGAGTGATTCACTGGTGGGAGATGCTGAGTAATCTTCCTTCGGACTTCTTAATCCACGTTCTCTTAATGGATTTTAGCCACAGCTCAAAAGGTTAGGAATTAAAGACCACATTTCCACCTCCTTTTATTAAATTATTCTAACCTCATCCTGGGTAATTCATCACTGTCTCACTCCCTCTTGGTATACAAGTTGGGAATGGAAGGGCCAGTTTGTATAATTACCCTCTCCAACCTTCCCAAACATATTATAAGAAATCAAGGTCTGAGTCCGGTCCCTTTGAGATTCGAGGGCCCGATTCTTCCACTTTTGCATCCTGTGCTAAAGAACAACCAGTTCCAAGAGACCCACACTCCTTGAGAACTCTCCTCCCTCAGCGGAAACATAAGCTGGATTATTTTCAACGTTGTTTTCGGTTGCGTCTTGCAGCCTCGTGGCCAGATGGCCATCTGTTGGCTGTTCACACACCTCTCGTTCAGTGGACACAAATTCCGAAGGCTATTCGAATAAGGGAGATGCACGTCAGGTCTCTTTCCATCTGTGAATGGTGCTGGTTTCCTCTATTTTCTGTGCCTGTAATAAACTATGCTGAAGGAGTGAAAGCCTTGACCTAACTGTACCTGTTATGCCCTCAGTGTAGCTCCTTAGCACTTGTGTGTTGAAGCTTTAACCCCTAAGTGACTGTATTCAGAGACAGGGACTTCAAGGAGGAAATTAAGGATAAATGCAATTATAAGGGTGAGCCTTATCCTAATAGGACAGGTGTCCTGAGAAGACGAGACAAAGACCCCAGGGATGCCCGCGCACAGAGGAAAGACCGTGTGAGGACACAGCGAGAAGGTGGCCGTCTGCACACCAGGAAAGCGGCCTGGCAAGAAGCCAACCCTGCTGAAACCTTGATCTTGGACTTGCAGCCTCCAGAACCGTGAGGAAATAAATTTCTGTTGTTTAAGCCACCTAGCCTGCAGTATTTTATTACGGCAGCCCTAGAAGACTAAGACGGTACCATATAACCTCAAGACCTGGAATCCGCAAAAAGAAGATTAGTTTCCAGGAGACACGAGGACTGTTTTTATCTGAGGGGCTACTACACGGAGAATCTAATTTTTTTCTCTGTGTACCTAGGAGGAAGTCTAGCAGCTGCCAGAATTATAAAGATAAAGATTTGGGCTCAATTATAAAAAGAAGTTTTAATGGTTAAAGCTATTCAAAAGAAAATGAGCTATATACAAAGGGAAATGAGATCCCTTCACAACAATAGCCATTGGTCAGGACTTTGAAGCATCATGTAGAATGTCAGATCACGCAGAATCATCATGAGTCTATGATGATTTTAAGCGGTATAAACAGGATTAAGGAGACCTCTCATCAAAGGCGACCACTAACCAGATCATGATTGTGGCAAGTTGCATAACGTCTCAATCTCAGTTTGCAAAATCTTTTTTTAAAGCAAGTACAGGGGACTTCCCTGGTAGTCCAGTGGGTCGGGGAACTAGATCCCACATGCCTGCCACAGCAAAGATCCCATGTGCCGCAAAGAAGACCCAGAGCAGCCAAAATAAACAAATAAATAAATATTTTAAAAAAATAAAGCAAGTACAATTGTTGTGAAAATGAAGACTAGGAAGCATGATAGGAATGGGAAAAAAATCATCCTCTCCATCATTAGCATGATGTCTTTTGTGCCAGCAGATGAAATGCCCATATAAACACACATACATATGTACATATATAGGCATACCTCATCCTATTATATCTAGGAAGCTTTACTGTGCTTCACCAATACTGCATTTTTTACAGATTGAAGGTTTGTGGCAACTCTTCCTCGCGTAAGCCTACCTGCGCCATTTTCCCAACAGCATCTGCTCCCTTCATGTCTCTGCATCACATTTTGGTAATCCCCACAATATTTCAAACTTTTTCATTATTGCTGTATTTTTAGGGTGGCCTGTGATCCGCGATCTTTGACGTGACTATTGCAAAAAAGATTCTCATTTGCTGAAGGCTCAGATGATGGTTAGCATTTTTAGCAATACAGTTTTTTTAAAAAACTAAGGTATGCACATTGCTTTTTAGACATAATGCTATCGCACACTTAACAGACCACAGTATAATGTACACATAACTTTTATATGCCAAAAAAATCCACGTGACATGCTTTATTGGGAAACTCACCGTATCGTAGTGGTCTGGACCAGACCCACGACACGTCCGAGGTGTGCTCCTGTCGGCATCACCCAGAACATCCAGCTCGGAAACTTAAAAAATATCAGATGGGGGCTTCCCTGGTGGTGCAGTGGTTGGGAATCCGCCTGCCAATGCAGGGGACACGGGTTCGAGCCCTGGGCCGGGAGGGTCCCACATGCCACGGAGCAATGAAGCCCGTGCACCACAACTACTGAGCCCATGTGCCACAACTGCTGAAGCCCACGTGCCTAGAGCTCGTGCTCCACAAGAGAAGCCGCCACACTTAGAAGCCCACGCACAGCAACGAAGAGTAGCCCCCACTCTCCGCAATTAGAGAAAGCCCACTTGCAGTAATAAAGACCCAACATAGACAAAAACTTTTAAAAAATAAACAAATTTATTAAAAAACAATCAGATGCATCTGTCTCTCCAGTCTCTTGCCTGTGTCTATATACAGTTGGCCCTTGAACAACACAGTTCTGAACGGCTTGGGTTCACGCAGATTTTTTTCAGTAAATATTACATGATCCTCGGCTGGTTGAATCCATGGACGTGGAAATGAGGATAAGGATGGGATGGGACTTGAGCATCCGTGGATTTTGGTACCCACGGCAGGTCTTGGAACCAATCCCCTACGGGTACCAACGGATGAATCTTTTTTATTTATTTTTTTGTTTTCGCTCTGGGCTTGCCTTAAAAATATAAACGTGTTTACTGAAAAGGCAATCATCTAGACTCCTTTATAAACCAAACCCTGAAACTTTGTGTTACATCAGAAGAAGAAGAAAAACAGAGATGAACTTGGACAGAGGGTTCTGTTTTCCAAAATAGATGTAATGGGATCTGTATAAGCTGTAGATGCAGAGAAACAAATGTCAGTCCTTCATGATGAGGTCTGGGATGACCTTTGTAACTCGGGCAAAACTGCCTTTCCTGTGAGTCACCCTTTGGAAGAAAGGGCTGTCTGCCCGGGAGCAGATCTGCTGTCTTCCGTGCTTTCATCCATCACTCCTCAGGCCCTGGACGTCTGGCACAGCCCCAGCCTCTTTACTGGCTCACGTTGCCGTGGAGAAGAGATGTCAGGAGACTCTGACTCAGGTGAGCGATAAGGAGCAGATGGTGCCTCCACCACCCCAGCCCCTCCGCACGCCCTGCTCCCCGGAACACGAGTAATGATTATAAATGGGCGGGTGACTGGAGGAGCAAAGACGCAGGTTTTCCAAGGGGACCCGAAAGCCTCATCCTCTAAAAAGAGATGCGGCCGTAGAGGCAGGCGACACAAAGGAACCCTCGATTGGACGTTGTTTTCTGACACGACGCTTCCTCCTCGGGCTGTTGTCCTAATCTGATTAATGAAACGATGGTGCTAACAGGGGTGTCAGCTTGCTGCATCTCACGGACGACCACACTGGGCACTTCCCCCCAGAACATCAATTCTCGGCGCCCCCGTCAAACAATTGCGTATGACGAGACGAATGCATGTGGCCATCTCGGATAAAGGGGGCTGATGGATGGGCTGTTGATGATGGAAATAATCAGTTTGGTAATAGCCGGCTCCGCGTCTGTCAAGTGCCAGCCAGGAGGATCCGCATCCCTCAGGCCCTACCTCTTTACCTCCAGGCTGGAGTCTGACAACTGCCCGAGATCACCCATGAATAAACACCGCGCCTTCCCCAGACATCATGAAACTGCCCATGCAGATATGCCTAAGTGATGTTGATATCTTAAGGACCCCAGAGAGTCCAGGGAAGGAGAGCAGCGTGAGAGGGGCGGGGACCGCGCGTGGAGACATCAGCCCTCTGCTCGCTCCCGGGAGCACGTCCCCCGTCACCCGTCCCAGGGTGTGCTTAGCATCAGGGTGGGGCTTTCACGTCCAGATTTTTCTCTCCCCTTGGTCTGCCATCACCAGCTGAGGCAGCTTTGCTTCCCTCTCTAGACTTGGGGGTTAAGCATCTCTCTGCACGGAAGAGGCTTTCACGTTTCCTGTCCCACTCCACTGGGTCCCATTTCCGTGGCCACGTGGCCTCTGAAATAAGCCAACGGGGCTCAGGACACGGGCGAATGTGGATCCTGGGTCTGGGGATGCCTCCCTTTGTCCGTGAGGTTGTGGAAGAGACCCTGGTCCTGGAAGGGACCGGCTCCTGCTTGGTCTGCATCGCCCCGAGCATCTGGCCCAATAACTTACAACGTATCAGATGAATTGTCATCCAAGCATCTTTCAACACTGATCCCTCGTAGTGAACCACGGCCATTGGTCCTTCTCTGACCGTAGCTGTTCCTCACGCTCAACCATTGGTCCTTTTCTGACCGTAGCTGTTCCTCACGCTCAACTTTTGTTTATGGAGAAACTCGAATTGGGGGATTTATTCAAAGACAGGACTAGGGTGAGATGAGTGATTTTCCTCCAGTGTAAAATTTAAGTGGGGGCACCAAAAAAAATGCAGTCATCAAGATAAGTAAGATGTTAATGCACTATTTTAAGAAATCAGAATTGATGCAAAAAATACGGATCACAAACAAACGAGCAACCTTTTAAATAAACGCAGGATAGGGACTTGCCTGGTGGTCCAGTGGTTAAGAATCCACCTTCCAATGCAGGGGACGTGAGTTCGATCCCTGGTCGGGGAACTAAGATCCCACATGGCACAGAGCAATTAAGCCCGCACGCTCTGGAGCCCGAGAGCCACAACTAAAGAGCCCGCTCACCACAACTAAGACCTGACGCAGCCAAACAAATAAGTAAATATTAAAAAAAAAAAAGGTAGGATCACTGTTTGTTTGCTCCAGCAACATGTTCCCCTAGTTTGATGGGTTTCCACCTTCCACCGTGCACACAGCACCAGTGAACTGTCCAGGCAGCACAGCCCTGCCCTGTTCAGAGGACCGCAGGTAGCTCTTATCTCCTGAGACAGCGCCCCTCACTCTCAGGCTCCAACTATTTTCCCTGGTTTCAGAGAATTTCCTTCTCTGAAAAAAAAAAAAAAACAAAAAAAAACAATTTAAAAACCCCTTCTTTTGAATAAACTGTCTTCACTTCTATATTGATGTTGGGTTTAAACTGTTTCTCACTCTTAAATTTTCACTCTACCAAACTCTCTCAGTTAAGATCCAACCATCTCCTTCATGCAACATTCTCCCAATGACCTACCTCGTGCATTTCCTTTTCTGTTTTTCACATGATTTAACTCAAAAATTCCTCTTTAACATTGCAGGCCTGAGTCTACTTTATCCAGCTAAGCTGTGTGCTTCGTGAAAGCAAGAATTCTGTCTCCTTCTCCCCTTACTCAAAGGACGGGCACTTAACTGATTTGATTTAGACCTGAGTTTATGGCTGTCTGACTGGCAATTGCTGTTTTTGGTTTTGAACACTTTAATTTTCTCTTGGTGGACCGCGGTACTTATAATTCAAGTGCCAAGGTAGGTCAGGGCAAAACACGATTGCAACACTGATCAATACAGCCTCCCCGTGAAAGCATCCTCAAGGACGAGTGGAAAGTGGATGTGGGCAGGATGGGAGGGGGGTTCTTTCTGCCTCTTCTTAGATGGCTGGCTTTGGTTCTGTCACCTCAACTGTAAATTTAATTGTATAAAAAAGAGTTCCCATCTGTACTGAGATGTGTTTGTCTCCAAAATTCTGCCTACTGGCTGGAGAGGGAGAGCTCCCAATCTACCCTCAGGATCCCGATCTTTCAGTACTGCATTCGTTAATCACTTTTCAGGCAGGCCTGGGGGACTTTTTCAAATGCAAATTAAGAAGAAGAAAGGTACAGCTGAAACTTTTCCTCTTCCAGCCTCCCCTGCAGCCCGTGAAAAGGGAGAATGGAAGCTGCAGAGTAGGGTAAAGAGCTTCCCACACCTAACCTTTCCACAGCAAGCCAATCATCAGAACCCTGAGTGACCCCGTCAAGCTTCAGATGATGTGGTTCCTGACTAATACTGCTTCCCCTTTAGCAGGGAGAGGTTTGCAATCGATTGCTTACAGGAGTGGCCTTTTGGTGTCATTTGGACAGTTGGATCCCCTGGGACTAAGGCTTCCTGGTTTTTTCCATGATCAAGTAGCTTGTTTTTAAACTTTTTATTTTATATTGGAGTAGAGTTGATTAACAATGTTGTGTTAGTTTCAGGTGTACAGCAAAGTGATTCAGTTATACAGATATATGCATCTATTCTTTTTCAAATTCTTTTCCCATTTAGGTTGTTACATCATATTGAGCAGCTTTCCCTATCTCTACAGTAGGTCCTTGTTGGTTATCCATTTTAAATACAGCAGTGTGTACCTGTTATTCCCACTTTCCTTAACTATCTATGCTCAAGTGAATTGAATTCCTTTTTTTTTCCTTCCCATGGGACAGAGTTGACTCAATGAACAAGCACTGCTGTGGCCCGAAGGCACACACAAAATCCAGAGCCCTGTGAACAAGAGATCGGCTTGTGTCTTCAAGGCTGAGTAGACAGCGGGGGGCCAGTGCCCCCTCCAGCTCCCTGTGGGCACTGAGCCTGCGGGCAGGGGGAAGACAGGAGTGAGGCGGGGTGCTGTGAGTTCACAGGACAGGAAACTGGGTGCTGCCCAGGCAGGTGTAGTGGCGGGTGGGGGGAGGACCCAGGAGAGCACCTCCGGACCCCGTGTGGGGGAAGCTGCCTGCGGGAAGGAGCAGCTCTTCCGCGGCTGCCCCGCGGACTGGGGAGCCGTCCTAAGGCATCACCGTGGGTTCTCATTGCTTCAGTGTTTCTGTAGGGTTTCTTTGCTGGTGATACTATGCTTTCCCTCTGAGTTGAAAAAAAAAACAAAGATCTTTTCTACCTGTGGTTCCTTCAGGGCCCTCAAGACTTGTCCAGATCAGATGACGTTCTAAAGAAACTATCCATGTACCGAAATTCTAAACAGCAGTCAGGATCTCCCCAGACATCTCTGAGATGATGCCCCACCAATCAAGCAGCCGTCCACAGAACTCCTTGCTTTAGAAAAGGGATTTTTCGTCTGAAGTGCCCCTGGCCGGCTGATATACTACTTTCTGAATGCTCTGGAGTTTTCCAGGCACATGAAATAGTGCTGATTTCTCAAAAAATATATATATATAAGTTCATCATCCCTGACCTCCTTCCCTTACTGTTTCAGGTACCTCCTCTTAAAACTGTAACCAGCTTGGCCTAACCACCCACATCTTTATCAAATTTCCCTTAAATGATACCCAGGAGGAATCATTCTTTTGGAAACCCTTAATAGATAGGGACTTCAGAGCAGGGGATAATCTAATAATTTTGTTACAAAAACTCCAGGCAGGAATCTAGGAGGGAAAGTATTCACCAAGATAAGAGAACAAAGCCTCTGATATCATCACCAGCAAGTATGGGGGCTGGACACCCCCAGGGAAAAGCAGAGATTCAAATGAAAAAGAACCTTCTCAGTAAATTAACCAGAGCTGGGGACTTCCTGCTTCATAAACGAGACATCGTATCCATTCGACAGATCATAGGTTTATTCTCTGGGGTTTCCTCGCTTGCTTGTTTTCTCTTGCTTTGTTTCTGAGAGTTCCTATCGAGTGGCTAGCCTGTGCTCCAGGCAGGACTGAAGCTCAGAGCTTCACAGGTCCAGCTGCAAAGGCCAGAGCCCAAGTCCAGTAGTTTCAGCAGCCTGGAGCCCTCCGCTGACTGCAGAAAAGTAGCAGGGAAATTCGCGGCGCTCCAAGAGGTAATTGCCAGTTATTGCTCTACTCGTTCCAATTTTAGCAGTAAATGAGCAATGTATACTGTGTCAGGCTTATTAAAAAATAAAAATGAGAAATAAAAGTGCTCCAAGGGGAATGGCAAATCCACAAAGTTTTCCCACACGCAGATGTGACCAGAGAGGCCACCTGACTGTTCAAGGCCCCCACATGGCACTGATGTCCCTGGGATGCAGTCACCCAGCGGGCACTCAGGGGTCACTGCATGGCCCTGACCAGTGCACAGCCTTCCTCACTGAGCGCTGGTGACTCAGGAACTGTCATGTCCCGACCCTACGAGAGTGATCTAGTTAGAAGCACGCTCAGCCTTCCTCCAAAAGAGAGAGAAAGCAAAAGTTCTGTTTTTCAAGCAGGAAGAAGAAAAGTTCATCGTGGTTTTCAAAACCTGCTGGGGTAGGGAAAAACGCTGTCCCTGCAACAGATGTCACCTCCCTCCAGCATCTGTCCACCCTCTCTGCCTTCTTATCTGGAAGCTAAACTGTGTGATGTCCTCATACGTGATCTCCTTGTAGGCAAACCACCCGCCATTCTACCCCATCCTGCACCCTCACGTCACCAAATCATTCTTCCTGAATTCCCCTTAAAATCGTTCAGTGGCACCTGGCTTATGAGCAAATAATGAACAAAGCTTTCAGCCTGGAATCGACAGCTGTCCCCGGTGGAGGCCCAGACTACCTGCCCCTCCAGGGGTGTCACCGACTCCTCCCTAGACTGTCACCCACACTCCTGCTGACCTGGTACCCCTACGCACCCTGAGCAGAGACTGAAGCCTCATGCCTCTCTGCAGACCCCGCTGTCTGCCTGCAGCTCCTCCCCCGGCCATCCCGCTCCAGGAAGCCCCCTCCAAACCCCTGCTCTTATAAACCTGCCCCTCGGTTCCCGCAGGGTGGAACAAGAACCGCCGATGGAGATGCGGGGCCCACCCTCACTTAGAGGGCTGTCCTATTAAACACCCATTTCACGTACACTGATTCAGCTTGGCAACAGAGAGAGAGGATGCCCTGAAATAGTGCAGGGAATTCGGCCTGATATTCGGTGGGGAGGGTGCGAGAAGGGGGTTCTGAGAGTGCACAGTTTCCCCCTGGGGTCCCACTCCCCTGGGATCCCTCCGGGCGGACACGCATCACCCCCAAAGCAATCCAGACCCGATCAAAAGGTTCTTCCCAGGTGAATGTCTGACTCTCTAAGAACTTGCCTTACATGTGGAGTTTAAGACCTTACATCCAAACAAGACACGATGCCCCTGTGACATAAATGTGGCCCTTTTCATGAAATCATAAAAATTAGATGTTTATATTCAGCATAAGGTGCTGGGACAATCATTTAACTACTAGAAATTTTGAAATAAAGTGCCATCTGTACCTTAAACCGCACACAAAAGTAAATTCCAGATGGGAAAAGAGTTAAATGTGTATGTGAAGATACTATATTTTTTATAAGAACCTGAAAACAGAGATGCACCCACAGTCATTCCTGGAGAAGGGTTTTCTAAGCATAAAAGCAAAGGAACAAGTCACGAAGGCAGAAGACACCTCTTACTTTGGGAAAATTCCTCCCTCTCCCATCCTTCATCCAGTCCCAAACAAAACGACAGAAGGAGGATAAAGGTGTGGGAGACCTCGTTCAGCACTGAAAAACGGAGAAAGGGTGGCCTCCGCCTTCAGCTTCGAGGTACTTCTGTGGCCAGGACACAGATGGAACCACAGGGAGGGCAGGTACCGAGGGCCAGTGGCACCTGGGCACCTTCCCTAACAGTAGCGTGGGGACAAGCAGTAAGTAGGGCCGCCTGGGAGGAACTCCTTGATGCGCCCCTAGACGGAGGGAGGGTTCGACAACGGGGAGAAATCATAGAATAAGCAGAGACTCGCTCAGAAACGCAATGACGACAGGGGTTGCACCCAGCAGAAATCTCCCTGCAAGAGCAGGTAAAGGCAGAGGAAGGACGTCAGGCACAGGCACGTTGCCTACGCAGAGAGAGGGCGCAGCCAGACCAAATGAAAGCAAGCAAAAACAGCAAACTCGCGAGAAGCAGGAGCCCATGCGGAAAGCAGTCACATAGCCCAGCAGGTTCACAAAACTGAACAGGGGTCGGGGGACCGGCTGGACATGTTTCCCTGGTAGGTCCTCTGAGATGCTACCTCTTTCCCCCGCCTCGCAGTTGCTGGATCCGTTAATGAGACTGGATTTCTCATTAACTGGACCTCCTGTTTATCTGGGGGTGAATCACACACCCTATTTTTCGAGCAAATTAAAGGCCTGGATAAAACCTTGAACACGCAAGTATGAGTCAACAGACAACAACAGACATCAGTTCTAGAAAGCGAAGCCACAAAATTAAAGGAACAAAGCCCTAAATAGAAAGGGACAATGAAGGTACATTTTGGAGAGAAGAAAAAAAAAAAGATTTACAACAAATAAACAAAACCCGAAGTAAGTTTTAAGTGGTATCTGCCCCACATGCCCACAAAACTTAAATATGGACTTTACAGAAACAGAGGTAAATTGTGAAATACTAAGGATAAAGACAAGCTAAGAAAGAGCGAGTTGATGAAAAGAGTTGCCATGTGACCCAGCAACCCTGCTCCTGGGCACAGATCCGGACAAAACTCTAATTCAAACAGATCCATGCATCCCTATGCTCACAGCAGCACTAGTCACAACAGCCGAGACACGGAAGCAACCTAAGTGTCCATCCACAGAGGAATGGATAAAGAAGATGTGGCACATATATACGATGGAATACTACTCAGCCACAAAAAGGAATGAAATAATGCCATTTGCAGCAACATGGATGGACCTAGAGATGATCATCCTACGTGAAGTAAGTCAGACAAAGATAAATACCATATGATATTACTTATATGTGGAATCTAAAATATGACACAAATACACGTACTTAAGAAACAGAAACAGACTCAGACGTAGAGATAAGACTTGTGGTTGCCAAGGGGGAGGGGGTGGGAGAGGGATGGATTGAGAGTATGGGGTTAGCAGATGCGAACTATTACATATTATATAGAGAATGGATAAACAACAAGGTCCTACTGTAAAGCATAAGGAACTATATTCAACATCTTATAATAAACCATAACGGAAAAGAATATGAAAAAGAATATATGTATGTGTAACTGAATCACTTTGCTGTACAGCAGAAACTAATACAACATTGTACATCAACTATACTTCAATAAAACAAATAACTGAAAAAAAGGAGTGAGTGGAGAGGGAACAAATGGAAAGGGGAGCGGGATGGTCATTAAAAGACACTAAACCTACAAAAGTAGAAAAGTTCACTATCACTCTGGAAGCCAAAGGTGACACTGTCTCCTCAGGCTGCAGAGAAAAGGTGTGGAGAGAAAAGGACCAAAAGGCGTGAAGGGCAGACAGACAGAGACCAGGGCTTCCCTGCTGCTCCAGAGAAAGCTCTTATGATCCTGAAACTTCAGACAGAAAGGGTTTACCGTGAACAAGGACAGTTACTGAAAAGGGACAAACATGTGACGTATCCTGGTAAATATTTTGAATTTTTAGGATAAAGACCGAATTGTACAAGTTACCTAAAAAGCAAGACAAAAGTTGCCTAAGGCATCTTGTCCAGAGCATGAAATACAATAAAACCAGAAATCAGCTTCTGCAGAATTTGGGGGGGGGGGGGGTGGACATTTGTGACTCAGGAAAGCTATCATTTACCAAGATTTCATTTAAGAGAGGATTTTTTTTTTTAATTGGGCATGCAAAAAATCATAATGAAATGCTGAAATATTAAGGTATTACAATGAATACAAGGATACATCAAAATAAAATGTTCAAATATCTTATATATAAATTTTAAAAAACAAAAGAGAGCAGTTATTTATGGTAGGGGTCAGTAATAAAAATAAAAACACATAATGGAATGATTTTAAAAAAAGATTACCTCAAGGGAGGGAGCGTAGGGGATGGAATCCAACAGGAACACAAGGAGACTTACATGAAACGACCCCAGTTTATGTCTTTGAAAAACACCTATATCCATCTGTACCTATGTCTGAAGCAAATGTGGAAAAATGTCAGGTCTGGTACATGAGAGATTATCTGTCTTATTTCTATGCTGGACATATTGTATATGTCCTTTAAAAATAACTGAATATGGGAGAGGTCAAAGAATAAAAGGCTTCATCATCAAATAAGCGAAACGCAGAAGTTTAAATAATTGTCATAAAAAAAGTTCACAAAAGGCCAAGGTCAAACATAGCTCTTGAAAAAATGACAAGGCTATTGAAAAGTAATAATAAGATGCCAGGGGATATAATATTAGTAGTTTAAGGTCTGACTTCGGGCATAATGCTGATCTGTGTTCAAAGCCTGACTTGAGCACCGAATGGCTGTGTGACTTTCGGAAAATTGCAGCACCTCTCTGAATGGCAGTTTCTCCCTTTGTCTTATGAGGTTCACAATGATACCTGCTTCCAAGGATAAGTGTAACAATTACCAGTCTTTCACCCTAGCGCCTGGAACATACGGATACCGAATTACTATGAGCTCTTATCATTATTATTAAAACAAAAAAATGGGACAAGATGGAGAAAGTGTTGCAGGAAGTAAAAGCAGGAATATTAGTTCATCTAACAGAAAGTAAATCGCGCTTTTTCTCTCTGTACCCTGATTATAAGAGAAATATATTTTCAATTTTTAAAAAATTAAAGGTACAATTATCAGCATTAAGAATACAATGAATACCAGCCAAATTATTTTTAGAGAGTTAATAAAAAAAACATAGTCTGCGTAGAAAAAGGAAAGAAAAAAAGTTTAAAAATAAATAACAATGACAATGAAACCCATGAAGTGGGATGGTCATGTGTCCAAACATACCACGTGCTCATGGCATCATCAATGAACAAAGTTGGGGTCAGCCTATCAGATTGTTACATGTATTCTAAAAGATCCAGCAACGTATTGCTCTGAAGACATATACCTAGAACAAGGAGGCATCAGATGGTTTTAAAGGCAAAGAACTTGAACAAGCAACAATGAGCAAACAAATAAAGCAGGAGAGTAACTCCAAATAAATCAGACTTTAAGGACAAATGCACTGAAAAATGCTAACAGTCAAAACCTCTTTGTTGCCCATATGGCACCTTGATGCAGATGTGAAAAAGCGCCCCATCCTTGGGAGCTGCGGCCCCGTGGCAGGATGCTCAGTGTGGCATCATCGGCCGTGAGCATCTCTTTCAGCACCCCAGCCCCTCAGCTGGGTACCAGCACTGAGAGAAGCTGGGGAGGTCATTTCACTTTAACAGATGGTCCCTCCCCCAAACATCCAGGAACTCAAACATCTGTTATGTCCAAACTTCAGTTCTAGATTACACTTACAGCTAAAGTGAGATGAGCAGGTATATTACGCATATTTCTATATATCTATAGTATATACATAAAGGTTTTAAGCAATTTATTTATGTTTATGGTATCCTTCCCCTTATAAAATTCTGCAAATTGAACACACTGTCAGCAGACAGCTTCAGTGCATAGCTGACAGAGACCACTATTTTCTTTGTCAAGTTCTGGGCACAGAATGTCAGCACACACCAGCCTTCAAGGAACTGAGGAAGCTGATGAACAATACAAAAATACAGATTTTGAATTTTTTTGTTCGGGTTGTACAATTAACAATATTCATTTTTAAAAGCGTGTATAGTGGGACCACCGACTTTTTTTTTCATGAATTCCTTGATTCCACAAGCTTTTATTTTGAAGAGCGTCAAAGTTCTAGGAGAGTTAAAACCGCAGTAAGAGTTACATGCATTATATAACTCTGACACCCATTATGTTCATCCCTGAGAATCCCCAGTTGTGTCCGTTCTTTGCCACTTTGGCTTCTGTGTGCGCGAATATATACATCCTTTGGCTGAACTCTAACGGGTTAGCCGCAGGCACAGGGACAACCTCACCCCAAAGGCTTCCGCATGTACCTCTTAAGAACGAAAGTCACTCTCCTGAGTAATCAGAATACAATTGTCACAATCAGGACATCTAACATTAAGATTTTTTTTTCCTTTTATGGTCAGAATGTGTGTCTGGATGTGGCGTTAGAACACAGGGTCTCCTTTAGTCTGGATACCTTTGCTGATTATGCTTATGCTCAAGTGAGCTGACCTCTTCCAGGGCAAAACGATATCGCTCCATTATTCAATACGATGGATAAATCTCCCTAAATAATTCAATATGACAATACCATTTCACTCAAGGTACAACTGCAATACAGGTATCTAATAGAGAAACCGACTTTGAACTAAAGGACTCGGTACTTCAGGAAAACTCTCTTAAATGTTTTCTTATTTTAAATGATAAAGACAGCAAAGTTTGGGAAGGTAAAAGTGCCATTCCTCACGTTCACAGGCTGAGAGAGGTTGGTGAACTTTGGACAAACTCTGGCAGTATCATCCAGCAAAGCACAAAACTTGAATGCTTAACGGTTGAGGGATGTGAGTGTAAAAGAGCCACAAAAGACCAGGATCGAATGTTTCCATCTCCCCCGTTTCTGTTCCAAACACACCTAAGCAGGGGCCCCTACCCCTCGTGCACATTAGAAGCACCCTGGGGCCATTTACAGGACGCCCAGAAGCTTCGGTGTCCACCTCGGACCCATTAGCTAGGAGTCCCTGCAGAGAGAGCCAGGGCGTTAGTACTACCAGCTCCCCGGAGGCTCTAGAAAGCGGCCAGCATCGGGACCCAGGTCCCTGCAGGAGTGGCAGCCCACACTCTGGCTGAAGCCGAGTATTTCTGTGCACTTCCTACAAGCAGGAAGTTTCTTGTCTTACGAGGTGACGCTGGCTTGCATTTTTCTCTCCCCGCTGCTGACTTTATCCCAGGCATTCTCCGTGAGACGCTGCCAGGCCAGAAGCATCCCTAAAGGCACTGGCCACAGACCTCCCCGTGGGCCAGAGACACTGAGGAATTCTAGCAGAAGGTGGGCCCAGCCACAAGCAGCAGCCCTTTCACTCACAGAAGCACACAAAATGCTGTGGATTTTGCCAGCGCAAAGGTCCCGACACGCAGGTGACGAAAGCAAAGTGTCATCGCTGTGTGCTGGTCTGTGCTGAAGGCAGCTTCGTGCATAAGCTCTTGGCTTATGGGGTTCTCCCTGCGCTGGGGAGCTGGGCGGCGGGAGAAACCCACTGCTGCCCAAGCAGGCTGCGAAATTCAGCCCTTACCGACTGCTGATTCCTCAAGCAGAGACCAGTCTGTTCAAGCTGTCTCCAAATACCTAAAAATGGGAACCAGGGATGGATCGGACGCTGTCTTTCCCTCCACCCAAGGCCTCCCCGCCCTGCCCTGCATGGATGAGACCAGCAGTATCTTTGGCTCTGTCTCCAGCAGAGGGGAGCCCACAGCCTGCAGGCCCACCGCATGCCAGGAGATGGGTCATACACAGACTTGGCCCGGAGGAGTCCAGGGTAACTCACTCCCCAGAAGGCGGGGACAGACCCAGCTGCCTCGGACAGACAGACACCCGCCCCAGGCCCTCCTGTGAGCACTGCACATCCTGCCACCAGTGCGGTGGCCGGGCACTCACGGACAGTAACCCTACCCGATTCCTGACACCGCCGCCCCCTCTCGCCTGCTCTGATCTCTCTTACATCCTGGGGTTGAATGGCCCTATAAAAATGTCCAGTGTGAAAGACAGATTCAAATACTGGAGAAACACTATCCCGATGGAAGGCCTTTACCATCCTCCCCCCTGGCTCCTCCATACCTACCCTCACCCCCACCCCCGACCAGGCAGAGAATTTATGGGCTGTAAGTCCTGTTTTTCTACATTGATGGAAATCACTGGCAAACATTTCCACTGCGCGGAACTCCAGCCAAAGAGTCAAATATCAAGGCACCCAGCTGAGCTCCAGGACTCAGGGTTTATGAAGCCAGCCCATGTGCCCCGCGACCGTAAACCATCTTATATTTACTATGACAGGACCGTATTCGAGTTCATAAAAAAAGATGATTTTTGTCTAACTTCGGTTGCCTGGAAGGCCTGAGCTTCTTTTACAAGGGGATTGTGTATCAGGAGCTAAACCGGCCAGCTGTTGTTTGCTCACTTTGTTGGGGTAAAGGAGTTGAATCAACCCTACGGGGCCCTCAACGAGACCCCCTAGATTCTCAGGGCGGTGCTGAAAGTGGGAAAAATACATACCTGTGATGTACAGTGCCGATGGAAGGCAGGGGGGCGAGAGCACATTTTCCCCAAATGAGTTCCAGGCCCTCTTCCCTGCGAGGATGCATGGATCGCATCTGGAAAGTAAGTGATGAACCTTTTGGACAGGCCACCAGGACCACGGGGAAGGTTAGGTCACAGGTCATCTGTTCAGGCAGGTTGTATTGAAAGAAACTAATGTTGCAGCCCAGGGAAGTGGAGGGGTTAGAAGGGCACTACTTATGCTACAGAAGAAGGACGGGAATTCTCTGCCCTTTGAGGCACCTGAAGGGTCTGTGTGCTGGTCGGTAGCAATGTCACGTTCAGATCGCGATGCACGAGGCCGTCACGTCAGCTGGAGCCAGGGCACCTGGAGGAGGGTGTGCGTAGGTAATCCAGGAGTCGGAATCTGGGCAAACTGTAAATGTCACAGATGTCCAGCTATTGTGCTGACCCCAGCGCGGGCTGGCACGGGGAGGGGCTGTGCAGGGAGCATTTAGCTTTGTTCGTGTCTATAGCAGCTTGACGGGTTGGAAATTCCGAAGCGTCTTTCAAGCTCTGCCTCTAGGAATCACTAATACAAAGGTGTCTAGCTCAGCAAGGCATCATGAAACAACCTTCCCTCAAGACACGGGTCCCCCATGCTGGACTGACGCTCTGTGCCCTCTCTTCCTGGCTATGAAAGCGTGTCCCCAAAGAACATGGCTGGAGCTCCTTCCTGCCTTCAACAGCTGTTTCTGAACCCTTAAAATGCTCTTCATCCACTGTGAGAGGGCAACTGAAAAATCACAAAATTGCAACTATTAGCACTGGTGCCGGGCACAGTGTTTTTCTTAATTATTGTTGAATGCATGGCCCAATATACTATTGCACAGTGAAACATGTGGACGGGTCCCCCTGACCAAAACGCTGTGCTACCACTGCACTGTAGGAAACGAAAGAGTTTAGGGTTGATTGTCGGAAACTTTTAATGTTAATCCAAGAAAAGCCATTCCTCCATCAGCAGCACTTCAGGACATGTGTTAATGATATTTTTTCTACACACTGATCTTTATTCAGCACGTGCATGGCAACATGTATTTTTAGTGCTTGGGTGTAGAAGATACTAGACGTGCAGAGTATTGAGGAAATTTGAAAAGAGTAAAAATTTTCTCCAACGGAGACTTATGTTTCTGAGACAACTATCCAATCTGAGAATCTTTCAATGTCTGAGTTTAATCCATTTACATCTATTTTGATTACTAATAAATTTGGACTTGTTTTCTACCGTCTTATGAGATGCTTTCTAGATTCTATGTGTATTCCTATGTTCCTCTGTTCCTGTTCTATGTGTTTTGGGTTTTTTTTTTTTCTCCTTTGTTGATTCTATTGGGTTGATTGCGTTTATTTATACTGTTTTACCATCTCTCCAATTTGGAGTTATTTTTATCCATTTAGTGGTTACATGTAAATGGTTTGCACGATGATTAACTTAAGAAAATCTAAAATTAATATCACTCTCCTCACTCTCAACACTGCCCTTCACCTCTTATTCTCATTAGTAATCCAACCAAGTTATAACTTTTATTAATTTTATAGTCTTTGCTCATTTAGATGTACTAGCAAGTTTACCCAATTCTTGGCTCTACATGGCTTTTATCACACCACGCTTCCCTTACAGATTCAGTCTTTCTTGCTAACGTTTGTCATTTAGTAGTTTCAGTGAAAGTCTGTGTGTAGTTAGCTTTCTCTTTATCGGAAAGTTCTCCACGTTCCGTTCTCTGGATGTCTTATTAAATGTCCCTTGGACCTAGTCAGTCTATTCTCTGTGCCTATAAACCACCCTCTTCCAGTCCCCCACCACTTTATCTCTTTGTTAATTTCATCAAACCTTTTAGTTATTCATATTTTCCAGCTGTTTGGCTCTGCTGTGTGGTACACCTATCAGATCGAACTCTTAGTTATTACTAAGTTTGTTTCTGCTCTTTTAATCTGCTGTTTAGCCTATCCATTGAGTCTTTAATTTCAACTCTACTGTTCCTTTCACATTCTCTTTGGTTCTTTTCCAAATCGTTTTTATGCTGTCATACTTTTTCATTGTTATTTTTACATATTTTTAAATTTAGTAACTTAAAACAAGTTGTAAGCACCTTTCAAAGTTCTGGACCTTTGAGGTCTGCCTGGGGTTTGCTGGGTCTCACGGTTGATTTCTTTCCTCAAGGGATTGAAATTGCTCATGGTGCCCGCATCCTCGATCGTGGTTGTTCATTCTGAGGAATACTCCTGGGAACCAGGTTATAAAAAATCATCCAGAGCAGTTTCAGGTTTTTTTTTTTTCTGCCAAAGATACCAGAGGTTTCAACGACCCTGAGACCAGTTCTTATGTTGATTTCTCAGTGTGTGGTTCTCATACTTCATAGGAAGTATAAACTTAGACCACATGCCAACACACAGAAGTGCAGTTTTAATGTTTGGTGGGTGATTTTTTTTCTTCTGTCCAAAATCCTATAGGGAAGGCAAGCCTCCTGGCCACATTTTTTGGAGCCTGGGAGGTGAGTCACAAGGTCAAAGAGCAGATAGTGTGTCCAGGCATTTGGCAGACGTAGGGGCCACTGTGTTGTCTCTCCTGGCAAACACAGGACGCATCCCAGGACCCCAGCCTTCCGCCTGCAGGCCCCCCTCCTGGGCATCCTCTGTGGGTACCACAGCCTCAGCCTCCACTGCTCCAGCAGGCAGAAATCCGTCTCTGGACTCCGGCTGGGTGCACCTGTTTTTGTTTTGGCGGTTGTTATATTTTCAGCAACATCCCTGTGTGTTTATTGTCAGTGAGCAGAGGGAGGTGGGAAGGGGGTCTCATCTTCCCCCAGCTCAGTTCCTCTCATCACCGGACGTGGTTCTGAGATAATTAAAGGTTTTCATTACGAGGTCCTATTTATCCCACATCTTGTGAGCGTTGCGGGAATGCACGGCAGGTGCACACAGCGCAGGAACCCTCCGGAAGAGAACAACCCTGAAGTGCATCCCATGCACAAAGCCTGAGGCTCACAGGAGACCCGAGAAGGAATCCGGTGCCCCTGTTCCCGGGTCGTGTCCTGCCAGCTCTTCCCGCTCCTCTTTCTCTGTACAGCCAGCCATGACTTTTAAGATGCCCTTTTCACACAATGAGCAACTTCTGAAACTTTAATGCAGGAAACTAGACTGGAAGTAAAATTCTGATGTAAATCCCTTTCCCTTGGGGAAGACAGGGGGTGGCAGGGGGAGGGCAAAACAGAACTTCTGAAGAGCACACCCACGAATCTCAAGGATGCCTGCCCTTGTAACCTTGCTGGTTTTCACATTCTCTGCTTAAAAACCTAAAATGGATCTTAAGCCGTCCCACACGCCTCCCACCTTCCTGCTCACGGAAGCTGGGACCTGGGAATTCTATTCTGGGCACCACTAATCCCGCTTGGAAAGGGGGACAGTTGGAAGACAGGAGTTAGCAGGTTAACCGATGGTTAATCTAACCTCTCAAAATCTTCTGACAGCTCCGAAGGGATAAAATCTTCTAGAATTGTTGACAGTCAAATATTCTCCACACATTTGTGAGACTCCAGCTGTTACCCAGGGATGCAAAGTAAACAAACGTTCGTAGGCTACAGAAGGTATAAATCAGCGGTCAGTGCTCCTGGTAGGCAAAGACGGTTCCTTTCTGTGATATTTCAGTTTCTCCCCCAAATGACTGACAGCTGCTCTCTTCCACTATCTGCTACAAAAATCATTTCTTGCTTTTTTCCCCTAAAATGATGAGAACAACAGATGCTTAGTCCTAATATACTTTTCCACTATAAAGGGTGCATCGCTGTATAAACAATTTTGGAAACAGGAAGAGGAAATCATCACTGGTCCCTAATTCTAGCATGCTAGCATTTTATTGTATCTCCTTTCAGTCTTTTTTGGTTTTCGCCTTATGACTTTTATTTCAATACCAGAAAATGACATTTAAAATCATCTTACCCCATGTACTTTTCATATATTTGCATGCAAGTCTGGGGTTCTTAAGTATCTCATTTTTTTTTTTTTTTTTCATCACAACAACCCTCTCACTCGAGCCTGGTAAAAATTCTTGGCCATATTTTACAGAGAACGAAAACACAGGCATTTATTTGGTGGCAAGTTTCTCAGCATCAGAGAGAGACAAGAGAAGCTTGTCGTCAAGGCTCTCACCTTAGAGGTCTGCAGACCCAGGGAACTCAGGTTTTCGACTTCAGCCCACACAAGCTCATGGGTGGTGAGGACGAGAGCCACAGCTGGGATTAAAGGGCGGGGGGGTGGAGAGGAGGCTTGGAGAAACCACATCACTAGCTCAACCAGCGTGTGCCCCAAATACTTGGGATGACAGCGACACTGGAGGAGGTATATAGCCTCTGCTGGAGACTGCTTTGATGACCTTTGCTCATTTGGATATACAGCTCCTGTGTTTTTTTTTTAATTCAGTCTCATTTTTATATTTTATGTTGGGCAGTCGATGCATTATTTTAGCAAAAGATCTTCTCTCTGAAAGTGCAAAAAGAACATCTTCCTCAGAGAGCATCCAAGATGGTGCTGGGTATCAATCTGCCAACTTTAATGGTCTCAGGGACTGACTGCCAACTTACCCCAACTTTCCCAGGGCCCTGGGGTGTCTGAGACGAGTCACCGTGCCCTGAGGGACCATGCAGATAGAAGACAATCCACACTGCACAGACGATACATTGATGGAAAAATATGTGATAAAACAAGCAGAGTAAAAAGTTAAGAAGAGACTCCAGGTAGTGAGTAGATGGGCGTTTATTGCAAAATTCTTTTATCAGTAACTTTACTATATATTGAAATATTTCATAACAAAATGCTGTTTTGAACATCAATGTTCTCTGAAGTAACAGAATGCTGCTGGACGGATTTTTTCACCTGCCTTCATCTCTCTTCTCCTCACCCCCTAACTGTGTCTTTCTGACCTCTATGAATTCCTTGAGAACACGTCTTTAAAGATGACCAAATATGTTCAGAAAACACTGAGTCAAACCTAGTTTTTAAGGAAAAAACTGAGGTCCTACCAAGGGGAACAGACTTGTCCCAAATCAAGTCATCACCTGGCGGGTTCAGGAGTAGGTCCCCCGCTTCCCCGATCACACTGTGACACCTTCCTTCCTATGAGATGGACAGTTGGACCTCTGTGTCATGGACGTTCCTCAAAAGGACCAGAACACCAACATTTGGACCTTTTAGAAGGAGGTTTAAAAGAAACCAGGATTCTAAGGACCAGGCAAGAGGCAGCAGAGGCGACGTGAGAGCAGCTGAGCACCTGATTCTGCGGATACAGGGCTCACATTTTCTTATTGGAATGAAATGTTCTCTCTGCTGTTTTAGAATCCCGGAAACAGAGAAACTTGATCACATGTCTACCTGTACGATACTGCTGGGAGTATAAATTCACACACCCATTTTGGAAGTCAATTCTGCTGTATGGGTCAAACATTCACAGCCTCTGACCTTAAGATTCTGTTTCTGGGAGTTCATTCTAAACAGCCTGTACTCAAGAGAACAAAAAGCGTTACAAAGATATGCATCTAAGTACTATGTACAATAGCCCCAAATTAAAGAATGCCTAAAGGCCACATGATAAGTAAATTATGATATATTCTTAAAGTGGATTTAGAAGCCATTACAATATTTATAAAAGGTCTAACAATATAGTTAGAAAATGTTTAGATGACACGCCTAAATGATAACATTCCTAACAAATTGTACATATGCCCTGAGCCTAATTAGATTAACAAATTTTAAAAATATGTGATACACAGTAAAATGCCTGAGAGGCAATATATCAAATTGGTTACAAGGCTTGTCTGTACCACGTCTGCTGCATTTTCTGTAATGCTGTGTAGTCAGCTGTGCTATAGCCACAACACATGCATTCCCAAATCCTCCCACTACATAAAATCACACAATAAAAACCACAGTGCTTATGGGTGAAATGCAGTTAGGGCACAACACTCTCAAAATTTATCAGTGGCACATTTTCTGAAAGGTAGGGACCTAACAATAATGGTAGCCCAGTTTTCACACCTTAACTGCTTAAGAAATTCATACACAGTACAATAAATAAGGCACTTGACCTTGAAAAAACCCAAAAGTTTTCTCGTGGAATTGGGCATTGGAAGGGTTGCAGCTTGGGAGTTACTGTGAAGTGATGGAAGGAAGGTTATCAAAAATGGAACGCAGGTGAGTGACCCAGAGCTGGACAGCTGAGGCACGTGTGTGTGTGTCTGTCTGCGTTCTGGCACGACTCACTTCAGCTGAGTGTGGTCTTCTGCATTCATCCAGTGTTTCTTGCCAGTGAAAATGTACACGAGCAAATCTAAAATTGGCCTTATCCGCAAACAGTTTCCTAAACCATGAATTCCGTTGGAACAAACTCGACATTTTCAAAACACTCTAGCAGAACTGCTGTATTATCTAATAAATAAATAGAAGTCAATTGGAGGTACGAAAATCCTCTTTTCTAAAGTTGTCTATACCCTCTGCACTGTCTCAAAAGAACTAGTCATGGGAATAAAGAATAAATAAATGAGATTCTGCTTACAACCAGTAGGCAAAAGCAGCCAAGAACCGACTAAACAGTTTACCCTTCAGGTGAGTCAGGTTATATCAGTGTTCTGAAGACGTATCAGAAGATTATTTGTTGACTGGAGCAGCTGTGGAACTGATTTAATAAACTTTGGTCTATCAGATAAATATTGGGCTAGATGACCCGGGGAGCATTTCTAATGCTAATAATGAGATTTTATGATAGTGTACTTATTTCTTAATAATAAGATTATTTATTTGGGAGTAAGAACAAACAAGTTCAGTTCCAAGAGAACTGAGATTTAGTACAAAGTCCGTGAAACTCAAACAGGAATTGAATATCATAAAAGTAAATCCAGCCACACTGTTCTGAGCCTAAATATTTCAAGTTTTCAAAAAATGTTTATGATACATTTTATATTTTGTTGTGGCTGTATCTAAAAAACCCTGCAAATGTCTTTTTCACTATTTGATCATTTTATTAATGGACAATAAGATTGGATTCATACTCAAGTCTACATCCACCTCATATGCAAAGTACGGAGAAAGAGGAGCTGCAGAATGTGCGTCTAAACAAGGTGCAAATATGCCTTATTTCTGTCATTTTCATGTGAACCCTTGCTCTTAAAGTCTACATTACTTTCCTCTGACTACAGGTTGCTCTTCCTTTAACGACTGTCTCAGCATCTCTGTGCCGATAGAATGCAACCCAGAGACTCAAACCCACAGACTCAGACTCGTAAATATCACCTGAGACCAACAGGAACTCTTCCTCTGATTTTAAACTTACCTTGACTTAATCAAACAAACACACACGCAGAAAGGCCTTTCCTGGGAAACAGTTTGTCCAACAGAATGCTTCCTTTTTCTGATGGATGTGATAAAAGGGGATACAGCTCATTTGGCAAAGTATAGGACATCATTACTCAAAGCTGAGTTCAATAGTTCAGATTTTTAAGGCCTTGGGGAGTGAGGAAAAAAACTTTCTCTATGTAAGGAAAATGATTTTGCCCACGCTTTCAAAACTGAGCTAGCATTCTCCAAAACTCTGATAAGAGGCACTCAGAAGTCAGACGCCCAAACCAATATATTGAGATGGTTTACATTTCTAGTTATCATGCGATTTCAAGACCTTCCTGTTTTGAAGGGCAACAATTTCACCCAAACCTTTAAAACTGTGCTGTAGATTATGAGAATAGGTCCATGTGAAGTCCCACGTTCAAGCCAATGTACTAACAGAGCTCTTTAGATGAACTATTATTCATTTGCTTTTTTTTAATAAAGGAAGGGGAAACATGCCTGCAATAGGAGAGTCAAAATATTATCTATCCAAACGATAAACAACAAGGTCCTACTGTATAGCACAGGGAACTATATTCAATATCCTGAGATACACCATAACTGAAAAGAATATGAAAAAGAATGTATATGTATGTATAACTGAGTCACTGTGCTGTACAGTCAACTGTATGTCAATAAAAAAATAAAAAAATTATATATATGTATATAATCTATCCATTCATGTAGTTTGATAAATGATCAGGAGACTGGCTGTGGAAATGAGACATTTCATGTCCACCAGATTTCTAAGCACTTCCTAATAATCACCTTTCACACGTGCATATCTCTGTTCATTACATCACAACTCCTGATGTTCCGGTTTCCCCTCCCCTCAAAATCAATAATCTATTGTAAGAAACCATATTTGAAATACTGTCATATTTTTCTGAAACCCTCTTTTTTAACTAGGTTGTCATAGAGAGTAACCCCCGGAAGGCAGGCCGACGATGCGTGAGCAGACCGCACAGCTCGCGAGGTCCAGATGTGTTAATTTTGTAGACGCAGCCGATGGGGATTCCTGTGAAGGCAGGAAAGCTGTTCAGTCTCCACGAACGTGGGGAAATGCTTCTTCCCGAGAAAGATCAAGTGGACAGAATAACGAGGCCCTTTCCTGGAAACTGATGGCCACAGCAAGGCGTGTGGACAGGGAGACACACGTGGAGGGGCAGGTACGAGCATTTCCTCAACTGAGAATTTCAGGACTCGCCAAAGTCCCAGAGGTATCTACCGCAAATATGAGGGGTGCCCACGAGGCAGATCTGAACCCGCTTTCCCATCCCACGCCCTTCCACGTGGGTTCTGGGCCCCTTTATCGGTGGCCTCTGAAACGTTTGTTCCGCAGTGTCTCTTTCTCTTCCCCCTTCTTGGTTTCTACTTTCTCCGAGGCTGCAGTTATGTAGCTCTCTGTCCACGCAATGACAAGTTCTCCAGTTCCGTCGCACAAGTGCAGAGGGCGGCATGGTGGCTGGCTTCGTTGTAGTCAGGATATTAGCTGAGTGGAGATTTCATGCAGTCATTTGTTTACACTTAAGCCTGCTAACATTTTAATTCCTCATACCCCCCCCTTCTCTTCTCCCTCATCCTCCCCAAATCAACCCCCCTTGACCTGTCATCAGTGTTTAAAGATCCACCCTTAATTTTGAGTGGCCTAGAAAGGACCACCATGGTGACATAGGTAAATTATTTGCAATGCTCCAAGACTAAACCCAGAGAGATGCCGTGCAAATAGTTTCTGAACTTTAGATACACGAGTCCCCTTAGTTTAAGCAATTTTCAACGTGAAATGTCCTTCACGTCCTTTCTCTGTGAGCCTCTATGAATTAGAGACAAATGGCTGCCATTGCCTTAAATGAGAAACACTACAAAAACAACCTTTTCCCAGATGCAGTAAATTTGTGAGTCAGACGGTAGGAGTAAGTTGGTTTGATTTTCTCAGGTTGTTCTTTTCTCCTTTTTTTAAATGCTTTCTCATCATCACCAAAATTTCCAGAGAAAAGAAAGGAAAACATCAGAAGCATCACAAGGAATGTTTGCTGTTTGGTATTCCTAGAGAAGAAATAAGATGTCACCAGTGAAAGAATATCCATGGTTGAATCTTTAAAATAAATTTCAGTGCTGGTGAGAGAAAACACACAAAGCATTCAAATGTCTTCCCTCTTTCAGGGAATTTTCAAATGAGTTTTCAAAAAGATGGAGATTCTTAAAACAAGTTTATTTGGCTTCCCACCCTTGCAATGGAGTTTAGAATAGGCTGGTGCAGCACTGCCTTGAAAATTAGCCGCTACACTTTTACAGAATGTTCTGGAAACTTAAACAGGCTTATCAGATGCTACCTGTGTTCAATAACTAACGCAGGAAGGCTTAAACATCCATCCAAAGAGCACAAGCTGCAATTAAAAAAAAAAAAAAAAAAAAGACCTCCTAAAACCTTGTGATAAAGAAACTGCTGATCAAGCCACCAGGCTTAAGTAACCACATCCGTGCAGAAAACAGGACACACGAATGCAGTAACCAGGACAGAGACACACTACACACACTGTGAACACCTTTCACATAGGGAAGTTTCATGTACCCGGATGACGAGACGCAATGGTCAGAAAGCTAGTGTGAGGACCCCATTGGCCAACTCAACCCAGGAAAGAGAGGGAGACGGCAGAGATGAGGTGGACACATGGGTTAAGTTCACTGCACTCTCTGCCTCTTCGGAGGAATTTTCTTTTACTCACCAATGCACTGCTGGTTGGCTTCTGTCACACACAACGGCCCACCTGGTCTCAGGGTCACCAGTAACTTCCTAACTGACAACACATTCTTTGGTCTTGGATCTCTGTTCACCCCTTCTGTAGCATTTCATACCACTGACCTTGAAACCGTCTCCTCCCTGCTACTGCCAACATTTTCTTATGAAAATTTTAAACGTAGCGAAAATTGGAAAGAACTGTACAACCAAACACCCATCCACCCACCAACCAGATTCTAAATATTTTTCTTCGCTTTTATCACATATCCATCTGTCCCTCTATCCATCCATCAATTCATCTCATCCTTTTGAATGTGTTTCAAAGCAAATTCTAGACATCAGTACAGTTCCCTCTAAATACTTCTCCGTGCCTGGCATGAAGTGTGGAAAGGGTCCTTCTTTGGGGCAAGAATATAAGCATGCTTTCCTGTCCGTGCTCTTCCCACCCTCCCCTTGTGTTCTTGCTACACACTTTCACATCTCGGCTACAGTGACGGTGACGGCTGGCATGGCCTCGACCATCAGGCTACGGTGGCCTGGGGCCTGACCTTACCTGTGTGCTCAGCCTACCCTGAGGCTCTGTCCACCTCTCGTGCCTAAAACACAGCTGTCTGCTGCCTGGTACCTTTCATCTCCTCTGTGTCCCCTATGAGAGTCACAGTTAATTATGAATATCCTGAGCTAGCCATTTTCCAGTACTCTCCAGTTTCTCCCCTTTCCTCCTTGCTAGCATTCCACACACAGTTTTAATTCCTTCCACCAAAACGTCCAGCAAATCTCTGCTTCCCCCCACCCGCCACGTCCCACGGCCACAGCCCTGCTCTAGTTCAAGCCTCCACCTCGTCCTCGACACCCAACAGCCGCCTGCTTGGTGTGCCTGCCCCGCCCTTTCCATGCCACCTTGGATTGGGTTTCCCGGGCAGCACCAGAGGACGTCTGTGGACTCAGCCTCCAAAATCCCTCCCTGGCCCTGCCTTGAGAGGAGAGCTGTGCTGTCCCACGTGGTGGCCAATGGCCTCAGGGGGCTACTGCATAAGTAACCGAGCAGGACCCTACCGGGCAGGCCTTCCCCACATCCTCTGCTTCAGCTCCTCTCTGAAGGACCTAGATAATAGTAATTGATGCACATTCCCTGAGTTGCTTAGCAGATGTGAAACTCCGCCCCTCCTTCCCCCACCAAGTGGAGGATGTTAACTACCGGATGACCAGGAACACATAGCCCCAGGCCTCCTGGAGCCTAAGGACTGATGACGTGAAGCCCTGTGACACCACCCTGTTCCCTCATCATAGCCAACCAGAGAATTGTGGACGATCTGATCACAAACCCTGCGACCCCCGCCCCACCTGGCTTTTATAAATGCTTTGCCGAAACCCTTCAGGGAGCTCTAGGCTTTTCAGGGCATGAGCCAACGTCTCCTTGCAGGGCCTGCAGTAAACCTGTCTCTGCTGCAAACGCCGACGTTTCAGTGTGTTTGGCCTCCCTGTGCATCAGGCACACGGACTTGCGTTAACAAACACTCGAAATGCGGGTAGTTGGAACTGGGAAATGCTGCAAGCATCAATGCATACGAGGGACTTCCCTGGCGGTCCAGTGGAAGATGCCGAGCTTCCAAGGCAGGTGGTGGGTTCGATCCCTGGTCAGGGAACTGACCCTGATCCCACATGCCGTGTGGTGCAGCCAAAAAGTGAAAATAAAGTGTTAAAAAATAAAATAAAATAAAATGCATATGAGATTTGGAAGATTTTATATGAGAAATGCAAAGTGTTTTGTTGATAATGTTTTATTGTTGATTACACATTGAAATTATAATATTTCAGACATCTTGGCTTTGGGCAAATTATCGTTAGAATGAACATTGCCTCTTCATTCTTACTTTTTTAAGGAAGCTACCAGAAAATTTAAAAGGACTTGAGAATCTCATTACATTTCTGTCGGACAGCACTGATCTAGAATAAAATCCAAACTCCCTAAATATATTGAATGGCCTCAAAAATCTTTCCTGACGCTTTGATCCTGACAGGATGCTTCAGTCCTCACCTGCAAACTCAGATTGTTGACTGAAACCGCTGGTGGGGTTGCTTCTCAGGACTGAGGTCAGGTGGTCCCATCACAGGATGCCCAGGCACCCAAAAGGCAGAAGGAAAAATGAAGACGCAGGGGAAGATCTATGTAAATTAAACAGGTACTCAAGTACAAAGTCAAGGAAACAGCAAAATGTGTTATTAAGCTTTTTTAAAAAATGAGCAAAGACTGTTTTGACTTGTGTTTATATGACACCTCTTCCAAAGTAGAACACTGCCATTAAGCATACGAACTGCCTTTACAAGAAATGTCATCACGCAGAACAAGTCTGCATATTTCAAAAAGTTTCCACTGGTCACTGCCCGGGATGGACGCTTCTAGCCTCATCCATCCTCGAGGAGCTGTTATTTCTGAGCGATGCCTCGAGTGGGGGGGACGGGGTCCATAAGTTACACCCACAACACCTCCCATGAATGTTTGTGGTGGATATTCACGTGAGAGTCACACGATAAGTAAAGTAAGGGAAGGCCCAAGGACATATGTGAAGCTTTTAGCTTACCCTGGAAGTCTGCAAATTATGTCCAGTGAGTCAAAGGCCTGTTTTGGTCAATAAAGTTTTACTGGAACATAGTCACACCCGTTCATTTACATATTGTCTAAGGCTGCTTTCTTGCTAAAAAGCAGGGTTGAATACTTGTGATTATACGATCCACAAAACCTATAACATTTATTGTACTATTGGCCCTTTCCAGAAAAAAATCACTGACCCACGGCCTAAGGCATCATTTGTTTTCATTGAACAAGCAGTGAATCTCTTCTGTGACAGGTACAGTTCTAGGGTCCGGAGATACAAGGTTGAAAAAGACCAAGGTTAGCTTCTCGAGGGACCCTGAAGCACGTTCATTTTAGTCTTTTCACACGGACCTCTGCTCACACTGCCCAGTGTTTTTCAAACTTTTTTCTATTGAGATCCACGAATAACAAGTACATTTATACCCAATCTCTCTGCACACGCTGATCTACTTGTGTATGTACGTACCTGGACCAAGTCTGTCCAGATGATATCTGCCTGACTTACTACCTGAGATTCACTCTCCTCTTTTATCCTCTTACAGCCCCTTCCGTTAAAAAATAGTAATTGGTTTTATTATATGCTAATATCTTGGGGCTCACGGTTTGAAAAACTCTTAGTACGCACCAGCTTTTTATTTAATTGATTAATTAATTAATTAATTTATGGCTGGTTGGGTCTTCATTGCTGTGCAGGGCTTTCTCTAGTTCTGTCAAGTGGAAGCTACTCTTTGCTGTGGTGCGCGGGCTTCTCATTGCAGTGGCTTCTCCTGTTGCAGAGCACGGGCTCTAGGTGCTCAGGGATCAGTAAGTTGTGGCACATGGGCTCAATAGTTATGGTGCACGGGCTTAGTTGCTCCGCAGCATGTGGGATCTTCCCGGACCAGGGCCCAAGCCTGTGTCCCCTACAGTGGCAGGAAGATTCTTAACCACTGTGCCACCAGGGAAGTCCCACGCACCAGCTTTTTATGGTTGACACTGATCTTCACTATAAGCCAAAAATTATAAAATAGCAGCTGCTCTCCTTCAGACAAAATTGATTTACTCAATCTATGCAGAGTTTTGGTTTGTTTTAGTTTTGGTTTTTAATATGTTAGTTATATTCTCAATATGTTTTTAAAAAATCAGAATCCCAGGATTCTTCAGAAAAATCAGAGGGCAGGGCAATCATGGGTCTACCTTCTTCCCTGGCAACCGTCAGCTGGAGCTGAGAGGTGGTTTCTCCAATGTCTGCTTCCAACTTGCCACCCTTGGCCACAGGGCAAACGCACCTGAATATCCCAAGAATTTTCATCACAAGCATTAGCTCCCGGTGACCTCCCCCCCATATAAATATAAAACAGATCCAGCGTGTTTTCTTTCCATCATTAAACCCTAGCAGGGCATTCTAGTAGACCCTCTGGCTTTGGGGAAAGCCTTTTTAAAGACAGTGCTGTAATCTCAAGTCCTCCTACATCAAGAAGAAAGAGAAAGGCCTCATTAGAAAGAAAAACAAGTGGCCTTTATTTCTTAAAAAAAAAAAAAACCCACAACATTTGATGAAAGCAACTACAATAATTAAAGTCCACCAGAAAATTAAGAAAAAAACCAGATGCCAGTTTTTGTTTACTCAAAAGCTTTGTTTGTAAAATGAAATCGCTTCATCACTGCAGCCTTTTCTTACCGCCAGAACTTCTCAAAACATCGACTGCAAGCAAACATGGCTTCAGTTAAGAAAGGTGACCAGGGGAGCCGTCAGCTCTGGGAATGTAACTTTCACTGCAGCTTAATCTAGTTCCCTTTTTAAATATCTCAGCTTAATGAGAATCTGCAGAGATTTATGACCGGAACAAACACAACATTTTTGACTTTGTCATTCAAACCATCCCGGCAACTTTGATATTTCCTATTGCAAGGAGAGCCCGAAGCCAAGTAAGAACTCTGAACAAGGGAAAGGAATTTTATTCCCATAATTTGATTGATTACTTCCTATTCTGAACACTTGAGAGAGAAAAAGCAAACTTTTTTTCTGTCTGTAGTTGGATTTCTCCCACTAATCTTTTACAAGCAGGTAACAACCATAACACACAAATTACGCACAAGGATCCACAGGCCAGTCATGCTAGCTGGGTTCCAGACTCGACAGGCAGCCAAATACTGGGGAAAACATCTGAGATCAAAACCGCAAATGTAAAGATGAATTGATCACTGACTTAATTCAATTCAATGCCTTAATTCACCAGTTCCGGGAGGAGAAAAAACAATGCCATCAATTGTTCCATTCTCTGGGATATTTTTTGCCATCGATGTAAATCCTCCAAAACAAAATTGATATAATTCAGAGCATGCAATGGTTTCTCAACTGTAGTCTCCAGAATTTTACCCTGAAAAATGGAAGCTCTGAGAGCTTGTCTTTTGGCTGAACCTTGGGCAAGGCACCCATTTTTTGCACAGGCAGAAGACAATCTCTAAGGCACCCATTTTTTTTCACAGGCAGAAGACAATCTCTAAGATACCTTCTATTCCATCTGCCTTTACAGTTTATGATTCTTAGAACCAAAAACGTTCGGCTCAACAGCCATGTCTTATTTGGCAATGACCCAACCATTGCAGTAAAGAGCCTGGCACTAATAGTGACCAGCTGGCAGGATAATGAGATAAAAATTATTAATCACAATAATAATGAAGATAGAGGGGTGCCTGGGGGTAAAAACTGAGCTATGGCCTGCAGAACAAAATAAAAGCATCAATCAGAAAGTGCAAATATAGAAAACAGTGAGAAAGTGGACTTTGGCAGTGACTCAGCTGTGTTCAGAGGAAGTGACTGGTTGGGGGTTTCCTAAGTTGAAGACACCAGGGAATGGGTACAACTACCAACTCACCCTGCCCCACTTCCAGGAGCAGCCAGCTGCCTTCTGGTTACATCTCTGACAATATTTCAGCAGCCATTCCCCATGCAGCCGTTTAGGAAGGAACTTGCTCATTTGGACCACTAAACAAAGAGGTTTTTACTTTTTTTTAATGGTGATTATTATTTTTTAATGGATGGGTGAAGAATCAACTGAAGGGCCCAGGATTTCTGATATACTCAATAAGATGAGCTTTGTGATCAGATTAGATTATTTCTTTAAAAAAAAAAAAGTATTACACAAAAAGTAGAGGTGGCTTTAGTTATTCCAGATAGGCCCATAGACTCACAAGGATAGTTAAAGACTTAAAAATTCACTTTGTCAACTGTATGTTGATATGTTGCCTAGTTTTAAACTAAAGGTCTACGACCCAGAATCCAGCATGTCCAAGTCTTTCTATCACATGGGACAGCCTTTCAATCCCTACCATCCCTGAGCACTGATGGCCTGACGTCTAGGCAGGAACCACACGGGGGCAATTCCATCTGAGAACATGATAGAATATCCCCCTGGTGAAGCATTGGCATGAGGTGGGTGAACCTGTGTTCAGCACAAGTTCTGCTAGTTACTTGGCTAAATGACCCTGGCCAAGTTACTTCATCAGTTTCTTGAGCTATAAGAGGTAGTAAATAATAGGACCTCCCTAGTGATATCAGTCATATTAATAAAATATCCAGACAACATGTAGCAGGTCACGCAGCATCATCTAGCCTCATCCAGTGTGGGCTCAGCAAATGCAGCTATTATTACCTTACATCTACGATGACAGATAAATCATTCAGACAGAAAATCAATAAGGAAACGCTGGACTTGAACTATACATGAGGTCAGATGGACCTAACAGACGTATACTGAACATTCCGCCCCGCAGCAGCAGGATGCACACAGGACACTCTCCAGGGTAGATCACAAGCTAGGTCACACATCAAGTCTGAACACATTGAAGAAGACTGAGATTCTATCGAGTATCTTTTCTGACAGCAGTGGTATGAAGCTAGAAATCATTAATGAGAAGAAAACTAGAAAATTCACAAATCTGTGGAGGTGGAACAACATCCTACTGAATGACCAATGAGCCAAAGAAGAAATCAAAAGGGAAGTCAAAAAACACCGTGAGACAAATGAAAATGGAAACAGAACACACCAACATTTATGGGATGCAGCAAAAGCAGTTCTGGGGGTGGGGTTTATCATAATAAATGCCTACATGAAGGAAAAAGAAAATCTCAAATAACCTAACTTTACCCCTCAAGGAACCAGAAAAAACCCACAGATAGTATAAGGAAGGAAACAACAAAATTCAGAGTGAAGATAAATGAAATAAAAACTAAAATGAACTGGGGCTTCCTAGGTGGCGCAGTGGTTAGGAATCCGCCTGCCAATGCAGAGGTCACAGGTTCGATCCCAGCTCCAGGAAGATCCCACATGCTGCGGAGCAACTAAGCCCGTGTGCCAAAAAAAAAAAAAAAAAAACTAAAATGAAGGAAAAAGAAAATCTCAAATAACTTAACTTTACCCCTCAAGGAACCAGAAAAAACCCACAGATAGCATAAGGAAGGAAACAACAAAATTCAGAGTGAAGATAAATGAAACAGAAACTAAAGTGACAGATTTCATCTAACGGTCATTGCAGGGTTCAAATATTTTCCTATTTTTAAAAAGTTTCAACATGCATGAAGAAAAGCGTATACCAACTAAGATGGAAAAATGCCAAACAGCGAGCCCAGAATGGCATTAAATTACATAAATTATTTTTATCTACACAAGCATTTAATAGCCCGTCCTTTGCACCACACAGCTTCATAAAACAGATCCAATCAAGGTAAGTGAGCCAGCGATTAAGGGGAAATACTGTTATCTCCTTTGAGTCTCAAGGTGTAGCAGGTGTTGTTTTGTTTAAGTAAAATTGTAACTCTAATTTTGAAAGTTGTGAAAAATATCAAGGGAAATGTTTCAAGGCAGATTTTCATTACTCTATTAAACCAGAGCCTCCGACGTACAACTGTATGTTTCAAAACAGAAGCAGAAAATGCCAACATGCCACCCGGACAGGAACTTTGAGTGTGATAACGCTGGCATCCCAGGCTTAGCAGTCCCAGCAGGAAGAACCACCCAGGATGCCCAGGTCCTGTGCTCTAGTGCTCTGGAGGTTGGATTTTCTCCCTTCTTCCCTCTCCTCCAACCCTGTGATTGCTCCAGGTCTGCTTTGCTCCCGTGGCAGGGCTCGTAAGCCAGGGTCTAAACCAAAGGTTAAAGCACAAGGTCAAGCAAGCGGATAGAATATTTAAGCTGACCGGGAAAATCTTGACTGTGTTGCCATCTTAGCTGAAGGAAGCGTCCCCAGGCACGGCCCCATCTCTTCACCCCATCACCAGCCTCCCCACCCCTGACAACTGCTCCTCCTCTGCTGGGAGCAAAAAAAAGCCAGATGCCCACGTCGGCTTTGCCTCTGACCTCTACTTCAGTTCTTTGTGTTCTCAAAAACCTGTCACTGACATCAGGGTTTTTGCTCTCCAGCACCAGAGGGATTCCGTCAGGGCTGGGTGACTTTTTATACCTTCTTGACTTGACACTTGCCGGCCATAAAGAAGAGAAAGACAGACAAAACTGTCTCTGTCCGTGTTTAAGAGGCAAGAGAGTGGGAGGGGAACCCTGAGCCAATTTTGCTATGAAATAAGCTGAGGGAAAGATCAGCATGTCTGGAGCAACAGGTGCTGGCACGGAGGGGAGCTGGCAGGCCTTGGGGAGGAGAGGAGTAAAGGGCTCGCGTGTTTCAGAAGGACCCCTCACGCCCTCGGCCTTCTTTGTTAATGGTGTTCTTTTTCCTTTGGTTTTAGAATCATTCTAGACAACAAACGTGTAAAAAATGATAATAGGAATAAAATTTAAACCAAGAATTAAAAAAAAGAAGTACAGAAAAGTCTCAGAATGCCCTTCAGCCAGACCGTTTCCCCTACCGCTGTCATCTTCCATAACCCTGGTAAAGGATCAAAACCAAGAAATCAACCTTGGTAATAGGACACCAGGAACTAAGCGCACACATCAGTCACATTTCCTCAGCTCCCCACCAACCTCCTTTTCCTATTCCAGGATCCAGTCAAGGGGACCAGACTGTATCCATTCATTAGCAATGACTCTCTTTTGTCCCATCCCAGAGGTGACAGTCTATCCGTCATATTTTGCTACTCACGACCTCGACATTTGTGAAGAATGCTGGTCGGGTATTTTGTGACGGCCCCACCCATGCGTGTTGGTCGAACGTCTTCTCATGATTAGACGGGGGTCAAGGATTTGGGGGAAGAAAACCCCACAGGTGAAGTCTCCCTCGCTGCATCACACCAGGCAATGCAAGATCTCAACACGACAACAAGGGAACGTCACCCTCAACGTCTGGTTCGGGTGGGGTCCACCAGGTTCCTCCACTGTACCGTTCCTACGTTCCTCTCTCCCCCTGCCCTTTTTTTTTCTTAACGGAAGTATAGTTGATTTACAATGACATGTTAGTTTCAGGTGTACTGCAAAGGGATTCAGATATCACACGTATCTATTTTTTTCAGATTCTTTTCCCTCATAGGTTATTACAAAATAATTGAGTAGAGTTCCCTGTGCTCTACAGCAGGTCTCCGCGGGTTGTCTATCTTATCCACAGCAGTGTGTACCTGCCCACACCCGCCCCAGGCCCTGGACCGCAGTCACAGGAGGCCAGCTCCTGCTGGAACTCTGAAAGCACCTTCCTGTGAACCTGTCCCACAGTTTAGCGGATCTTCCCAAAGCGTATCTCAGGTGCGTTAAGGGGTAAACAGGCTTCAGGGTGCTCCTGTTAAGAACCCTGGGACCCTCCTCTGGAGCCTGTATAGCACGGGGACAGAAACAAGACTGCATTACTGATGTTGAAAGAAAATCATCTGGAAGTATTTTCCTGTGAAGCTGGCTTTCAGAAACAGAGGCAAAACACACTAACAAAACTAATCTGAGGCATATGGCCTTCCTCTCGGGCATGCACATTTCCAATATAAATCTCCTAATCACTTCTCTCTTGCTTTTCAGGTTTATTGTCAAGCCAGGTCTTTTTTATTTCTCTCCAAAGGATAACCTCCCTGCCTGAAAGAGCCGGCTCAGGCAGAGAGAGGCTGTAAGTGCTCCCCAACACAATTTTCCCTTTTTTTTTTTTTTCAAAAAAGTGAGACCAAATATGCTCTGACCCTGATGAGGTTTTCAAAGTCCAGCCCTCTGGGTCCCTAGCTGACTCTCCCTCCCACTAGGTGGCACTCCGTGTCACACTCAACGTGGGCTGCTCCCAGGTCCGCCAAGAGGAATTTTTTTTCCTAACCCTTGCAAGAATATCACAAGCCTAACGGCAAGTACTAAACTTCCTTCTCACTAAACATGTCCCCTTTTCTTTCTCACATTTGCTGCCGTCTGACAGCGTCTGAAAGTGAGCACGTCTGAAATTCTGGAATCCAGCGTTCTGGGAGCACAGAATACGCGCAAATGTCAGAGGCCCGACGGTCATGACCGTGAGTGAGAGAAAGAACCAGGAGCTGCATCGCTGAAGGCAAGCGGCTGGGAAGACGGTCCAGTTCTCTGAACTTGGCATTTCCTCTGCTTCTACATCCTGCTTTCACATAAGCTTATTTCTTCACTGAATCAATATTCCCCTCTCCCCAAAGATTTTTAAACTGTTATCAAATTAGCCAAGATTTTAAAGTACTTGGAAACATTTTTAAGACATTCTTAAAAATGCAAAGGCTAGGGAGCTAAAATATCACTTAGGTGCAATTTCCTCTGATTACGCATTAAAGGTATAGGTTTTCATAAGAAACCTCATTTCCACGATTAAGATTCATCACTCAAGCAGAAACGAACTTTCTAAAAGCTTCCAGTCTAATATCACTGGGAAGCACACGGAGAAAGGATGCTCTTTATCAGCCCAGTTCCTGTTCCTTGGAGGAGGAAGATGTGCCCCCAAGGAAAAGCGCTACGTCTATCGAGTTCCGGACCCAGCCCAGCAACGTGACTGATGGAAGTCTCGATGTGCAATTGCCCAAACGCACCCCGCAGAGATAGGAGGCCTCCGTTGTTTATACCAAGTTGGTCTGTTTGCCCTGTGACGCTCTCCTCCTATGATGTGAGCATCTGGTCTGTGTAAGGTCTGCCCCTGTTGTTATTAATTGCACAGGCTTATTTTGTTCTCATGGCCCCTCCAGAATACAGATTTGGCATGTACTCTTCCCCGGGCAAATCAACAGACATTTCTATGAGACAAATATTTTGGCCAGAGCGTTTTTGGTTTTTGTTTTCTTTAAGAGGAAGGCAGGAGATTACAATATTTCAGAGGATTTTCGCTCCTGTTTGGCTATGCATTTCACATACACTACATCAGCACATGATAAATCTCATCGCTATAAGGGAATAATCACTCACACAAGGTATTCCAGTTCCAGGCTGTACCAAACGTGATTTTGCCATTGTTGTTGTTATTAATGCCTGGACTCAACAGTCCTAGACCTTGTTCTACCTGGATGCCTGATACTGCTCAGAAGTTCCCCAATCACTAAATAACATTCCTGTTATCAATTCTATCACTTTCCCCACCCATGGGTGCCTCCTCTTAAATATGTGTGTGTATAGGTTCATGCACGAACCACACACACACACACACACACACACACACACACACACACAGAGAAATGAGACAGCTGGACTCGTCTTGCTTGGCCAGTCTACTGCGGAGACAAACCCGGGGCAAGCAAAACGGCAGCCCGTGGCTTCCCGAAAGGGCTGTTTGCAACCTCTCGCTCGATGGAGAGTGTCCAGTCACTGAGGGGTCCTGGGAGCGAATGCGTGAAAGAAATTACGCCTCCCCCCCATCGACATGCACCCTAGACGCAGGGCCCAAAGCAGCTTCTCCTCACTTTCCCCCACCTCTCATCCCTTCCAAGGTCCTTCCCTTCCCTCTGAGGACTCAGTGCCCCTTTGGACATCAGTCCACAGAAACTTGCATGGGTGGCCAGACTCCCTTGGCTCGAATTTCATTTCCAACCCTTCATGCAGAAGGGCTGGTGGCTCAGGAGGGTGGGAAAGTGTGCACGGAGGTACTCTGCAGCTGCTCCCAGCTGCTCCGGGATGCCGATCGCCCCAGATACGAACCCAGAGTGCCTCTGCTCAGCCGGCCTCTCCCCTGGACGTGATAAACAAGGCAGCGATCGGGAAGGGCCAGAAACCTTCACATTCGGGTGAAGCCAGGGAAAAGAACCAACTCCTAAACTCCAACCTGAGTAAACTTCGATCTTCCTGGATACTACAGAGTACGGTAAGTTTAGTGACATTCGTCTCTGTGGAACTCATCCGGTCTCACTAAGGAAAATGAATCAAAGTATAGGAAAGAGACATGCTAGCATGAGCGATTAGATGACGAACACTCACTACCTTGTCCCCAATTAAAAGATGAAGTGTTACAGAATCCAAACATATATATATGTATACACACACACACACACACACACGGTTACATAGTATAAGTCAGCACGCACATATCTTTAAACACTGTATAAATAGGTGTCTTTCGTCCTAGGAGAAAAAGAACCACATCTTCCAGCTGGTGCAGATACACAAGCAGAGTTGGGGAGTGGGCTTCTTATTGAATTCCAAGTTCATCTGCTCTTGAACTACAGCAGAGGCATTCGGTCTTAACTTCCAGAAATGATCTCAAAATTTTGACGCTAATGAGACAATTCGCCACTTTTCTTGAGGAAGGAACCCACCGCACATCGGATGGACACGGAGACGGCTCGTGGTGAAAGACTGCTTTCCCGTGACACGTAAGCCACAGACATTTGTTGTCCTGATATCATGTCGGCTAAATTAAGTAACGTGGAATGTTTTTTAAACCCCACGAGGGTGGAGTTTCCCATCCAGAAAACTCCACGGAAGCGTCCTAAATTATCATCAACAAATTTCCTGGCATATTAAAACTTTCCTTTATTTCATTTATTGTAGAGTAACATTAGGACATTTGAAATCAATAAGAATAATTTCCTTTTTCGAAATTTTAAATAAATGCGTTTTCTTGGCCTTTACTACACATTTGTCCAAACGAAAAAGCCACTGATTAAACTATTCTTGGGATGTAGTTTATAAAGTACTTTTAATTTTTTTTTCCCAGAGAGAGAAATTTATTGACACATCCTAGCAACAGGCGTTTTTAACTCTCAAATTCAATTTCCGAGGGATTCTCTTCCAACTTCCCAAGAGCAAGAGACCTGTCTCGTCGTGACGGTAGGGGGCGCTGCGGCAACAAACTATATGGCAAATCGAGAGAATTTCACTGGGCGAAAAACAAGGCTAGACATTTATGATTCTCCCATGTCAATAAGCATCTACAAAATATCGTACAGATTTTCTTCTCTTCCATAATTCACTTTAAGGTTCAAATACTAGGGTTTTCTTTCTGTTCCTTTGTGTGTGTGTGTGTGTGTGTGTGTGGAAATAAGTGTGTGTTGGAAACCCTATATTACAGTTTTCGGGTTGACTCAAGAAAGTCTAACCGAATCCCTTTACCTAAATACTGGCTAAATACAAGCAGCTAAAACACGCCTAATAGTTTTCTGTGATTTTTTTTTTTGTCATAGCTGTCTTCAGTCTTTTTCACAAACATCAAACTCCAAGTTCAGAGCCAAGATGAAAGAGAACTGTGGCAACGTCTCATTAAATAATCGCATAATCCAGGCCCCATAGACATTTTTAATAAGAGTTTTCTACGTAATTGAGTTAAACTTAAATTTATGCATCCAATAAAAGACCATTGCAAATGGTAAAACAAAGACATCGCTCCAACACTTAGAAAATTAAATTCACCAAACCATGAAGTCTACTGTGTAGTTATTTTTGTAACCACTATAAATTGCTTTATAAAACTCCTCTACCCAAGTAAACAGTCCAAGGAGATATTTACTTTACAGCATGCATCCAGTTTCCAAACGAGAGAGCAGCCTAAAAGTTTATGACTTTTTCTTCTTTTTTTTTTTCCCTTTCCTTTTTTTAAATGCTCATGTTTCTAGTTACCTTGAAACCTTCCTTCTCTTACAGGAGCTCAGAAAGGTCAACGGAAAACAAGATCCAGCTCTGTGAATATACTGTGCCCCCAAATATTCATTTCTGGAATGGGAAGAAACAATCTTACTTTGTGGAAATGAAGTCTACGTGGCAAAACGAAAATAAAGGGTTTTAGTACTAAATATTTCACCATATTTAACAGCACCTCAGAGTCCAACATTGTCTTAGATGCTTTGGGTAGTCAGCTTGAAATGTGTTCACTTACAGCCCAGTAACAGGCCGCATTCAATGCGAACTGCTATAGATAAGAGTTTTAGGGGTCTTTAATCACTTCTTTCTTGTGTCCTTGATGGAAAAAACAGAGCTGCCTTTGTGCTAAGAAGAAGGACCTGTTGTTTCCAGATTCAACAGGTCATTTTTATAAGAACTTCCCAGAGGATACAACATAAATGACAGAAACACAAGGGGATTTTTTTAAGTGGCTGATGATTTTAAATGATATATATTCTATAGTACGGGAGCGTTGTTTGTTTTTCTTTCCAACAAATGGAAAGTTACTGTTTTAAACATGTTTAATGTTCGAGTCCGGCTTTTAGGACCAAACGTTTTCTCATGAGTTGGGTTACTGTAAATTTGCTTCCTGTGCTTGACCCTCAAGTAAATAAACTTGTCAAATCACGTCCATTTCTCTTCTCGGGATGAATGGTTAATTGAGTGGGCTTCTGAAATATATTTAAATGGTGTTGTAACTTTTGTAATATCATTTCAGTTAAAATAACAAGGGGACTGCAAATTTAATGAACAAGATAAAAACTTTATAAAATGGAAAATTCTGGCCTATTTTTCCATATGCTCAGAGGAAAGAAAAACAAGGCCAATATTTTATGGCTAACAAAATCCAGGTGACGCTAAGATTTATTAGACTTTGGCTTATTCTATTATTAAAGGTGGTCTGAATTTGAGAAGACTGGCAAGTTTAAGATTAAGATCTAAATCAGACTTGTTTCCTACACTGTATTAGGAGGGTTTTTCACAACCACGATCCCCATTCTTCCCCACTTTTCTTCCTTTAAAAAAATGTTGGCTACCTCATTTATAAAGGGGATTGTTTGGAGAAAAGTTTCTGTCAGTCCAGAGATAAAATGTACTCTTGCCTACAAATACAGAAAGCATTTTATACCAAGTCATTCCTCGCCCCACACAAAAGTTATTGACAATGAAGCCTTCTTTAAAACACGCTCTCACATATCTTTCCCCAAAACCTAGAGTCTAGTTGTTGACACTTCAACTAAGTGTCTGTATTACTTACCACCCAGGACAATAAGCTGACAACGAGTTAAGGTAAATAAATAAACAGGCGATGGTACCGACCTTCCCGTTAACCACCGGGAACTGCCCAGAAGGTAAAGAAGAAATAAAAACAGGCTTCTTTGGAAAAGGGATCCACTGGGTTACACAGCCAGTAATTGGTGAACAGGTTTCTAACTTGGGAGGAACTTTCTTTCTTTCCTTTTCTTTCTTTTCTTTCCTTTTTTCCCTTCCTTTCTTCCTTCCTTCCTTCCTTCCTTCCTTCCTTCCTTCCTTCCTTCCTTCCTCCCTCCCTCCCTTCCTTCCTCTCTTTCTTTCTTTTTTAGCTACGTACAGGGATACCTTCACGGAGCAGGAGAAAATGAGATTGGCCCTTTAGGGAAAAGGGAATCCCAAGAACTAAAGAAAAAATCTCCAAGGCCAAAATCTCCCTCCCACCTCCTCCCGCAACATCCACTTCCCAGGAAGCAGGCAGAGTGGGGAAGGAGACCCCTCATCTTAAGGACAACGACCGATGACCGTCTGCAGGAAACCGGGGAGGGCGATGAACTGGGGGCCACCGCGGGCTCCTCGAGCCCCCACGCCGCGCCCCGGCCGCCCCCGCCCGGCCCCGCGCCAGCTCACCGGTACCAGGCGAGGCCCTTGTGGTAGCTGCGGTCGAAGAAGTGGGGCTCGGCGCCCACGGCGCGCACGTCGGGGTGCACGCGCAGGAACTCGAGCAGCGCCCGCGTGCCGCCCTTCTTCACGCCAATGATGATGGCCTGCGGCAGCTGCTTGCTGCCTTCGTCCAGCAGCAGGGCCAGGGTCCCCGGCGGGGTCTCGGCCACGCTGCTCCCGGCCCCGGAGCCGCCGGGACTCCCCGCCAGGCCGGGCGGCTCGTCTTCCCAGGCTGCCTCCTCGCCGTCGGCGCGCGGCGCGGGCGGCCGGCGCCTGGGCCACGGCTGCGCTTGCAGGAGGCGCTTCCTCCGCGCGCCCGCGGGCCACGCCGCCAGCTCCCCGGGGCCTCCCGCCGCGACGCCGCGACCCGGGGCCCCCGCCCGCTCGCCGCCGCCCGGCCGCCCCACGACGGGGCCGGACAGGGTCTGGCAGCGCTCGGCCAGGCAGTAGAAGACGTACAGGGACGTGAGCAAGGAGCACAACATCAGCAGGAACTTCCGGAAGATGCTGCGGGGCAGCGGCTCGGCCGGGGTGGGGTGGGCGCCGGCCGGGCCCGGAGGGGCCATCCTAGCCGGAGGCGACGTCGGGCAGCGCGCGGGCCATGCTAGGCCGGGACTCCGCCAGGTGCCGGGGCATCCTTCGGGGGGGCTGCGCGCTGGACGGAGGCCACAGCGCCCTGCGCCTCTGCGGCCGTGTGAGCTGCCCGGGCGGCGGCAGCCGGGGCGCCTCGGGGAGACGGAGCCCCCGGAGTCCCACGCGGGATCCCAGCCTCCGCTCGAGGGGGCGGGAAGGGGGACGCGGTGCCGTGCTTAAGAAACCATCGTCTTAGACTCGCCCAGGTCCTGAGCCCGGGGCCGCGCGCGGCGCCCCAGGTCCCCGAGAGTCGCCGGAATGGGGGTAGCGGTGGCGGTGGCGGTGGCGTGCGTCTCGGCCCCGGGCCGGAGCGGCCTCTCGGCGCGGGTCCCAGCTCAGCGATCGTGCATCCCTCGCTCGGTCCCGGTGAGGGCACGCGCGGCTCCGGGCCCGCGGAGCTCCGTGCGCTCCAGACCGTGGCGGGGACGATGCCTCCCAGCCGGCGCTTCCGCGGTCCCCGGCCCGCCTGGGCGCGCGCTGTCGGCCCTGGGGCGAGGTCCCCCGAGCGCCTCCGCCCGAGCGGGAGCCAGAGGGCCCGCGCCGAGCCGTCCGCCCCTCTTGGTGCGCGCCCGGCCTCTCCCGCGGCGCTCGGGCCCCACCTGGGAGCGGCGTGGCGGAGCCGGGCTGCGCGGGACCTGTCAGCCGCCGCGGCCACTGCGCTCGCTGCCTCCCCGCCGCCTCCCGGGCCGTCGCCGCCGCCGCACGTGGGGCTCCGAGGGCAGCAAACTTGGCGGTGACGTCAGCGGCCAGGCCCGGACCGGCCCCCGGACGAGCGCAGCGGGGCGGGCGGGGTGCGCTGGGGAAAAGGTGGCGCGGACCCCGAGGCGGCCGCCCAGTGACATCAGAGAGGGCGGGGGCGGCCGGGGCGACGCCCCTCCCCACTGCGCCCACCCCCTCCCTCCCACCCCCCGGCCGGCGGCCTCGCCCCCGGGGAGCCGAGCGGGGTCGGCAGCGGCTCCCGGGACGTCTCACTGACGGCCGGGGCGGCCGGATCCCCGGGGGCCTGACTTCCACCCAGCGAGCCGCTCGCGCGATCAGGGGCTCCCACCCTCTCCGCCGCCGCTCAGCCCTTCGCAGCCCTGACCCCTCCGAGTGCCCTGTGCTCTGGTTCCCTCCCTCCAGCGTCGCTCCATCCTTCCCCCGCCCCCGCCACCCCCGCGAACCTTTGGAAGTTTCGTTGGCGCGGGATCCCGGGACCGCGCCGCGCGCCACGCCCCCGTTCGTCCTGGGCGCGGGCAAGTCCTGCGCTGCAGCTTCGCCTTCCACCTCCTCTGCTGTCCCCGCAGCAGTTTTTGATGTGCTTCCCCCCCCCCCCCAATTTGATTGTTTTCCTTTGTTTTAGTTCAAGATGGTCAAAGTTCCCCAGGACCTGGAGAGGCGCAACCTCTTAGGAAATGAGCCAATAAATGAATCGAGGGGAGACATTAAAGTTTAAAAAATTATATCAGCTCCGATTCCAAAATCCATATGCCCAGTTTTTGAGCAGGGAATTTTTTTAGTGTTGTTTGTACGAGTGTGTGTGTGCGTGCGCGCGCGCGCGCGCACACACACGCCTGGATGGAGTTAAATGTCCTTTCCGAAGCGGCGGTTTCTTCTTTCTCTTGCCTCCCCTGACCCTAGATCCTCTCCCTGCGCTCCTCGGAGAGCAGGTCAGGAAGGGATACAAATCGCCTTGCTGTTTACTGGAGGGAGGTGGCCCGTGGAGCCTGCAGGAGGTGGTTTTTAATTCCAGTCCGATTTGTTCCTGATTTCTTGGCTTCCTGGTCTCGGCAGGACGCCCCGCAATGTGGGCGGTAGCCAGGCCGCCTCACGCCCACTCCTGCAAGCTGTGCGGGCGGCTTTGGGGCGCCCGGTGGGAGCTGACCAGAGCGGGCAGCGGCCGCAGGAAACTCGCAGGGGATTCCTGCTGCCTGCGCTCTCTCTGACGTGGACCTGAAGTCCTTTTTAACCTTCCGAGGGGGATCTGGTGCTTCTCAGTCGGTTCCCCGGGTGGAATCGCTGTATTTGTGCCAGCTGGATAAATACTCAGGACTGGACGTGGTTTTCTGTTTACGAAGTGCCGATCCCAACCTATTCTATAAACCAGTGAAGAGCTTGTTAGGTGCCACTGACATAAAGCAATTGGCTTTTACAAGGATAAACAGGAAGTCCGGCCAAGCTTTAATGCCTCTTAGTGTCCTAAAATTGGACATTGATGATCTAGTTGAGGTTTAATACTATCTTGAGCTTTAATATATTTTAGTTTGTCTCTAGGTATTTCAGTCTGACTTGCAGAAGTAAGACAAAAAAAAAAAAAAAAGAGAGACAATTTTAAAGTTATTCTGAAAGCATTTGCCATCCCATAAATGTTTACAAACACGCTTGGGTTTTCCCATCTGGAAAGTGGTGGTGGCCAAGTTCCCTTCCAGCTCCAACATGGGAGGCTCTCCTGTGTTTTGCTTTTATATTCTGAGCTCAGGTATTCCATTTTGTGGGTATTAAACACCCACGCTATGTAGGAGACAGTGTTTGCAGGGCCACTCCCACCATATCTAGCTCTAGGGCAGCTCTGTACATTAGAAATAAAATGTAAGCCATGAATACAAGCCTCACAGGTCATTTAAAATCTCCAGTAGCCACCTTAAAAATGGTAAAAAGAAACAGGTGAAATTAATTTTAGTACTATATCCAACATACCTAAAAATGTGATTTTAACATGTAGTCAATATAAAAATTACTGCAGTCATTTATGTTCTTTCTTTTCATACCAAGTCTTCAAAATCCAGTGTGTGTTTTACACTTTCAGTACTGCTTTATAGCAACGACACCCATTTCAAATGCTTAATACCCCAAAGAGCTAGTGGCTACCATCCTGGAGGGCACAAATGGGGACGTTGTTCTTGCGGGGGGGTCTGGTGTTGATGTGCATGGATTCGTGAATGGTTCTCCTCTAAGAATTGTGGGTGCATCCCTGGACCTTTCATACCCCGCCTTCTCCCAGAAGACTGACATCTTGGGAACAACGCTATGGCCCTCCCCTGCCCCGTTTCTTTCCTATCTGTCCCCCACTCACCCCTGTCTGCTTCTCCTGCAAGAGCACCACAGTGGCCAGACCAACACGGAAGCCAGAGAGCCCAGGAGCCCATTGATGTCAACTCTGCAGGTCAGCCTTCTGGAGTGGAAGCAGGGGGTAAAATGGCTCTGGGAGAGCAAACAGACCACGTCCTGCACGTGGAGAAACACGGGTCTTAGGAGCTCATAACCTTAATGAGACAAAACACGGACACACTTTTGGGGATGCAAAATCCCATCGTGTTCACGTGCACGAGCAGGTGTGCTGCCTACTCTCCAGATTCACATCCAGTTCCTGGATGTGCCCTGATCCTTCCTGACCCAAAGCAGGTGGCGTTTCCACCTAGAATGTGCACCCTCTTCATCCTTCAGATGTCGGCTCTGCGCATCGTCAAGGGTGCCTCCCCTGTGCGTGCCCTGCGCCTGGTAGGATCCAGTCTCCTGGTACAGATTCTCTACATTCCCGGCAGTTTCCTTACAGACTTGATGAGGGTTTGTCTTGTTGCAGGTGTGTGGTTATGTCTGGGTTTCCCCATTAGACTGGGAACCGCTCCTCAGTAGCACACCTGGAACATCTAGCACGTTACTTGGTGCAAGGAGATGCCTGGTGAAGATCTGTTGATGAACTAATGAACCTAGAGAACTGGGGGCTGGGCGTTCCAGTCTGAGAGAGCACCACAGATTGGGTTCGCCAAAATGTTTGTTCGGGTTTTTCCATAAGATGTTACGGAAAAGCCCACATGAACTTTTTGGCCACCCTAATAGAAGCCAAGAGACAGGAGGGGGCTCGTGGAGTATAAACTGATTCTGTTTCAATGTGGACCAAGTCTGGGCTGGCCTGGGGAAGGCACTGGGGGGACTAGAATTAGCACAAAGACCAGAATAGAGAAGAAAACAGGAGTCGTAATAATTAGCTAGAAATTAGGAAAAAGATTTGGTGCAGGTGCTGGATTTCAAAATGGGTCTCAAGGAATTGACTGGGGGGTGGGAGGACATGATACTTTAATGGAATAAGCACCAATGTGGCTGTCACAAGAGGCAGACGATTAATGCTGAGTAATGAACTGTGGCCAAATCTTCACTTATACTCATTTCAGCCCTAAGGAAGTGTTTCAGTTCTCGCTCAACTTAAGAGACAAAAATGTTAGGGTCTAGGATCTTCAGACTTCAAATTTAAGTGCCTGATTTCTTGTTCTCAGTCCAGGAAGAGTAAAGGTAGCATTTTAGAAAATTACTCTGCTGAATGCTGGATGGGTTAGAAAAGCTTGATGTAGACAACCCAGTGCAGAGGCTAGACTTAGATGTAAGCCATGAAATCATAAAATCCCAACCTGTAATGTTGGCAGAGGGTACAAATAGAGCAAATCTACAATATCTCACAAAGAAACATAAAATTTATGATAGGGCCGACATAGCAGATGAAAGAAAAGTTAAAAGTCAGAAGCCACTCCAGGTATCGCCACTGAATGGGTCTTTCTGCAGTTGGCCTGGAGTGGGTTTGCTAGTCAGTTTTTTCACCTGTCTTTGCAGTCAGGCGTGCTGGTGAGTGCTCCAGATTGACTGGGGGACCTGCCAGTAGGATTGGAGAAATGGAGCCAGTAGGTGGCAGTCAAATGGCCAAGTGGGATTTGAAGGTGCATCAAGTCACAACCAGAACTGAAGATGCAACCTTGGATACAAGACCGTTCTCACCAAAGGATGAAGCAGGCTTGACATGGGGTCACAGTGACTATTTTGATCAGTATGATTCTTACTTATCTCATGTTGGAGGCAAAATAGTTTTATCAATCTCAGGTGACATGATCATTAAAATATATTAATTGCTCTCTCATGCATCATTAAGAGCTCCGATAAGGTAGAAAGATTGCCAAGAATTCCCAAAGTAAGTGGAATTTAAGAAAGACCTTGTGGAAGAAGGAGTGCGATTTTTGTAAATGGAGATGAGCATGGTGGTAGTTCCAGACTGAGAAACAAAATGAATGTTACAAGACAATATTAAGAAGCGTTCTTGGGACTTCCCTGGTGGTGCAGTGGTTAAGAATCCGCCTGCAGCGGACAGGGGTTCAAGCCCTGGTCCAGGAGGATCCCACATGCCACGGAGCAACTAAACCCATGTGCCACAACTACTGAGCCTGAATGCTGCAACTACTGATACCTGTGCACATAGAGCCCATGCTCCACAACAAGAGAAGCCACAGCAATGAGAAGCCGACGCACCACAACGAAGAGTAGCCCCCGCTCAACGCAACTAGTGAAAGCCTGTGCACAGCAATGAAGTACCAACACAGCCAGTAAATAAATAAATTAATAATAAATAAATAAATAAAATTTATAGGAAAAAAAAAAGAAGTCTTCTTACCACTGTTAGTCTTTGTACGAGGGTGAGTCAAAAATTATCCACACTCCGGCTGTAGAAAGTATTTTAATTAACTTTTAGAAAAGACAAATACATCATTTTTCAACATAATCTCCTTGCTTTTCAATACACTTTGTCCATCTGACAACAAGGTTTCGTACTCCATCATTAAAAAATGTTTTAGGCTGAGCTACGAGCCCCGAATGCACCGCTGTCTTCACTTCATCAGAAGTGAATCTTCATCCTCACAGGACGGCTTTCAGGGGACCAAACAGGTGAAAGTCCGATGGAGCAAGATCAGGACTATAGGGAGGAAGCTTTAACACCTGAAAATGAAGTTTTTGCAGTGTCAACAGTGTGGGCTGAAGTGTGCGAATGTGCACACCCTCAGACCACAAAAAACGAATCCCTGCACGCCGCTCTTCTTTCGTGGGAATCACAAGTGGGGCATCCAGTTTTGCTCGCACCACAGTTACACATGAACTGATGTAACACGTTCACCCCTGCACAGCAGGGACTGGGGAGACAGTCGCCTTGAATGGAAAGTGCTGGTGAGACAGTGCGGCCAGCGGAAGTTTTAATACAACCTGAGTGTAGGTAAGTTTTGACTCACCCTCGTAGTTTGGGAGAGAAAGGATAATAAGGGAGAGACACTAGTGACATCCACCAACGGCCAGGCACTGCGCTGGCAGCTAGGGGTTGCCCCTCCTAGGTCTTACTCTGAGTGGATGCTCAAGTCTTGCTGCCATTTCTAACGTTGGAAGAGGCCAGATTTCCCCCAGATTTAGCCCTAGTCCTGGGAAATGTTCCCTAGCAAAGTGTTCTGTGATAGAATTAAATTTGAAAGACTGTACCCTCTCTTGAGAATTCCTGATAAACATGAGCATGTTACAGTCTCTGAAATGACTTTTCAGTAAAGATACCAGTTACATTTCGCTTAATCCCGTGTTTCCCAAGCCTTTGGGACCACGGACTCCCGTTACCCACACCGTATCCAGTAACATCCATTGTCTCAGGAACACACATCAAGAAATGTAATCCTAAGCTTACAAAGGCTGGCTATTGTCAGCAGCCTCGGAGGACAAATGTGTTTTGAACGTACAGGGGCCTCAGCTGCAAATAGTGAGGGTTTGGTTTACTTTGAGACCAGGTGGGGGGACGTTTCACCAAGTATCTGGAATTTTCTTTGTTCTGTTATTTCTCCAAGGACTCACCTCCCGCGAGGGACAGGGCTTTAACTAAGGTCTTGACAAATGATAATTTTCATGAATTATTGATTTGGCCAAAAATAATTGGAAAGGTTGATAATCACACAGGGATTTTCTCATGTGTCTTGCTTCTGTCCTGAGTCTGTTCTTTCCGAGTCTGTGACATATGAAAAAAGTGGGTGCAGGTTTTGAAATACACTTTATCAAGAAGTGAATTAGCATGCGAAAGGATCCAGGGACATCTTAGGTAGACCAGTCCCTAAGGTTCTCAAAATCTCCAGGCTACAATATAAGCTAGGCAAGAGGAATTAAGAACTGTGAGTTGAAAAGCAGGACCTATTTAGATAAATAATAGAGAGCTAAAGGTTGACTCAAGGAGGGTTATTTTTTATTTATTCTCTTCTCAGTTTCTTTTCTGAGCTTAGAGGGTGCTGAGTCCATAATATTTTCTTTGTTTTATTATAATGTTGGTATTGCTTTTATAAGATATCACATACTTTTCATGGTAGAAGATCAAAACTGAGTTCATCTTCTTGGTGAACTTTATAAGGATGTGGGGTATGTATACTAGACCTGAATGATAAGGGGATTCTGAGTGGGTTTCCTTGGCTCTCCACCTCTAGAGGAGACTTTTAAACTTTCCTTGTGCTGTAGAAGGAGGTGAGTCAGAGGGAAAGTAGGAGAGCCACAGGCTGGTGCTTCCTGTCTGTCCGCCCCCTCCCAAGGCAGGAGCTGCAGGAGAGACTCCTTAGATGAGAGGAGGGAACCTGAGAGCAAAGGATCCTTGTACCTCCGTCCCCAGGAAGGACCCAGGGAAGGGGCAAGCCTTGAAGAGATCCCCCACCTCAGAGCAGCTTGAGGGCAGAAGAGGAGAAGGGCTGTGGATTCCTTAGCAGAAAGCACCAGCAACAACTCCCTAGGGCCCCCTCAAAACTCCAGAGGCACGGAGGAAGAAACACCTGAGAGGAAGCGGGGTCTGCGTAAGGACGCAGGGTCTGGAGAAGCCTGGGGTCAGGAGCAAGACAGGACACAACCATGATGGGCGTGGGCTGGTGACCAAGGACAGGAGGAACAAAGTACAGCGCATCAGATGCCCAGTGGATGGGGAAGAATGGCCAAAGCCCAGACTGCCTATGGTATCTTAGCATCTCTAAGACCAAACAAGAGATATGGAATGGGAGCAGAGGGATTGATGAGGGTATGGGGGCAGGGGGAGGCAGAAGGAGACCCTGAGGGTACCCAGAATGGACTGAGATTACATTTCTGCCACTGTGAAAAACAGGCGCTAAAAAAGGAAACCCAATTCCATTTTCAAAAGCATGAGAAAGGTACTTTGTGCACACCTGATTTCCAGCTTGAGACAGACGTATTATTAAGCAACTGAGTACAAGATTCATTACTGCTGATATTTTTCTGCACGTTGATGTGGTCATTTTCTCCATCTGACCGCCCCTTCTCTTTAGCATCTGCCCTTTAACTGCTGACATAATATTAGCGGGGCTGCAAAGATAATGCTTATCTTTACTAATTAAACACTAAAAGCCCAAGCTCACCTCTGAGCTTTTTACAGCTTAGCCTCTGACACTGCTCTCACCCTTTTAAAGGGCTTGGAATAAGTCAAACCCCAGACTGTATAGGAATGTGGTTTTTAAACCCATTTGCCCAGGAAAAAAATAACACTTTTAGACAGGGATATATAGCGATTGTAAAAAATAGTTCCTTCTTTGTTTGTACATGATTAGGTCTCTCTCTCTCTTTTTTTTTTCTTTCCTTTATAAACAGGGGAATTCAATCTAATGTACTAAATATCCTAAGAAAACATGAGCAAGACTAGGGAAAATTACCAAGAAAGGGATATTCTGAGGACGTTTCTTACCTAAACAATTTCTCTATTTGTTGTAATGTAACCATTCAACTTTTCTTCCCCCCAAACGATCAACTAGTTTTCCTAATATCTATTCTTTCCTTGCTGATTTGAAATTACATGTTTCTCTTATATTTCACTTTATGCACACTTGAATGGGTCCTGGGACATTTTATTTTGCTCTGTTCATCTGGTACTTTCATCAGGACCACACACTGTCATTATAGGATTTACTATGTCCTATCATTTTGAGACTCCAAATCCTAAACTACCATTTCAAAATTTCTTGACTATTCTCACATCTTTATTTTCCTAGAAATTTAAGTTTATTATTAGATCAATTACCCCTCCCCCAAATATACCGTTTATATTTTTACTGGACTTTAATTTCATTTACTGATTTCTTGAGGGGAAATTCACGTATATATAATAATATAATATAATATAATATAATAATATATAATATAATAGCCTTTCCAAGAACATGGTATGCCTTATCCTATAGCATCACCATTATTCTGTTCTATGGAATTATACTGCATAACTACAGGAAGAATTTTTCATTGCCTTCATAAAATTCCTGCATCTTTTGTTATGGTTATTCCTGTGTGAGTTAAATGTATGATTGTTTTGTAAATGAATCTTTCCCCAGGATACTTTTCATGATTTTCCCCTGCTATATAAAAGCAAATTTTTGCCTTTTCCACATATATTTAATAACTGGCACCCTTAACGGGTGCTCCAGCCAGTTTCAGTGTTTTTCAGGAGACAATTATTTAATCTCTAGTTGACAGAAAATTTAAATCCTCTTTCCAGAAAGTCTAACTCATTCATTTTTCTTGCCACAGTGCATTGGCTAAAACTATACAAATAATGCAAAAATTATGATAAAATATCAGATGTCCTTCTTCTGTTTATGTTATTTGGGGAACACTTCTGTATTTGACCTTTAAGTGTGGCATTTGCTCTTTTTTCCGCTGTGGAGTCTTCATCTTATTAAAGAATTAGCTAACTTCATTTCTAATATAGAAACACACTTTAATTATAAATGGGACTTTGTTTAATGCCTTTTACAGATACTGAGATACCTGTTCTTTTCAGTTTGTTTTATGTGATCTAACATTTTACATTACATCAACTTGTGTTAATATTAAAGTGTACTCATATCCACCTCCTTGGTAATCTCCTATTGTTATTATTATTTTATTTTGCTATTGTATGTGTTTTGCTAAGCTTTTATTTGGGATGCTTGTATCTATATTCATTCAAAACGTTTTGTCAGGTTTTTTTATTATGACTTCTGGCTTTCTAAAATGACATGTAAAATTCTATATTTTTTCCATAATCTGTGAGGGCATAAATAGTTAATATGAGAGTAACATAAAAATTATCCACAAAGCAATTCAGACCTGGAGCCCAAAATGGGGAAGGGTATTCATGGACAATTTTTTAAAAATCATAGTTGTTATATCCAGATTGTCTACCACTTCTTGAATCAGTAATTATTCCTTAAAATCATTCATGAGAATTTAGATCAGTACGGTAAACTGAGCACACTCGTCATCTTACGTGGGCAGAGGGGAGGAAAACGTGTAACAAGTGGGAAAAGTAGACCAGAAATGTTGCACAGTGCATGAAGGCAAGACAGAAGAATAGAGCAGATACACAAAGCCAAGTGCCACCCAACGTGCTGTAGGAGAGGCTGTCTGAGTGTGGTCCCGTGTGGTCCCGTTTAGTCCCAGTCCCATAGCCAGTAGGTGGATTCAAAAAGTCGAGGAGTAATTCCTCAGGGTGATGCAATGGGAATCGATGCTCTCCTCCTCCCTCTGCCCCTCCCACCCACACTGCTTGCCTTGCGGCCCAGCAGTGGGCAGCGCTCGGAGGTCCTGGGTCACCCACCTGGTAACCCTATCAGTGACCAAACTATTTAGAAGAGCATAGGCAGAGGAGACAGTCTTACAAGACTTGAAAAAATATGAATTTGCTGTCTCTGTAGGTTACAAAGTGGTCAAACATCGGTAACGACATTTGGTTAACCTGCTTTGAACTGCTATATCTGCAGGTAAAATTGCAAAAAGAAGAAACAATGACAGCAAAAACACTTCTCAATGAGGAAACTTAGTATCATCGGTGACGATCAAGAGACCATTGCACTCATAGAAAAGGATCAGTTCGACTTCTGCCTTAGGATTGAAATTTCTTCACAGAAAATCTCTTTGCCAATACCTAAAGAAATGAGTAAAAGTTAAGAAACAAGCTACCTCTCTCCCATTACCAAAGTTATCAGAAAGGAAAGAAAGAACGATGAGAAGAGAAAAAAGAAAAGAAAAGAAGAAAGGAAACCTAATTCAGTTTGGGCAGAGTTGGGAATAAGGCTTGATTCTGCTACTATGTCTGTTTCAATCCCTAGAAACCATTCTGGTGAAGGCACATAAGCCTGAGAACTTTTACTCATATTCCCAAGTCTGGAGCGATGAAAACTGAGGAGGCAGCTTTATCTTTTGACTCTTCTGATCAATAAGTAGAAATTACCACCGGGGCTCAGTGAAAGCACGAGATAAATTACTGAGTGGCTTCATCCAATTGCCAGAGTAAAAACATTGATGATAGAAAAGATTTTCAAGAAGGAGCAAAAACACAAAACACAAACAACAACAACAACAAAAACCTCTAAAAGAGTTATGTGAAAAGTATATTGATGTTGACTTTTAGGAAGGTTGCCATCTCTATCAAAATAGAACTGATAAATCCTTCCAGGGATTTATGCTAAAGAGATACTTGCCCAAAGATGCAGAGATGCTCAATTTCCATGTTGTTGATAACAGCAAAGTGGCTAACATCCTAAATGTCCATCAACAGAGAAGTGGTTAAGCAATTGAAAAGGCTGCCTTCCTAAGGAACACAGTGAAGCTGTAAAATTGGATGAGATAGATCCACACGTCAGGAGTAGATTTACCATCAACTCATTTGCTTAAGTGAAAAAGTAAGTCCCAGAGCAGCATGGCCAAAGCTATCTCACATGTAGCTTTTCCCATACGACACCGAAGACATAAATACACACATATGTAAATGCATCCATGGGGGAAAAAGAATAAACACTCAACTCTTGACGGTGGTTATTTTTAAGAGGAGTGCAAGAGATGTAGAAAAGGGGATTTCTTGGTTTTGCTGTACTTGTTTAATTTCTTTCCATGACAATATGTTCATGCTTCACTTGTGTAATATTTGCTTAATAAACATTAAAAATGTGCTAAAATGATTCTGTTCATCAAGGTGTTCGAATTGTGTATAGTATTCAATTATAATTTTTAAAATATTGTATCTGTTTATTTCATGGTTCCAATTCTTATTTAGCACACTGAGTTTTAGCCTCCCCTCCATTTTTTTAAATTAAGCTTGCCGGAGTTATGTACGTTTATTTATTTCGTTCAAAAAAGCCTGAGAAGTAAAACTACCATTTTCTATTTTCTGATTCATTGATTTTTGCTTGTATGTTTATTATTTCCTTTTTTCTTCTTTCCTTAGATGCATTTTGTTTTTCTCGTCTAGAATCTTGAGCAAGAATAGAGATCATATTTTATTTATTTTCATTTTTTTGTTGTTCAGTGATGGAAGTTTTTAGGGTTATAGCTTTTTATCTAAGAAGAACTGTGTCTATATCCCAAAGCTTTTCTATGTGCTGTTTGTATAGAGCTCATGTGTCTTTGCTCTGTGCTAGGCAATGTGTTATGAATCTTATACACAAGGTAGGAACTCTCTGTCTCGTTTTACATGGGAGGGGGCAAAACATCTCTTTGGGGAGTGAGCACTCCCTCATTCTTAGTCCACACACATGGCCTGGGATGCATGGATCCAACCTGATTTAGAGGGGTGGACACAAGAGCCAGGTCTTGGCCATAGTGATTGGTTCACAGCCAGGGAAATGACCCCAACCCAGTTAAAGTCTTTCATGAGACTTTTACTAAGTCTCAGAAAAAAATGCACTCACTCACTATCATGGAATCTTTAGCTATATAACAAAATGAAAACAGGTATTTTTGCCTCCTTGTGGATAGAGTTTGCCTGCGACTGAAAACAAACACAGAGGTGTGAACCTGTGTCCTCTAAGAGCAGGAGAGTGACTTTATCGCCAAATGTAGCCCAGCAGCTCACTTGGCACTTGCGGCCGTGAATGTAAAGTACAACAAATCAGCACAGTTGGATTTCCTTGAGTCATGTTCAGTGAGTCGCCAGGGTGCAAGCTGAAAAGCATCAAGATCAGGGACCAACCAAGGCGGAGTCTGTCAAACAAATACTGTGAAGTCAGAGAAGAAAAGGGAGTTAAGGGAGGGATTGTATGAAGACCATGGAATCTAAGCTGCGTGGGAGAAAAGGGAAGGTGTAAACAGTGAGAAATGGTAAAAGCAATGGATTTGAGATGAGTGACTGGAAAAATAAGACGTGATGGCACAGGGCTTTTGGAGATAGTGCAATTATTGGTCATGATAAGACCTAAGGCAGTCTTATACAAATATTATCTATGTATAATGTTTATTTATTTAAAGGAATTGGCTCATACAATTATAGAAGCTGGCAAGCCCCAAACACTAGCTATATGCTACTCTAAGCCTTGCAACTCTCCTATAGGATCTGAGATGCTGCACCAGGCTCAGAAAGCTGGACAGGCATCCGTAGGGATGCACTGCAGATCGGCCTGGCTGTGCTCTTGCCACCCCACTGCATGTGCATTGGTCTGGGGCCCAATGGCGTGCCCTAGAAGGCTTGTTAGCAAATGCTCTCTATCAGTTTGGCCAAAACACACATGACTTCACAGAGTAGTGAGCATTTGCCACCAGCCTGCTGCTCCTTTCACAGAACTAACCTTGCCAGGTGTACCTCTAGCATCCTTGGATCAAGTACCAATTATACCTGAAGTGCAACACCATTAGTCGCACAACTTCGAGCCGCGGAAGTTTAACTTCATTCAATTGACATCACCAAACCGACGTAATGAAGGATTGCTGACAGAAGGAAAATAGGTATAAATCATACCTTCGTGTACACTTGAATCATGGGGGAGTCATATCTAACATTTAATCACTAAGTGTAGACACTCTTAGTTTAGTAAAATTTATCATTAAAAAATCCTTGGGCTTTATACACAGATGAATTTCTGGTGATATACCTGTTGCAGAAATAAACTTGGATATATCAGATCAAAACCTAACATCCCCATTTTACAGACAAGGAACTGAGGGATTATATGAAAGAGTAACTAACATTTGTATCTTGCTGAGTTCTGGAGTTGAACTACCTGCTTTAACCCTGACTCCACCACCTGTCGGCTGCCTGATCTTGGGCAAGTTACCTAACCTCTCCTGGCTTGCTTCCTTACCTGCGCCACGGGGGTGACAGTACCACGACTGTCGATCGTGACTGCGTGGATGTGAGCCATAAGTGAGTTAACGCACATAACAGGCTTCGTGGAGCGCCTGACGCGTAGAAAGTGCTCAGTAGATGGTAAATGTGTAACTGCTATTATTTCCCTTTACCTACTCTTTAGACATGACAATGGGAACAGCTTGCAGCCAAACTTATGGGATATGTGTTTTATATTTTGTTTTGAGGGCGTCTCCACGGCAGGAATAAAGGACTTTAAAATGTAATTCTCGGGACTTCCCTGGTGGTCCAGTGGGTAAGACTCTGAGCTCCCAATGCAGGGGGGCCTGGGTTCAATTCCTAGTCGGGAAACTAAGATCCTGCATGCCTGCTGCAAAGAAGAGTCTGCATGCTGCAACTAAAAGATCCTGCATGTTGCAATTAAGGATCCCGCATGCTACATCGAAGATGCGAGTACCACAACTAAGACCCAGTGAAGCCAAAAATTAAAATAAATAAATAAATAAAAATAAAATTTAAAAATCCCCCCCGTAAAAAAAAAGCCCCTATGTAGTTCTCTTTGAGGAAACAGTGGTTTCTTACTGGAGAAAACTGGAAGACTGTGGGCTCTGTGACACTGAAAATAAATCTGCCTCGAACATGTTTCCCCAGCACATGGTAGGTGTTCAGTAGGTCTTTTCCGACTGAGGCACTAACTCACCATCTAGTTAGAACAGAAGGCAGGCCCTTGGAAAGCTCATTAACAATAAAAGGAAGAGAATAAATGCCCATCAAAGACATAGAATTTGGCAAAAAAAATGCCCACATGGAATTCATGGTGTTCATGGATCTAATGAAAATGTATACTTGAAATGATATTTCATGGTACAAACAATATACAATCAAATGCAAGTTGTGCAAATAAACATCACGCAGGTTAGAAATTCAGAAGAGAAGTTGCTCGCTGATGGCTGGAAGAATCGGAAACCTGAGGAGAGGACTCTCTTTTTTTTTTTAATGCTTAGAGTTGGGGCAGGTGGAAGGAAAGGAGAGTGCTTCTGGGCAAGGAGAAGCGCACGCATCGAGGTGGCGGTAAACACGGGCAGAGGCGATGAAATGAACCAGGAAGAGGAGACAGCTCTTCTTAAAGGTGCGGCACAGGGTATCTTGGCTGAGTGGCCTAACCAGCCGGGGAAGTTTGCGACACCATTTTTCGAGATCCTCCTTGAGGTCAGGATAGAGGCGGCCTCTTTATCTGCATGCAGATGCTTGGGGTCACCTAACAGGTGTCTCATTACTGCCTCTGATTCAGAGGCCCTACGAGAAATAACTGCACCTCGCCCACAGGTAGGGCTATTTACAAGTATGTCTGAGCATTCTGGAAGGGGTGTGTGTGCGTGGGTGTGTGTATCTAGTTTACAGGTATGGAAAAGAGGGTGGTTAGTGACAGAAGAGGGGACAACTTGGGGACAAGGCAGTCACAACGTGGTAGCTCCAACAGCCGTGTCACATGGTGATCCAATTACCCCCTTCTCAGCGTCTCTCTGGGTGGCAAAACTAAACATAGCTGTTTTACCAGGATCCAAAGTTGCTCTCCTGGAGGTGTTTCCTCCAAGTAGACTGGGAGGCAGAAACTGAAGGAACTTAATCACCAAGTGTCCCTGTGTCTATCCTCCTACATCTGGAGCTGCCTACAGGAGAGAGAACTGAGTACCAGATACCTGGAGACAGGTCATCAAGAACTCCAGGTAATGGCAGTAAAGTGAAAACAGGCGTGCCAAGGTGTCAGAGGTCAAAGGTGGTCCCCAAAACACCTGAACGGCAAAGGTGGACGGCATCACAGAGAAAGGGGCAGAGGCCACGCCACTCGGGTCATTTTCGAGACCCCTGCTCACCCCAGGACTGTCACAAACACTGTTTTGGACAACGTGACCCAGAGTTTTCTGCTGGTCCGACTCACCTGGGACCCTCGTTAGGTATGCTAGAACCCCTGCCTGCCCTCACTACTGAGTAAGGATCTCTAACGGAGGGCCCAGGAAGTTCTTTGTGTAACAAGCATTCCAGGTTATTCTCACCCCTAGGGAAGTTTGGACAACTCCGATTTCTGAGACTTCTTGAAAGGTGCAAGCTTAGAAGGCAGCTGTCTGGTCACTTAGCACGTAGAGGCAATTGACAGGGCAGAACTGCTAAAGTGAGTGATGTTGGCTGGTGGCACGGAGAGGACATTTGGGTGAGAGCTGTAAACAATTTCGAGTTGGCGTGCTTTGCCGATGTCAGCCTGTGTCTGTGGCATGCATTAAATAGGCCACAAATCCTGGGCAAGAGGGACGGTCCACCATCAGCAAATGTATCATAAGTCTTTCCCCCTAAGAATTTTCCTGATGACAGTGTAGGAAACAAATCCAGATTTCCACTGAATCACTGCTGTCATTAACAGATTTACCGTGTAATCAATAATATAGGCACTTTGTCAAATGAATCACACAGGAATAACAGTATTAAATGCCTGACAGCTTCAGAAGTTATTTATCTGTCCCTCTCTCTATAAATCGATATGTATTTTCCTATCAATAGAAAAAGAAATGCAAATAGAAATAGCGATATATTCCTTTGAACACCTAGGAGCTCCCCCTTAAACGTATCTCAATTTTCAAGTGGCATTCTAACTATAACATAAAGTGTGCTGTAACCTTGTCAAGCAGATCTTTAGGGGCTGGGATAAGGTTTCCATGCCCCAGAAGATAAAGCTTTTGCCCAAGACAGAGAGCAAAAGTCTCCTGGGAACTTACTGGGGAGAACCTTCTACACCTTTCTGCCTTTGCATCCTGTAAACATTGTCCACTTTGCAAGCTGGAGGTATCCCATCACCTTAATATTCATTCGAATTTCCTGTCTTATAATGGTTTGGCTGGAGTTTGCATAAACGGCGGTGCTTTGCCCACCAAGAGAGAAAGTCGTTGAAGTACATTTCTCTTTCTTTCTGGAATTCACCCCAGTCCCCTCCTTTTCTCTCTCCCCCTTCACCTTCGCCCCTCTCTCAGCCCAACTCTGCCCTTCCCTTTAAGAAAGTTGCATTAGTTCTTTACAAGTGAGCAAGAACAGAACCAAATGTTCCACAGCTGCTCTCTGAGTTCACGGATTAACATGAGAATGAGTGGCCAGTGTTTCAATGATGCACAGTCCAGTGGGTGAGAATGGGGGCTCAAGCCCGCGATCACAGGGATCTCTGGCTCCTGCCAGATGTCCTGGGCCCAGGACACAAAAGCAGGGCACTCAGGGCTTTAACAAATCACCTTTCTCTGGAGCTAATCACTCAAGAGAGGGTTTTGTTGTGGGTTTGCCGAGGGTCAGGTTAGTCTTTCTCCAGTGATCTGTGGCCTCGCCCAGCCCCTCCCGCCTTCACCCTCGGGTCTTTCTAAAGAGACCTCTTATTTCTCTCCCTCAGACCCAGGGCTCTGAGAGCAAAAGCTGCATGCCAGGGTCTCCCGAAGGCGCAAGGGCTGCAGGGGGTTCATCCATCAACGGCGGCCGCGGCGCTGGTCTGGCACTCACTGTCTCTCTCGGAACAATAAAGACTTTAGCAAGAATAAAATGGCTCAGTGGGCAGGTACAAGGTCAGGCCTAGTGGCAAGATGGTTCCGCTGTGATCACAGGCCGAGGACTCCTGCGCCTCCTGGAGGGAAGGTCCGTACACTGGAGCGCGGTGGTTCTCATCGTGTGGGCCCTGGACCAGCAGCAGCCCGGCAGCACCGGGGAACTCGCCAGGGACACAGATTCCCTGCTCTATCCTGGCATCCTGCGCAGAAGCTCTGGGGAGGGCTCAGTAACCTGTGTTTGTAACACACCTTTCAGGGGACCGTCATCTCTAGAAAGTCTCCTTCGTTCCGAAGAAAAGAAACTTTTAGTGTTTTACACTGATTTTACATCCATATCCCTGTTTTAAAATTTTATTTATTTATTCACTGCATTGGGTCTTTGATGCTGCACACAGGCTTCCTCTAGCTGTGGCGAGCAGGGGCTGCTCTTCATTGTGGTGCGCGGGCTCCTCATTGCAGTGGCTTCTCTTTTTGCAGAGCACGGGCTCTAGGCACGTGGGCTTCAGTAGTTGCGGCACATGGGCTCCATAGTTGTGGCTCACGGGCTCTAGAGCGCAGGCTTGATAGTTGTGGCACACGGGCGTAGTTGCTCCGTGGCATATGGGATCTTCCTGGAGCAGGGATCGAACCCGTGTCCTCTGCATTGGCGGGCGGATTCTTAACCACTGCACAACCGAGGAAGTCCCATATCCCTTTTTATTCTCATCTTAGAAAGATAGGGTGACCAACCATCCTGGTTTGTCCGAGACTGTGGGGATTCCCAGGATGCAGGACTTTCAATTCTGAAACTGAGACAGTCCCCGGGGAAACTGGGGCAAGTTGGGCACCCTGTCTGAGGAGCAGGGCCGCTTTGGCTATTCCTGGACTGACCTGCGTTCCTCTCTACCTGTCTGTTGCTGCTCTGCTGTTCCATCCACTTTGGGGTTGGGAGAGACAAAGAAAAAGAGATTAGGGAGACAGCCGCCAGCCAAAGGGGAGAGTTTTAATAACGCAAACACAACAGAGGGCTCAAAAAACAACAAAAGGAAAACGGCAACTATGCAGAGGCTGTGGATTTCGTATGAAAGCTGTCTCCTTTGGCCCATAAGTGCTTGCTGTCTTTAGAGAAAAGGCTCAGAAGTTTCTTCCTGGACTCAGGATGAGAGGGAATACTCTTTGTTACCTTTCCATAATCTCTGCAGAAAAATCATTAAACCAGTTAATTCTTTACACTCCCCAGGATACATTCTACATATTTCCGTTAGGAGGCTGTACTGTTTCATCCTAATTTATCTCCTCTGCTGCTCTTCAGGAAGTTATGTATCTGGACCTCGAGGTTAAAGGTGATGTTTGAACCAGAGATGTAGTTTGAGGGAGTTCCCTGAACTTGAGAGAGTATAAGGAAAGGGAAGAGCTGCCTTTGAACGTCAGGAATCTCTTAGTTAACAGGATGCAGGACACAGGTGGAGGGAAGGGTTAGTCTCAGTCTGGGTTGGAGGGAGTGCTTATGGGAGAGATACGCAAAGGTCGCGGCACCTCCATGCTACTTGACCTAGAAGTCTTGCATCACCGGAAGTGACGGGATCTGGTGACTGTGCAGGGTTAGAGAGGTAGTATCTGGTCCCTAAGAGAAGAAGCAAAGGTCCGGTGGTGATGGTGAGGAATATGCGCATTTGCAAAGATGGCAACGCGTGATCAAACTCCTGACTGAATTTGGGAATGTTTCGTTTAAAAATTATAGCAAAAAAAGAGAAAGGGAAAAATTAAAGTGCAGTGAAAGGAGCATAGGTATTGGGGCTCAACAAAGTCAAGTTCAAATCTTGCCCTTTTACTTACTTGTTATGTGATCTTTTACTAGAAATCTGGACTGATAGCATCTGTCTCCAAAGGGTTCTTTGAGGATGAAATAAGGTAATAGGTGCAACATCTTTTGCAGAGTGCCTGGTACACAGTAGGTGCCCCATAAATGCCAAGAAGCAAGGTGAGGTTGTAACAAGCGTTGGATTTTTGCTTCAATAGAGACTCAGGTTCCCACTTCTAACTCTGACCCTTTTGAGTAGGTGACTTTAGTCATTTAAGCTCCATCTGTGAAACTATATTAACCATTTATTTCTGAGAAAGCTTTAAGGATGAAATGCACTTACGTACACAAAGTGCTCAGCACTTCTCTGAATTCTCATCTTGCTGCCCTTGAACTTCCCCACCCCCTGCCATGCATGGTCACTGCTGTACTTTCTAGCCTTCCCATTCCCAAGTTCCCCGCGCGCATCTGTGTGTTTCCAGCACAGCACCCGGCAATGAACTCCGAGATGAGCCGAGCCTTAGAGAATGGACATCTGGTAACTTCGAGGAGGTCCAGTTTAATATGAGCCCTGGATCTGGGAAAGGCCGGTGGGGGGATGTCTAGAGGTGCGCTGATTTCTCCGGCTCGTAGCAAAGGCACCAAGGCTTGAGGGGGCAGGGCTGGGACTCAGGACTTGGTCCCCTGTTATTGCTCCTCTTACAGGCAGGCCCTCTTTTTTCTTTTTTAATTGCAGTCTAGTTGATCTACAATGTTGTAGTAATTTCTGCTGTACAGCAAAGTGATTCAGCTATATGTATATATATTATATTATTTTCAGATTCTTTTCCATTATGATGTATCACAGGATGTTGAATATACTTCCCTGTGTTATATGGCAGGACCTTGTTGTCTATCCATCCTATATGTAATGGTTTGCATCTGCTGACCCCAGCCTCCCAATCCATCCCTCCCCACCCCCTCCCCCTTGCAACCACAAGTCTGCTCTCTATGCCTGTAAGTCCATTTCTGTTTCATAGATATATTGATTTGTGTCACGTTTTAGATGCCACGTATAAGTGACATATGTTATTTGTCTTTCTCTTTCTGACTTACTTCACTTAGTATGGTGATCTCTAGTTGCATCCATGTTACTGCAAATGGCATTATTTCATTCTTTTTTCTGGCTGAGTAATATTCCATTGTATATATGTACCACATCTTCTTTATTCATTCATCAGTCAATGGACATTCAGGTTGTTTCCATGTCTTGGCTGTTGTGAAGAGTGCTGCTATGAACATTGTGGTGCATGGATCTTCTTGAATTATGGTTTTGTCCAGATGCATGCCCAGGACTGGGATTGCTGGGTCATATGATAGTTCTATTCTTAGTTTTTGAGGAACTTCATGCTATTTTCCACAGTGGTTGCACCAACTTACACTGACAGGCCCTCTTCTTCCTGCCCCCACTGCTGTGAGCCACCTGGCTCTGAGGGTCTGGGAACCATGTGGGGTGCAGACAAGGTTGGACTTCACGACTGCTGGTTTTGTTTCGTTTCTGTGCTTCTGCTCTCCAGGCAGTGGGAAGTAGGGGAGAGAATCCTGGAGTTGGTGTCTGCCTTTGGGTCAGACCTCCAGGCTCCACCGCTTCAGCTGCATAAAACTGGGCAAGAACAGCCACCCCGCCACCATCCAGGGAGCACTCCCTACGCCCAGCACGTCTTCCCAGGTAGTCCTCCCTGCACCTTGTGAGGCAGGCGGGAGGCGAGACCCAGGTGGGGGATGACACCCAGATGTGACTTGGAGATCAGTGAGCTGCCTGATGTCACGGGCTGGTTTGGCTGCACAGTTAGGAATCTGGGCAGTCTCTCTGATTCAGGCTGCCCTACTACACAGCCTCCTCCAAAAGTGTCTCTTCAGCCCCCAGTTCCCTCCAATGCAAAGTGAAGGATTTCGACGCAAGGAGCTCCAGAAGGTTCAGCCCAGGGCAGACCATCTGTTGCTAGGACTGTCCATCCCTTTAGCTCTAAGTGGTGGAGGGTGGTGTGATTAAGACCATGAGCTGGGAGCTGGTCAGGCAGCCTTAGGATCCTGTGACCCTGGGGAGGTTCCTTAATGTCCACAGGCATCTGCCTCCTCTTTGGAGAAATGGAGATAACTTGAGAAATCAGGGAAATGGAAATACAAACAGCGACGACCTCCTAGGGCTGTGGTGACATCTGCAAGGAGTCGACGTACATGAGCTGCACGGAGCCCCACGGAGCACTGAGGCTCCCACGTGTTAGCTGAGCCCCGTGTAATGCAGGGGATTCACCTCGCACTGACTTCAACAGGGGCCTGGAAAGCAAGGACTGGCTTCAAGCCTAAGTCTGGGGCTCCGTCCCCTATATTGGCTTGATCCCCACTTCCAGCCTGACTCACTCCTTGTGGTCAGAGATGAACCCAGGCCTCGTGATAACGAACGTTTCCTGCTTTTGCTCCGTGTGTACCATTTAACACATCCTTCATCCTGCACACAGCAGACGCAGAGCAAGGGTGGAAAAACAGGCACAGGGACGCTGCGTACGTTGCCCATGGTGGCGCATAAGTGGCCAGGTCTGATGTGAGGCCCTGGAAGCAGGGCAAGCGGCGGTTTGCCGAGCAACCTTTCTAGAAGACGTTGGTTGATGGAAGGGGAGGCTGCTTGACCTTGAGCTTGTTTCCTAGCAGACTCCCTGCTCCCTGGGGCTGCTTGCAGTGCCTTTGTCCTAGAAGAGGAGAAAGGGAAGGGAGGGGCTGAAGGCTGACCTCTCAGCAGCTGTTGCTTCATAACCCTCTCTGTTTGTTTATAAACCATAAGCAGAAGTTGATGCTTTTGTAATCCCAAAGCGGAAGCTGATGTGTTTGTAATCCCAGTAGGGTTGTCCTCGGGCCAGCCCCTGGCTCTGCCTCGCGTTTGGGATGGTGCTGGCGGGCCTGCGTGCAGCCTCCTTGGCGCGCTGGGTCCATTTCCAGCGCAGGGTGGACTGAGCAGCATCGCTGAGGGAGACAAAAGCAGGCTCCTTGGTGTGTTTTTGTTGCCGCATCACAAGCAGATGGCAGCATGAGTCCTGCTGTGGCTGGGTCCGGTGGAGCAAAGCACCAGCACCAGATCACTGGGGGTTCCCTCCGCCCTGAAACCAGGGCATAAAGCAGCCAGGGGCCCCAGTCAACTGAACAAGAGCGGCCCCATCACCCATCTAATTGCCCCAAGCACAGGGCCAAGAGGGGGTGGAACAAAAGAGCCTCTTTGTAGAACGAGCGCCGAAGAAGAGCGGCCCAGACCGACTTCCACTGGCCTCTCAATCTTGAACCTGGATTCAAGTGCTATTTAGCCTTGGTGGATTGGGACTTGAAGCAGAATTAATTGCCTCCAAATTGTATCTTTCCTCCCAGCCATCCATTAGTTGCTCTGGCAGGAGGATAATGACACTTCATGAAATACAGCCCCAGAATCGAGCCTTGTTCATCGCATCCCTGGAATGAGCTCAAAAAAGTACAAACTTTCCAATAATATACTTTCCCCTAGGGTGAGAATGAATGTAAAACTCTTAGGTCACCACTGCTTTCTCTTAAAAGAAAAGCACATTTGTTTGTTTTCAAATAATGAAATTTCGGAACCTTTCCGATTTTACGGTAGAGGAATGTTTTTGTTTTAAATTGTAGTAAAGGAATCTGATCTTTATTTCCGGGACAGTTTGTTTTACCCCAGGTGCATCTCCTCCTTGGTGAATCTCACTGCGCAGAGAGAAGGAACTGGACATGACGGAGGTCAAGATGGTGCCGCTACTTGGTTCTCCTTTAAGGGTCTTTTCAGTCATTTTGGGAAATTGGTGCTGATGTCAAAGCTGAAAGCCAGATCCAAAAGAGGCTGAGAGCTACACCCATGAAGCCACCAGCTCTGTTAGAGAAAGGGTGATGCCCACATAATTTTAAATCCCTTTGAAGGCATTTACTGTTGCGAATGAGTAGCAGGAAGATGTCAACGAGGTATTTAACGCCTATATTCCAACGAGCAATTTCTAGATTTTACCTAGAAGCTGAACTACTCCAGGATCAGAGATGCCCCAACTGCAGGTCAAGAGGGGCTGAAAGGATCTAACCAGGGGGGTGTGTGTGTGTGTGTGTGTGTGTGTGTGTGTGTCTTACATGTATGTGTGAGTCCTGCTGTGGCCGGGTCCACTGGAGCAAGTACCAGCGTCAGCTTGTAATGGAGAAATATAATTTAAAAGTTTTTTTTTTTTTTTAAATTTCAGGGCATGTTGTATTTGCCAGCAGTAAATGATATTGCCTAATCCGTGTCATGGTTTAAGCCAGGGCCCCACCTCAGTTGCCCATGGAGGAGACAAGTGTTGAGACTGAGTGAAGCAGTGGAGGAGAAACAGCAAGTTGATGCAGCTCGAGCCTGTTGTTGCCAAGTCACGGTGCGAGCCCGGTATGGCCGTGCATGTCCCTTCTTCAGGAGACCCTGGAAGCGCTGGGTGTTTTCAATGTGAATTTTTTTTTTTAATTGGCTTAATTGTTAAACACATACAGCTAAGATCCTGTGGGCCTCAGCCAGCCCACAGGCTTCCAGTTTGAAAGCTCTGGTCTAAATCAATGCTTTTGCCTGAAGAAAAGAGGAAGCGAGTGCTTCGCTCACGTTCACGGAGTCTCTGGAGGCAGCAGAAGCCGGGGGAGCTTGGATGCGTTAACACAGGTGCTTGGAAGGAATTAAAGCCCTTTTCAAAATCGGTCCTAAACCCGCAAGCCCCAAAGCGAAGGCAGCGTCCCCTAACGTCAGTATTTTTTCTCTTCTTCTCTGTTCTCTGCACCTGCTGAGCCCTCCTGCCACCAAGTTTCTGTTGTTTTAATGTCTTGCTGGTTGGCTCTTAGTAATTCAAGAGAGGAGAGGAATAAGAACCACATAACTCTTCTGCTTACTTCTCAAGTCAACAGTAAAGAAGTCTCATGACTGGACGTCCTTCAGATTCTTTAGATTAGGATTGGAATACATACACTGCCATGTGCAAAATAGATAGCTGGTGGGAACCTGCTGTATCGTGCAGGGAGCTCAGCTCGATGCTCCGTGATGACCTAGATGAGTGGGAAGGGGGGTGGGAGGGAGGTCCAGGAGGGAGGGGCTATATGCATACAAGCAGCTGATTCACTCTGTTGTACAACAGAAACTAACACAACACTGCAAAGCAACTATACTCCAATAAAGAAAAGAAAGAAAAATAGCCCTTGGGTTTTCCAGGAGGCTGTGAAATGTGGGATGGGTCCGTGAACAGGAGGGCAGGGGTCCTGGGATCAACTCCTGGCCCTGCCACTGTCTAGGTATACGACCCAGGTGAATCTCGTCTCCCTCCTCTGCAGTGATGGGAAGACTCTGGCTGGGTTATGATATCCAAGGCGTCTCCCAGTTCTGACTGATCATCTGTGATATTTGCTCGTCTTGTCTTTTCTTTTTTTGGATGCAGGGCAGAGGCTGAACTTGAGTCCAAATTTAATTCAACTTTTTTCTTCTGTGTCTGATACGCACGAGGCACTGAGCTTGGCATGGGCCTGGGTGCAGAGAGGAGGAAGGTGCAGATGTGCAGGAGCCTACCATCTTATAAAATTATAAGGAGACACTATTTTGAGGCATCAGTCCACTTTCTCACACTTTCTCCTCTATTTTCTTTTCTCCCCCTCCTCCAAGGTTCTGCTTTTATTGCTACAAGCAAAGGATTCAGTAGAATAGTTGGGAAAAAATACGATAATAACTTTATACTTTTGGAGGAGGCAGAGATTTCTCAAACAGGATGTATAAAAACATTAACCATAAAAAAGATTTTGATAAATTGGCCTTCATTAAATTTAAGTGCTTTCATTTATTAAGATATACTAATAAGAGAGTTAAAGACAAGCCACAGACTGGGAGAGAATATTTGCAAAGCATATAACCAACTGTATCCCCAAATACATGAGCAACTCCCACAAAAAGATAGTTTAAAAAAGAAAGCAAAATCCAGTTACAAAGTGAGCGCTTCACCAAAGAGATGACCCAATGGCAATAAATGTATTAAAATGTGCTCTGCAGCACCTTCATCAGCGAAATGCAAATTAAGACCACGTTGCGATCTTACTCTGCCACCTGCATGCATACACTTGCGAAGACTGAAAATATCAGGTGTCCGTGAAGACGCACAGCAGTGAGGACTCTTACGCATCGTGGGTGGGAGTGTAAATTGGTAAAACCACCCTGGAAAGATGTTTGGCAAGATCTTCTCAAGCTGAGCACACACCGAACCTATGTTCCAGATGGTCTGCGTCTGCACTTCTATTCCAAAAGCAGTTCTGCTCCATTACAAATGAGGGCCTGTGTCCCCAAAGATGTGACAAAACTGATGGTAGTGACTTTGTTAGCCCCAAATTGGAAACAGTCATATGGACAACTAAAGTAGATCTGATTCAGACACTGAACTGGGACACAGCACTAGGAAAGAACTACTGACACGAGAGGCAACAGGATGAACCTCACAGATGTGTGAGTGTAGGAAAAAAAGCACTAAAGCGTTCATACTATATCATTCCATTTCAGTGATGTTCCAGAACAAGCAAAACTAACTGCAAGGGAAAGCATCAACAAAACGAAAAGACAACCTACTGAATGGGAGAAGATATCTGCAAATGATACGATCAGTAAGGGCTTAATATCCAATATATATAAACAGCTCGCACAACTGAACATCAAAAAAAAAAAAAAAAATCAACCTGATTGAAAAATGGGCAGGAGGACTGAATAGACATTTTTCCAGAGAGGACATGCAGATGGCCAACAGGCACATGAAAAGGTGCTCAGCATCGCTAATCACCAGGGAAATGCAAATCAAAACCACAGTGAGCCATCACTCCCCGCTGGTTAGAGTGGCTGTCATCAAAAAGGACACAAATAACAAATGTTGGTGAGGATGCGGAGAAAAAGGAACCCTCGTACACTTTTGGTTGGGATATAAATTGGTGCAGTCACGGTGGTAAAACGATATGGAGGTTCCTCAAAAAACTAAAAATAGAACTGACTGAATGACCCAGCAATTCTACTCCAGGGTATATATCTGAAAACACCAAAAACACAAACTTGAAAAGATACATGCATCCCCATGTTCATAGCAGCATTATTTACAATTGCCAAGCTATGGAAGCAACTTAAATGTCCGTCAACAGATGAATGGATAAAGATGTGGTGTATACATATATACATGGAATACTACTCAGCCGTAAAAAAGGAGGAACTCTTGCTATTTGTAGCAACGTAGATGGACTTGGAGGGCACTGTGCTGAGTGAAGTGTCAGGTAGAGAAAGACAAATGCTGTGAGATCACCTACGTGTGGGACCTAAAGAATACAATAGATTAGCCAGTGTAGCACAAAGGAAGGAGACTCACAGACACCGAGAACAGACAAGTGGCTACCAGTGGGGAGAGGGAAGCAGGGAGGGGCAACACAGGAGGAGGGAAAAATAGTATATGTCAATCATATCTCAATAAAACCGGGGGAAGAAAGAACAAGCAAAACTGACCTTTGGTAATAGAAGTCAGAGTAGGGTTGCCCTTGACTGGGAGGGGCACACCGGAGCCTTCTGTGCTGTAAATGCGCTGTTTGGTGATCAGGATGGTGGGTACACACGTGTAGAATTTATGGAGCCATCCAGTTAAGGTTTGTGTACCTTACCTGGCAGTCTCTCTGGCTTTTGTGTTTGAAAAACACAAGAAGTGGCTTTCAGGCCCCACGCTCAAGGACACTTTAAAAAATAACTGTGGGCTGGATCTTCTCCAGATCAAATCAGAATCTAGGGGAAGGAGGTGGGGCTGGAGCATCAAATTTGATGGCGCAGAATTGGCTGTTGGAATATTACACACGCACACACGCACACACACAGGCACACACACACATGCGCGTGCACACACACTCCTCCGGTAATTGTAATTAACAGTCCGCATTGAAAACCAACGCCTAAGGGGAAATGTGAGTAACTGTGAGTAAGTAAGAGAAAGAATTCTGGCACAATAGACAATTGTGTTGGTCGGAAGCAGCAGGACCCGTGAGCCCTCCCTACACGTCCTGCAGTGGCCTGAGAAGAGATGCCTCTGGGCAGGAGGGGGAGAGGGTGGCAGGGCAGCTCCTGCAGGACCCCAGATAGGAAGTGGCCTGAGGGTGTGCCCTGAGCAGGAATCAGGCTCCAAGGTGGCCCCTAGTGACCCACGCTTCCCGGCACTCATACTCTCGGGTGATTCAGAGATGCCCCATGCGACCCACAGGATAGGTGACGGCGACAGGGTGTGCTTTCAGAGACTAGTCATCACAGACATCACAACTTCCGCCTTTGCTTTCTTGTCACGAGTCGCCGTGGCTTGAAGATGCTCATGCCACCCCGTGGGGGGAGGGCACGTGGGTAGGCACTGAGGCTCCTTCATCCATAGCACCCCATCCGCCCTCTCCTCTGTGCTGTGGTTCTGAAACCGAGCAGGACCCTGCGGCGCTCGTGGGCACAAAAACCTTTCTTTGTCCCCTCTTTCTTCTTTATGCGAAATAGGCTTCATTCAGCCTCCATGACCATCCCTGAGTTCAAACCTTTACTAATCAGGGAAGGGAGGGGAGGCGGAGACAAGGGAGGAACAGCCAGGACACGACAGGGCAGCCTTGGGGCGGGGTCCTGGTTCCCCCTCAAGGGGTACACAGAACAATATCTTTGAGCTGTTTTGCAGATACTGAAACCCCCTCCAGGTGTGAGGAATTACCTACATGCTGCCCACAAGCACACAGACCCCAGACGGCTTGGAACCAGAAGGTGGAGGATGCTGACTGCCACTTATCTCCCCACCAACCCGTCAGAAGAAAGTCCACGAGCTGACCATGCCCTCCGCTTTGAACCATGACTATGAAACCCCTCACCACCCCCTCCAGGTTGGGACACCGTTTTGAGGGCATTAGCCCGCGGTGGCCCCCTTTGCCTGGCAAAACAATCAAGCTGTTCTTTTCTACTTCACCCAAAGCTCTGTCTCCGAGATTCAATTTGCACAGAGGCCGAGTTTCAGCTACAGTTCTGCTGCTCTTTGTGGGTCTTGATGTGCCTGTTAGCACATCTGGAGGTATATGCAGAGAGCTCTGATGAGCAGACCAGAGCTCTGTGACTTACAGCCATCACAGCGCAGGTATCATAGTGAAATGTCAGAAAGAAGAATAGTTCAAATCAGCCTTTTACCTTCTACCATTTTTTACTACCCATTTGGCGTGATGTATGTTATGGAGAGCTCTTGAGATGATACTCAAGAGATTTGGTCTCAATAAGTGATGCAGAAACCACAAAATGAAAGAATTTTCCCCCAAAGAACCATGATTCCAAAATCAACTGATGGAACTCGATCATTTAGTTACACAAATGATTCCTTCTTCTTTAAAAAAAAAGGTTCCATATATCCTGCACATGAAAAGCTTTTTTTCTGTTTTCTTTTTACGTTCACAAAAAATGTAAATAGAAATATATTAATATTATTACATGTTAAAAATACATGTGTTAGAACTACTGCATGGCGTATTTGGACTTACAGCCCTTATGAAACAGGCATCAGTTCTTGAATCACTATTAGCAGTTATTGACCACCCTTAAACCTGATATTCTTGTTTATTGAAATGCCTTCTGTCTTAGCCTGGGCTGCCTTAACAAAACACTGAGAAATGGAGTCTTTCCAGCCATATCAGGAAACAAGGAGGTCACAGCCATCAGACTGCAGCCACTCCCCACGGTGAGCCCTGAGGAAACTCAGGATGTGAAAACATGGGATACTGGCCCCAGATAGCTGAGATGCATAGGGAAGGAATGATTTCAGTGAGCCCAGACTCTTGCATCCTCCCGTACACAGAAAAGTGCTAAATTCCTTAACTTGAGAAATCTGGTTTTCCCTTAATTAATAGTAACACTTTGATGTTCAGACTACCTGCCCTTTGTTGCAAAACTTCTATATAACCTGGCTCCCTGCCTTGCCTCCTCGGAGCAGTTCTCTCAGAGGTACTTGAGATGCTGCCTCCCGGGCTTGAAGTCCTAAAACTTCCCACCGAATAAAACACAACTCTCAGCTTTTAGGCTGTGAATATTTTTTAAGTCGACAATAGCTTTGACTGGGCGGCTTAAGTAACAGAAGTTAATTTCTTACAGTTCTGGAGGCTGGAAGTCCAGGATCAAGGTGCCACCATGATTCAGTTTCTGATGAAACTTCTCTTCTTGGCTTGAACACCGCTGCTTTCGTGCTGTGTCCTCAGATGGCCTTCCCTTCACCTGTGCAGGTGTGTGGATAGAGAGAGAGCTCCAATCTTGGCTTCCTCTTCTTATAAAGACACTAACCCTATCAGATCAGGGTCCTACACTTATGACTTTATTTAACCTTAATTAATTTCAAAATGGCCCTATCTCCAAACACTGTCACCTTGGGGGTTAAGACTTCTATATATGAATTGGGTGGGAGAACACAATTCAGCCCATAGCACCTTCTAATAAGAAATGATCCGGGTACAAGAAGCTTTTAAAGTACTAATATGTAGGCTTTCTATGGAAACCTCTTCTCCATGATGGATGTTTGCATCATTCTTTTGTCAAAAATATAAACAATGAGTTTTTTTCCCTTAAACCTATATTGCATGAATGAAGTCATTCCCACACTACTTCCATCAAATTAATGATGTTATTTTAAAACTAAATTGAACGTGACATAAAAAATACACTGAGCTATAGGAAAAGGAATGCATTTAGAGTTACTTAAAATGGGTTTGCATGTGTAAACTCTCCCAGATTGAGGTACTGGCTATTCAGGGTATTGTTCCAAACTGATGGTAAATAAACTTTTAAGAATTTGCAAGTTAGACTTAGCTGAGAACACACCACAAGATAGAAATTTGTATAATCGATGCTTCTGCTGGTCCCGAGAGAAATATAATAAAACTGAATTTTTTTTTTTTTTAACAAAGGGAATTTCTAAAAGACAGCCTCAGAAAAGAGAAGACAAAGTTTTGTTCAGTAGATTGGGAGAGAAAGCAGAGACGTGAGGACAGATAATAGGGCCTGTATTGTGGGGTTTCTTGCATAGGTTTGGGAGGCTTTCTGTACAGTGAGGATCACCCTGTGTTACTTTAGTACATTTGGATTTTACCTTACGACCAGAGGGAGGCAAAGCGATGAAACGTCCAGGAACCCGGTGCTGAATTCAAGCAATTCATTTCTGTGTGTCTGCATTAAAATATAAATAACATAAAACTTACCGTTGCAACCATTTTTAAGTGCACAGTTCAGTGGCATGAATTGCTGTTCTAGCATCACCACCCTCGGTCTCTAGAACCGTTTCATCACCCCAGACAGAAGCGGCCCACACAGTAGCCACGAAACCGTAACTCCCCACTCCCCCATCACACAGCCCCTGGTCATCTCTAGCCTGCTGATTCTGTTAATTTTGCTATTTTGGTATCTCATATATATGTAAGCACACAGTATGTCTCTTTTTGTGACTAGCTGATTTCACTTAGCATAACGTTTTCAGGGTTTATCCATGCCGTAGCATATATCAGAATTTCCTTCCTTCTTAAGGCTGACTTACGTTCCGCAGTATGTGTGGACCACGTTTTGTTTACCCATCCATTGCAGATGGGCACTTGGGTTGCTTCCACCCTTGGGCTGCTGTGAACATGGGTGCACCTGGGTCTCTGCCTTCACTTCTTTTGTGTGCATACTCAGAAGTGGAATTGCTGTATCACATGGTAGTTTGAAGTTTAATTTTTTGGAGGACTCACCACTGTTTTCCACAGCAGCTGCACCATTTTGCATTCCTCCCAATGAGGCATAAAATTAAAAACCTTATAATACATTTTTATTATTCTTATTATTTTTCTTTAAACAGTCAATAGTCCTTTAAATACATACATCTCTTTATATGTAACTTTAAAGAAAGTATATATACACAATCTATATGGACAATATAACAATGTGTATTACATGCTGTTTCACATCTGCACACATGCTTACCGTCTCTGGTCCTTTTCATGTCTCTTTTCCAGCAACTCAGGCTTCCATCGCATGGTGTTTTCTTTCTCCCTTTCTTTCTTCCTTTAGCATTTCTTGTGGTACAGGTCTGCTGGGGATAAATTTTCTCAGATTCAAACTTTCTGAAAGAGTATTTCATCTCCGTGTTTGATGAATATTTTTTTCTGGACATAAAATTCTAAGATATTTTATTTTTTTCCCTGGCCTCCATTGCTTCAGATGAAATGTTAGCTGTTAAATTTTATAGTTTTCCCCTGTTTCTAACATGCCATTTTTCTCTGGATGCTTTTAAGTTTCCTGTGTGTGTGTGTGTGTGTGTGTGTGTGTGTGTGTGTGTGTGTGTATCTGTGTGTCTGTCTGTCTGTCTCTCCGCAGTTTGGCCATGATGTGCCTGCATGTGTATTTATCCTGCATGTGGTTTGCTGAACTTTTTGAATCTGTAGGTTAGTGTGTTTGGGGAAGGCTTTCATTTGTGTTCAGATGCTTAAGAAGTTCTTAGCATTCACTGCTTACAGAGGATCAACCCAAATCTGCCATCCCAAATGAACTATCAAGAAATAGTGGGGGTGGAAGGGTTTGCTCCGTAGAGCATCTGAGCTGTAGCGCCTCACTGGGACTCCATCCAACCCTTCCCTCTCTTGAACCCTCCAGGTCCACTACTGGAATATTCCAATCTTAATTAGCAGCGGGGTGTCCTGGAAAGGAGCTGCATTTGTATTTGAGCTTTGGAAGCTGCTAATTATGTGACCTTTTGCAAGTCCCTTAAATTTTCTGAGCCTCAGGTCTATCACACCTAAAACAGGGGTCCCTGTCTTATGATACTGTAGCCAAAATTGAGATCATCTATGGAAGAGACCACACAGTGTTTGAGGCCTGGGTAGACTGTGCGGGCCTCCTTCTGTTTAAAGCAAACGTACTCAGGGTTTCTTCACTCTGTGACCAAAACTGGTCTCCGCTGCTTTTCACTGATTTCTCTGCTCAAAATTTCCTCACCACTAGCTCATTCCCACCTAAAATCTCACTTGACTCCAAAGGCCATCCCAGACTGTGTTCTTGACCCTGAGGTTCCCAAGGGGCATGTCTCTGAACCTGGCCTTGACATGCACGGCCTCTTTCCCGTCTGAGTCCCCGGAGTCATGTTCTTCTTATATCCTAGGTTTCCCTTGTTCCAGGGACTCAGCAAATCTTTGTTTGACAGGTTTCATAAGACTTCCTGAGACTGTGAAAGTCCTTTTATTTACAAGCAAAATTTTGGACTCCTCGGCAAATGTCAGCATGCCTAAGGAGTGAATGGAGTTGCATCTGGAATTCCAAGTGTGTTTTGATGAGGAATCACTTTATTTTTTCTGTAGCTCTGTGGCCTACCTCAGACACTCACGTAGACTCTCCTGAGTGTCATTACAGGGATGGATTCCAGACTCTCTGACCCCATGTTGCATTTTCGAGGCCTTGCACGCATGCTGCAAGCTCAATACGTATTTGTTGAACAGACACATGAGAGGGGATGGGAAGAGAGGCGTCACCTAGCCTCCCCTCCACACTCACAAGCCTCAGAATCCTTGGCAACTTAAAGCAGCAATAAAATCTGCCGAGTCGGGGATTTCTGGCCAGCACCAGATCTCATACCAAACTTCCATGTCAATCACAGGATGTCACGGATGGCCGTAATAGCCCTAAAAATGCCTGAGGACGCGGCACACATCTCTTCCCAAGTCGTATAATTTGTTTAGCACCTGGATTCTCTTACAAAAGTGACACTGTTCCATGCATACATGCAGTTATAGCCATTTTTGCATCTTCACGCCTGCTTATGTGTATGCGCCTGTCCTTTTTACATTGATTTTATGTTTATTTGTACTCTAAGGTATACCAGATACACACTAAATGATTGTGCATTATATTTGGATTATGGAGATCCAGAATGGGGGTAAAACTGAGCACTCTACCAGTACGTCAGTAATCTGCCCTCTAGCTCTGTGTCTGCCGGTAGCTTACTTTGTGTCCTTGGGGAAGGGTTCTCAGCTCTTACTCCTCTGCCCGCGGAGCTAGAACCAGAAGCCCCACTGCAGCTCCAGGACGCTGCCCACAGCTCCGCTGGCTAGTCTCAGGACAGACTGTGCTCTACGATGTGTCACCTGTGCTTTGCACCCAGGCTGTTGTCAATACTGCCAATACCTGTGGCATCTCAGGCACCATGCGGACCAGCAATCACTTCCTTCTGAAGGACAGAGACCACGTGTGTCCGCATCCCCCTGCCTCCGGACCATCTGGCTGCTGACAAGACAATACTAACACCCGCACTCAATGTCCCCCTTGGGGAAACTAGGATCCAAAAGAGGCGATGTCACAATCGCTGATATCATCCAAATCCTGACCCTGCAGAGAGCAGCTGGCGGGGAAAGTTGAGGAGAAGACCTGCAGCCTACACTCATGGTGGAATTGTCCCTCTGAGAGTAGAGCGAGCAGCTTTTTTGGAGTGTGATTTAAGAAGGTAAAGGGATCCAGACCAAGTTTGGGGGGATTTCTCTGAATTTTGAGAAATTTGGGGTGTGAAAGAGGTAGTGACCATCTATGAAGGAAGCAAATACAGCCTTTCTTTAATCTTATGGTGATAATGACACGGCGAGGAGAAAGTCCTGGAGACTTGTCTGGATAATACACAAGAACATAGGGCCCAGGCACGATGTAGCTACCCATCCAGAGACAGTGGTACAGTTCTCAGCTCTCAGAGGGCTGTACAGTCTCGGACTCACAAATCAGAACAGGTCACGGTGAGCAGTTTACATGTCCTACAGGAATTGCAGGACATGTAAACTTCCTTCTTTTCTTTCTTTCTTTCTTTTCTTTCTTTCTTTCTTTCTTTCTTTCTTTCTTTCTTTCTTTCTTTCTTTCTTTTTCTTTCTTTCTTTCTTTTTCTTTCTTTCTTTCTTTCTTTCATCTATGTTTCTTTCTTTCTTTCTCCTTTCTTTTTCTTTCTTTCTCTTTCTTTCTTTTTTCTTTCTTCCTTTCCTTCCTTTCTTTCTTTCTTTCTTTCTTTCTTTCTTTCTTTCTTTCTTTCTTTCTCTCTCTTTCTCTCTCTCTCTCCCTCTCTCTCTCTCTCTCCTTCCTTCCTTCCTTCCTTCCTTCTTTCTTTCTTATTTTGGCTGCACTGTGAGGCATGTGGTATCCGACCAAGGATAGAACCTGCTCCCCCTGCATTGGAAGCATGGAGTTTTAACCACTGGACCACCAGGGAATTCTCAGGACATGTAGACTTCTGAATTAGGGCTTTGACTCTGAAAGTGATTGGCGATGTATTTTAAATTTTTTACATATTCTGAAGTATTTTTAGAATTAAATTCTTCTCTATATGTTAGATTAAAAGAGTGGAATTCTCTTCAGCTCTTCTTCTTTTCTCTAGCCTTCACTTGCCATCTCAACCTGAAGACATGCCGTTTCAGACTCAGTTTCTGTTTTTAGCTCCTTCACCTATCACTGGAATTGGGGCTCTTCATATCCTGAGGATAAAACCTTCGGCATCCAAGGGGGAGGGGAGTGGGAGACGGATGGCTTGGGAGTTTGGGGTTAGCAGATGCAAACTATCATATGTAGGATGGATAAACAACAAGGTCCTACAGTAGAGCACAGGCAACTAGCTTCAACATCCTGTGATAAACTATAATGGAAAAGAATATGAAAAAGACTATATATATCTGAATCACTTTCCTGTACAGCAGAAATTAACACAACATTGTAAATCAACTATACTTCAATAAAATTAAAAAAAAAAAAGCCAGGTATTCCAAGTTTTGACCCCATGTTCATGTTGTGGGAGGTTTCCTTAAAAAAACAAAACAAAGCAAAACAAAACAAAACCAGCACTGACAACAACAAAAAACCTCTGGCATCAATTGGTAGTTTCCAAGCACTTGAAGCAAGGATCCCTGCCAAGGGGCCCTCACCTGGCAAGACAGTTGGTAGAAAGAAGACTTAGGAGGTCAGGGGAGACGAGGTTTGCACGCGGAGGATCTCCGGGAGTCTTCCATTTCTAAGGGTTCTGTATAGATCAGGATAATAAGCTGTAGGAGACAGGCTAGTTTGGGTCACTCCTTCGTTAAGAGGTTGACCAGGATTTGGAGTAATGAGAGAACATGTTAAACCAGCTCTGCTACTGTAGAAAGAGTTGACTTTGTGAACCAGACCTGAAGGGCAAATACCCCGATGGACCACAGACATCTTCACCACACATCTTCACAAACTTGGAATTGACAATGATGGTATAACATCTTGATCTTCCAGGAAGGTCCAGGAATAAAAAAGAATTATGAGCTTCTAGTCCTAGTTCTGAAACTTGAGGTCAATCACTCCCCCACAGTGATGGCATTTCTCTATTTGTCAAGTTGTTTCCCAGGATAAATGTTTATTGACAAAAGGTAGTGCTAGTTGAAAGGTTCCAAGTGCAGATAGAGGATTTTGATGAACACACAAGTCCAGCTTCTCTGTGTGGAGCTGATCTCTGGGCATGCTGTGCTGGGGCTCCTTTCTTATGCCATGGCCACAAGCCTGATGACACTGGCTTTGTCCATTTTTCCCTGCTTCTGCTCCCAAAGGGCTCCACCTCTGTAACGTGGAAAAGGTTTAGAGACCCTTGCTACCAACTCAGTAAGATTTCCTGAGTGAATGAAGATGGAAAACAGAAAACTGGGTTTTCAGGACACCCACAAACTTGGGCATCCTTTATAGTATTTTCTGGGGGAGAATTTTCGTGTCCTTAAGAATTAATGTCTATCACTGAAACCCCAGTGCACTTTCTTTCCCACTGAATGGGTCCCGCTTTTCTGGGAAGATGCCTGACAGTAACTTGCCCACCAAACTAAATCTAGGATAGCCAATATTTGGAATTTTCTTGAATTTATTTATGGACATTAGATGTGGAGGATTTCTTGAAAAAATGCTTTCTTAAAAAGCCCAGTCAATTGGAAGTCAGTGTGTCCAGCTCTTTTGCTACAGATGTTGGGTGATTGTGAACCAGTCACTTGACTTCCTGGGGGCTCAGTTTATACATTTGTAAAATGAGAATGTTGACCTAAAATCATGCTGGAAGGTTCCCAGCTCCAGCATCCAATGCTTCTATGTTTTCAGTATTTGTTGATGTTTTAAATAATGTTACTTCGTTCCCAGAGGCCCCTGGATCTGCCATGCCTCTCTCCAGATTCCTCCACAGATAAATCGTTCCAGGTGGAATTCGTTTAGATTTATTATTATTATTTTAATAGCTACCATATATCCAGCGCTTACTATGTGCAGAATATATATTATCTGACATAATCCATGTGTAACCCAAGTACGAGGCTTACCTTCCTCCGTATTTTGGGAAAGGGGAATTTGTCTTACCATGGTTTCTTGCTCCTACCGGCATCTGCCTCTCTGGGCTGCACACTCTGCTGGCTGCTCTCAGCTGCCTCCTGGACCACGCTCGCTGAGCTGCGAGCCGCTACGCGCAACTCTGACCCTGCCATCCTCCTTCAGGTGTCCTGCTGCCGTGCGGGCATCGGGGGATTAGGAAACGTGGAGTGAAACTTCCCTTCCCTCTTGTAACTCTTAACTCCTCCAGCCCAATCATACAGGTCTTTGTGGGGGTTTTTGTTTTTATTTTGTTTTGTTGTGGTTTTTTGGCCATACTGTGAATCTTACAGGATCTTATTTCCCCGACCAGGGATTGAACCAGGCCCGGCAGTGAAAGCACCAAGTACTAACAACTGGACAGCCAAGGAATTCCCAATTCTTTGTGTTTATAACAGATGTTATTATAGACTTGAAGATAACTATTCCTGTCCAACAGAGGAAACAATAACTCAGTTATTGTTTAAGTGGGATGTGAAATATGACTGTGCCCAGAGCCTCAAATAAGGCACTGAATAAGAGAAGATGGATGGATGGATGGATGATGAAGGGACGGTCTTCCCCACATCCTTTAGGGAGTAGCTTTCAGTTCATATTCTTGTTCTCTGTCTCCAGAGCCTCCCTTCCCTCCCTGTGAGAGAGGCACTTTCTTTTATTCCTATTCCAAACTTCTACTTGTCTTTCAGAAAACCACACCTGCAGCCCACAAGGGTTGACCTTAGCTTAGATTTTATCACCTTTCTCCTCCAGGGCAAACCATGGGTCACACTAACCTACAGCAATGTATTTCTCAAAAGTCTGAGTTACTAAGCAGAGATTCATATCACAGGCTGTTTCATCCAAACACTTCAGTTACAAGTCTCCAAAACACACTAGACAAGTTCAGGGTGAGTTTTGACCCTTTGAGTCTCTTCCTATTCAAAGCCTCTCCTTCCCCTCGTGTGAGGTCTAGGCAAGCCTTTGCCATTCTTCTTCTTTTCGCGGGGCTGCACCATGCTGCTTGCAGGATCTTAGTTCCCCGACCAGGGATGGAACCCGTGCCCCCTGCAATGGAAGCGCGGAGTCTTAACCACTGGACCGTCAGGGAAGTCCCAAGCCTTCCTCACTCTTCCTGTAGTTTTCTTAATTATAAGACCAAAGATTTACACACAACTTCCAACACAAACACTTTTTTTTTTTTTACAGAACATACAGTGTATAGAAAATATGAAACACGTTTTTTCCTTAATCTGCATAGATTCCTTGGCCCACTGCAGAGGGGGTGCGGGGTGCTCTTCTGATACCAGTTCTTCACTGTCTTTCTGGCAATCATGCCCAGAAGAGATGGGTGTGGACAAAATAGTGCTTATTTTCTGCTTCTTCAAACCACAAAACCATCTGTATCAAGTAGTTGCTTGCAAGTACACAAATCCTCTACACAATGAAAAGACAGGGAGCAGCAGCCTATAGGAACCATTGAGGCCAAGGTGGTCGACCGTACTGTTCAACTCTTCCATGTGCTCACTGCTGCTCTTCTAACTACTACTCAGGGGAAACTATTTCGCTAAGCGTTAGGTAACAATGATGCCCCACGCTACGTCACTGCCGCGTTAATTGTTCCAATCTCCTCTCCTTGCTAACGTGTCATCTCCCACTTTAGCCGTGAGAAACCCGGCTCCTACCATCAACTTATTAATGGTTCAATTCCAAGGTTCACGCACGATATTTTTTTTCATGCACGACTTTTTTCAGAATCATTAACTCATACTGCTGTGGGAATAGCTTTATCCACTAGAGCACCGTTCGAACGCACAATTCGTTTTGTCTTTTGTGTTACAGATGCCACTCATGTGGAAAGTCATTAACCTTGGGATATGATGCTTATATTTACCGTGTGGCCCTTTTCAGTTTTCACGAAAAAGCCCATGGCATTTACCAGCTTCTCCTACTTGGCAGGACTTGAACTCCAAACTCTCCTTCCAGCACCGGACAGCTGCTAAAGTCTCGATGGAGTTATTTACTTAGCTTTCCCTCTGCTGCTCTCTGACGGGTTCCTCCGGGTTATTGTCCTGAATGTGAATAGTTTAGGAGTCAGTGAGGGGAATTTTTATGTAAACGTTAAGGCTCCCTGGTCTGTAACTCCCATCTGAAGAGAGCTTCCGTTTTTGAGAGCTGTGGCATCCCTGAACTCTGGAGTCTGCTTTTTGTTTGTTTGTTTCCGCTTCAGTTAGATTACCATTTTCTGCTTGTATTCTGTTCCTCTGTGTGCAGATGAAAAGTGGAACGTGCCCTCAGGGGAGAGAGCACTTTGACATACACTCTCTTGGTTTTTTCCTTCACGTTCACACTTCATGTCCCTTCTTGTTTCTGCCATCTCCGGATTGTTCTACAACCCTTTCGCACCGTTTATGCTTACATTTTATACGACATTCATCATCATATTGACAGGAGGTTGGTCTCATAAAATAGTTCTTAAACAGAGCAGGTGGGATGTTTAACTCCAATGAGATCGTCTAGGTTGGCATGAGCTACTCGATAAATACACCCCCACCTAGGACGTGGGTCTCTCTTTGGTAGATTCAGACCCCTGATGAGGTCAGGAGGATCCATTTACATTAACCAATCACAAGACTGAAATGGAAAATCAGAAGGCCATTTTATTAATTTCCCAAGATAAATAAGGCTTGGACCAGAGTCCTCACAGCTGCTTGATCAGCGACTCTCTTTTCCTGTAGGCAAACCCACGTGGAAATCAAATTACAACCAGGGGTTTGTTTGTTGAGCATGAAATCAGAAAAGGAGAAGTTGGTTGGGTGTTTGGTGGAATCAGGCTAATACAGCCTCAGGTGTACATCCCCACAAAATGGAAAACCTGGCAGTATTTGCAAGTACACAGATACTCTATATAATGAAAAGATATGGACCAAGCCTCCTCCGATTCACTGACTGAGCTGCTGCCTTACCTTGGACAGCTCTCGTTTATCTCCGTGTCCCTCTTTTTCCGGATTTCCATTGGCTGATCCAAGGACACAGTTCTTTAGTGAGAATGTCAATAACATTAACACGATTGCCTGTTGTGCTGGTCGAAACACTGTTCTGTCTTTTTCTTGCAACTTTTCATATTTCTACTTGAGTCTTGTATTTATTCATTAAAAGTTTAATTCTAAGAGAAAATCTTATTTCGTTAAAGTTAAAATATTAGAGAAGATGTCCCAAACAGGGACTGCAGTATCTACCTCTTTGAGTTAAAAGATAAAACGGGGGCTTCCCTGGTGGCACAGTGGTTGGGAATCTGCCTGTCAGTGCAGGGGACATGGGTTCGATCCCTGGTCCGGGAATATCCCACATGCCGTGGAGCAATGAAGCCCCGTGCGCCACAACTACTGAAGCCCTCCTGCCACAACTACTGAAACTTGTGTGCCCAGAGCCCGTGCTCGGCAACAAGAGAAACCACTGCAATGAGAAGCCCAAGAACTGCAATGAAGAGCAGCCCCCGCTAGTGGTAATTGGGGGAAGCCCACGCACAGCAACAAAGATCCAACGCAGCCAAAAGCAAATAAATAAATTTATTTAAAAAAAAAAAGATAAAACGGGATAACATATGTAATGCTTCTGGCACTTACTTGATAAGCATTAAAAAATTTCTTTCGTTTCCTTCCTCTTACTTAATGAAAACAGGTGTTGAAGAAAACACATCGATTTTTTTCTTGTATGTTTCCCACATGATAATCACTTTCTTAGGTTTTTGCTGGCCAGAAAAACAAGGGTCCTGAAAGCATTTTTCAATCACAAGCCTGGATGGAGATTAAAAGGCAAAACAAAACAAAACAAAACATTGCTTTTAGTGACCAATTCTCATTCACAAGACACTGGTAAATCAGAACCTGCCTCCCCCAAATAAATATGGTCATTAGAACATCATGTGTTCTGACTTCCATCCGTCACGAGGAGGTCTAAGCCCAGGGTCTGGGCTTCATCTGGGGGGTGAATTCAGAGACTGGGCTGTTGTCCCCATCAGCAGCAGATTTAAATGTTTTGCACAATAATTATACACATTATAACATGTCTCTATTTACATCCCTTGAAATTTATCGTAAGTGTTAACTGTCTGCTATGTGGAAAACACTAAGGCGGTATCTCTGTGTTACTTCAGGTAACCTCACAGCTCTAATAGCTAGGGTTCATTCTCCTTTCCGGATAAGGAAACTGGTACAGCGTGGACTCTGCATAAATGAATGAATGCGGGTGAGCGGGCTTAGTACTTGCTGAAAATCACATGTCCAGCAAACATCAAGGTCAGAATATAAACCACGCATGTCTAGTTCTAAGGCCTGTGTTCTAACACCTCACGATTCCTCTCAATAACACATCATCTGGGTCAATTGTGATCTCGTGGAGATCACAATGAAAGTAAAGATTCCGATTGTGAAGATGTGGGGACCTGGAACAGATTTGGAAAGATGTACATGGAAAGACAAAAGTTTTGGGGGCCGCCCATCAAAAACAAAAGCCAAATCTCATTGATCTGATCCCTGTACCACCAGAGATACATTGACATGAACTTGTGTCATTTCCAAATGAATGCAATTATCATTCACACCAAGAAGAGTTTTCCTTTTTTAGAAAAGCATTTTGTTACATGGAAAGAGCATGGGAGAGGGAGTCCGGAATCCTTGAGAGCGTCAGGAAGCCCACTCGGCCTCGGTTTCCTCATCCATCAAAGATGGGCGTCGGCCCAGACGCTCGTTAGGGTCTAAGAGTTCAAGGTGCCCTGCTTCAATCACATCCATTCTTCTCTCATGACCCACTTTCCCAGCTGCTTGCTCGTGGAACAGATTGACAAAAGCGGTCACAGAGTCAAATTCCCATTTAAAACACGTCTTGTTATTTTGGTACCAATTACAAGGTTATGGATCAGGCTTAAAGGTGTTTAATATGCTGCAATGTGTAGACACACTTGGCTCCAACATTTATGGGCGCTGTTTGCAGCAACAAGCAGCGTGCTCTCACTCTATAAGTATGCAAGGCTGCTGCAAAAACAGCACAGATGGGCCGGAAAGAACGGGTCTCCAACCGGCTCCAAAGAAGGGCAGCAAGTGTTTTTGGCTGCACTGTGGGTTTACCTACGGACTAATCTCCCATCACCCACAGCCTGCTTTTATAGGTGTGCAGTTTGTTGTTGCTTCTTACTTTGTTTCAATCCCTGATGTAGAGTATTTGTAAAAAAAAGTATGAGGGATTTTTACGGGCTTGGATGGCCATATTGTGCTAGGAGTCATGTATTTTTTTTTAACGGGACCGCAGTTCCATGACTGTGTTCCTGTTTCCTCTCACCGTGTCAAGGTGACAGGTGGCTGCTTCTCAGGTGATGCGAAAGTATCCAAAGATGTGAGGTGATGCAGTGATGATAGGAGAGGGCATGGTTGCCTTTAAGCCCCAAAATCATGGTCATGTTTGAGTCCTAGAGGGACTGTATTCCTGGGGTAAATCCAGTATATGTCCATTTTAAAAACTCTATCAAATATGCTTTTAAACCCGAGAGGGAAGTGAAATGTATAATCCGTTTAAGAACCAGATTCCTGGCTGAAACCAACTTTTATAACTTGGGGTTGGGAGAACTTTCACAAAGAAATCTCTCTCAGCACTCATTAGCTCACGAGCACTGGCCATGCCAAATAATCTTTCTCATGTTGAAAACAGGCAGCCGTGTTCATGCTTCTATAATCTCTCTCAAAAAAGAAAAAAAAAAACAAAAAGAAAATAAAAAACCTCACTGACTTCGCTGCAGAGCCTTGAACGGAAGGCACCATGTTGGTGGAAGTGCAGCTGAACTTGAAGGAATTAGTTTAACAAACTGAAACCCATAAAGCGGCAAAAAGTTATAGGGTTGTTGGCAGCAAGAAAGATTCAAGGAAGCAGAGTAATTTAGGAAACATCAGTCTTAACATACAGCGCTCAACTGAACTCAGGTCTACATTTTGAGCATCCTTGCAGGGATGCTGCCTGCACTGGGGGTGCAAAGCCAAACGAGATACGATCCCCATCCCTGCAAATTTACCTCCAGAGCAAGCGTCAGCAAACTACAGCCACATGGCCTGTTTCTGTAATGCCAGTGAACTAAAAATGGGTTTTACTATTTTAAAAGGTTAAAAAAAAAATGAAGAAAAATAAAGTACAAGAGTTAAAATGAAAAAGAGCATGCCAAACCATCTGCAGCCCACAGACTCTAAAATATTTACTATCTGGCCTTTTACAGAGAAAGTTTCCATGGGGAAAGTCAGATCATTGAATTACAGTCAAAATGACAAGGGCTGGGGTGGGGTAAATGTGTGGCTTGCCGGGTCCAACAGAGAGGTGTGTGACCCAGATTTGAGAAATCAGTGGAGACTTCTCGGAGGAAGTGGCAACTCCCCTGAGGCCTACAGAATGTGTAGAAACTAGATAAACAAAGATAGTGGAGTGACGATTGAACATTCAAAGCAGAAGGAACAGCATAGTGGAGAGAAGTTGTGTTGCAGAAACTTAGATGGAAAGTGAGTTGGGGACTTCCCTGATGGCGCAGCGGTTAAGAATCCACCTGTCAATGCAGGGGACATAGGTTTGATCCTTAGCCCAGGAAGATCTCACATGTCATGGGGCAACTAAACCCATGAGCCACAAGTACTGAGCCGTAGTGCTGCAACTACTGAAGACTGCATGCCTAGAGCCCATGCTCCACAACAAGAGAAGCCACGGCAATGAGAAGCCCACGCACCAAAATGAAGAGTATCCCCCACTCTCATCAACTAGAGAAAGCCCGCAGCAGCAACAGACCCAACGCAGCCAATAAATAAATAAATACAAAGAAAGTGAGTTGGAAGAGATAAGGCTGCTTACCCAGGGGTAAACGGGTAACCAAGTCCCTCTTCCCCATCCAGGTTGTGTCTACCATAAGTCCAGACTCTTCTTTGAGGGCTTAACCGCTACTCAGGGACGCATAGCAATCCGTGGGGGAGCACCAAAGGCAGCAGAACCGTTGACCTGCAGGAGGGGTCTGTAGATGTGGGCCGAGTGTGCCCTTCGGGCTGGGACAGGCAGCAGCCTTACCCACCTGCAGCAGGTGCTCTCCATGTGCTAGTCCACCACCTGGCTGCAAGCCTGCCAACTACCCCCCCTGCCTCCCCGCCGCCCCTGCATCGTGGGCTTCGTTTCCCACCACCTCCCAAACTCAAAACCTCAACTACCCTCCTGGGGACCCAGGAACCTCTCCTTTTAACCCCCCAAAACCCAGAGATCTGATAAAACCCTCTTTTGTGGACAGAGGCCCTCCCCACTACATCGTCACCAGCCAGATGGGGCTTGGACTTAGGAGATGCCGTTGGAAATACTCAAAAGGTGGACACATTCGGAAGATTTATAGCAAATTCACGTTCCATCGTGGCTGACTTCAGTGTTCAAGAAAATGCGACTTTTTTTTTCTAATAATTCAACGGGACCTGTGACTCCCGGCCCAGGCTGCCAATTGATGGTAGCCATTTCCAAGGAAACTAAGGCATTTCTGAACTGCATGAGGTCACTTTATGAATTAACCGTGGTCAATTCTGTATTTAACATGCTCAATTGAGATTCCTCTGCCTCCACTCTTCCCCAGGGGAGATGATCTAAGTTCTGAGGGCTTCCAGAGCGTGAGAAAGGAGACAAGCTCATGGTCACCAGCATTACCGGCCGGCCTCAGCTGAGACGTACAGCCCTCGTTCCTCTTTGGCTACTGCTACCTATTCCTACACATCCGCGGCTGAACCAGCACATTCCCTGCTTCATCTTGAAATCCAGCCCAGGAAGGCTGCTCTCTTCCTGACCACAAAGTCCTGCCCTCAGTCAGTTCTGAGCCACATTTAGGACACAAGAATGTGTTATATCTTCCTGACTCTCACGGGAATGTCTCAGGCCCACTCTGCCTGGAGACATCTGACCACCATTGTTTTTTCCTTTTTTTAATTGAGGTTCAATTTCCACAACATAAATTTAACCAGTAACCATTTTACAGAGTACAAATTCGGTGGACTTTAATACACGTACGGGGTTGTGCAATCATCGCCTCTGTCTAGCTCCAAGACATTTTTCTCTCCCGGAAAGGAAACCTGCACCTGTGAGGCAGTCACTCCCCGTTCCCCCTCCCCCAGTCCTTTGCAACCCCCAATCTTCATTCTGTCGCCTTGAACTCACCCTCTCTGGCTGTTTCCTATGAATGGAATCATACATAGGAGGCTTTGTGTGTCTGGCTTTTTTCAGCACAGGGTGTTAGAGGTTCATCTACATTGTAGCAGGTGATCAGTAATTTACTCCCTTTCCATGGATGGATACTGTGCAATTGTGTGGATATACTCTGTTTCATTTGACTGACCTTTGGGTTGTGTCCACCTTTTGACTATCGTGAATTGTGTTGCTATGAAAATGCATGTACGTGCATTTGTTTGAGCACCAGTTTTCAATTCTTTGGGGTGTACACCAAGGAGGGGAGTTGTTATGTCGTATGGTAACTCTATGTTTAACCTTTTTGTTTGTTTGTTTTCTTTAAGAACTTTTATTGAGATACAATTGACATACAATAAACTGCATATATTTAAAGTGTAAAATTTGATATTTGTTTTCTTATTAGTAATGTATATATGGCAGTCTCCCAATTCATCCCACCCCAACCCCCCCCTGCCCCCGCTTTGCCTACTTGGTGTCCATACATGTTTAACTTTTTGAGGAACTGCTAAACTATTTCCCACACAGTTGTACCATTTTTTCTTCCACTATTGCTTTTTCAGCCCTGGAGTTACCCTGATGTAGATTTCTCTTCTAACTTGCTGCCTTCTTGAGCTGCACCAGAAATTGAGATGCAAGAGCCTTCTGTTTTGTGAATGCCACAGATTCCTTTGCACCCATTGGCCTCAGCACCTAGGAGCTCCATGAGGGAGAAGAAGAAGTAGGGTATACAGTGCAAGGACCCATCAGAATTTGAACTCTATTCATGTTCTCTGCACTTCTGTTCACATCAGCTGGTTAAACTTGATCTTTTCTGGTTGGAAACACTAGACTTAGGTCATCATGTCGTCTTCCCTTCTCTGTTCTCTATAGTATGTACTTCATGCTGTGAATACCCCACTCAGGGTCTTATTCTTTTAGCATGCAAAGCTTCTCTCCAAAAAAAGCTTGAATCAAAAAGTCTACAGATAATAAAGGCTGGAGAGGGTGCAGAGAAAAGGGAACCCTCCTACACTGTTGGGGGGAATGTGAATTGGTGTAGCCACTATGGAGACTAGTATAGAGGTTCCTTAAAAAACTAAAAGTAGAGTTGCCATATGATCCAACTATCCCACTCCTGGGCTTTTATATGGAAAAAATGAAAACTCTAACTTGAAAAGATATATGTACCCCAATGTTCATAGCAGCACTGTTTACAACAGCTAGGACTAGGAAGCAACCTAAGTGTCCATTGACAGATGAATGGATAAAGATGTGGTACATATGTACAATGGAATACTACTCAGCCATAAAAAGAATGAAGTAATGCCATTTGCAGCAACATGGTTGGACCTAGAGAGAAATACATCAGAAACAGAAAGACAAATACCATGTGAGATCACTTATATGTGGAATCTAAAAGAAATGATACAAATGGACTTATTTACCAAACAGAGATAGACTCACAGACATAGAAAACAAACTTATGGTTACCTAAAGGGGAAAGAGTGGGGACGGGGAGAAAGAGATAAATTAGGAGTTTGGGATTGACAGATACACACTACTATATATGAAATAAACAACAAGGGCATACTGTATAGCACGGGGAACTATAATCAATATCTTGTAATAACCTATAATGGAAAAGAATCTGGAAAAGTACACACACACACACACACACACACACACACACACACATATCACTTTGCTGTACACCTGACACTAACACAGCATTGTAAATCAACTGTACTTCAATAAAAAGCCCAAATCTTATAATGAAAAGCTTTCACTTTCAAGACTTGATCTCAGCTATTGGTGTCAAGAACATATTGTGATTTCAAAGACAAGCACCAGATTCACTTCTCAGCTCTAATCAACCCTCCCCGGGGAGACAGAGGACACAGAAGTCCGTCGCTGCTTTCTGCATCAGGGGAAAGACGCAAACACGGGGACCACTTGATTAATACCTCAAAATAGTACCCTGCTAAGCTATTTGTGAAGAAGAAATAAAATAGTTTAGTGACCGATTGGATGCTGCAGGTGGCAGAGAGGGAAGTTAAGAATGCAGCCAGGCTCACAGCAATCCATGGTAATGACTAGAAATCAGAAGAAGAAGAAAAAAAGACTGGTTTATGGAAAGACTTCGAGTTCAGTTTTATATGTTTGGTTTAATGTTCAAGGGAGACAAGAATTTGAAGGTATTTGTAGAGGGTGTTTGAAGTGATGTATTGTAGAACCTAAGATGAAAGAGAGTGAAAAAGCAAAGGGTAAGCATTTAGGGAAAAACTAGAAAATTCAAAGAACTAAATGTACCCATGAGACCAAAAAAACGCTGTGGACTTTCACTGCCAGGATTGGCTTGCAACCAGTCCTCCTTCTGCGCACAACTAGAAAAGCTGGATAAAATTAAAGAAAAAAATTCTGCTTGAAATCAACGGAGGGATGACCAGAGCATGAAGAGTCGTTGGGCCAGGATTACGGTAGGAGAAACTCAGGATGTGGAGCCACTTTTCACGTGAAGATGTTTGTTGATGCCCAAGGAGGCAGCCCAGAGGCTGAGTTGCTGGGCAGCGGTTCTGACAGCCTCATGGGACCAAGGAGACAGAAATTCCAAGCCTGCTAAGATGGTCCATGGTACTGACGCCTCTCATTTTGGTTTGGATCCACATTGGCTTTCTCCATAGGGAAGGCGTGATCCAGAGCAAGTCCACTCAAGAACTTCTCCGCAGCTTCAAGTCATGTCAGTCCTTGAAATTGGAGCAGGGTAATCCTGGACTGGTAGCACTCCCCGTCAGCTGGCAGACACAGTTCTTCGGAAGAAGATGACACCATCCGAAGCCTCACCTTACTTCTACAGACCATTTTGCAAATGCAACACCCAGTGCACACACATGCTTGCATGCAAAACAGGCACAGAGGGGAACAAGGCAACTGGTTCAAGGTATTTTATTTTCCACTGATTAAGAAAATATTGTAAAAATTGTGTGTGTGTGTGTGTGTGTGTATCCTAACCATGGACCACCAGGGAATTCCCAAGGCACATAATTTTGGATAAGCAAGCCCGTCTTGACTTCATAAGTCATATCCTCTGTAACATGATAAAAACTGTCGTCTCATTTACTCAATATCATTGGGCAGGAAGGCACTGTGCGTAAGTCAGTTTTCCAGACAATTAAGGTGTACTGCTTTGTCCAGAAGTTTTTTTTTATTACTATTTTATAAAATATTTTTAATGTATTACATAATTTTAGAATGCCCTTGACAGGCCATATTAAACTTCATTTGACCTTTATTGATGATTCATGTCACTCTTATGAATTACAATAATTGTTCTGTGCTGTAAATCAGGTTTGCTCTCAGGGGAAATTGGAACGTAGAAACCTGTTTATTCTTCTGTTAAATTAATGCAGACTGCTGTTATATTTTAAATCTAGTTTGCAGATTGTTTTTTAAAATCATTATTTCTTCCTTGTTTTAAACTGGTCAAAACCACATCTTCTTACTTCCAATCCATGTCCATCCCAGTACCTTCAAAAATACTCTATGAATCAAGAAAGAACGGGCAGGTGGAAAGTGAATGGCAGGGATCACCTAGAGATCTAGGGATGGTGCTTCTCTAATTTCCAGCTTCTATTTCAGGCCTGGAAAATGAGGTGGTTAAAGTGAGAAGGTGCGTCGATGATATGCAAAGGGGCATAAAAGGGTCTAAGATCAGGCTTCATAATTGCTCTAAGAAAAGACCAAGAGCTTTCCCTCCAGAGTGCTGTGACCGCCACTCTGGATACACCGAAGCTGTGCTAACCCCTCCGACACCAGCTAGTTAAGGCTGCTGGACATTTGTCATCTAAATAGTGACTTGTCACTCTACTTCCGAGATGAATGGACACATTACGGAATAAAAACTATAGCTAAAATGCAATTTATTAATTGGCCCACGTCGAACTGGATTTTCTTAGCACAAGGCCTATAAGCAGAACCTGTAATTGCAATTTCAGTTCCCCCGATTCCTTTACAGGCGTCCTCTCACCTCTGTCATACAGAGCATACACTTTAGCCGGGTAACATTTTGAAAGGTTTGCAGATATTTGCGCTATTATGTCCACTCTTTACTCTCTCCCATTTCAAGTCAATCTGCTCTTCGGTGCTTATTCTCTGAGAAGGAATATAAGAGAAACAAGTGAACACACAGGAATTTCCTGCAGTAACAAGCGTTTCAAAGCACACGTGTTCTTAAAGGAATAGAAAGGATTCATGACAAAGACAAGATATTTAGGAGAAAACCTCATAGTCTTTCCTGGGCATTTTTTTTTTTTTTCACTTTCAAATTAGAAAATTACGCCCTGGGTTGTGAGGTGAGGCACAAGGGAAGGACGCTGGGAGCTCCCAACCCCATGGACATAGGGAAGTCCCAGTTAAAGCTGCCTAAACTCAAGGGAGGAAATGAAATATCAAACAGGTGTGGGGTACAAGGGCAGAGCAGGGGGGATACAGGGAGCACTGGGGTCTCAGGGGAGAGTGAAGGCAGGCCGTGTCCGAGGGGCCTCACCGAGACCTTCCACCGCAGCAGGGTGCCTGGGGTCAGAGGGAACCCTGTCCCCCCCAGCTTGCACGGAGATGCCAGACAGGAGCTGAAGGACCAGGGACAAGTGTGCTCCAGGCTCTGGTGATGGAGCCCAGACAGGGAGCTGCTCACCTGCGAGGAAGCCGTGGTGCCAAGACTGCACGCTTTAGCTCGCTTAATCCTCGTAAAATGAAAAACCAGAAAATAGATGCTGTTATTGTTATCTCTGTTTTATAGAGAAGAAAACTGCAGCTTAGAGAAATTAAATAATTTATCAAAAGCCACGCAGCGATGGAGACAGGATTTGAGTCCAAATCTGCCTGCATTCAGAGACAATAGTCTCGAAGCGACCGGCAGCGCCTGAGATGTGGGACTTTTGATCCTAAGCCCCTTGTGGGATGCTTTATTGCACACTTTAGCTTCCTTGCTTCACATGGCAAAAATACTAATCATCTGTACAATCCAGGAAACCTATATTAAGTATCTTTCTTGAAAAAGAATAAAATTCATCTAATCCCTTTAGGGTACTATGATGTAAAACTACATGATAGCCTTGGTTTTATGGTTTCTTAATTATGACTGTCTCTGCTAATAAATTCCTACTTTGTAAACTCAGAAGTGGAATCTTCTAGCCCATGCAGCTGTAGACATTCACTAAAACCTTTCACACACACCACACCCCAGACTACCGCCTATCCAACAGCAGAATCACATGAGTTAATTAGGATTAGAGATGACCTTAACGTAGAAATTTAACACAATAGCAGTTTAAATGAGATAGAAATTTTGTTCTTTTCCACATAAAAGCCCAGAGGTATGTAATCCAGGGATGGGAGGACAGCCCCGTTTCACAAAGTCCTCAGGGACCCAGGCTGCTTTCCAGGCAATAGATGGATGGAGCAAAAAAGACAAAGGTACCAACTGATTGTTTCCTAAAGAGGCTCTCGGGAACTGCCCCAGGACACTTTGTTTCAGCCCCTTGGCTAGAATTTGGCCACACGAACACACCTAGCTGCAAGCTAAGCTGGGCAATATACTCTGTTCTGGGCAGTCGTGGGCTTAGCTAGAAATTTTATTGTTTTGGAAAAAGAAGGGGAACACAAATGGTGGAGGAGAGCTCACAGCCTCTGGTGTAACACTGCTGTGTGCGCCACTCCCGCTCCATACCCCTGTCCCCACCCCCATGAGTCTGCTTCCCTGAGGAACTGGGATCTGTGACCTGAATCTTCAAAACCGATTCCATAAGAGCTGCTCAGCCCTCTGTCTGTCTCTGTCTCAGATATTGCTTAAATAATCATGTGTTAGAAACAAGATATAAGGACCAGACTATGCAGCTAAAGAATGAACATGACGTGTGTGTGTATATATATTTGTGTGTGTATATATATATACACATGTTTATGTCTATCTATATCATATGTTCATTCAATATCTATATATAACTTTGCTTATAATATATGGATAAATGCCTATATCTATATATTATATATATAGGTATGTATATATTATGTAACTTCCTGAGATTCATAAATATATAATACATGGAATTATTTCGAGTATGTATGTATGTAGATGAATAAATTATCATAAAATGAGTACCCATGTATCCATCACCCAGGTGGAGAAATAGAACCACGCCAGCCACTAGGAGCTCCCACTCGCCCCCTTCCTCATTAGACCTCTGTCCTCCTTAAAGATAATCAAAAAGGTAACCACAAATTTGACTCATGACAATCATTAAAATGTTATATTTTTCAATAGAAGACTTGGATTCTAATCCCGTTTCTGCCTCTAACTTGTGTGAACTTGAGCAAACTACTTCCATGGAATCTTCCAAGTATGGACATATATAGGTAGAAATTTTCATTTTACATAATATATATTGAACGTGTGTATGTGTGTGTGTGTGTGATGGAAGTCTCCAACTTGATGGTATTTAAGATCATTTCTAACTTTTAAATCTGCCTTCGATATGTGGATAAATAATTGCATGGTTTTTTGTTTGTTTTGGTTTGTTTTTATTTTTATTTTTTAAGCTCTTTATTGGAATATAATTGCTTTACACTGTTGTGCCAGTTTTGAGGTACACCAAAGTGAGTCAGCTGTATTTATACGTATATCCCCATATCCCCTCCCTCCCGCGACTCCTTCCCACCCTCTCTATCCTGGCCCTCTAAGGCATCACCCATCATCAAGTTGATGTCCCTCTGTTATGCAGCAACTTCCCACTAGCGATCTATTTTACATTTGGTAGCCTAGTGCTCTTCCTGGTAACTTTTAGCATCTTAAAAAAATCCTCTAAATAGTTAAAACAATAACTAAGATGGCTGCATTCCCATCAGAAATAAGGTATAGTCCATTTATAACTAAAGTAATAAACCTCATTTAATAATGTTACTGTTAAGTGATGAATTTTTTTTATGCTCAATGCTCTGGAAAGAGATCATCTGACTTCTAAGGGTTTTGGGGGATCTGCTAACTTAATTAAATTCCTGGTGTCAAAGCTCCATTAAAGTGGCCAGGCAGAAAAGGTACCTGGTTTGTTGCACTAGATAATTAAATTGTGTCAAGAGAATAATTGGCTCAATGAAGTAGTGGCAAAGCTTTTTATCTCTTACCCTGAAGAAACTAACTTTAATTGCTGTCTTTTCAGAATAACTTGGAATTTTCAACAAAGAACTTTCTGTAGGGAAGGCTTTATTTTAAAAACCAGAGTCAGAATGCTACCAGTAATAATGAATATGGGTGGCTATTTCGTGTAAGAGCAGTAAATGGGGAGAGACAGGGAGGAAAGAAGGTTTCAGGAAGAGGTAAGTATGGAAATCAGTAGAAATGGAGGCAAGGAAAAGGAGATGGGGGTTGAAAGAAGAAACTCAATGGGAAGGAAGAGAGAGGTGGAAAGAGGATTTCATACACTTAGAATCGAACTCGTTAGTGGTCAGCATGCTAGTTCACCTCCGGACAGTGGCCAGCTGAGTAAAAGTCCCTTCGTGATTGTCCTGTGACTTGTTCACTGGTAGTTATTCCCTAAGAAGTCTTTTTAAACCTCCTCACTTATGATGGAACCATCACACAGTTGACTTTACCTGGTACAACTCCAATCCTCTATGCCCACTGACATATACACACTGCTATATATAAAACAGGTAACTAATAAAGGACCTGCTGTAGAGCACAGGGAATGCTACTCGATACTCTGTAATGGCCTATATGGGAAAAGAATCTAAAAAAGAGGGGATATATGTATATGTATAACTGACTCACTTTGCTGTACACCTGAAATGAACACAATATTGTAAATCAACTATACTCCAACAAAAATTGTAAGAAAAAGCAAGAGAGAGAGAGAGAGAAGAAACCACGGTTTGTCCTCTGCCTTTCTCTTTGGGTGAGCATCTCGCCACCAGGAGTGGGAACCCAGTGCTCAAATGTGCACGTCTGTGTGTGTCACAAGCTTCTCTTACAAAGGATGCTCTCCGGAAGAACTGACAATCCATTCCAGTCCTGGGGGGGACATGGCTGTGCCGGGCTTACCAAATCCCCATGCGGGTCTCCATCACGAACCTTCCTACAGAATTTTCAAGGATGTTTTGCCTACGTACTTACATCAGATCTTAACTTTTGCTTAAAGTAGAACACGCTGTTTTATTGACATGAACACCTATTGTCTCTGGAGTTTTGAAACTTTATGAAAAACAAAACAACCTAGAGTTATAGAATTTAGCATTTGGAATGGCTCTTTGGGGTCCATTTATGCTACCTGTGAGTCATCCATTGTGTAACACCTTCACGAGATGCCCGACCAGCCGTCTAGCTGCCTCTGGGCACCCAACATGTTGCTGGAATAGCTGAACGTTGGTAAGATTGTGCCCTCTTCTTTAGGGCAACCCCTTCTTTTCTTGCCTTAAATTTTTCTCTTCTAATTTAAACAAAATTAGTTCATTTCACCACCAATTAGAGGCCATTAATTTTGAACTGCTGTTTTGCTTTTTCGGATTCATTGCATTTACCAAAGATCTTAAAATATGGTCACTTCAAGTAAAAGAATTATCCACATGTGATGAGAACAAGAAAGAATGACATGGTGCTACCACTTCTTATGATCAGGAACTTCCGTTTCTCTTCACGCCGTGTAAAATGGCATGACTATTTCCCCCCGTTCTCAGCCCCTGGCCGCCATTGGTCTGATGACTGTTTATATATTTCCACCTTTTCTGAAAGGTCTGAATGGAATCACACATTATTTAGTGTGGTGAGACTGGATTCACTTAGCATAACAAATCTGAGATTCTTCCAATCTATCAGTATTTGATTCTTTTAAAAAAGTTGCTGAGTAGTATTCCTCTGTATGGAGGTACCACAGTTTGTTTATCCATTCATCTGCTGATGCAATTTGGTTTTTTCCAGCTTGGGGCATGAATAAAGCCACTGTAAACATTTGCATACAGGTTTCTGCATGAACGAAAGTTTTTATATCTCTTAGCTAAATGCCTAGAAGTGTAATCATACAAAGGTGCCTGTTTAAAGGTGTAAGAAAGAGCCTAACTGTTTTCCAAAGTGGTTTTAGCATTTTGCATCCCCACTGGTCCAGGGTCTCTTTTTGATCTGAATCCTCCTTCCCTTAAACTGGATGGAAGTTCAATTTAATAACCAGTTACTGAAAGCCTTTCTGGTGCCAGCCATTGTGCTTTCCTTTGGGTCATCTGCCTTACCCAAAGGTAGCCAAAACTTTGCTCTGAGCTTGAATATGAAAGGCATTAGGAAGTGTTTAACATTTCTTTTTGTCTCTGAGACTTTTAGTTTTTAAAACGAAAATTTCAGCAAAGATTTATATGTTAAATTACGATTTGAGGCACATTTCACCTTTTTCACTTCATTGCACTCTTGAATAGAAGTAGAACTGATAGCAGTCAAGTTTAAGGGTCCTGTGGGACCATGGTGCTGGAGAATGTGGCTTTTAATTTGATGAACAGAGATCCTAAAGGAGCTGTCATCCTATGGGGGAGGGGTACCTTTTTTTAACTTTGTTACTGAAGTTTTATCTTTGTTATTCTTTACCCACACGTTTGTCACTGCTTTGTTACTTGTTTGCAGATGCTTCTAGATTGGGATCTTGCTCTGTGGCAACTCTGTTGCACTCCTGTTGTAAGATGAATTTAGGGTACCTCCCCTTGGTAGGTGTTCTTTCCCTTAGAATAATAAAAATAACAATACTAACAACAAATAAGATTTTAAAATGTTTGTCATGTATCAGGCCTCATGCTAAATGCTTTATATACATTCATTTAATACTATAATCCCTTAAAGCAAGTCTTTTCTCCACATTTTACAGAAAGAGAAACTGAGAATTAGAGAAAGGAAGACACTAACGCTGCCAAAGCCACAGACCTGTGGAGTGGCAGAATGAGAATCCATGCTTACATCTCTCTGATAGCAATCTATCAGACTGGTCAGTCAGAAGCACAGGTGATAACTGGCCTTGAGGTTGACATCTGAACCGGGAGGTGGCAGCAAGCTTGTAGGACGGAGCCCTTAGCCTGTAGGATCTGGCGTTACCTCCAGTTAGATAGGATCAGAATTGAGTTGAAGTGTAGGACACACAGCTGGTGTCCAGAGAATTGCTTGTTGGTTCGGGGCCTTTGAGACTAGACACCGTAGGACAGCTGGGTCCATAGCTTCCTCCGCCATGTGAGCGCACGTGTGTGTGTGAACACACACACACACACACACACACACACACACACACACACACACACACACACTGGAATTGGGTCCAGGATCCCAAAAGAGAAGCCTTTCTTGACTCACAGCAAGACTTAGTGGCTGCCTCCTGTGAGTTCTCTGGCATCTTGTACAACATGTTGCACTGTGATAACTTTGCATGTCATTGGACTTGTAGATTACCACCTCCATAAATTAGAAGCCGAGAGTTTTTGTTATGACCTCATGACTTATTGCAGCTTCTGGCATACAGTGAGTACTCAGTAAATACATGTCCAATGTTTACATAAAAGATTCAAGGAGGACTTTACTGAGAGTATGGTATTGACTGGGTAGAACAGGTGCTTTCTGACCTCCAACCTTTTTCCTTTTCTTTCCTCCCATTTGCTCATCTCTTGTTAGAGTAGCTGACACCTGCCCAGACTCATCCTTTCTAGAAGCAATCTACCTGGCGTGGTTATTAATACTCCGTAGTGTTTTGCAACAGCAGATGTGGAGCTGAAGATGGCCAAGCGAGGACTCTATGAGGCTGACACAATTCCACCTGACTCCATCTCGAGAGAGACACCCAGTGTTGGGGCAGAAGTCACACTGCATCTACTTTGGGGCCTTTGAGACTAGACACCGTAAGACAGCTGGAGTCCATAACTTCCTCACAGAAACCCTGGACTGGCGGTGACCCAAAACAACCCAAACCCCAGGGGCTTCGGCTGAAGCGACCTGTAATGGGAATGCAATACTCCAAATAGTTTTCAGTTAGTTCTGGTTTCCATTCATCTTTCTTTCCTGGCAGGTAGGGCAAGGGTGAGAGGAAAACGGGACAGGTGGAGAGTGGAATTTGATTGAATTACCTGCCGGGACTTCAGAAACCCACACAAGAGACACTCACAGTTCAACCTGGTATCTCTTTAGGAACCATTCCGGAAAGGCCGCTGACGGAGATGCTGGTTCTCCTGAAGGCATTAGGCTGCTCTCAGATACCTCACGCGGCAGCATCAGAGGAAGAATGGTTTTTTCCTTGCCGAAGGTGTAAAGAGCCTGCTGAGATGGAGACGCAGATAGGAGACTTTCCCCAGCCTACCCTCAGCCTGTTGGCATCATTCACACCCTTGCTTCCCATGTCACTGAACAACTATGCCACGGTTTTCTGTCCTCGGAAGGTTTGGATTCACAGTTCCCATGCAATATTTATTCCTCTCCTTTCCTTCAACATGGAACTTTCTTATCTCAGCCACGGAGGATTTGTTAACACCCCTCCTCTTCCATTTGATATTTACAAGCACACTTTCTACATCATTTAGTGGCTGAGGCCATTCTCTACTGCATGAAACATACAGATATCACTTACAAAAGAATATTTCACAGTTATTTCAATAAGATTAGAGCTTCAAAACAGGTCAGTCTATTTCTTCCATCTTGTGGCATCTTGGAGCATTTATTACTTCCAACACTCATCTGACATTTATTCATTCAGTTGTCCACCCACCACCCATTACTTTGCAGATCTTTACTTAGCAACTGCACAAGCCTTGGCAGGGAAAGCACAGTCCTTGTCTCAATCATAATACTGTCGTTCGTGGCACCAGCCAGCACCTACATATCTCAGACATCCTGCTACAATGGAGATTTTTGAGTCAAGGACTGGGCATTGGGACTTCCCTGGTGGTGCAGTGGTTAAGAATCTGCCTGCTGGTACAGGGGACACAGGTTCGGTCCCTGGTCCGGGAAGATCCCACACGCCTCAGAGCAACTAAGCCCGTGTGCCACAACTACTGAGCTTGAGTGCCACGACTACTGAAGCCCATGTGCCTAGAGCCCATGCTCCGCAACAAGAGAAGCCACCACAATGAGAAGGCCACTCACAACAACAAAGAGTAGCCCCCACTCGCCGCAACTAGAGACAGCCTGAGTGCAGCAACGAAGACCCAACACAGCCAAACATAAATCAATCAATCAATCTTTAAAAAAAAAAAGGACTGGGCATCTTTGTATACTATGTGTATCTCAGTACTGGGAACATAGCAGACACACAACAAATTTTTCTAAAAGTTCGATCCTAAGTTCCCCCAATCTTTTCACATCCTGGATAAAGACAGGTCATAGTATCAGAGACTAGTCCAAATACCTGTACTGTTTCTTGGAACCACCTTCAGAATCAAGACCTCCGTCTGGCCTTCCATCCTCCACGTTTTTCTGAGAGTCTCCAGGAAATGTGTCATGGGATCTCAAAAAGTTCTGTTTCCACTGCTTTGATGGGTCCTGTAGCTCCCACCAGAACACTGCTCACTGTCTACCATCTGTCACCTGACCTCTCCTTGCTCTCTTCCTATATTCTCACCAGGCTCCAGAGACCTTCCCTGCCTCCCCCATGCCCACCAAGTGACAATGCTACCCTACAGCTCTCATGATCCCAGTGCTACATGTGGGCTCTGTGAGCTGTTTGAGGGACCACAACCTGCTTTGAGGGACTTGTTTCCTGCTGCATCTAGTAAAGCACCTCTTTTTCAGTTAAACACAGACAGCGCAACCAGAGTCCAGAACAAGTTCAAGATGACATCCACTCCATTGTTCTCACAACGATCATTTCTCTCTGATGATTATGGTTTGTTATTTTTTTCCCATCAGTTCTCTTAAACATACTTAGATATGTCTGAATCCCTGAACAAGCACAAGTTATGGCTCAAACTTTAATCCATGTTACATTTTGCAACTTCTTAGTATAAAAGTAATACATATTCACGTGGAAGAAAATAGAAGAACATAAAAATCACTCATAATCTCATCACCTGGACTTAACATTTTGGCATATGTTCTTTTAGTGTTCCTCGCTATTCATTTCGTATCAACTAGAGGAACATGATATTGATTAAAAATCCTCTTATATTTGCTTACAGACAGACTTTGAGGATGAGACTCCATTAAGAAGCTTAGAAGCAAAGGTTTTTGCTATTGCTCAGAGAAAAATAACAGGGTATACAGTTAGAGCTTCCCTGGGGAAAGAAGAATCAAGTACGGGAGGCATTCTGAAGTGGCAGAAGAGTAGCAAAAGCAAGCCGGGAGTGTGGGTGGAGGCTACTGACCCACGGGCTTCGCACGGGAGACCGTGATCTTCACTGGCGTGAATGATCTTAGAGAGAAACAAAGAGGTGCAGAAGCCAATAGAATGTCATTGGAATCTACAGAAGAATTTTAACCATGCCAGACAGAAAGACTATGAAACAAAACGCAGAAGAAAAGTCAAGCAAGAGATAAATCACTTGAATCATTCCATCGAGTGGTAAAGCGACCTGGGTTTGTGAAGGATGGTGGAGAAGAGGGAGGTGCCAAGGGCCGGGGACACTCTGAAATCAGAAAGAAGACTTAGATAACACTGTGTCTTGAACCCAAGGACATGGGCTGTAGGTCCCCCAACACTTGGAGGGGATGAATTTGCAAAAAGGCTAAAGAGTGATGAGGGTTTGGGGAACCACCGGATTTCACATCCTGGCTTAAACTCTCTGACCTGCATGCCATCTCAGCCCATTGGCATGGCAACCCTGACTACTGTCATATTGTTTCCTTAGTGGGTGTGTCTTAATAGTCTGGAAAGTTAGAGGGAAGGGATAAATCACTTCCACAATACGCATTTGAGTAATTTAGGAATAATCTGTACATATATGATACTTACAGTATTTCTAAGAGAGATTGGCATATGCATTAATCTGACAAACATTCCTGTGATGCCAATTTAAATCCCACAGCCCAGTAGTTCATTTTAGACATGTAATATTTGGTTGAAAGATATAAAAGAATTTCACTACATTTGTGTACAAAATTGGAAGATTTCAGAAAAGACTTTCTGTAGTTACATTTAACTTATTGGATTTACTATATGGGGGAAATTTTGCTTGCTAGAGGCATATATTAAATTAGAAAGTTGGATACATTTAATTTATAAGTGCAGTTTCAAATACTTAATGGAATTTAACAAACTACATTCATTGCATGCTAATCAAAGGCATATTTCCAGATGCTATTTAAAATTTACTAGGCTTTTATGAAAAGGATAATAAGATTTGCAAGTTGCATTTAAGTGTTCAAGGAAAAAAATTTGATATTTAAATCTGTCATTATAATCTATTTGTTTATTCAAAAATTCTGTTGGGTGTCCTCAATACATATTCTAAGTGCTGGGGACAGGGCAGTGACTTGAACTCAAGGAACTTACATTCTATTAGCGTCAAAAACATAAACAAACAAATGGTGAAATACATAGCGCGGCAGAAGATGAAAAGTTCAATGGAGAAAAATAAACCAGGGCAGCAGGATAGGACCTGCTGGGTGGCTAATTTGGGGTGAGGGTGGGGCTTGCTCTTTTTCTATAAAGGGGTCTGAGATGACCTCACTGATTGGGTGACATTTGAGGCAAGAACTCTAAGAAGAGAGGAAAGGAATTGTGTCCACATCCAAGAGAAGAGCTTTTCCAGGCAAAACACCCCACAGTACCGCAGGCACTCCAGGCTGGGAGTCCCTCGGCAGGGGCCTGTTGGTAGAGATAGCCATGCTGATTACAACTGGTTTTCCATATCCGCGAGTTCCACATCCGCAGACTCGACCAACCGCAGCTCGACATTGTTTGGGATCCGTGGTTGGTTGAGTCTGTGAATTCAGAACCCGCACATACAACTGAGGAACTTGAGCGCAGGTGGACTTTGGTATTTGCAGGGGTCCTGCAACCAATACCCCACGGATACCAAGGGACAGCTATACATCCTTAGGTCACGTGCCCATTCAGCTCCACCAGAAGGGGACAGAACCAGACTAGGAGCCTTCCAGTTAGTAGTCTTGTTCTGTTTCCCTGTACACGAAGTGCTCCAGATACCTAAGACCTTGGCTCCTTCCAACCTCTTCCAGTAGCTTTTCCTGAAGAACCTGACTCCTATTCCTACCTTCTGTCCCGCTAAAGCAGGTTCTACATTATCCTTACTTTATTATACTTACGTGTACAAATTCAGCCTCCCAAATGAGTCATAAGCAACTTGCAAAAGGATCAGCTCTTAAGTCACTAAACATAGAGGACTGGACAGAATTAGCCATTCAGTAATATTTGCAAGAGGGTGGCAGCTGGTACTATGGAAGGTGCAGTTGGGCCTGAGACTTGGTTTTTTCTTTATTCTAAGACAACCTAGAAAAACCACTCAGCGTTTATTCAGTGAATACTAACACTAATACTTGCTATGCCCTACTCCAGGCTTTGGAAATTGGTTTATCAACAGCTGCTCTAAAGGCCAGATCACTTTGTTATGTAAATTAACTCCAAACTGAGACGTCCTTCAAGAATGTTGCTTGCAAAGCCTTCACTAAAACTTGTGGTCTCCACTCTTGTTTGGTGCTTTCTGACCACTGGCAACAACCTCCTGCAGGGCTGGGAGTGTTGCATGAGCTCATCTCACTCTTTTGCAGTCAGCCACATGAGGACACGTCTAAAAACTATTTGTTGCTAGAGAATATTGTTTCCTGGGCCAGGCAACAACAATAATTTTTTCCTTTACTGCCCATGAGGATTTAACGACCTGAGCAATACCTTAGAACGTGTGATTTTGGCAGGCTCCACCCCCACCTTCCTGTCTCAAGCGCCCCAAACCCGCATCAGTTATGGAGTTTGTTCAAATGGCCGACTCCGTTTTTTTTCGTTTAAGTAGAGCTTTCACACAATGAAACAAATTGTTTTCTGAAGAGGATACTAGGAGATACAAGCAAGATGTGCCACCACCTTAGAAGGTGAAATGGACGTCCGCGCTCTGGCTGGCATCTCAGTTTGCCGCAGGGACATAAGATCGCTTAACAGCAGTGGGGAGGGAGTTCAGAATGACTAACCTTTGCAGGTGTCGCTGATGAGGAGGGTTACAGCTGATTCCATCCCCATGAAGCGATATCACAGCGATAGTCCATGATCATTAGCTACACAGGCTGAAGGCTGTTTCCCACGTCTGAGCCTGAAGTTACAGGAGAAAAGGTGGGTTCTCTGTTTGCGTGGGGGGGGGGAGGGGCGGGGAACTAGGTGAAGTCTCATGATATAGTGGCCTGTTACTTGCTCAGTGGATGTTTGTCGCGTAAACGGAAATCAGGAAATGTCCTCTAGGTGGAAAATATGGCAAAAAAGAGCCACTCTCGAATGCCCCGTGTTTGGGCTTCGTTTGGCTTTTTCTGGGTATATACTTGAATTACAATAGCAAGCATTGCCCATTAAGTTACCTGTATACCTTTAAAAAAAAAAAAATTGAACTATAGCTGATTAACAGTGTTGTGTTAATTTCAGGTGTCCAGCAAAGTGATTCGGTTACATATGTATATTCTTTTTCACATTCTTTTCCCTTATAGGTTATTACAAAATATGACGTAGAGTTCCCTGTGCTGTACAGTCGGTCCTTGTTGTTTATCTATTTGATACATAGCAATGTGTATATGCTGATCCCAAACTCCTAATTTATCCCCACCCCCTCCTCTTTGGTAACCATGTTTGTTTTCTATGCCTGTGGGTTTTGTAAATACGTTCATTTGTTTTTGTTTTTGTTTTTTTAGGTTTCACATATAAGAAGTGATATCAAAAAGTATTTGTCTTTGCTTGGCTTACTTCACCTAGTATGATCATCTCCAGGTCCATCCATGTTTCTGCAAGTGGCATGATTTCATTCTTTTTTTATGAATGAGTAATAGTCCATCGTATGTATAATCTCTATACCTTTTTGGTTGAACAGAGTAACAAATAAATAGTAACAGTATATCTAAATGTGTGTTTTTATACTAGAAGGTTTTGGGGGAATAAGTGTCTCTTTCTGTAGACTAGGCATTTTAAAGTGATTCTTTATCACATTAACTTAATACCACTTTTTTCTTAATGGGAAGATGTGAGACCCCAGGCAGTAGGATATGTGATTAACCTGATGATGTGTCTTTTCTGCCTTTTCCCAATGTCAATCCGACTATAAATGACCTTCCTGAGTATGCAGTTGTTGGACCAGAGGCAGGGGGCTCCCAGGGGGTGTATGCAGAGGGGGGCCTTCTGCCCCTCTGCCTGTGTAGGGATAGGGTTTGCTGTATGTGGATATAGGGAGTTGGCACAAGACAGCGCTCCCTGGACCTGATAAGCACTGGGAGACTGACGGGGAAAAGATTTAAACATCAAGGTGTTTCATAGGCAATTATTTTTTCCCATTCTGAGGGTTGCCTTTTAGTCTTGTTTATGGTTTCTTTTGCTGTGCAAAAGCTTTTAAGTTTCATGAGGTCCCATTCGTTTATTCTTGATTTTATTTCCATGATTCTAGGAGGTGGGTCAAAAAGGATGTTGCTTTGATGGATGTCAAAGAGTGTTCTGCCTATGTTTTCCTCTAGGAGTTTGATAGTGTCTGGCCTTATATGTAGGTCTTTAATCCATTTGGAGTTTATTTTTGTGTATGGTGTTAGGAAGTGTTCTAATTTCATTCTTTTACATGTTGCTGTCCAATTTTCCCAGCACCACTTATTGAAGAGGCTGTCTTTTTTCCATTGTATACTTGTGCCTCCTTTGTCAAAGATAAGGTGCCCATATGTGTTTGGGCTTACTTGTGAGTTCTCTATTCTGTTCCATTGATCTTCCTTTCTATTTTTGTGCCAGTACCATACTGTCTTGATCACTATGGCCTTGTAGTATAGTTTGAAGTCAGGAAGCCTGATTCCACCAACTCCATTTTTCCTTCTCAAGATTGCCTATGAAACAACGGACAAAGGATTAACCTCCAAAATATACAAGCAGCTCATGCAGCTTCATACCAAAAAAGCAAATAACCCAATCCACAAATGGGCAGAAGACCTAAATAGACATTTCTCCAAAGAAGACATACAGATGGCCAACAAACACATGAAAAGATGCTCAACATCACTAATCATTAGAGAAATGCAAGTCAAAGCCACAATGAGGTATCACCTCACACCAATCAGAATGGCCATCATCACAAAGTCTGGAAACAACAAATGTTGGAGAGGGTGTGGAGAAAAGGGAACTCTCCTGCACTGTTGGTGGGACTGTAAGTTGGTACAGCCACTATGGAAAACAATTTGGAGGTTCCTTAAAAAACTACAAATAGAACTACCATATGATCCAGTCATCCCACTCCTGGGCATATACCCAAAGAAAACCATAATCCCAAAAGAAACTTGTACCATAATGTTTATTGCAGCACTCTTTACAATAGCCAGGACATGGAAGCAACCTAAATGCCCATCAACAAATGAATGGATACAGAAGATGTGGCATATATATACAATGGAATATTACTCAGCTATAAAAAGGGATGAGATGGAGCTATATGTAATGAGGTGGATAGAACTACAATCTGTCATACAGAGTGAAGTGAGTCAGAAAGAGAAAGACAAATATTGTATGCTAACTCACATATACGGAATCTAAAAATGGTACTGATGAACTCAGTGACAAGAACAGGGAAGCAGATACAGGGAATGGACTGGAGAACTCGAGGTATGGGAGGGGGCGGGGGGTGAAGGGGAAACTGAGAAGAAGCGGGAGAGTAGTACAGACATATATATACTACCAACTGTAAAATAGTCAGTGGGAAGTTGTTGTATAACAAAGGGAGTCCAACTCGAGGATGGAAGATGCCTTAGAGGACTGGGGCAGGGAGGGTGGGGGGGAATCGAGGGGGGGGCGTCAAGGAAGGGAGGGAATATGGGGATATGTGTATAAAAACAGTTGATTGAACCTGGTGTACCCCCCAAGAAAATAAAATAAAATAATAATAAAAAAAAAAAAACAAAAAACATCAAGGTGTTTGCTGGCAAGAGCATCACCTGAGAACATCCATGTGTCCTGGGGTGGGTTGAAGAGTGGTCCCCCAAGGATGTCCACATCCAGTTCCTGGAATCTGTGAATGTTGTCTCATTTGGAAAAAGGATCTTTGTAGATGTGATCAAATTAAGGTTCTTGAGATAAGATCATGCTTCATTACTCAGGTGGGCCTTAAATCCAAAGACAAGAAGAGACAGAATAGAGTCACAGACACCCAGAGGATGTGGCGATGTGAAGACAGAGCAGAAACTGGAGTGATGCAGCCACAAGCCAAGAAAAACAAGGACTGCCCACAGCCACCAAAAGCTGGAAGGATTCTCCCCTTAAACCTCCAGAGGATATGAGACCAGGTCAACACCTTAGATTTTGGACTTTTGGCCTCCAGAAGTGTGAAGAGGAAGTATCAGTTTTATTAAGCCACCCAGTTTATGGGAATTTGTGATGACAGACTTAGAAAGCTAATATATACTCCAAGGAGGGCAACCCAAGAGACCTGTGTCCACAGAGAAATTGCAAAGAACTGGCAGGTCTAGCAGGTAAGTTCCTCCCTAAATCCAGACCTCTGCAGCAGAGGGGACCTGGGAGTAGAGAGGGTTCTCCTGGGGCCCCAGAGGGAAACAGCAACTCACCAGCTGCTCTACAACCAGGCCAATGGGGGAGAAACTGACATTCCTTCTACCACTCTCTGGTCACCCAACTCCACTTTAAGATCCTTGATGAACTGTGTCCCAGGGGAAATACAGTGATAAATAAGTGTCTTCAGTTGCATTCTCTGGAAACAGATGAAGATGGAGAGTTGCATGCAGAAGGTTTATTGGGGAGAGTTCTTGGGAAACACACCTAGGAGGAAGGAAGGAGGACCTCAGGTGGCAGAGGGAAAATCTGATCCTCAGTGTGGTTTCAGCAAATCCTACAGAAGCCTGAAGCTGAAACCCTCAGAGTTGTCCTAGATGAAGGCAAAGGGGCTGTATCTTCCTACATCTGTGAGCGATCCGCTGTGACTTCTCCTGGGAAGAGGCCGTGATTCTGGTCGACGCTGTTCCTTGCTGTTGTGTGTAACTCCATGAGGGACGTAGCTGGGAGCTGAAAGAGACACGCCACAAAGGGACGAGGTAGCACGTCTACAAGCCAAATGCAGCTGCTACTGGAAATACTGTGCTATCTTCTAAACCTGGAAATTGGTGAGGGAAGGTGAGCTGTGGCACGGAGAAGGAAGTAAAACTAGTCTAAAGGTTCATGTTTGGGACTAAATAGATGCAGACACAACAGGGGAAGTGAGAACCCAGAAGGAGTGAATAGCTGGCAGTTTGTTTTCATATAGTGGTAAGTGTGTTAGCTGTGGGAAGGTAGTGATCAATGGGAAGGAGATGTATAACGGATTTCCAGTTGAACAAGGAGAAAAAAAATTGGAGAAAGTATTAATTTGATCAAACAGAGAAAAATGAGAAAAAACAACAAACAAGAAACAAACAAAACACAACCTCACAATGAAGGAAAATAACCAGACAATGTATCCATAAAATAAGGTGGAAAGAATAATATTGAGTATATCGGTTATGAAACTAAAGGTGAAAGAGCTGATTCCTGTTGTAGAAAAGGCAGATTGTTGGAAGGAGTTGCACACACACAAGGCAGTTGTGTGAAGTTTATGAGACACACACGTGCCCTCACAGATTCACCCTACCCCTTTCTTCACCTTGCAGTCTTCTCTGAGGGGCTGACCTGTAGAGATTACATCCCTTATCTCCCGGTTTCCAGTAATTTTCAGCCAGTGGGGAGCACTGAAGGAGAGATCAGAGTGAAATGAGGAGGGCCTGGACCAGCTGTGTCCCTTGAGGAAAATCTCTGCTTCTTCCAAGATAACTAACTACTCAATTCTCTTTCCTTCCAAATTCCAGCAACCTCTCTCCCCCTCATCCCTTCAGGCCTATTACACCCCTATTGGACAAGATGGCAACAGATGGGGTCCAGGTTTGGGAAGACATTGGGCTAATAGAAGGAAACCCCCATGGGAATTACCCAGAGAAGGTTTGCACAGTGGATGCTTTTGTCAGCCTAAGAACTCACTGACACCTTATCTTTCAATATTTACCGAAGGGTGGGGAGAAAAACACATGATAGAAAAATCTAGTATCCTGTGTTAGAAACACGAATATCTGGACCAAAGAGAAAGGAGAAGGCCAGAAAAGGAGGTCCTCAGAGTGAGTCAACTGTTTAGCCCTGCGTGCAGTCCAGAAGGACAGGGACAAACTTTAGAAACCAGTAAAACCGTCAAAAACTTGGTTGAAGCACTGAAAATGAAACGCCCCTTGTATTTCCTGGTTGAAGAGTTTTCCTGGTATTTCTGAGTGTGGAGGATTTAAAGGCTGAGGGAGCACAAGTTTGGTGGAACATGTAGTAGAAGCCACGTCGGTCCACGCTGGGGCACCGACAGCACAAGTGTTTAAAGCATCAACAGCTTTCATGCAAAATTTATTGAGGGGGTGGTCCTGTCAGAACAAACCTAAGGTGCAGGGCAAAGAGTGCCTAAGAAATTGTTTTCCCAAGGCTTGAAAAATTCCAAAGCAAAGACTCACACGGGCAGGCCTGAGTGTGGAGCCCACGGCCCCGCGACCTGGCTGAGGAGAGGGAGAGAAAGGAGGAGAGATCTGAACGGTAAAGAAGCAGCTCTGGGAAGAATTCCATGACTCCACAGCAAATTGTGAGGAACGCTCTTCGAAAGAAGGCATGGGAGTGTTGTCACCATGCAGCGCTAAATTCTGTTCAAGATTGAGGCGCTGGGAAAAAGACCCAAAGGGAAAGAGAAATCATAAGGTTTGCAATGCATATGATGGAGCTCTCAGGGGAAAAGGACTGCACAAGTAAGTTTCCGTGATTGAAGACTTAGAGAACGAATTCATGGTTACCGGGGGAAGGGTGGGAGTTAGGGACTGATGTACACACTGCTGTATTTAAAATAGATAATCAACAAGGACTCTGCCTCTGCTCAATATCTGGTAACAACTTAAATGGGAAAAGAATTTATAAAAGAATACATACATGTATATGTATAACTGTATATATACCTGAAACTAACACAACACTGTTAAACAACTCTACTCCAATATAAGATAAAAAGTTAAAAAAAAAAAAGATACTGTGACTCGAGCACTGACACCATCGCAAATTTTGGAAGAAAGACATGTCTCTAAAAATATAGTATACATGGCGGCAGGATTACTTGACGGGAGGTTTCTCAGAAACGATTCCAAGTTCCCAGGTGTTTGGACCGTGAACATCAGCCCAGGAATCTGCCTGGCATCCTGGAGCCTGAGGGCTTAACAGTTTTCTTCTTTTCTCTCACGTGTTCTCTGTCTATACTCTTTTTCCAGTGTATCATTAAGTCTCTGCTGGAAGCATGTACTGAGTTTCGGAAACACATTTTTATTATGAGTAGTTGCTGGAGGGCAAGGAGAATTCTTGTTTATTTCCCAGCGTGTTATGGGTGGGCCAGATTCTGGGATACCTTGCAAATCCTATCGCCCCGCAAACACTATAAAAGCCTACGACACATCAAAGCCTTGGGGGTTTTTTGCTAAAGATTACTTAACTTTTTACTCAAGGAGGCGGAAGATGGGCAGCACTACAACTTGAAAAGTAATCTTGACTTAACCCAGACATTTTTAAAAGGCAGCAGCCTGAAAATAAACAGAATATGAAATTTCAGAGGACAAAACCTCCATTTATTTCTGTGATATTTAATTTGAAATTTCAGTTTCTCTTTAGAGAATGAATAACTGGAAGGTGGTCATGTTCAAAGTGTTTTTTTTTTCCTGCCTTTAAATTGTTTGCATATACTTGGTGTCCTTTGGTACCCGCTTTGTAACCTGTTCAGGTGATGCAGGTGAACTATATTGGACAACGTGCCTAAAAACAATGGGTTCACTGAGCACAAAACAGTCACCTTCGTTGCCTGTACTGCTTATTCTCATTTGGTACTGTTTGGTTCCACCTTCGGGGTTTGCTCACTTTTTACCCATACGCTGTGTTTTCCCTACTATACTCTTTAGGGCAGGAACATAGTTTTTCGCGTCTTTTTGGTAACCCTAACAGTGAACAGAGTGCCATCCGGTAAACAGCAAAAGGAACTCACCCAGCAGGTGAGACGGGGAGCTGGTGTGCTGGCGCGAGGCTTGGCACAGGGAGACCCTCCCCCACGGTGGGTCGGACGTGTGTGCTGTTGATGACCAAGCGGACAAGCAGCAGCGACAGCGGTGACAGACGCAGCTGGGAAAATAGGATTCAGCTGCGAAAACAGCCCAGGGACCAGTCAGCGAGAGACACAGACCCACTGTTTGCTTGTGGTGGAATGGGATTCCCAGTCTCTGACGGGGGTGGTTACCTCACTCTCTATACGGCTTCTCTTTTCCATCATTTATTACCCAGGAGTCACGGACTTTGGACTTCCCTGCCCTTCCCTGTCCTTCCAGCCATGCTTCTCTCCCTTGAATGCCCGGGTGAGGCCCTATCCCTAGACAAATAGAGACCTGAGATGGGGGTGTGTGTGTGTGCGGATTTGGGCAGAATCTTATCTAAATATGTGCAGAGTGCTTTATAATATTTTTCTTGGCCCTGCCACTCAGTAGTTACTTTTACATTTACTTTATGTGAAACCAGAGACACCTCACCCTGAATAACCGTTTCAGGTGGAGCTCAGGCTCACAAATTTGGATTTACCTGGGCGGGCCTGCCCACTCGCTACCTCTCGCCAAAGCTATTGGTCACATTGCCACCTGTACTTCTTTTTTTTTTTTTAATTATTTTTTTGGGGGTACACCAGGTTCAATCATCTGTTTTTATACACATGCCACCTGCACTTCTGACCCTGCGTTCTCTCTTTTTCCTCCCTGCTAAGCATATACCTAATAAACATGCCACACACACACACACACACACACACACACAGAATATCTCCAAGTGTAAGGTCTCTCCACTTTCCCAATGAAATCATGGAAGAAAATAAAATATTGGTCAATTAAAATATGTCAGTGATGTAGATGGAGGAATAAAGCCTCTATACCTGATAATTAATTAACGAGGGACTTATGATATTTAAAGGTACGTCTATATAAAATAATCCTTTAACTTAGAAATAGTGCTTTCGCATTCATGTATAGTGAAGAATGCGGCTCAAACTTTTCCCAGGCAGCTTTGAAATCAATATCTTTCTCTTCATGAAATGACTTTCCTTGCGTCACCAGACAGTTTCCCCCAAAGCAGCATCCCTGCTTCCTTTCTGAGATAAAATACTCTTTGAAGTCATAAGGATGACTTTGAAATGCCTGTCCCAGGCCACAAGTTCCATTTTCATAGCCTAAGCACAGTTTTTTGTTTGTTTGTTTGTTTTTTCCCATTCATCTTCGAGAGGTTCATGTGTGATTTCAGCCACATATACAGTTACTCTGTGACTTTTTAAAATAATATTTAAATAGCTTGATTTTTTAAAAATCTGATCTGGATCTCCCCCCACAAAACCTGGATCTCTTTAAATTTCTTTGCCTGTTTTTTTTTTTAATAGATTATGTCTGGTGCCCACTATAAAGATCCAAAATCAGCATCTTTTTGAAGCTGTTTCAGGCAAATGTGTCTTTCCCAAATACTATGTTGTTGTTGAAACTGAAGTAATTGAGAAAGCAGACATAATATTAGAAAATGTATAAGCATTCAAAAATGTCACGACACTATTTTTTCTAACTGATCATTTTTGGGGGGGAAGAAAACATATGTGCTTAATATACATATATACGTATGTAGGTTTTTTTCTTACATAAAACCTGAGTTTAGCTGTCGCAAGGGAATTAACTCCTATTTAGTCAGGGTTCCTGGCTTCAAAGACAGAAACTTAACTCAGACCCACAAAGCATAGGGAGGGACGTAGGGTCATAGAAAGAGGGGACAGAGATAAAATGGATTTGGGCTGACTGAGACCTGGAGGATGTGGTATTCACTCCTGAGTCCTCCTCACTCTCCAGTAATCTCTTCGTCAACCCACCTCTCTCATCTCTGCTCACCTGTGTGTTGGGGTCACTCTCCTCTTCCTCCACGAAGTTTTCCTCACACGGAAAGTACACGGACCAGGCAGCGGCAGCCTGACACCCCCCTGGGATAGCAACTGCAGAGAAAGGATAAGCAAACCTGTTTCTCCCCATTCTGCAGAGAGAACACAAAGTCCCAAGGAAAGGATTGGAGGTTCCCTGGCCATGTTTTTTGACTCTTGACAACGTCTGAGCTAGTGAGTTGTTTTAATGTGCCTTCCCTAGAGCATGCATCTGCCCTGAGACCCCGGCCGTGTGCCCACCAGCTCCTCCAGAAGGAAGGGGGGTGGGTCCCTAAAGGAAGAGGTAGGATGCTTGCTGGAAAAGCGTGGGAAGGGAATTGGGGGCATGCCAAGGTCACAGAAGTTCGCTACAGACATTGTATAATATTTAGCAGTTCAGTAATTCGAAGAAAATTTCCTTTAAATAGAATATTCAGAAATGGCTTTATGTTTTAAATCATGGATAAACCATTTGATGCACATTTCTTGCTGTGGGTCTGCGTTATAACTGTGTTGACTACACGTCCAAACCATTGTCGGGAACCAATTTAGAAATAGGGTCAAATTAATCATGCTGTATGTCTGTGTCTGAGCGTGCGTGTGTGTAGGAAAGATCAAGCAATAAGGTCCTTCGCTTTGCTCCTGTTTAACCATTTCTGCTGTCATCATGTGGGATTTTTGTTTGACTTTCTCCTGTCCTGTTATTCTTTAGCACCTGTAAGGGAAGTAAAACCTACATGGTCTTAGAATTCAGAGCAGGAACTAAGTCCTCATCAATATTTTACCAAGCCTGTAATCAAAGCTTTGGATCTTCCTTAAGCTACGAAGAGTTATGCTTCGCAGGGAAATATAATTCTGTCCCCTGCCCTTTGAGAAAGGCTTCTAACAGTCTCCTCCATCCACCTTAAACTGCTTTTCCCAGCTGCAGGGGATTAAATAAGTTATGAGATTTTCCTAGCAGTAAACTTTCTGAACAAATAGAACAGCTTTTCATTGTGGTGTTTGGGAATTTTTCAACGCTTTCATTTTTTTTTAAGTTATTTTCCATTAGGCTTTAATTTGCAAAGTTTTATAAGCAAAATTAACCAGGAGAATCAGATTTTGATTTACAAAAAGTTTCCAATTAGGAAGACTTAATTAAACAACATGGCTCTGGCCTTCCCACCTTCCCTTTCCATGGTGCACATGTGGGGATTGGGAAGGGCTCGAAAAGTCAGGACGAGATTTCACACTTCAGTATACCTGATGGCGCTAATGGTGTGACATGAGTGTAGCGTGAACTTTTATGAGTTCCAAACGCCATTACGATCTGGTCCAATGGGACCTAGGTGAGCGGCACCAGAGTACCTGAAAGTTACTGTATAAAGGAAAACAATCTTTGCTACACGTAGGAAGATCTGTAGGAAAATAGTTACCGAAGCCTTCAAAGAGCAGAGCTTCAGGAGTTCGGAGCTTCTTCAAAAATTTTAGGGGTGGGAAGGGATAAATGAGGAGCTTGGGATTAACATATATACATTACTTTACATAAAATAGATAACCAACAAGGGCTTACTCCATAGCACAGGGAACTGTATTCAATATTTTGTAATAGCAAATAATGAAAAAGAATCTGGAAAAGAATATATTCAGTTTATATGTATAATGTGTGTATATATATATATATATATATATATATATAAAAAACGGAATCACTTTGCTATACACCTAAAACTAACACAATACTGTAAATCAACTATACTTCAATGAAGAAAACAAATATATATATATATATATAGCTCCTGGAGAAAAATAAATCACCCAACTGCTGACTGTCTCAGGAGGAGTAAAAGTCCAGATCTCACAGTGACTCCAAGACCCCATAGGATCTGACCCCACCTAGAACTGCCAGACTTGGTAAATAACTGCAAGACATGCAGTTAAACATGAATTTCAGATAAACAGCAGATAACATGCTAGTGTAATAAACTGCACAAGTGTGTGTGGGTTTTCTCTGGCTGCCCCACTTTCATTTCATCTCCTCCCATCCTCTGCCTTGATCACTCCAGTTCAGGTATATTTCTGTTTTTCCCCCAAAACAGCAGGCACTATTGTTCCTCACTCTGCCTAGAATTCTCTCCAGGTACCCACTTAGCCAGGGCTGCCAGCAAAGAGCAATAGCAGAGAAAAATAGGAGATGCCCAGTTATATCTGAATTTCAGATCAACAACAAACACGCATAGTAAAAACTTATTTGTCATGTATCTGATATTCAAAGGTAATGGGACATCTGTATTAGTTTGCTAGGGCTGCTGTAACAGAAGAGCCGTGGTGGGATCTGGAAGGGGTGGGCTGGCCCTCCCCTCCTCCCCTGTGGAGTGAGCTACCAGGGGCAGTGCCTACACAGTAGGGGCCACGAGAGGTCATCGGATGGGGAAAGCCCCTGGGGGCAGACCCCAGGCTCCTGGCGACCTCTGCCCTAGCGTGCTTGGGGCTTGCAGGCAGGGAAGGGAGCCACGGAAGTAGGGGCTGTGGGTGGACGCAGACATTTCCCCAGACCCCGATGCTCTGGTCTGCCTCACTCCACACCAGGGGGTCTGTATCTTTGGCTTCGGTTTATTCTCTTGAAACAGGGACTTGCCTGATGAGTTGCAGGGGGCCGTGTTAGCACTTCTAGCTCGGAGTAAGACCCGAGCCCTGCTCCTCACACACACTGACAGGCCTTTGCTAATTTCTCTGGATTTCACGTAACGTCCCTGCTTCATCTCATCCTTAGCGTCTTTTCCCGTCTCAGATCTGTCTGCCCCAACACATCTGGGCTCTTGACATCAATTATTTTCTGGAGAGTTCTTTTGTTTCCAATCAGATGACTGAGTTCAAGAGGAACGAAAAAAGAGTCAATTCTGACTGAGACTCACCTGGTGGGAACAGATTTCATAAACCTGTAGGCGGGTGTTGTGTTTCCCCAGCAAATGCAAGTGCTGTCCATTGCCTCCTGTTACACAAACCTGGATTATTTGTAATAGCTTCAAATCATGCTTTTATTTTAATAAATGCCTTGCCACTTATCAAAAACGATTTATACCAGTTCCGTAATCATTTTGCAGTATCTGTCATTTTTCGTTAAAAACAAAAAATTTTTTTAAGTCGGAAAATACCAGTGTCCCTTTAATCTCATCTTAGGTTTTTCTGCTGTCAGCTGGCTCCACTGTAAACAGTAAGGGATGCATTTCTGAACCCCATTCCAGATATTTGAAAGCAGAGGACAGGATTGCCTATAAATTAACAAAAGGTATTATATCACCCCCAAAACACAGCTGTTTCATCCTGAGCCAGGGCAAATATTACTAGAAAGTCAACATATTTACAAACAAGACTTAACAAAGCTCCCAAGAATAGAGTTTGCCCCCAAATAGGGAAACTACACATGGTTTTGTTTCAAAAGATTACAAATTCAGTGCCTGAAAAATCCAGCAGGTCTAATATGGTTTACCTGTGGAAATCCTATATTTTCCTCTCATGATGTATTCTGCTTAGCTAAAATCAACATTAATATTTTAAACTTAATGTTTAAAAGTGTTTCTATTATCACTTTGCTAGGCTGTTAAGTGTATAACTTCCTAAAATAAGTTTTCCTTTTAAATTAGCAATTTGGATTTCATATATATTATACAGCGAAAAAATTTTTAAATTCCAGAAAAAAAGGCCAAATTATGTGAAGAGACAGTCCCACTTTATCCATGGCACATGGTAAATGATCAAGAAATATTTGTTAAACTAATAAAATGAAGGAAATTAAAGCATGGGGTAGTTAGCCACCCAGCCGCCAGATGCTTTACGATTTAGAGTTAGTCATTTGATTTCTTTGAACATTGGTTATTTCTCTCACACTTGTAAAGATCAAGTGTTGTAAATAATCAGAAAATGCTTTGAAAATATTACATTACAGATACAGTCAGTGGTTTGTTTTGTTTGTTTGTTTTGCAGAAACAGGTTAACTCTTTCACCTGAGCTAACGCTGGCCTTGACAACTGCACCTCATCCCGGGTCCACGGCTCAGCGAGAAGTGGCCATTTGAGAAAGAGATGCAATTCTGTCCCCCAAAGCATCCCTCCTTCTGATGTCAAAACTCCCATTTCTGTTACCTCCTCATGAGCTTATTCATCTGGATCAAGGCAGGAAACATGCCCTAATTGCAATCTGTGTGCACCAGAAAAGACAGGTTGCTTTCCGCCTCTTTCCTGCCTTTGAACAGCAGGCTGGAAGGCCCCCGCCCTGAGGTCTGTGCATTCACATGAGGCTGCGCACACCGTTCCTGTGTTTCCTATTATGAGCACGCTGTGATGGAATGCTGAAACGCTTCTCCAGGGCATGTTCAGCCATTCAACCATGCACACACAATTAGCTCCTGCATGATATGCTTCTCACTTTTTAAAAAAAAAATATGCCTTTTTATATGTATTCAGATTCCATTTTCAATTCTCAGTGGTGATCTATAAATCCACATGTAATGTGACTGCAGGCTTTAAAGGATGAATAATAGAAAGAGAAAGGCTCTTGGAAGGTTGGCTGGGAAGAGAGGCACCAAGGAGAAGAGTGGGGGAGAGCCTTTGGGGAGAAGAAGTTATAGATGACGGGGAAAAGCAGAGATGAGGAATCACTTTTCCCTGCTGTATCTGCTAGCTACTGCCAAATAACAAACCACCCCAAGACCCGGTGCCTTAAAGCAGTAAGCACTTAATACTGCTCGCTACCCTGCCAGTCATCTGGGTGGACCTGTTCATCTGTGATTTGCACCAGGCTGGTTCAGAAGGTCATCAAGGGGCAGGTTTAGGATGGCCTCACTCACATGCCTGAGGTTGGTTTTTGGTTCCTGGGACAATGGGTTGACTGAGCTGTGTATCTTCCATGAAGGGTAGCCTGCTTTTATACATATAATTCTGCAGACCTCAAGTGAGTAGAAGCACAGAGGGCCTTCAGAGGCTTAAGCTGGGGCCTGGCACACCATCACTTGTGCTGGGTGCTACTGGCCAAAATCACAAGGCCAAGCCAAATTCAAGAGGTGAGGAATAAATCCCACCTCTTCATTGGAGGGGCTCTGAAGTCAAGTTGTATTGGATGTGGATTCAGGGAGGGGTGAAGGATTATTTCCACGTCTGCAGTCAGTGTGCTATTCCTGCCTTTCATAAAACTTGCAAAGGCTCCATGTAAAGACAGACATGACTGTTGTAAAATGCATGAAGTTGGAGGGATGGGTTCTCCATGTCACCCTTGGATTCCCAAAAGGCACGTGAAGCCGACTGGGGCACGTGACTCTGCGTGACGCTCAGAATATTTTTTTTAAAAACCTGTCTGGTAAAACCTTCTCTCCTTCGTGATCAGGCCTAGTGTCCACATGCCAAGCAGCAGGGTTTTGTGAGTATCCACCGATGTGTCCGGCCCTGGGGGTAGAGCAGTGAACCACACACACGGAGTTCCTGACTGCGGGCTGACAGAGAAGACAGAACGGAAATGATCATGCAGGTGCTAAACAAGGCAGGAGGGCTTGCTTTTTCTCCAGTGCCCACCCTCGGCATTTCCCTATCAAATTACAGATGTACTTTGTTAAAGAATAAACAATTCAACAACACTTGTTATGGATGCTAGTGCAGGACCATTGCAATAGGCATAGGGATCACTGCAAAGAGATTCACGGTGGGGAAGAGATCAGGCTCAACTGGGGAAAGAGCCAGGCAGGAGGGGATTTATGGCCAAGGAGCAGGGTGGGGGTCACTGGGTAGAAAATTACTAAGAGGAAACATCAGGGGCCGGGGCGCTCTGGCTACATCAACAACAGGATTGTTGCTGAAGGCGGCAGGGTGATGGGATGTCACCTTGGAGATGGGGAGGATGAGGGAGCCGGTTAGCTGTCCACGCTGGGGGTGCTGGTGAAGCTGACTTCGCAGGGTTCTTGCTAAAACTGGATTTTAGAAAGAAGTGCACAGATAGGCCTAGGAGAAGGTTCAGGAGCCTGACTACAGTTTGGTCAAGCAAAGACTCTCCTCCATCTTGCATGTCCCCACGTTCTCCCTGTCTTGCACGTCCCCCCTCTGCACACCAGTACCACTGGGCTCTCTCCCAGCACAGCCTGGCTCACACTGTCTTGTCACTCCTGTAAGCTCGCCACCCTCTCCCAGGAAGCTCTCGAAGGGGCTCTGAATAGGCCACATTGGCATAAGGATTATTTTGAGCTGAAGACATTTGAGAATCAACAGCTGGAGAAGAGACTTTTTCTGAATTCCCATTATCTGCCTGACAGCAAACCATCCCCAAAGAATCCAACTGCCGTTGATGGGGTTCAGGTCACACTACCCCAAATATAGCACCTTGGCATATTGAATATTTTAAGCTGAAGAAGTATGAGATGTGGAAAACAAGACAACAGGCCCCAAATGGAGTCACTTATGCTAAGCCCCATGTCATCAAACTGAGACTTGGCTCTCCCAGAAATGGAACTTTAAACCAGTGAATCAGGAATCCCCTGACCAGCACCAGTGAGGTCACCTGCCTGGGGGACCCCTGCATCCCCTAAAGGGAAGTGACCTTGAAATAACCAACCCGCTTTTTTGCTGAGTACAACTTCCTTTTTTCTGCTCTTTCTGCCTGTAAATCTCTTTCATTTTGTACAGCTCCTCAGAGCTCCTTCCTACTCGCTAGGCGAGGGATTGTTGAATACAGCCAATAAGATCTTTAACATTTACTCACTTGAATTTTGTTTTTTTAACAGAGAAAACAACAGGAGGACAGTCACTCTGACCTTCTCTCCCAGCCCCACCTTTCCCTCCTGAAACAGGTCATATAACCCTCACATGGGAGGTGCCTTTCCTACACCCAGAGGAAAGGAACATCCTTATCTCTGAAGACAAAGAGGTGCTGAGAAGAGTTCTCCAAACAGGCCTTGCTGAGTTTCCCTCAGTTTACGACACTTAACTCATATTTCTACACAGCTGCCCACTTTTCATCAAACCTGACATAAAAATACTCAGGTTTCATTGTTTCTTCAGGTCTTCCTTTTCTTATGAAGGCACCTGTGTCACATAAAAGTTATATTAAATAACTCTGCCTTTGTCCTGTTAAGCTGTCTTTGTTGGTTTAATTTTCAGACCCAACCAGGAGCCCTACGAGGGTTGAGGAAAGTGTTTTCCTCTCCTACAAGGTCTTGAGGCAGGGTTAAAAACTCCAGTGCCTATTTACAACAGCCAAGACATGGAAGCAACCTAAATGTCCATTGACAAATGAATGGAGGAAGAAGATGTGGTATACACACACACACACACACACATACACACACACAGTGGAATACTACTCAGCCATAAAAAAGAATGAAATATTGCCATTTGCATCAACATGGATGGACCTAGAGATGATCATACCAAGCAAAGTCAGACGGAAGAAGACAAACACCACGTGAGATCACTTATATGTAGAATCTAAAAACTGATACAAATGAACTTATTCACAAAACAGAAACAGACTCACAGACAGAGAAAACAAATCTGTGGTTACCAAAGGGGAAAGGAAGGGCTAAGGGATAAATTGGGAGTTTGAGATTAGCAGATATAAACTAATATACACAAAACACATAAACGACGAGGTCCTACTGTACAGCCCAGGGAACTATATTCAATATCCTATAATAAACTATAATGGGAAAGAATACGAAAAAGAATATATACATGTATAAATGAATCACTTTGCTGTACGCCAGAAACTAGCACGACATTGTCAATCAACTGTACTCCAATAGAAAAATAAATAAAAAAAAAATTCCAGTGCCTATGGTGGGAGCGGGGGTGGGCTGGGAACTTGAATGAACAAGGCAGGAAGAGGGTAGGAAAGTCAACTGTTCCCCTTAGCTGTCTTGAGGTGTCCCTCTTTTTATGGAGACAGGGGTACAGGAAAATAGTTCTCTACTAGAAGAAAAAAAAAAAAGGACGTTCAAGGACTTCCTAGGTGGCGCAGTGGTTAAGAATCTGCCTGCCAATGCAGGGGACACGGGTTCAATCCCTGCCCCAGGAAGATCCCACATGTCGTGGAGCAACAAAGCCCATACGCCATAACTACTGAGCCCGTGTGCTACAACGACTGAAGCCCACGTGCCTAGAGTCCGTGCTCCACAACAAGAGAAGCCACTGCAATGAGGAGCCCGCGCACCACAATGAAGAGTAGCCCCCGCTTGCCACAACTAGAGAAAGCCCATGTGCAGCAATGAAGACCAAAGCAGCCAATAAATAAATAAATAAATTTATATAAAAAAAAAGTTCAAGGGCAATGACGGTGACGAGTCACACAGTCTCAGGGGTGGGAAGCGCTGAGAGCCCAGGAGGAATGGGGAACACTGCCCTTTCCAAAGCAGGTGACTGCTCCCATCACTACCATGTGGGAAAGTAGGGCCAGTGTTGTCACATCTTCCTATTTTCCAAGAGAAGCTGGAAATGTGTATCTTTCTGTGAAATATCTTTTTTTTTTTTTTTTAAACAGAGGTTTGAGCTTTTTAAGAATCATAACATTGGGCAAAGAGACCACAGCTGTGGCCACAATGAGGCCACGAGCACCAGGTTAAATTAAGACCTTCGCTGTTGAGCGTCCATCAGAAAGGAGATTATTCTACGCAAAGCAGTGTATTTAGAACGTTATTTACAATGATTTCAACAATACAACATTTTCTAGCAGGAATGTTAGCTGCTTGGGCGTGGCAATCTCTGCATGTATGCCTCTGGGGGAAAGCGTTCAGCTTGGAAGTGACTTGATTAGCTGGTTGCATGTGAGAGACTGAAAAGATTGTCCTTGATGTCATTACTCTGCAAAATCTTCTCCTGGCTAGGCCTTCATTTCTACAGGAGCCTGGCCTGAATCTTCCTTTTTGTCCCGGCTGGATGTCTGCTAATCATGTCCAAAGACATTAGCTGATAATGGCTTCACGCCTTACATTTCGAAGAGATATTTAAATTTTAAATGAGGATGCAAAGATGTAAATTTCACCTTCTTTCTTGACCGTCCTCAGCCTCCTTAAATGACAAAGCATGTGAGGGAATGCAGGCCCTCAATAGATCATGGGTGATACCCTACAGTCTTCGATTTCAAGCAGATCGATTAATTAATTTAATAATAATCTAGCTTTGTTCTAGTGTTGGAGGTTATCAGGAAACCCTCCTCGTACTCTTTAGGACATCCTAGCATTCTTAAGGAAATAAAGCTAATTAATGGGGGTAAAATGTAAAATTCTAAAAGAAAGGGAAAGATTCCTTTCTCTTTCTTTCTTTCTTTCTTTCTTTCTTTCTTTCTTTCTTTCTTTCTTTCTTTCTTTCTTTTTTAAAACTAGGGGCACTGAATCCCTTTTACTGGAAAGATTCTATTTTCATGTTGGCCACTCACGCAGATGCAGTTGATTATGAAGAGAAGAAATTGTTTGCTTCATTAGGCTTTAATTATAGAGATGAATTATTATGGATGGAAAGACAGAGCCACAGAATTATGGAGATTGAATTCCAGTTCAATAAACAACTTCAAATATCTTTACTGGAGACACAACCTAGTCATGTTCTTTTTTTTCCCAATTGAATTTGATGTCTGTTGACAAATGATGTTAGAATGTCCCAGGAAAAATCTTAATATCTACTGTGTGTTGCTGGCTATCATTTAAATGATACTTTTTTCCTTAATTATACTTTCTGATGGTGGTGTGGAGATAGATAGGGCTTACTTCCGCTTCAATTTATTTTGTGTAATAATGACAAAATGTTACATTCCTGTTTTGCTACTGTGCACGAAGCCAAATTGCTTTTATAATAGCTCAAAGGCCTTCAAGGGCTCCCCAGTGCCTGCAGAGCTCCAAACCCTGAGTTTGATATTGAAGTCCTTGATGAATCAGAGCCAACCTAAATATCTCATATTATTATTCCACATTTTGTTGTACAGGTACAAACCTTCTGCTGCGGCCCATCTTCTGTTCACCATCGCATCAACAGGCCTGGTGCATTTTGCTTCTGAGATCTTAGGCACGTCCCAACTCCGTATTTTGCCCTTTTAAATTTTGCTTGTCTGAATCCAGATTTTCAAGGCCCTGTTCAAATTTTACTCCCTTCATCTCCTTTCCTGGGCATAGGATTCTGTGTTGATCCTGCTGTCTGATGTGTTACACACATGTAACATATGTGAAACAGACGGTATCTATAACATTGTCCTGTATACCTCTTACGTTATGGATACCTTTCATTCTGGCCCTTCAGCTAGGTTTTAAACCCCAGACATACTGTACTCACATTTCTTAATACTTTAAAATAATGGTTCTATCAAAATATCATGAGCAATAGCAGCACGTACGTGACAAGTGAAAATTTGAGAATTGCATATATCAGCCACAAACTGGCACGCGCCATGGGCACTTGCCCTCTGCCTCTGCAAGGATTAAATCACGTGCTGCTGCAGCTGCTGACCTTCAATGCCCCTGAGAGGAGCTCAGGGTGGAGAGCAGGAAGGAGGTGCTCTGTGCTCTGGGAAAAACTGGCAGAACAGGTCTTCAGACAGATAGTCAGGAGCCGATTTTATGAGCTCAATGCTTACATCGCCTCGTATCTAGAAAAGCACTAAAATCCTTCACGGTGACATCTGCTCTCCGTGACGAGCAGTAACCATCACGAGACTAGCAGAAAGCTTCTGCAAAAAATATGTTTAACTGCATGCACTCCCCCTTCACCAAAATCACATGTATACTGACCTTGCCCCCCGCCTCTTTGGAGCAGTTTCTCAGAGCTCTCTGAGATGCCGTCTCCCAGGCTATAGTCCAGGCTATTTTGCCCCAAATAAAACTTAACTCGCAACTCTCATATTGTGCATTTTTTTAAGTCGACACATATTTTTGAGACTATCAGAGAAGTACTGTGAATTTTTTATGTGTTATGTTATTATGGTGGTTCTGTGGTTATGCTTTTTAAAAAGAACATTTTATTTTTTACAGGAACTTAATAGACGGTTATGAATGAAATAATGTAATGTCTAGGATTTGCTTCAAATTAATACGGGAGAGAGAAAAGTGAGTTTTAGGGTATACATGAAGTGATTGAGGATAATGTCAAAATCGACCAGCCATCCCTGATAGTTGTTAAATTTTGGGTACTTGGAATTCACTTACGAGTCTCTCTACTTATATCGATGCTTAAAATTTTCCATCATGAAAAAGTTTTAAATTTTTAACAAATAAAATTAGATCACAAAAGTAAAGATCTTAGGGGCAGCATCAGAACACTCTACGCAGGTACTGTCCTCAGCTGGAACGGCCCCGGCGTCTCTGGGCAGTCACGGAGCCTGGCTGATGCCTCTAGTCCTTCTCTCAAGACAGAGAGAGCGGTGGACGCCCCGGCCTCAGTCTCTTCCAGCTCTGAGGCGTGGTGAACATAAGAATCAAAGGTGGATTTTTGGAAAGTGGAAGAATATATAAACTCTCTGGTGTGATCCCTTTAACACCATTGAAGTAGAACCCCTCTTGGGAGTGAAGGAAAATACACATAAACTCCACAGGGCAGAAGCGGGGGAGGTTCAGCCTTCAGGACAGCGTCTCAGCTGGGGGTGGGCTGAGGGGCGTCAGGTAAAGGGCTTTCAGTCCAGAGTTTGTTTTGAGAGCTGCGATTTGGCGAGAAAATATTCTCTCTCCCACGAGCAGGAAGCTTTAAAGACCCAGAGGGACCTGGGGTTTTAGCCTGAGTCCAGCCCAGGTTAGGTGGGACAAAGTCACCCTGGACGCAGCATCCTTTGGAATCAGGGAATCAATACTAAGTCAGAGTGGGAAGAGAGCAAGAGAAAGAAGTCAGGCAGGTGAGGGCCACTCCTGGCTTGGAGTGCGTCCACCATACTGAAGCCTGAGCACTTGCTATGTCAGGCCATGTCTCTGTGCTGAGCCCTCTGTGGACCCAGAGAAGGAGAACGTGTCAGCTTCACAACTGCCAAAAGCCCTTCAAATCACAGGAGGCAGAGAGCACGTTATCTTGAGCCTTGCCATGCTTCACTAGCCTCTTCAAGGAAGGTCAATTTGCACAGATAAACTGTAGGGAAAAAAAAACAAAACAAAAAAACCAACCAAACAAAGGCACTTAAGCTTGTCTGTGTGGTCAGAGTGGAGGTGTCTGGGTTTAACTGAGCACAGATGTACGACATCTGCAGAGCAAGGATGTTTACTGTGCTTCTCAACCCGGTTGCATTTTATAGATCACAACAGTCTGCTCTTTTAAAAACAAAAGTTAGTTGTGTGTGTGTGGACCATTTTTAAAGTCTTTATTGAAACTGTTACAATATTGCTTCTGTTTTATGTTTTAGTTTTTTGGCCCCGCGGCATGTGGGATCTTAGCTCCCTGACCAGGGGTGGAACCTGCACCCCCTGCATTAGAAGGCAAAGTCTAAACCACTGGACCACTGGGGAGGTCCCTAGTCTGCTCCTTTAATATGTTAGTTTTACTATAAAGTGCTACTGAAACTTGGAATGCTGGATAGCGTATACTAAGGCAATTGGAAAACAAAGTGAAATAAAACCCACGACTCTAACTTTGGATACGCCAACAGCTCACAGTAGGAAGAATGAGTATATCCCGGAGAACACCTGCCATGTGGCAGAAGCCTTTGGAAGAGTATCTGCCTGACAGTCACCTAAATGAAAAGATATTCCCCGTGGGACAGGTGAGGAGATGCCGGAGGCAGAGCTGGGGTTTCACAGCAGGTGGCGGATGACACCCCAGGCCCCTCCCGCTCTCGGGACTTTCTCAACCTTGCCTGCACGTTAGACCCATCCGGAGAGCTTCAGAGCACGCCGGGCCCTGTTCCTCCCAGGTCTGCATTTCATTTGTCTCGGGTGGGGCATCAGTATTTTTGTTTTATTTTATGAGCTGCCCAGTACAAGTTGACCTCTGTTACACGTCTACACGTTAGGATACACTCAGTGCTCCGTGTACAGCTGCCCTGGGGGTAGAAGTGAGCAAGGGGTTCAGAAGAGTGGTCAGTGCTGCATGGCGAGTCTGTGCTATCATCAGGGCTGGACCCCCATCTGAACGTGAGTCAGGCCAAGGCCAAGGGCAGAGCACAGCTGCACAGGCTGTCTCTGTGTCCTCGGCAAGGGGGGAGCTTAGGTCCTCCCAGCATCTCCCGGTTCTCCAGCCCTCACTGTTTGCAAGTTTCCTGACGACAGTCTTTGTGCTAAACAAAGGCTCAGTTTTCTTTTGCATTTTCATCTGTTCAAAGTTTCCATAAAAAGAGCTAAAATTTTTTTTTAATAAAGTAATAAAATGAGCCTGCATCTGTCTGTCCTGGCGAATGCATAGGTCACCTGGTTTCCAAAATGTTTTCCAGTGCTTTGGGTCTCATGTTTATTATTACGTGTTATTATTGAACAAATCTATTACGAGCATTCATTATAATACTTACTCACCTGGACTTACCGTGTGATGGTTCAGTAGTGACTTGTGAAGAACCGATGCGGGGCACTTGTCACGTTTAGCAGCGTTAATACACTATCTGGAGTGCGTGCCTGAAGAATGCAGATGGATAAGCTTGGACAAGCATCTTTTGTGATGTATCGCCTTCCGTGTCCTCAGACAGTGACGTCAGATGCCGGGAGCCGTCCAGGGATTGCCTAAAGGCTCAGGCAAGGCCGAGCACTCCGGGAATGGCCTGCAAGGCGGGAATTCCGATGAAGGCATCTTCAGTTCGGGAGAACAGCAAGGCAGTCATCCTGGAAGTACCGGTGTGAGGACTTCTCCGAGATTTAGTTTCACTATGAGTCTCCTTTGTGTACTTCTCTTTCTAGGAATGATGAGCTCTCTGGGTGAAGGGGCGCCAACGCCGCCTTCAAAAATAGTGGCCACCCCTCGTTGTCTTGGTGTTGTGGAAATTCTTGGTACAACAGACAAATCACATTTAGACCCTTAGGGGGCCCGGGTAATGGAGGAATGTTTAAACTTATTATCCCCACCCTTGGGCCATGCAGGCAATTCGGCCGTAATGGGCCATGCATTGTGATCAGGAATGCTGCCTCACCCAATCACAATTATCCCAAACCTCTGAAGTGAGGGTCCGTCAAACCAAAGTTGCCTATAAAATATCCCATGCACTCTTCCCTTATAAGAACGGAATATTACGGGTATCTATGTTATGTCCATGTCCTGTATGTCTGCTGTCACGTAGCATAGAGAATGTAGCTCACTAATTAAGCTTAACCTGCTAACAATGTGTCTGTCACTTCAAGCCTGTGGCGCCTGAGAGGCCTGCCCTTACAGATTGTTATCCTGTGTTCCCCTCCCCCTTGTAACCACTGGAGGGTTAAAACAAGAATGGTAATGTTAAGCTTGGGGAAAAAATTGTTCGATTGTTTATGGACAAGAACGTGAAGAACTGATGAGAACTGATGATTACATAGAAGACTAAGGACAGGCCCCCGGCGGAGTCATTGGGACATTTGGGGGAGGGATATGGGGCCCCTAATGGAAAAATCCACATAACAAGATGTACGATATATAAGACCGGAGCAAAAATTAAAGTTACTCTCACTCTCTCTCACTCTCTCTCTCTCCACTTCTCTGCAACTTCACTGCCTCCTGTCTCTTCCTTTCTCTCGCCGACTCTACCCCTCCCAAGGGACTCCCTGGATCCTGCCTGGGCTGGACCCCGGCAGTCAGAGGCATTTGGGCTAAGGGTCTTGTTATCTACAAGGCTTCCTCGGTTTATTGTGCTGCTATCTTGAGGGCGGTTATCAGACCCCCTTATCCTTCTGAAGGCCTTGGTAACATGCCTCATGAGAGCAGGGGTCCATATTTAGGGTTTAGAGGAACAGCACTGACACCTCACAGAGTCATATAATATTAGCTCTAAAGGGATGCTGGAGGTCTTCTAGGTCAACATCTCATCTTGCAGACGTGGAAACAGAGGCGCAGAAAGTGGCTGTGTTTGCCTAAAGCCCCACAGCGCTTAAGCAGTGCAAAGCATCTCTTTCCTACTTGCAGGGGCGGCTCATGGCTTCAACGGTGATCAAGGAGGGTGTGACCAGGGCAGAAGGGATGAGGGAGGGGGGATCACGGGACTGTCGGAGAATTGCTCTCACAAAGAGTGAGCACTGACTGGCCAAGCTCACGGAGGTTTCCTAGACCAGTGGGTCTCAGCCTCAGGTATGCGTCATAATTACCTGGAGGGCTTGTTGGTCCTCGGACCCCTGGGCCCCATCCCCAGAGTGTCTGATTCTGTTACTGATGAAGCCCGAGCACTTGCGTTTCTATCCGTGGGGCCACACCTTGAGAAGCAGAGTCTTAGGCGAGCACACTGAACCCACTGCCCTGACTCCCAGCTGTTACTGATGTTAATAATAGGAATTTTGCTGGGTTTTTTTGCTTTTATTTATTTTTTAATGACGTGCAGTTGATTTACAATGTTGTGTTAGTTTCAGGTGTACAGCAAAGTGATTCAGTCATATATAAATGACTGAATATGAGCGTGTATATATATATAGTTCCTTCAGATTCTTTTCCCATATAGGTTATTACAAAATATCAAGGATCGTTCCCTGTGCTACACAGTAGGCCCTCGCTGTATGTCTTTTTTATGCAGTGGTGTGTATCTGTTAATCCCAAATTCCTAATTTATCCCTCCCCCTCCACAGTTCCCCTTTGATAACCATATACATATTTTTTAATGTCTGTAAGTCTGTTTCTGTTTTGTAAATAAGTTCCTTTGTATCACATTTTAGATTCCACACCTAAGTGCTATCATATGATATTTGTCTTTCTATGACTGATTTGCTTAATATGCTGTCTCTCTAGGTCCATCCATGTTGCTGCAAATGACAGTATTTCATTCTTTTCTATGGCTGAGTAGTAGTCCATTGTATATATGTACCACATCTTCTTCGCCCATGCATCTGTCGATGGACATTTAGGTGGCTTCCATGTCCTGGCTGTTGTGAATAGTGCCGCAGTGAACCCTGGGGTGCGTGTATCTTTTCTAATTATGGTTTTCTCCAGATATATGCCCAGGGGTGGGGTTGCAGGATCAATATTAATTCTGATTAATAGTATTCGTAAGCCCAGTGCTGTTCCCAATGCACTGCTGGGTTGCCATGCGGGTGGTTACAGGACATTCTCTAACTAGGTTTTCTCCCTCCCCCTTCATTCTGTTTTTCACTCTTATCCTCGCCCCCTCCCCCATCATCACGGAGGCATCTATTATGTGTCTAGTTATAAATGGTGCTCTGCTTGGGACTCACCATGTCAGCGTGGTCCCCCTATGTCACGTAGGATGGGTGGTAGGAATCTCAGTGGGGCCTTTTCAGCTCTGCGATGTGGTGGGAGAGGTTAGCCATTGTTTGGGTTTACAATCCCGGGCCAAGAGGGGCCATAAGAACGGTTTCACGCTCTTTTGATAAGGTATTTATTCTGTTTACCTCATCAATCCTCCAGTCGTGGCTCAAGGTGAAAAGCTATCCACAGCAAAATGTCACCTAGAAGCATGCATGGCGTATCCACAGTTGTTAGGACACTAACGAGACTGTTTTCCCTTGATGACAGCGTCTGGACCTCTCTCTCCCATAGGGCAACGGCCCAGTGGAGACGCCAGCCCAGCTGATAGGCCTGTTGATTTTATGTAGCATAAGAAAATCCAGGTTGAAAATCAGAGGCACCTTGCCTTCGACATTATATATGGTAATGCACGTGGGATTGTGTTTCCATTAACAGTGAATCATGTATTTTAATCGAGCAAGTATTTTATGACGTGTGCCCATAGGAAATATGGTGGACACACTCCAGAAGTCGTGAAAAGAACTTTTCTTTTTTTCCCCCCCAGTGCTGCAGAAATCATTGCAAAAACGTACTCTGAATAGATGAGAAAGGGACAAATTCAGTCTCCTGGGGAGAAAACCTGCTGCATTCAAACCCATTGATAAGAAACATGTTAGCTGCTAAGCCATAAATACTTAAGGATCATAATACCTGGAGAGCCTGATTTTTCTATAGCACCTCGACGTCTAAATTCTCCTTATTGATGAATTTATTTTCATTGATTCTCTTTTCCTTCAACAAAAGGGCACTTTACCAAGACTTTGCACTTGTGACATCACACACGAAGAAACACACGAGGGGGCGCAGGTAAGATGCACTCAGCTGTGGGGTCTGCGATGAAGGACTCCCCGTGACAGCAAGGGGGTCATTCTCACAAACACAGCTGCCTCCCAAGCCCGCACTTCCGGGATGTATCGCATCGCACCATCCTGTCATTTTTCAATCTAACCTTTCCAGCTGTGAGCCAAGCAGATCACTGACACCCCATCCATGACTATTGCACCGCTATCTAGGGATTCATCATTTAAGAAGCCATTTTTCCCCTGTGTGTGTGTGTGTGTGTGTGTGTGTGTATGTGCGTGTGTGTGTGTGCGTGTGCACGTGTGTACATGTGCGTGTGTGTGTGTACACAGAGAATAATGTTCCTCTTGTGCTGTGGGTATGATGTCAGGGGCAGTTCCTCATTCTCGTCCACAAAGCTTTCCTTCTTCTGATGCAGCAATTAGTCGGCTATTAATAAAAAGACATTAGGTTATGCTTATTTATTTTTAAGGAATGACATCATTCCCTGCCTTAATGTCTAGCAGTGGAGCAATTCACAGATCTTTCCATTTATGACATCATGGAAGCCGACTGAACTTGGCAATTACCTTGCTGTTTTCACAACAGTGTTGAAAGGGGTGCTGAAAGGGGTGGTGGCTGCAAGGGTCTGAATAAACATCTAGGGGACTGTGTGTCCTCTTATTTTGTTAAGTGAATTTGTACCCAGCGAAAAGTACCCGCAGAGCCCATTTCAGAGGGCAAACCTCCCCACTTGACTCCAGAGCAAAGCAGCAACTCTCAGTCTGAGAGGTCAGAGAAGACTTAGTAATATCCACAGTCAGCTGGCTGGCCGTCAGGGACCATCCAATTACCAAGGTCCGCTCACCGAAAGCTATGAACCTCCAGTTTCTAAGTTGAGACATTATAGGAGCCCATCTGCTGAAACCTACTCACAGCCTCACAGAATTTTGAAAATGGAAAGGACTCAATTTTAGACATGGGGGAACTGAACCCTAAATTACTGAGGAAGTCTGTTTAATGCCGAACCGTTAGCAAGTGGAGAGATTGGTTTTATTTCCACTCTGTGATAATACCCCTACCTTAAACATGCCACCTCTCTAGACAAACAGAGATTCTCTTCCCACTAGTGGAACTTATGACATCTTAGGGAACTTATGACATCTTACTTGAATTTATCTGGCTCTTTGTACTGACTGAAAAAACAAACATTATGTTTCTCATTGCTGAAGTGCTAAAGTCCTGACGACATTTCTCACACTGAATGACTGTGCACCTGTTATTCCAGCTCCAGGAACAGGGCTATTCAAGGTTTTGGTGTCAGCAGACTATTGAAACGAAATCATGTCACCTCCCCGCTTCCCCAAAGACTCCATATTTTAAGGGCACAGATTAGTCTTCACCAAAACGATCAATCTTTTTTTTTTTTTTTTAGTTCTACTCTCATTATGGTCCAGCGCAAAGCAGTGGCTTTATCAATAAAGGATCTGATTATGTCAGTCATTAAGAAGATAATCAGAGCTATTGCTCAGTGATGAAACTGCCAAAGGTCTAACTAATTGACTATAAAGGCATGGCCTTCGACCAGAGCCAGTCAAGGGAAACTTCTTTTTCACAATCACAGTGTCTGCGTATAAACCTGGCCTTGTAATGACAGATCACGCAAGACCCAGACTCTGACCATCAACTTTCCCGATGTGTGCGTCTCGAGAATTGAGACTCAGATCTAAAACCTAGACAGAACGATTTATGCAAGATTGCAAGTGGATGGGGAGGAAAAGATTTTCCTCAGTCCTCTTAGGGTCCCTGGCTGGGTCTGAAAATTAAACTGACAAAGATAGATGAGCAGAGGAAAATCATAAACATTTTATTGAAGTTTCACTTGTCCATGGGAGCTTTCACAAGAGAATGAAGCTTTTATACCTTTTAGACAAAGAAACAATACATATGTGAAGAATGGACGAGATAAAGTGGGTGGACTAGGGGTAGTGAATGCGGAAGAAGTAACTGGGAGGATGAGGGTGCGTTTAACAAGATTTGTTTACACAGCCTTCTCAGCCCTGTGTTCCTCCTCTCTGGCGATAAGGATGTCTTCTTTCCTCCCAGGAAACGGAAAGTACCTTCCACATGGGAGTTTTATGACCTGTTTCAGGGAAGAAGGGCGTGGGGAGACGGTCAGAGTGACCTTCCTGCTTTTCTCAAACTCCTTCGACTTAAGGTTTTCAATGTACCAACGTGCAGCATGTCCTAAATACCTTCACAAACAATGCTGTACAAAGACTATGCCTAGAATATGGTCTTCCATCTCAGAAACCTGTCCATTTAAAAGGTTAGAGCAGTGTTGAGTACTTTGTTTTAGGAGGTAGAGGAGATGACATTCTACACCACGTGAAATACCACGTTTTCACACACTCTCTCCACTCTTGCTTTAGAGTGATCTTCCCCATGCACAGAGGCGTAAGCAGCACCTCACACGCAGTAGACCCTCCTGTATTCATGAATGCAAATGTTAAGAGACTTCAACTGGATTGTATTACTCAGCCCCCAACCCCAGGCAGAAAGTGCATCTGTAACAAAAGCATGTAATTAGTTGTAAGAAGATAGCGGAGACAAGGACACAAAGTCTTGACACACCCACCAGCCCCGCCATACAGCTCATCATGGAATCCTAAAGGTTTCTACACACGGCCAATGACATGTTGTGCTATGGACCGAGTGTTTGTGTCCCTCCAAAGTTCATATGTTGAAACCTAACCCCCAGGGTGATGGTATTAGCAGATGGAACCTTCGGGAGTTGATTAGGTCATGAGGGCAGAGCCCCTACGAATGGGATTAGAGCCCTAATAAAAGAGACCCCACAGAACTCCCTAGACCCTTCTGCCAAGCGAAGATACCGTGGTAAGTCTGTGACCTGGAGAAGGGCTTGCACCTGACTACACTGGTAGCCTGACCTTGGACTTCCAGGTTCCAGAACCGTGAGAAAGAAGTGTTTGATGTTTATAAGCTGCCCGGCTGTATTGTGTTATTGCAGCCCTAATGGACTAAGACACCAGGCATGGTACTACCTGTGGATCCACTAGAACTTTGTCACTCAAAGAGAGGTCTGAGGAGACGCAGCATCCACATCGCCAAGAACTTACTTAAGGAACAGCATCCTGAGCGCCAACCAAGATGGACAGACTCAGCATCTGCATTTTAACAAGCTCCGCAGGCGGTGCACAGGCAAGCTGAAGTGTGCGAAGTTCCGTTTCAGGGGAGTGAGTCTCAAACGCGGACAATTGCTGGAATCATGGAGCGTTTTAGAAAAGACGGATGCCTGATTCCAGTCCCCAGATACTTCAATTTAATTGTTAGGAGGGTGCCGTCTGGGCTTTGGGATGCAGCCGTGTCTTTGATCTCTGCTTGAGGGCAGTATTTCTCAAGCATCCCTGATAAAAAAGCATCTGCAGATTCTTGTTAAAAATTCAGATTCTCAAGCTCCATCCTGGATTCACCATTTCAGTACCTCCGATGACCAAGGCTTGGAGGCTCTGTGTTTACAGGTGGCCCGGGTGATTCTGATCCTCAGAAACTTTTGGCAAACACTTTAGAGTATCTTGAGTACGTAGAACATAAGAAGTAATATCTCTCTAAACGACGTGCTTCTGGGCCCTTCTCAGCCAAGGCATCATTGGTCCTCATTAGATAGCCATTCGTGAGGCACAGTTGTGAGTTCATGGTGTCTGGTTCACTAATGGATAGTTTTGACTATTTGTTTCTATATTTTAGAGCAGCATCTATAACTCCATCATTTACTCATTCAACGACTATTTAGGAAAGGCTATACTTACTAGACCATGTTAGAAACACTGAGGGTACAATTGCAGAACAAAACAAAGTCCTTACTCCCATGACATTCGTGTTCTAATGAGGAAACAGATAATGAAAAAGTAGTAAACAGAAAATCCGTAATGATCAGGGCTGTGAAGAAATAAATGACATGCATGTAACAGAGAGTGGCTGAGGGTACAAAATGCCTGCTTTACATAGGTTGAAGTGGAGGGCTCCAGGGAGGTGAGAGTCAAGCTGAGATTTGAAAGATGAGAACCTCAAAAAAATGGCCAAGGAAAGCATGCTCTGGACAGAGGAAATGGCACATACAAAAGGCCTGAGGTGGACCAAGCCCAGTGTGTTCCAAGAACAGGTCAATGGGTCTGTACCTTAGTGAGAAAAACAATGGTTCAGGGTGAGACTGCAGAAAACAGTCATGGAATCAGATTTTAAAAAAGGGCTGGGTTTTATTCTAAGAACAATAGAAAGTCATTAGAAGGTTTTTGCAGGGAGGTGATATGATTTGGAGGTTCTTTGGAGAAAGGATTGTTGTGGCAAAAGTGGGACCTGAGAGTCTAGTTAGGCAGATTTTGTAGTTGTCGAGGTAAGAGATGCTGGTGACTTGGACTGCAGGAGTAGGTGTGGAGAAAAGTGCATCTGTCCCCTCTGTCTGCTACGGTGACATATTTCTATGATTTGATGTAATTCCCATTTAAAAACACAAAACAAAAACCTGGTTTGTTCCTGTGGTGTTTGTGTTTTATTCGTTTCCTAGAAGCCTGTTTTTGTCTTTGCATATCCAGCCCGAAGAAATGAACTCATGTGTGAGACCAAGGAAGGACTGTCCACTCATTCCCCATAAGCCTTTCACTCTGGTTTAGTTAAAGATTTTCAGTCATAAATCTCTGGAGTATTTGCTTTTCCCAATATTTTTTTTTCTAGCTTTGGTTTTTGAAGCCTACTAATGCCCTTTGTCAATTGTGCAACGCTTCCCATGTGAGTAGAAGGAGCAGTCATACCGTTCTGAGTGGTTAAGTGCCTTTAAATGATTTAAAATGCTGGGACGATATTTAACTCTTTGGCAAGGGGATTTGGAGAGCATGTTATTTGCAGCTGTGGGTTAGATCCATATTTGGAAGGAGAAATTCTTAGCATCAAGAAAATCGTAGAATACAACCAGGTGTTTTTAAAAACTGCAAAAATATTGCTGCTAAGAAGAATCTTTCATTGTTTCTCCAAGATGCCACACTTCTCCCTCAGTGAAAACGGATACCAAGCACTGTACTTCTGAAAGGACTCTTGGAATCGGTCCAGTCAGCTAGGCTGGAAAGTGGGGCTTTTGAGAACATTAAAAGCAGGAAACTGGAGCGAGAGAATGTGGGCATTTGCAAAGGTGTTAAAGATGAACAGGACTTAACTCTACAAAGAAAGAAGTCTGGCGTAGGTGGTAGAAAATCCATTCTGGAAGATGGAAAGTTATAAAGAATGGGGATTGAGAGGAGGACTTGAGACATAATAAGCCATTACATTGATGGTGCTGGGTTAAGAAGAGGGGAAAAAAAGCAAGACTATGTCATTATGACTCAAGCAAAATAGTTGCTTGCGGGACTTGCACCAGTTATCAACTCACAAATGGTTATATTCCTCTAACTGGGTTGTTAGAGTATACGCCCGGATTTTAAGGTTGGCCTCCAAGAGGACAATCCAACCACACATTCCTTTGTGTTGCTTACAGAGTAAGGACATGGGGGTGATGGGCTCATGGACCATTTCAGACTAAAGACCGAATTAAGTCTGCTGGGCTGTGATCCAATTAATAGCAAAGCAATTCAACATAATTGACCCCAGAAGAGCTGATTTGGTGACACATGGATAGAGCTTTGACAGCTTAGCAGTGAGATCAGGGAAGGAAATTAATATGTGATTTCAGTAAAGTCAGGCACCTGGTCGTTTAATAGATTTAGACACTTTCATCTTTTGTTATTGGATTGACTCTGGCCCAGTTGAGAGTTACTGAAAAATTGATTGCAATAAACTGGCCTCCGTGACATGCCACTCTGGGGCTCAAAGCTCCCTCCTGGCTCGCCTAGGGGAAATGATGCCACAAGGGCACCGGCACACACTCCCGTGTTCAACTTACACAGAACTACCTTGTGTTTCTTCCTAGGAGGGTGGCTGTAAAGCGTGATAAATGGCAAAAATTTTGGAACCAAAGGTAAGACGTAAAAATGCCAGAAAGACCTGGTCTGGACACAGTTCAAGCAATACACTTTTAATTAAACCAAGAAGTTGGTTACAAGCTGGCTTCTTCTAGATTCTAGTCTGATCCAGTATTTTCACGGCTGCTATAAGGACTTGGGCTACTGGCTTAGTTCTACCTTAAAATATCTGTTCATCCTTTGGTTTTAGAGCCTGTGCGGTTGTTTGTGCCTCTCCTTCCATTTCTCTTTAGGCACGCAGGTGGTGTGTGTGGCCTGATGTGACATGTGTGAAAAGAGCGGGTCTAAATCTTTCATTAGCTTTTTAAAATGTAGAAGTAATCCATGAGTATAAAATGTCCAGCCCTACGGAAGTAAATGAAGTAAAAAGGAAAAGAATATTTCAAATTTAAACAGGCATTACCCAATGGCCTTTTAAAAATTCTGTACCAATTTGTACTCACACCAGAATCTATGAGACGGTCCTTTCTTTTTCATATCTTTGCCAAGAACTGGCATAACTGTTGATTGCGTCTGTTGCTAAACTTCAGGGTATTGAGTATGGGTTTGGGGTTGGTTTTTTATTTGTTTTACAAAAGCAGATCACTCGCTGTTCTCCAGACCCACTTGTCTCCTTTCTGTTCCTTCCAAGCAGCAGGTTCTCGGGCGGCACTCAGATTTTCTTGGCCTGGAACTCTTCCTCAGCTCTTCCCAACTAGCATCCTTGAGCCTTAGCTCAAAGGAAGCCTCTCCTTGCAGAATTTCCCTCTCCAGTGTTTAATGGGGAAACCAAATTCACCCCGATGTGACTGTCTATCATATTTTTCTACTTATTTCCCTCGAAGAACGCATCCTAATCTAAAACATCCTTGTTCACGTACTTGTTTGTTTTCTGTCTCTCTCCACCAGTGCCTTGATACTGGAGACCCGTGTGTCTTTCACTGCCCTCTTTTTCCAGCCTGGCCCAAGGATCAGCAAATAATAATGATGCCTTTGTTGAACTTCTGGGATGAATAGCTTCTCCATATTTTCTTGGAGCCCACGATGGAGGGGAGGGAGACAGGTCTATCTGTGCTGACTCCCGCTTCATACCCACTGGTCCTCTTGAAATGAACGTGACGTCCCCCATAAAATCAGCGCACTTTGAGAAAATGAGAGAGAACGTCTCAGTTCCTGGTCTCCTTTTAGGATGAAATTGGGAAAATTCTATCACATTTTGAAACGCTTACTTATTTTTCCTGTTTGGTTCGATGCATCTTCCAAATTACAATTTGCACCATAGACACCGAGATAATTTACTTGTTTTTAGTGGGAAAGAAGTATAACAATGTATCCAACTTGTGCATTTTTCCTAACTCCTAAGAAAAACGTGGAAAGTTCATGGCAACTTGATATGACAGGGATGTTTCATGTTGTTGGTGGTGGTTTTGTTTTGTTTTTCCTGATCCCATGCTCACTGCACATTTAGACAATTCTGAAGAGTATAAAGGAGGAAATGTAACCTGGACATTACCTTGTATTACTAAAATATATGTTTAATCTTAAGCTGAATTCCTCTAAAGGCAGATGCTGAGATTGGATTAGAATGTGAATCCTTTATTGTGGAAGTAACCTAAGGAAGCAGCTGCAGGAGGATGGAGCAGTAAGGAGGGTTGGGAAGGAAGTCAGTACAGGCTGTGATAAGGAGGAGTCCGCCACTGTGAGCAGCTGGGGCTCAGTCCTGCTGGAGACACCTGTCAGACCAGGTAAGGCACCCTCTCAGTGGTCCCACCTGAGAGACGTAGGGGAATATGAATCCACGTAAATTAGTGGATTCATATTCCATTTCCCACTCATGGTCGGATGAGGGCTGCTTCTACAGGTGTTAGCTCCCATTGCCCCACTCCCATCCGCTGAGTCCTCTCCACCCATAGGCTGGGCAAGCGACCATGGCTGGAGGAAGCCCTTAGGCAGACGGTTACGACATGAAGCCAGTGCGTGCCAGACAGCGTGTGCCCAGGAGCCATGGACAGGGTCCTGACAGCATCTGCTCTACAGTCATCAGAGACAGGCTCAGGTAGAGCCATGCTGGCACCAAGTCCTACCCTCCCCACAGACAAGCAGTGCTGAGCAAACACACCACGCCTGGAAACACACGTTGGAAAAGTCAAATTCACGGCTGCGCATACAAACAAAAATCTCTGCTAGAAGGTGCGGCAGGGAGTCAGGGCTTCAAACACACTTTCCCTGATTTGGCTTGGTCTCCTGTCTTCCCACGATCTACCATGAGGAGAACATGCACCCAGGTAGTTGTTTGTCCAAGGAGAAGGCGAAGGGAGTCAAACCTGAATCCAACCTGAATTCAGGAGCCCAGCCCAGCTCAAAGTCATCTAAACTAGAGCCACTCTAGTCTGCAGACCTCTGAACAAGAAAAGTAAATGCTTATTATTGTAACCACTGCTTTTCAGAGTTACATGTTACGCAGCATTATCACAACTGTAGCCAACTGATACAGTAGTAAAGGAGATAGATTTAATAAAGCAATGAGGATAGTAGTTTAAGGAATATTATTACAATCCTCAAGGATGGGGAGTGGATATTACAGACCATTTAAAAAGGGAGAGAGAATCAGCGAGGGAGCTTGTGAATTATAAATGTTATTGCTAAAATTAAGAGCTCTCTTATATGGACTAGACAGCAGCAGGGAAACAGATAAAGAACAAATTCATTAGTTAATAAATTGTGCCCAAAACTTGATCTGATATTCAACATGAAGAAAAAAAATGTCACATAAAAATCAAACACAATGGATAGATCCAGGAATGGAAGGAAGGGAATATGGAAAGTAGTGATAGAAAAAAAAAATCCCAGAATTAAGACTCATCAAATGTTGAGCAGGACTGAATGAAAAAGGGTCATCATCTACATATATATGGCAAAATTTCACTAGAATAAGAATTTGAGAGACAGAGAGAGAGAGAGAGAGAGAGATCTACAAGCAACAAAAAATGGATTAACACAAATGCTCTAATCAGCATCATTAGATTTAAAAATTAAACAAACAAACAAAAAGCTTTGGTAAACTAGCAATAGAGGACAACATCATTAATTGACTAAAGGTTATTCCTAGAAACTTTTAGTAACCCACCTACTGAGTGGAGACACACTTCAATTATTCCTCCTGTAGTTTGTCAACTCTGATTTTCAATTTGAAAGATATGTTTTCATGCTACACAGGCTTATATCTATATAAACATTTTGAATGGTTGCATAGTATTTCATTGTATACATGAACATGTTGTAACGTATTTAATCAGCCCCTCTTTAATAAGGGTTGATTATTTCTTATTTATAATCTATACAGTGCGCTTCAATGAACATCCTAGTTGAAATCTCCCACATCCTCTCTCACTCTGATTGGATAATCTCAACATTTTTAATGTTGACTAAATTCATGATTGAAAAGGAAATCTTGTGGATTTTTAAAAAATTTTCTTTTAAAAGCAAGAGGGAAGCAATAGATGGTCCTGTGTTTATTCATTCAACAAAAAGTGCCTGCAATCCACCAGAGCTGTTCTACGCATGCAGCACATACACATCACCGAACCAAACAGACACAGTCCACTGCCCTCATGCGTTCCAAATATATATCCATGTATTTCTTCTTTTGTGAGCTACTCATTAACCTACTGAGCTGCTCATCTTGTTCCCACTGCTTTTTAGAAACTGTGTGCATTCAGATTTTTAATTATTTAGTTAAATTATTACTTAAGTACTGTCATAATCACGAAGACTTTTCATTTCTGTTTATAGCTTAGCTTTTATGGTTCTTTTCCGGCAGCCCAGGAAAGTTTTGATTTTAGGTAGGCACATCTTTCAATGTTGCCTTATATTTTTCTACCTACTTCTCCCCAGATTATAGAAAGTCATCCACATTTTCCTCTAATATTTTTATAACAATTAAGCTTTTAACTTAAAAACGTGCCAAGTCATATACAAAACAGATCTATTCACTGGCTGGACCTGACCTGAGAATCACGTGCACCGTGAATAATGTTGGGTAAACTGTTTAGCATGAAAGAGTGCTTTTCCCTATTAAGGGGTGTGTTTTACTCCTGCATCAGACTCTCCCTGGGTTAAAACACGGTGGTGTCAACAGAAGGACATCAAATCACCTAAGTCAAAATGCTCTTGGGAGCAAAGTTACAACAGATTTGAGGACATGGCCGGAGGCGCGGGGGTGGTGGGACAAAGGGGAGGCTGGGACGAAGTGAGAGAGTAGCATTGACATGTATACACCACCAAATGTGAAATAGATAGCTCGTGGGAAGCTGCTACATAACACAGGGAGATCAGCTTGATGATGGGTGATGCCTTAGAGGGCTGGGATAGGGAGGCGGGGAGGGAGTCATGGGAGGGAGGGGTTATGGGGATATATGTATAAATACAGCTGATTCACTTTGTTGTACAGCAAAACTGGCACAACAGTGTAAAGCAATATATTCCAATAAAGAGATTAAATAAATAAATAAATAAATAAATAAATAAATAAATAAATAAAAGATATACAATCCCCAGCAGACTCGCTGGGCCTGCCCCATTGGAGCTGCAGCTCCCTGAAAATGACACATCCTCCCCTGTCATCCGGGGCATCACTCCTCCCGCAGGAACTGGGTTTCTTGTCCATGGTTACTTGGGGGACTTGTACTCATCCGTCAGCTCTCAGCTGCGATGTCGCCTCCTCCACGAGAAGCAGGCAGTCAGGTCGTGAATATTTATCGGGCCACCTGCTAACAGCCGGGCCTCCTCCGTCCACCCCGTTCTCCCCACTTCCCAGCCCAGGCTGGTGAGGTGTCTCTCTTACGTTGGCCAGATCACCCACCGCTCCAAATCACAACGGCCTCGTTCCTTGACTCTAACAACTAGAGGTAGTGGGCACCTTGTCTCCTTCCCCAGGGTGTCCCCAGCCACCGATAAATAAATCACAGCGAATACGGACAACACAGTAAACCAGTAAGAACCAGGAGGGAAGTGTGAGACAATTTCACTTCCTGCAAAGTGAACAGGCCGAGAGAACTCATGCCACCCTTCAGAGACCTGCGCGGTGGGTGCCTGTGAAAGAACTCTGGCTTTGACATCAGAGGGACTTGTTTCAGCGCGTGGCACCGTTGGGTTCTACCTCTGTGATCTTGGACGAATGACCTTTCTCAACGCCGGGGTCCCGTCTATTCATCGGCATAAGGCCTATACTCCCCAAATCTCAGGGTAACATTCCTTGCGCTCTTAATCTATGTGCCGTACACTGAGAGTATTTCATGAATGCTATTACCTAGTTTAATCTTCATGCCCTGTGGTGGAGATACTATTAATATTACCGTCATTAATCAACAGGAGAACCTGAGGACATCAAGCCCAGATGAGGAAACTGGAGGGGATCACTTAGGGTAGTGGGGGCGCTGGGTGTTTTGCGCTCAGTCTAAAACAGAGAGGTTATGTAGGTTACCCACGTTCACACAGCACGAAACTAGCAGCGCTGTGATTCTGACCCAGAACTGTCACTGAGTCGCTGAGAACATCACCTAATCAGTGGTCCGAGGAGTATTCAAGTTGGGACAAGGGAGCTATAAGTGGCTGCGCTTTGTCAACTGTCAAGCCGGGGCATAAACTGGAGATGAGGGGCACCCCACCTGCGGGACAAAGAAAGCAGCTGCAGTGTCTGGATGCATGCTCGCCTTGGGGGAGGACTGTATGCCTGGGAGTTCAGATGGCATCCAAGTTCAGTGTGTCTGGCCCAAGGTTATTTTTGATTCAAGGTCTCTGTGCCCTGGTTTCTATCAACACTGGAATAAACACCACTTTGCAATCTGCACCTTTTATTAATGGTGTGACTCACTTAATGAGGGCTTTGCTGACTCCCATCAATCTTCCTCTGAGCAGAGGGCCATCAAGGAACTGCAGACAGCCACCTGCCTGGGTCCCCTCTGCGTCAGCGGCTGGCAGGTCCGGCCACCCCGCAAGCTCCTCATCCCTCCAGAGGAGGGGGAAAGCAAAATCTCGGGACTCGAGGGCAGCCCCAAAACAGACACAAGTTTTAGGGGCTCTTTTATTGGCCTTCTCTGCACATTGTTCTTTATTTTATTTTATTTTATTTTATTTTATTTTATTTTCATTTCTGGCAAACAGCCATGGATGGATTCCTCTTAAAACCTAATCATAAAATATTCTCTAAATGAGCAAAGCACTAATCAAAACTGTGAAAGGGAAGGTTGGGATAAGGGAAGAATTACAGGAGACGTGGGGGATTTTTCACTGCAAAGTTTCTCTAAGTCAGCATCCCAGGCTGACTCATAAAGAAGAAAATATTCTGCCGAGAGGATGAGGTGATTTAGCATCATATGCGTTACACAAGGGTGGCGGTGTGACGGGGCCAGCCTGGTGTCCCCAGAGTTTGGAACAGAGTCTGCAGTTCTGCCTACATGCAATCACACACTGCCCATGTTTAATTCCTTCCCCGTCCACTGGTTCTTAGGTCTAGTTATTGCCCCTGTCACACTGAGTTCCGGGAAATCAGTTGAGGCCAAACGCAAGCTAGCTGTGGACTCTTTTCAGAATAACCCAGGCTCCTTGTTTCACATGGACGAGGGCTCGCCGTGCGGTTCCCTCCCTGCTTTCCCTAGAGTGGAGCAGCCAGATAGAGATGTACCGTCTTGAGGACCGGCTTGCCCTTCTCGCCACGGCAGTCCTGACTGTTTTAAGGAAACCTGAAAACAGGGAAGAAGTCTTTCTATAAGCATCGCCGTCATAGGAGGATGCTGTTTCTTGTGAGATTCTAAACTAGATTTGATGTGAAGGTAAGAAATAAGAACAGCCTGGGTGGAATTGTAGCACACCTTCCTCGGCAGGCAGTTTGGTCCTCCTGAGAAACACGTAAGGGAAAGCCTTGTTGCCCTCTTATAACTTCTGCTGTTTCCGGCCTGGGGGAGGCTGGAAGCGGAGGAAGGCCGAGAGGCTCAATGGGGATGCTTCCTTTAGAGGATTCTCCTTGGCTACTCTAAGTGGGTGAAACGGCAGGGCTTCTGTGCAGTTCGGGGCGCGGGGGGTGGTTTCCACAAAGCAGCCGTATCATCCTCCCCACCCCTCGCGTGATGGGTGCCGGCATCCGGGAAGAGGCCATGTGGAATTCCCAGCTGGCCTGGCGCTCCTGGGCATGAAGCTGGAGAGGGGTTTGTCTATGGTGCCAGGATAGAATGACTCCCGATTGCATGGGGCAGTGGCCACCACTCAGTCACGGCAGGTGGCCGGATATGGAGAAGAAAAGCCGCGGGGAAGACGTGACCCCGCCCAGGTTGCACGGTCTGAAGCATGACCACCCCCATCCGGCTATTCGTCTTTTTTTTTTTTTTAAGCTCTTTATTGGAATTGCTTTACACTGTTGTGCCAATTTTTGAGTACACCAAAGCGAATTAGCTGTATTTATACATATGTCCCCATATCCCCTCTCTCCCGCAACGTCCTCCCACCCTCCCTGTCCCGGCCCTCTAAGTCATCACCCATCATTGAGTTTATCTCCCTGTGTTATGCAGGAACTTCCCACGAGCTATCTGTTTTACAGTTGGTAGTGTATATATGTCAATGCCACTCTCTCACTTCGTCCCAGCTTCCCCTTTGCCTCCCCCCTCACCCTGTGTCCTCAAGTCCGTTCTCTACATCTGCATCTATATTCTTGCCCTGTCACTGGGTTCATCAGTACCATTTTTTTTGAACTGGTAACCAACCACCCAGGTTAAGATTGGAGAGGAAGATGCTGTGAAAAGGAAGGGGGCAACAGTGAGACCTGAACATTATTCAAACAGAATGAGAATAAGAGAAAGGGAATATGGCACTGCAGAGGTAGAGGGTTAGCAGAAATGGTAGGAAACAGTCAGAATGTTGGTGTCTGCTGTCTGCCTCCTGCTTTTCTCAACAGCATCCCATAAATAGAAATGAACTTCAGCCCGCAACTAGCCAGGCTGCAAGCCAGATGGAAAGGGACACAGCTTTCCTAGGAGAAACATTTTCTGTCTGTGGTCTTCATTCTAGGTTGACTGAGAGTTTGGTAACATGCAGCCTTGTGGGGTTGCAGAAAAAAAAAAGCACAATTTCTTGTAGACTTCAAACTGCAGTCCTTTTAAGTAGGGACTCAAAGCCCTGGACTTAGCAAAAGTTAAAACTCTGGCCCCAAATCCCTTTTGAAATATCTTCCACTAACAGTTCTCTACCAATAGCATGTCCCAGCCTGGCGGGAATGGTCAGGTTACCCAGGATTATCACTGAAGCTTGCTATTTCAGACTTCAAGGTCACCCTTATTAACTTGAGAGAAGGGTTGGGCACAGCACAGAGGTGAGAAGGTAAAAGATCTGGCTTAAAAAACTGTATTGGCACAAGATCTTTGGCAGTAGTTACTTGGACGTGAAACTGATGGGAGGTGACAGAGAGGAAACCTATTAAAATGTTGACGGAATGGTATCCAAAGAAATCACTAACTTGGCAACAAAAGCCAGTAACTGTTCAACTTCTAAGCAACTCCCAGATCCTTGACCCTGCACCAGCAGGAAGAGAGCTAGTTAGCTGTGCAGCCCCCAAGGAGAGTGAGCTCTCCAAAGGAGACCATAGGGGACCACAGAGGACACAGGGCAAGGAGCAGAGGCCGAAGCTGTGAGATGGGATGCCAAGCGACCTGGCCCACTGCCAGGAAGGTGGGTCAGCTATTCCTGCTCAGTGAGCTGGCCCATCCTTGTAAATCCAGCTGGGGGCAGGGAGAGAACTGGAAACACAGTCATGCCTGGTCAGTAACTACTGCATGTTTCCAATTCTCCTCTTGTTTTTTACTCTAAAAATATGTTTTCATTTGGTTTTCATAATTCTTCTTCACTGATGTAGATCAGGGATGGGAAGGACAGACAAGTCATATTTTAGGTTATAAATTACTGATCCATGAGGCCCCATTCCAGACCTGATGGAGAGGATTTCACGTCATCTAGGAATCATGGAGTGTGGGTTGGTTGCGCTAACTGGGTAGGACTTGAGACTGTCTCCTGGTGGGAGAGGAGGATGCCATACATGTGGGAAAAATAGAACATGGATAATCATGTACTATTTGAAAGATGGTTGAAAGGCATACAGGCAGCTAGTCGACCTCAATATTTATTTTCTTCTCTCAGAATAAATGTTTGGCTAATACTGCTTTTACTGTAGATTAGATTTCACAGCCTTCCTTGCACTGTGATCACGTAATTAAATTCTGGCAATGCGACGAAAGCCAACATGGTAGATGCAACTTCTGGGAAGTTTCCTTAAAGGGAGAGGACATGCTCTTCTTTGGGCGTTTCTCTTTCATGGGGATGGAATGAAGACAGGATGGATGGGGCTGGAACTGCCATTTTGTTTCGCAGTGATGGAGACAAAGGGAAAGAGAGGTGGAGTTGGGTTTCCTGGTGAGTTTGTGAAACTAAACTAACCAGAGAGGCTCTAGATGACTTACCTTTCCCCATGGAAGGACAGCTTAGCTCCAAACTTGTAAAAGTCACTATTTTTTTTTCTGGTTCTTGCGGTCTTAATATGAACTATAATATGTGTATACAAACTAAAACTACTCGAAGCAATTTCCAATCAACTAGTAGAAGAATCAAAATAAAGAGGTCACACGTAGGAAAATATCTGTGAAAGAACGGACGGTAAGCATTGAACTATTGAAGTACAGTAAAAGAAAGTTTAAATAATACCAAATATAAGGCAGTGAAAGTATTAAGGGAAAAGCCTCATGACGCAAAGTGATGGTAATAATTTGAAAACTTTAAGGGGTAGATTAGATTCTATTGATCATTACAATGTTAGTGAGGACTTGCCACGTGCCAAACACTGTTGCAAACACTTTACATGCATTATGTCATTTAATTTCCACGCTAACCCTACAACACGATTATTATGTCCATCCTAGCAGTGGGGCAACACAGGCACAGGGAAGGGAAACCCTTCGACCACTGCCATCCTCTTACCTGTCGCCCCAAACCTAGGAGATGGCAGAGCAGAGGATGAAATAAGAAAGAGTGCTGATTTCTTCGTTTTACATAAGGAGTGCCCACAAATATTTTGCTCTTGTTTTTGCCAATTAGGTTATCAATGACAATCAAGAGAAAGAGAGAGTATCCCTCCCAAATCAGGAGAGGAAAAGGTACTTATAAAAATGAATTCTAGGCCACCCAGCAAAAAAAAATATAAAAGTAAAGGAATATAAATGCTTAAACTACTTTTCTGAAACATAAAATCCTACAAGTTAAGGCAAAATATAAAACATAAAAGTGAAATCAATAGACTGAAAAGTAAGGACCAGTAACTAACCCAAATATTTTAAAACATGCTAAGAGAGATATTTTAAGTCAATAGAAACATGATGTAATTCACCAGGTGATAGCTTATCACTGACAGAATTGTTACCCTATGCCAAACTGAAGCCAAAATGAGTTATAGGCGAAAATATTTAAAAAGCAACTTAAGAAATCAGAAAAATATCTTTATATAATTTAGAACAAGGATGGTCTTTATATGTACTTAACAGTAAAGGCAAAAGCATAAATGAAAAGATACCCATTACAAAGTGACCATTTAAATATACATATGTCAGTTTGCCTGGTAGGACCTTGATCAAAGGTGTGGTGGTATTTTGTGTGCTAAAAACTTTAGCCATTATCAACACATAAACTGCACGTATTTAAAGTGTGAAAAAAACATACATATGTGAGTCACAAAACACCACAAACAAATGAGGTAAAATTGAGGGAAAATAATTGCCATGTTTATTGCAGGAAAAAAAGATTAAGTTCATAATATATAAAGAGCTCTAAAAATCAGTAACAGATAATCCATCATCTGAAATAAAAAGAGGAAGAAACATGAAAAGACAATTTACCAAAGAAGAAATATACATTATCAATAAATATATTTTAAAGTATGATATCATTCAAAAATCTAAGAGCAATTTTGATTGATAATCATTAAACATAAATATATTTCCCAATGTCCACAAGGATATGGAAACATGTTTTCATATAGTATTTCTGGGGCCATAAATTGGCTCAACTTCTGAAAAGTATTTTGGCAATATGTGTCAAAACTTTAAAAATGTTCATGTATTTTTACCCAGAAGTTTTGCTTCTCATAATTTATATTTTTGAAATAACTGGGCTAAAGATTTAGGTATAAGGATATTCAGACAGTACTTGTTAATACAGAAAAAAATGGAAACAACTCAAAATTTTGAAGTGAGTAATGTGTATCATAGTGTCATTGGGAAATGCTCTAAAATAGTGGAAAAAAATAATACATGTATAAGCGTGTGTGCGTATATATATATATATATATATATATATATATATATAAAAGCATGGCATAAATCACCATTCTTGGCTTGACGATACTTCTGTAAGGGGGGGGGGAAGAAGAACATATATGTATATTGTGTTTTTTTTCTTTTTGGCCGCGCCGAGTGCAGCATGGGGGATCTTAGTTTCTAACCAGGGATTGAACCCGTGCCCCCTTGCAGTGGAAGCACGGAGTCTTAACCACTGGACCATCAGGGAAGTCCCTGTATATTCTTTTTTCCCCACTAAGTTGCAGTGATTATCTCTGTGTGTATGGTAAAATTACGGGCAATTGGTTTTCCTTTGTGCTTTTCTGTATATTTTAATTTTTCAGTGCTTTTTATTTTCATGATAGGAATACATGTTACTTTAAGTGTTCAACTAATAAGGATTTAAAAGGTTCTTTAAGATTTTATCTGGCTCTTAAAATCAAAAGAAAGGTTTTCTATATGTTCCAAAATGCAGTAATGTTCTTTATCACCTAAACCTGTCCCGTCTTTAATATTTCTTATCTTGGCACCAACAAGCCAAAAAGCTTGGCATTGCCCTAAACCACATTCTTGCCTTGTACCTCCAGGTCTCCTCAAGCACACAGTCAGTCTGTTTTACCTCCTCCCAAATCTGACAGCCTTCTCTCCATCCCTCATCACACAGTAAACTGATTTGGGGTTGGAAATAATTCTTATGTGATGCTTTCTCTTCCCGTCACACCTCAGGAGATGCCACCGCTGGACGCGTCACCTCTGGCCTCCCCACTCCAGTGTGTCAGGGTAGTTGAGCAAATCACAGAGCCACGGAATTTTAGAACTAAAAGGGACGTGAAATGTATCTCGCCTCGTCCTTAAATATTATCAGAAGAAGAACCCGAAGGTCAGAGCTGCAGAGCGGCTGCCCCGTGTCACGGAGCTACGTCACGGGGAAGCGGTGATCGGACCCCTGGCTCTCCAGGTCCTGAGCCTGTGTGCCTCCCCGCAGGTCTCACCACCTGCAACCTCCAAACGGCCATTCAAAACGGTTATTCTTAGTCATTGCCGGGCCTCCTCTTCTGCCCTTCTGCAGCTCTAACAAGAAGGGGGTTTCCAGAATAAAAACCCTGGCAGGGGTCTTGGGTACAAACGCTGGCTTTTAGCTGAACTTGCTACAGGGCTGCAGCTGAGCCACAAAGCTACCCCCTTCTTTTAATTCAAATTTGTGACGTTAAAGTCATAAAGTATAACAGAAGCTTCCTTTGATTTAAGGCTGCGGGGGGAGAGCCTTGAGCTAGATCCGACTTGTTTATTTAAATCAATGAATGGAACTTTAACAGAACAGCGAATAAACAACCCTCCACCAGGTCAGGCCAGGCTCCCTGGGACCCGAGGTGTTGGGTCTGAGATCCAGCCAAAGAGACCAAGGCTCACCTTGGCCTCACAGAGGTCTCCAGTGGTCTAGGGTCCCTCAGGGCCTAAGGTTTGGAATGCCGTCTGAGAAGCCAGGCCAGGGGGTGGTGGTAGCAAGGGAAGCTTTATTTTATCCACCCTAGAAGGAGGGATGGCCAAGGGACACTGCCCCTGGGGAAGCCAGCCCTCCCGCCCCCGCCCCAGCACCGAGGTACCCAAGCTGCTTTGCTGAGGCCACAGATGTCCTCCAAGGCTGCTGTAACCTCCGTGGACTCCGATTGAAAAATAATAAGACTTCAGACACAGTCCCGCTGACATTTACATCTGAATTTTTGAAACCTTTCCACTTGATGTACAATTGTGTTCAGGTAACGACGTACTAGCGGCAAGCGGCCCTTAGACTGACTCCCAGCTCCATCAGAGACTTTTCTCCCCGAAGCCTCTGCTCCTGCTGCCCCTTCTCCGCAGAATCACCTTCCTTCCCTCCCTTCCCCCTGTACCTCAAGATCAAGTTCAGACGCTGTATCCTTCATGTTTTCTTCCCTTAGGGAAAGAATGAACGTCCGCACTTCTGCCTCCCCGGGGGACTTGAGTGGACCACTGCACTGTGTGTTCTAGTCTTATGCAGCTCTGGGTACCATGTTCCTTTCCCTGCACACTTTGCCCGTAACAAATGCCCCACAGAAGGTTGTGGACATGAAGAGTGAGAGCGGGTCTCGTCCCCGAGAACGCGAGGGAGGGCCAGAGTGGGCTCACCGCGCTGCCATCAGCGTCCATCGCCGCTCACAGAGCAGCTGAGGATGTCACTTCCTTTCTGTATTTGGCAGGATAGGCGCACCTCAGGGCGTCCTCCCACCGTCCTTGTCTTTCCAACAGAGGCGGGAAGCCCTGGCTGAGGTAAAGACTGCTCACGACTCTCCCGCACGGTCTTTTTACTAAAGCGGTTTTACTAATAGGCTGTTTACAGTCATTTCCTTTGCACAGCTGGCCCCGGAGTGAAGTGAAAACAAAAAATGATACCCAGGGGTTTATGCATTCTTCTCCCTTATAAACTGTTAGTGCCTCTCAGCAGGAGAGGTTCGCAGTCCCCGGTTTATAACTCCTTTCAGCAGGATCTGTCTGCGCAGATTGACTCACACTCCATGGAAAGAACTCACATCCCTCCGGCAGAGCCGGGTGCCCCGTGCTGAGCCTGGCAACACCGCAGCCGGGTCTGTGACAAGGTTGGGGGTGGCTCGCGGAGCTCTGGAACCGTGCAGGGAGGCACCAGGATGCAGTCCCAGCGCGGCTTTATGAGGGTTCCCCAGGGCGGGAGGATTTTGTTCACCCTACACGTATTTCCTTAAGTTACTTTTTTGTTTTTCCCAGCAAAGACCTCTAGCATGATATTTAGTGTACAGGAAGGAGAAAACAGCCTTCCAGCAGCATCTAAAATTTCAAGCTGGAGCAAAGACAGTGAAGGGGCAGAGGCACAAACAGGAAAGGAAAACGTGAGGCTGAAAGCAAACACTGCAAGTCAGATTTGATCCTGATTAAAAGGGAAGGTCATGGGCTTCCCTGGTGGCGCAGTGGTTAAGAATCCGCCTGCCAATGCAGGGGACACGGTGTTCGATCCCTAGTCCGGGAAGTTTCCACATGCCACGGAGCAACTAAGCCTGTGTGCCACAGCTATTGAGCCTGTGCTCTAGACCCTGTGAGCCACAACTATTGAGCCCATGTGCTGCAACTACTGAAGCCCACGTGCCTAGAGCCTGTGCTCTGCAACAAGAGGAGCCATGGCAATGAGGAGCCCGCACACCACAATGAAGAGTAGCCCCCACTCACAGCAACTAAAGAAAGCCCACACACAGCAAAAAAGACCCAACACAGCCAGTAAAATAAATAAATAAATATATATATATTTTTTTTTAAAAAGGGAAGGTCATAGCCGAACCTCATCAGGGTGCCGTGTGGGATGAACTGCCCAGATAAGCCACTGCCTCAGTTACGATGAGTGACAGGAAGGAGGTGTGCAAGGGGGCTTTTTAGCCTTCACAGGTGTGCTTTGCTACATAATACAAGACTACGCTTGGGATTTACTTTAATGATATATTTTTTCATTCATTTAATATTTTGTTCATTTGTATTCACATTCAAAATAAGCATCAACTACAAGCTGGGCAAACAATAAAACAATCACAGAACTTTCTGCCCAGTGGTAGACATGTGTTTACAGGAATTATTCCACTAGGTAGCTGTCTATTAGGGGAATCAAGTCTCGACTCGGTTCACACAGCACAGGTAAAAAGGACAGCCCTGTGGAGGCTTCAATCTGAGACCTACAGGATGAAAAGACTGAGTCAGAAAAAGAGGTAAGTAAAGAAGCAAATACTAAGTGGAGAAAGGAGTAAAAGCAGCTTATTGAGTCTGAGAAACAGAGAAAAAGCCAAAACAATAAGAACATATAAGCAAAGGGGAAAGTGGCTTAGGATGAGCCTGCAGGACTGGACAGGGGATGGACCATTCCATGTTCTGCAGCTCATGCTGAGATAATGAAGGCCATCCTCAGGGTGGGGGCGGGGGGAGCCGGTGGAAAGTTTCAAGCGATGGCAAGACATGACCAGACAAGCATCTTGTGAACATTGCTCCATCTGATGGAAAATGGACCATAGAGGGGAAAGGCCAGTAGGAGGTTAGCGTGCTTGTCTAAGCGGGCATACTAGTGGTTTATTCTAGGATGCTAGCTTGGGCTAAGGTGACAGGGGTAGAGTTGGACAGAGTGGACATTCAAGATATACTCTGGGAGTAAAGTGGACAAGACTTGCCAACGGATGGGATACGCAGCAGGCTTCTGGCGTGAGCAGCTGAATAGATGAGGCTTTTGCTTCTCCAACTGAGTACTTCCTACTTCCCCCAAACCAGGGAGAACAGAAGGAAGACACCAAACTTCTCTTTCTCCTGTTTCACCTTCAACTGCCATCCTTCTCTCTACCATTGACTTCTGATCCTTGCCTCTCCACCTGCCAGCTGTGGGTCTTTGTCAAGGTATTTAGTTCCCATAAGCTTCAGAGCCCTTAACTGTAAAAATGGGAGAGTTGAGAGAATGAAATGAGATGATACCTAAAAAGCTCCTGGACCACAAAGGAACTCAATACATGGGTGTTTATTTCCTCCCTCCTTTTCTTTCTTAGCTCCACCCTCTGAGATCTTGAATTTGGAGCTTCCCTTTTCCAAACATAACCTCTGTCCTGCTGCCTCTCTCATTCCCTCTCCCACACAAATGTGCTCTTCCATTACATCCGGATAAACACTCACTTCTTGCCTCCATCGTTCCAGAGAATGCTAGCTATGCTCTCAAGCCCGTGCTACCCAACTCTCAATGCCCATTTTTGACCTTTTGATTATTTACGACCTGCGTTTACAACGACCTCTTGTTCCCTGGTGGGAGAGGCAGTAAAGTGGCTGAACTTGAGGACGGAGGTGCAGTGCCTGGGGACTAAAGAGATGTTGCAGGTCAAAGGCAGGGCAGACGGGGGCACCGTCTGGGGTTGGAGCCGATTCAGAAGCAAAAAACCAGAGCCAGGCAAGCTGTGAGGTGAGAGGAGACAGACCCAACCTGACAGAGATAAGGGCTTTTGAAACAAAAGCGAAAACCTGCCGCAGACAGGAAATCTCTCATTCCCTCCTCTGTCACTGTTGTGACTGGATCCAGTGATTACCTGCCTCTCCAGATTGCAAACCTGCCGCCTGTAGCCCCTGCCACATTAACAGACCAGACAGCAGATTTTTCGCAGTCATGTGGTCTGGCTTCTAATAGAGATATCAGAGCTGCTCTTGGGTGCCTTCTCAGTGTTTAAAATACCTTTAAATGAAGGAGGAAGTTTAAACCAGTTCATCTCTGAGAGGCCTTCTGGTTCTAGGAGTTTTGTGTTCAGTATAATGACCTTAATTTTACTTTATTTTGAAGTATTTATTGGGTGGATAACAAATGCATAGAGTAAAATGAAATCAAACAAAATAAAGGGGTACCTGCCAAACGCCTTTACTTGCCTTCCTCAGACACCATTACTATCACAAGTTTTGTGGGTGGGTGTACGTAAAATTTTCCATGAACTTTGCACCGTGAATAACTATAGTATGAATAGCTGGGCACCCTCTCCCACTACTCCCTTATCCTTCAGTCACAAAGCCCCATCTCTACCTGACCCTCATTTATAGAATCAATACCCTTATTTTGTGTCCTCTTTGTGTTAAGTACAGACTCCTACCACTGTGTCTATAACAGTCTATAATATTTTCTAACTATGTATGTCTCACGCCCCACATTAAAAAATGATGAACAAAATAATAAAATAAACCCAAAGAAAGTGAAAGGAAGAAACTATAAAGCTAGCAGCAGGAATTAATAATATAGAAAAGTCACCAAAAAATAAGTTATGGCTGATTTGTAAAACCAAAGTCCATTCTTTGTAAAGACTAATGAACTAGATAAATCTTTGGCAAGTCTGACTAAGAGGGGAAGAAAAGGGGACAAAGGTAAGCAATACTGAAAGCAAGCAAAGTGCCAGGATGACTGCTGTGGAGCGGGCTTTTAAATTGTGAGACTATTGTGTACCACTTAATGTCCACATATTTGAAAATATAGATGAAATGGGTGATTTCTTAGGAAAATATAAACTACTCAACATTGAGTACAAAATCTAAATGTAGTAATAACCACACGAGAAACGAGCAAGGTAGTCAGAGATTACCACTAACACTCTTGGGCCAAGGGTTTTATAGGCAAATTCTACCAGGCCTTCAAGGAATACATAACCTTTGTGTCATTAAACTTATTCTATAGCAGGATAAAAGATAAGAAATTTATTAATGCGTTCTGCAAAAATAGTGCATAAAAAAATGTTGGTCAGTCTCATGTACATAGATGTAAAAGTTCTAAGTAATAAATTAACCTATCAAATCTAACAGTTTAATAATTAAATATCCAAATGAATTACCTCACTTACCATTGGATAACCCACTAATTTAATTTACTACATAGGCTGATTTAAAAAGAAAACAATATGTAGTCATCTCAAAAGATGCCAAAGAGAGTACTTTATAATATTTAATGTTTTTCCTCATTAAAAAATACTTTAATAATATTCTTTTATTAGAATGAAGTGTCCCCACTCTCTGAAAGGTTCTTTACCAAATTCTACACAATCGTGAAATATTAGAGGCAATCTTACTAATCAGGAACAAAACAAGGACCTCTATCTTCATTGTCACTGGCAATATAAGCAAATGCAATAAGACAAGAAAAGAGAAGAGCTTTAACTATTGCAAAGAAAGGCACCAAATGACTACTGTTCATAATTACCACTGAAGAATATCTAAGAGAAGTCATTTAAAATTATTATAAATAATAAGGTAATTCAATAAAGTGGCTAGCAAAACCATTTGTTTTCTTACATGCAAGAAAATAAAATATAATAATAGTATAATAAGGCAAATATTTACATATTCTTACAATATGCAAGTACTACTCTAAATGTTTTACACAGACTAACTCATTTCATCCTTAAAACAACCCTATGGGTTAGGTATCACTATTGTTGCATTTCACAGAGTGGGGAAATAAAATACAAAAAGATGAAGCAACTTGCCCAAGATCACGCAGCCAATAAGTGGCAGGTCTATGGTGTAAACTGAGGGAGTCTGGCTGCATATTCCATGCTCTGGAAATAAAACTCAAAGAGTGAATATCTCCTTTAAAGTTTTCTGAAGAATACAAAAATAATTTCTGTCAGATTGGCAAACACTTTCAATTTGATAAAATCAAATAAGAGTGATCATTGAAGGATTGAGATTCTCCTATGTGTTGTTACTTGAACTAAGAATTGATGAAGCTCCTTTGAAGGCAATTTGTTAGTCCATCAAAACTAAAAATAAGCTAGGAGTTTATGCTAATAAACCTTGAGTACAGGAATACTTATTGTAGAATCACAGGAAATAGCACACTATGGCACCAATTTATCAAAAATAAAGAGATCTGAAGATCACACTGAGCCTACAATATCATGAAAAAGATTAAATCCTAGCATGGCACAGCTTTTTTTCTGTCAAGGACCAGATACTAAGTGTTTTAGGCTTTGGGAACTATGTAGTCTCTGTTGCAACCAATCTCTTCTGCCTGTGGTTGCACAGAGGCAGTTGTAAGCTGTACATAAATCAATGGGGATGGCTGTGTTCCAATAAAACTTTATTTACAAAAACCAGGCAGAGGGCCAGTTTTGCCAAATGGCTGTAGTTTGCCAAGCTTTGGATTAAGGTTTATAACTGAAACCACATCTAAATCACAAAGAGCCAACAAAATTTGCACAAGAAGAGGAAACACAGATTAACACTCAGTGGCATTATCCATAAACAACAGCCATTCAAGGACCATCTGGGGAAAAGTAATGCAGGCTAAATCAGGGTGGCGAGAAGGTGTTAATGGTGGGATGGCAGCCCTGGTGAGGAGTATTGTGAGGGCTCACCTTGAGATGCTGGGTGGAGAAAGGAAAGAAAAGGTAGCCAGACGAGGCTGTTAAGGCTGGTGGAGGTTTTCTCCACAATGGAAAAGACATGAACATCTTTGGGAAAAGAGGTTCATCAAGAGGAGTGATTAAGTTGTTTGGGAAACAGGAGCACTTGGTATCATGAAGTGCTGAAATGGTCTGCCTGGACCAGGAGAAGCATTTTCTTTTTTTTTTTTTTAATGGTATACTTAATTTATTATTATTATTATTTTTAATTGTTTGGCGGCATTGGGTCTTTATTGCTGCATGCAGGCTTTCTCTAGTTGTGGCGAGCAGGGGCTAGTTTTCATTGCACAGTCTTCTCAGTGCGGTGGCTTCTCTTGTTGAGGAGCACTGGCTCTAGGCACTCAGGCTTCAGTAGTTGTGGCGCATGGGCTCAATAGTTGTGGCTCGTGGGCTCTAGAGCACAGGCTCAGTAGTTGTGGCGCATGGGCAGCACTTCTTATTTTAGTACAGGAATGAGAGTTGAGTTGGCCTCAGTCTCGTGATTGCAGTGTTTCTCCATTTTCCGTGCTTTCATGATCCATTGATCTGCGCCCTCTCCTCCCACATCACCTCCGCTCTTGCATCATCACAGCTTACTGGAATATTGGTCTTTCTTTCTCGAGAAAGAGGAATCCATGTTAATCATCTTCCCACCTTCATATTTCCTCACTCGGTGGGCTCCGAAGAACAGGTGCCCAGTATTCATCTCACTAGAACACGAGAGCAGAGACAAGGAAGCATGTGGGTCCAGGATATAGGTCAGGGCTACAGGGCTGGTTTATTACCAAGCCTCAGTTTTAGATTGAATTAAAAACCATCTCGATTTAAGAAGTCACCTGGCAGAAAGCTGGTCTCCCACGTGAGTGGATGAGCATGAAATACAGCTGGTGGCAGTTTTCCTCTCTGAGTGTCTGCAGTCACAGGATAAATGGAGATGACTGATTTCCCCGCATAAAGCTGGGTTTGCATTCAAGATAAATGGCCAGGCAAGGTGAGGTTTACTGATGGATGAATTGAGATTAGCATTGCAAGCGTGATGGAGAAAGGCTTTCTTTTCCTGACACTTAAAATCATTACTCTTGGTAAACATCTGCCACAACTAATCACTCCGCCGCAGTGTTTGCTCTGAGTACTTTGTTTGGATCTCAGTTTGAGTGCTGATTTTAGACTACCTTCTATTATCCATACTGCATAAAAGCCTGCATTTCCACGGGACTGTGATTTCTTTGAGAGCATGGACTGTTTTAACTAATTTTCTATCAGAGTGGCAACTCCAGAATTTCTGTGTAACAGTGGTTTTGGGGAATATCAATCTAAGACAAGGCAGCATAAGGAAAGAGTCTGTGGGCTGGGCTTGCATTGCAGACCCATTTTCTTTTAGATTCTACAGTTCCTTAGGTAGCTTAGGTGCTAGGTGACGGAGGAACAGTAAATCTCTGAAAAGCCAGAGATCCTTGGCACCCAGAGAGTCCCCAGAATGTCTTGTACATACATGGTTGAATGGAATATGTTGACATTTTACCTGAATTTCTTTAAATGTTAAGGGAATGGAGGAAATATTTTTCACCCAACACATCCTTCTCATGTGAAGAGTTGTGTCACATGCTTGGAAGACGTATTTTGATGAGGTCTGATGACCGTGTCCTTCTAATGCCAATGGATTCTATCTGCAGGGGCTGGCCTTTGGAGCTGCTGAGTGTGGGTATGTAATTTAGGGCTGGGAGCTCAGACAAGGCTGAGTCGCTCAGCACAGCATAGATAAGAGGCATGAAGGGATGGGAGTGACAGCTTGAGGAAAGCCAAGCTGAACCAGCCAGCGTGGGCAACACAGCGCAAGGCAGAGGAAGAACTCCCACACCCCTCTACACACACACACACACATACAGCCCTCCTCTGGTGGCACAGTTGAAAATGGGTTTTGAAGGGTAGAAATATTTGAAGAGCATTTATATCTATTTCCTGAGATGTCTATAAGGTAACCTCCCGCTGCAGACCTAAACTACAAAGACTTAGGCTCCCTAGTGTGAAAGGACTGAGTTAATGCAGTGAGGTAGCTACCCAGCCAGGGACACCACTTCCCAGCCTCTTTGCACCTGGTCCACAGGGCTAGTTCTTGCCAATAGAATGTAGGTGAACTGAGATGTGACCTTCTGGGATGAGGTACTCCGTCCTCTAGGTCAGAAGTTGGCATTTTTTTTTTGGTAAAAGGCAGTAGGTTTTTCAGTCTTCACAGCCTCTATTGCAACTCTGCCATTTAGCAAAAAAGCAGTCAGAGAAAATATGTAAACAAAGGAGCACTGCTGTGTGCCAACAAAACTTTACTTATTGACATTGAAATTTGAATTTCATATAATTTTCATGTCATGAACTGTCATGCTTCTTTTAATTTTTTTCAACCACTAGAAAAAAATGTGAAACCCATCCTTAGCTTGCAGGCCATACAGAAGCTGGTGGTGGGCTGGATTTGGCCCGTGAGCCTGAGGTTATCACCCTGCTCTAGGTGCTCTCTCTCAGCCCACATGACTCATGTTACTGGGATACGGGACTCTGAGGTCCCAGGGAATGGTGGAATGACGGGATGGAAGTGGAATCACCCAGGTAGCTGCCCAAGACAGCGCCCCAAGTCGGAATGTCTTTGGGTGAGCAAGAAACAAACTTTCATTCTGACAAGCCACTGAGATTTGGGGGCTGTTTGTTACAGGAGCTAGCCTGCTGCCTTTAAAAGCCTCCCTCCCCCATCTCTTGCCTTGCTGAAAGATCTAATAATTTCTACTTTGTTCAGAGCAGTGTTTCCAAAGTCTTTCTCTTATAAATATTTTATTATTTATTCATTTGTTTGATTCTCTTTTCTTTTTTTCTCTTCTATGCTAAATAATCTGCAAGGAATATACAAGAACACCTCATTTATCTGCACAGTTGCTCCGTCTCCCTGACAACCTGCTGCATTTCTTAGTAGCAGGTGTTTGGAATTCACTCCCTTTCTCTCAAACCCCCAGTGCCAACTCTCTCTCTCCCTCTATTTTCTACAAAACCAAGTCCATCCTCCCTAATAAATTCCTCTCTTCATCCATCACCCGTCTCCTCGTTTCCTTAAAATACCTTTGAATCCATATTAATTCTTCCTCTTTCAAAGAAGGAGGCCCCTTCCCCTTGGACAAGGGGGTCTCTCTCCCTTCCGTTTTCTGCCTCTCTTCCTCTCTCTTCTGTCTCTCACCAGCACTTTTAACCCCTCTGCTTCTAGTTGATTCTTTCCTTCTGCCTTCAAAGATGCTATAATCTTTCTTATCCTTTAAAGTAAAAGCAGAGAAAAACTGTTTCTTTGAACACTACTAATTTCTCAAGCGTACGACTTCTCTCTCTCTCTTCTAGAACTAGACTACATTTTTAGAGTAGTTTTAGGTTCAGAGCAAAATTGAGCAGAAGGCACAGATTTCCTCTATGTCTCCTTCGCCAGCACAGACACAGCCTCCCCCGTTATCAGCATCTCCCACGAGAGCGATGTGTGTGTTACAACTGATGAACCTACGTTGACACGTCATAAGCGCCCAGAGTCCATAGTTTACATGAGGGTTTGCTGTTGGTCTTGTATGTTCTGTGGGTCTGGACAAATGGGTAATGACATGTATCTCCCGTTAGAGTGCTATACAGAACAATTTCACTGCCCCAAATCCCATGTGCTCCACCTATTCATCCCTCCCTTCCCTCTGACTCTTAGAAACTACTGATCTTTTTACTTTCCCCATAGTTTAACCTTTTCTAGAATGTCCTATATTCAGAAGCATGCCATATGTAGTCTTTTCATCCTGGTTTCTTTCACTTAGTGATTTGTATTTGTTTCCTCCATGTCTTTTCATGGCTTGATAGCTCATTTCTTTTTGGAGCTGAATAATATTTCATTATCAGGATGGACCTTGGTTTGTTTTCCATTCACCCACTGAAGGACATCTTGTTGCTATGACTTCTCTTAAGAAACAATGATATTTTTGAGCCAGTGCTTATTATACAATCTTCTTCTCACTCATCCTCCTTCTCTTTTGCAGTCAGGAATTAGTCTCCCTGGGAGTTTGGGATTAGCAGATGTAAACTATTATATACAGGATGGATACACAGTAAGGTCCTACTGTAGAGCACAGGGATATTCAATATCCTGTGATAAGCCATCATGGAAAAGAATATTAAAAAAAAAGAATGTCTATATGTGTATAACCGAGTCACTTTGCTGTATAGCAGAGATTGGCACAACATCGTAAATCAACTGTATTTCAATTAAAAAATAACATTAAAGAAAAAAAAAGAATAAGTCTTGTTCCACTGTAACAGCTCTCGAGGTCACTGATGATTTCTAGGCTGACAAGTCAGTAGTCTTCCCTGTCTCTATCCCTCACAATTTCTGCAGCCCTCAATGCCTTAGAACACGAAGTGTCCTAGGTCAAGGGTGGTCCAGCTTGTTATACATCATCTCAGAGCCTGTATGAAATTAGTCATTCATTAGCCATTAGTTCTGTGTATGTACAGGCTCAGCAGAGGAAAAGCTAGATTAGACCTGAACTTGCGTGTTGATTCAGGCAAGAGAGAAGTCTGTGCCAATTGCTAGAGATGTCATCCACGCCCAAGTGTGCTCTTGTGGATTAAAGTGATTGTGATAGTTAATCAACTCTGACAAAGCCAACTGCTTTAGGAAACAGAGAAAACAATGTATGAAAGCAGGAGAGATGCCAGAAATACAAGGAAAATGAACAAAGTACGTATCAATATACCTCTATCATACTACTTACATATTATTAGATTGAATCAAATGAAACCACCAATATTCAACATTTTGACTTACAAAAACAACGTCATATGGTTCGATCTATTATATGAAGTATCTTGTCTTTTCCAACAGCCTTCACTTAAAGGTCTGAAATGTATATAAAGCTTGGCATACAGTGGGGTCTATTTGTGTTGAACTGAATCAGAATTTAGTTGAAGGCAATGACTGTGTGTCAGGAAGTCTATACTCATGCCTTAGCTCTGCCGCAACTATCCATGTCAACTTAGATAAGCTGCTCTTGGTCTGAGTCAGTGTTCTTTGTCCATAAAATGGGGACAGTTCTTACGAGGATCAAATCATGTTGTAATATAGTAGCATTTTCTCAACTATAAAAAAGTTGGTACATCGGTACAACCACTGTGGAGAACAGTATGGAGGTTCCTTAAAAAACTAAAAATAGAACTACCATGGGATTCAGCAATCCCATTCCTGGACATATAGCTGGAGAACACCATAATTCGAAAAGATACATGTACCCCAATGTTCGTTGCAAAACTATTTACAATAGCCAAGATGTGGAAGCAACCTAAATGTCCATCAACAGAGGAATGGATAAAGATGTGGTATATACACACAATGGAATACTACTCAGCCATAAAAAAGAATGAAATAATGCCATTTGCAGCAACATGGATGGACCTAGAGATTATCATACTAAGTGAAGTAAGTCAGAAAGAGAAAGACAAATATTATATGATATCACTTATACGTGGAATCTAAAAAAAATGTTGCATATGGACTTATTTACAAAACAGAAACAGATTCACAGACTTTGAAACAATCTTATGGTCACCAAAGGGGAAAGGGAGGGGAGGGATGAATTAGGAGTTTGGGATTAATATATACACACTACTATATATAAAATAGATAACTAATAAGGACCTACTGTATAGCACAGGGAACTCTCCTCAACAGTTTGTAATGACCTATATAGGAAATGAATCTAAAAAAGAGCGGATGTATGTATATGTATAACTGATTCACTTTGCTGCGTAGCAGAAACTAACACAACATTGTAAATCAACTGTACTCTAACATAAAATTAAAATTAAATTAAAAAAATAAAGTTCAAATCTAAAAAAAAAATGGCTCTTTATATAATTTATAGCCAGGATTCATTCACTACAGACACTGATGAACTAACATGGAAATGAGAAAAAACTCCCATTGTGACCTAGCCGCATTTTCCTGTTACACAGAGAAGTAAAACAAGAACTGAGAAGGGGCATGACAGAAGTCGCAGGCCTGGATCTAAAACCTGCATCTTCTGCTTATATCCTTTCCCTTTCTGAATCAACCAGACCCACTGAGCTACGGATTCCACTCTACTTTTTTAAGTATGGCTTTCAAAAAGCTACGCTATTTCTGTACCCAACTAAAAACTATTTGACCCTGAGCAGCTGACAAGTAAGATTTTCAACACCGAAATATCCCATCATCAGCTCCTTTAGGCTACGGATTCTTCCAGATGCCACTGGAGATTTGCTCACGCCTTCCAGCCAAGCCCGTCCAAGCACAGATCGACCCTGGCCTCCAGTTTGCAAAAGATCTCCTGGATCCTCTCTGCTGCCTCGTTGAAAGCTTCTTGACTCAATTCCAAGGAATCCTTTTCACCTCCGTTTTATTAAAATCATTTTATCATATTACAACCTTTCAAGGAGATGTGGACTGCAACAGAGAAATAAATAGAGCCAATCTGTTTTGTATCATCAAAGTCCTTAAATGATGAAGATGTGAAATACCAATTTCCCTTTTCTGCCCGTTCATCATTGTGCAGGAGGATTATTGAGACTAATTGAAGCCTGTTACATTTTTCTGCTATTGATGTGGGTTTTAGCTGAAGTGGAATGAAACATATCATCTGTGAAGGGAGATTACTTTTACAAATTAAACCAATGTATCTTACTGAGTTCTATTTCCAGAAATGTGACCTTATTACACTTCATAATTAAAAATGAGAGCAATAAAGGCATGCTAGCCAACATGACTCCTAATAGTGCCTGCTGGATTTGAATTAAGTTTGGTCTTGACCATTAAAACATCACAAGGGACCCTGCGGGGACCGTGATGAAAAGCTCCCATTGTATCCGTGGTTCCTGGCTTTCCGGACAAGATAGCAGCCTGTGTGGGTCCTTAGTAAATAAAATGCTCGTGAGTATTTTTATTGGTGTTATGAAAGGGGGAAAATGGAGTTCTCAGTATGGCCACCTCTCAGATGACAGAGAGGGAAAGGAAGAGAGAGGGGAGGAGAGATAGGCAGGCAGGCTTGGAATCCAGGTCATTCTGAAGAGGGGGAACTAGCGGGAAAGCAGGAAAAGGGAAACTGAAGGCACGCGTGTAGGAGGGCGGGAGCTGGGAGAGGCTGCCTGGCAGAAGGTTGGGGGTTGAGAGGATCGCGGACCATCGGGGCTGGGGAAAGAGGCGCTGTGCCGTGAAGCTCTAGGAAGGTACATCGGAAATGTTTAGAGCATCAGGAGAGAGGCTGAGGCTAGGAAGGGGAGGACTGGGGGAGAGAAACAAAATGGCTCAATGAAAACAAAGAGTATAAGGTTGTTCACACCCCTAGGTTCACAGCAGCACTGGTCACAACAGCCAAGACATGGAAACAACCTAAATGCCCGTTGGCGGAAGAATGGATAAAGACGATGTGGTACAGATATACAATGGAATACTACTCAGCCATAAAAGAATGAAATGATGTCATTTGCAGCAACATGGATGGACCTAGAGATGATCACACTAAGTGAAGGAAGTCAGAAAGAGAAAGACAAATACCATGTGAGATCACTTTTATGTGGAATCTAGAATATGATGTAAATGAACTTCTCTACGAAACAGAAACAGACTCACAGACACAGAGAACAGACTGATGGTTGCCACGGGGCAGGGCCTAGGGGAGGGATGGAGTGGGAGTTTGGGATTAGCAGATGCAAACTATTATGCACAGAACAGATAAACAACAAGGTCCTCCTGTGTAGCACAGAGAACTATATTCAGAACTATATTTCCTATGATACACCATAGTGGAAAAGCATATTTAAAAAAGAATGTATATACGTATGTATAACTGAACCACTTTGCTGCACAGAAGAAATTAACGTAATGTTGTAAATCAAATATACTTCAACTAAAAAAAAGAGAAAAAAAAAGGACAAGGTTGTTCACATTTGCCAACTCAGCAGGATAACGTAAAACCCGTGGTTTCTCCAGGAACGGGTCCCCTTTCCTATCGTCGTATTTAAGAGCTGGTGCGTTCAGGACAGCAGACCTCAGACCGTCGTTAACAGACTTAAAGCTGTGGAAGGACATGAGTGGGGAGCTGAAGGGAAGAGCCCTGAGATTCCAGATCAGGTCTCCACGCAGAGCCTGCTGGGTAGCCCTCCTGAGCGCTCTCTCGGGTGCACGCTGCTCTCGTTCTTGGGGCAGTGAAAAGGCTTTTCGTGCTCGGTGTCCAGTTGGACTCAATCGCAGACAAAGCAAATTTCAAGTACCACCAGGGTCTCAAAAACAAACCTGCACTTGAGAATCCCACCTCTATAGCACCCTCCTTGTTTCGTTCTGCTGGGCAGGATGTGCATGTCTAAACACCGAATGGCCGTGGACAGTCTGTCGTCTGGGAGACGGATGGGATTTCAAGTGTCACCTTGTCCAGTCTCAAATAACCTGAGTCACGGCGGTGCGTTGCCCCCGACAGCAGACGAGCTGCGGACTTACAACACAGCAGGGGTTAAGCCTCTGGCTGCTGACATTCTTATCCTGCTCACAGGCTTGGCCAGCTCAGGACTTTTCTTTACCCAGTTCCTCATGTGTAAAATATGCCTATTGACAGTATGTACCTACTTTATGGCGGTGGGGTAAGGATGAGACGGAATAACCCCAGGAGAATGTGCTGAGCTCGAGGCCTGGCAGTAAATATTCAGTGATTGGTACATGTTACCACTGCTGCTAGTACCTGTTGTTACTGATACAACTTCTTCTTCTTCTTCTTCTCCTTCTCCTTCTTCTTCCTCCTCTTCCTCCCCTTCCCCTTCCCCTTCTCCTTCCTCCTCTTCCTCCTCTTCTTCCTCTTCCCCTTGTGCTTCCTCCTCTTCCTCCTCCTCCTCCTCCTCCTCCTCTCCTTCTCCTTCTCCTCCTCCTCCTTCTCCTTCCCCTTCTCCTTCTTCTTCTTCTTTTTTTATTTGCAACTTCTATTCTCATTAGCAGACTGCATTCCCAGCATCTTTCCCCTGGGCTTCGCCCCGTCCGTGCCCATTTATCTGACTGTGATTGGTGTAACTGTGTTTGCACGATGCTGCTTGCCTTCTCTAGCCATGGGCACCCTCCACCACTGCTTACGTCCCAGGAGTTGTGTGGTGATCCAGGCTCCATCAATGGGTCCCTTCTGAGTAAATTTTAATTTGAGAACAAATGACAGTCAATTCAGATGTCTCTTTGTGGCTGAATCCATGGCATGTAAGAGATGGGTGATGTCCTTGGCTGTTTTCTACCATGCAGGAAACAGAGAAATGTGGCCCACGGCAGGGCTCTCAACCTTTATCCAAACTCAGAATCAGCAGGACGACTGGTTAAAGCCCATGTTGCTGGCCCCTACCCTTGTTTCTGTTTCTAGGACAGAGTCTGAGAACATGCATTTGTAACAAGTTTCCTGATAACGTGGACACTTTGGGAACCACTGATCCACAACAAGTGAGAAGAATAAAACCAATATGTTGAACAAGACAAAGATACATAGATAGATAGATAGATAGATAGATAGATAGATGATAGATAATAGACAGATGATAGATGATAGATAGATAATAGATGGATAGGTAGATGATAGATAATAGATAGATAGATGATAGATAGACAGATAGATGACAGATGATAGATAATAGATGGATAGATAGATAGATGATAGATAGGTAAGATAGATAGATAATAGATAGGTACATAGATAATAGACGGCTAGATAGATAATCGATAGAAAATAGATGAATAAATAGATAAATAGATGGAGAGATAGATGGATGAACGGATAGGTGATAAATGAAAAGAAAGGAAGGATATGATGGAAGGAAGGAGGGAGGGAGGGAAGGAGGGAAGGAGGGAGGAAGGGAGGGAAGGCAAGAAAAAAAGCAAGAAAAAATTCTGGTTTATCCAGAGAGATTTGATCCGCTCCTGAGGCTCAGATGCGTCTGTCTCTTGGTTTCATGAAATACCCCAGGATCATTCCAATAGCTTTCTGGCCTAAGCTAGCTTGGTGTTTTTGCAATCCGAAACACCATGGAGGAGTTGCATTCTCCTGTACTTGAAAAGCAATGCCTCGTGTTTCACATCAAACTTCCAGGTCATATATACATCCACACCCTGTGTGGACCAGAAGGAGCCTAATCTTCAGAGCAAGATGAGGCCTTCAGAATGAAGCTAAGGAGCTCTCTCTCCAGGAAGACGTCCTCACCGAGCTATGTGATGCCCCTGTGACTCCCTGTGAATCCAGGGTGAGGACCGCTGCACCGGCCCATCGGGAACAGAGGCTCCTAAGGTGCTTCCCAGCCACGGCCCATGTTTTCAGGGCCTCACGACAGCCTGGCACGTGAGATGGGCCTGGGCCTTGGCCCTGAAACAGACTTAGACTTGACCTCCAGCTCGGCCATTATCAGTGGTGTGACCTTGGGGACGTTACCCAACATTTCTGAGCTTCAGTTAGCTCATCTGTTAAGTGAATTAAATAACAGAGGCTCTTCACAGATGTGTAATCCTGCTGATGGATAAGCTGTGGAAAGCACCCCCATGTTATTTCTGTGGCATTTGTGGAAGACACGGAAGCATCGTAATCATCATTACTGGGGAGGTTGGAAGAAGAGGCCAACAAGAGTATAAGAAGTTACGTAGAAAACAGAATGGGGGACTTCCCTGCTGGTCCAGTGGTTAGGACTCCGTGTTTCCACTGCAAGGGCACAGGTTCCATCCCTGGTTAGGGAGCTAAGATCCCATATGTCACATGGCATGGCCAAAATAAAAAAACCAAATAAACAAAACCCCCCAGAATGGTTACAGTTGTGTGTTGGGTCCTGAATGAGGCCAGAGGGTTGATCTGGGCTTTTTCCATGCCCCCTGCCCTCTCCTAACCACATCAAACTCTACTGCTGGGAGAGGCAAGTGCAGGACCCTGGCCCTTATGTATAATTATTATTATACTTCTGAACCCTGGCCTTTGTTCATTTCGTTGCACTCAGCGACTCCAATTCTTGCTTAGAGCACAGGGTGACCAAAGCCTTCCCCCGCCCCTCGCCCTGGGCACAATCAAGTCACATCCAGAGAAGCCCTGGATGCTTCGCTTCCCTTCTAAGGTACCCAACACAGACACCCCTGGGATGGATTCATCTCTGCCCTTCAGCACGGTGAGCAGACAGCAGTGGGTCCTCAGTCAGGAGCACCCCCTGCTTCCTTTCCTGTTTTCTCACCCTCGTGGGATGGTTCCTGAGCCCAGTCGGCCATGTCACACCAGCTGAGACCTGCCAGGTATAACACGAAGGTAATCAGGCTGGTTGTTAAAGAATAAACATGCCAGAACCTTGGCATCCCGACGTGCGCTGCCCCCTTTTAAGCAGGAGCCATGCAAGGCTGTACATCACCAGTGATGCTGTCCTGGAGAATCCCTTCACGCCCCCAGGACCGCAGCGTGTCCCCTTCGATATCGTTATTGGTGGCAAATCATCATTTGCTCAGAGTGGATTTTATTTTGGGAACTAGCTGAGAGCCATTCATTGCCAAGCCTGGGGAGAAGAGGGAAATGGAGCAGGGGGGAGGCACTTTGGGGAATGAACAAGCGTGACTCGGAGATTGATTTTTCTGGGCACAGATCATAAACCGATTCTGAGAGAAATCAGAAATGCAGGCATAAGAGCTTTCCCAAACTTGCTTCCTCCCTGCGTGAGTGAGGAGAGAGTAATAACAAGATGTATATGATCCCTCAGCCCCTAAGCTCACAACTAGACTGCATGGCCAACGTTTGGGGAAGAGAAAACAGACTCCCAGAGTGGAAGGCTATCCGACCTCATGGAGGGCATGGGCAGCAGAATAAGGGTCAGACGTCCCTGGCCGCAGATGCTCCAGTGCCGGGAGGAACCCAGAGGGCTTTGCGCTCAGCGGGGATGCCTGACGACCCCCTCCTCTCTCCTCATCCCCTTCATCTCTCTCTTCTTGGACCCTCAGCTTCCTACCTGTCACCTTCTCCTTCCTAAAAACACGGAGTCAGGGTCACTGTGCCTGACAAAATAAAACCTTCAGACAAGCCCTCATGAAAAGGGAGTTTTCACAGTGTTAAAAGTCAAGACGCAGCACTTGCCCCAATTTTTCTCAGAAATCACCCCAAAGCAAGAAGCAAACAAGCAAAGATCAGGCAAGGCCGTCGGAAGCTCTGTCTGTGATGCAAGCAGGAGACATCGGCAACTGGAAATTGTTATTTGTGGATGTCGTGTTCTTTATAGGTCACCAAGAACACCAGACAGCAAACACCGCACCGTTGCTCCTAAGAGAAACACAGGGTGAGGGCCCTGCAAGCCTCTGCTCACAGTATTTTCATCCACTGATCAGTATATAACCTTGTCTCATGCACGTTTCTATTCTTATTTCATATATAGCGTTGATTCATCCACACTGAACTCATAGCCAACAGCGATGTAACTCAGGCCCGACGGAAGCTCATCTCACACACACAGTTCCTCCGTGAGGCCCATCACAGCCTTCTCGCCCTTAGTGACACTCAACAGCACTTCGGGGCTGTGCTTCGGGGCCATTTTATTTTATTTTATTGGCTGTGCCACACGGCTTGTGGGATCTTAATTCCCCAACCAGGGATTGAACCCGCGCCCTCTGCAGGGAAGGGGCGGAGTCCTAACCACTGGACCACCAGGGAATTCCCCCCACCACTACTTATTTTTAATTAAAAAATTTTTTTCAGGGCCATTTTAAACAGCAAAGTCACCAACAAGAAGCTCAAAAATGCAAAAATCACAGCACTCAAGAGACCACTGACAAAGACACTTTACAGTATGAGCTGAAACAAGAAGACTGAGCATTCTTCAACCTCAGCTGGGAACGTGTGTGTCCGCGGTTTAAATTTTTTCACCACTCTGAGCATGCCCGCAGATGACCACAAAAGGCCCAGGAGTATTGATTTGGGGGTTTATAAATAAATTGTGGTGAGAAGGCAAATTCACAGATACAGACTCTGTGATTGGTGAGACTCTACCGGGTGTAAGGAAGTGAAATGAAGGTCAATCAGACTTGGGAGGAGGGTCAGAGGAGACTAAAAGCAGCACATCTCAGATAAAGCCAGGAGAGCTCGACTCTCCAACAGAAGCAGGACAGCGGGGACAAAACCAGGAGCCTTTTGTTTGGAGCAAAGGGGATGAGTGAACAGCCGTGTCGGGGAAGCTTCTTTCAACTTGGTCGGGTACTCGGTGGAAACAAGTTAGGTGAGGGATGTCGTAGACAAGCCATTTCGCAGGGAGTGGCTGGTGGATGGTACAGGGAGGAGGAGCCAGACCTCTGCATGGCCAGCAGGCTCTCACCGCCAGCCCTATGCCGGGAGGGAAGCACGTGATGGAAGCGTCCGCTCACACTGAACACCCATCATCAGGAGGAAAACTCCTCAAGCCCGGAGGGTTACTCCTCCTCCCCTATCCAACCTGGGAACTCACGCAAATAGTTCTCGAAAGCGGTTCTGCCCAGGGGCTGAAGATGTAAACCTAATAGTAACTTGGTCTCTTGATGATAATATGTAAGACCATGGACCCGAGTGCACGGAAGGGTCACCTGGAGAGTCTAATACCCCTGGTATGGGGCCCCGGCATCACCGCATGTAGAAACCTTCCCAGATGGTGCTGACGGGCAGAGTTGAGAGCAGCCAGTCCAGGGCAGAAAGGAGGAAACCTAACTCAGAGGCAGGCCACACTAGACATAGGTTTGAGAAGTAGAGGCCATTGAAGAAAAAGAAAGGCGGGGATGAAAGGGTTTTGAGAGGAGGTGAAGTTGAGTGAGTCAGATGAGGTTGAAGAAGAATCCAAGGGTTTGGCAACGGGAGGCAGTTTGCAACCTTGACGAGAGTGACAGGGACAGAAGTCAGGTTGGAGTGAGCTGGGGTGAAAACAGCACCACAGTGACATATTTGAGTTCTGCTCTGAATAGATGAACGTAAATGATGTCACAGCTGTGGAAGGGAGTGGGGGTGGGGGTGGGGGGACGGGAGAGCTTTCGACTCCACTGATGGGAATGACCTGATAGAAAAGAAGAATTCCACAATGAAGGAGAAAAGCGTGTGCGCTGCCACCGCAATGATGTCCCTGAGAAAGCAGAAGGAGATGCAGCCCAGGTGTGGAGTGACCGTCCTTTGCTGGGGGCCTTGGACCCATCATGGAAGATGCAGGGTAGGCCAGGTAATCAAGGCTGGTCTGTAAACCTGGTGATGGGAACGTGAGGGAAGCCCCATCGGATGGCTTCTGTAAGTATTTACCTATATCAATAGGACTGTACAGTAAGGAGATAGTATTTTGAAGTCTGCTTTGGTCACCCCATTAACTACACCATGGACATATTTTCATGTCAATAAATGAGCATCTCAACCATCCTTTTAAAATTGCTGCATAGTATTTCTTTGTGTAGTTAACAATAATTTATTGAATCAATACTCTTGTAGGGGCGAGTTGATTTTTTTCCCCATCTTTTGATATAAATATTCTTTTGGTTTTGTTTGTTTGTTTGTTTTTACCTTCTTTCTCTCTCTCTCTCATGATAAATATTCTTTCACTTTTTTTTAAGTTATTTTCCTCAGGATAGATTTCTAAGGATGGGATTTCTACAAAAATCATCCTTTGGTATTAATCAACTTTCCTAACTCCAATATTTTCATTGCTCCTTTGGGCGACCAGGATTCTACTTTATACAACATGAAGGCTATAACTGCCATTTTCTTTAAACTTCTTATGCTAGCTAAAAATACTTGCCATTCACTGGACTTTATTCCCACAGGCCTCTTTTAATATATTGTGGTCTTACTTACAGATTGGTTGGGCTTCTTGTGAAATTTCTTATTAATTCTTTACTTAAGAATAGCTTCTCATTTTTCTGCTAACACAACTGTCACTAAGGAGTTGATTGGCCCACCTTGAAAAATACTGCTCCTGGATGCAAACTAGTATATATAGGATGCATAAGCAACAAGGTCCTACTGTGTAGCACAGGGAACTACATTCAATATCCTGTGATAAACCGTCATGAATGAGAATATGAAAAAGAATACACATATAAAAAACTGAGTTATTTGCTGTATAGCAGAAATTAACGGAACATTGTAAATCAACTATACTTCAATAAAATTTTAAAAAAGTTTTAAAACAATTTTTTAAAAGAAAAATACTGCTTCTGGACATTGAAAGATGTCGCGGTTTAAATTTGCAAGGACAACTCCTCTTCTCCTTCACCTGTGCCCCAGCACAGACACCTCTTGTTTTCTTCATTCCTCTGTCCATTTGTGTTTGTCTCAGGTGTGGAATTCTTGACTCTCCAAAACTGACCCTAAGTCCTCTGAAGATAAGATTTGTGCCAAACGTGGCTCCAATGCTCCTGGCCCTCCTCCATCTGAAAGCGTTTTTCAGTTCTCGATGTAACACTGAATCTGTGAATTCTCCCCTCACCCTTACCATGCTTGAAAGCTCCTCTGCAGAAGGACACTCTCCACTCTTTCTTTGGAATCCTTTACATTGTCCAGGACAGAAGCACAAGCTGATTGCCTCGTGGTCTGAAACTCTTAGCAGCCAAGGATGCTACAGGAGCCAATATGCGTTCCTAATGTCAAAGATGAACAAGCTTTTCAAAATGCACTGCTGATCAGCTCCCAGTATTGCCTGAAGCCCTGCAGGGATGGTCCATTGCTCTCTCAGTAAAGACAGGCCTCCCCCCAGGGACCTACAGTGACCCTGCTGCTCGGGCCCTGAATCTCTCTGCACCGCCCCTTACTCTCTGAAGACCATTCGCGTAGGTCTTATTTCAGTTTCTTGAGCAAGCCATGTACTCTTCCCCAAAAGCTGGTTCCCTCTGCAGGGAATCCTTTTTAAAATTTATTTATTTATTTATTGGCTGCGTTGGGTCTTCGTTGCTGCACGCAGGCTTTCTCTAGTTGCGGAGAGCAGGGGATACTATTCATTGCGGTGTGTGGGCTTCTCATTGTGGTACACGGGCTTCTCATTGTGGTGGCTTCTCTAGTTGTGGAGCATGGGCTCTAGGTGTGAGGGCTTCAGTAGTTGCAGCACAAGGGCTCAGTAGTTGTGGCACACGCACTTAGTTGCTCCACAGCATGTGGGATCTTCCCAGCCCAGGGATCGAACCCAAGTCCCCTGCATTGGCAGGCGGATTCTCAACCACTGTGCCACCAGGGAAGTCCCTGACAGGGAATTCTGTTGACGTCTGTCTTGCCTGGTTAGCTATGCCTCATCCTTCAGGTCTCCACCTCAGTGTCACGTCTACAAGGAAGCCTCTTTTACCCCAGAAAAGGCTGAATCTCCCTATTATGTGTCCCCCCATGTGATTCCCTTGTGGTCCTTATTGACGACTGAAATTTTATATGTATTTCTGTGCTTGTTTGATTAATGTCCCCAACTAGAGTGTAATTTTCATAAAAATCAGGAAGGCATCTGTTTCCTTCACCATTACATATCTATCATCAAGTACAGCATCCAAGACATGTTTGTTGAATGAATAAATGAGTGAATGGCTAAAACGGAGAGTCACAGCCTATAAGAGACAGAGATAGGTGGTTAAAGAACTGAGCCTGCAGTGGTGATGCAGGGAAAACAGGGAACAGAGATCATCGAGTCAAAACCTTCTTAACACGGGTGCATCAAAAGGTTTCAAAGAACATTATGGTACATATTTCTTTTTGGATTATGGTTTTCTGTGGGTATATGCCCAGGAGTGGGATTACTGGGTCATGTTGCAGTTCCATTTTTAGTTTTTTAAGAAACTTCCAAACTGTTTTCCATAGTGGCTGTACCAGCTTACCTTCCCACCAACAGTGCAGGAGAGTTCCCCGTTCTCCACACCCTCTCCAACATTTATTGTTTCTAGATGTTTTGATGATGGCCATTGTTACTGGTGTGAGGTGATACCTCATTGTGGCTTTGGCTTGCATTTCTCTCATGATTAGTGATGTTGAGCATCTTTTCATGTGTTTGTTAGCCATCTGTATGTCTTCTTTGGAGAAATGTCTATTTAGGTCTTCTGCCCAGTTGTGGATTGGGTTATTTGCTTTTTTGGTATTAAGCTGCAAGAGCTGCCTGTATACTTTGGAGATTAATCCTTTGTCCATTGCTTCATTGGCAAGTATTTTCTCCCATTCTGAGGGTTGTCTTCTTGTCTTGTTTATGGTTTCTTTCACTGTGAAAAAGCTTTTAAGTTTCATTAGGTCCCATTTGTTTATTCTTGATTTTATTTCCGTGATTCTAGGAGGTGGGTCAAAAAAGGATCTTGCTTTGATGTATGTCATAGAGTGTTCTGCCTATGTTTTCCTCTAGGAGTTTTATAGTGTCTGGCTTTACATGTAGGTCTTTTATCCATTTTGGGTTTATTTTTGTGTATGGTGTTAGCGAGTGTTCTAATTTCATTCTTTTACATGTAGCTGTCCAATTTTCCCAGCATCACTTATTGAAGAGGCTCTCTTTTGTCCATTGTATATTCTTGCCTCCTTTATCAAAGATAAGGTGCCCATATGTGTGTGGGTTTACCTCTGGGTTCTCTATTCTGTTCCATTGATCTATATTTTTGTTTTTGTGCCAGTACCATACTGTCTTGATCACTGTAGCCTTGTAGTATAGCCTGAATTCGGGAAGCCTGATTCCACCAACTTCATCTTTCCTTCTCAAGATTGCTTTGGCTATTCGGGGTCTTTTGTGTTTCCATACAAATCATAAGATTTCTTGTTCTAGTTCTGTGAAAAATGCTGTTGGTAATTTGATATGGATTGTGTTGAATCTGTCAATTGCTTTTGGTAAGATAGTCATTTTCACAATATTGATTCTTCCAATCCAAGAACATGGTATGTCCCTCCATCTGTTTGTATTGTCTTTGATTTCTTTCATCAGTGTCTCATAGTTCTGTGCATACAGGTCTTTTGCCTCCTTAGGCAGGTTTATTCCTAGGTATTTTATTCTTTTTGTTGCAGTGGTAAATGGGAGAGTTTCCTTAATTTCTCTTTCTGCTCTTTTGTCGTTAATGTATATGAATGCAAGAGATTTCTGTGCCTTAATTTTGTATTCTGCTACTTTACTAAATTCATCGATTAGTGCTAGCAGTTTTCTGGTAGACTCTTTAGGGTTTTCTATGTATAATATCATGTCATCTGCAAAGAGTGACAATTTTACTTCCTCTTTTCCAATTTGGATTCCTTTTATTTCATTTTCTTCTCTGATTGCTGTGGCTAAAACTTCCAAAACTATGTTGAATAATAATGGTGAGAGTGGGCACCCTTGTCTTGTTCCTGTTCTTAGAGGGAATGCTTTCAGTGCAGCACTATTTACAATAGCCAGGACATGGAAGCAACTTAAATGCCCATCAACAGATGAATGGATAAAGAAGATGTGGCACATATATACAATGGAATATTACTCAGCCATAAAAAGGAATGAAACTGAACTATATGTAATGAGGTAGATGGACCTAGAGACTGTCATACAGAGTGAAGTAAACCAGAAAGAGAAAAACAAATATCATATGCTAACTCATATATATGGAATCTGAAGAAATGGTACTGATGAACCCAGTGACAGGGCAAGAGTGGAGATGCAGATGTAGAGAATGGACTGGAGGACACGGGGTTGCGGGGGGGCGAAGGTGAAGCTGGGATGAAGTGAGAGAGTAGCACAGACATAGATACACTACCAAATGTGAAATAGCTAGTAGGAAATTGCTGCATAACAAGGGGAGATCAATTCGATGATGGGTGATGCCTTAGAGGGCCAGGACAGGGAGGGTGGGTGGGAGTCACGGGAGTAAGGGGATATGGGGATATGTGTATAAATACAGCTGATTCACTTTGGTGTACCTCAAAAACTGGTACAAGAGTGTAAAGCAATTATATTACAATAAAGAGCTTAAAAAAAAGTTTTCAAAGAATCAATAAATGTGCTGTCACTGTATATAAAATTTTGGTCATACATATTTTTTGTGGAGAAAGAGTCCATTGCATTCATTAAATGTTCAAGTGGGTCCTAACTCCCCAAAAAGATGAAAAACCATTAGTCTAATTCAACTTTTAGATGAGAACGAGATATATGTCCAGGACTGAAAATTTGGTGCCTTGAATTCCCAGCTAGTGCCCTATCCACTGCCTTTCGACCGAACAATCGTCCGCAGCAGCAGCAACAGCAGCTGCAGCAGCATCTAAAGCATCCACTTCTGTGGGCTCCTGATTCTCCGAAGAGCCACTGAGCAAAGTCAACACTTTGTAACTCTGGGCTGCCCGAGCATCTGGTAAGGTGAGAGCTGGCCGGCTGTGGTCGGCCGTCCAGCCTCCCTCCTGCCCGTGAATCCTCACCAGCACGCAGCGTGCAGCCCGGGGCTTTTCACCCTCCACTGGCTCTTGTTCCGAACTAATGAAGCCTCGTGCCCTTGTTGGGCCTTGTTTCTACAAGGCTGGACACCTTCTTTTAACAGGATGTACTTGAAAAACAAGATATTTTCTTTTGTACCAGAAACAAATGGTGATTAATGTGCTCGTTGTAATTAATCTGCAGTGACAGATTAGTGGTGTCGCGGCAGTTCCTTGGCTGCGGTGGGAGCCTTCCTGGATAGGACAGCTGGTGAGAGGGGACACCAAATTCAATTTGTCCCTCATTTGCATACATGTGACAGCCATCTGTGCTGATAGCACCGCAACGTCTCCATTAGGCCCCGTGGCAGTGCCAGCCTCCTCCGCACTCCTGTCAGGCCTGGAAGGGGGGAGCTCAGAGCGTAAATATTTGTAGAGGAAGAGGGTGGGCCTGAGGGAGCACAGTCAGCCGTGCCCCTGTCACCAGAGGTTCAGCATGAAACACGGGCTGGGACTCTAGCGTCGCGTCTCAAAGCTCCCATCGAACTGCTGAGGGCCTATTCCCTGTCATCCACTCACGCAAACAGCTTCATTTTGTTAAAGACCTTCTTCTTTTAAAACTGGCCCATTTATCCAAAAACGATTCATGGTAGTGTGTATATATACACATTGCTATATATAAAATAGATAACTAATAAGGACCTACTGTATAGCAAAGGGAACTCTATTCAATTCTCTATTCAACATGGCCTGTACAGGGAAAGAATCTAAAAAAGAGTGGATATATGTAGATGTATAACTGATTCACTGTGCTGTACACCTGAAACTAACACAACATTGTAAACCAACTATATGCCAATAAAAATTAATTAAAACAAAAGCAAAAAACATTCATGGAGTATCTACAAAGTTTGGGCACTATTCTAGGTGGAAGAGAAAGAGTTAACAGCAGAGAAAAGGTTTTTGGTTCATGGGGTTTATGTGCAGGAGTGAACCCTGGCAACAGACAAACAAACAAGAAAAATTGCATGCAGTGTTTTGTTCTAAGCAGAGAATCAAAACAGGGTGAGAGGTAGCGTGGAAAAGATTGTAGGTGATGACAATGCTGGATTCGATGGTCCAAGGAGTTCTCGCAGGAGGTGAGATTTAAGCTGCTGTCTGCGTGACAAGAAGGAGTCAGCCTGTGACATCAATGGAAAACACATTCTCCAAAGAAAGGTAACCATGAGCTTGTTGAGGAAGAGAAAGATGACCTGTGTGGCCAGAGGCAAGTCAGAGAGGAGGTGAGAACGTGAGTCTGTCTTAGTTTCCTAGAGCTGGAGAAATAAAGTAGCGCAGACAGAGGTGGGGGAAGCGGGGATTAAAACTACAGAATTGTATTGCCTGCAATTCTGGAGGCTAGACATCAAGATATCAGGGTTTCAACATGGCCGTGAAAACTGCAGGGGAGAACATTTCCTTCCCTCTTTCAGCTTCTGGTGCTGCATGAATCCTTGGCATTCCTTGCTTGGCGGTTGCCTCACTCCAATCTCTGCCTCTGTCTTCACGTGGCCATCTTCTCCTTGTATGTTTCTGTGTTTCTTGTCTTCTTATAGGGATACCAGTTATATTCGATTAGCCAGCTGGATCACATGGGAATGTGAAAGCCAGATAAAGGCGTACTGGTCACACTGTAAGAGCAATGGATGACCTTTAAAGGCTCATTGCAATGAGATGGCGCGACCCAGTTTCCATACGGGTGTCACAGCTGGATTGGAGACAGAGCAGAGAGAAGGACGGAGTTAGGAAGCTGTCCCATTGATCTTTGGAACCTACATGTCATGGTGGCCTGAACTAGGAAAGTGACAGAGGAAATGGAGTAGGGAAGGAGGTTTTGAGACATATTTAGAAGGTAAAATCCATACACATTATACCAGATTGGATATAGGTATTTGGAAAATGAGAGGAAACACATCTTTGTCCTGAACAGTTGGCAGGATGGTGTAATATTTGTAGGAAGAGGGGAGGACAGGGAACACAAGAGAATATCAAGTGTTCCATTGTGGACATGTCGCGTCGGAGACATCTATGAGATATCTACGTGGAAATACAAAGCACCGGTTCGGGTGTGAGCCTCAAAATGTCAGAGGAGACTGGTTCTGGGCTAGAACTTTGGGAGTCATCTACTTCCTTCCATCTATTTAAAACCCATCTGTATAAGATCTCTCTCTACAGAGAGAGGAACATAGGGGAAAAAAGATGAGAGAGAAAGTAAGAAAGAGAGGAAGGAAGGAAGGAAGGGAAAAAGAAAGAAAGAAGGAAAGGACCCCGCCCCAAGCCCAGAGGAACCCCATGGTTTCTTTCCCTCTCCTGCCTGTGCCTTTGCTAGGGGTCCTCCCGTCCCGTGGGCTTTCCTGTGATGGATGACGTCACTCTGTGAAACCTGGTGTGGGGTGATGCGCTGAGGCTCAGCTGGTGCCCCTCTGCTTCAGTCTCATTCGATCCATGTTTCATTCCTACGTCCCTTTGGCCTTGTTCTCCTCCATGAAGATACGGTCCATGTTCAACATGTCTTTACAGCCGCACACCAGGCTTTCTCAGCCTCAGAAGGACTGGCATTTGGGGCTGGGTAGCTCTTCCTCGTGGAAGACTGTCCTGTGCGTTGTAAAATGTGGAGGCCAGCAGCAGCCCTGGCCTCCACCTGCCAGGAGCCAGCAGCACCTCCCCCCACTTGTGGCAATGAAAAATGTCCCCAGGGACTTCCCTGGTGGTCTAGTGGTAAAGAATCCATCCTGCAATGCAGGGGACGTGGGTTTGATCCCTGGTAGGGGAACTGAGATCCCACATGCTGTGCCACAATTACTGAGCCCATGCGTCCTCAAGCCTACGCCACATCTAGAGAAGAGGAAACGTGCACGCCACAACGAGAGAGAAGCCCGCGTACCCCAGTGAACATCCCACATGCCGCAATGAAGACCTGATGCAGCAAAAAAAAAAAAAAACCTGAAAATGTCTCCAGATACTGTCAAATGTTCTCTGGGAAGGAGTGGAAGAAAATGACCTCCAGTTTACCACTGCCATAGATGTTTCGCAAGGCTCTCTGTACGGGGGGCACTCATTAAATACTTGCCATTGCTGGTGACAAGAGTCATATCTTGACACACAGCTTTGTGTGCCTTCCTCTATCCACTACAGAAAATAGATTCTTTATTTAAAAACCTGGTACAAAGCATCAGAATCGCTCACTTGTCCCTGGCCTCCAGACTCCAGACTCCTCTTTCAGAGTTGAAGACAAATGTGTGAAATCAGAGTGCAGTGTGAGAGGGAGTTCTTCATTCCACTAGTCAACAAATGGCAAAGTTAAACAACAACTGAATTAACAGCACCTTTCTGCCACCAAAGCCTGGTTTGATAAGATAGGGGAGGTTATTACCCAAGAAAAATTGCTACTGCACATTCCAATGACTCTGCATCCTAAGTAAAAAGTCATCTTGAGCACACCAGACGTCCTTTCAAAATTCTATCAACCAGAAAAATAGACGGGGCGAGGACGTAAACCTGACCATGAAAATGCAGAGCCTGCAAATTAATGAGAGGACGGCACGATCAGATGGAAACGGCATGAAATCAAGTGATGTGGTGCGTCGTGGCTCCCGGAGTCCTAGAGATTGAGTACGAACGTGGGGCACGCTTGCAGCCTGGTGAACACAGCCATCTGTCTTGGTGGCTCCCAGTTCAGCCTCCGAAGCTCTGCTAACACTGCATCCTGGAAGCCAGTCACAGTCGCTCTGAGGAGCGTTATAGATAAAACGGATTTGCTGCAGCAGCCCCCTGGGAGACCTTCTGATGCACCACGCCTCATCACGGTCCCCACACTGAACCACTGTTGTTGTTGACATTGAAAACTGAAACCAAGGTAAAAGCAAGCCCTTCTCTCTGGAAAAGAAAACCCGCCTCCTCTCCCCTAAACTCCATCCAGGTCCCGGCAGAGCCTCCGCGGCAGAGCTGGAGAAGGTGGCCGTCTGCTTCTGCTTCAGGAAAAGGAGCCTTGGATTAGCCCTGGTGCTTCTGTGACATGAATTCCAAGGAGTTAGGGAGTTTGGGACTGATGTGGACACACTGCAATATTTAAAATGGATAACCAACAAGGACCTACTGTACAACACAGGGGATTCTGCTCAATATCATGTAACAACCTAAATGGGAAAAGAATCTGAAGAAGAATAGATGCATGTATATGTATAACTGAATCACTCTGCTGCACTCCTGAAACTAACACAACATTGTTAATCAACGCTACTCCAATATAAAATAAAGTTTTTTTAAAAAAATAAAATAAAAAAGGAGAGAAGTATCAGAAAGGAAAAGACATTCTCAGTGAAGAAAAAGCTTGCAGAAAATTACCTGGCATGAGGACACAGAAGTGTTCTCTTATTAGTGACAATATAACAAACCACCCCAAAATGTAATGCTTTAAAAACACCATGTATTATTTCCCATTCTGGGTTAGATGGGTGCCATTATTTCGTTGGTGTTGGCAGGCGTATTTCAATGACTGGAAAGTCCAAAATGGCCACGTCACGTAGCTGGCAAAGGACATTCTCCATGGCCGGGGTGCTCAGCATGGGGCTGTGAGTGGAGGGTCTCGCATCTGCCTGTCGGGGCCTTTCCACACAGCTGCTTGGTCTTCCTCACAACATGGTGGCCTCTTTCCAGGAAGGAAGCTGCAGAAGCTGTCAATCTTCAAGGCCTTGATTTGAAAGCACCAGAATATTCCTTCAGCTACATTCTCTTGGCCAAAACCAGTTTCCGGGCCAGCCTGGATTCAAAGGGGAGGAAAACAAGCTCTACCTCTTGACTTGAGGACCCCACAGCCATCCAATCTACCTGTGACACACACGGAAAGTAGATCCTGTCATCGCACTTTCATAAGCCTTTAAAGGTCATCCGTTGCTCTTTCACCGTGACCTGCATGCCTTACCTGGCTTTCAAAGTCCACGCGCTCCAGCTGGTTAATCCAATATGACGGGTATCACGTGAGGAGGAGACACAGCGACACACAGGAGAAGATGGCCACGTGACGGCAGAAGGTCCTGGGAGAGGCAGTCTTTGGACACAAACGCCACAGAGATCCTGTTATTTGACTCCATGCCTAGCCATTCTGGTGTATTTCTGTGCTCCCAGTCCGCACTATGCCCTTCCTCCTGCAGGGTACTGTCAAACCGTGAACACAGCAGATGGGAAAGAGAGGGCTTGCCCTCCTGCAAATGCATACAGTGACATGCCGACTATACACACCTACCTGAATTTAAGGAGTGATCAGAGAGCCAGAAAGAATGCCTCTCTCTATAGCAGCTTTTGCCTTTGAACACCAATTACTCCCCATGCTGCTGTGACAAGGGCTTATACATTATAGAAAGCCGTCAAGAGTCATTTTCCTCTAATTAAGTTTTTATAATAATAAACCCAATTTCCATTCCATCTTCCGACATTTACTTAAGGCATGAGTAAACAGTTGTCTTTATTGTTTAAGATACCTGCTTTGTAGAGCTAGTACAAAAATTAAAGGAGAGGATGAAATTACCTTCCCAATAGCCAATGCTCAAACGTGTTAGATAGTGTTGATGTTGATGATTAAAATATCCAGACACGATCGCTGATGTAGTAGGTGCTCAGTAAATGACAGCTGATATCAGTGTCCAGAGAAGCTCTTTTGAGAGGAAGGAACGTAAAGGGGTAGGACGCAATCCATGTGAACCGGGAGAGGCATGTAAGGGCTAGGAGGCTCGGGGCCAGGGGAAGGGTGATGCTCTCTGTGCCTCAAGAGGCATGGGACAGAGCTCTTTTTAATACCAAATTATCAGAGGCAGTTTGGGGATTTTCACTGGCACTGACGTGCTTTCCCCCTGAGCACCAGAATAAACACTCAGAAGGTAAACGTTTAGTTCATTCACTGCTCACTTGTCTGTTTGTTTGGACACATGGATGCTCCATTGTGAAGGCAATTCAAGGAAGGGGGAATGACACAGAGACCCGGAAAAAAAATATGGACTCCAACGCACACGGTGGGACTGGGGGTGTGCAAGAGGGAAAACGTGCTTTACATTTAATTCTCTGCTCTAAAAAACTCTAATCACAATCGGAAGCTCATGACTTGGTTCTTTCCAGGGTCTGTTTATGCAACTTGCCTTCTAGGTGGCATCTGATCAACTTTTCCTGTCCGAGTAAATGTTTCATTTGCTCAGTTAGGCAAAACCTGCCAAGCAAGAGCGGTGTAAGTTCTCACCCGCTTTCTTTGCACCAGCGCTACCCTCCTGTTTACACCTTCAAGTCTCTGTGAGGGGCCCTGGAGAAGCCTCATTCTGAGATGCCGAGACAAAAGCAAAGAAAAAACTTACATCTTCTATTGACATGGAATGAGGAACATTTTGACTAAAGTTATCCTCACTGAACTCAGTATCATTTTTAGTGATAGCCAAGATAGCTCTCCGTTTAGCTCCAAATAACCTGAAAATGGTCTGCTGTCCTAGAGCCTTTCTGCAGAAAAAGCTTCAAGAAAGACAAGAAACTCACTAAAGGTCACTCCTATGCACAATAAGGGTGCAAAGAAGGCAGGTCCTGTATCTCTTTTATCCTCTATCTCTTTGGAAGCTGTGGCAGGCAGACTTCAAGGTAACCCCACAATGATCCTTGACTCCCAGTGTTCACACTTTTGTATGATCCCTTCTCCTTAACTTAGAAGGAGGTCCTATGACCTGCTTCTAATCAACAGAACATAGCAAAAGTGATGGGATGTCCTTCCCATGATTAGGAAATGTTACATAACATCCATCTTATCAGCAGGTTTACTCTAGAGGCTATCCTGGCTAGCTTCAGGAAGGAAGCGGCCATGCTGGGAGACAGAGCATAGAAGGGTGGGTGGTCCCTGAGAGCCACAGGTGGCCTCCAGCAACTACAGAGAGCACTAGGAGCTTAGGGCAGGCTCCAGCCAAGCAAGAAGCTGGAGCCCTCAGTCCCCCAACCGCAAGGAAGTGAATTCCTCCTACAACACAAGAGAGCTCAGAAATGGGCTCTTCCGCAGTCAAGCCTTCCGATGAGATTACAGGTTGACTGACACCTTCCTTACACCTTTGTGAGTTGCTAAGCAGAGGAGCCAGGTAGGCTGCGCTTGGACCCTCCCCGCGGAAACTGTGAGATAATAACTGCGTGTGGTTGAAGTCACTGAGTGTAGTAACGTGTTACACAGAAATAGAAAACGAACACAGAGGTCCTCTGCTAGGTAACAATGAATCTCAAGCATCCTGCTTTGGTTTTCCATGAAGGCATCTGTAATTACTTAGAGGAAAACCAAGGATTTCTCCTGGTACTTTCTTATCTAACGTTAAAATTTCCAAAATGACCCCTCATATTTCATGTCTCAATATGGCCATTACTCTAAACCAAATGTATTGTCAGTCCCTCCCATTTCTGCCACATATTCATTCATGGTTGTATTTGCTTGTTTCATTTGTCACTTCATCTCAACTTCTCGGACACCAAAACACAGCCCTTTTCATCAAATTAGTTGGTTTCTAGAATGATTTTAACATATCCACAACTTTACTTCTACCAAAACTAAGTTGTCTAGAAACAAAAATTGAAGCAGGACTTCCCTGGTGGTGCAGTGGTCAAGAATCCGCCTGCCAATGCAGGAGATACAGGTTCAAGCCCTGGTCCGGGAAGATCCCACATGCCACAGAAAAAATAAGCCCGTGAGCCACAACTACTGAGTCCTTGAGCCACAACTACTGAGCCCGTGTGCTACTGAAGCCCGCACCTAGAGCCCATGTTCCGCAACAAGAGAAGCCACCACACTAAGCCCATGCACTACAACGAAGAGTAGCCCCTGCTCGCCACAACTAGGGAAAAGCCCACCCACAGCAACAAAGATCCAATGCAGCCACCACACCCAAAAACTGAATCACATTTTAGAGATATAGAAAAGGAAAGTATTTTAGGAGTTCTTTATGCTAACTTCCCCACTTTACACGTGAGAGAAGTAATATAGAAAAAGATTAATAACGTGTTAAGACTGGACAAAAATTAGTGGCAAACTGTGACAAGAAGGCAAGTTATAATACCCTTGACCCCACTAAACCTGAAATTTACATCTATAGGAGACATGTAATTCCCTAGGCACTGTGATGGGTACTTCACCTATGTTCCCACTTAATTCTCATCCGTTTGTTAAGGTACGCACTGTTTTCCCTACATCAGGTACCCTAAAAGAGAATAATTTTTACTCTCTCTTTTTCAATGAGAAAGGTCACCAAAGTTCTAAAATTGACTACTATGACACTTCCTTAAAAAGCGGGGCTGGGAGAACGCATTAGATGGTCATATCATGTTAGAAGCATGGAGCTGATTTCTCTTGGGTATATACAGGACTAGCAGTCTCCTTTTCCAGGCAAATGTAGGTAAAACTCGCTCCTTTTTAAAAAGGTAAAAGCAGGGAATTCCCTGGAGGTCCAGTGGTTGGGACTCTGTGCTTTCACTGCCAAGGGTGTGGGTTCAATCCCTGGTTAGGAACTAAGATTCCATAAGCCGCAAAACACAGCCAAACACACACACAAACAAACAAAAAAGTAAAAAGCAGCTTGTGATCAATTGTTTACGGTGGCTTCAGTTAAAAAATACTGAGTTCAGAGAGAATGGCCCCAACATTTAGGACAAGCACTTTTCTCAACCTTTATAGGGCTTAAAAGAAACACTGCCCATCCCCCCAAGAGAACACTGGATAAGGAATGCAGGACAGTAGTTCTGTGTCCACGACACGGTACACGCTGATTCCACTGTGAACCAGCTTGTGGTTTGTGTTGACTCTCTATTGCCGCATAACCAACCAGCCCAGAATGTATGGCTTAAAACAACCACAGTTTACGAGGTCTGTAGTTGGTGACTTCATGGGCCAGCTGAGTGGTTCTTACGGTCTGGTTCAGCTCAGCTGCTCTCTGCTGGCCTCGCTCAGCTGCTCTCTGCTGGCCTCGCTCAGCATCTGTGGTGAGCGGGCAGGTGGGTGGGAGGCTGGACGATCCAGGATGGTGTGGTGGGCAGAACACGGGCTCCAAAGACGTCCACACCCTAATCCTTGGCACCTGTGAAGATGTTACCTTACGTGGCAAAAGCAACTTTGCCAATGTGATTAAGGGTATAGACCTTGAAATAAAAGATTATCCTGAATTATCCCAGTGGGACCAACTAAATCATGAGTCCCTAAATGCAGAGAACCTTTTGAAGCTGGCTGTGAGAGATGAGAAAGAAAAAGAGGCAGGACAGATTTGAAGCACCAGAGGGATTTGACCCACCAGTGCTGGCTTTGAAGATGGAAGAAAGTGGCCTCAAGTCAAGGAATGGGAATGGATTCTTAAAGCTGGGAATGGGCCTCAACTGACAGCCAGCAAGAAAACAAGGATCTCAGTCTTACAGCCCCAAGGAACTAATTTCTCCCCCAAATCCAGTAAGCGAGAAATATCTATCCTCACCTGGACGGGGGACAGATGTGTTGGGATAAGCTCTTTCCAAGATTGAGTCCTTACTCAGATCTTCCTTGCTTAGATGTAGGGAAAAGGGGATTTAAATAATACAGTGGTTTACAGCATGGGCTTTGTGGTAGGCAGAATAATGGCCCCTCCCAAATCCCTGGAACCTGTAAGTTAAATGCTATTTAAATTAAATGGCAAAGGAGAGGTAAGATTGGAGATGGGATTTAGGTTTCTGATCAGCTGACCTTAATAGAGAGATTATCCAGGATTATCCAATGTAATAAGAAGTGTCTTTAAATGTGGAAGTGGGAGGCAGAAGCTTCAGTGTCAGAGTAATGCAGCATGAGGAAGATTTGACCAGTCACTGATGGCTTTGAGGATGGAGGAAGGGGCCATGAACCATCAGCATGGGCCAGCTACCAGCCGCTCGACCCTTCATGGTGTCCATGGAGACCATGCAGAGACCTGGAAATTCTACCCCACCCAGCAGTAAGGAGGAGTCCACTCCATCCTTCAACTGGACCTGATCGAGTCCAGTGGGGAACCTGGGCTTTCAGCTCCATCTGGGAGAAATAAGGTGATGACTCCCTTCCCCTGCAGGGCTAGTGTTAGAATAACCCTTAAAAGAGGTTTTAATAAGATCTAGAGTCTCACAGCATAGTACCAAAACGTCCAGGTTTCAATTTAAAAATATCACTCATTGTACCAAGAACCAGAAAGTTCTCACACTGAGTGAAAAAAGACAACACTGAGGTAAGAGAGATGTTAGAATAATCAAAGATTTTAAAGCATCTATGACAAAAATGCTTCCATGAACAGTTATAAACATGCCTAAAACAGGTGTGAAAACAGAAAGCCTCGGCAAAGACACAGAACCAAATGGATGTTTTAAAGCTGGGAAATACAATTAATATAAAAAGAGAGAAAATACAGAAAGATACAGAAAAAAAGAACCTCAGTGTTTGGACTCAACAGCAGAATAGAAGGGAGAGAAGAATGACTCAGTGAACTGGAAGATGGAATGATAGAAATTATCTAATCTCAGCAACAGAGAGAGAACAGAATGGAAAAAAAAAAAAATGAACAGAGCCTCGGGGACCTGTGGGACTAAAAATATCCCCCATCTATTGGCATCTGAGAGGACAGTAGAAAAAGTACGTGAAAAATAATGGTGGAAAGCTTCCCAAACTTGACAAGAATTCAAGATGCTGAACAAAGAGTAGAAGAAGTACTTGAAAAATAATGGTGCAAAGCTTCCCAAACTTGACAAGAATTCACACTCCTTCCTAAAGATGGGCAGGTGACCTTTCCAGATGGATAAGAGCCTAGACATGACTGATGGATCCTATAATTACATTTAATAAGCATCTGTAGTTGAACTCACTCAGGAGTCAAGCCAAGAGCTTTTGGAAGGGGTACTGGTAATCTCCATCCATGACCCCCAAGACATCCCTCATAAATACACAGTCTATGTTACACTTGGTGTGTACAGGCACACTCAACTCTAAGACAGGTCCCATAACTCAGTCCTCAAAGTGAGAGTCAAGGATCAGCATCACCTGGGAGCTTCCTAGAGCCCCATCATTGGCTTCATATACCTGTACCCACACGAGCCTCAGACCCACATTCAAGTTCGAGAAGCATGTCTCTGGTGCTTACGCCTTTCCTGCAACCAAATAGACACCCCTGCACTCCTCTTACATAAACATTCTAGAATTCCCTATGAACTGCAGGCTAGAAGCCAACCAAAAGGGCATCAGAATTACAAATCAGGAAAAGTACTGGGCAAAGACACTGGAGTTTTGTTCTCCATCCTGAACCTTTGTATCTGCAAATCACCTGAACTGCCGGCAGTCCGCGCTTGCAAGATTGCTGTTTTTTTTTTTTTATGTTCATTTGTTTTCCTTATGAATTTAGTGCTGAAGACAAACTAGAAAATCAGAGGCTTCTTCCTATTTGAATATCCTATGATTTCATTGGATGTGAATCAGATTACCCATTATTACAGAGGCAAAGCCTGTGTATAGAGAAGTTAATTATAAGATCTTAAACCATGCCTGGTATATAATTATAGCAGGAATATTTTTTAACCTAACTGTAATTCTATTTAGAAATTTTGATGACTTGAGCTTTGCGCCTGTAGCTTATAATATCACCAGAAACCCTTCACAGAATCGTAACCTTGTAAGCCAGTTACCTGTTGATACTCAAATATATGCGTATATAATTTTAACAGTACCCATTACACACAGACTTCCATTATAACACTATTTCCACTCGGTCATGATTTTATGAAAAATTCCCCTATTGGCTAAAGTTTTCCAGGCTTGATCACACTCTCGAGGTGAACTTTTTCAATTAAACTCCACTTAAGCCAATTTTGAGCTCTTTGAATGAAGGGAAAATATATATGCCAGACTCTTAAAAATAACTGTCAAGCAGGTTCCTTTTTTAAATGTTTATTTAACACACTAACATTCACACTTCACAAGAGGACTGACCTGTGTGCCTCATAATTTCCAGATGATGGAGGCAGAGGTGTTTTTTTTTTTTTTTTTTTTTTTTGCTTAGAAATGCCCAGTAAATCTCTCAATTATCTCCTCTACGGTGGAGAATTACAGAGCGTCTGTAAGGTGGGTATTCTGCTTTACACTTGTGAGGCCACTTAGCATGTATGAAGCTGAATTCAGTGAATGCACACCGACCCTCCTCCCTGAGAGTCTGGCAAAATTTTCCATTTCAGGACTAATGAGACGAGAGTCACTTGGATTATTGATCCAGTGTGTGTCACATAGAACAGGGGAAGAAAGAGCAGTTGCTACTATTTTGAATCACCTCCATTTACTGCTTCTCAACTTTACTCTGGAACTTGCCGCCTTTGATTGTATTATTTCTATGGGGAAAACAACCTCTGATGTATCTCTCAGAACAACTGGAAGGCACCGTCTCCTGGCCTGGGGTCATGTCTCTGATCTCTAGCAAATGTACGTCTTCATTTGGTTCACTGGGAGCAGGAAGGCTGCCAGGACACACACAGCCATCCTCTGCGGCCCAGCCAGCCAAGGGCAGGACACAAAAGAGTTCTTTGCTAGATTCCTCATGTCCAGGCCTTGTTCTTTTCGATTCCGAGGAGGTCTCTCGGCACAGTTATATAGACAGAATTTTTTTCTTTTTAAATCCTATTGGATTTTATTTGCCCCCTTTTTCCAAGCTAAAGCTTTCTTTCACATGTTGCTTAAGGAGGAAGCTTAAATCTCAGGAGCGCCAACTAGGTGGAAATAATCTTCTGCAATATCTGAGATGCCTTGGTCTGCCGACTTCTTTTATGCAGCTGATCTCAGCAACAGCTCTCCCGTTTTCAGGGAAGTCATCCCTGCCTTCTTTGAGTAGGTCCTTATGCTCTCTGCACAACACTGCTCTTTGAGTCCCGGAATAGGCAATCCTATCTCCTGCCACAGGACATTTGCACATGCCATTCTCTGCCTGGAGCACTCTAGCTGCATCTCTTCTTCTAGTGAACTTCTATTCATTATTTAGATCCTAGCTTGTGACTTCTTCAGGGAAGCCCCCGCTAACTTTGCTAATTAGGTCAACCCCACACCAAGGTCTGTCCTCACAACCTCCATACACTTGCCCTTGGTGGTACCTATCACTGCTGCCTTCTTACATTCACGTCTGTGATTTTTCTTTCATTAGTAACTTGACCCCACCAGCTCCATGAGAGTCCAGACCATGTATACTCTCAATTTCTGGCCTAGACCTTCACACAAAGTAGCTGTTCAGTAATTATGTGTGCAATAGATGTATGAATGAATGAATTCACTTTAGAAATTTCCAGGGGGGAGTCACATAGCCTAGGCCAGCACTGCTAAAGGCCTCGGCATCAGAAGAATTTGTCTGGTTTGTTTTATGGCATTGTTCTAACCTAGATGTGTAAGACCTATGAAATGAGAAGGTGGACAGAGAGGAAACGGCCCAGAAAAAGACCTGGGAAAAAACCGTCAACTGAGGCCCACATAAAATACCTCCTGAGCCACAATACTGTAAACCTAGAAATGGACCTCAGAGACCATTTCTGGGATTCTACAGATGAAGAAAATCTTCCACTGTGGTTACTGGCAGACCCCACCCTCCTAACTCCTCATCTGTTCCTGGCCCACCACTCCCACCAGGAGACAGCCCTTAACAGATATTTTTTCAAAAATTGAATGGAGGACAGAACTTAACAGGAGCTGAAGCCCTGAGCTGGGAAAACCATAGGAGAGGAAAAGAGTGATGAAATCATATGTAAACCGTAGGGGCCCCGAGGGCTCTGGTTAGAGAAAGAATTGAATTTCTTTCCTCTCCTCTTAGACCCAACATAGGGAGCTTCACTAGGAAGTCCCCAAAGGAACACTTCCCTCTTTTCTATAATCCCTAATTCATTCTTGTTCTCTAATCTGTAAAGACAAAGGAGGCCAAGCAGAAGAAGCTACCCAAATATCATCATCACTCATTCTTTCAGCACAGCCAGGTGGCTTAGGCTGTGGGTCCTGGACCAGATTCCTGAGTGCAAACCCCACCAATTGTGTGACTTTGGTCGAGTGCTTAACCTGTGTCTCAGTTTTCTCATCTATGAAATTGGAATAACTGAACCCAGCTTTCAGGGTTGTTGTGAAGATGAAGCGTAATATGATTTGTAAAGTACCCACCCATGCAGGACACACAGGAAGCTCTTGGTACCACCTAGCATTATGTCAAAATTCAACAGATGTGTGTTGAGCGCTTACACGTGCCCGCCTATGGGACATGGTCATTGGCAGCGGGGAGAGGGGGAGAGAGACTTACAGTGGAGGAAGAAAGACACATTTAAGGAACAGGGAATTTACAGATTAGGCTCAGCCCTGGAAAAAAATATTAAAAGAAGAACTGGAACGGGAATGGGGAGATGGCTGCTTTTAGACAGGCTTCATCGGAAGACATTCGAACCAAAGGATCCAGTCGTGTGAAGAGCTGAGGAGAGTGTTCTAGCCCAGGAAGTATCGGAATCAGAAAGGACAAGGCCTGGAGGTGGGAACATCCCTCTTTCTAGTGCAGTGGGAAGCCTGTGGAAGCTTTTTAGCAAAGTGAGACAGGATGAGTTGTGTTTTTAAAACATCCCTCAGTCCAAACCCACAGAATGTACAACACAAAGAGTAAACCAAGAAATGTAAACTGTGGATTCTGGGTGGTAATGAGGTGTCCAAGTAGGTTCATAGATTGTTACAAGTGTACCATCTGGTGGGGGATGTTGATGACACGGGAGGCTGTGCATGTTGGTGGGGGCGGGGGGGTCTTTGGGAAATCGCGGTACCTTCCACTCAATTGTGCTGTGAACCTACATCTGCTCTAAAAACAGAAAACAAAAAATTAAACCACTGAACTGAAAAAACAAAAAACAAAGGTCCCTCTGGTTTCTGGACAGAGAGTGGGTTTTAGTGGGACAAGAGTGAAGGCAGTGAGACCAGGTAGGGAGCTAGTGGAGAAGTGAAGGTGACAGATGGAGGGATGGTGGCTTGGACTGGAAACGGATGGAAGAAGAGCTGACACAGACGTGATGAATTTTCGAGGCAGAAGCAACAGGGTGGATGATGGGGACAGGGAGGAATCCAGGATGAGTCCCAGGGTTTTGTCTTAAACAACTGGAAACAGTGATGCCATTTATCAAGACAGAGAAAAAACAAAAGAGGAGACCCTGGAGCTTATGGTGTTGGCGTTGGGTTTACAACGGGGGAGGCAGATCTGGGATTCTAGGACTCTTGTTGTTGAATACAATGTCCCCCCTTGCTGAAGAGTTCTAAGAACAAAGAAGGTACTAACTTACCTAGAATGGTGACAAGTAAAGCCCTTTAGGAGAAAGGAAATGAATTAGTTCCCTTCTAGCAATGCTATCCACACTTTAGGAAGTGGGGTTACTTCCTTTTGGTGACAGAGTCCTCTTAAGTGGTACAATATCATCTTCTCCCATTTTTCTTAAGGTAGAGAAATAAACAATGATAGTGAGTAACATAGCTCTTTGTTTCCCAGTGATGCCATTTGACTATTACATTTACTTTTTCTTTCTTTCCTTTTATTTTTTGGTATTTAAAGGCAGACAAAAATTCTCAACAATGGCACAGAGCACCCTAGTACACGCCTTGGTTCAGAGAATTTAGCAATGTCAGAGTCACGCTCTGTTTAGTAAGAATCTGAGTTTAAAGGAGTAGTTTTCAAGGTTTTTAAGAGTATTATTTTCTTTCAACAGGTGATAAAATCTGAACAATTTGATGCCACTTTTATGTAAGCTTTTTCTTTTAATACAAACACAATGAAAAAAACACAAAAGATGTCACCCCCACTCAGTCGCTGGATGTTACCTGCCCTCTCTGGGCTGTCGCTGGTTTACCTGCAAAGAAAGAGGAGCCGGGCATCACATCCTTTCCAGATTCCATGGTCCATCAAACATTGGCCAGAGTGAGATAAACTTTTTCACACTCATCAAGGCACTGAACGTCATTCATTTGCATTTCATGGTTTGTTATTTCCCAGATGCTCCGAAGGCAGCTCATCTCTTTGATAGTCTGTCAACTCGACCGCTCTTTTCATAAACTCGTCTAAATTGGCAATGAATTTTGGATATATGAAACATTCCTCATGCTTCAGAATCAACTCTCAGTATAAACGTCGTCTGGGGGCCACATGTCCTGGAGTGAAGTTGTTTTTGACCGAGTTTCTCGAGTGACAAGTCTTTCCAGCTTCGATTCACTTTGGGTGGCTCCCCAGAGCGCCTGACTCCATGGAGCGGCCCTGAAAGGGATTGTACGAAGTGTAACACAATGTAATCAGCCTTGTAAACTTACTTTATAACAAATGTGTGGCTTTGATTTGAAACAAATGCAGAAACCACAGCTACAAAGCGATGGCCAGTAAAACAGGCATAAGGCAGAATGGGGAAGTGCAAGAACAGCCAGCTGGCTAGAAACCGAGTCTTTGTTCTCTTCCCACCTCTGTCACCATCTAGCCTGTGTCCTTGGGCAACTCATCCTCTGGGACTCAGTCCCCTCACCTGTAGGATGCTGGCTGGACCACCGTCTCTCAGGTCTCAGCTCGGAGACTCCATGAGTAGTTGTGGAACCTCACTGATGGCTGTGGGCACAGTATCATTTGGCCCAGCTGCTGGACTTGATATAACACACCCCACTCAGGCTGATAAAGAAATCTCAGGAAAGCAGTGAAGGTGCAGGGAATGAGGCTCACAGAGGCACTAATGAAGGCTTTCACCTTCCCTAAAGGTTTCTACTAGGGTCTTTGAGTGGGAGCCAGGGCAGGCGGCAGCTGGAGGGGAGTGGTGACTAGTAAAGGGTGATCAGGTGGCACCTGCAGGGGCAGGTACTCACTTCGTCCTTCTCTGCAGCAGGAGAGTGAACAGATGGAGCCCGAGACCTCCACAAGCACTATTAACGTAACCTTGAATGTGCAGAGAGGCAGAAGCCTAACCCCTGTAACCAAAAACATCATTTATTATTGATTCTCTGCATTTACAAAAAGGCAAATTCCGTATTATTTCCTGGTGTTAAAAGTCCCCATGGTCTCTTAAAACATACAACTGGAGCCGGAGGAAAGGATTCAGAGAGGGAGCGTTTCCTCTCGGGCTTTTTAAAATGGAGATTAACGACCAGGATTTGCTCAATGAAACATTTCTCACCATGAAGTTCATAATTATTTGGTCATTATGATTTTAACTATGCTTAACAGTGTAAGCAACTACCAGTGTCCTGAACGTATTTGAGGTAGAGGATGGTGGTTCTATTGGGAGTTTTATGTCCTAAACCAGGGCATGGACTAGCTGTTTCATCTTGAATTCTACTATTTTTTTTTCCATTCATTTATTCAACAAATATCTACTGAGTATCAATTCGGTGTCATGCATTTAGCCATGCCCTGGGGATAAAGTGATAAACAACACAGGTAGGTCTCAGCTCTCTCCTGCCTTAATGTAACTTTGAATTTTTCTCCTATTTTTTAAGTTCTTTAACTTAAAAAATGTGGCTCTAGTCTATCAACCCAAACTCTTTCCCACTACTCATTAATGTAAATGTTCCCTCCTGCTCTGTCGTTCGTCCGCACGCATATACACACACCCCCACCAGCACACAGACAAATATAATGCCCGTCTCCCCATCTCTCCATTTTCTCGTGTGTGTCTACACCAGCAATAACTCTACCCTCTTCCCATTCACTTCTCTAAATCCTACCCAGCTTTCAGGGTTCAGCACAAACCCCCTTCTCTGGGAGGGGCTGGGCTAACACAGGAGTCCAACCCAATGCCTCTTTTATTCAGTATTCTAGAGCACACACACAATCAGTCTGGCACCCATGTTTCTCCTTCTCTTTTTGTGTGCACTGATTTGATCATCACATGTAAATTCTAAAATCCCTAGAAAGGTGAACCATGTTTGATATCTTCAGTAGCCACCCCCCACCCCCCACCCCCCACACCCCCCAACCCCAGTATTAGAACAGGGTGAGTCTCAAAGGAAGTTTTCAAGCATTTGCTTGGCTGGACTTATACCTTTTGTCCACAATCAAGATAAGCTCTTATACAGATGGTAGAACCTCCACCTTATGGCAGATATTTAGAACAACATGCTTTAATCGACTACATTTATTTAAACCTTGAAATCTCAGACATTTCCCTTAACTGTATCACTATTAAAGCCACGAAGCATCAATGGATATCATACTTTAAAATGACACATATCTAAAATGTCTAAGTACAACTTACCACCTTTCTGATTTCTACTACTACACGTAAACAAAATTAAGGAATTTTTAAAGACCGTCCCTTCTCTACTGCTCTGCAATTCACCCTCTTCATAAATTGAGTGATCACGTATGTGTATATATTTCTGAACTTTCTTTTTATTCCACCGGTCTATTTGCCTGCCCTTGTGTCTGTAGTGCCTGGTCTTCATTACTGTACCTTTATAATAAATCTTGGTATCTGGTAGAATGCATCTTCCTAGATTGTTTTTCTTTAAGGATGACAATTACCTTTGGTCTTAAGCAATTCCCAATGAATTTAGAGATCAGGTTGCCAATTTTCACAAAGAAACATGCTAGCCTTTTGATTGAGATTGCCCTAAAAGTATAGATCAATTTGGAGATAGTTGATATTTTTACAATATTGAGTCTTATCTTGCACAAACACAATATATCTTGCTGTTTAGAAATGTAGACACATGGAAAAAAAATATGATTCCCTACCTCACACCATAGACACAAATCAGTTCCAGATATATTGAAGTTCTAAATGTGAAAGATAAAACAATATAACTTCTAGAAAATAACATAAAAGGATATTTTCATGCTCATGGAGTACAGAAGGAAAGAAAAAGCTAACCATAAAAGAAAAAATAAACAGTGCACTGAAATTAAAAACAATAAAAAGACACCACAGAAGAGTGAAAATGTAAGCTACAGAGTGGAAGAGATTTTTGTGAAAATCCAACAAAGGGATTGTCCCTAGAACATGTAAAGAATTCCTACAACTCAACAAGAAAATACAGGAAGCTCAAAAGAAAACAGCAGAAACTTGAAGAGGAATTTGACAAAGGACATTCAAATGGCCAATAAATGTAAATAAAGGTGCTCAATGCCATTCTTCATCAGGAAAAGTAAAATTAAAACTACAATGAGATACTAGGTCACACCCACCATAAAGACTACTGTTACCAAGTTTGGGCAGTAATGTGGAATAACAGAAACTTTCATACACAGCTGGTGGAAGTGTTAAGTTAGTACAAATACTTTAGGGTGGTATATGATATTAACTACTAAAGTTGAATATATATAAATGACTCATGCCTTAAAAATTCCACATCTAGTTATATGCCCAACGTACACCCAAGACTTGTACACCAAATATACGCACAAGAAGAGCAGCATTATTTTTAATGGTAGAAAAGTAGAAAAACCTTAACTCATCAGATTCCATCAACAAAAATCTAGGTACATAAACTACAGCTTGTTCATCCCCTAGAAAACCATGCAACCATGAAATAAGTGATCTCCTCGTGCAACAACATGGATGAATCTCACAAAGAGCACTGACCAACCAAAATGACTGATGCTTTCAAAACCTGCCCAGATACTCTTTTATTGGGATTTTGGTTTGGACCAAATCAAATCTGAAGATTAATTTTGGATGAGTTGACATCTTTACAATATTGAATCTTTGTGCCCAAGAATCTGATAAGAACCTTCTCTTACTCATGTCTTTATTATTCTGAATACAGTTGTATAGATTTCATGAAAAAATATAAACTAAGAGCTAGGTACATGTTGCTATTTCCTGATTACTTATATTTGTTATTATAATCTAAGGATTTTTAATTATCTTTTAACTGGCCACCCCAATAAATTTTCTTTTTTCTTTTTCCCAGATCTTTTTTGGAGCATAGTTGCTTTACACTGTTGTGCTAATTTCTGATGTACAACAAAGTGAATCAGCTGTATTTATACATATATCCCCATATCCCCTCCCTCTTTGAACCTCCCTCCCACCCTCCCTATCCCACCCCTCTAGGTCATCACCAATCATTGAGTTGATCTCCCTGTGTTATGCAGTTGCTTCCTACTAGCCATCTATTTTACATTTGGTAGTGTATAAATGTCAATGCTACTCTTTCACTTTGTCCCAGATTCTCCTTCCCCCCCTACTGGTGTCCTCAAGTCTGTTCTCTACATCTGCATCTTTATTCTTGCTCTGTCACTGGATTCATCAGTACCATTTTTTCTAGATTCCATACATATGTGTTAGCATACAGTATTTGTTTTTCTCTTTCTGACTTATGTCACTCTGTGTGACAGACTCTAGCTCCATCCACCTCACTACAAATAACTCAATTTCATTCCTTTTTATGGCTGAGTAATATTCCATTATATATATGTGTCACATCTTCTTTATCCATTCATCTGTGGTTGGGTATTTAGGTTGCTTCCATGTCCTGGCCATTGTAAATAGTGCTGCAATGAACACTGGGGTGCATGTATCTTTTTGAATTATGATTTTCTCAGGCTATATGCCCATTAGTGGGATTGCTGCACCCTGGTGAATTTTCTAAATATTTCAAATAGCTTTGGATTGAGCCTTTTAAGTTTCCCATGTGAAAACTGATAACGCCAAATAATGGTAATTTTTTCCATTTCTTTCTACTAATTAATATCTCATTTATATTTCATATCTTATTGTGTTAGATGGAAATTCCAGAATAAGATTGATAATATCTATGCATGTGCATACTTTCTCTTGCTATTTGTCAGAGGTTAGCAAGATTTTTCTGTTAAGAGCCAGGTAGTAAATATTCTTAGCTTTGGAGGCCATACCATCTCTGTCACTATATCCTTATAATAAGCTTAGTCATAATAAATTATTTTTGTTTACCCTTGAATTTGATTAATCACATATTAATTGGATATCTGCAATGTACCAGGCACTCTTCCTGAATTAGTGAGTAGTGGATGCTTCAGTCAACAAAACAGACAAAGTCCCAGCTTTTGGGACTTAGAATATGAGCTACACGAGCTCCTATTCTAGTGGAAGGACACAGATAATAATAAAGATACACAAATATATCAGGTGAAGGATAATAAAAGAGTTGGAGAGTGAGAGGGTAGGATGCTCTTTCAGAACTGGATTGACATAAACACATACTATATATAAAATAGATGACTAATAAGGACCTACTGTATAGCACAGGGAACTCTACTCAGTACTCTGTAATAACCTATATGGGAAAAGAATCTAAAAAAGAGTGGATATATGTATATGTATAACTGAGTCATTTTGCTGTACACCTGAAACTAACACAATATTGTAACTCGACTATACTCCAATAAAAAAAATTTTTTTTAAATGGTGTTCAGGGAAAACCTCTCTGATCAGGTGTCATTTAAGCAGAGATTTTAAGGATCCGAGGACACAGTCTAGACAACTAAATGAGCAAACAGAAGTGGTGTACCAAAGTGTCAGGATAGAGAATGAACAGGGGCTGTGGGGGAACATAGCAGGAGCTCCTAACATAGTCTTGGGATGGGGTCAGCAAGGCTTCCTGGGAGGAAGCAGCATTTCATCTGAGACCTTGAAGAAAAGCTACATGAGTGTGACAGTGAATATTTGGTGTCACCTTGCCTGGGCCACAGGGTGCCAAGACATTTGGTCTAACATTGTTCTGGGTGTCTGTGCGGGTGTTTCTGGGTGAGATGCACCTTTGAGTCAGCAGACTGAGTAAAGCAGATGGCCCTCCCCAGTGAGGGTGGGCCTCATCCAATCAGTTGAAGACCTGAATAGAACAAAAAGACTGAGTGAGACAGAACTCTTCTTGCTCCTCCTGCCTGCCTTGAACTGGAACATCAGTCTTTTCCTGCTTTTGGACCTGAAATGAAACATGGGCTTTTCTTGGGTCTTGAGCCTGCTGGCTGTCTAACTGGACCTTACACCAGCAGCTGTCCTGGTTCTCAGGCCTTCAAACTCAGACTGGAACTACATGTTGGCCTTGCTGGGTCACCATCTTGTCGATTTCAGATCTTGGGACATCTCAGCCCCCGTAATCCTGTGATCCCCTTCTTTATCATCGACTCTGTATATGCATGCACATACACCCACGTCCTGTTGGTTCTGTTCCTCTAGAGGGCCCTGATGAATACAAGAAATAGAAAAGACTTCCATAACAACATGACTTAGAGTCCCAAAATTAGAAGAAAAGGGCAGTTTCAAGCAAATGAAAGAAGTTCAGTAGGGCTGAGACATGAAAATACACGAACTGGAGCCCATGAAGCTGGGCAGCACTGAGGCACTGGATTTCACCACTACCAGACCACAAAAAACACTCACACGGATTTTAAGAAGGAGAAATTGTTTGGGCTACATTCTCAGGCGGAAAGCAAAAAGAAATTAAAACATAATAAAAGGGTGGTCCAAAAAAAAAATAATCTAACCACATAGGGAAATTTTAAAACGCTTTTTAAAATTAGCACTCGGCCAAAAGGTACGTGAAAACTGCAACTAAAAACTATTTAGAAATTAAAATCATATAAAGGACAAGATCAAGACAGACCAAGCAACATGGCCTTAAGTTCATTAAAAAACAAGAAATACTGACAATAAACTATTAATTCAAAAAACTTGGGAAAAGTTGAGGGAAAAATGGACATAAGTAAGAAGCCTGTAGTCTTTCTATATTTTCCACCTAGAGTTCTCTTTCTCTCATATCTTCATACCTCGGGCTCTCACTTCTTTCAGGGGACTTCTGCTCAAATGTTACCTGATTTCTTTTTTTTTTTTTTAATTAGAGTATAGTTGATTTACAATGTTGTATTAGTTTCAGATGTACAGCAAAGTAATTCAGTTATACATATATACATATACATACATATGTTTTCCTTTTTAGATTCTTCTCCATTATAGATTATAACAAGAAATTAAATATGGTTCCCTGTGCTATACAGTAGGACCTTGTTATTTATCTATTTTATATACAGGAGTGTGTATCTTCTGATCTCAAACTCCTAATTTAGCCCTCTCCCTCTTTCTCCTTTGGTAACCATATGTTTGTTTTCTATGTCTGTGAGTCTGTTTTGTAAATAAGTTCATTTGTATCATTCTTTGGCTTCCACATATAAGTGATATCATATGGTATTTGTCTTTCTCTGCCTGACTTACCAAAGCTCATTTCTAAATAGCATCCTATCCTGTCTCTAACTCTGCTTATTACCCTTCTCCTGATAGGTTCCATGTGTCTTTGCTAATGTCTGTGTTCTCCCTCTGGAATATAAGCTCCTGGAGAGCAGGGACCTTTGTCTACTTTGTCCCCTGCTGCACCCCTTGCTTCTGGAAATGTACCTGGCACCTGGGCTCCACATGGCAGGGTCTGAGACTGGCCTATTCCCGCTTCATCCTCTACTCAGCATTAGGCCTGGAGTTTGGCAAACGTAATAAATATTTATCGAGTTGTTTCCCTGGACATTTTGAAAAAAATCAATATTCTTTTTGGAATACAAACATCTACATACATAATTATTACATAAAATGTAATAAACTATTCTGCTTATCTATATCATACTTTTGTGTCTCACCATCAAATCTGAAAGTCACATTTTGTTACAGTACAAAGCCCAGATTTTATCAATGGCCCATCATCTTTCAGTCAGACTCTATATATCTCAGTACTATATATTTTTGGTACATAAAGTTTCATGACTTAATTTTTCTTGTTTTGAAAATTTTATTAATACCAAAAAACGTTTTTATCCCACATAATACTTTTCATATTAAATTCCATTTTGTGGGATATTAACATTAAGCTCTGAGTTTATTTTTGTTTCATTTTCCCAAGATACTGTTTCCCATCCCATTATTTTTAAGTTTTCTGTGTCATTTTGTCTCTCCTATAAACAGTATATAGCTGAAATCTGTCGTCATCAATCTGAGAACTCTATCTTTTGCTCCCAAGTTCAACGCGTTTGCATTCTTAATGTGACAGCCAGTAAACCTGTCCTATCTTCATGTTTGTATTATTACCTGGTCTCTCTACGCTCTTCCTTTCTGGAGGCCAAGGTGTCCGCTTTGCAAAGAGAGAGCAGCTGAGAGTCTGTGACGGAGAGAAAACCAGGTCTGTCCTGGCGTCTTCGCTGGTCGACTTGCTCCTGCATGCCCAGCACAGATGCTCCCGGAAGCTGTGGATCTCAGCGGCGAAAGGGGTCTGAGGAGCGACGCCCATCTCCTCCCAGCCTCCTGTCCATGCCGCCCACCCTCACACCCTCACACCCTCACACCCTCACACCCTCACATCCTCTCACCTCCAGATTCAGTGAGAGGCTATGTCAAGTCACATCTACACCCATTTCCCACAATGCTCAGTGGAGTGATGCAGCTGACTTGAGCCAAATCTGTGCACTGCTGGCAAGAGCCAAATCTGTGCACTGCTCCCCATCTCTGCTTTGGCCGGCTGAACTTGGCCATGGCAGGAGGAGCTACACCACACAGCAAAGCAGGGCTTTATGTTTCCAGAGAGCTGGTAAACTGCTCTCTACTCACCACCACCAACACTCACGTTTGCTAAACAGGGGGAACTGTGACTTTCTATCCTTTGCCACTTTCTCTGGACTGGCTCTGAAATACTTTAAACTTGGAAGATGTCGATGGAACTCTTTCCTCATTTCTGGTGCTGATGAGGTATTTTCCTGATTTTTATGTCCCTTCGGTAGTTTCCCTTGGTCCCTGAGTGTGGGGTGGGCTCGAGTTACCGCCTGTTTCAAAAGTCCTTGTGACACATCTCTGCTCTGTTATCCATGCAAAACGTGGACAGAATTATGCAGGTCCCTGTTTGCTGCTTTAATTATCACTGCTCAGCCAAATAGCACTTGCTCTGCCACTAATGATTCTAATCTAAACTGGGAATTAATGTTGACAAAACACAAGCTGTTTGGTTTTTGCAAAGGCTGATCAAATCCGCTATGGGAAAAAAGGAGGCTTTGGTAGATATCCAGAATCAGAGCTCCATTGATTGGGAGAAATTCCAGCTCACAGGCAGAGGGGCAGATAAAATCCCTGAGAACGTAGGAGGGGTTTTCAAGACCATGAAAATGTTGTAGCTGTGGTGATGCCACTGAAGTGACGTCTGACCAAGTTATCAGGTTGCCCCTTGTGAAAATATGACAAAATGACAGCTAACTGTCCATGCCCTGAGGGCGGCTCATTGTTAAGATGACACCATATTTAGGGCAGCTTGTCAAGTGGACTGAGTGTGCTTTAGCGCTTAGAAAGGAATACAGTTGGCGTGTGAGGCAAAACCAGGGAGATCATGGTAATTTTGTAAATCAAGAAGACTTTATAGTAGGAAATAGGGAGCCGTTGAAGGTTTTTAAGCAGGAAAACAAAGCAATAAAAGTTGTAATAAAGGAAGATTAGCTTGGCAGTGTTAGGGCAAGATCTAACTTAAGACACTTATGTGGAAACAGATAGAATCAGTAATGAGTTACATTTTTTAAAAAAGAAAGGAAAAGAAGTCATTAAATCTTTTACTTTTAGGAGGCAGTTAAGGTAACTCACAGGGTGGGGAGGACGCGAGGAGTCTTGCAAGGCGTTCTCAGTTCATTAAGTTAAATGACTCTGTTCACGGATGCCCAAACTAGTCTTGTGGCGCGGGGCGGCTCCGGGCAGCCCAGGGACCACTTGAAGACTTCTTTTCGCGTCGTTTCCTTTTTCGGGAACTGAGCACTGTCAGCCAACAGCCCACATACGGTGCGAGCCTCCAGTGTCTCTTTTCTGGAACCGCTGGAATCTCATCCATTCTTCTGGGATAAAGGAACAGGAGCCCAACCCCCATAACTCTCATTCGAGGGATTAGACTGAAGTCTAGTGACTAGCCGTAGAAATTCAACCAAGGATCCCAAGACGAGCCGGGGCTCCTGCAGGCTCACCACGTGGAAGGGATGGACTGTGCCATGGGCAAGGGTCAGCGCTCATCCTTGGGACAGATGGGACCTGCGGTGCTCCAGCCAAGCCGATGATCGCCTACAGCCGCTGCTCCTGCCGGGAACTTATGTCCCACTTTTCCACATTGTGTGATTCCTAGTCAAGAGCCCACGGAAGTCAGCCCTGCTTGGTGAACCCTTCTCCGCTCCTCTAGCTCACAGCGGTCCTTGACTGGAACTGTAATAGATTCTGCTTGGACCACAAAATGGCATTTAGCTCCTGTTTCCTGGGTGGCTATCTATCCTTTCATGTCTGAATTTTCTCTGCAAGTAGATTGTAAACTCCTTGAAGATGGGAACCATCATTTATACGTCACCCAGGCTGGGTGCCCAGGAAGAGGACCAAGTTGCTGAGGTTAAGCTCACTCTCAGCAATCCTTTATTACAAATCAGGCTTACTTTGCTGAGCTGTTTTTGTTTTGTTTTGTTTTGTTTTGTTTTTGTTTGTTTGTTTTTGTCTCCCAAGCCCCAAACCCAACCATGCATCCTTTCCTCTCAACAGTTGTCCACGATTCCTCTTCTAAAAAGATGAGGTCGTATAAATTAAGTTCCCACAATTCCTTCCCCTCCACCCCATTTTTATTGATATTTTCTTCCCCTGCATTTTCAGAAGGACTGTCCTCATTGGCAAAGCTGCTAACTTCCTTTTGGAATTCGCTCTAAGAGTTCCCTGTCTTTTACCCCAATATTTTCATTTCATCCTCCTTTTGCTACAAACATCACAAATCTCCCCTGACTTTACAATTTCTTAGTGTTAGTGTTCTCACTATTTCTCCTAAAAATACTTTTCCCCAAATCACTTTTGAAAAATAGTATGTACTTACTGCTTCCTCTGTCCAATCATTTATGAATTCCTTGACTTTTTCTAGTCTTGGTTTCTCTTACTGACAATTAATTAAGCTGTTCTTTCAGGACTTCCAGCCCAAGCTCAGGACTGGAGTTCTGTGTTTAACTCCCTTGGACATAGAAATGCAACATCGAGACCCCTCATCAAGGAGGGTTTCCTTCAGAAACGAGATGTTTGACCAGCAGCCTCCTTCAGGGCTGAGTTACCTCCTAAAGATGACTCCTAGATCACACTTTTCTCAGGTGCCAACATCTAGGGTTGCAGGTAAAATATAAGACACCCAGTTAAATTTGACTTCCAGGTAAACAATGGATTGTTTCATTTTGTTTTGTTTTTAATATAAGTACGTCCTGTGCAATATTGGGGAAACACCCATATTTTTAAAGTATTCATCTTTTAAAATAAGTAAAACCATGTATTACTGTATTATATGTGCAAGGTCTTCCCTGCCCTCCCTCTGCTTCTTTTGTAAATAAAGTATTCATTTTTTACCTGAAATTTAATTGGGCATCTTGGATTTTTATTTGCTAAATCCAGAGACAATACCCACCCTGTGAGGTGAGAGTATGAGGCCCAGGGCAACAGGCCAGTGAGGCAGCATTCCTTCCAGAGCTCACTGAAGTGTTGCCAGGTGTGTGCTGGACCTGAATCTCAGTTTGCCTTTTCCCTCTGAGCAATCCTGCGGCCGCCTCCTTCTCCCCCTGCAGGGGCCACTGCAGCGTCCTTCACACCTTTCTCTCACTCAGCACCTTTCAGAGAACCCTCCCTGAGACATCTCCCCATCCCAAGTTTCTTTTTAAATGTTCAAAGAAATAGAAAAGGAGGGAGAACATAATTTCAACCCTTGAAAACAGGGAAGGTGGACTGAAACGAGGAAATGACCAAGCACGTCTGTGCTCCGTATGCATGAAGGACAGTGTCCTGGGCAACAAGTGGACACTATCCCTGGAAGACCAGCCACACTAAGTAGGACAACTGCAGAGGACATGAAAAAACTGTACAAAAGAGGAAATACGAATGTCCCCTGTACATATGAAAAAACCTAGTGTAATTAGGAATCAGAGAAAAGCAAATACAAGCACCACTGGACTACCATTTTTTCCCGGACAAATTGATAAAGATACCGAAGGAATATTTCCAGTGTTGTTGAGCGTATGAAGAAGTAACCAATTGTATATTTTGCTGGTAAAATTCTATGCCTAGAAATTTAACCCAAGGAAATAAACACATGGACAAGCACATATGAATAAAATGTTTAAAATGTCAAAAAATTAGAAGCTGTTAATAAAGAAGTGATTAAATAAATTATAGTAGCTCTATTACAACCAGAATATCTTGTAGCCATTTTAAATTAGTATTTGCGTATATTCATTGACATGCAAAGATATTCATGTCATATTGTTTCATGAAAAAAACATATTTCATATTACTAGGTAAATAATGTCCTATTTTTGTTTACCAAAAGACATATACACTTGGGAAAAAATGATAAATATTAAGTGTTTAACTTTGGGTTGTGGGATTGCAGGTAACTGGCTTTTGTTTTGATCATTATAATTTAAATTTTTTCTACAATGAACAACACTCTTTATGTGATTTTAAAAATAATACTTTTCTCTACCTCATGTGCACTAATACCGTTAGGTTTTTTTTTTTTTTTTTTTTTTTTGGCACACGGGCTTAGCTGCTCCATGGCATGTGGGATCTTCCTGGAGCAGGGATCGAACCTGTGTCCCCTGCACTGGCAGGTGGATTCTTAACCACTGCGCCACCTAGGAAGCCCTACTGTTAGGTTTTTTCTCCTTAGACCTCATCTTTTTTTTTTTTTAAACTTTCTGCAAAATTTCATATAGTTGACTCCATGGACTTCTTTTCTGTCTTCTTGTCCTTGCATTATTTTGTTCTTCTCCATCTGTAACACCCTTCCCTAGTTCTTTTTCCCTTTCTTTTTCCCTCCTTATTGACATCTCCCAATATTGCATCATCTGCCCTTTTCCCTCTTCTCTCTACCTAAATGACTTAAATTATTTCCTGTATACAGAGAATATCTGAATCTTAACAATACCAACCTACCTCATAAGCATGTAAAACCCTAGTTCCAAATGCCCGCTGGACTTCCAGATTCCAAAGCTTATTCTGCACCTGCTATTTTCAGGGAGCAGTACCTGGAGATGATACCGTAATGACAAAGAGAGCTCACCTTTGAGAAGCATCCAATCTCCACTTGGATTTGCTAATTTCCATATATTTAGCAACAAACATGTCTCCTCACCTTTTCCCACATCAGCTCTTCTTCCTGACCTTCCATTTTCTGTTACCAGCACAACTATCACTACCCAGCTTTGCCAGCTGCAGTAACTAATTGATAAGTTTGCATAACAAGTGAGGGACCTGCTAAGGTAGCATGCTTTCAGCCTCAAGTACGTGTTGGAGTCATCTAGGAAGCTTAAAAAATAATGATGCTTAAAACCAGAATTCAAAATAATTCAGTGATGAGTGTTTGGAGGAGGAGAAGTTTTTGAAAGAGAGGAAATACATCAGGAAGCAGCTAGAAATGAAAGAAAGAACATTTCATAAGTGAAATCTAAACTTGGAGGAAAATAGGACTGAATAAACATGATGGACGAGGCCATAACCAAAAAAGGCAGATACAAAGAGAGAGAAAAAAGTAGAGAAAAAGACAAAAATAATTCTGGAGAATACATTTTCTAGAATTGCATTGTTTGTTACAAATTTTGTAATCAGGCAAATACTAATGCAAGATATGAGAAGCCATATGTGTTATTTCTGTTGGAGAAAAGGGAGTGAGTAATAAGGTGCTTATAATGTATTTTTGACGCATTCATGTTCATTTTGTAATAACTTGCTGATAAGCCAATTATGACTTGTGCACTTTTCTGTCGGTGTGTTTTGTTTCTGTAAAAAAGTGAACATAATATACTGTTTTTTCATGGATGCAAAAAAAAATTACTGATGCTTATTTCCCACTTTGAGATTCTGATTTAATTAGTCTAGAGTGCCACCAAAATTTAGAAGTTTAACATCTCTGTAGCTGATATACAGCTGGGGCTGAAAGTCACTGAACTAGAGAAAGAGCAGGACTTCATTATTTATTTCATGATGCAAGTAGAAAAGTCAAACCTATTATTATTATCATTACAACTATTTACCAACAATGTCATCTGAGTTGGATATCTTTCCCCTGGATTGTAACAGCTGAATTGGCTTTCCCAGTCCAGTCACCTCTTAACCCAACTCAACTCCAGTCTTTACACCATTTCCAGGATGTGTGGGGAGGACATAGCCATCCCGCCATGCAGATACCTCCACGCTCTGATCCAGATGGTCTTCTCAGTGCTGTCACACACACACACATCAGTTAAACAGGACTCCCGTTGCTCCCCAGACATGGCCTCTGTCCCGACCCTGCTTTTGCCCCACTAGTCCTTCCACCTTGAGCACCCTTCATTCCCGCCTGTCAATCACAATTCCACCCGCCCTTAGCTCTGAGTATTGATAGTGTACCAGTCTAGACAGCATGCCCCTCCACACCCCAGGAGCAATTCCTCATGTTCCTAACCTCCCCCCTGCCCCGAGCACCGCTTATTGTACTTAATAAACCCTGTCTTATGGAAAAGTTACATGTACACATATCACATATTTCCCACCAGATTTGAAGCTCCCCGAGGGCAGAAGCTACAATGCTTTCATCTCTTTATAGAGAAAAGCAGAGATTAAATATGAAGACTGCGGTCACCCTGCCTCGGTTTACATCCAAACTCTGCCACTTACTCACGGTGTGTGTGACATTTAGGGAAGCAATTTACCTTTCTGAAGGTCAGTTTCCTTCTCCACTGAATGAAAACAATACCATGACCTCTTGAGACTGTTACAAAGGTAAGATGAGGAAATGTATAAACATGGAGCACAATAATTGCTCCAAATGGTGTCAGCGATGACGGTGTTCAGCATTTGGGAGACTAAACACATCAAGAAAGATATTTAGTTGTGAGGTTGACAGCATCGCTGGGTAGCAGATAGATGGAAAATAGAAGCTCTCCGATTTGGAAGATGTTTATTACATTTCCTAACATGACTCCCTGGGACAACGCGTGTTATTACCACGGTTTTCAATTATTCCAGACAGCTAGTCCTGCTTCCTGATAGCATGTAAATTTCTCAGCTTGGTGCCATCGCTAAGATTCTAAATTTCATTTTGCAATGACAGCTTTTCTGAAAACTCTGCCACTCAGAGACCCGTGTCCCAAATGCTGTTTCTTTGTGGAATATAACATTTTTAATCAAGTAAAACAGTGATGGAGAGCGTGTCAGATACCCATGCAGGATATAATCATCTGTGAAACATGAAATCCTGCTGTTAAGACTCCAGTGAACCGAGAGAGCAACAAGCTATTTCTATCCAGCAGGCTGAGAGCACTGCAGCCTCGGGATCTCAGATGAGATCTATTTTAAATATAATTCATTTTCTGAAGGATAAACAACAAAAGCCTCTTTTGTATTCAACGGAGTCAGAACACCAAATGCCTTGCAGACGGGTAAGCGAGGGTGGGGACTCAGACTGCAGCCTTCTTAGCATCTCTGGCTGCTGTCCCTCCAGGCAAAACAGCCATGCTGTTGCTTTAAGCCCTGTTGAAGAAGCAGAGATTGAATGAAGAGTGATTTGCTGTGAGCTGAGGATGTGTCTGTGATTTCTTTTCTCTCCTTTCTCATCAACCTCTCTCTCCTGGTGGGAACTTTCCATCAGCATTTACACCTGTCCATTAAAAGCCCCTCATCTTTAAAAATAAAAGACCTCCCTTGGCCCCACTTCCTCCTCCAGCTATCACTCTATTTCCTCCTCCCCGTCACCAGCCTTGAACTTTCGTACGCACATCTCAGGCCTCATGCATTCCTCATACCATCCAGTGTAACGAGGCTTCCCAATTCTCACCCTCCATCTTCACGGAAACAACCTCGAGGTCACTATTGACTTCTGGGGACCTAACTCCGTTCCTTAGCTTGTGTGACACAGTTCACCAAAATCTTCCCTGTAAGGACACTCTTTTCCCTCAGCTTTTCCCCATCCTTGACCTTGGTGACATAGTGGATGGTCACAGCTCAGCCTCCCTCTGCCTCCCTGACCTCTCCTCCGCATCCTTTGGAGCAGGCATGTCCTCCCCGACCCAGCCACTGAAAGGGGCTGTGCCCGAGGCTGGGTTTCAGCCCCTTTGTTTTCTCTCATCCCACTTCCACGCAGATCTCCAGCACATCTTTGAGCTCGGCTACCACCGAGGACTGCCGACTACAGGTCTTCAGTCCACCTAGACCTCCCCTCTGAGCATCTGAACGTTTACTAACGTCCTCTCCGCGGACTTTCCAAAGCTCTTCAAAAACAACAGAAACAGACTCCCAGATTTAGAGAACAAAATTACGGTTACGGGGGATGGGTGGGGGGAGGGACACGATAGTTAGGGAGTTTGGGATTAACATATACGCACTGCTATTTCTAAAACAGATAACCAACCAGTACCTACTGCACAGCACAGGGAACTGCTCAACATCACGTAACAACCTAAATGGGAAAAGAATTTGAAAAAGAATAGACACATATATATGTATAACTGAATCACTTTGCTGTACACCTGAAATTATCACAACATTGTTAATCAACTATACTCCAATATAAAACAAAAAGTTATTTCCTGAAAAAATAAATAAAAAATTAAAAAAAAAGATTTCAACAAAATAAAACGAAATGACATATTCAAAACTAACTGTCACCCAGGCGACCTAAGTGATCACATCAGAAACCCAAGAGACATCCCCTCGCCCTGTCCCCCCTATTTGCAGAGCCCATGTGGAGACTTAGCTAAGCTACTCCACGGTATTGCTGCCTTCGTATCCACTATGTCACCAAGCAGCCTGCAGGGACCTTAAACTGACACCAGCCACTCAGCACGCCCGCGCCCTAGACAGCAGCCCGCAGAGTCACAGGTACAGGTGAGCTCCTGACGTGAATTCCCGCCAGCCCCTGGGATCAATAGTCTCTTCCATCTCCCCGGGCCCCCAGGTATGTGCCCCTCAGATAAGAGCCCCGTGATGCTCACCAACACTCCGCTCTTTCTGCTTTGCATCGACCCATCCAGCTTTATCCCGGGAACCCCAAAGCACCCCACCCACAGACCCTAATAAAGGCACGTGCTCAGGTCCTGCCTCTGTCTCTCTGCACCCTGCCTTGACTTCCCCGTGTGGCCCCTCAAGGCATGTGTGCACCTCCTCCAGGACTGTGAGGAACCAACTTCTCTGTTTCAGCTTCTCTTTGGGCTTGTTGTGCCTCAGCTCTCCATCTGGCACCCTGTGTGCTGCTTATCAGATGTTCATCTAACAAAGTCACAGCAGCCCAGAACAAGGGTAAAAATGGAGCTCATGGGCAGATGTATAATTTTTTTTCCAGAAAGATTATTTATTTTTTTTAGGAACTTTTATTGAGATACAGTTAACAGACAATAAACAGCATATATTTAGAGTGTAGAATTTGGTATCCCAATCTCCCAATTCATTCAGATGTATAATTTTTATATTTATGTAAAGGATCAGTATTGTACTTCATTCACATTTGGTCTAGACCAGAATAATAGGAGTTGTTTATGACAGCCAAATACTCCTCAGACACCATGTGCAGCTATCACACAGACCACAGTAATTCATGAATCTTCCAGAACAGAGCAAACGATGATGGGTGCTGAGTAGTATTGAGATATGTATTTGTTATGAAAAATTCATCTCATTCATGCTATAGATTAGACAAAGATGTTGACAAGTTAATTATCTTGTCTTTTACTTTGCTTAAATCCTCTCTGCACTGGGAAACAGTGTTGGCAGCAGCAAAAGCCAGGAGCTTCCATGACATTTAAATGCTTCCATTTACAGATGAAGGGATGGACAGAAGCATCTCCCTGGGGCCTGAACAGCCCTCAGTCCTGAAATTAGATGCCTAGTGGTATGGTCAATCGATTTGCCTGGGCTGAGGGGGACACACCCTTAAGCTTGGGCAAAGGGTCCCCTACCCTAGATCTTATATTTTAGAGCAGGGGTTGGTAAACTTCAGCCTAAGGGCCAGGACCAGACCCTGTCCTGTTTTGTTTTGTCCTTTTATTAATAAAGTTTTATTGAAACACAGCTACACTCATTCATTGCTGTATCCTCTGTGGCTACTTTGGTGCTACAGTGGCAGAGTTTAGCAGCTGTGACAGAGGCTGTCTGGACCACAAACCCTAAAGTATTTACCCTCTGGCTGCTCACAGAAGAAGAATAGCCAGCCAATGTCTTGAAGACCCCACACACCACAACGTCTGCTGTAGGGCTCCCTGCTGACAGGGACCAGCACCCCAGCATGAGCTTGAATCAACCTGATTCCGGAGCCCATGCTCTTGAGTCTGGGTGTCATCATCTCCTAAAGTAATGCCTAGTTAGGTCCTGACGCAGGCTCTGAACATACGACAAGATGACACGCGTGTTAAGAACTCATTCCAGTGAGTGTAGCGGGCTGGTTTCTATCTCTGCTTCCAGAGGGGGGACAAGCGGTTTGCCCAGTGACAGCCCCGTTCTTCCTCCTCACACCCTACCCTGCTCCTAATTCCTGTAAGTCCTCCTCCTCCCATAATACGACTCTCATGACTTGGGGTGCTCTTGGCAATGAACGAGATCGGCATTGCCCGTCCCCATAGAGCTTGCGTTTTTAGCAAGTCATGACATGAGCACTTATTTAAATTCAACTGCAATAGAGGGCTGAGAAGAGAGCAGTGGGTCAGAATCAGCGAGAGCAGGGATGCGGCCACGAAGTGAAAGCCCAGGAAACTCCCTCCGCAGCGGAGCCCTGAGCCGGGGGGATGGATTCCCTGGATTAAGAGGAGCATCCTGCAGGAAGAGGCGCAAGGATGCTGAAGGGAGAAACGGGGGCACCTGAGGATGGGACGGAGAGCCCCCGAGCTGTAAGGCTGGTTAGGGGCCTCCGGGTCCTCTTAGCAACTGCAGCTTTTACCTGACGGGAAAAGGGAGGGTCTGGGGCGGCTGGAGGTAGTGAAGTCCCATCATGAGGTTTGCACGTAGAAGGATCGCCACCGCTGCAGAGGCGGGTGGGAGACTGTGCGTTACAGTGAGGAGACAGGTCTGTTAAGAGATGTCCAAAATGCAGCCCAGGCAGAATACCACAGCAGCTCTGCCCAGGGTGGTGATGGTGACACGTGTGGAAGTGGGTGGATTTGGACTCATTCCCATTACAGGGCCTCGAGAGAGTCCTGCCTAGAGCTACCGTATGCCCCTACAATCCCATTCCTGGGCATATATCTGGAGAAAATCTTGGTCCAAAATGATACATGCACCCCTAGGTTCATTGAAGCACTGTTTACAGCAGCCAGGACATGGAAGCCACCTAAATGCCCATCAGCAGATGAATGGATAAAGAAGATGTGGCACATATACACAACGGAATATTAGCCATAAAAGAATGAAATCATGCCATGTGCAGCAACATGGATGGGCCCGAAGATGATCATACTAAGTGAGGTCAGACAGAGAAAGAAAAATACCATATGACATCACTTATATGTGGAATCTAAAAAAACAAAGATACACATGAACTCATCTACGGAACAGAAATGGACTCGCACACTTAGAGAATGAACTTTTGGTTACCAGGGGGGAAGGGGGGTGGGGATGGACTGGGAGTTTGGGACTGACAGGTCCACACTGCTGTACTTAAAATAGACAACCAGCAAGGACCTACTGTATAGCACAGGGAACTCTGCTCAATATAGTGTAACAACCTAAAAAGAGCAGAAAAAATAAAATTAAAATTACAAGCTTAAAAAAAAGTGGATGGATTTGAACTATATTTTAGGGTATGAAATAGAACACGATAATTGATTAGAAATAGAGGGTGAAGGCAGATGGCAAGCCACTCCCGGGGTGCCTCACCCCCTGCACGTGTAAACCCAGCCACTGGACACACCAGGCCAGCAAGGAGTGATGCTCACGTATCCAAGATCCTCACGCAGGGGCCGTAACAGGGAGGAGCTCTTATCCCCGGCACTGGTACTCACGCCTATGATTGAGGGCCATTCTTCTCAAAGTGGGCTCTTCTAAGCACCCCCTCAGATTCACAGTTTTTGGTATTTTAAGTTTAAAATGCAGACGCAGAGCTCCACACACACCCACGGAATCAAACCATCTGCAGGTGAGCCTCTCCAGACTGCATGTCCATCAGGCTTCTTGGGGATTTGGACAGACGCTGAAGTGTGAGTGTAGGGTCTGATTTAGGGTCTATTTGAAGGGTAACTGTGCCCTCTCAACCACTTCACTCGGCTTTTGCTGACTGTCATCAGGAAGTTGGGGTGAGAAGCTTCTGCTCAGAAGAGCTGACAATGGCTTGAAACGCAATAAACACTGCTAGAAAGACAGGCACCCGTGTCCTCCAAGCCCTGTGGAAAACTGCCACAGCCCCCGGATGGCTGGCAGGCAGAGGCGCTCTGCCCTCCTCATGGATGCCAGACAGACTGTGAGCTTCTCTTGAATGAGGCCATGCAGGCTACACGCATTGATAATGGTCTCATCATTTCCATAAATCTCACTCAGCCAAGGTTACTGTGCAAAACAGAGACACCCCTTCCTTTCTTGATCTTCATGGGGCTGTGGTCTTTATGGAGAAGCAGTGATGCAAAAGAGCAAAGCCAGGAAGGGCTCAAAAGCATAAAAACACAACATTTTTTAGCAGAGGTTTCCTGAAATGATAAAATTTCTTTGCCATTTTTTTGGGGGGTTAATGACACATTGATTATGGGAAAATCCACCTCCATTGGCAGGCTGAGCTATTAAAGCTGCCCTTTTGAAAAATGTCCACTTTCAAAGGTGAGATTGCACAGCAGTGAAAAATATTTTAGATGGCTACAATAGAAAAGCACTCCTGTCCTCGGTGAAAAACTCAAAGGTGTTTGCACTGGACATTTCATCAGCTCCCTTCATATGTAGAGCTCTGTCGACACTGGTAAGTGCCCCAAACCCATCCTTCCTTCTTGTACGGTCCACTCTGACTGCATTCTGACCTCCATCCTTCCCCACGTGATGTGTGGTAATTCCTGAATGGACTGTTCACACAAGCACAGCAATCTCATTCCTTTTGCCAGCGGGGTCAGCTTAGAAAGGGGCATGTGATTCAGTTCTGGCCAGTTAGAGAGAAAAGCAAGTCTTTGGGGTTCTTATGGGAATGAGTCCCTCCATCTGAAATACAGAAATGCAGGGAAGGGGTCTCTTCCTTTTCTTGACTTTGCGGATGTGACATTTGGAACTGCTGAAGAGATTGTGAGATCGTGAAGGAGTTATAGCACCAACACCAGGAAAATGCAAAATAAGAGAAGTGGGAAACCTGTCCAGCCACTGAACTAACCAACCTTAGAGAGACCTTATCTCAAGCTTTCTTGTCAAGTGACATAGTAAGTTTTCCCTGTTGCTTAAAACAAATTCAATTGGGGGCAGGGAGGCTGGTTATTCCTTGCAGCTTAAAGTTTCATAAACTGATACAAATAGTAATAGTCTCAAGTCGATGGTCTGACTCTTCACTCTGTATCTGCCAATTTCAACACTTAGTTCCATCATTCAGAGAACACACACACACACACACACACACACAACACTAAGTGAGGGCTACGTAAGAAGGATGGTGTGACAATCCCTCCATAAGATTTGAGGGACTTCCCTGGTGGTCCAGTGGGCAAGAGTCTGTGCTCCCAATGCTGGGGGTCAGGGTTCTATCCCTGGTCGGGGAACTAGATCCCACATGCGTACCACAACTAAGTCCGCATGCTGCAATGAAGATCCTGCATGCTGCAAAAAAGACCTGGGGCACAGCCAAAATAAATAAATATTTTTTAAAAGGACTCATTGGAAAGCATAGCTTTATCCTCACCCAGTCTTACCAAGTAGAATAAAAATAACACAAGCTAACATTTACTACTATGTGTGTTCCAGGCACAGGAATAGGCTGTGCCTATTCTCTCTTTTTTTTAGTCCTAACTGTCTAGCTACTTACTTATGCTGCTGTTTTGAAGAAAATAAATTCCCTGGAAAATGCTAATAGTCATTCTTGTTAGTCGCAGAGAACAGTACCTTTCATTTGGATGCTGAATGTGCAGAATGTGCAGTCCATTCTTTTTTTTTTATTTTTTTTGTCTTTATTGGAGTATAATTGCTTTAAAATGTTGTGTTAGTTTCCGTTGTACAACAAAGTGAATCAGCTGTATGTATACATATATCTCCATATCCCCTCCTTCTTGAGCCTCCCTCCCACCCTCCCTATCCCACCCCTTTAGGTCTGCACAAAGCATCGAGCTGATCTCCCTGTGCTCTGCAGCAGCTTCCCACTAGCCATCTATTTTACATTTGGTAGTGTGTATATGTCAATGCCACTCTCTCACTACACCCCAGCTTCTCCTTCCCCTGCTCCCCGTGTCCTCAAGTCCATTCTCTACGTCTGCATCTCTATTCCATCCCTGCCACTAGTTTCATCAGTACCATTTTTCTAGATTCCATATGTATGCCTTAGCATACGGTATTTGTTTTCCTGTTTCTGACTTACTTCACTCTGTGTGACAGACCCTAGCTCCATCCACCTCACTGCAAATAACTCAATTTCACTCCTTTTTATGGCTGAGTAATATTCCATTGCATATATGTGCCATATCTTCTTTATCCATTCATCTGTCGATGGGCATTTAGGTGGCTTCCATGTCCTGGCTATTGTAAATAGTGCTGCAATGAACATTATGGTACGTGTTTCTTTTTGGATTATAGTTTTCTCTGGGTATATGCCCAGTAGTGGGATTGCTGGGTCATATGGTAGCTCTATTTTTAGTTTTTAAAGGAACCTCCAAACTGTTTTCCATAGTGGCTGTATCAATTTACATTCCCACCAACAGTGCAAGAGGGTTCCCTTTTCTCCACACCCTCTCCAGCATTTATTGTTTCTACGTTTTTTAATGATGGCCATTCTGACCAATGTGAGGTGATACCTCATTGTGTGTAATCCATTCTGACATCTGATTTTCCTAACTTTCCAGTATGTGAAAGTGAAATCTGAGAGCACACCACTGATGAACAGCAGAAACACTGACGGAACCTCAGCCTAGTCCACTATCTTTTCACCCTCTCTGTGTCCCCTCACGCTGCCATTAACAATCTATCATTATTTTTCAAGCTGGAGTAAAACTTCTCTTATTGTGGTCTAAAGTCTTGCTATTCAAAGTGGGGTCTGTAGACCAAAATCACCCAAAAGCTTGTGAGAAATGCAAGATCTCAGGCCCCAGCCTAAATCTGCTGAATCAGAAACTGCATTTGAACAAGATTTCTGGGTGCAATGAATGAACATTAAAGTGTGAGAAACCTTGAACTAGAGGATGCAGGCTTCAGAAGAAAGGAAGGCAGTGGTGATTACTTACAGTCAAAGATAACATGAGAAAGACCATGGAAGTGACAGCAAGGGGCTGCTGGAGGTCTACAAAGGATGTCTGGGCAGCGTTTACATGAGTTCAGTGGTGAGTCTCCAGCACAAGTCAGCTGGATGCTTTGGGCTCCAAATAGCAGAAGACCCATACTGGCTTAAATGTTAGTTGTTACACTGAGAAGCTGAGAGGCACACTTCTGAACATAAACACAAAGTAAACCAAGAGTAAATAAAATTCAGTGCCTGGATTCACCCTGCAGCCTGGAGCCATGCCAGCCCAGCCTGGCCTAGGGCACCCACTCCTGGCTCATCTGCAGAGCAGCTCAGAGTAAGAGCCTTGCTGGCTGATGGTGAGTTTGGGATGACAAGCTACTGATGGACCAACTGAACATGGTTCTCAAAGAGCCGGCCAATGCAACCAGATGAAAAAAACAGAGTAAGAATATTGGAAAGGAAGAGAAAGAACTATTAGAAACAATAGGATTATCTGCCTGGAAAACTCAGGAGAAGCATATGAATAATTATTTGAAAAATGAGAGAGAATATTAATTTAAAATATACATTAACTTTTCTTTATACCAGCAATATAACAGTTAGAATATAATAGAAGAAAGGTTAATGTATAAATATAAAGTAATTAGGAATTTCAAGATTAGTGTATAATATATATGAGGTTAATTGAATAAATGAAGAGGTGCACTGTGGTCTTGGTTGGCATACTCAGCATGGAAAATACGTTGATTCTCAAATTATGCTCTAAGCTAATTCAATTCCAATAAAAATGGCAGAAGATTTTTTTTTACAAATTAATGATTCTAGAATTTATTCTAAAAAGATAACACAAAACAGACCAAAAAATCTAGCATGGGAAGGAGATGATTGCCATAGTATATATTAATTTGTATATTTCTGACACAGTAGTGCATATTACATAATGTTATATACAATCTTACAATGCATTGAATGTTACATTACATTTTATATAAAATATAACATTAACATATTTACATGAGTTACAACAATTTAAATAGTAGCATAGGAAAACAGAAATGGATCAAAAGACAAGAGCTGAGGAAACCTCATTTGAACTTCAGCTTCCTTATTTTAAAAGTGGGATAGTAATAGTATCTCCTTGAATGTGTTGTCATGATGATTTAATGAAAAAAGAAAGTAACGTGCTTGTTACAGTGCCTGGGATACTGTAAATGTACATGTAACAAACCTCACCAGAAACAAGAAGGGCCACTAGAGCCTGTCATCTTCCAAGACACTGCCTGATATGCAGTAGAAAGTCTGGACCCAGGAGGTGGAGAGTGCCCAGTACAGATCACTGAATAAGACCTCAGGAAGCAGAGTTAGGTCCAAGTACCCTAGGACCAAGTTTGAAATTCTCCCCATCTGAGTCCTTCCTTTCTCTCACAGCCAAAAAAGCAGGCCACAGAAAGATGGATGGAAACAAATACACCCCTCAAAATGTAGTTCAAATGAGGAAGAAGGGGTAAAATAAAAAATTCCAGATCAGACATGAACAAGATAAATGAAAATGTCATGCTCATTCTGTATATAACTTTAAACAGGAGATGAAACAGATGGAATGAACAAATGATCAACAACAACAGAAAAGCAGCACAAAAAATCAGGCAAAGGAACTCATCTGGAGAAAAACACAATCCAAGGAACCCAAGTGCATTGATCTGTAGAATACAAATTCAATAAAACTGTAATTGAGTGACAAGGTGATAAAAGAGATGGTTGAGATGAAAAGAAAACAACCTTTGGACCATAACAACTTTAAGAAAGAGCAAGAAATATGGCAGATAAGGTTAAATATTATACTAATGGCATAGAGGAAGAACTTGGGGTGCGTTCAATGAATAAAAATGACAAAGCAGTTAAAGCAGTTATAGAGGGATGATTAGAATAAGAGACAGAGAAGATCCAACTTAACTCCAAGTGGTGTCCCAACAATTAAGAACCTAGAAAGGGGGGAAGAAAAAATATTCAGAAATATCATATAGGAAATATTCTTTCCAAAACCCAAACTGAATGCACAGATTGAATGCATACAACACATATGGAGAAAAACAGAAAATTATTGACATCAAGACAGCCTCATCAGTGCAGCCACTATGGAGAACAGTATGGAGGATGGAGGATCCTTAAAAAACTAAAAATAGATCTACCATATGATCCAGCAATCCCACTCCTCAGCATAGATCCAGACAAAACTCTAATTCAAAAAGATACAAGCATCCCTATGTTCATAGCAGCACTATTCACAATAGCCAAGACATGGAAGCAACCTAAATGCCCCTCAACAGATGAATGGATGAAGAAGATGTGGTACATATATACAATGGAATATTACTCAGCCTAAAAAAGAATGAAATAACTGCCACCTGCAGCAACATGGATGAACCTAGAGATGATCACACTAAGTGAAGTGAATCAGACAGAGAAAGACAAATATCATATGATATCACTTATATGAGGAATCTAAAAGAAAAATGATACAAATAAACTTATTTACAAACAGAAATAGACTCACAGACATAGAAAACAAACTTATGGCTACCAAAGGGGAAAGGGAGGGGAGGGACAAATTATGAGTTTGGCATTAGCAGATATAAACTACTATATATAAAACAGATAAACTACAAAGCCCTACTGTATACCGCAGGGAACTACATTTAATATCTTGTAATAAACCATAATGGAAGAGAATCTGAATATATATATATACACATATATATATAAAACTGAATCACTTTGCAGCACACCAGAAACTAACACAACATTGTAAATCAACTATACTTCAGTAAAAAAAAATTATTTTTAAGACATAGCCCCATTAAATTATTTAATTTCAAGGATAACAGCAGAATCTTCAGCCCTAATGACAAGAAACAATCATTTACTGCTAGACAAAATGCCTGGTTGGCCTCAGATTTAATCACAATAAAATCCAATGCCAGGGACTTCCCTGGTGGCACAATGGTTAAGAATCCACCTGCCAATGCAGGGGGCACAGGTTCAACCGCTGCTCCAGGAAGATCTCACATGCCACGGAGCAACTAAGCCCGTGCACCACAACTACTGAGCCTGTGCTCTAGAGCCCATGAGCCACAACTATTGAAGCCATGTGCCACAACTACTGAAGCCTGTGTGCCTAGAGCTCATGCTCTACAACAGAAGCCACTGCAGTGAGAAGCCCACGCACCACAAGGAAGAGTAGCCCCCACTCTATGCAACTAGAGAAAGACAGCCACAGAAACAAGGACGCAACGCAGTCAATAAATAAATAAATGAATTAATTACTTATTGTAAAAATCCAATGCCAGAAGACCATGGAACAGTATCTAAAAAGTTCTGAGGGGAATAAAATATGACTATATCTAGCCAAGTTAATTTTCAAGTATAAAAGCAACTAAAGAACTTATGTAATATATGCCACTCTTGAGCCACTGGGCGGTGTTGGGGGTTAGGGGGGGAGAAGCTACTCTATTCTTCTGATAGATTCTAAAATCTTTTTTTCTAACGTTGAAAGAGTGTATTAAGATTTAAAGTTGTGTGTGTTGAAAATTTCTACAGACTTGTTGCATCTTCTCTTTCTTTAGTTAAATGAAAGTTAATATCTGTTATTACAAAATAAAAACAGTAAGAGAATTGCATGCCACCTATAAGTGGGCAGGATTATCACTACACAGGAGCTTTTACTCAGCAAATGCAAAGCAAATACACCACGTGTCACACATACACACATGCACATTGCCGTATATGAAGCCATCAGACAGGTCTATGGCTTTGCTGCGCTTTTCGTTTGGACAGTGGACTGTAGCAGGATTGCACGTTAGAATCAGCTGCAGAAATTTTGGTTTTTTTATAATACAGATGCCTTGGCTGGTGTTCTTTCTAGCAGCATTCTTCTTCCAGATTTAGAGAACAGATTGTTTCTTATGTAGGAATTCACACTCCCTTCTCCGTCCACACACCTGCTGGTACTTGCAGAGTGGAGAGTGTTCTCATTTACTTAGAGGTTCAAAGACAGCCAGGGGAAGGCTGCAGAGCAAGGTGGGCTGAGAGCCCTTTTTCCCTTTGAAAAAGCAGGAAATAACTGGAAGTGGCTGAGATGGTCCTGACTAAATATCCCAGGCCTTGGGAAACGCATTTACATCCTCTGAGGTCATCCTCAGGGAGTGATGTCTTTGGGAGGATGAAAGGGCAAGGCCACCTTCTTTATTTTATTTTATTTTTTTTGGGGGGTACACCAGGTTCAATCAACTGTTTTTATACACATATCCCCATATTCCCTCCCTTCCTTGACGCCCCCACCTCGATTCCCCCCCACCCTCCCCGCCCCAGTCCTCTAAGGCATCTTCCATCCTCGAGTTGGACTCCCTTTGTTATACAACAACTTCCCACTGACTATTTTACAGTTGGTAGTATATATATGTCTGTACTACTCTCCCGCTTCTTCTCAGTTTCCCCTTCACAAGGCCACCTTCTATATGCAGAAATGAAGTTTCTTCCAAAGGACATGGGCTGCCAGTCATCTTTTAAAGAGATCAACCTGGCTTAACAGGGACCTTCCTTGTCTATTTGGGGGTCTTTCAGCAGCTGCCTGAACTGAAGGCATGGAATTGCCTGGGCTTCTCAGGGAGGAGGAGAGAGTTGAGCATTCGTAACTAAAGGGCTCTGGAGTCTGGCAGCCTGGATTCAGATCCTACCCTGCATTTGCTGTGTGTCCTTGGGCAGGTTCCTGAATCCCTCTGTGTCTTAGTTCCCTCATTTGTAAAATGGGGGTAATAGCACACATCTCACAGAGTTGTTGTGGAGATTAATGGGATAACACACATAAAATCCTTAGAATAGAGCCTGGCACCTAAGAAGCCCCAATAACTGTTAGCTGTTGCTTCTGTAGCATGGGGCAAACTGGGAGCCAACAAGAAGAAAGCTTCGTAAAGACCCTCCGAGTTGGTGTGGATGAATCACGAGTCAATCTAAGGCTGCCTTTATAATTAGGAGGCAAGACCTTTCTCCATCAACGGACCTCCCATCCCTCACCCATCCCCCTGCCCAAGGCCAGGTGGTGGCAGTGCAGTTACCAGCAGCAGGTAGCTATGACATCCAGGTGCCCAGCAGCAGACCTCTCCATGCAGCAGCACAGAGCAGTCCCCGGCATCTTGTCAAAATGTCTGGGACACTCTTTCAGGAGGCCTAATTTCCTGTAATCAAGTCAGTGGGGGCTCTTTTCATCAAAAGTTAGATACTAAAAGGAAATGAGACCTTGGCCACAAAGTGGGGGGTGGGGTGGGGGGTTCACCGTTTGCATCTTTCCAGTGCAGGTATCCCGAGAGCACAGGTACTGCAGCCCAGGTGGTAGCGGCTAACAGCAGGGGTCTAACACCTGGACGTTCCTGCTCTGTGGTCCTGCGGCTGGCTGCAGGGATGCAGGGATCCCTCTGACCAGCCTCCTGCCTGCCTTCCAGCTGCAGAGGTGTGAAACACCGACAGCCCAGATGCCAGAAGCACTTAAACGCCTTCAATTGGTCTCTGAGGACAATCACAGTTGCAGGACAAATGATGATGTGAGTGGAGAGGGTGATTATTCATCACTGAAACTTTGCAATACTCTCCAGCTAGTGCTAAAATGATGAAACAACAGCAGAAAAAACCTCCTTTCTGCTGGACAAGCAGCCACCCCCCGCCCTGGTAACCTTTGCCACTGAACTAAAAGCTTTCAAAGGGTGAACAGAAGTGCCATAAATCTCAGAAGTGACATTAAATATTTGTCACTGAAACACTTAAGACTTGTTTCAAACCCATTCCTTTCTGAAAGTTTATAACAAATAACTGAGTGGCTTAACCTCCACAAGAGCATCTCCTTTTTCACTACAAATGGAAACAAATGGTCTGTAAAGAGCGGGACCCCGCTGATGGGCGATTCTCAGCCACTGTGTGGTCTCCGGCCCTGCCCAAATGGGTGAGCCGCCCCTTTTGTTTAGATTAAACTGGCTCTCGCTTCCATGACATTAGGGCGGCAGAGGTTTTAACTGGACTTTCTTTTAAACTGCCTATTAATCTTCCCTACCCTCTCCCTGCTGAATGAATGAGTAAAGTAAATTATTTACATTCTGATGTTGCAAGAACTCTCCCTACATTAAGCCTTGATTTGAGCCTCAAATATATCTTTAGATGGTGTTTACCTTACACACCTTTATCAGGACCGCATAGCTTCTCCAGAGAGCTCACCTGTTGGACTAAAACATGACACAGATACAGATCTCTTGCCACAATCTGTGTGAGCCTGAGGCCACACATAAGAAACTCCACTGCTTGCAACCAAGCTCCAATGTTACCAAATTCCAAACGCATACAAGCATCTTGGTGCCCAGTCTTCTAGAGTTGGTTTGCTCTTCGATACTCTAAAATCAACGCTCAGCTTTCCTGGAGGAAAATGAAAGCCCGTCAAACACTTTTCAAACCCTATCCATTACGATTCTCGTCAGAGGGAGGGGTGAAGGCCTTTGTTGGAGAGAATGATGTTATTCTCTGTATCAGCTCTCCCTCAGCCCGGATGGGCCAGCAGCCTCCTACAGGGTGGGCTTTCAAGCACAGAGCTAGGAGACGACTGAGTAGAATGGCAAACACCTGCACTGATTTGACCCTGAAATCCCACTTCTTTTGTGTGAGGGAGAGAAACAGTGAAATACATTTTTTCAAGATATCAGAGGAGAAGGACCCAGGAAAGGACAGGAGAAGAATCAATACAGCACGGTCAAAGCAAGAGAAAAGATTCAAAATCACACCACATTGCAGGCGTCAGGAAAAGCCTTATGCCTGTCATCTGACTAACGATTTCCTGTTGAATTAAAATTAATAAAGTAACTTTTCATTGGGGAAGATAAACCAAGCAATATCTATTAGGACAAACATGAGTTTACGAAGTATCTGTTCTTTCCCTCTTTAACAGGCTGCCTCATTAATTTCTCCAGACTTTTATTCCTTTCGGCTGTCTTTGCATGTTCTTAGCTTTACCCAACGAGCAAATGGCATTCAAACTCAGCACCTATATGAGTCATATTTTACTGACTCTTGCCCAAACTTGGCCACTAACAGAAGGCATTCAGCCCCTGAAAATCACCCCCAACCATCAATTATTTCAGGATGCTCCATGAGAATAATGTTAATTCTGGCCATGCAACTGGATGGCGGCCGCCGTTTTCCTCCTCTAACACCTAGGCTCCAATGATGTTTTACGGCATCGCGGTCCCCTCTGAGTACTGCCACTGGCCTCCCTTGAGAATCTCCATTTCCTACCCTGTACCACAGCTAACGCACAATGCCTGTTCTCCTTGTAAAATTCTCCCCTCTTTTGTATTTCACACAGTCTTATAAACAGCAAAGAAAGCTGCTTGTGGGTCAATGTCTTATGGTTATCAGCTAAATCTTTCAGTTTTTGCTCAAAGACCCCTTCCTTGTTGGTTCCCAGACTAGCAGCCAGGGTCAGGGTACATGTCTGAAATTCAGTCCCATCCCTTCTTTCTGCTGCGCACAGGTTTGGTACTGGACAAGCTTGTCTACGTGGCCCTTTACGCCTGCTGGTGGCCTGTCCTACCCGTTAAATTCCAGCAGTAGACACGGCTAAGAATTATGCTGGGGACCCTCACGCACCCGTATGACGTGGTGCATACTAAACGCTATCATGTCTCAGCTAGGTCTTTTGCACTTCCCCTGCTTCTTTAATTCTGGAGCCAGTCCTAAATACTGGCTATAGATCAGTAACGTCCAGAGTGCCTGCATCACTGGTTAAAAATACAGACTCTGGCCCTCATTCAGTACTTCTAAATCAAAACCTCTTTGTTAAGACCCAAACTTATTTTTTTCCCATTGTCTCAAATGATTCATTCAGGCAAGTAGGTTTGGGAGGAGTTGTTTCAGAGCCCCAGTCTAATCTCAGCCCTGTCTGAGTATACCTTCCTCTTGATGAATTTCACTTCTAGAATATCATTCTCTCTGACCCCCTCTTCCTCAGACTCTCCTAATGCAGGCACGTCACGGCCCTTCCCCACATCTGCTGCTTCTCACTGACCCTCTGGAGCTGTGTCTGAGCAAATGTCTCAGCTGGTCATGCAAGGAGGCATGTGGCACTAAGGAGGAGTGTGTGGGCCATTCAGACACTAGGCCCACCCCCGATCCAGAGTGGGGCCCGGGAGTCCTGAGTTTGCTTGTTTCTTTGGAGAACTCCCCAGGTTTAGGAAACGCAGCAGGATTTAGCAGGATGTTTTGTTTTATTTTGTTTTTGATGTCTGAATATGCGTTAGAAATAGTAATCTCATCCTACAACCAAAAGTTTTCTCTGTGATGCTCAAATTTTTAAAAATCCTCTAGCTTTAAAAATGCATGAGAAAATAAGGTGGATTAGTAGATGGTAGCAGGGTGGATATATGAATAAATATCTAATAAAGGAAATGTAGTAAAACGTTAATTGTAGTATCTACATTCTACAGGCATCTTTGCTGTACAATTCTTGCAGCTTCTTTGTACATTGAAAAATTTTCATAATAAAATGGAGAAAAAGATGCTAGAATTGAATTTTTCTCAAAACACACCTGATATCCCAACTTACTAAAATGATTAATGTAGTTGACCAATCATTGTAACTCCAGAGCCCCCAAATACTTTGTGTGTGATTTCTGAATCAATGTACTACCTATGTCTGTTAATAGCATATCTTGTTCAAGTGGAATTTTTAAAAAGAAATGAATTGCTGATTATTTCTCTTGATAAAATGTAAAATCTCTTCCCTTTTGCACGCTCTTCCCCTCTTTATTTGTTTATGCATTTCTAGTTCTCAAGTTATTTAAATCCCAGAAATAAAAAAATATGAATATCATTCTTAACAAAAGGTACTATTACGTTATTATGAAAGTGAAAAAACAGAACAAGACAAAACTACAGCTTCCGAGGAAAAGTTATTAACAGAGAATGTTATTTTATTGCATTCTGTGCTGGTAACTTTGAAAAGCTTACATTCAAAATTGAGCATTTTCTGCTGAGGAAATTGAGTCTGGAGAAATTAATGATATTTGAGATCACAGAACTAGTAGCCAAATGAGAAAGAGAATATAAATGCCCTGATGTCATTACTGTAATAAATTCTCTGTCAAAGTTTACTCAGTAACACAGAGATAAAATGACATTAAATATCTGGGGGTAAAAATTACCATTCTTTAAAATGTTTTTTTATTAGTCAATAAATGGTTTGGGGATAGTAATAAAGTTACACTGCTAACTCAGTCCTCTAAACAAATCAGATCCTTCTAAAAGGGGAGATTTTAAAATGAAACATAAGACAAGACACAGACTGGGAGAAAATATTTGCAAGTAACATCTGATATAGGATTTGTACCCATAATATGTAAAGGACACTCAAAACTCAAGAATATGAAAACAGAAACCCAATTTTTCTAAAATGGGTGAAAGTTCTGAACAGACATTTCATCAAAAAAGACATACAGATGGCAAATAAGCATACTGAAAGGTGTTCAACATTATTAGTCATTAGGAAAGTGCTAATTAAAACCACAATGAGATACCACCATCATGCATTAGAATGACTGAAAATAAATCAATAATCAGACAACTTACAATACTAAGTGCTATCAGGAATGTAGAACAATTGGAACTGGCATAGATTTCTGGTGGGAATGTCAAATGGTACAGCCACTCTGGGAAATGATCTGGCAGTTTCTTATAACATTAAATATACCCTTACCAGACGACCAAGTCATATCACTTCTTGGTATTTATCCAAGTGAATTAAGAATTCTTATTCCCACAAAAAGCCACACGTAAATGCTTATAGAAGCTTTGTTTGTAGTTGCCAAAAACTGGAAACAATTTAGACCGTCAATACATAAATGAATAAATAAACTATAGTACAGCCTTGCAGTGGAAGACTGTCAGCAATAAGAGGGAATAAACTGATTTCTGCTTCGGACCAAGGTGTAGTAACAGAGACAAAATTCGCTCTCCCGCCTGAAACGATCCAAAAAACGAGTAAATTATATGAAACAGCAGTTTGCAAGGCACTGGATCTTAAGTGATGAAGAACCACGATCCCTGAAAGGCAGGGTACAAATGAGGTGAGCCCTAAGGTGGTCCCAACGTGCAGCTTGAGAGAGTTTCCGGGACGCAGCACAGGGAAACTGGTGGAGCCCAGCAGACTCCCTGAGTTGAAGAGACAGAGCTGAGAATTCAGGAAAACCAACACGGCCAGTGTTCCCAAGGCAAAGTGGAGAGGAAAAGAGGGCTACAGAGAGACAGGACTGCAGAGACCTGCAGAGGAGTCTTACCTAGGATTCAGGTGAGCACTGATCAGAGAATACCTGTGGAGAAACTACCTGGAAGCACCACCTGGGGAAAGAACCACCAGAAAGGATTCCAAGGAACAGTGCAGGACCATTTACACTTAGTCTTTGATGTCTTTAGGCTTGAATCTATCATTTTGCTATTAGTTATCTCTTTGTCCATATTTTCTTTTTCTCTTTTTTCTCATTGTCTACCTTGCTTTGGATGAGTTGAATATATTTATCAATAGCAGTATTGATATCCATATCAATAAATGTTGATATGAATAACAATATTGATATCCATATCAATATGTTAACAACTTTGGTTGCTTATTAGCTATAACTCTTTGTGCTTTCATTTTAGTGGTTGCTTTAAAGTTTACATTTTTTTTAACCTACCACAGTCTAGCTTCAAGTGATATTGCACTACTTTATGTAGAGATCATTTCTTCGCTCCAACCTTTATGCTCTTGTCTGCATTCATTTTACTTTCCTATATGCTATAAACCTCAACCACACAGTTTTTTTGTTGCTTAAATAATTACCTTTAGACAGATGTAAATGGTAGGAAATCACCTGACATAGTTCACATAGTTATCATTTCCCGTGTTCTTCGTCCCTTTGTGTGGATCCGTATTTCCATCTGGCAGCACTTTTCTTCTGCCTGAAGGACTTCCCTTCATCTTTCTTAGGGTGCGGATCGCCTGGCAATGAATTATTCCAGCTTTTGGATGCCTGAAAACATTTTTAATTCATCATTATTTTTCAAAGACATTTTTTCTGGGTGTAGAATTCTAGACCGACAGTTTTCTGTCCCATTGTCTTTTTGCTTGCATCCTAATAAACTAAAAAAGAAAAATAATCTCAATAGACACAGAAAAAGCATCTGACAAAATTCACTCACGATTTAAAAAAGAAAGAAACTCTCAGCAAACTAGAAATAGAAGGGAGATTTCTCTATCTAATAAAAGATATTAACAAAAGAACCCTGCAGCTAACATATTTAATGGTGAAACACTAAAAGCTTTCTTCCTTTAAAATGAGGAACGATACAAGTCTATCCATTATCACCATTTCTATTCAACTTCGTACCAGAGATTCTAACCAGTGCAATAAGGCAAGTACAAGAAATTAAAGGCACCCAGTTTTGGAAAGAATACATAAAACTGTCTTTATTTACATATAACATGATCTTCTATGTAGACAATTTAATGGAATTGCGAAAAAACTAGAAATAAGTGAGTTTGGCAAGATTACAGGTATAAGGCCAATGTAAAAATCAATGATATTCCTATATAGCAGCAACAAAAAATAAGAAATAGAAATTTAACCAAAATTGTAATTTACAGTAGCATCAAAAATATGAAATACTTAAGGATAAATCTGACAAAGCTGTGAAAAACTCGTGAAAAACTTTTCAGAGAACATAAAGAAGACATAATAAATGGAGAGACATATATGCTTATTGGTTGAAGAATCAGTGTTGGTAAGATCAGAATTCTCCCACAAAGGATCTAAAGATTCAATGAAATCCCCCTAAAAATCTCTGTTTTTATAAAAACTGACAAACTGATTCTAAAAATCATATGGAAACATGAAAGACTCAGAACAGGCAAAGCAATTTTACAAAAGAAAAATAAAGGTGAGGACTAACACTACTTGGTTATTACAAAATCACAATAAGAGTATGATACTGGTGTAAAGATAAATAAGTAGGGCAATTAAACAGCGAATCCAGAAGGGACCCACCCAACTGATTTTTGACAAAGCTGCAAAAGCAATTTCGTGAAGAAAGGTAGTTCTTTTCAACAAAGGATGCTGAGACAATTGAATGGAAGCAAAAAATAATAATTCCTGTATCTTGCATCATAAAGAAAAGCTGACTTTAATTTTAACTTAAATTGACTTTAAATTAATTCAAAAGTCAACTCATAGACCGAAATATAAAACCTAAAACTATAAAATATCCAGAAGAAAACATGGGAAAACTTTTGTGATCTTGGGTTAGGCAAAGATTTATTCCATACCACACCAAAAACATGACTCATAAAAGAAGAAATTGATAAATTGGTATTCAACAGAATTTTAAAACTTTTGCTTTTCAGAAGATCTATTAAGAGGATTAAAAGACAAGAGTCACAGACTAGGAGAAAATATTTGTAAATCATACATCTAATTACATACTTTTAAGGTACAAGGCATTTAAATTTCGTCAATACACTTTCAAATCTCAAAGTTCAATAAGACAAAAACAAATTTTTAAGAAATAAACATAAAATTCAAGCAGACATTTTACTAGAGAAGATGGCAAATAAATTCATGAAAAGATACTCAACATCATTAGTCATTCAGGAAATGCAGATTGCACACAATAAATACCACTACATACACATTAGAATGTCTAAAATTGAAAAAAACTGACATAGTAAGTGTTGGCAACAATATGGAGAAACCAGATCTCCCGTGCTCTGCTGATAGGAATGTAAAATGGGGAAATCACTTTGCAAGAGTCTGGCTGTTTCTTTTAAAGGCCAGCACACCTTTGCCATCTGATCCAGCCATTCAAACTCCAGGTGTTTGTCCAAGAGAAATGAAAGCAGATATTCATGCAAAAAGACCAGTGCATGAATAACCATAGTTATTTTATTTGTAAGAGCCCCAAACTGGAAATAATCCAAACACCCATCAAGTGCATGGATAAATAACCTGAGTTGTAGCCATACAATGGAATACCTCCCCACAATCAAAAGGAATGCACTAGCGAAATATACTACACCGTAGATGAGTCTCAAAGTAATTTTGTTGAGTTAAAGAAAGAAGATGAAAAGGAATAGATATTGTATAATTCCATTCATGTAAACTTTTAGAAAACGTAAACTTATTCATAGTGACAGAAAGCAAATCAGTAGCTACTTACGGATGGAAGAAGTGGAGGTGGCGTGACAGGTGATTACAAAGGTGGGCGAGGAAACTTTTGGTGGTGATAGAATCATTGACTGTCTTGATTTTAGTAAAGATTTTATGGGGACACACCCATGTCACAATCTCTCTAACCGAACATTTTAAATATGTGCAGTTTATTGTATGTCAATTATAAATATGTTTTTCTTAAAGAATGCTCCATTAATCCACTCAACACATGAATTAATCTCAAATGTGTTTTGCTAAGTGAAAGAAGTCAGAATCAAAAAGCTATATACTGATGGATTCCACTTGTATGACATTCTCGAGAAGACAGAGCTCTAGGGGTGGAAAACCCAGCAGTGACTGTCAGAGTCTGGAACTGGGTGAGGAGTTAGTTACACAGGGGTCAGCACGAGGAAGTGCTGGGGTTTTCTGCAGTCCTCTGATGATCATACACAGCTCTACTTGTCAAAATCCTTAAGACTGCGCACCATGAAGGGTGAATTTTTATTATAGGCAAATTTTTAAAAACCAAGGTTGTTAGGGCAAGCCAAGATGCATCGCAGACTGTGACAAATGTAAAAACAAATAACATAACCAGACTGAAAGGAGTGGGTGAAAAAGGAGCTTATGTGCATGAAAAAGAGGGTTTTGACTAAGAGCAGGATAAGGACAACAGGAGCTGTACAGAGACACTGCACCCCAGTCGTTTCACGGAGGGTCTGGTTAGCAGTTCTCAAAGTACATGAATATTAGGGTGGGACACATGGGTAAATACCTGCAGACACTCACAGGTTTCTCACTGCTGGAGACAGAAGTTACAGAGCAGCAAAGGGGAAATTCTAGAATTCAGGGCTGGGTTGAAGTCTGAGTTATTTGCATGAACTCATGTGCTTCTTTTATATATATTTTTTATATATACTATGAGGAAATATATGTATATATTAGTATGTACGTACACTATTTCTATTTATTTACTTGAATATATACTCAAGTATATGTGTATATTTATATATATACATACATGTATTTCCTCAAAGTATTTCCCTCCAAATATTTATTAATAATACAGGGGAAAATAGTAACTTTACAGTAGAGAAACCTGGCAGACATCGCTTTAACCAAGTGATCAAATTTAACACTACCAGTTGTAAGACACATCAATATACATATCCCTGATGTCATGTGTGTTGAGACGGGCACACCAACTTTGTGAAATTCTTCTCAAAAATCCATAACCTTAAAGTAAAAAAAAAGAAAAAAAAATCCATAACCTTAATAAGGAAACATCAGACAAACCTAAATTGATGGACATTCTACCAAATATTTGACTAGCATGCTCCAAAAATTTCCAGGTCACAGAAGACAAAGAAGGAGGAACTGTCGAGAGTGAAGAAGATTAGAGACACAGGGCGACTCAACAAAATGTGGAATCCTGGACTGGTACCTGGACAGAAGAAGGACATTAGTGGGAACACTGGGGAAACCCTGTTAAAGCCTGTAGTTTAATTAACAGTGTTGTACCAATGTTAACGCTAGAATGTTGCTAATGGTACCACGATTCTATAAAATGTTCACATTGGGCAAAGCTGGATTAAGCCTACATGGAAAGTCTCTTTACTACGTTTACAACTCTTCTATAACTCTAAAATTATTTCAAAATAAACATTTTTTTAAATGACACTAATAGTACTAAAAGAGATCATGGAAACTTTTTAAATCATCTCATAGTTGGAAAATCCTAAATATGATCCAAAACTGAAAGAAATCAAAGAAGTTCTACTATATAACAACTTTAAATTTTATTTCAAAAATAAATAAATAAACTCCAAACTCAAACAACAAATTGGGGAAAGTGTTTGCATATTATGCACCAAAGAATACTTTTCTTAATATTCAATGAGTCTTGCAAATCATTAGAAAAAGATAAACAATCTTGTGGGAAAATGGTCACAATACATGATCAGAGAGTTCAACATTTTAAACAAATTATAAATGACTTAAAACCACGTAAAGATGCTCAGCCTTACTAATAATAAAAGAAATGAAGAGTAAAATGCCAAATAACATTTTTGTATAAAATTGACAAAAGTGAAAATTTTATAATATATTGTATGTTAGGGAACACGTGGGAAAATAAACTTTCACTAGGAGTGAAAACTGAAACAACTACTGTGGAGGATACTTGAAAATATCTCAAAATTATAAATATTCATTCCTGGTGGCCCAGCAGTTCTATTTGTAGGAATTTATCCTATAAGTATGTCTAAATGAGAAATAAGGATAGTCATTGAAACATTGTTTGTAATAGCAAAAAATTAGGAACTATTTAAATGTCTATAAGTAGCGGCCTGACAAAATAAACAAAAGCATATTCACTATGGAATAACACACAGCCTTAAGAAAAGAGCAAGTGTGACAGGAGACTACATCCAAGATATACATAAGTTGGAGAACAAGGTGTATCACATGCTACCATTTATGATTTTTTAAAAAGGAAAGAAAAACTGGCACATATCTATAATTGTATAGAACGTCTTTGAAGTGATGCACGAGGAGTTGGGTAGTTGTGTTTGCCACTGGCAAGAGCAACTGGGCGTTTGGGGTCAGGGGTGGGGGAGAAATTTACTTCTCACCACTACCCTTTAGGTACCTTTTAAAGTGTTGTACAAACAGCATCTATTAATTATTCAAAAAATTGATTGAATGCTTAAACACTCCTTTCTGGGATTAAAAGCACAGATATGGAATATTGTGGAGGGACAAACTCAAACAACAGGAAGAGTATGTGACACACGTGTCTGAGTTACCCACAAATGATGGAGAGGTGCAGTTCGGAGGCCAGGATTTGAGGGCATCTTTGAAGCCTGCAGCTGGGCCCCAGCCTGAAGCAGCGAGTCTCATCTGTTAATAGAATCCCTGTCTCAAAGGTGCCATGCTGTCATCCGACCGGTACTCGGAGACTGGCTTTATTGATAGATGAACAAGATTGAACGTGACACCTGTGTCCAGTGAACCCCCTGGCACCGTTTAACTAACACTTAGAGCAGCTGCTTTTGAAAAATTACCTTCAGACGGGGCCCACCCTAGCAGAACAAAATCATCACCTTAAGTACTTTTCCAGTTCCCAATAAATGAGGATTCTTGCTCTGCAAGAGGAGAACTGAGCTATATTTTATTTGAAGTCACATCTGTCACTTTCTTTTTATGTCCTCTGCTGCCTACCTGAGATCACAATGCCTGTGTGATCACAAGATTCCAAGGGATCCCGGGAACCCCCTCTGTGGAGACTTTCAGTGGCTGCTCCGCGCCCACAGCATAAAGTCCATGCTTAGTAGTATTGATATTTCCCAGGACCTTCACAATCTGCTCGCAAAATACCATTTCTGTCTGCTCTCGCCTGCTCCCAAGCATCTACACAAAACCACCAGGCTTTCTCCAACCACATCGGCGTCGTCTTCTACATCGAGACCATCCCGCACGCTTCTCTCTTCATTACCTTCTTAATGACCCACCACTGATTTATCAAGACTGGGATCTAATGTCACCTCCCGGTGAAGGATTCCCCAGCCCCACCAGACCAAATTGACGGATGCCTTCGTCTTGCTTTCAGAGCAGAGACGCAGCTTGTACAAGTCTCTGCTGTAGCATTTATCACAGTCCCTCGTTAAATATATATTACCCATCTCTCCTCCATATCTGTGGTCTCTGGAAGAGGAGGAACGATGACTACTCACTCACCTTTATATCCGCAGTGCCCAGGCAACACAGTTTCCGGCGCATACTGAAAGCTCAATAATGATATTTTTAATGAATACAGTAGATTCTGTTTGCAGTTTCTGAATGTCTACTTCAGCCCTCACATTCTTCCTAACTTTCCAATATTTAGCCTATACCCTGCCCACACCTGGAGGACGTCCTCCTGAAATGTCCAGTTCCATTTCTCATTGACAGAAACTTTTTACCAGGTAAGCTGCCCTAAATATAGCTTTTTCTTCCCCACCTCCAGACTCAAGTTTACTCTGTTTTCCTTGACAATATTTTCCACCCAGAAACATTAAAATCATGATGCAAAACAGCTACACACGCACCAGAATGGTTAAAATGAAAAAAATAGCGTGATTCTACATGTTGACAAGGAGCTGGTACACATGTAAACTGGCGTAACCACTTAGGACATCTGTTTGGCTAAATACAAATGCTCATGACCCACAGATTCTATCCTAGGTATAAACCCGACAGTACATACGGCACAGTCTGTCATACAGACTGAAGTCGGAAAAACAAATACCATATGCTAATGCATATATATGGAATCCAGAAAATGGTACTGATGAACCTAGTGGCAGGGCAGGAACAGAGACACAGATGTAGACAACGGACTTAAGGACACGGCAGGGGAAGGGGAGGCTGGGAAGAAAGTGAGAGAGTGGCGTTGACATATACACGTGGCGAAATGTAAAATAGATGGCTCGTGGGAAACTGCTGCAGAGCACAGGGAGATCAGCTCGGTGCTTTGTGATGACCTAAACGAGCAGGATAGGGAGGCTGGGAGGGAGCCTCAAGAGGGAGGGGATATGGGGATATGTGTGTACATACAGCTGATTCACTTTGTTGTAGAACAGAAACTAACACAACATTGTAAAGCAATTATACTCCAATAAAGATGTAAAAAATAAATGAATAAATGAAATAAAGGAGATTGAAGGGACATGACAACAGAAAAAAAAAATTAAAATAAATTAAAAAGCCAAGGCTTTATTAAAGAAAAAAAGAAGAATGCTCACAACAGTGCCCAAATTGGAAACCACCCAATGTGCATCCCCAAGAGGCTGGATAAAGTGTGGCTTCTTCACACGATGAAATACTACACAGCGAAGAGAACAAACCACACAGTGCGGGTGGGTCTCACAGTGCGGGATGAAAGAAGTCAGACACAAGAGATATGAGGAGCGTGCGTGCTCTTTGGTTTATTTTATGTAAAGTTCAAGACCAGGCAAAACCAACGTGTGGCGAAAGGAAGTGGGGATTGTTGGGGGCTTAGTAACTGGGGGGGGGATTAAGGCGCTGTCTGTGTCACTGGTAAATGTTGTATTCCTTGATCTCAGTTGTAGTTACATGCCTCACTTTTTAGAGATTCATCAAACTATATACCTATGGTTTGTGTTATACTTGAACAAAATTAAATGTAAACTCTCCGTAGCACTTGGTCTGTTGCTTCACATCGGGGCAGTTTTCTTAGATGGTAGATGATCAGTTAACTGATGGACTCCTATGGTCCTCTAGGTGCCTGCGTGCCTTTGCGGGCGGGCCTAATGGTTTTGGAATTCACCGAGGCCATAGACATGTTTGGTTTCTCCTTAACATCTCTAGATTTAAGGAACTGAAACTAAGATCTGTGGAGACCAAACTGTTTAACCTGGACTCTGAGGGCAGCTGGGCAACTGGAGAATCTACCTCACTCTGCTGCCCCAGTTATGATGGGAGCTGTCTGAGAACAGACTTCTGCTCAGAGTGTGTTTTCTGGCATGCTCTTCTCCACGCACATCCTTCTTCAGAGGAGAGCTACCGGAAGGATGACCCACACACCTGCAGCAGCTGGGGCCACCTGCAAGCTGACCAGGGATGCAACTGCGTGAACCCCACCCCAGACTAGAAGGGTCAGAATCTCAGTGTTGGGTCCAGGCGTCTGCATTTAATAAGATCCCCCGGTATACCAACCGTGTCTTTTATTTTCTGTATTCTGATGCTTTGATATCCGGGGCCCCACCTAGGGTTAGCCAATCCCTGGAAGTAGTAGGCGATGCACCCCCAAGTGTGCTTTTCACTTACAAACCAACCAATCCAGATCTCACACCCCAAGCATCTTCTTTATGGGCTCTCATACTCCAGGCTACTACCCGCCTCCCCTGATAACCCTATGGGGGGTGGGGTAGGTAGCAGACAACTAGGTCAGCCCCTATGCCCCAGAGTCCACTGAAATTATTCAAACTAGCCGGCACTTAGCCTTCTTCCCTTACCTCATCCATCCCTTTCTCTGGAAATGACAATAAAGGCCCTTGACCACAGCTCCCCCTTCTCTGTCTGCTCTGGGATGGACCCTGGTGATTCCCTGTGTGGACCCCAATAGCATGGCATGCCCCCTCCTCTTGGAAACTGTGAGTAATGAACGCTCGTTTCAACGGCACTCAGTTCCTGATCTACTGGCCTACTAATGCCTCGTGCTTTACATACCGGAAGATACGTATGCGTGTCGATTTTGAGGGGCAGTGCTTTAGAAACACTCTCCTACCTTTTGTCAAAGTGATACCCAGAACATAGTTGAGTCCTGAATTCACGTCCCTTCCAGAACAGGAAATGAATCCTACCAGAAAAGGAATTATCTTTGACTCGAGACCGGGCTCTGAATTTCAATGTGGCGGCTGCAACATCACGCCTCTGCCACCCCCACCCACCACCCCATCTCTGGCCCTGCCAATGACAGGTCAGGTCTGAGCAGCTTTCTGGATTCACAGGGAGATGAGCGCCAGTGAGGCATCCTCTGCAAGGAATTCCAAAGTGGAAATGGCCCCTGAGGCGGCTGCATCTTGGAATGCCTTGTTCCAGGTTTTCCCCACCCAATCGGTTAGCAATGACGTCGGAAATGGTTGCTGGACGCCTGAATTCTCTCTCCTGACTACTGGACTTCTGTATCAATGTGGGGACTCCATTCTCCCCATCTTCCCATGGTGCCTCCTTCCCCATTTCTTTCTTGTTTCAGAAGTTCTACCTCAGTGGTTCTACAACAGTTTCATAGAACGGTTTTTCCTCTGGCCACTCTCCTAGCTCCAATTTACATCTCACATATTTATCTCATATTCTCTGTCAAAGGAGAATTTATGAGATTATACATCACATCACATATAATTTACACACACTGACCAAGAAAGGAGAATTCTCACTTCATTACCTTCCTCCACAACCGTCTGCACTCATCGACAAGGTTGCCCCCTGCCTCCTGGGCAGGAAGTGCAGTCACCTGCCACTTTAAAATGTCACAAGTAGGGAAGTGGAGATGAAGGGGCAGCCTTACAGGAAGGGACTTTCCCCAGACTCCCGTCCTATTGTTGGCAGAGCCCAGGTGACCGTGCACATGACCCCCAATCCCAGCACCACAAAAATAATCACGAGTTACCACGTGCTGAATGCTTTCTAAGAGCTGAGTGCTTTACAGAAACGTGTTCTCCAACTGACCCTGTGATAACCCTAAGGAGGTAGGTGTCTCCGTTTCCAGACGAGGCACCTGAAACTCAAAATTATGAAGTAACTTTTGTTTATGTACCCTGTAAGAAGTACAGTCATTATTCAAACTAGGTCGTTCTGATTCAGCAGACACAGCTCTTAATGACGACAAGATGGATATAGAATCCGAAGGTGCTTTCAGCAGAATAGCTTGGAAATTAGATATGGGATTCTAACGTACCATTGCAGATTCTGAAATATGAGAGCCATGAATTTTCCCACAATACTCAAAGTGAAACAATGTAATATTTCTTAATTTTCATAAATCATATTAAAGTCTGGCTAGTCGCCCCGACACACCAAAGCCAACCTGGAGTTCGACGTCAGTGATAATTGAGACGTCCTCTTCTTTTCCACTGGACGCACCTGGGTCTGTAAAAATGGGGGAGGAGCCTGGTCCGTAGAGTCTCCTGGTATCTGCCACCCCTGAGGGTTGATGTTGCTTCACTGTCTGTGGTCTCTGTGTCTCCTAGCTGGCTTCCCTGGCTTCTACCTTCACCCAAGCGTCCACTGTACCCCCAAGCCATCCTCACACGAGGTCTTGCTATCTCTGGGCTGTGGAATCCAAGTGGATCCCAGTTTCCGCTGCTGTCACGGCTCAGCCATCCTCTTTTCCAGCTTAGGTAACTCTTCCTCTTCAACTGCACCAGCCTCTCACCTCTGCTCCCACCAGGCGTAATTACATCAACCCCATCAGCCTCTGTAAACAGTCTTTACACTCTTCCCCAACACTACAAACAAAAACAAAACAAAATATCTGCTATTGCCCTTGGCCAAGGAAGCTCAAAACTAAGAAAAAAATGAGAGAAATACTTTCTCATCTTTTTTTCCTAATGAGAACATGAGGGGATGGCGTCAGGGGGAGAGACAAAATAGCAGTCCATTTCTCAATAGCTCTCATTCTTACTTAAGTGGCCATTAACTTGGAGACAAAATGTTAGAGCTGAAAGCAAGACAACTCCCTTTTTCAACTCTCTCTGAGATTCTTCCATTATAAGTTCCCCAGATTGAAACCCTCTGGAGGTCAGCAAGCTAATCGACAACGCACTCTTCTTTTCTTTACCTGTCAAGGCCGAGCTCAAATGTCACCTCTTCCATGAAGACTTCCTTGGTTGTCATCCTGCTCAGAATCACTCTTTTCTTTCTATGGTCTCAGTTTGCTGGCATCTCCCTTATGTTAGCTGTATTCCGCTTTATGTCCTAGATATATGTTAAGTGTATTGAACACAAGTTTTTAAAAAATACCTGCCCCATCCCTTAACTGGATATTTTAAAGTCCAAGGGTATGAAACAGTTTATCTAGTCCCAGCAGGGATTGAGGGAATATTTTCAGGCTCAATAGACTTCACCAGGAATTGAGAAGGGAAAATTGTAAGAGAGATTGGCAAACACCTTCCCCAAAACTTCATCCAGCAGAGTGACTTTCTCTGGCTTCAGACTACTGACCGTCATTCAGGATAATTTTATGACAAGTTCTCTTCCTTTCAAACTCAACTTGGACACCAGCCAAGTCCAGATAGCTGTGTTCTTAGACCGCTGATGTACCTCAGCTGCTCTGGGATGGGGACTCTGTCCATAGGAAACAGTGCAGAATAATCCGAACAGGAGGAAGATGAACCCTCCTGGGCGTCCGAGGCTGCAAAGGGCATCCTGGGATGCCAGCCCGCTTGGAGATGCAATCCGTGAAGCGCAGACAGCGCTCGGCGGGGGTCAGAAGCCTGGGACCTCACAAGCAGGAGTAACTGCGGTTTAGCCACCTGCCACCTGATGTGCCTCACGGATGTGTGGCCTCTCCATCCTGCCTCCTGGTCCCCGCACCCCTTTTCCCCATAGCCATGGCCCCTTGGCTCTCACCTGTAGGCTCAGCTCAGGTTCTGTGACCCTGAACTCTAAGCCGTAAGAGACCTGAGGAGTCACGTGGGGTCTCCTTCCCTGCACAGCATAGCGAGGCGGCTGCTTTGCTCCTTGACACCACGCTTCTGGCACTTCCTGCCGCACTTCCTACAACCTGGTTCGACTGATGTTGCCTCTTTCTGAATTCCTGAATAGCAGTCCAGGCCCCCGGAGATGAGCGGGTGGCTTGCTTTCACGATTCCATCCCTGAACCCCAAGCCTAAAGTCGAGGTCCACGGACCAGCTAACCCGTGGGACTCTCACTCCGTCCTTGAACCTCAGCAGGTGGCCTCCCGCCACATCTGCCAGGTGCGGAGCTCCGCGGGGTGTTTGGAAACTCACGGGCTGCTCCTCTCGTCGCTCCTGGATGCCGCCCGCGTGCGCTGCTGCCTGCCTGGGCCTCCACCTGCCCAGCGCCAGGGTGTCCTCGACACTCGGGACTGAACACCCCCGGCCTCCCGCTGCTGGGCGGGCTCCCAGTTGGCTGCCCCAACCCTGTGGAACTTTCCATCCTCCGGGTGTCAGCTCCCACTGCCCTGACCAACCCCACCAGCAGACAACGCCTGGTGTTTTCCCAAATATGTTCTGCGGAACCTTTGTCCTGAGAGCATTAACAGGCACGTACACAAATGGTTTACAGCTCAAGAGGTTTCAAGGGGAATATGTGAGAGAGTAAAACAGGGCTCTCTGTGGGAGGATTTCACGGAGCCTCTAATATGGAAACACGCCCTGATGATCTCGAAGGAGAGACGGAGTGCTCAGACTTCCCCAAACTTGACCATGTTTTCTTGGGAGCGTGTTATTGGACGCGTGTTCCACGGAACACACTCTGGGGAATGTTAAATGCAATTCTTCAGTTTCCAGCCCCATGTGAACCTTGATCTCTTACAATAACGACACCAGCAAAAGCCCCAGGTGCAGCCCCCTTCTTGGTGCGCAGAGACCACGTGAGCTGGTTTTGAGTCGCGGACCTTCCCCTCTTCTCCCTAGTCATGCCTTGTTTGATTCTGGAATCACTTACCTGTGTCTCCATTTCTACTTCTGCTTTACAAGGTGACTGGTATGTGACTGAGTGAAGTATTAGTATTATTCAATAATGTCAATCAATAACACTTGCTTACAGAGCATCTGCTCTGCCCTGGTCACTGTTCTAAACACTCTACCTGTATCACCTCTTTTAAAACTCACTTTTATGTGGAATCTAAAAAAAACAATAATATAAACGAACTTATATACAAAACCAAAATAGGTCCACAGACAGAGGAAACAAGCTTATGGTCACCAAAGGGGAAAGCAGTAGGGGAGGGATAAATTAGGACTTTGGGATGAACAGATGCACACCACTGTGTACAAAATAGATAACTAACAAGGACCTACCGTACAGCACAGGGACCTCTACTCAATACCTTGTGATAACCTATAATGGAAGAGAATGTAAAAAAAGAAATATATATGTATAACTGAATCACTTTGCGGTACCCCTGAAACTAACTCAACATTGTATTGATAAATCAACTATACTTCAATCAAAAATAAAATTAAAAAAATAAAAATAAAAATAAAACTCACAACCATCATATAATGTAAGCACAATTGCTGACCAAGCCCATTTTATAGAGGGGGCTGCTGAGACACAAGATAGCAAAGTAACACACCAAAGTTCACCACTAGTAATGCTAAACTGTGGTTTAATCCAATGTGGTGGGGCTGAAAAGACATCATTCTCAGTCCTAACACTGTAACGATTCATTCATTCCACAAATATTGAGCACCTACAGTATGCCAGCTCATGCTCTAAGCCCTAGAGATGCAACAATAGACATTCTTGCCCTGGTGGCGCTTATATTCTAGTGGGAGAAGATAGGCAATGAGTAAATAAATGTATACCTCGTGGCAATAAGTGACATGGGGAAAAAAATAAAGCAGCACAGGATATGGGAGTCTGGGGAGGGGAGGCTACTCTTATGTGGGTGGTCAGGGACAGCTTCTCTGATTTAAGGTGACAACTGACCAAACGGAAGTGATAAGTAGAGGGAAGAGTATTCCAGGTAGAGACAACAGCAAAGGCGAAGGTCCCAAAGGGCAAGCACTCCTGCACTTTCAGAAACTGGCAAGGGGGCCAGGGCAGATGGTGCAGAGCAAGCGGGAGGAAGACGCATGGGCCAGATTCCGCAGATCGGCTCCCGGCTGGCGGGGGAGGGTGTTACCTCTGTCACGGAATGTGACTTTCCTCTGAGATGGGAAGCTGTCAGAGAGCTTGGGGCAGAAGAGAAATGTCCTGATCTACATGGTAAACACCCCCCCACACACACCCACCCCCGGCCGTCAGGGAGGCAAGAAGAAGCCGGAAGACCAGCCACCAAGATCCAGGTGACAGGTGATGTCAACTAGGTGTCAGCACTGGACGTGAGGTGATGAGGTCAGACCTGGAAGGATTAGGAAAGGAAACCAGGCAGGGTTTCCTAATGCACTGGACATGGGATGTGAGGAAACACAGAGTCAAGGATAACTCTGAGATTTTTACCTGAGCAACTGGGAGCGTGGCGTTACCTTTAACTGATACAGGGCAGAGCAGCGGGAGAGCGGGATCCTGGAGGAGAACCTCCTGTTCAAGACCCTGCGCTGTAATCTCCCCTTATATAATTTCAGACTCATGCTCGTCTCTGTCCGTAAACCTCTAAGCATCATTTGTCGGAAAATAAGAAGGAGGTAATCCAATATTATGTCCCTTTTCCTGACCTGCCATGGAACTTCAAGCCCAATCGAGGATGCTGTTGAACAATTTTGATATTTCAGAGGGACGGAAAGAATCGAAGACACATGTTTTCAATCTTGTGGGGAGATGTTAGATACTAAATACACTTTGGGATGTGCTTTGTTTTTTGAGGAATATGGCCCCAAATGTGATGCTGCTGTGGAAGGTGGGGAGAAAGGAGAAGGACAGGCGGGCTGTTGCAAAGCAAGATGCTTTATTTGCCAAAAGCTGGCTGATTTAGAAATCCTGTGACATCACAGGGCCCTCTCTTAAAAAATGAGCAGTAAGCAGCTACCAGGGCTTTGGATGTCAGGCTGGGCACTTGTGAGGAGGGAAGAGTTCCTGGGGCAACATTCTCTCGGCACAGTTGGGCCGGTTCAGCTCCTGCCTGTGACTCAGGGTGTCCGTGAGGCTAGACCTGCTTTCCACGTTGCGTGGGGCCTCTCTACTCCAGACTGCCCCAGGCAACTCATCCTTGAGGTTCTGTGAGGGAGAAAATTATACATGAGACAATAAAACTTTAAAAGTAGTGAGTAGCTACGCATTTTCACAAACGTGATGTAGTTATTTTTTAAAATTTAATTTGATTCCAATGATGATTTTTTCCCAAAGTTTTCTTCATAGCTAAATTTCTTTGCTCTTCAATTTAACCAAAAAAAGTACTAACAACCAAAAGAAGAAATAGATGAATTGGATAGATAAATAAATAGATAAAAATTAGAAACTTTTGTGCTGCAAATGATACCATTCTAAGAAAAGAAAAAAGCCCACAAGACAAGAAATAATATTTGTAAATCATCCATCTGATAAAGCGCTTGTATCCAGAATATATACAGAATGCTTACAACTCAATGATAAGAAGGCAACCCAATTAAAAACGGGCAAAGAATTTGAATAGATATTTCTCAATGATATTCAAATATTCGAAAAGCACATGAAAATATGCTCAACATCATTGGTCACTAGGGAAATGCAATTCAAAACTGCAATGAGATTCCACTTCACACTCACCAGGATGGCTAAAATAAAAGACAGACAATAGCAAGTGTCAGTGAGGATATGGATATATTGGAACCCTCACATGCTGCTGGTAAACTTATAAAATGGTGCAGGTGCTTCAGAAAATAATTTGGCAATTCCTCAAAAAGTTAAAGTTACACAACCCACCAGTTCCATCCTAGGTATATATATACCCAAGAGAAATGAAAACATACCCACACAAAAACTTGTAAACAAATATCCATAGCAACATTATTCATAACAACCAATAAGAAGAAACAATCCAAATGTCCATCCCCTAACAAATGTGGCATATCTGGACAATGGAATGCTTTTTACTTCTCAATAAAAAGGAGTAAAGTACCAACACTCAGGACAACGTGGATGAACTGTAAAGCATGCTAAGTGAAAGAAGCCAGTCACCAAAGATTGCATATTATATGATTTTATTTACATGAAATACCCAGAATAGGAAAATCTGTAAGGACAGAAAATAGATTTATGGTTGCCTAGGGCCAGGGTGGTTGGTGGGAAATGGGCAGTGACTGCTAATGGGTACCAGAGTGATGGAAATGTTCAAAAGTTAATTGTGAAGATGGTTGTGTAACTCCGAATGTGCTAAAAACCACTGAATAGTGTGCTTTGGTTGGGTGAACTATACGGTATGTGAATTATATCTTAATAAAGCTATTCAAGTTTCTGTAATTAAAAAAGTAGATCTACTTAAAGAAAAATACTGAGTAGATAATATTAGAGGGAATCTACAGATGTTGAAGAAAAATGATGAAGTTGCTACCCAAATGACTGGAATGGGAATAAAACCCAATCTTCAACCTGGCATTCAAAGTCCTGCACATCTTACTTCTACCTTCTTAGTCTTATCTCTCCTCCCACACTCTTCCCAGATCATGCAAATTACTTGCCTTTACTTTACTGTAATAGTGATAACTAGAATTTATGGGAAATAAACTTTACTCAATGTGAGTAACCATTCAGGAACTTGACATCTATTGTCTTATGTGATCTTTACAATAACCCCATATAATAGGTGTTTTTAGCCACATAACCCCAGAGAAAATAGAATACTGAGAAAAAGTGCAATAGTTAATCTCAGGATTGCAAGGCTCTGGCTTTTGAATCCTGCAAAGAAAGCAAACGTGGGTTTTAGGGTTGGTTCTCTGTACTTCTCCCCCTCAACACTGAATGCATTAAACTTTAGAGGAAGCTATTTGCTTGGTCTCGTTTCATTGATAAGTACAATTTGACCGATGTTTCCCAAATCACACAAAAGGTCTCCACAGCGTGCTCATGTCTCAAATTAGTCCCCAATGCATTTCTTTAATAAGATAGAGGAGACCACTAAGTACAAGGCACTGTGTTCCTGCTTTGCTGTTTAATTCACTAACAATTTTATGAAGCAGATATGATTATTGTCTTTTCTAGAGAAAGACACTGTCAGGAGAATGAAAAGACAAGCCACAGTCTGGGAGAAAAAAAAAATTTCAAGGGAAATATCTGAGACAGGATTGTTCACCAAAATAAACAAAGAATTCTTAAAACTCAATGATTAAAAAAATAAACAACCCAGCTTAAAAATGGGCCAAGGACTGTAAGTTCATCAAAGAAGATACACAGAGGGCAAATAAGCATTTTAAAAGATGCTCCACGTTGTATGTAATTAGGGAAATGTAACGAAAACAACAGTGAGACACCACTACACACCTGTTAGAATGGCTAAAACACTGACAGCACCAAATGCCGGTGAAAGTGTGGAGCAACAGGAATGCCCACACATCGCTGGTGTGAGGGCAAAATGGTGCAGCCACTTTGGGAAATAGTTTGGCAGTTTCTTACAAGACTAAAAATACTCTTACCATATGATTCAACCATTGTGCATTTACTCAAAGGAGTTGAAAACTTATGTCCACATAACACCTGCCTACAGATGTTTACAGCAGCTTTATTCCTAACTACCAGAACTTGGAAACAATCGAGATGCCTTTCAGTGGGTGAAAGGATGAACTGTGGTCCATCCAGACAGTGGAATATTATTCAACACTAGAAAGAAATGAGCTATTGAGCTGTGAAAAGATGTGGAGGAACATTAATATCACTAAGTGAAAATATCCAATCTGAAAAGATTACATACTGTATGATTCCACCTAGAGGACATTCTTGAAGAGGCAAAACTATAGACAATAAAAAGACCAATGGTTGCCAGGGAGTGGTGGGGAGAGAGAGGGGTGGATAGATGGAGTGCAGAGGATTTCTAGGGCAGTGAAATCACTCATAGTGATGGATATACTCATACAAACCCGCAGGATATACAGCACCAAGACTGAGCCATCATGCAAATGGTGGACTCTAGGTGATAATGATGTGTCAGTGTAGGTCCATCAGCTGTAACAAATGGACCACTCTGGTGTAGGATCTTGATAAAGGGGAAGGCTGTGCTTGTGCGGGCACAGGACATATATGGGAAATCTCCTTGCCTTCTGCTCAATTTTGCTGTGACCTAAAACTGCTCTAAAGATTAAAGTCTATTTTAAAAAGAAAGGAAAGAATAAAAGAAGGAATGGATGGGGGAGGGAGGGAAGGAGGCAGAAAGAAATAGAGGATCCCAGAAATTAAATGTTGACTAGGACAGCAGTGGAGTATTATAACGGGCTTGTACCAGCTGGTAAGAGTTAAGTGTGTACATCCCTTCCCAAATCCACACTTAGTGAAGTCCAGTTACTAGCTCAGAATCAGCCATTATGAGAGTATTTACACTATGGAAATTAGCCAATGTTACAAACTAGGGAATGCGTTTATTTTGTTTTGTTTTTTGAGAGCCAGTGGTTACACATTTGATACCACTGAGGATAGTATTAAACACTAATCTTTCAGATGCAGAATTAAATGCCTCCTTTGAGGCTGACCCAGGCCTCTAACAGCCTGAGACTCTACCTAGCAGTTTTGGCATTCAGTTAGTATCTTACCATCTTTCTAAAATGACTTCTCTGCTCCCAACTCTGTTCAGCTTTGCACTCCCTTCACAACTGATGCCAAGCCACATACCACCTGCACTACGAGGTATTTAATAGGTTTCTTTAAATCGCCCAATTTTTTTTACATACATAAAGATGTTTTCAAAAGGAAACTCACGGGTAAGGTGAGGAAAACGTGCGAAAAGCAGGAAGGGTCATGACCCCAGAGAAAATACATTCCCTCTGAGTTAGAGGACAACGCCTGGGAGGGCACGGCTATGGGGAGAGAGGTGGGTCTGATGGTCACCATCTCAAGGGGTTTAGAAGATCAGTTAAGAGAGGAGAGTGGGGTGTCCCGAAGGACAACCTGCCTGGAAAGAAAGGAGGAAATATTGGTCCAGTTGAGTGTGTAATCTTGGGATAAGAAAGCTGAGAATATTATGCAGATCGGTGAAACTACTTTGAGGATGAAGCAGTGGGGACTGAGAGGAGGATGGAGGGGGGTTGGAGGATTGCTGAGTAACTGGAGGGACGAAAGGAGACACTGAGGTAGGAGCCAAGGTCGTGAAGCGTAGAGATTTAACAGAGAGGGGGCTGAAGGGGAGGACAGGGCGGGGAGAGAGCTCGGGAGCAGGTACTTGGGAGGTTACAAGTAGGAAGGCAAAGGGCAGAGATGAGCTGACCGATGGAAGAGAGGCTGCACAGGAGCCCCAGTGGGTGGGCTGTGCTATCGGAAGGACCACAGAAGAGCAAATGTGTTTCACAGTCAGATACAGAATTTTGCCAAGAATCTACATCAAGATTCACATTTTAAAATGTCCTGTCTTTCTGTTCCCCTCAACTGAAATCATCTGAACTTTGCTGATTGTTGTTCTAATTCTCAACACACACACACACACACACACACACACACACACACACCTGAGAAAGGAATACATAAGAAGGCATTAGTCGCAAGGTGGGACTTCAAAACGGTAAAGAAGAAAGAGGCAAAGTAAGGAGAAAGGGACCAGAGGAAAAGAATCACCGCCATAGATCAGATCATAGTCCCGGCTTGTCTGTCTGCAACTGATTCAGTTATTATTACAAATGTTACGTTTTATCATCCCCTGCCTTATGCCAGCTCCTCTGCACCCACTTTCTCCAGTTCTGACAGCGCTAAATACTACATATTATCCTCATTTTGAAGGTCAGAGAACCGAAGCTCAAAGAGGTGAATGAAGGGTTCACGTCCAATAAGTGGCAGATTTACTGGCAGGCACACCACACTGCCTCCTTTTTCCCAGTGTCCTGTGAACTCTGCTAAATCTTACCCCGAAAAACCTCATGTCTTGAAAAAATACAATTCTTTTTCCAGTGACGTTCTATAATAGTTTTCTGAAGCATCTACTCGCAGAACGGCTTAGAAAGTGTAGTGGGTACTGTTGGTTGCTACCTGGCACGCATTCTCCGTTCTTTCTTCCCCTGACAATGTCACTTCCACCTAGGTCTGTATCCCGCGTACCACGGGGCTCTGAAGAATCTAATGCCACCTTCAGTTCCAGGTGGTCTGACTTGACTAAAGATAAAGCCGTCCTCCTTGGCAGTGACAGGTTCAGGAATGAGCATGTGACCTAATTCTGGACAAGGTGACATAATGAGACACCTGCCAGAGGCTTGGAAGATTTCTTTCTGCTCTGAAGAGAACCCCAAGACGTCACGTTCTCTCCCAAAGCGTGTGAGCAAGCAACGTGTACGCTTGGTTGTTGCTGGCAGCCACCCTAAAGCCACGGCAGGGGCCAGTCTTAGGAGGAAGCCCAAATGGACTGGCAGAGCAGAGAAACAGATGCGAAGCAGCACGGGAGTCCTTGAACACATCTTCGGGCCGCTGGTGAAGCAGCACTGAAGGCCACCCAGCACCTGAACCTCACCTCTGTGGGCTAGAAAACTGTGTTCATTAAACACAAATCTGTTGAAGAACTTCTTTAACCAACCCGAGTTTGCTTTTCTGTTGTTTACAGCCCAACACACTCACGGGATACTGACCATAATAGAGCCAATATGGTAGGTCCACGGTGGTAAAAGGAGGCAGAAGTTAGGTAAGAAATAAAGTTGGGAATCTAGCTGGTGGGGGGGGGAGGGGGAGGAGACCATCCAGATGAAGGATGCAATCTCCCTGGGGTGCATAACAATCAGATAACAGATCTTCAGCAGCAACTGTCTTCTAAATTAGCCTAAATCGGCGGTTCCGGAGGTGCTGCTCTGGGACCAGCAGCCTCAGCGGCACCTGGGAACTGGTCCAAAACGCAAATTCCTGGGCCCCACCCCAGCCCGAGTGAGCCGGAAACTCTGGGGACGGCAGCCCAGCCATCTGTGTTTTCATAAGCCCTCCAGGGGCTTCTGATGCTCGAGGATGAGAACCGCCTCCCTAAACGTACCCAAAGGTGAATTTGCCTGAGCGGGTCTCAGCATTCATGATGAGCAGTTTGATCTGAAGTGAGGTTTGAGACCTGTCATCTTAATCTCAGACTTTCAATGTGTGTGTGTGTGTGTGTGTGTGCGCATGAGGGGCGGGGGGCGGTCACAGATCCTCGTATATTCAAGGTCCTGAGTCCCTGAGCAGCACCTCTGGAAAACTGAATCCTGTGTGTGTGGACCTGAAGCCAGTTTGGGGTTGATCAGGATTTTCTTTATTGCTGTGAAGAAACTAAACTTCACAAAGCATGGCAGAGTAAATATAAACCATTTTATCTGGTACAAGAGGCACCTAGAGAAGTGTGATATTTTGTAACTCTTTGAATTGCCGCTTGTGGAGCTTTTCAAGTGTAGTTATGGACCGGCTAAGAATAGATTTTCAATTAATGTGTTTTTTTCTTGCTAAGTAATTTTAAAGTTTGAAAAAAAATTCCTTAATATGCAATGGGGGGTTTTAATGCTCTGTGCTCCGTGAAAATATCTGTAGAGCAACCTGCCCAGAGACAGGTGTTTTCGTGGTGTTCTGGGAATGAAGGGTATCACTAACACAGCGTGATTGTGTTGAAGGGAAAGTGGCTCTCACCCAGGGAATCTAACATGTGGTTACTGTCTTGATAATTAACCCATTGACTTTGACAAAGAAGGTAATTAGAAGCAAAGGCAAATAACTCCTTCGAGGTGATTTCCCTTGAATCCCGCTTCCATCCTAGAGAGGAGATTCCAGAAGGATTTGAAGGAAACAAGAAGAGAGAAGCAGGTAGGTGCACCAGGAGTGCTAACGGGGCTGCAGTGCCAGAGAGGGTGAGATGGTGCGGCAGGTTGTGGCAGGTTCTCTCTGCATGACTGTGTCCTGTCCCTTTGACTCCTCAGAAACATCAGGGGCCACGGCGTTCGGGTCAAGGTCTAAGGCTAGACAGGAAACTATCAGGCATTTAACCCCACTGACTCTCCATTTCATCATCTGTAAAATGGTGATAATGACGTCCTCCTCGGGGGCTGTTATCAGGATGGAATGCGAATAACTGTGAGAGGGAAAGATTTATAAACTTAAGAGTATGAGACTCATATAAGAGATTCTGATTCTTCTGGGTAATTACCCCTCTGATGGCTTCTTTTGGTTGTTTCTGTTTCTTTCCTCTAGAGCATCAAAACCTGCATGGCATGTCCCTCTGTGCAGAAATGGTAATGATAAAGATAGAAAACAATAAAGATAATAAAAGAGACTGAATGCTTGTTACACAGTCTCAGGTCTAAGTGGAGTCACATTAAGTTCCTAAGAATCGCAATTCCAGTGGATACAACGGATGCAATTCCAAGTGAAGGGAGAAGTATGCCCCAAGTGCATCTAGGCAGTCTCATCGAGGCAAGCGTAAAGGGGTCAGGGAACAGTTTCCAGAAGGCATAAAATGAGCGAAGAATTGGACAATGTCGACCGTTAGCCACGTAAAGGAGGAGAGGGGGACGTGCATCTCTCACAGCCAACAGCACGTGCACAGAACTAGAAAGCAGAGCCCACTTGGGGAAATCCAAATAGTTTGGGTTGGTTGGAGTATAGAATGTATTAGTTGAGAAGACAGAGTAGGGAATATCAAAGGGAGAACTTAGAGATGGAGATAGAGCCTGCTTTGAATATCCTTGTTTGCACCTAATTTTAAAAGTCTACGATATGCTCAAACCCACACGCACTCACACTCACACACATATACAGACGTGTACACACAAAACCATATGGACAGAATGTAAGCCAGAGACAATGCCACAAACAGCTAGATTAGCGTTTTCCTTCATTATCTACTTCAACTTGGCTCTTCATTAAATTAAATCTCTTGGATGGAAATCCTTGGCTCTTGGGTTCTTTGAGTCTGTTCTGCACTGGTCTTTGCCAAGTATGATACCCACTTCACCAACTCTTATCCTACTCATCCCCACTTTCAACCTGCAAGGTCAGAATGAAATTGAGATTATATCTTGATGGAAATAAGGAGACACTAAATAATTTTGCCTCTGATTTGCATGTTTTATTCCTCTGGGAGCTTTATGTAGAAAGATTGAAGGAGTTTGAGATAAAGGGTAGATATATAGATTAGGAGGCGATTTCAATCCTGCAGAGAAAAACTTCCACATTTTCCACTTAGGTAATTGGGTAGGTGGTCGTGCTAGTTACTGAAACAGGTATTACCGTAGGTGAATAGGACATAGAGAGGGAGGTACATGGTAAAAATAAATTGTTTTAGAAGTATTATATCAGAAAATCCTAGAAAATATACAAGTGGAGAGGTCAATTAAAAGATTGAGATGGAGATAAAGATTCAGAAGTCATTAGTATAATGGTGATAGTGATGTCAGAGTAGATGAGGTTTTCTGCAAGTCAACGTGCCAAAGGAACGAAAATGGAAGAGAATTTGGCTGATGGTAGAGTCCTGGGAAGCACCAATATTGAAGTGTTTAGTGGAGGAAGAGGATTATGGAAACACTGAAAAGGAATTGCCAAAAAGTAAAAATAAATCCAAGATTCTGTACTATCTCGGAAGTCCAGTTAAAAGAGAATTTTCAAGTGAACAGTAGTATTAAATACCAAAAAGAGGTCAGTTAAGATAAGGACCAGGAAATGTCTATGGGATTTGGTCAGAACTGGTCATTGGTGGCCCTGACCAGAAGGACTTCAGTAGAGTAAGAAGGGCAGGTACCAGACTGTGGTGCTGTGAGGGACAAATAACTGTGATGATACAGAAGCATCTAGAAAATCTTTCATTATATGCCAAGAGGAGATGATCTCTACATCCTCTCCTCTGCATAATAACTGTTCTCATGTTGGGAGGTCCCATCTTCCATTAATTGTTTCTCATACGGCACACTCACCAACATTTTCATCTGCCCCAACTCCTCTCCAGTTAATATGAAAAAATAATGAGACAGAACCTGTCTTTGTGAATAAATTTCTGTGAGAACCCAGTAAATCTTTGGACTTTATTTTCCTGTCTGTAAAAGGAAAGGGATGAATGCTCTGGGTACCTGAAAAAGTGATGCTGGGAAACAGAAGAGGAAAGCATAGGTACAATACGAACGAGGGTGGGAGTTCCCTTAATTCGCTTTCACTGCCGGGGCCCAGGTTCAAGCCCTGGTCAGGGAACTAAGGTACTGCAAGCTGCACAGCACGGCAAAACAAACAAGCAAACAAACAAGGGTTATTCTTCAAAGGGCTGAGTCCTGAAGAGAATCAGAACACAGTCCTCCCCAGCCTCTCCCAGTGAAAATATCAAACACATAACAACTTTCTGTAATAAATGATGGTTAAAATGAATATTAAAACTGTTCTCAACAATGCACCTTAACTATAAACATCAGAGGAGAATGAGTTAATCCCTAAAAAAACTTATTTAATATGTGGGGAATAATGGCTTCCTGCAAAGGGAAGATAAAAGGAATCCTTCTGACATATGCAAGAGCATCTTGTTCTTTTTAACAAGGCGTGCCCTCAGGAGAAGTTTTTTACCAGGGTCCAACCTGCTAGGGTTTATTAGAGCCTAACTGACTTAGGGGAAGGGAAGCACACAACTGCAGCCCCTCCAGCCACTCTTCCCCACCTCAAGGGGGAAAGAACCTGGGAAGCACGAGTCAAGTTCACAGCTCAGGGGCACGGGCTGACCAAAACACTGGCACCTGATCACATGGCTATAAAGCGCATCCCCTTCTCACACAGCGAAGCACTATATTACTAAAGAACTATCCACCACAGTTCCTTTCACCCAGTACCTCATGTGTGCCTTTCAGGAAAAAATTACAAGGCACACTAAAAGGCAAAATGCAGTTTGAAGGGACTGAACGAGCACCAGAATCAGAGTCAGATACAGCAGGAATGTTGGAATTAGCAGACCAGGAATTTAAAAACACTGTGATTAACATGCTAAGAACTTTAATAGAAACATTGACAAGTGGATACATAAACAGAAAGATGAAAAGTCTAAGAAGGAATTGAAAAGAAAGGCTAGAGACTGAAAGCGATGTAACCAAAATAAAGGATGCTTTTGACGGGCTCATTGTGAGACTGGGTGCTGCTGAGGAAAGACTCTCTTAGCTTCAAGATATGACAACAGAAACTTGCAAGACCAAAAAGACCAAAAAAGAAAGAAAAAAAAACATAACCCCAGAATGGAATATCCAAGAACTGGGGGACAATTTCAAAAGGTGTAATGTACCCATAACGGGAACACCAGGAGGAGAAGAAAGAAAGGAACAGACCAATATCAGAAGCAATGATGACTGAAAATGTCTCCAAATTAATGTCACACTCCTTCCTGATCCAGGAATCTCAGAGAACACCCACCAAGCAGGATAAATGCCCCCAAACAAACAAACAAAACCAAAAAAAAAAAACAAAAAAACTACACCTAGGCATATCATTTTCAAACTATAGAAAATCAAAGATTAAAAAAAAAATCCTGAAAGAAGCCAGAAGAATTAATGCCTATTGACAGAGCAGAAAAGAAGAGGATTATATCTGACATCTCCTTGTAAAGCATGTAAACAAGAAGAGACGGGTGTAAACTATTTACTGTTGATAGAAGGAAACCCACCAACCTAGAATTCTATGCTTGGAATTCATCCCTCAACAATGAAGGAGAAATAAAGACTTTCCCAGACAAATAAATATCGAGAGAATTTGTTGCCAGTAGACCTGCCGTGCAAGAAGTGTTAAAAGACGTTCTGCAGAGAGAAGGAAACGTGCACAGGTCAGAAAGGTTGACCTACATAAAGAAGAGCATCAGAGAATGAATACGTGAAGGTAAAATGAGACATTTTATTTTTCTTATTCTTAATTGATCTAACAGATAACAGTTTGTTTAAAATAATAGCAGCAAATTATGGATTATCTATATATCTGTATCTGTATGTGTAGACCTCTGCTTATCTATAATAGAAATGACAATCATAGTACAAGGGGCAGGGGGAAGGAGACAGCACTGTTTTGTTATCACAAGGTATTGGGGTGGCCAAAAAGTTCATTGGGTGAATGAGTACGTTGTTCAATCAAGTTCTTGGTGCAAATGAAAACTGTGTCTTTTATCTTTACTTAAAACTAAATGAATTTTTGGCCAAGCCAATACCTGCATTGCATGAAGTGGTATGGTGTTATTTGAAAAAAATAAAATAAAGGAAGAACAATAGAAATGGTAAATATTTGCATAAACATAATAGACTATCCTTCCCTTAAATTCTTTGTTTAAAAATATTTTCTTTACTTATTTTTTATTTCTGGCTGCATCGGGTCTTAGTTGCAGCACATGGGATCTTTTGTTGCGGCACTCAGGCTCTTTGTTGTGGCACACAGGCTTCTCTCTAGTTGTGGTGTGTGGGTTTTCTCTCTAGTTGTGGCAGTCGGGCTCAATAGTTGCAGCACTTGGGCTTAGTTGCCCCACGGCATGTGGGATCTTAGTTCCCCGACCAGGGATCCAACCCACATTCCCTGCATTGCTAGGCAGATTCTTTACCACTGGACCACCAGGGAAGTCCCTTAAATTCTTTATACTTAACTGAAACTAAAAACCATACCGTCATCTGATATCTGTAGCTATAATACGTAAGACAAGACAAAGAGAAGAGAGTGAAGAGATCTGAATAGTGACAAGGTGGTCACATCCCATTTGAACATGTAAAAATATGTGTTCTAGGAAAACTGGGAAAATATATAGATGAATATTGGAATCCCTACAGTTTCAACTAAAAAAAAAATATGCTGACGCAGAGTAGAAAAAAAAAAGTGAATTAAAATGGAATACAAAAAAAATTCAAATAACCCAAAATAAAGCAGGAAAGGGGAACAAAGGAATGAAAAAGGGGGACACAAAGAGAACATGTAACTAAATGGCAGACTAAAACCCAAGCACACCAGTATTTTCTTTAAATATAAATCCATTAAAACACCAACTAAATGACAGAGATTATCAGAACAGACAAATGATCTAACTTCATGCTGTCCAGACACCCAATATAAATACAAAGATATAGGCAAGTTAAAAGCAAACATCTAGAAAAAGGTATACTGTGTAAACAGTAAACAAAAGAAATTGGCAGTGGATTTACCAGGCTATATAAACTTCAGGAGAAAGATTATCAAGGATAAAGAATGATAAACTAAGACAACACTGTAAAACAACTGTACCCCAGTTAAAAAAGAATATCACCTGGTGACAAGAGGATCCGTTCACGCAAAGATAACAATCCTAAATATCTATGCACACAAGAGCAGAGATGAAAAATACAAGAAGCTGAAACTGACAGAATGAAAGGGAGAAGCAGACAAATCCGCAGGGGAGCAGGAGACCCTCCCAAGTAACTGGGAGACCTGACAGAAAGTCAGCCAGGATGCAGACGGAATGAATGACAGCATCAGTTCGCTGTGTCTAACTGATGTTCGTAAAACACTCCACCCGACAACAGCTGAATGTACATTCTTTTCAGCTGCACAAGAAACAGTCTCCAGGATAGACCATATATGGATTCATAAACAAACCTGAACAAATTTAACAGAATTAAATTCACACAGAGTATGTTCTCTGCTAATAAGAGAATTAACCTAGAAATCAGTAACAGAAATATAAAAGGGAAATCTCTAAGTACTTGGAAAAAAGCAGTACACCTCTAAATAATCAATGTCGAAGAGGAAGTTTCAAAGGAAATTAGAAAATATTTTGAAACAATATGGACACACAGAAGTAGAAAGTTACAGGTTGTAGCTCAACAGCATTTAGAGGAAACTTTTATAGAATTAAATGTGCATGCCGGAAAAGAAGTCTCAAATCTATCATCAAAGCTTCCGCCTCAAGAAACGAGGAAAAAAAGAGCAAAATTGGTATAACATAAACTGAAGGAAGGAATTGAAAACAGAAAAAAAAAAAACAGCAGAGAAAATGAATAGAATCAAATGCTGGTTCTTTGAAGAGATCAATAAAAATTAATGTAGTAAGACTGACAAAGACGAGAAAGAGGGAACAAACACATTACCAATGTCAGGAATGAAAGTAGCGGTCTTCCGATGGCCACAGAGTTCACAAGTTTGGATACTTGGGACAAAGCATTTAAACTCCCAGCTGCAGCACCAGGTCAAAACAATCAGAATTGACACGTTTTCAGAGTACATACGATATTAAGTAAAGTTAGTCCAGTTGTGGGAAACATTAAAAACTCAATGGAGCATTGGTTTGAGAAAGAGGGATGCCGACAGTGGAGGATGCTCTGTTGTATTAGTCACTGGCTCCTTAATTGTAGCTGCTCTACTTTTCACGGCTTTCATTCTCAAGACCACCTCATGGTTCAAGACGGCTGCTGGAGCAAATCACAGGAAGAAAGAAGCTGAAAGAGAGGCAGGACTTGTACCTCGAAGGGTCCTCCCTAGAAGCTGCACCCTCTCCATCCCATCGGCCAAAGCTTAGTCACATCTACCTGCAAAGGAGCCTGGAAACATGACCTTCATCCCAGATGCCCATGATTCCAGGTAAAATAATCAAGAAAGAAGCAGGTTAGGAATAATGGTACAATTAGCAGTATTTGCCATATATACTATAAAGGTTCCTCCAGGTGTTATCAGAAGAGTTTGTACCTCTTTCAAAAACTGCAGTTCCCAAAAAAAGGGGGAGAGACTTCCCTGGTGGACGAGTGCTTCTACTGCAGGGGGCACGGGTTTGATCCCTGGTCAGGGAACTAAGCTCCCACATGCCATGCTGCATGGCCAAAACAAACAAACAAACAAACACCACTGCAGTTCCTTTGAAAAAAAAAAAAAAATGTTGCCCTGTGGGACCAAATGGGAACCTCTACTTTCAAATCCAGATCCCATCCTGGACTAAGTTGCTGTGGACAGGTGATGTCTGCTAAACTACTAGTCTAAAGTATTGCAGTTTTTTCTTATAAAATGAGGTCTCCACACTTACTCAGAAACATGACCGCCCACGGATCATAATCTCTCCTCCTCCCAGGGACACATCAGCTCAGATGTAATTCTAATTTAAAAGCAAAACAGTATCCACATGGATGAAGTTCAAAATCGGCAACTCAGGGTTTAAGAGTCCAGGGAGCTGAGGGGCCCTGCCCTGCTCCAGGGCCCCGCACTTACTTCTCCTGCCTCTCTTCCCTCACAACCATCATTCAATCCACCAGCAATGCCTTCTGAGTGAACCTTCAAAATAAACCCTGAATTCTACCACTTCTTGCTTCCTTGACGCTTTACCTTAGTCCTCACTACTGTCCTGACTCTTCTGACACATCTTTATTTTTTATCTCTGAAACAGGACTTAACACTCTCTAGACCAAGGGTTGGCAGTGTTTTCTCTAAAGGGCCAAACAGTAAAAATTTTAGACTTTGCAAATGTTGCAATTACTCAGCTCTGTTGCGATCACAGACAATATGTAAACGGATGGTCATGGCTGTGTGCCAATAAAACTTTATTTACAAAAACCACTTGTGGGCCGAATTTGTGCCCCAGGCTATAGTTTGCCTACCTTGGTCTAGACTCCCACTGTGGGAAGTCCCTGCAGAGTGTTTCGCATTCCCCAGAATGTAGTTTTCCATCTTTGTCTTTATGCACTATAAACCAAACCACTTTTTTAGGTCATTATTCTATATTGTATTCTATACCATTTAAAAAATGTGGTCATGTATGTTCTTTCACTTGACCATAGATCTGGAAACATGCATCACACAGACTTCTTCTACCCAGGGCTGCAGCAGAATTATCCTAAACACCTGAAATCAATATTTCTTCACATCTGACCTTTCTAGATAATCAGCTATGTGACAGAATTGCTCCACAGACACTCATTTTATCCCTGTAGGAAAACTCAACACTCTAATTAATGAACCCTCTAATTAAACCTTTTCCTTCACCCTGAACTTTAGCTAAAAATATAAAGGCAGACAAGTTGAAGATGAATCAAGCTTGTGTTTTTCTTTCTGCCGGAGCGCATATGAGGAACCACAATGTAGTTTATTCACAGAAGTTTTACAGGATGGAAAGGAGTCATTCACACTTTCACATAGCAGGTGTGAGGTACACATTCAAGGGGAACGGGAGGAATGAACTTGAGATAAGACGGATGGTACAACCCAATGGTCCACAGGCTAAATTCAGACCAGAGACATGTTGCTTGGAAATCATCGTGGTTCTAAACAATTTGAGCCGCCACTAAAAAGATCAGAACATTTTACATTAAAAAACTCAGATTTCCACCTGTCTTTTAAGTAAATAGTTATTTCTGGCAATATGGGGACCAAATTATTCCAGGGCAATAAAAAACTAGAGCTGAATAGAAGCCAATTATTTTATATAGAGTACTCCCTAGTTTTCCAATCTCCACTAATCCCTAACATTGAAGGAAGATGTCAGTTGTCAATTAGCACTGTCTTCACACTACCATTTGTTTTATAGTAAAGAAATACTTTTCTGTGACCCATTTCCAATCAAAACAGAGAAGTAAAGGATTGGGAAGGCCATGTAATTTAAGAAAAATGGGATTAAGAACTCATTTGTGTTGCCTGTTTACTGTAGGCATTGGAGAAGCAGAAAGAGCTTAGTCAGGAAGCTGGATTTGGGTGCTAGTCTTAGCTCTAATTTAGTGCCAGGGGACTTCTGAACAAGGTACAGATCTGGTCTTGGCCTCAATTTTTTTCTCTACCAAGTAAAATTATTTTGTATAAGTTACGGTGTTTTGAGGGACTTCCCTGGTGGTCCAGTGGGTAAGACTCTGCGCTCCCAATGCAGGGGGTCCAGGTTTGATCGCTGGCTGGGGAATTAGATCCCTCGTGCATGCCGCAACTAAGACCCAGCACAGCCAAAATAAATAAATACGAAAAAAGTTAGGATGTTTCAATTATAAGAAAAAGGTAATTAATTAGAATATCAGATGTCTTGGAATTGATTTGAAAGGTGGAGATCCAAGTTCAAGAAACGATAAGGAACCGAAGCACTGCGAGAGGCTTGGCAGCAGCAAGTGCAGGAACAGACGTTTACAAAGCAAACAGGGCACTGATGCTGAAACAGATGCGTCCCAGCCGTTTCTTGGCCTTTGCACTCCCGTTCGCTCTACACAGTTCTAGCAGGTGACTGGCCATGCTTAGGGCAGGTGACCTTTTTACTGATTGCACAGGCCAGAAAGCAGGCAGATCTGGGAGAAGGGGCCCCCAAGACCCCTTTTATCTCCCACTGCAGAATAGACATCTGGATGTGTAGTCTCACCAAAACTAGACATAGTTGTGGGAGAGGTAATTCCTCAAAAGGAAATAGGGCTGCTGTTGAGAAAAGATAATATATACTATCCAGGCCAAAAAACCAAAATAAATATCCCCTGTTGGACTGAACAAAACTTCACACAGAACCTAAACAGAAAAGACAGGAAAGGGCAGCAGTTCTGCGTGAAGCACAGCAAGAAGCCAGGAGTCCTCCCTCCTCTTGGATCCCTCACTTTGCACTGAAGGACTTCTGCTGACTCCAAATACCCCTGAAGCCCAGAGTAAAATCCACAGGGCAAGATAATCTGTAAGATCCCTTGAAGCTGCAGGTTTGTGATGTGAATGGCAGAAAAATTTGTCATGTTTCCACTGGCTGACTCAGTTCGGAGACTAACTAGACAACGTCTGCAAGATAAATCTTGACAGCCCACCGAGCCATGAGAATGGCCCCCCCGGGAAGTGCAAGGGCACCAGTAAATCATTCTCACTGACCGCTGATGAGAGGGACTGGCTTCCGGGTTACCGCCATCAGAGGCGGAATCGGAAACAGTGACCTCAGTGTTAACAGCTGAAGGGCTGATCGCCGACCCCGGCACCACTACATCCTCAGGACACGGGGCTGCCTCTGCTACTAGGTTCCCGAGAACATCTCTGCGGCCCACCCCACTCCTGTGCATTCATGTGGCTTCACCCTTTGTTTAGCTCGGGAATGCGAGAGGGGAGGAGGGCAGGCCCTCGCGGCCTCTGAGCATGAGCGCCCAGCAGGAAGGAACGAGGAATGTGAGAAATATCATATTTACCAAAGATTTGTTTTGAATAACCAGCCACTTGGGACAGCGAGCAGCTGGAAGCACATTATAAAACTATTACAGTATTGAAACAGAGCTGTGCTAATAGCATATACAGCAGTGCAGAAAGCCCCAGTTGCAAAAATCATGAACACTTTGGAGATTTCAAAATAATTTTTTTTTCCACTCTGGAACTATCCCGACCTCACACCATTCTGTTTACTAAGCCTCTCGAGGCTTAACTGGTGTTTATATGGAAGGACATGGGAAGCTCAGTTGACAGATCAAAGTTTTCTCCTTGCAAAAGGCTCTTGTTTATTGTCTCATCTCAACTTGTTCTTCATATGTGACGGTGCTTCACTCTTCTGAGGAATTATCAGTAAGAAACTTCATCATCTCAGAGGGAACTGAGCCAGTGGAGGAGCTCAGATGTGACATTACAAGAAGCACTGTCTTGAATTACAAGTAAAAATACACGCGCGCGCGCACACACACACACACACACACACACACACACGGAGGTGAGTCAAAAAGTATCTCACTCCAATTATATTAAAACTTCTATAAATTCCACAGCCAGAATGCAGATAATTTTTGACTCACCCTCATATGTCTGGAAGTTTTTACATGCCTCCATTGGTTCTCGATAGATCAAAAAGAAAAAACCAGATTCTACAGATATAGCAAACTTCGGCTGCAAAGTCCACAATCTTGAACCAAAGGACAAACATGGAATCCTGAATAGTCGTTAATTAGCTATTATAAGACTTTAAAGAATCTGAAATTTTTCCTTGGAATGGTGCATCAGGTGGGGAGTCTGGTCAAATGACCTCTAAGATCCTAACTAACTCGGGGACTGTTTAGTCTAGTTTCAATAAGTATTTCGCTCCAAGGTTTAAAAAACAAAACAAAAAAACACTGTCTTTTACCCAAAGAATTCAAGTCTCCAGGGAGACACACTCCAACCTTCTCATTCTCCTCATGTCAGGGATCCCCGACCTCACTATCCGTAAGGAGCACTGCGTAACCACCTCCAGAGGACCGGTCATTGGGACTGGTTCTAGGAGTCATAGGAGGACATCATACCTTTCTTCACATGGTTTTCCATCTGTTTTGCTTGGCAAGATGTGTGATCAAATAGGAAACCCTGAGAGCAAAGGAGCTGGACAGCCCATCCAAGAATAAAGCCTTCAGACACCTGACCCACTGCCCTCTAGCCTCACATGCCAGCCCCGTAGCCATGAGGACAAAAAATGCCGAGCGTGGTGACCTGGGCATTGGAGACACATCAAGACCTAGACGAGAACCCTGGCTCTTGCGTGCACAGGCTACGTGGTCCTGACAATGATTCCATCTTTCCACGTGTGAAGCGGGAATAAAAACTCGCTGGGCAGACAGAGAGTGAAAGGAGACGATGTGTGTTGTCAGGGTGTCTTCTCATAGTGCTTCAGGCTTCACACACACTCAATACATGGTCACTTTCATTGTCGTCAACCTCACCCCACGCAGGTTGCTGGATATTAAAAGTTAGCCTCGTGGGTCTCAAAGCTGAATGTGCAGTAGAGTCACCTGGGGCGATGTTTTCAATCACCTACAGAAAATGGTCTGTACTTGACACAGACCAGCTGTGTCAAGTGACGGGATGGGATGAAAGGATGTGTGTGTGTATGTGTATGTGTGTGTATTCATTAAGCTTTCCAAGTGACTCTGATACAGCTCATCTCTAAACTAAAATTTGGGATGCACTGCGTATAATCGGAGAAAAACATTGGGCTGGCCAAAAAGTTTGTTCGGGTTTTGCCATAAGATGGTTTTTTTTTTTTTTTTAAAAAAAGATTTATTTATTTATTTTTGGTTGGGTCTTCATTGCTTTCTCTAGTTGTGGCGAGCAAGGGCTACTCTTTGTTGCAGTGCACGGGCTTCTCATTGTGGTGGCTGCTCTTGTTGTGGAACAGAGACTCCAGGTCCTCAGGCTTCAGTATTTGCGGTGCGCGGGCTTAGCTGCTCCGCGGCATGTGGGATCTTCCCAGACCAGAGACTGAACCCGTGTCCCCTGCATTGGCAGGTGGATTCTTTACCACTGCGCCACCAGGGAAGCCCCTCCGTAAGATGTTATGGAAAAACCTGAACGAACTTTTTGGCCAAACAACATATATATATATATATATATATATATATATATATATATATATACACACACACACACATACACATATAAATGCAACTAAGGCCAAAGCCACAGTCACATGACCCAACATGATACAAGAGATGTAGGGAGCAGAGGAGCAGAAAGATGGACACACAGCGTGAACATGGGGTAACCACCCCGAAACTGTCCATCCTCGTGTCCACTGAAGATGCTTCTACTAAGATCCTTCTCAACACAATCTGCAGATAACTTATGAATCTCCCATGATTAAAAGTCTTAGCAGAAAGTGTTGAAACTGTGTAGCTAACACTTGCAGAAAATAAAAGATTCCTTTACTAAATGCCAGCTAAATGACCATGTCACCGTCTTTCCCACATTCTTTGTCCTTTCAGGAAGGAGTCTCCATCAGCACCCATTTCTAAAAATCACACTCCAGCTGCATTTGCCACTTGACATTGAAGAAATCATTCTGAGGGTGATTTTTTTATCAAATTTTCCTGTGAACCAGAAATCACCTTGTAGAAGGCAGAGTGAATGACTGGCTACTGGTGAGAGCTTAGAGAAAATGGAAACAGCATCCAGACCCCTTTTTCTCTGTTTTCTAACACAGAAATTATCTTCAAAGAATTAATGCTGGACTGACATGTACACACCACTGTATATAAAATAGAGAACTAATAGGGACCTACCATATGGCACAGGGAACTCTACTCAATACTCTGTAATGGCCTATATGGGAAAAGAATCTAAAAAAAGAGCAGATATATGTCTATGTATAACTGATCCACTTTGCTGTATAGCAAAAACTAACACAACATTATAAATCAACTATGCACCAATAAAAATTTTAAAATAAATTAAAAAATAAATATCCAAAAAAAATTTTTTTAAAGAATTAACACTTTTGCTCCATGCTTTTCAATCCTGGCCATACACAGAAATCTCTTAGGGAGGCTCAAAACTTTCTAAGCATCCCTCCCCTCACATATTCCGGTACAGTACATTTAGGGTGGGATCCAGTATTTTTTAAGTATATTTAAAACTCCTTGGGAGATTCCGGTGTGCAGGCAAAGTTGACACCCGCTGCTTCAATTGAACTAAGGCCAGTTCAAATCTTGTCTAACAAAAACAACAGCAACAAAAACCCACATTAAGTAGTATTTTAAGCTGTTAAGAACTTACACTTCAGTGTTTCAATGGTTTCTTCCGAGAGGCGCTAAGGCAGGATTCTCGATGAAATACAAGATGCCTGCCCAGTTACAGTTAAGTCTCAGAAAAAGAACAACCATGGGACATACAGCAAAAAAATTGTTATTTATTAGAAATTCAGATTTACCGGGATAGCCTGCATTTTTATTTGCTAAATATGTGAATCCTATCCTGAGGGCCTTCGGGAAAGTGTGGGGAAACCTAGAGTAGAATCAGGACTGAAGAGGAACCATGGGCACCTGTTGGGTCTGCCCGCCACCCCTCCATCATCCTCCTGTAAGCACGCTTTAGTTTTCCTTAAGGAACAGCCCTCGCCCACTCTCTGCCTGTGTGGTCTGGGTGGACACATGAGCGTGACCATCAGAGGTGTCCATCTCCCTGGCCACAGTGATTAGCACAGGCATGGTGGGCATTTAAACCAAACCAACCAAAGAAACACCATTCCAGAACTTTCGTGTGACTGTGGGGGAAGAGGTACCCTTTCGCTAAGGTTGCTAAGAAGGTAGACCACAGTGCTGAGTTACCGGTGGTCCCCTTATCACCACATGTGAAGAATCTCCCTGAAAAGAGCCAGCAAGAGAGCAGAGCTGAGAGACGAAGAGAGACCAAGCCCTAACGAATCGTCAGACCCAGTCGTGCTGAAATCTGCATCTTGTACTTTTTGCGATGCGATGGATTCCTTTTTTTAACTTACACCAAGTTTAGTTCACTTTCTGCCATTAGCCCCCATAAGAGTCCTGAATATAATGGTATAGACGGAAAAGCTGGAGTCCAAAGATAAGCTTTCACCTGCCTCACTACGTTTTTTCAGTCCTAAGTGCAGTTTTTCCAAAGGCACCCGTGTTTAATCCCGCTCAGTAGCTGTTAGTGGCCCTCACCGTTCCTGAGTCAACATGCCCTTCTCTGTGCCCCGAGCACATGTCCTTTCTATCACAGCACTGTCTCCTACGTTATGGCTATCTACACGCACAGCTCTCCTAAAAGTTTTCTCTGTCTCTGTGTTCCCAGGCAGAGTCTGGCACGGAATAGGTGCTGGGTTAATGTGTGTCAAGTTAAATCAACATCGAGACAGACCGTGATGATGATGGTGATGATGACATATTCAAAAGCTACCTTGGCCTTTGCCAGCAGGAAGGGGAGGCCACGGAGGGGAGAGCTGACCCGATCTCGGGGACCAGTGCTTCCATCCACCATCCCCGCACGTGAAGAGTGGGGATTAAGCTTCAGGCTTTGTGTTTAATCTAACCCCCGAGTCATCAGATTTTGTTGGACCAAATTAACAGGTGCCACATACACTCTTCAATTTAAACTTACATTCTAGAGTGAGAAGCGATAGCCATTTCCAGGTTACCTCCTTGCTTTGGTATGATTCTCAGAAATGGAAGAGAATATAATTGGTGCTTTTTTTCCAGCCATAGTAATGGTCCTCAATTACTGAGCTCCACCATAGAAAAAGAAACCAAGAAACACAGAGAGATTTATACACAGATGACACAGGAGAGGGTGGAATCTGGTACTGAGTGAGTTGAAAACCGTAACAAGCTTAAAGGATAAAATGTGGTTCAGAGTGTGAAGTTCTGCTTGTGCGACGAAGCCACAGCCCTGGATCTCCCATCGCCTAACAGAAGGGCCTGCATCTGTTTTATGGCTGTGTCCGCGATGGCAAGGATAAAAGGCAAAAATTTGTCACACAAAAGAGTTTTGAGTGATGTGATTCTTATCTTCCCGTCCAGACTCAATGCCAGGAGGACCCCATCTCCTGAAAGCGACCCTGACTCTGTCTCAGTGCGCATCTCTGTAGACTGGCACAGAAATTTCCATCGAACTCCCCCATGCTTCATTTAACTATGATGAAAACCGCACCCCCCCAAATTAAGGTGACTAGGAGCACCGCACACTCTGCAGGAGGCCTCGCCCTTGGCCGTTAAGGATGCCTCGCCGTTCGTGCCTGTGAAAGCCGCTTCCAATAATCAACCTGGCTGTTCACCCGGCCAGACGGGTCACTCTTAAAGTCATCCATTAACAATGATGGAAGCCTTCATCTAGAAGGAACTTCCCTCCATCACACAAACCAGCACTTTGAAGTGGCACAGGGGTGCCAAGGAGCTGGTGTTCAGAGGCTTCCCTTTGAGCGGGTTAACCTCTCATCTCAGGAAGACATTACAGGCGGCGTCAGGGCTGTCGCAGGACCGTGACTGGGAGCTGCCGTCACTGCTGCTCCAAGATAAAGAGCCTCCACGGTCCTCTTTAGAACTGCCCATCATCCATTTTCCCTGCAAGGTTTGCTCGCCAGTTAGTAAAACCATCCTGAGCAGCAGTGACAGGGGGTAATTACAGCGGAAGAGCGCTCCTGACACAGTGTTTTTAAATAAAGAAGGGGGGAAACAGGGAGATGAAAGATTGCTTCAAAGGTTTGACTTCAAATAGCATTCAAGGAGGGTGACTTTAATTCCGTGCGTGAGTTTATTTCATGTCTCCTGGTCTAAAGGAGTTATCAGGGTAAGATAAATCCCTGAGAGATAGCTACGTCTGATTGCTGCAATTCCATAAACCCTGGACAGGTCCCAGAGAGTCTGCAGGCCTCGTGGAGGAGGACAGCGTGGGCTGGTGGGCCTGCCTTTTCTTCACAGAATCACAGGCCCTTAAATGCCAGGAGTACACTCAAGGCCACACCGTGCAAGCTTCTCCCCAGCCTGACAGCCCCTTGTCCCTTGCTCTTACTTTAATATTTTCAGTGATGGGGAGCTCTGCGAGCTCTAAGGGAGCGTGATCTTTTCTGAACAGCTCAATTTGCTGAAAAGTTCTCTACGGGAGATGGAATAAAACCCGTTTCCGTGTAACATTCCCACGTTGGTCCTGGAAGAAAATAAAGTCATCCTTCAACTGGAGGCGGCTGCTGTGTCTTCAGTTCTCTAGGATAAACGGCCTTCATACCTCCAACTGTTCCTTACGCTGGTTGCTTTCCAAACTGTTCTTCCTCGTGATGACTGAACGGACTAGGGCAAGCATCTGAGGCAAGTCCCTTTCTTAATCCCAAGAGGTGTGCTCTTTGGAGTCCTGCATCGCCGGGGGCTCTGCAAACACTGCAGAGTACTATGTCCGGGCCCCTTTCTCACAGGCATTATCCATCGTGCACGGCTGTTATTATTATAAAGGATGGTGACCAACTTGGTTCCTTATCCAATCAACTTCAAGAAATAAGGCAGGGGTGGAAGAGTTAAAAGAAAGAGCAAGAAACATCTCATAGAACCTTTGGTCCGTCCTTCATTCGTGCCAGAAATTACCCATTCAGTTAGAAAACTCACATTGGAGAAACTAGAAGCTGTCTGGCACCATGCTGGGTGTTGCTGGCTGTTTTGGGAATTTTATCATTTCCCTGAAATGATGCAAAAGCATCCTAGGACCTCCCAAGGCACAGGGACGTCCAAGCAGGACAGCTCATTTGCAGTTTTCTCTTTTCATACTGTGTAGCAGCACAAACTATGCTGTTCTGCAGGGCTCTGGGCGGGCTTTAAAGGTCCATCTGTCTTTCCATGCACATGACCTACCTTGGGAGGCACCCACTGCCTGGGTTTCCATGCCCAGTGGGTTCAACCCTTTGAAACGGAGTTGACGCATCCAAGAGGTTAAAAATCAGTCAAACCAGAGCTGACATGGGCTTTGAGTCTCTTCCCTCCAAAGACTAATTTGAGCAACTAGATTTCTATTATTCACCACCCAACCCCCTTGGCCAGTATTGACACCGCAGGACAAACAGTGTCTCGGGAATAGATCTGTCCATTTGCCTGGGGCCTGGAGCCCCAGGTCAGTCATGTCAAAGCCGGAGACAGCAGCAGAGGTTAAAAGATAAGCCCCCATGTATTGAGCGATGTTTGTTGTTTTGACAAAATAGAGAGTGTAAGGACGCCGAGGACAGTTCATCTCCCTGCCAGCGTCCCTGCAGAAGACAGATGTTTTTGGGAACAAGAGCCAGAACAACAAGAGCCTTGGCACAAGGCCAAACCGTCTTGTCCACATCAGCAGTTAAGAGACTTGACCCCCAGCACTCACGCAGCTGCGGCTGAGAGATGAGAAGCTGCTGTCAGAAACGCAGAGGATCAGGACTGCTGGACCCCAGCCTGGTCTCCATGAAGCACCGAAGTCAGCCGTCCTGTGATTTATCCAGACGGAAGGCCAGGCGGTCGGTGAGTCTGTGGCCCAGCGGAACGCGTGGCTTGGGGGTTACAGTGGGAGAATTAGCCAGGGTGGTCTCACTGATGTTTAGATCTCACCTGAACACAAGCAGACTGTTTTACAGCATCCTTGTGCAAAATGGGCCCGCACATATAACTGCCATGTGGATTCAGCCTAGGTGAGTTACGCCAACTATTGCTTGAGGACATCACCAATTTCCTTGCATTCTGTCTGTTTTCTGTGCTGCACACTTGCTTGAACAATTTCAGTTTCCAGATAAGGAGGAAAACGAGTGTAAAGTTCCCACGTGGGTATTTAACACTATTTTAAATTTATAGATATGCTCATATATATATATTTAAAATCATATACATATGTTCTTATCTTTATAGTACATATGTAATATATTTTATACATTTGTTGGGTTGGCCAAAAAAGTTCGTTCGGGTTTTTCTGTAAGATATTATGGAAAACATATATCAGTATGTACCAGAGTTTGTTTTGTATTAAAATGATGCATGAAAAAAAATTATAAAAATAAAATAAAATGAAATGATTCATGAATGCCATTCTCTTCCCTATTTATCATCAGCATCTTGGGGGCAGGGACCGTGTCTTGCCCAGCTTGGAACCCCCCAAGTATTCCAGGATGCGTTCTCACGCACTGTAGATGCTCCCTCAGTGTTAGCTGAGTTGTCATTTCAGATCAGTGGGTCCATCCCCACCACTGCTCTGTGTGGTGTCATTACTCAGCTATAAAAAGGGATGAGATGGAGCTATATGTAATGAGGTGGGTAGAACTACAGTCTGTCATACAGAGTGAAGTAAGTCAGAAAGAGAAGGACAAATATTGTATGCTAACTCATATATACAGAATCTAAAAATGGTACTGATGAACTCAGTGACAAGAACAAGGAGGCAGATACAGAGAATGGACTGGAGAACTTGAGGTTTGGGAGGGGGCGGGGGGTGAAGGGAAAGCTGAGACGAAGCGAGAGAGTAGCACAGACATATATATACTACCAACTGTAAAATAGATAGTCAGTGGGAAGTTGTTGTATAACAAAAGGAGTCCAACTCGAGGATGGAAGATGCCTTAGAGGACTGGGGCGGGGAGGGTGGGGGGGACTTGAAGGGGGGGAGTCAAGGAAGGGAGGGAATACGGGGATATGTGTATAAAAACAGATGATTGAACTTGGTGTACCCCCCCAAAAAAATAAAAAAAATAAAAAAATTTAAAAAAAGCTTTTTATTGGAATATAATTGCTTTACACTGTTGTGTCACTTTTTGCTGCACAACAAAGTGAATCAGCTGTATTTATACATATGTCCCCATATCCCCTCCCTCCTGAGACTCCTTCCCACCCTCCCTGTCCTGGCCCTCTAAGGCATCACCCATCATCGAGTTCATCTCCCTGTGTTATGCAGCAGCTTCCCACTAGCTATCCATTTTACAGTTGGTAGTGTATATATGTCAAAGCTACTCTCTCACTCCGTCCCAGCTTCCCCTTCACCCCACACTCCATGTCCTCAAGTCCATTCTCTACATCTGCAACTTTATTCTTGCCCCGTCACTGGGTTCATCAGTACCATTTTTTTTAGATTCCATATATATGAGTTAGCACACTGTATTTGTTTTTCTCTTTCTGGCTTGCTTCACTCAGTATGACAGACTCTAGGTCCATCCACCTCACTACAAATAACTCAATTTCATTCCTTTTTATGGCTGAGTACTATTCCATTGTATTTATGTGCCACATCTTCTTTATCCATTCATCCGTTGATGGGCATTTAGGTTGCTTCCATGTGTACGGTGTCCTTAAAGCACTGTCTACTGCACCTGATTTCCTGCCTGGTGTCTCAGTTAGCCTATTTGTCTTCCTCACCCCACCTCTTTCATCCCCTCATCCCTGGAGTGGAGGGCAATTCTCCTCTCCCCATAGCGTCCCCTTCCCACAAGGAGAGGTCTTGTAGCTACCCCTCATGTCAGCATCCTCTCCCTAGCGCTCCAGGATATTACTCTAAACTTCATCTGCCAAACACTCCTCTTTGGGGGTTGAAAGTGGGCGTTCGGTTTTATGAACAAGGGATGCAATTTGCTTCCTTCCCTCCCTAAAACTTTAAACAGTAGAGATTAACTGATAGCAAACTGCAGTTTTCACATGAGCTTGGCAGGCGTGGAATTTTATACCCAAATGCGTACCTTCTCTGCACTATTCATCACTGCACTGGGTCTCCACTTTTCGCCATTTTGGTTTATCTCTCTCATTTGTCGTGACTAACAAAGAAGAAATGCCTCTCTCCGCCATCTCTGCCCACCCCTTCTGCAGTTACTGCTGACGTCCAGCGGGAGGAACGCACCGACATGTAGCCAGTAAATATTTTCCTAGAGTAATTCACCAGAGATGCCTTCCTCCATGAAACGGAGGCTCTTGCAGATACTGACGATTTATCCTCTGAGCTTCTAGATCCTTCTGAGTGTTAACATTTTCAAAGCCTTATTAATTGACACGCACAGTGTCCTGCACCAGATATTTGTTTGTTTAATAAATGAAAAACCTCTTTTAAGGGAACTTCATCATGCAATCCAGCCCGACTCCCTCCAGTCTGTCAATGTTTCTTCTTTCTACCAGAGTAGAGAGTCCCTGGGGGTGTCTTTAAAACAAACAACTGCAATTAGAGATTTGCTTGTTTATTAATTTGACAAACGTTTAATTCCTATTCCGTAGGGCACTTAGTAGATACTTGGCAAACAAATGGCTTGTTGAGTCAATGAATGGATGGCAGAGTGTGGAGAGATCTAACTACCATGTCCTATAAGAGACACTGGAAGGGACAGCAAGATTTTAATCCAGAAATAGAGCTTTTCAGGAGGTAAGGCCAGCTGTTTAAAAGCAACCGAACGATGGCCACGAATAACCTGTCTGAATTCAAAAATTTAATATTCTGTTTGTCATAGTTTTTTCTGAACTATACTGATTTTTTAAACACCGCATTAAAACATTATCTTGACTACTGAGTTTTTCCGGTACCTCCTGGAATTTTGCATGAGGCAGATGCCCCAGGGGCTTCCCCTTAGTCTCAGCTGTGCAGGAATATTTCCTCCACAGGCTCAGCTGCCTCCCACCATCTCCAAGTACTCAAATCATAGCGCCTTTCAAAGGCCACATCAGTGTTTGGCGGGGGTGGAAGGCACAAAGACAGTTGGTACTTAGACTGTGGGACCAGCTACAGGTAAGTCACTTCCGCATCACAAAGCGCTCCACAGAGAGATGGACAAAGAGACAATGACAGGTAGGAGCTCAAAGCACTGCTTTATTTTGAACTTCGGGAAACCAGATGGGGACACCAGCTTATATTCAGCCTCTAAATAGGATTTCGTTATGGAATAAGTTGTGTCCCTGAAAACTTCATGTTCTGAAGTCCTAGCCCATCAGAATGCGGCTATATTTGGAGACAGGGTCTTCAAAGAGGTAACCGAGTTAAAATGAGGTTGTCAGGGTGGACCCTAACCTGGTATAATTGCTATCCTTATAAGAAGAGGAAATTTGGCCGTAGACATGAACAGAGGGAAGATGATGTGAAGACGCAAGGAGAACACAACCATCTATCATCCAAAGACTAAAGCAACCCTGCTGGCACCTTGAGCTCAGACTGCCAGCCTCCAGGACTTATAGGAAAGTATGCTTCTCTTGTTTAAGCCACCCAGTCTGTGGTACTTAGTTTCTGTGGCCCTAGAGAACGGATACAGACTTTTACTCTGCTTTAGGACCACAGTTAGATCTTACCATCGGTCCGTCAATCTGAAATGAGGATGTGGTGAGCAGGAAGCAGAGATCCTCGAGGGGAAGAGACTATCAAGAAATACGGAAGCCTGAGGGAGGAATAAACTGAGCGTTTGGGATTGGAATAGGCACACCGCTGCACATGGAGTGGATGGCCAGCAAGAGCCTGCTGTGTAGCACAGGGAACTTTGCTAGATATCTTGTAATAACCTATAATGGAAGGGAAAATAAAAAAAGTATATATGTACTTATATATGTATGTACAACTGCACCACTTTGCTGTACACCTGAAACTAACACAACATTGTAAATCAACTATATTTCAATCAAAATTAAAAAAAAAATAGGGCAGCCTGTGAGGAACACTATCCATTCAGCCTACGCATCTTTTGGAGGCAGGATAAGACAGAGATGAAGGAGAGTAAGATGTCTAGACGTGCAGAATCTCAGGTAGATGGAAGCAGGAAAGGATGAAGAGGACACTGCTTCATGCACTTGACCTAATTTAATGTTCTGGGACCAGACCCACCAGGAAATGTGAGACGTCCCCTGAGCCATGGTCAGCATCTGATCAAATCTGCATCCCCTCCCCTCAGGATAAACAAAAAGATGCTGAAAGAAGAGAGCATAGACTTCTACTTCCTTGGAGCTCAGTTCAAATGTTGCTTCTTAAAATAAGTTTTCAGATTTACACTCACTCTCTCCCAAAGCTGGAAGTGAGTGCCTCATTCTCTGAGCTCCTACAGAAATTACTGTTTCTTTTCCTATGAAACAGCACTTTTTTACAACTACCATTTATTTTTTGTTTCAGCAGTTTATCAATTAAATGTAATACATTGAGAACTCAGGAACAGACTCTTTGATGTACACACCAGTAGAAGGAGTAATTAGCAGTAAAAGAACAAATGATCAAACAAAAAACCAAAAAATAACTGCAATACAGGTAACTAAAAAATTGAGCAATTGCTTACTAGACTGTGCTAGTGATTTTTTCCCTGTGATATTATTTACAGCTACCATTTATCGAGCCAGACAAAAGCAGTTTACACACAGTGTGCCACTGAATCTTAAAAACAACCCTATGAATAAAGATGCAGATATAGAGAACGGACTCGAGGACACAGGGTTGGGGGGGCAAAGGGGAAGCTGGGTGAAGTGAGAGAGAAGCACAGACATATATACACTACCAAATGTAAAATAGATAGCCAATGGGAAGCTGCTGCATAACACAGGGAGATCAGCTCCATGATGCGTGATGCCTTAGAGGGCCGGGATAGGGAGGGTGGGAGGGAGTCTCGGGAGGGAGGGGATATGGGGGTATATATATAAATACAGATGATTCACTTTGGTGTATCTCAAAAACTGGCACAGCAGTGTAAAGCAATTATATTCCAATAAAGAGCTCTAAAAAAAAAAACCCTATGGGTAAGTATCCCCAATACCATTTTAATAGATGTTAAAATAATTTATTTCAACAAACATGTATGGAAAACCTAATACGCTGTCTAGCTGTATCAAGAATGCAAAGGTTGTTGTTCTCAAGAAGGTCTTTGTTTAATGAGGGAAACATATACAGATAAAGTATTAGATTCTGATTAAGTCAAATTATTTACATTATTTACAATATCCAAGACTTGAAGCAACCTAAGTGTCCATCAACAGATGAATGGATAAAGAAGGTGTGGTATGTGTATACATATTATAAAATACATATAATGGAATATCATTCAGCCATAAAAAAGAATGAAATTCTGTCATTTGTAGCAATGTGGATGGACCTAGAGAGTATTATGCTTAGTAAAATAAGTCAGACAGAGAAAGACAAATACTCTATACTATCACTTATATGTGGAATCTAAAAAACAAAACGAATGTATATAACAAAACAGAAACAGACTTACAGATACAGAGAACAAACTAGCAGTTGCCTGTGGGGAGAGGCAAGGGAGGAGGGGCAAGAGAGGGGAAAGGGATTAAGAGGTACAGACTAATACCTACAAAATCAATAAGCAACAAGGATATATTGTACAGCACAGGGAAACAGAGCCCGTGTTGCAGTAACTTTAAATGGAGTGTAATCGATAAAGATACTGGGTCACTATTTTTCACACCTGAAACTAATATAATATTGTAAATCAACCATACTTCAATAAAAATTTTTTAATTTAAATAAATAAATGGAAAAAAGGTCTTAGTTTAATGAGGGAAACATACAAATAAGGAATTAGAGTCTAAGTCAACTTCTTCAATTAACAAATATTTACTGAGTATCTAGACTGTGCTGGCACTGTTCTAGGTACTTGAAATGTATCAGAGAACAAAACAGACATTAGTATAATATAACGTAATATACTATACTATACTATAATATACTATAATATAATATAACATAACATAGTGAAAGTGATCATTGCAATGGAGAAAAGTGCAGGGAAGCAACACTGCAGTCCCGGTGACATGGGGGTTGGGCGGCAATTCTGAAGTGAGTGATCAGGACAGCCCTCATTAAGGAGGTGATATTTAACCAAAGACCTCAAGTAAGTTCACAAAATGAATACCCAGGGTAACAGAACTCCAGGGGGAGGGAACAGATGCTAAAACAACTAAGAAAAGAATTTTGTTTCAGATATGCTCAGTTTGTACAACTGATGTCAGATAGGTCATGTGGAGATTTCAGACTTTAAGAGAGACTGAAAATATAAATTAGGGAGATATGGAAAGAGCTGGTATTGAAAGCCACAGGACAGAGTGAGGTCACTGAACCTGTAAGACCGGAAGAGATCTAAGTGTGAGTTCTGAAGCAGTTCCGCACATGAGATGGAAAGATGACAGGGACCTAGTCGGCTGAGAAAGAAACATCCAGCGAGTCTGGAGGTAAACGAAGAGGGTGGTGTTTGTTCTGGAAGCCGAGGGAAAAGGCTGCTGATGGTTTAAGTAAGAAGAGGGATGAGAAAGGGCTGGTGAACTCGGAAGTGTGGAGGACACTGATGGCCTTGACAGAGAGGATGACGAGGGATGGTGGAGCCGTGCCTGATGCCATCCTGGGCTCACAGAAACGGGACAGGGAAGGCTGGGGGCTTCCTGCCAGGAATGGAAGGGCTCATGGAGGAGACAGCACAGGAAAGCCTGGGTCCTCACATTTGCATCCAGCCCTTATTCATCAAGCCCTTCACAGATGCTGTCAGGAGGGGCATTGACATGATGAGAGCCCGATGGTAAGAATGTCCTCAACAAGAGTCGAGTACCACTTACAGAGGATGCTGGAGAGGCCAGGTTTACCCTGAAAGTGGGTGGAGTTTTGACTTTTACAAAATTATAATAAAATGTTGGACTCCATGATCAGTGCTCAGAGGATGAAGCCCCTTCTACACATTTTCTATTTCCAGCAAGACACAGACCAGAGGTTGTTGTCATTTTGAGTGAAAAGTTTTACTGAGTTGATGAAGGCTTTTTGGTGGCTGCCCTTGGGAACTCTTTCATTTCTTCAGTTTAAAAAACATGCTGTAGCAAACTATTATATTATATAAGACAAGGTCATTATTATATAGCACAGGGAACTATATTCAATATCTTGTGGTACACCATCATGCAAAAGAATATGAAAAAGAGTATACATATGCATAACTGAATCACTTTGCTGTACAGCAGAAATCAACACAACACTGTAAATCAACTATACTTCAATAAAAAAATTTTTAAATACTGTATAATATTGATGTACCTGGCTGTCCCAAATGAAGACTGAGGGAAATCAACCAAGCAGGCCCTCCCCACCTGGCCTCCCTCCCCATCCTCCCCACCCCCAACACACAAACATGCCCTAACCAGCCACCAGCCATCCTAGTTTCCCTTTTAAAACTGTTTGATTTTTTTTTTTTCATTTGTTGAAAGTTGTGCTTGGAAGTCCAAGATATAAATCTCTTCTTCCACCTAGAAGGGTTCTTCTGGACTGTCAAAGTACTATTTCCAGTGCTAAATTTCCTACAGATAAAACATCACGTAACTCAAGAACACTCAGAAAATAGTACAAGGAAGTACATTGAAAACTCCTTCTCTCTTTGTGTTGGTCACTCACAGAATAGACCAAGAGCAGACAATGTTTTTTAAAGCCCCAGTTGGCTGCAAGGAGGATCTATTGTAATTCGGGTGATAAAAATCCTTTCTTTACAATGTAATACGCCTGATGATGAACAATGGCCAGAATTTTCAGCTAGTTGATTTTTTTTAACTCCTTGGCATTTACAATTAAAAATTTAAAAATTTTCTAGCAAGAAACTCAGTTTTAAGATATGTATCAGTCATGGAAGTAAAACTAAATAGGTTTTCCATCTCCTCTCTGGGCCAGTTGCCAGAATCAGTCATTTCCTTAAAGAGCTGTTTTCACAGTGCTTCCGGTTGACTTCTTTTTTCAGGGGATAGGAATGTAATGCTGTTATGAGAGGGGTTAAGATCAAGGCTCTGGATTCAGACTGCCCAAGATCAAATCCTGGCTTTGCCTCTGACTAGCTGTGTGACTTTAAACAGGTTGCTTAACATCTCTGTGCTTCAGCATTTCTTCTGTTTACAAAGGATTAATTACGGCAACAACCTCACAGAAGTCTAGGAAGAATTACATGAGATCACGCTGTGTACGAGAAAGCTCTCTCTCCCTCCCTATCCATCTCCCCCCACCCTTTCTGAATCCCCGTGTGTGTGCATGAGTGTTTGTCACCTTCCGCGTGCCTGCTATTCCTAGGGAAACACCCCTAGAGCCCGAGGAGGAACGAAAAAGTAAGAAACAGAAAATACAGGTTCTGGCAGCATCTCTTTCCCTCAGTGATCAGGACCTTGTGCGTCTTTCTGTGCCTTTTTCGCCCACTTGGAAAATAGAGAATTGTTGCTAAGTCAGGTGAGATCTTCCCTACGGATTCTTCTCCTACACAAATATCACGTCAAGTTGTTGCTGAAGTTCATATCTATAAGGGGGGTTAAAATACAGTTTTTAGTCGTGTGGCTCAGCCTGAATAGTAAATACAACTATCAGAATAACCTTAGAGCCGGGGGGGAAATTGATTCCAGGTTTGAAAGGCTTTTCTAAAACCCCAATTTTTATTAATTTAGTAAAAAAAAACCAATTTTCCCAATGTATACATGTATCAAAAACCATTCTAGCAATCAGTTCATCACCATGTGTCAACTGAAAAGTGAATATTCTATTAAAAGCAAAAAAACAAAAGAGCCAAGGCAATTAAAATAAGGCTTTGTCAGCCCGTACAGCATTGTGAGGGTAAGTGCATAATTTTCCTGACACTTTTATGTACGTAAAGAAGTTCAGGGATCTTACCACCATTGTGTAGCTCTTGAGGTTATGGAATCCCAAGTTGAGAGCCATTTGCCTATAAAAACCCTGAGTCAGTGCTGATAAAGCAATACTAGGCTGGCCCACAAATGTACAAGCAATAACGATATTACTAATCATTTACAACAGCCCACGAGGGACTTCGGAAATAACCTCAAAGCCATTAACTAATGACCTGCCTTTGATGATATCTCCAGCTTTGAAAGCTAAAGGTTAGAGTTCAAATGCCAAACTGATGCTGAGAGAGTGACACGGCTGGGCAGCCTGCTCTCTTCCTGAACAGGGTACAAGACTCCTACCTGCTCTCCTCCCTTCTGAGTGCACGTCCAGAAGATGGTAATCTTTATAGCCTTTTAACATGTTTGTAATATCTTTTTTCATTTTAATTAAAACTATTGCTCAAAGCAGAAAACTTGGAAACTACACAGAAAGGCACAAAGACAAGATGTGATCCACAATCCCATCCTCCATCCCCAAATTACTTTGAACCTTTCTGTACTTGTCTCTTTCATTTTTTCTACATATCGATGTATGATATTTGACTCGAAAATCAGAAACCATTGTTTCACCTGCCTTCTTCAATCACAACCTGTCATAAGCATGTTTTCATAACAATAGATATTTTACATGTTGTATGTATTTTATTTTTTTAATTTTAATTTTTTAAGCTCTTTATTGAAATATAATTGCTTTACACTCTTGTACCAGCTTTTGAGGTACACCAAAGTGAATCAGCTGTATTTATACATATATCCCCATATCCCCTCCCTCCCAAGACTCCCTCCCGCTCTCCCTATCCCAGCCCTCTAAGGCATCACCCATCATCGAGTTGATCTCCCTTTGTGATACAGCAACTTCCCACTAGCTATCTATTTTACAGTTGGTAGTGTATATATGTCTATGCTACTCTCTCACTTTGTCCCAGCTTCCCCTTTGCCCCCCACCCCCCCAACCCCGTGTCCTCCAGTCCGTTCTCTGCATCTGCATCCTTATTCTTGCCCTGTCACTAGGTTCATCAGTGCCTTTTTTTCTTTTTTAAGATTCCGTATATATGAGTTAGCATACAGTATTTGTTTTTCTCTTTCTGGCTTACTTCACTCTATATGACAGACTTTATTTAACTAATTCCTTTCTGTGGGATGTTTAGGCAGTTCTGTTTCATTACTGTACATACAACTGGGATTCTGTTATTTCTTTCATTTAGTGACACTTGCTTACACTGACAAGATGAAATTTTAGAAGGGAAATCAACATCAATGCCATACACATGTTTGCAAGTGTATTACAGATATTTCCCTCCAAACTTTGTTTTCATTTTTACTCCCTCTGGAAGTATACTGGAGAATGCCATCCTCAACCCAAGGTTTACCAGTTTTAATACTTCAAAAGCTGACCTGTGACAAAAACATCTCATAGGATTTTCACTTACATTTCTTTGTCAATTAATCAAGTTGCACATTTTTCACATGGTAATTGATGATTTGTACTTATCTTTTATTGAATTGCTATATATGTCCTCTGAACAATTTTCTACTGAGATATTAACCTTTTCCTTATTGATTTCCTGATTGATTTCCTTATTGACTTATTTTATTGTCATTTTATCTTGATCATCTCTACAAGGTAGTACTTATGAAGATAACTCATCCTTTGTAAAGACTGTGTTAAAAAATGTTTTACGTATACACACCAGATGGACACTTTTACATAAATTGAGCCCTCCCGTGCATGATGGGATTTATAATACAGTCTTTGCTTTTTCTGGCCTCCCCTGACTCTCCCCTGCACCTCCACATCATCATCAGCACCTCGCACAAGAAGCCATCTTAACAATCTAGTTTATATATTTTTTATTTTTCTCCATTTTTCATATGTATATTTCAACATGTATACGGATGTAAAAACACATACAGCATTTTTCCAATTGATTGTTTCATAAAAATGAGATCATATTAAAAGTTTTCTGCATCTTATTTTTCTCACTCAAGGATACCTCATAAAAATCCTACCAAGGTAATTGGTATAATCCTAATTCATCCTTTTTAATAGCTACGTATGTTTCCCAGGGTGGATGGGCTATAATGCGTTCAGCCACTCCCCCACCACTGACACGCACTTTGTTTCTAGTTTTTGGCCGCTATGAATTAGGCTGCAGTAAACATCTCTGAACAGAGATGCTTACTTATGGGTGCTTTTATTTTGGTGGGATAGGTTCCCAGGAAGAATATTGCTCAGTCGAGAAGTGGGTTCAATTTATTTTTATCTTTATGGATGCTGGCAAGTGTGCTTCCTGAAAAGGTGGCAACAATTCATAGTTCTACTAGCAGTGTGTACGAGTTTCCCCATACCTGCATTAGCAATACATATTACAGCTCTTTCTAACTGTTATAAGTCTGAAGACTTATAAAAGCCCTGGTCACTCATGAATTCAAATGACATGATTTTACTGAACATTTGGATTTCACTTCTCTGAATTACAGCTAATCCCTTGGTCCATTTTTTCACTTTTTTGATGTCAATTTGTATAATTCATATATACTATAGATTTTAATATTTTGCCAGCTGCCTTGCAAGTAACTGTCTTCCAGAGCTCATACATGTATATGTACTTTGTTTATAGCAATGCATCCCAAAGTCTCTGTGGCAAAGGACCAGTACTTTAAAATTTCGAATCCATAGCACATCAATGTTTCATAAAAAACACAATCACACATTCGGGTGTCATGGCAATGCTAAATGGCTGTAAACGTTGATAAGTGCTTGTTCTCAGCCTGGACTGGTAGCAGACGATAGACTGGCGCTGCTCCACACAGGGAAGAACAATGGCTTGTGCCACCTGTTTCGCAATCAACATTTCACTTTTATGTAGTCTGAATACTTCCTTCTGCAGTTTTTGGACTTCCTTGCTTAAGGAGGTAGTTGAAGATTTATGTATAAAAATTCTATTGCTAAGTTTATTCCATTCAAGTCTCCGGTCTTAAATAATAAATAAATAAATTTTTTTTCAAATTTTATTATGTCCTCCCTTTTTGTCTGGATGTTTTAGTGCTGTGGGACAGGGGCCCCAGGCTATTTTCCTTCTGATGTGCTGTCACATTGCCTCTGTCACTGTGGAGGATGTTACCATCTGGCTTTACCTTCTTACAGACGTAGAGTCTGGAAGGCTCAGGTCCTACATGCTCAGGTCAGCTGTCCTATGGCTACCTCTGTGATGTACATTCCATCAGGCAGACACGCCCAAGCCAGTCTTGGAGCTGAGAAGGTGGCACGATATTGAGCTACACACAGGGATCCTCACTTCCCTGGTAAAGCAAAGTAGAGCAGGTATTTTGGTATCTTGGGATGGCTCTGAAAGGTTTCTCGAGTTCTTATATTGTAAATGCCAAGAAGTAAGAGTAGCAGCAATGACACTTCTGCTTGAAGTCTTGGGTATAATTGGGCCTTCTTCCTGGCTGCATAACATCTAACCATTGCTCTTTCATCTTCCCAGATAGTTTCTAGAAGCCTCTTTTTTTTTTCTTTTTAAAGAAGCTTCTTGAGTTACTCCCATGAGGAAGCACACAGGAGGCTCCTAGATAGCTTCCTCCACAAGGGGCAGACAGCAGTATCAAGCAGTATCAGCAGTATTTCATCTTGCAGAACTGAAAACCACAGCCACAGAAAGACAGAGAAAATGAAAAAGCAGAGGACTTTGTACCAGATGAAGGGACAGGATAAAGACCCAGAAAAACAACTAAATGAAGAGGAGATAGGCACCCTTACAGAAAAGGAATTCAGAATAATGATAGTGAAGATGATCCAGGACTTTGAAAAAAGACTGGATGCAAAGATCGAAAAGTTTACCAAAGACCTAGAAGAATTAAAGAGCAAACAAACAGAGATATGCAACACAATAACTGAAACGAAAAATACACTAGAAGGAACCAATAGCAGAGTAACTGAGGCAGAAGGGCGAATAAGTGACCTGGAAGACAGATTGGTGACAACCACTGATGTGGAAAAGAATAAAGAAAAAAGAATGAAAAGAACTGAAGACAGCCTAAGAGACCTCTGGGAAAATGTTAAACGTGCCAACATTCGCATTATAGGGGTCCCAGAAGGAGACGAGAGAGAGAAAGGACCTGAGAAAATATTGGAAGAGATTACAGTTGAAAACTTCCCTAACATGGGAAAGGAAATAGCTACCCCAGTCCAGGAAGCGCAGAGAGTCCCAGGCAGGATAAACCCAAGGAGAAACACGCCAAGACATATAGTAGTCAAGCTGACAAAAATGAAAGACAGAGAAATGTTATTAAAAGCAACAAGGGAAAAACGACAAATAACATACAAGGGAACCCCCATAAGGTTAACAGCTGATTTCTCAGCATAAACTCTGCAAGTGAGAAGGGAGTGGCATGATATATTTCAAGTGATGACAGGGAGGAACCTACAACCAAGAATACTCTACCCAGCAAGGATCTCATTCAGATTCGACGGAGAAATCAAAAGCTTTACAGACAAGCAACACCTAAGAGAATTCAGCACCACCAAACCAGCCCTACAACAAATGCTAAAGGAACTTCTCTAAGTGAGAAACATAAGAGTAGAGAAGAATCTACAAAAACAAACACAAAACAATTAAGAAAATGGTAATAGGAACATACATATCGATAATTACCTTGAATGTAAATGGACTAAATGCACCAACCAGAAGACACAGACTGGCTGAATGGATACAAAAACAAGACCCATATATATGCTGTCTACAAGAGACCCACTTCAGACCTAGGCATACATACAGACGGAAAGTGAGGGGCTGGAAAAAGATATTCCATGCAAATGAAAATCAAAAGAAAGCTGGAGTAGCAATACTCATATCAGATCAAATAGACTTGAAAATAAAAAATGTTACAAGAGACAAGAAAGGACATTACATAAAGATCAAAGGATCCATCCAAGAAGAAGAGATAACAATTATAAATATATATGCACCCAGTATAGGAGCACCTCAATACATAAGGCAAATGCTAACAACTATGAAAGAGGAAATGCAAGGCAGAAATAGAGACACAGGTGTAGAGAACAAACACATGGACACCAAGTGGGGAAAGCGGGGAGGGTTGGGGGGGAATGAATTGGGAGATTGGGATACCAAATTGTACACTCTAAATATATGCTGTTTATTGCCTGTTAACTGTATCTCAACAAAAGTTCTTAAAAAAAAAAAAAAAAAAAGAAGAAGCTTCTTGAACCATCGTAATAAATCCTTTCACTTAAACTACCTGGAGTGAATTTTATTGTCTGCAACAAAAAGCCCTGACAAGACAGGCATGTATTAAATTATCTTACACACTGAGGTCCTTTCCTATATGCAATCTTTGGATGCATCGATCCATTTTGAATAGATCACTGTCAATACACTTACGCCAATTTCATGCTGCTCTTATCACAGTAGATTTATAGTGAGTTCCAAGATCTGTTTGGTTTTGCTCTTATCAGAAATTTATACTTCCATTTGAACTTTAAGATAATTCTATCACCTTAAGTAAACAAATAGAATAAGAAACAGAAACCCATTTAAGTAAAACTAAGAGACGTCCTTGAATCCCAAACCAAAATATAGGAAGATGAAGACAATGAAGAAATGGAAAATGACTTTAAAAAGATGAGACGCTCAAACCAGGATGTTCACAGCGTAGCATGCCCACCATCACCCTGAAGAAGCTTTTAGGGATTAACAGACTGGTGGTACCCGGGCCAGTTGGAGATTGTGGTGGAGTGCTGATACCACGAGGCTTGCCTAAAAGCAGGTACAAGAAGAAATTAAACTCCCAGATATCCATTCTCACGCCTTTCTCACAGTTAAGCAACCATCTTTTCTCTTCCCCTCTAGGATGTAGGAGGTATAGTCTCCAGCGAAAATGAACTACAGGAGCTTCGGACGTGCAGCCACCATAGAGATGGGGGAGATAACGGTCTAAAGCAGGAGTCAGCAAACTTTTTTTTGTAAAGATCCAGATAGTAAATATTTTAGGCTTCATAAGCCATATGGTCTCTGTCGCAACTACTCAACTCTGACCTCGTAGCGCAAAAGCAGCCATGGATAACAGTTACACGAATGGGTGTTCCTGTGTGCCAACAAAACTTTATTTATAAAAGCAGATGTTGGGCTGGATTTGACCAATTGCTTGTAATTTAAAGCCTTTCTGGTCTAGGGTGATACCAAGGGGGTTAAGTAAAAAGTCTACATGCTGAGCGGGGAGACTCCTCGTCCTCTTCCTCTGACCAATAATTAGTTTATTCACCACCCCATGCTTTCTCCAAGTAAGTTAGTAAATGAAGATATTTTCCTTTCAAGAAACTAAAAACCTTAATAGCAAATATCTACAGATATTAGTATTTAATGTCACGGATGAAAAATCCACTAGTCCAGCAGTGAAGCTCACCACTTGTCAAGCCCTGTGCTCCTGATTCAATGAAGCCGGGAGGAAACCCCAGCGGTGCTCATTCAGGGGTCAAGGAACCAGGCTCACTTCCAAATACAAACAGACAACAAAAGATCCTCTGGCATTTGAAGAGAACTCCCAGCATAAAAGACAGAGACTGAAACAATCAAACAAAAAACAGACCGTCCTGGGAGCAAGAGACAACTTCAGAGAAACTCTCATTACTATCTCCAGAGAGGCCCATTCATTTATTAAACACACGTTTATTGACTATGGGTAGTGTGTCAAATGTTTTTCTACATGCAGGCAACATAGTAGTGATCAAAATTGATAAAAATCATCGACTTTACGAAGCTTTCTTCTATAGAGAAGGCAAAATAATATAAAACAAGAACATTATTTTTAAAAAGAATAACTGTAAAACAATAAAGGTTTATTGATGATTAAAAATTTGGCAGGTGAATTTTTTTTTGTATTTAGTAAAAGTGTTGGAAGACAAAATTGGAAATCTCCCTGAGAAATGGGAGAAATAAAGAAATTAGAAGGAAAATAGGCCAGAACAGAAAATTAGTAGGTGAACCCAACAGGTGTAACAACCAACAGATAGGAATTCTCAGAAAAGAAAATAGAGAATAGGAAAAGGACAAAATTATCACATCAATAATACACAAAATTCCCCAGAGCTGAAAGTCACGAGTCACCAAATGAAGAAGGCCACCAAAGTACCAACACGATAAGTGCAAATTATCCACATCAAGACACATTTCTGTGGATTTCAGCATTCCAGAGAAGATCCTGTGACCAAAGAGGGAGAAAAGGTCGTGATTGAAGATTGGGGGATAAAAATCATATCAGATATCTCAAAAGCAATAAGGGAACAACATTTTCAATTTTTTACTGAAAGTTATTTTTAACTTAGAATTCCATACTCGGCTAAAATATCAGTCAAGTAGAAGGGTAGAAGACAGACATTTTCAGACACTCAAAAAATCTAAAAAAATATATATTTCTTCGTGTAGTCTCTAAGGAAACTCCTGGAAGATATGCTGCACCAAAAGTGAAGACGGTGGGAAAGAGAGGGTCCAATACTTGAAAGAGAGATGATGACAAGTCCCGAGACATTGATGGAAGAAAGCTGCAGATCAGCAAGTGGGCAAGTGACTGAGCAACCTCCATCCACGCTGGGGCATGAGGACGATGGCTCCAGGAGGTGCGTCCTCAGAAAAAGACCATAAAATGAGATACTATTGGACAGATTTTTCACGTGGAAATTTATGTTGAGAAACATTATACAGAATTTTAGAAAATGGTGGAGGACATTCATTACGCTCAAGGAAAACTGCACAAATTTAAAAAAGCAATTAGTAACTACATGCAGAACAAAAATGTGCATAAGAAAGGAAATACATGTAGAGACATGGATGGACCTAGAGACTGTCATACAGAGTGAAGTGAGTCAGGAAGAGAAAAACAAATATCATATATTAACACATATATGTGGACTATAGAAAAATGGTACAAATCAACCGGCTTGCAAGGCAGAAATAGAGACACAGATGTAGAGAACAAACATATGGACACCAAGTGGGAAAAGCGGGGAGGGTTGGGGGGGAATGAATTGGGAGATTGGAATACCAAATTGTACACTCTAAATATATGCAGTTTATTGTATCTTAACTGTATCTCAATAAAAGTTCTTTAAAAAAAAAAAAGGAAATACAGTAATAGCAAAATACCCAGCTTAAAATAAACGATGTTAACACAGTTATAACGGATAACTGGTTTAGTTTGCAGTAACTAGAGCCCTGAATATGCGTCTCCTTATCTTTACTGAGATCGAATTTACGCGTGATAAATTGCTCCCATTGAACCTGTCTGATTTGATGAGTTTTAAACAGATAATTGCACCCATGAAACTATTTCCACAACAAAAATACAGAATTCTACCGTTACCTCCGAAAGTCTCCGTATAACCCTTTGTAGTCCGTCCCTCTATCTGCTCCCAAATCTAGCCAATTGCTTATCTGTTTTTGTCACTATAGTTTAGTTTGCATTTTCCAGAATTTTACACAAATGGAATTACACAGGATGTACCCTTTCAACTCAGCCACTCCACTCCTAAATATATAGGAAAAATGAAAACCTATGTCCACACAAAGACCTGTATGCAATATTCACAGTAGCTTTATTCACTAAAACAACAGCCAAAAACAAACTGGAAACAATCTAAGTCTCCACCAACAGAAGCATGAATGAATGAAATTTGCTGTGTCCATATAATGAAATACTATTCATCAAAAATCACAATAACAAAATATGATTAATCAACTTAAAATGATATTATTTCTCTATTTAATTAAAATGGTTTAATATGTGCTGTTGGTTTGGGGAATGGAGTCTGTATTATATTTATTATATTCAATCTATATTTTAGAGTTTTATTATAAATGCATCCTAAATGTCTTCTCAGAATCTACTGATATGTCCAATGTTACTTTCTCTTTAATTTGTTCATTTAGTATAGTATACTCATTAATTTCCAAATATGTCCTAGAATAAACCTTACTTGATTATTCTTTTGATGGCAAGGTCCTATATCTAGCATATATTTAACATTTTTTGCATCTATATTCACTAGTGAGGTTAAGCTTAAGTTTCTTTCCTGTGCTACATTTTCAGGTTTTCGTACTGTATTATTCTGGCTTCAGGCAATGAATTGAGGTGGTTTCTACCATTTTCTAGGATGTGGAATTGTTTAACTACTGGTGTAACTACCTCTTCTTTAGAGGTGAGGCAGAATTCAGCTATGTTACATTCTTCTCTCAATGCCTTTTTCAACGGTGCCTCTTTAACCACTTTTCCAATCTCATTTATTGGAAGTTTTCCTATTCAAATTTTCTAGCTCTTGAGTCAAATTTGCCAAATTCTACTATTATATAATAGAAATCATCCCTTGTCCTAGGGTTTTAAACATATTACATAGGAGCTGGATGTACAAATTTTTATGAACCTTTTCATTTCTTCCGTATCCTTGATATTTGCTTTCTTATTTCTAATCTTAGGTGTCTTTATTCTTCCCTTTTTTTTTTAAATACTCAGGCTCAACAGGAGTTGATTTATTTTGTTGGTCTTTTCAAAGAGCCAGCTTTTGGATGTATTTATCTTTCATGCTATTTGTTTCTGATCCAATATTCATTTGTTGAACACACGAATGGCAGTTATCAGCAAATAGGTGGGTTGAAGAGCACTGGGGAGAAACTGTGTTGAGTGAAGAGAAAGGTAAAGGCCTCTTAAGAACACCAATATCTTAAGGGCTGAACAGAAAAAAAACCACAAAGATTTCAAAGACAATCTGATAAGTAGGAGAAAAACCAGGGAAGTACAATGTCACAGAAACCAAGATAAAAGTGTTTCACGATGGAGAACCTTGTCAACAGTTCCAAATGCTGCCCAGGGGGGATCTCTTGCCAAAGGACTTAGAAGTGTCCATTCACATTGCCTACAAGTAGGTTGTGGATGGCCCTTGCAAAAGCAGTTTTATGGTTTTATGGACTGACAAGAGAAAAAGTCAGATTTCAGTGGGTAAAAGGGTAAGAGGAAAGTGAGGAAATGAATATAACAGTTACAGATAACTTTTAAAAGACCTCTGGCTGAGTGCTGGAGTAGAGAGGGGACAGGAAATTGGAGGAAGGTATGGTGCAGAGAAATGTATTTATAAGGATGTGAAAGGCTTGAACACATTTAAATGTTGACAGGGAGCAGGCAGTAAAGGGTTGGGTGGGAGCTACAGGGAAGACATGGAAAGCAGAGCACAGATGCAGCATAGGACTCAGATAGGAGAGGGTCGCCTTTTCCCGTATTCCAAGGCAGGAGCATAGGACGTCTGCGGGTGAATGCGGGTAAACACGCCTTTGTAGACTTGATGGAAGGAAGTGGTGGAAGCTTGATGGACTTTAGCTGCTCTACGAAGTACCTGGCAAAAGGGTCTTTTGCTGAGAGAAAGAAGGACAGTGGTAGACTGGAGGCATCGGAAAGTAGAGAAACACTGACACAGCCACAGTAAGTCTCAGGAGAAAGACCTGGCTTGGGAACTGTGGAAGAATTTTCGGTCGTGCCGAGAGCCTCCTTAAGTTGGAAGCCGCGCAGCATGGAGGCACCAAGCACAGGGATGCAGGCAAACAGATGGATGCGTCCAGGGATGCCTGCTGGAGCGACAGGGCTAGGTGATAACTTGTGTTTCTCAGGAGACACTCACGGCTCTTGCAGCTCCTCCCCACGTCACTCAGGCAGCCCCAACTCCAAGCCTCCTCTTCTACCTCTGCTATGGGAGAAAATGAAATAAGCCTGTGTTGGACTTATGGGAACAGACTCTCTTTCCATCTCTCAGAACCTGCTTGCACACTGTAGGCTGAGAGTGAGTAAGCCTGGGGTCTGTTTCCGCTTACTCGGCAGCAAGTCCTCCCAGACAGCACGGAGATAGGCAGCTGCTATCAGAGCCACCTGGATGGGACGAGCTAGAGACGAGAGAGACAAGGGACTGATGGGGGGCTTATGACACAAGAACCATGTTCTACTTTTTGATTCCAACTAAAAGAGCCAAAGCAGAATAAACTCAGACATTCTAGCTGTTTAAAGAGTATCTCAAATACCTGCACCCCCATGTCCACAGCAGCTCTATTCACAATAGCCAAGACATGGAAACAACCTAAACATCCATTGACAGACAAATGGATAAAAAAGATGTGGTACATATATACAATGGAATACTACTCAGCCATGAAAAAGGATGAGATAATGCCATTTGCAGCAACATGGATGGACCTTGAGATTGTCGTACTAAGTGAAGTCAGAAAGAGAAAGACAAATACTATATGATATCACTTATATGTGGAATCTAAAATATGACACAAATGAACATATCTGCAAAATGGAAACCGGTTCACAGACATAGAGAACAGACTTGTGGCTGCCAAGGGAGAGGGGGTGTGGGGGAAGGATGGATTGGGAGTTTGGGATTAGCAGATGCAAACTATTGAATACAGGATGAATAAACAACAAGCACCTACTGTATAACACAGGAAACTATATTCAATATCCTGTAATAAACCATAAGGGAAAAAAATATGTATAGAGTATCTCAATAAGAAAGTCATTATATCCATTTTTTTATGCAAAGATTATATTTTGAACATTAACTAGGGTTTGAAAATACCATATGCACTGGAATCTGAAAAATAAAGGGTTTTAATGTTCAGTTTTTAAGGCCAAAAAAAAAAAGTCATTATATCTACCTATCTATCTGTCTACCTATCTATCTATTTATCCACCCATCTACCTCACAATGTCTTTTATTAGCTTCTAAGTTCCCTCAGAACAGGGATCATATGGCCCTCAACCAGCCATCCTCCTAGGCAGTATTTTTTAAAACTGTAACACTTTAAGACCATATGAAAATGTCTCTCAAAATATGGTCTTGGACTGATTGAATTAGACCACTGGAATTTTTTTTTAATTCACTTAAAATCCTATATCAGAATCTCCAAGGATGCTTGAAATGCAGATGCCTGGACTGAACCCCAAACCTTCTAACTCTGAATCTGGGTCATACACAGGGTCCTCTAAGGAGGAACCTGGGAGCATTTGTAACACATGATTAAAATAGTAATTCACTGGTGAGTCTGAAGCACATCGGGGTCAAGCAGGATTTTATATCTGCGCTGCTTTACCTATTGAGCATCTGCAGAAATTCTATTTTAAATAAGGATTGCTAAAGGAAAAGTGATAATTGCTCTAAGCACCCAACACGAGAACGCAGTGTGGGATGAGGTAAGAAATGAGGAGAAATCACCTAAGCTTTAGGAGAGGAAAGCCAAACAGAAGCGGCATGCAGAAATCAGCACAAGGTACTCACAGACGTCTGGCCAAGTCCAAGTGGGGCAACCAAGAGTTAGTTCCTGTAGCCCTTGGTGTCAGTGCCCAAAGGCTCTAGCCAAGTAGCAAGTGCAGAGAATTTTGGAAGCCCCTCATGAGTAGTCCAGAGAGAGCTGAAAAGACTACATTAGGGTCCCACTGGGTCCCTCTGAGGGCCTGAATTTGTGCCCATAACATGCCTATGCTGCCCTTAGGAATTTCTGCCTGGTCCTTGCCAAAATCCCGCTGAGCTGAGGACAGGAGCACAGAGGGAAACCTGGAAGCTGGTGACTTTCCTGCTCAAAGTCTCACAGCCTCATCTTAAAGCAAGGGGATGGGCCAGGTGTCTCCCTGCAACCCTGCCAGGAGCAGCTTTCTGAGCCTGTGGACAAGCTGCCAGCCCTTCCTAGACCCTAAGCGTCCATGGATCCAACGTGGGTTTAAGTGCAAAGACTCTTCTGAGTCATGTAAATTAGAAGAATAAATGATGGGGACTTCCCTGGTGGCGCAGTGGTTGAGAATCACCTGCCAATGCAGGGGACACAGGTTTGATCCCTGGTGCCTGAAGATCCTACATGCCAAGGAGCAACTAAGCCTGCAAGCCACAACTACTGAGCCCACCTGCCCGTGCTCCGCAACAAGAGAAGCCACCACAATGAGAAGCCCTCGCACAACAACGAAGAGTAGCCCCAGCTCACCGCAACTAGAGGAAGCCCACGCGCAACAGCAAAGACCCAATGCAGCCAAAAAATAAAATAAAAATAAAAATAAAATAGTAAATAATGACTGGTCAGCCGCCTTTTATAAGTAGAGTATCAAGGATGAAGCAATGTTCGTAGTCATGCCTCCATACATGATTCTTTTAGGAAACAAACGACTGCCTTCAGGGAACTGGGGGGATTCCTTGCATCTCATAAAAGGCTTCCCGTCCACAGGGGAGAGAGGAGAAGAGGTCTGTGATGCTTGCCAAGGCCAGGACAGCTCTGCGAGCCCGAGATACCGCCATGCAGGAGCTGGCTCCCCCGCAGACGCAAGCAGCTCAAGGAAGGTCTGCTTAGCAGCCTCCGCTCACTTGGAGAAACCATTTTCACCGACTTCTCAGGGGCCAGGTCTGGATTCCAGGGCAAGTTTATGAGGTGCTACTATATAAGGTAAGGAATAGATTTTTACCAAATGTTCCAGAACTTTCAGAAGCGAGTGTTGAAAATACCCCTTGGTAGAATCCCTCAGAGCCTGCAGCAGAAATGTATCCCCTGAGTGGGATTTGAGGTTTAGAAACAGGCAACAGACAGTCGGAGCCAAGGAAGGTGAATCGGGTCAGAGCCTAGGACCAGTGTTTGGGGTCATAGAAAGGTGAAGTTTCTCTATAATGGGGATGTATCACCTCTATGATAAAGCAAAGAAAATTCAAAAGCATCAGACTGACTTCGTATGTCACTCAAACTGAAAGTAATAAACCAAGAGGGAAAAAGTGGCTGGTAGTCATGGCAGTACCATAAGAGTCCTTCTACAGCTGCCCATGGTGACAGATACGCCTGTGGGAAATAACCCTCTCTGCCAATGTTGGCATTTTCTCGTAAAAGGTCTTAGCAGAGTCCTGAAACAAACACCCTGCTCAGAAACTTGCACCACCACCCAGAAAACCCATGGTCCTGGTGCTTCTAACTCCTCAGTGGAGCTTTGCTTCCTCGACCAGCTCTAAGTATAACTTGGCCTCCCGCCAGGGCCCCAGCTCGGTCCTGATGCTGGGGAGAGCTCTCTAGAGACTAAAGGAACCAGGGCATAAGACTGGCTTCCTGGGGTGGGGGGTTTTTCCAGTAACCTTGGAACAGGAAAATAGATACTTATGACCAGAAAAGGGACAAGACCATGCGAACATCCTCCTTCCTGGTCCCTCAAGTTCTAGTCTGGACCAGTCTTGCCTCCCTTGCACAGAATCCCACTTGCTGGCAAAACAAGCTTGCTAACCATCGCGGAGTACCCTGACTCACAGGGGCGAAGTTTGTGATGGCTGTGTCACCCTCCAGGATAACATGTGAATCCCCTGGCACAGCACACAAGATCCTGGCCCAGCTGCTTCCCTGACTAACCTGGTCACCTGCCACCCCTGCACACCTTGCACAGCAGCCACCCCGAACTACCTACTGCCTTCCTGTGAACGTGGTACTCTTTTCCTGTCAATACCTTTGCATGTGTCCTCTCACTCTACCCCAGGGACATTCTGAGGCAAACTGTCTTCTCGTTCCTAGCCCTGCAGCTGTTAGGGGAGGGAAGTGAGGTGATTTCTATGTCAGGATCAGTTTGGGAGCAGCGCCAGTACCTAGATGCCATTGGATAGACTTTGTCCTGGTCTTATTTCTGCCTAAATTCACTGGAGAAACCCAGCCTAGAATGGCTGTTCTGCCAGCTGGGTCCACAAAAAGCCTGAGCGCTTCTGGCCCAAGTTCTAAATCCGAGAAGATCCCCATGGACAAGTCACCTGCGAAATTCACCAAGACAGCAAACTGGGTCGATCCCACTGTGTTTGTGGATCTTAAGACTGGCTGTCAATTAAAATCAGTTGGAGATTTTTTTTTTTTTAAGGTAAAGCCAATGAAATCAGAATCTCTGATGCTTAGCCTGAACATCTACTACATCTTCAAGGTTCCCAGGGGAATTCTAATGCATGGGCCACACTGAGGACCACCGTACCATTCCTTCAATTTCCCCCTGTCCTAACTCCTTTTCTCCCTTTTTCGTTGCCCTAACACTTCCCATCTGCCTCTCTCACCTGGGGCAGAGACTAGCTCTCCCATCACAGTTAACTGGTGGAAATGGAACAAAGGGTGGAACCAAGGTTAGACTACAGTTAGGACACTACACTCTAGAAACACATTTTCTCAGTATTCAGTAAGGCAGACCATCTGGTGTCTCACTACCTGGCTGGTTTATCCTCTCTGGAAGGAATTGAGCTTCACTCAATGGAATTCCTGATTAGACCAACAGATACCAGGCAGGGCTCCAGGAAGACAGGCTGCTGAGCTAATGGAGGAGTTATTCAGAGCGGCTGAGAAAAGCACAGATCCAAATGGAGAGGAAAAGTGTAAGAGAGGATTCCGTATAAATAGGATGACTTATTAGGCCCCAGTGATGGGAGGAAAGGAGAAGGGTGTGGGGAGAGAAGAAGAGAAAAAGGAAGAGGATCTGAGAAAGAGAGGGAGGTAGAGGCAGACAGAGAGAGATCAGAGATCAAAAGAGCAGCATGAGGAGGCATACAGTGGTCGTACCATCTGGATGCTGAGGGACTGACTGGGAAAGGGGCTCAGGAGAGCCTTTTAGGATGATGGAAATAGCCTCTGTCTTGATTGTGGTGATGTCCACACAGCGTATTCAGAACTCATCATGTTAGACTATGCCAATTATTTATGTCAATCAATCAATTTGAAAAAAAATATGTTTTAAAAATTAAGGAAGAGACTTCCCTGGTGGTCCCGTGGTTGAAACTTCGCCTTCCAATGCAGGGGGTGCGGGTTCCAGCCCTGGTCGGGGAGCTAAGATCCCACATGCCTCTCGGCCGGAAAACCAAAACATAAAACATAAGCAATATTGTAACAGTTTCAATAAAGACTTTAAAAATGGTCTAAGTCAAAAAAAATCTTTAAAAAAAAATTAAGGAAGAAGAAGTAGGTGAGGGAATTTTGAATAGGTGAGAAGGCCAGAACTCTGGCCGAGTACTGTGCCGAGGGACCCCGAGCTCCAGCTCTCCGGGAACCGGCCATGAGGGCCACCGACCAAAGTCAAAGGCAAAGGACAAGTCCGGAGCACTGCTCCTTCTCCCCTCGCAGCACCGTGAAGTCACCTGTCAGAGCCGGCTCCCTTTCTCAGTGTATTCTATGGAACACTGCTTTCATGAGTTGCTCCCTGAATAAAAAGAATGTGAAGTCAAATAAATTTTGGAACTCCTCATACTGCATTCGTCTCTCACATGAGCACGAGATCCATTAGACCAGCACCCTCCAACAGGATTGCAATGTGAGTTACATTCGTAATTTAAGATTTTTTAGAGGAGCCACAGTTTTAAAAATAAATTTAAGCTTAATAATATTTTAATGTAACCCAATATATCAAAAGTATTAGTATTCCAACATGCGATATATATAAAAATTATTCATGAGATATTTTTACATTCTTTTCTGTAATACTAACCCTTTGAAATCCACTGTGTATTTTAATTTACAGCACATTTCCGTAGAGACAAGCCACATTTGAAGTGCTCAATAGCCATGTCTAGAGCCTGCCACACTGGACAGCTCTGCCTTAGAATATTAAGGGCTCTGAGAAGCCCTACAGTAAAGAAACGTATTTAATTTTGTGTAATCCAGCATTTCCAAAACTGATTTGACCCCCTGACCCTTTTTGGGGGTCTGTTCCATCTATCAGCATCTGCTCTACAGGAAGACACTGAAAATATGGACTCAGCTCAGAGATTGTAAAGTGGTGGTCCAAAAATTAGCTATAACCCAAACACAGGTTTTGACAGCTCAATACAACGCTCTTGGGTAATCTAAGCTGGCTTTTAAAAATTGGGAGATTTAACATTAAAACCTGAATTTCTAATTTCTCTGTGAAAATGGAAACACCTGCTTTCACTGAGTCTGTATTCTTTCATGGTAACGATAGGTTAAAGCTGAGTGGTGGCTGCTCTCTCTATAGAATTGGGGGAGTGGGGTAGGGAGGGATGGAATGGGCTCCAAGCACACACAGGGAGGCACACTTTGCAGTTCAGAACCATCCCTACCGCACCTACAGTACACTCATGAGTAGCTACACCTGGCACCTATCCACCTCGGTTACCTACTTACCCTGTGGGCATTTGAGTATCTAATCCCCGGTCAAGCTCTGTCATCTCACTTTTCAGATAAATAAATGTAAACCCCCTCACCCCAAAAAGCTTAAGATCATGCATCTGCAATCATTTCACGAGGCTGGGACAGAGCAAGAACTACCTGCATTCCTCCTGAGCAGTCCAATATGCTCTCTGATGCTTCTGCTACTATTCTGTCATCCATTTCTGTGTCATCTGCTACACCTTGAGAGAATCACAGAATCTGTGAGCCACAGACTTGCCAACTCTTCGCTATTAAATTACACTCTTTAAGCAAAGAGTGATGCTCTCCGCCTGATACAGCCTGGATCGACACACATCGCTCATGAGATGCTGACTTGAAACAAATCGAGGGATGGTAGAGCCTTTGTGGAGGTCAAAATATCCCACTGTAGTACGGGAGACAGTCCCAAATTCCTGAGAAAATCATTCAGCCTTCTTGTTTGGACTTAATCAAAACATCGTGTCATACAGAGAATGGACACCAGGAATCTCTGAACAGAATGCCAACACAAGGCATTGGAAGACGGTGCCTCTGGGCAAGAGGCCAGAGCTGCCAGGTTTTACTGCTCCCACGGGGAACTGCATTCCTCCGAGCATGATTCCAATCTCCTGGGGCCGATGCTTATCTCAGGGCCAAGGCCAACGGCATCTTTTTTCTTTATAACAACAGTTAATTTCCCCAGGGAGTTTCAGCTACTTTTAATAAGAGAAAGTTTACTCAAGAATCTGGATAGATGTGTCTCTGCGTGTTTGAGAGTGTGTGGATGCTCCTATACCTGTTTTAGTGCGACATCAAGTAACCCTGAAAGTGGCAGACTTCTTCCTTATGTCCTTTGAGACTTCTGCTAGGTGGAAAGCTAGGATGTGTCTGCAGAATAGAATGGAGAAAAGAGCTGGGAGTTTTTTTAAAAAGTCACACTCATAGCACCCCGCATTTGCCCAGGAAGACAAAGAGCAAGACACAGAGAACGGTTCACCTGCAGTGGCCTTGTCCAGTCTCTCATGCACTTGGACTTGTTCGCTCGCTGTGTGTGGCGGGCAGAGTGGGGGATGCCTAACAGAAAGACCAAAGAAAAAAGCAGACGCCATCCTGTGATCACGATATTTACCGACACAGGCTTTTGACTCTTCCCAAGAAGAGCCCTTGTCTCTAAATTCCCTGTTATAATCCAAATCATGAGCAAAAAAAAAAAAAAAAAAAAAAAAAAGGATTAGTAACCCTGCAGAGGAAACAATGGCGGGAAGTACATTAGATGTCCTGAGACTGGCAGCCTAGGGAAATACTTTCCAGCCACAGTTTCCAACCACCGTGCCTTCCCTCGGCTGTACTTAGTATTTCCAAAGTCTCAACACATTGGAGAAAAAGTATGTTTCCTTTTCTACTTTGTATGGTCCCAGCATCTAGTGGCGTTTCCCAAGTACCAGTTAGATGTGCCTGGCTTCCCCAGAAAGCAGAGCCCAAAGCAAAGGTGAGGTCCTAGGTAGGAAGGCAGCACAACACCAGGGAAGAGCCGTGAGGGAGAGAGGATGACGTGGGGGCAGAAGAAGAGCCAGGTGAGGGTCTACTACTCAGCGGGCCATCACTTGGTATCGAGCGAGACTTGGAATCAAGGGTTCCTTCGTGTAGGACCGACTGCCTTGCAAGAGGCTATGAAAGCAACTGCTTCTTAAGACAGTCTAACAAGGGAGAAAGACTTATCCTCAATCCCTGTTACCTCTGTTTTAGCGGAAACCTCCAAAGGCAAGAACAGATACCAAGCACGACCCCCTCCCCATTTTTCCATGAAGCACTAGGCCATCTCCTGCCCCAGGGTTCTTGATGGGAAGCTTTGAGATGGGTTAAGAAGAAAGATCAGAGAACAAAGATTTCTTTAGACTGGGTGATGTTTCTTTTCTCTAACTGAAGCGGGGAGAGAGATAGAATGTTCCTCCCTCCCCTTAAGCTGTGATGGGAACTTCAGGAGAAAAACTCAGAGGCTTGACTTTTTCCCATGGAATTTGGGAAGACAGGGACTAATACCTGACTCACACCTGAAGAATTAATGGGAAAGGACCCCAGTGGGGGCAAAAAAACTGCATTAGGAATGGTCTGAAATTTCAGAATTTGGAATAAGGATGCTTAAGTATTACTTAGGGTCACATGAGCTCTTTCTAGAATCGAGCCCACCCGTGAGTGCTTTTCAAATGGACCCCACCTAAGAAACCCTGGAGGAACCACTTGACCCCAACAGAAAGGTGGACCGACAAAACCAGGAGATGAGGGAGTCATGGCAGCCAGGAAAACGAGGCATCCATCACCTGATCAAAGGGACTGCAGGTAGCAGGTCTCAGCGGCAAGAGAAAGAGGCCGAAATGGTCCCTGTGACATGGCCAAAGCCAGGGAAACAGCACCACCCACGTAAGACCACTCTTCCCCTCTAAGCTCGCCACCCCCCACCCCCACCCCCAGCCAGCAACTGCACGAGCAGGCAGTGAGGGGAAGCGGGTGAGGAGCTGGGCGTGTCTCCTCTGCCATCACGGACCTGCAAGCCTGGACGGGGACCAGCAGCGGGAGCAAAGCACTTTTCACCCGAGCCCGGAGCTCTGATGCTGACCAGCCTGGGCTGTGTCGCCATCACCCAGAGAACAGTAGCCAGGAAAGCTCTGCGAACTTTCTGGCATTTCACCTGCAGGTAGAGAAAAATACCCTAACAAAACAGGTTGGAAGAGGCAGTGGTAGGAAAGATGGAAACTGGTCTCTGGGGGTACCTTGCAGAGCAGCTAAGCAGCCACAGTGCCCCACCGAAGGCTGCCTTGGTGGGGGCGTAGGGGGGGCTTCAGAAACAGTATGCGTCTGAAGATGTGGTACATGTATACAATGGAATACTACTCAGCCGTAAAAAGGAACGAAATTGGAACATTTGTAGAGACATGGATGGACCTAGAGACTGTCACACAGAGTGAAGTGAGTCAGAAAGAGAAAAACAAATATCGTAAATTAACGCATATACATGGAATCTAGAAAAATGGTACAGATCAACCGGTTTCTAAGGCAGAAATAGAGACACAGATGTAGAGAACAAACATATGGACACCAAGGGGGGAAAGTGGGGGACGGGGATGAACTGGGAGATTGGGATTGCCGTATATACATTACTTATAAGAAAAAAAAATCAAATTGTACACTTTAAATATTTGCAGTTTACCATATGTCAGAAAAGAAAAGAAAAGAAAAAAGAAAACTATGCATCTCGTCTTGCTACGGTGATGTCAAGACTGAAACTAGATACCATGGAAGCCCATCAATGTATTCTTTTCTACAAACATTCGTTTGTTAAACTGTCACAGCAAAGTCCCTGGGCATGGGAGGTGTTCCTTGGTCCTTCAGCCTCTCTGTCGGCCCTGCCCCATCCCACCTGGCAAATGAATGTTGTCAACAGCAAAGACGTCGCAAGCAAATGTGCAGGTCAAAAAAAACCTATTCTTGACTGTGAGATAAAAATCACTAGAGATTGTATGAGAACCAATAACGCCAAGTTTTAAAGAAAAGTAACTTGAATTTGAGAGGATGGAAAAGCAAGAAAAAAACAATGATAAGCAAGATGGAGCTTGAATGAAATCAAGAGAGAAGAGGGAGATACCCACAAAGTTTGGGGTGTCTGAAGGAAGTAAGGGAAGGCTGGCGTGTGGCTCCCAGCTGTGATCTGAAAGTGGTGTATGTGTGTCAATCCCAGTCTCCCGATTCAGCCACTCCCTGCCCCTCTTAGTGACTGTAAGTTTCTTCTTTACATCTGTGACTTTCTGATCTGCCAATAAGTTCATCTGTACCATTTTTATAGATTCCACATACAAGCGATATTATACAATACTTGTTTTTCTTTCTGACTGACTTCACTCTGTATGACAACCTACTGTATAGCACAGGGAACGCCACTCAATGCTCTGTGGTGACCTAAACGGGAAGGAAATCTAAAAAAGAGGGGATTTATGTATACGTATAACTGATTCACTTTGCTGTACAGCAGAAATTAACCCAACATTGTAAGACAACTATACTCCAATAAAATTAATTTTAAAAAAAGTGGCAGCCCAGGGGACAAAAAATACAAAAGAAGATGGATAGTACATTTATTTTTTCGTTTATTTGCTTTTAAAGCTCTTTATTGGAATATAATTGCTTTACATTGTTGTGCCAGTTTTTGCTCTACATCAAAGTGAATCAGCTGTATTTATACATATATCCCCACAACCCCTCCCTCCCACCCTCCCTGTCCTGGCCCTCTAAGGCATCACCCATCATCGAGTTCATCTCCCTTTGTTATACGGCACTTCCCACTAGCTAGCTATTTTACAGTTGGTAGTGTATATATGTCAATGCTACTTTCTCACTTCGCCCAGCTTCCCCTTCACCCCACACTCCATGTCCTCAAGTCCGTTCTCTACACCTGCATCTTTATTCTTGCCCTGTCACTGAGTTCATCAGTACCATTTTTTTTAGATTCCATATATATGAGTTAGCATACTGTATTTGTTTTTCTCTTTCTGGCTTACTTCACTCTGTATGACAGACTCTAGGTCTATCCACCTCATTACCTATAGCTCCATTTCATTCCTTTTTATGGCTAAGTAATATTTCATTGTATACATGTGCCACATCTTCTTTATCCATTCATCTGTTGATGGGCATTTAGGTTGCTTCCATGTCCTGGCTATCGTAAATAGTGCTGCAGTGAACATTATGGTACATGTTTCTTTTTGGATTATGGTTTTCTCAGGGTATATGCCCAGCAGTGGGATTACTGGGTCATATGGTAGTTCCAGTTTTAGTTTTTTAAGGAACCTCCATACTGTTCTCCACAGTGGCTGTAGCAATTTACATTCCCACCAACAGTTCAGGAAGATTCCCTTTTCTCCGCACCCTCTCCAACATTTATTGTTTCTAGATGTTTTGATGATGGCCATTCTGACTGGTGTGAGGTGATACCTCATTGTGGCTTTGGCTTGCATTTCTCTAATGATTAGTGATGTTGAGCATCTTTTCATGTGTTTGTTAGCCATCTGTATGTCTTCTTTGGAGAAATGTCTATTTAGGTCTTCTGCCCATTTTGGGGTTATTAGCTTTTTTTGGTATTAAGCAGCATGAGCTGCTTGTATATTTTGGAGATTAATCCTTTATTGGTTGCTTCATTGGCAAATATTTTTTCCCATTCTGAGGGCTGTCTTCTTGTTTATGGTTTCTTTTGCTGTGCAAAAGCTTTTAAGTTTCATTAGGTCCCATTGTTTATTCTTGATTTTATTTCCATTATTCTAGGAGGTGGGTCAAAAAGGATCCTGCTTTGATGTATGTCAGAGGGTTCTGCCTATGTTGTCCTCTAGGAGTTTTATAGTGTCTGGCCTTGCATGTAGGTCTTTAATCCATTTTGAGTTTATTTTTTGTATGGTGTTAGGAAGTGTTCTAATTTCATTCTTCTACATGTAGCTGTCCAATTTTCCCAGCACCACTTATTGAAGAGGCTGTCTTTTGTCCATTGTATATTCTTGCCTCCTTTGTCACAGATAAAGTGCCCGTATGTGCGTGGGTTTATCTCTGGGCTCTCTATTCTGTGCCACTGATCTATATTTCTGTTTTTGTGCCAGTACCATACTGGATGGTACATTTAAAGAGAGATTCTAACTCAACCCAAGAGTCTTCCATGGGCCTGGGAATGGTAGGAGAGGGAACTCAAAAATTTTCCTCAGACCCAGAGTGTGGGGCAGAAGATGCCTGAAAGGTTGCCCTGAGCAGCCCCAAGAAGTCAAATGGCAAAATGAGAGGAAACTTACGCATCTAAGGAAGTCTTGGGCTATTTGCCAGCTGTGGGGCCGCATCTGTAAGGAGGCACCCAGTCCAGATCCTGACACTGCCATCGGGTACGCCACCCCCCAGCGCCACCAAAGGGTCCCTTCTGCGCCAAATGGAGGAGAAAAAAAACCCACAAGGACAACAGCTGCTTTTGCTAGAGGGAGACTTAAAAGAGGTCTTTACCCAGGACACCTCTCCTCCCAGACCCAACGCCTGGCTGAGGCCATTGCTTTATAATCAGCAACAGAACCAGGGCGGGGTGGGGGGTGGGGGTGGGACTCAAAGATAAAGAGCTTTAAACGGACCCCATTAGGAATCGCTTGATCAGAGGCACAGAACGGACTGAATTATGTGTAGGTAGCAGGTGTCAGAACAGAGCAGAGAGCAGAACGAGTTAGGGAAACAAAGTTCCATTTCTAAGATGCAGGCTTCATGCCGTGGGCTCTGGAATTGGTGAGGCATCCAGAGACACAGACGCTGTACCTTCTCCCTCGTGGCAGAGCGAGGGAAGCACAGGGGTGTAGAATGGATGTCTACCCGCTTCCTCAGTGTGATTTTCTTCTCCTCTTTCCTTCCCCTGATCACAATAGTAAAGAGACTAAGACTAAACTCCTTAAAATGTATTTCTTTGTGATCTCTCTATTTCCGTCTTTTTTCTCCCATTCAAATAAAAATGTCTCTACCCCATTCCCTGCTTTCACGTAACTTCCTAAATATGAAGAGTTTGCTCCACATTGCATAGCAAAGACATCTCTGGCAGAATCCATATTCCCACCAGGAGCCGTGCTCTCCTTTTTCTGCATATTGAAGCAGAATAAAACCATTTAGAAATAAACATACACGATGGCCTTAAAATTCCTGCCTTATGAAATTGAGTATTCGGGCTCCACCAAGATGGAAATGAAGCATCTTGACAGTTCCTCGAGGGTAATGGTGCAGAACCACCTGTATTTAACATTCCTGCTCCGCTTCCATGAACACACCGACCTCAGTTTTCTCGATCTGCCAGGGAGAAATGGAACGAAAATCAATATCCCCCCGAAAAGCATTGATGAGATTTTGTCTTCTCGAATCACAAAGAAATGTCAGGTCCCTTTACAGAAAGACTTGCCCGAACAAATTGCAGGTTGTCGCCGCGTAAAGCAACGTTGTATGAAATCAGGAGTTGAAACAGGTGCCACCTCGTTATATCTTTTCCTTCCTGCAACATATATTTCATGTTTGCATTAGTGCGTTCAGATGCCAGAAAGGTAAGTACTTTACCAACCCTGAGACAGAAGTGTGTGGAGGCGCTTGTTAATAACAGCTTCTCTGCATTGCCTCGGGTTGTAAATTCCAGCTTTCATATCTTCCCAAGATGTTCCTCCCTCCATCTTGGCAGTGAATGAACTTGCCAGGAGGCCCGCCCCACCCCCAGCCCTGACTCTGGCCCAGCTGTACTGAAAGCGCAGCGTCTGCTGTCGGCAGCGTGAGGCGGTGGTTCCCTGGCGACCTTGGCAAGGCCGATTCTCTGCTGCTCACAGTGGAAGACTCGCTCGCCTGGACCGTTCCAAACCTCCACGACCATTCTTGTTTCAGCTACCTTCTTAGACTTGAACTTGTACCTGCCTGGGCTGCATCAGCTGCTTCACTCTCCTACACCTGCCCCAATGCCTGTCTGGCTCATGGTAACTGCAGACCCCCAGCTTCACCTGGACACACTCCTGGCCCTGACCAGTCCCTCCCTGCCTTTACACCCTCACCATGCAGAGCCAGGACATCCAGGGCATGTGCCCTCTGTTTTTTTTTAATGGCTCGATAAATAATGCTTTTAATGATTGTTTTAATCCAGAAAATAATTTTGATAGCTAGCTGGTAAAAAATTTTTTAACTTTTTATTTTATTTTGGAGCATAGTTGATTAACAATGTTGTGTTAGTTTCACGTGTACAGCAAAGTGATTCAGTTATACAGATACATGTATCTATTCTTTTTCAAATTCTGTTCCCATTTAGGTTGTTACATAATATTGAGCAGAGCTCCCTGTGCTACACAGTAGGTCCCTGTTGGTTATCCATTTTAAATAAAGCAGTGTGCACATGGCCCACCTTTACTGACGAGCAGGAGACAGCAAGCACGTCCTACAAAAGGTTGGAGAGTAAATATCTCAGGCTTTCCTCTACTGATAGATAAATACATATATACATACATACATAGATGATAGATAGATGATAGGTAGGTAGATAGAGACAGACAGATAGACATAGATGGTAGACAGATGATAGATAGATAGATAGATAGATAGATAGATAGATAGATAGATAGATACAGACAGATAGAGACATAGATGATGGACAGATAGATAAAGAAGCTTATTATGGGAACTGGCTCACATGGTTATGGAGGCCAAGAAGTCCCACAGTCTGCCCTGTGAAGACTAGAGAACCAGAACGGCAGGGGTGTCATATTCTGTCTGAGTCAGAAGGCCTGAGAACCAGGAGCTCCAATGTCCAAAGGCAGGAAAAGATGGATGTCCCAGCTCAAGAAGAGAGAGAGGATTTGCCCTTCCTTCACCTTTTGTCCCTTTTGGGCCACAGTGGACCGGATGGGGTTCACCCACATTGGGTGAAGGTGATCTTTACTCAGTCCGCTAAAACAAAGCTAACCTCCTCCATGATGCCTTCATGGACACACCCAGAAACAGTGTTCTACCAGCTCTCTGGGCATCCATTCACCCAGTCAAGGTGACATAAAATTAACCATTAAGCAGCCATAGACGATGTATGTAAACAAATGAGCCAGGCGATGGTCCAATGAAAGTGTCTGGACGACTGAAATTTGAATTTCACCTCAATTTCATGAGTCACAACACATCACTCTCCTTTTGATTTTTTAAAAACTCCTTTTTTAAAAACAAATGGCTTTTAAAATGTAAAAGCCATTCGTAGCTCGGGGGCCATTTGAAAACAGGCAGTGGCCGATTTCGCCTGTAAGACTGCTTTCTGAGCCCTGTGTTAGAGATTTCCAGTAAGCATCCCATGTAGCAGCTGGTATAGAGTGGGTACTCAAAACAGACAAAAAAAAGTTCCTTTGGGAGTGAACTAAAAAAGAAGGAGGAAATGAATGATGGAATGAAACAATGAAGGAATGAAAGGACTGTGAAAAATACCTGACTGCTCCCAAGGGACTCTGAAAATGTCTTTGATCATTTTTCTTTTTAACTCCAGTCTCGAGTTTCATCACTGGACTCCCCTGTATCCTGTCTTCAATCTCACGAATTCCCTCACCACTCCCTTCTTCCACAAATGCCTCCTGAACACCTACTGCGAGGCAGCCAGGACCGGTACCAGCCCCAGAGGACAGACCAGTGGCCAAGACAGACCCCACAAGGATCAAGCCCTAGAAGGGGCTTTATCCTGGACAAGGAGGGATGTCTCTGGTGGCACAGGGGTTAAGACTCTGGCTCCCAATGCAGGGGGCCCAGGTTCAATCCCTGGTCGGGGAACTAGATTCCACATGCCACAACTAGGAGTTCACATGCCACAACTAAGGAGCCTGTGTGCAACAACTAAGACCTGGCACAACCAAATTAATTAATCAATTAATTTTTTTAAAAAAAGACATGGACAAGGAGTCATATTACACTTGAATGCCTATGAGATGGTACAGGGTTCCGAGATCACAGAGGATGTTACCAGTCAAGATGAACTCAGCCTTCAAGAAAAGTGAAGAAGGTGGAATGAGATGGGACTGGGAGACCCTTGGGCCTCCACCAAGACAGGACCCCTTGCCTTCTGATCAGACCCAGCTCGTGTACATCAGAAGAAAATTCTGGATTCCTCGATAGGATTGAGCCCAAAAGGCTTTTTATGGACTGAATGTTTGTACCTGCCAAAACTCCTATGCTGCCATACTAACCTCTAATGTGACAGTATTTGGAGGCAGGGCCTTTGGGAGGTCAATAAGTCATGAGGGTAGAGCCCACATGAATGTCCTTTATTAGAGACAAGATGTGAGGGGGACGATCTCTCACCCACGTGAGGATACAAGAAGGCAGCCCTCTATGAACCAGGAAGCAAGCTCTCACCAGACACCACATCTGCCAGCACCTTGATCTTGGACTTCCCAACTTCCAGAACTATGAGAATTAAATGTTGTTGAAGCCACACAACCTGTGGTGTTCTGTTCGAGCAGCCCAAACTGACTAAGACAAAACTCACTGAATGTTCAAAACACCTCTCGGAAGTTCTCCAAGAAGCCCTCTCTAATCATTACTTTGCGTGTCCCTTGGTTACAAATTCCAAGAAGAATTTGGAATAAATTTTAATCTGAAAACACATGTAAAGTATTTTCTTCAAACAAAGAAAGCCCAGCTGCCATGTGTTTTCCTGAAAGACACAGAAAGGTTCTCAAAATGGATGTTTCTTGTAGGGCCCTTAGATAAAAGCTGGGGAAGTAGCATTAAATCCTAACGGAGTGGAAGCATTTCTGAAGGGGACTGAGATAATATGGAGCAGACACATGGCTCTCTGGAGAGCTAACTCAACACCGGGCTCGAGCTCAAAGAACGAGGATGAAGGGATGTTTAACACAAGCCCTCGATGCTCTCTTACACACATCAAATGTCTCCAGCCAGCTTCTGGCAAGTGCTGAATTGCAGCAAATGAATGATGGGTTTTTCTGATGCGTCCCTGAAGTGTCAGTGGTTCCTGCTTTAATCACTGAAAAGCAAAGCCAGCCTTCCGGGAAGGTGGAGAAAGCCATCCGCAGTGTGATGGGAGAGGCAGGAAGGTTCACTACCCCAAAACACTTGTGTGCATCCATGTGCCATGGGACCGCCACCTCTTCCTGAGAGCGGACCTGATCACACGTCTGCCCCTGGCTCAGCTTTCTTCAGGGCCTCCCTGTCAGCTTCCAAATAGAATCCACATCCCTTGGAGTGATATAAAGGGATCCTCCTCGAAAAAAAATTAAGTTAGATCTCTACCTTATGCTTTAAACCAAAATAATTTCCAGATGGGTTGAAGAGTAAAATGTAAGAAATAAAACCTAAAGAGAATGAGAAAAAAAAAATAGGGAGAAGGAAGCATTCTTGATCCTGGGATTGTAAAGATTTACTAAACATGCGAGTGGAAAGGAGGAGTAGTTTGGATCATATCAAAATGAGCACAGTCTGTATATCATAAAAATGACACCAGTGAAATCAAAAGGCAAAATAGGAGAAACTCTGTTGCTATTTAATGACGAGTTCATGTTTTTAAAGTATAAGCAGAACTTTGCAAAGTAAAGAGAAAAAAGATACATGCAGCAACAGAAAAAAAAATGGGTACAGGGCATGAACAAAAGAAGAAAGAGAAAGTCAGTGATTTATATAACCAAGATTCATGCATACTCCGTGCAAGACCCAGCATCCACCAACATGCAAAAGGCTTGTGGGCTGAGGACGAGGGTGCCGTGCTCAGTCCCAGCAGCAGAGCCCAGCCGCTGGGGGTGTTGGCCTCCTGAGACCCTCCCTGGACTTTCCTCTGGCAAAGGTAGCTGCTTCTCCCAAGATGGTGTCCCTCCCCTGGGACAGCCCACACTCAGAGACCGTCCAAAGGAGAAGTTACAAAGCATAGGACCCCTTGCCTTGAGTCAGGACAACTCTGAAAATGACCCAGCTCGCAGTTCCGCCTCTCCTCCTCCCGGTCCTGTTCTGCTCTCCATCTTTCAGATGGTGCCCCCAAGATGCCTCCTCACCAGACACACGGCAGCCAGCCTATCTCAGGTCTGTTTCCAGGGCACCTACTTTGAGACAGGTGTCCAGCCTGAACAGTAATCAGAGAAACGCTAGTGGAAGCCGTCCTCTGGTTTCCCTTCCTGGAGAGAGGGAGGGTTCACAAAGGAGAGGACAACCAGGAAAGTGTCGGAAAGTGTCTGAGACACGAATAAAAGAGAAAGTTTCAAATTGGAGGTAATGATCAACTGTAGCAAATAATGAGGAAAAGGAGAGGGAGTTAAGGGTTTTCAAAAGTGTCCCTTGAACTGACTGAAAATAAGGTGTTCCTTGACCTGGGAAAAGAGCAGCTTTAGGGGAATGAAGAATGTCAGAGCTTTGAGGCAGGAGTGGGAGGTGAGACAGAGGTGCTAACAGGTAAACATGACCCCGCCAAGATCTAATAATAGCTTATAAATATGCAGGGGAGCGTTCATGCTCACGTGTACTTGCATGCGCGTGCGTGTGCGTGTGTGTGTGTGTGTGTGTGTGTGTGTGTGTGTGTGTGTGTGGAAACTTTTTCTGTAAAAGGCCATATAACAAATGTTTCTGGCTGTGTGGGCCATAGGACCTGTGTCACAACTATTTGACTCTGCCTTTGTAGAATTTTTACAATACATCATTTTATGGTCTCTCGTGCATCTCTTTAGAACAGGGGTTCTAAAAATGTTAGCATGTAGTATCAGAAGCACTTGGAGGGCTTATGGAAACAGACTGCTGAGCCCCACCCTGGAATTTCTGACTTCGTAGGTCTAAGGTGGGACCTGAGAATTTGCATTTCTAGCACATTCTCAAGTGATGCTGATGATGTTGGCACAGGGACCACGCTGGACAAGCACTGCTCCAGGTGTCACTGTGGATATTAGGTCTCCCCTCTAAACTGAACTGGTCCACAGAAAAGATCCTGCTGGCTATTTCTTCTCAGGATAGGCTCGCTCTCTCAGGCGACCTCATACAGCTCAAGACACACAAAACGTAAGGCTGCTGCCTTTCCCATTATAACCGCCTGCCAGCAAGAGGTAAAGCTGATAATATAAGCATTTCCTTGGGGCTTTTTTCTTCTTGGGAGTATATGAGGAGGTCCCAGCTGCCAGGGCAGAAGGGGAGCATCTAAATTCTTCAATTCAGAGATGTGACAACAAATGTTTAATGACCAGCTTGCAGGGAAAAGTGCTGACTTGCAGCATTTGCCAATTTCTGTAGTGTAAACACACCCGGACATGGCCAAGTTCAAGCTACCAATGTGATGTCAGCACCCAGGGCACTGGGTGAAGATGTGCACCATCAACTCCTGTGTCCAGGGTGACTGGCCTCCACCCATCACTGTATCACTTTCCTTGGGATTGCAGGGAAGATGGTGGTGGATGGAGAATCACAGCTGCCCAACGGCCAGGCCCAGCTCAGCACCTGGCTTGTCTGGTTTTCTCTGTGGGTTTCAAGCCTCTGAAATGCAGAACGCTGAGACTGGTCTTCCAAAGGTTCCAGGGAAAACGAATTTAAGTTGTGCGGCCACCCGAAACCTGTCTTAGGAGCCCCTCTCCATGAGCTCATCTTCTGCAGTGTTCCAAGTGGAGAGAAGCCCAAGAACAGGCAGCAGTGGGTCCTGGGACTTGTTCCCGTTAGGATGGCAGAAGCTGATGTGGTTCTCAGGACCCCAAAGGAAGGACCAGGGCAATGTGCTCTTGTGGCACAGCCTCCCCTGGTTCTCGCCATTGGGCTCCCAGACATTTCAGAGCTCTCAACCACAGCTGCCCGTTAGACCACCCAAGTGGTGTCATTTATTTTTCAATATATAAATACCCACCCCTGATCTTGTGGTGTAATTAATCAGCACTGGGGCTTGAGCTTCAGGATCTGTAATAGGTGTTTCTATTTCTATCTCAACCCTGGGAAGTGAGGGTTGAGAATCCCTGAGCTGAGACAGAATCATTGACCTTTTGCTCAAAGGGACCTGGACCCCAAACCGTCCAATCCTCATTTGAAAGATGAGAAAATGAAAACCCAGAAAGGCTTAGCGATTTGCCAAAGATCACAGAGCTGGTTAACTGCACAACTGGGCTTACAATCTGTGCCCTGTGACTTCAAGTCCAAGGCTCCTTCTGATCCATCTCACTGGTTCTTGTGGTCTGAAAGGCAATGACACTACAGCTATTTGGCCTCTCGAACGTTCCTATGACAAGGGCTTGGGGACTCGGCCCAGTGTCCTTTATTTCCATAAGGAAGTCCCTAATGTTTATATCAGGGAAGACAGACAAGGCACGATACTGCCTCCCAGCCCCATCAACACCATCCATAGCAAGCTGTCTTTGAAATATCTTTCTCCTCAGCCCGAAAGAAAATGTTTTCCTGACGTGGCATGTTCGCAAATACAAGAAAAAAAGGAAGAAAGGAAGAAAGAAAGATTAAATTTGCTTTTAAGTTACCAAATGTACCATGCAGGTCTGTAATTGACCATGAGAGTGTCGGGAAAATATGATCTATCCTCTATAAATCAGGAACCCTTAAACAGGCTCTCTAATCGTAAATGCTGACCCTGGCAGTGTCCAAAAAGGCTCATGTTTATAAATTGTTCCCTGATGTTTTAAGTAACTGCACAAACACAAATCATACTAAGGACTTCAGAAAAGACTTAGCTGTGTGGCAATTTATTATAAGCAGTGTAATTTTCATCAGTCAGGCAGCCCTAGACTGTAATTACCTCTCCACCAAAAGAGTTACAATTGCTTTCATTGCATTCTCCCAGTCGTATGCTCGTCTGCATGGCCACAGAGACACTGAATGGAAAATGCATTTATTTACTGTTAGTCTTCCTAATGGCTCGTTACTTGGTTTCTAAAGATGTTATCGAGTCACTTGCTTTCCCTACTTCTCCCACCCCCACCCGCGGCATCTGTAGAAGACAAAAGGAGCCCAACGTGAAAACTCTCAGCTCACACAGAACATCCGAACACTGCCCAGCATCTGCAGATACCCAGCCCTGGCTGAGGAGTCCCCATCAGCCTGGCTAAAGTTCAAATGCTGAAGATTAATTAAAACCACACACCACTGAGCGCAACAACCGGCCTCCCGGTCACAACTGAAAAGAAACCACATTTTGTTCCCTATAGTTAGAGCTTTACAGGAACGTTGCAAGGACTCAGAAGGCGACCCGCAGCCCTGTCTTCCACATGGGTGGGTGTGTGAATTAGAGGGCATGGGTGCACCTTGGCCCTTGAAACGAGCAGGAAGTAGGGGACATTTTCATCTCCCCATAGCCCTTTTAGTCCCTGATGCCATGAAAGGAAAGTCTGGAAACAGAGACCCCAAATTCTGACACTGGGAGTAGGTGGGTGATGAGGAGACCATGTCTGCATGGTGATGGACGAGCTTTATCAAGACCAAGCATTTTGTCAGCAGATGAAGCGTTTGCTTACTGCTTAGCGCAAGACTCAACTCCAGGCTGCGTCCACAGCAATCTCCCCACAGATCTACTGTGTGCGGGCAGCTCTGCCACTTGGCCACTGTGACCTTGAACAAGACCCTTGACCTTCAAAAACCTCTGTTCCCTGAAGGTCCACTAAAGAGCCAATGACAGGAATTCAAAACTGTCACATCAAACTTAGGACACGTAAGAAAGGGAAGGGGCCCTGTGTCAGCACCAGGAGAATTCCCTTCCCGCGACGTTGGGTTTTTCCTTGTCTTTTCTTGTTTAAATCTATGTCACCACATGCAGAAGGAGCAGCCCCGCCTAAACTCCTCACTAGCAGCATTGAGAAAGGACGTACCAAATAGCCCAGAATCATAGAACGCAAACATTTTTAATCTCGGAAGGATGTGAGCAGACATGTACCCTGTGTTCTTGTTTTATAGATAAAGAAACTGAGGCCCAGAGACGCTCAATAATGTATCAGAGTCACAGATCTGTCCAAATTTTGCCCCCACCGAAGTCCATCCATCCCTGGAACACAGGAAGAGCGGCTTGCTGGCCGTCGTTAGGGAATGTCATTCTTCCAACTTCGCCCTGCACAGACCAGGGCACACACCTCCTCGAGCCTGTAGGTGAAGTGGCTTAGGACAGGGGACCCAGTAAATGCTGCTCAATCTGAACGCCCTGCCTTGCTTCCATTGTCTGCCCTCAGGTCTGGATGCAGGAATAAAATCACATTCTTTCCGCTGTGGACGGGCCCTGCGGATGCCAGCCGGGGGGCAGGAGCCTGTGTGTGCGGTGACCAGGCACATGTGTCCACTTGCCGGCCAGCTGCTGGGAGCTTGCAGACAGACCTACCCCCGCCCTGGACTGCTTCCCATGAGAGCGCGGGACAGGCGCAATTTCATCCCACCCCAAATGAGCCCAGGCTGGCTGTGCCTCCACCCATTAAAATTAATCCAAAATGCTTCCTGGTGACAGCAGGGTATAAGCTCATACTTTAGAAGGCTGGGTCGCTCAGGGTAGAAATTTCTGCTTTGTACGATGCATCAAATGGAAGAGCGCTGGTTTCTGGATGAGCCTGTCACTTGTGCAGAAATCCTACACCCTCCATTTCCCCTCATTTGCTTGCATTTCACAAATAGCCACATCATTTTGTCAAATTGTGGAGCCACTTGGAAACTGGGCGTAGAGTTCTGCATAATCACTCATGTCACGCCTGTGACACTCCGTGATTATACATAATGGTCTCTGAGGAGTCCTGAGGCAGGGGAATGCTACCTGGCTGGCCTCGGAGCCAAGTTCCATTACAACCATCTCATAGAGAAGGACACTGAGGGAAAAAATTGCTACTTCTACACCGGGCCCCTGTGTAGACAAGGAGGAAAAGCAGGAAGTTCAGCTTGAGGCAGTGAATTAGTGCCGGGAAAATGACACAGTAGACGCACCTAAAATTAACCTTCTTGAAAACCATCTCAGTTCAACTGATTTCTGAGCCTAGACACAGGGGCCAAATTTCACTAAAATTTCACAAGGTAGGAAAAAAAAAATCAGCTTTTCCTTCAAGACAATTTATCTCTATCTCTGAAGATAAAGAGGTAACCATTTCTCAAGAATGGAAAGATGTCTGAGGTATTTTTTGCCTTTCAATGTTATGTACTTTTTTAAATGGAAGTACAGTTGATTTACAATATTGTGCTAAGAATGGAAAGATGTTGATAAGAGTAGAAACTGGGAGACATAGGTACACAGAGGTCCACTGCTATTCTCTCTACTTCTCTATTTGAAATGTTTCATATTAAAACCCCCTTTTTAAAATAAAACATGTAAAGTTTCAGTTTGCATGCACTGTTAACATGTTTGACCATACTGCTGAATTCCAGATTGTGTAGGGCAACATGCACCCCAGGAATCCCAGAGAGAAGCAAACGCGTCTAGAAAGGTGGCAAGATGAAAGGGCAGAGGCGTCTCTTGGGGGGGAAGGGCCCCGCGGAGGCCACCAGTGCCCAGGGATGAGGAGGCTATGTAGGATGTCAGGGTAGAGAGGTTTCACGCAGTCCCACAGAGTTTCCCAGAGCCTGCCTTGGTAACAGAGATGCGAAATGGGTCACATACACCCCGGAGTGGCACAGAAGTTATAGAAATGCCTGCTGGACCAGATGGGGCTGTGCAAGAGAAATAAGGAACATCTCAGCAAATCCCATGTAAACAGATGTAAGAATGTGACTCCCCAAAACCTCAGGGCAACGCCTATTTCCTAAAGTGACAGACATCATCTCTCCAACACCCAGGTAGTAGAGTTGAAATAAACTAAGCATAGAAAAATCACGTTGCATTCATCATGCAATTGAAGTATGCAAACTAAGATTCGAACCTGCCCCGGGAGCCTGCCTGAGGGCCATCTCTTCCCATCTTAATGCTACCGGATTCTCAAGCCTCCGTCTAAAACTCGCTTCATCCACGGACCTTGCCCTAAAGATTCTAATGCTGAATTAAGCCTCAATTCTCTCCTCTCTTCATTTCTATAATCTACCTCTGTGCCCTCTGGTTTTAAGGCTTATTTATGAGTTGCCTCAGTCACGCATGTCTCCTGTGTGTTAGACTTACCTCACTGTAGACTATAAATCCTTCCAGAGCTGGGATTACATCGTACAGTTTTAAAGGCCTCCCAAAGCTCAGCTCAAGACCCGTCTTTTATTTATTTGTTTATTTTTTTATGCTGGGTCTTAGTTGCAGCAGAAGGGCTCCTTAGTTGCGGAAGGTGGTCTCCTTAGTTGCGGCATGCATGTGGGATCTAATTCCCTGACCAGGGATCAAACCCGGGCCCCCTGCATTGGGAGCACAGAGTCCTTCCACTGCGCCACCACGGAAGTCCCTCAAGACCCACCTTTACTGGGCAATCGTCTCTGATGATTACAGGGTTTACCACCCTCGTGTCTAACAGTTTTAACGTCTGCATCACAGTTCACATATTGGGATATTCTCGACACTCACTTTCTGTACCTATCTGACCTTTCGTTATAACAGTCTATTTCTATGCTTATTTCATGACAGAGCAACAATGGTCCCTGTGAGAGGCCGTGAAGGAAAGGAGCAGATACGCACATTTCTCCAAGGCTATTCCTGGTCTCAGGCCCCTTCATCCTTGCCCACCTTCATCGCAGAGGTGAGAAATGCTCTACAGTGGCTTTTCTGTGCCTTCCCTGGCAGCTAGGCATGCCCAGGAGATAGCAGCTTGGTCAACAAGATGGAAGCAGCGGCTTGCTGGGGGCTTCTGGAAGGGCTTTACCTTCCCCAGTAACAGGCACAAGTGTGGCCAGCACGACCACCTCCTCTCCCTCCTTCCTGCCCATCCTGTGAATTCTGAATGTGATTCCTGAAGCTGGGGGACATCTCCTAAACTAACTCCAGGCTTTCTCTAATCCAGCTCTAAATTACTTGTCCAATTTTCCTCTCTTACGTTGCCTTCCATTTGAATCAAATTGATTTTCAAAACTTGTTTTTCTCAGTCTGTAACTTTGGTTATATTGTCTCCTCTCTATACAAAGACCCGTGTCCATTTGAGAAGTCCTGCGATCGAATCCCACTGGCTTTCAAAGTCTGATTCTCTGGGGATTCCTCCTCCCATTGCCGGACCCCCAGGCTGGGAGGCCTGACGTGGGGCTCAGAACCCTCACTCCTGCGGGGGGGCTTCTGCGGTGTAACTGTTCTCCAGTTTGTGAGTCACCACCCAGCCGTTTTGGGATTTGATTTCATCGTGATGGTGCCCCTCCCACCGTCTCATGGCAGCTTCTCCTGTGTCTCTGGACGTGGGGTGTCTTTTTTGGTGAGCTCCAGGGTCTTCCTGTCGATGACTGTTCAGCAGTCAGTTGTGATTCTGGTGCTCCTGCAGGAGGGAGTGAGCGCACGTCCTCCTACTCCGCCGTCTTGAACCAATCTCAACCCGTGTCCATTTTAACCTAAACTTTTAGACCCACCCAGATCTCTGTCTCATTGGAAAAGCTGCCATTAAGCAAAATCTTCTCTTCCATCTTGACTATCATGACCCTCTGACACTACCACTTAAATAGGCACTTGCAGCTTCCCTATAGCACTTTGTATATATAGTCTTGCCTTTCTTTGATATTAACTCGCGTGAGTCTTGTCTCTTCAATTGGATTATTAGTTCATTCAGATTGTACGTTCTATTCCTTTGTATCTCTCATAGCACCCTATGCAATAATAAAATCAATGTTTGGGCACTCAATACATACTTACAGAATGAGTGAAGGCTGTTTTGTTTAGAACACTCTTGGAGGTGCTGCCTTGCCTTATAATGAGAAGTTCAAAGGTATAAACCTATCCATCCTTGGCTGATAGAGAATGGAGATCTGGCAAACCAGTAGAGAAATATAAGGGTAGTTTGCACGAGGAGTTATTAATAAGGATTGTGACTTGTCTAAGTAGGATGCTTTATAAGCCAAGATGGGATAGGCTGTGCTATGGTAACGTGCATTTCCCAAATCTCAGTGCCTCCTAAAAACAGAGGTCATTGTCTCACTCACTCTGTGTGCCCAACACGGGTAAAGGGAGGAGGAGCAGGGGGTTTGCTCATTAGAATCACTTGGGGACTAAGGCTGACAGAGGCTCTGTCTTGCTACCTTCACTCATACTTACCGTGGTAGATGGAAGAGAATGGGGTCTTTCTTACACTGGCTCTGAAAACCTCTACCTGGATATGACATTTGCACTCAATTTTCACAACCGGAGAAAATCATATGGCCACATCTAACATGAAAGAAGGCAGGACAGTGCCATTCGACCCTATATCCAGGTAGAGAGGAGAACCAGATCACTTGTGACCACCACAGGTGCTAACTTTGGCTAAGAAAAGATCTCAATCAGCCAAGATGTTTAACTGCAGCCAACAAAAGCTGGCTCTGGTGAACTTGAGCAAGAAATGAATCTATTGGGAGGGTATGGGTAGCCCACAGAATTGAAGGAAATCTACCTAGAAGGGATCCAGGCCAGGGTCAACCCTGAGGATACAGATGACTAACCAGACTGACAGGCTCTTCAGAGAACTTCAGTAGTATGAACCAGCCACAATGATATCTTTGTGTCATTTGTCTAACTTTCAAATTCTTAGATGACAGCATCTCATGGGCTGAGCTTGGACCATGGGCCAACCTTGACCAGGGATGAGTAGGCACCCAGGACAAGAGTCCCACTAAGACTGTGTGCAGTGGAAGGAAGGATAGTAGAACCCTGTTAGAAGAAGGGGGACTAAAGGAGGACAAGAAAAAGCTACTTGTGTCCATTTTGCACAACCATTGTACAACAGTTTAAAGGCTGATGGAAGTATGGCAGGCCTATGCAGCAAGACATTATGGAAGGACTGAATATCTGTATCCCTTGACCAGAGACCCCTAAGACTGTACCTTTCTCTTGGTTCACTTCTTCCAAAAAGAAGTCTACCTTCCACTTTCCTCCTTAAGCGCAAATCCTATCTTAGGGCACGAGCAACAGCATAATATATCTGTGGGAGTAATTCACGGCTGCAATCAAAAGGTGAAAGTTTAACTGAGCAAAGTCACACGGCTGCTGTTCTAAATAGCTTTCAGCAAATCCAAGGCTGATTTACTCCCACCTCCCCTGGTAGGAACTGATCCTAAATGCAGATGACTAATGTGCAGCCCTTTGAATGACAAGAGGATGGTTTAACTGGGGGACTGATCAGCCATCCCTAGAAACTCTCCCCAGATTTCCAAATGACAAAACCAGAGGTAGTAGCTCCAGGGCTGATAGCTCAAGGCTCATTCACCAGCAACTGGAGTATTCTGGGATGCTGTAGACTAAACCAAAGGCTCTCCACCTCCTGCCACTACCCCTGAAATACTTTATTCCAATAGGAGCTTAAATGAAAGAGTAAACAAATCAGAGCTACTCTGCATGAAACCATATTTGGGAACCCTGAATACTGCCCCTCGGTCTCCCTAATTCTACGCATAATTACTTGGTTTTTTCTTTCTTTTTTTTCCTTTTGGCCATGCGGTGCGGCATGTGGGATCTTAGTTCCTGGACCAGGGATCAAATCCATGCCCCCTGCACTGGGAGCACAGAGTCTTAACCACTGGACCACCAGGGAATTCCCTACTTACAGTTAGTTTTTCATGCACAACCTACCACCACAAACTAATGACTTATGACAGTAGCCATTTATTTAGCTGGAGATTCCGGGAGTCAGCAAACTGGGCGGGGCTCAGCCAGCTAGTTCTTCTGCAGACTGCAGTTGGGGTCACTCTGGCATCTGCAGTCTGCTGCCCATCAGCTAGGCGGCTCTGCTTACAGGGTTTGGCCAGCTGAGATGACAACCACTGGGTCTCTCATCATCCTATAGACATGCCTGGGCTTCTCGTGGTTTCTAAGAGCCTCAGGAGGGCAAGCCTTAATGCACAAATGCTTTCCAAGCCTTTGCCTGTGTCACAATTGATAGCGTTCCACTGGCCAAGACAAGCCACACATTCAACGGATTCAAAGAGCAGAACGACAATCTCCACTTCTTGACGGGCGGAACTGTGGTGGTGCATTGCAAAGGTATGAACACAGGAATAGATCAAATCTGTGGCCATTTTTCAGTCTTCCACAGAAGGCAATCTCTGTTGGAACTCCGTGGATCCAAATTTGGAAATCAGTGGGCTAAACTAGCCTGATCTGTCCATGCTCTGTCTGGCTGGATAACTTCTAGTCCACCTAAGTAATATGAGAGGAGCCCACTCTGTCTCAATCTCTTATTTTCTGCAGGCTGCTAGGTGAATAGGTTAGCAAAAGGGACTCTGCGGCCCAGCAAAGTAGACATTTATCTTGCCTCCCCAGCCTTGGCCATCTGCCCTAATGCTGCTTGTTCTTTTAAAATGCAGCGTTAGCAGATAGAGACCCCTGTGTCATCCACAGACCTTGGGAAGACAGGCTGGCTTTCCGGGTAGCACATTCTGCTGATGGGGAAGCAGTTCAAAGTGGGATAAATTAAAGCCCTTATTTAACTCACAGAATTCACTCATCTTTTGATCCACCTTCCACTCTGAGAGATGCTCCCTCTCCTATCACATTCAAACACACACCCCCTTCAGAAGCTAGTAAACTCCTCCCCTGCCAAGGAATGGATTTTCCCCATATTGCTTTATCTGAGCGATAAAAGGGTTTCATGTCCCAAGTTCGTTTTTCAGTCGCTAACTCAGATACAGCAGACACAGCGAAGTGCCTAAGCTCTCTCTACAATTAAACTGTTATCCCTAATTCCTCCAGAGACTCCACCTAGCAGCAGTGATTCCGAGGGCGCTTCCCTATTAAATGTGCATTCTGCACAGAGAGATAACGCAGGCCGGTTCCGCCCTGTTTACAGGGATGGCAGAAGAGCCCCTGCAGGCCGCCTGTGCTATCAGCGCTTTTCCTCTCTTGGAGAGCCTGTGCGGGACAGACCCCCACGGTTCATGGCCCGGACACACCTGCAAACTTTGCAAACTTTTCTAAAACTCTTCCAGGGTGGGAGCTCAGAGTCGCCTGGCAGGTTCGCAGCAGGTATGATGAGAGCATCAAAAAGCTCAACCAACCACCGAGGAACAGACATTCCCAGGCATATCTGTATAAAGCCAAAATCACTCTGGAGGCAGACTTGTGTGGTGTGAGATGTAAGTGGGGTCCCCAAATTGTGTGCACATCTTCCGAGCGGGTGTGAGATGATGCATTGCTTTACAGAAACAATACATTAGAATTATTTGTTTATGCCTTAAAAAGAATAAAAAAGAAATTAAGGTGTTCTAGTTTCTAACATACAAATTTCTCCCAGCACCATCAAGAGTCCGCTGTGTGAGCTGGGACATGTCTCATGGGTCCACAGCAGGAAAAGGTGTCCTCTCTCATCTATACTTTAAGCAGATTTTCATGTCTCACGGTTTACATGAGGCCAATAAAATTACTTTAACAACTACGTGACTTATTTCAACCCAAACCAACGCTTACAAAACAGACCAGTGGCCAAAAAGGATTCTCGCAAAGATACCAGGAGTGAAGATAATACAGATAACATAGACTCATAGCAACAGTGGCCAAGGAGCCTGTCCCCCCATTGCTGTCTGATCTCTCTGTCAACCACACTAGGAGGAAAAACCCAAAACAATAGGGCTAATTAGATCTGACAAAAGTGTGAAATGTGAATATACATCCACTATTGTTTTCTATGACTTTTTTTTTTTTTTGCTGTGTTGGGTCTTCATTGCTGCGCGCAGGCTTTCTCTCGTTGCGGTGGGGGGGCTACTCTTCATTGTGGTACATGGGTTTCTCATTGCGGTGGCTTCTCTTGTTGCGGAGCATGGGCTCTAGGCATGTGGGCTTCAGTAGTTGTGGAACATGGGCTCAGTAGTTTTGGTTCGCCGGCTTAGTTGCTCCGTGGCATGTGGGATCTTCCTGGACCAGGGCTCGAACCCGTGTCCCCTGCATTGGCAGGCGGATTCTTAACCACTGCGCCACCAGGGAAGTCCCCATCCACTATCGTTGACGACAGTCCTCACGTTAAGTACCGTGAAGTATGAGCTAATGATGGCTGGGAGCCTTCAGGATTAGAAAGACAGTGTATTGTTTATTTCTAATTTATCTCAACCTCCTGTAATTTCTATTCTGTGTGTATCTTACAATACAAGTAAAGATGCGTGTGTTAGAATGCATGATAACACATCTTTAACCAATGGGATATGCAACTCAAAATAATTTGCACTGAGACCACGTAGGTCGACCTTGAGGGCATTGTACTAAGTGAAATAAGTCAGACAGAGAAAGACAAACACCATATGATCTAAAAACAAAACAAAACCAAGTTCATAGGTACAAAGAACAGATTGGTGGTTGCCAGAGGTGGGAAAAGGGTGGTGAAATGGGAGAAGGGGGTCAAAAGGTACAAAATTTCAATTATAAAATAAATGAAGTCTTGGAGAAGTACAGCATGATGACTATAGCTAATAGTACTTCATTGAATATTTGAAAATTTCTGAGAGTCAATCTTAAAAGTTCTCATAACAACAAAAACACTTTGTAGCTGTGCATAGTGATAGAGAGTAACCAGATTTATTGTGGAGATCATTTTGCAATATATACAAATATTGAATCATTATGTTGTACACCTGAAACTAATATAATGTTATATGTCAATCATACCTTCTCAATAAAGAACAAAATTAAATAGTGGCAATTATACTACCAGACACACCTCTTTAATATTTAAACCTCATAATTACACACAAAAAAATAATAATTTGGAAAGTCTAGTTTAAGAAGAAAGTGAAGGTGACAGCCAACCTTTGTGCAATCCAGAGAAAGCTGCCTGTGAATTCATAGTTTTTCAAACTTCAAATCTTGCTTATTTCCCACTTGTCATGCAGTCTCCAACTAAGAAAATGAAATTAAATGAGAGTGGTTATTGGGATTATTTCATTTATTAACTATTGGAGGTATTTGTTTAAATTGAATCCTGGACTTCCCTGGTGGCACAGTAGTTACGAATCCGCCTGCCAATGCAGGGGACACAGGTTTGATCCCTGGTCCGGGAAGATCCCATACACCCTGGAGCAACTAAGCCCATGCGCCACAACTACTGAGCCTGAGCTCTAGAGCCTGAGAGCCACAACTGCTGAGCCTGTGTGCTGCAACTACTGAAGCCCATACACCTAGAGCCCATGCTCCACAACAAGAAAAGCCATCACACTGAGAAGCCCACACACCGCAGCAAAGAGTAGCCCCTGCTCTCCTCAACTAGAGAAAGCCCGCATGCAGCAACGAAGACCCAATGCTGCCAAAAATAAATAAATAAAATAATCTTTAAAAAATAAAATAAAAATAAGTAAATAAATTGAATCCTGTCATTCCAGAGCCCCTAATCAAAGACTTTCCAAGAGCAAGTACAAGTTAGAGGCCTCTTCTTCTGATGGGGATAACAAAACCACCTCACGCTGCTTCCTGAGAAAGGGTCCTCTTCTAAGAGCTTGATGTATATTAACTCATTGACTCCACATGATAACCCTATGAGGCATTGTGATGGACAGACTCTGAAGGTGACCCCAGGACCCTCACCTCCTGGTGTTCATGCCTTTGTGTAATCACCCCACAGGGACCTTCGAGTGAGTGGTGGACGGGACCTGGGACTCGCCTTTACTCCATCGAACACAGCAGAGGTGACGTGATAGCGTGTGTGTGGCTGTGTTACAAAGTCGTGCCTGAATTGCTGGGGCCTCTCTCTCACTGGCTGCTTTTGAGAAAGCAAGTGGCCTTTGGTCACCAGCCAACAAGAAAATGAGTCCCTGGGTCCTACACCCACAAGGACATACATTTTGCTAGCACCTTTGGTGAGCCTGAAAGTGGATCTTCCCCCAGTTCAGTCTCAGATGAGACCTCAGCCCCGCCAGACACTTTGACTTCAGTCTTGCTGAGGACCCGGCTGATCTGGGCCTGGACTCCTGACCACGGAAACCGTAGACAGTAAATGTGTGTTGTTTCCAGCCACCGTGTGCGTGTTAGCATTGCTCCTCAGCAGTAGATAACTGATACAGTGGTGTGGATAGCTGCACACCCACTTTACAGGAGGAAGGTGAAATAAACGGTCCGTGTTCATGCAGTGAGTTAGAGGCAAGATGGAAAACCAGAAAGTCTCCTTCTGGGAGATCAGCCTTCACCACCGTACCTTACCGCCCCTGCTAACACTTTACTAGCCCACCTGTCATAGGGACTGTCTCTCTCCCTCTCCTGAGGGTGGGGACCCCTACCCTGGAGCCACGGGCCCCATTAGGGCACCAAACCCAATCCCTCGCAGCCCCGGTGCCAAGGCCATGGCATGGCATTTGTGCCAGCACAAAGGAGAGAGCAGCAGTAATGGGCCGTGACGTCCCTTCCACAGCCCTGGCATCTGGGAAGGAGAGAGCTTGGTTGCACACCAAAGGCTCTGGCTGTCTGTGCTCTGAACAAACTCTGCCAGTGACTCAAGTTTCCCCACAAATAAAGGAGAAAAATAAGTCTATGGGTGTCACAGAAAGAGTCTTGGCATGAAAGTCCACAGACTTAGGCTCTGACCGCGGCTCTGCCAACCGGGAGGCCGTGGGAACCTGAGGAAGTCACTTGACCCCTCTGGGCCTCTTCTCTCTCGTCTCCACAAGGAGCGGCTTGGACTGCAGCAGTCTTAAAGTCTCCAAAAATTTACATAATTCTAAGGTACTGTCTTGGTTTGAACTGATTCAATGCCTTCCTTCCCTCCCGTGCCCCCAGAACTGAAAGGGCCTTCTCCACGTCAGTTACCTAATTTTAAATTCCAGGGAACACATTTTTAAGGGGGAAAGAGCTGAGGAAAAAAAGAGGAAACAAAATACCACGGGGTCAGAGACACAAGGAAGGATGGAATTAATAGCCAAAAAGAAGAAATTCTCACCCAAAGCTACTGAAGCCCTGAACCTCCAGCCTGGCATTTGCCACCCAGCGTCTGCTCAGCCACCCAGGATCCCGCGTCCACTGCTCCCTGGTAGATTGAGTCCCAGCCTGCGTGACAGGCTCATTTCTCACTGAATGCATGCAGTGAATGCTAAACTGTAATCTCTTTTTACATGCTTCAGTTCCGAATTAATAACCCGAGCAGAGAGCCTGCTGTCTGGAGCGGGTGAGCTCCGTGAGCCGCTCGGCGGGCCCAGCCGGGTAGCCCTGCAATCCCGCGGCTTTCTCCCTGCTTCACACTTTGTCAAGATGCATCACGAGCGACACAAAGAAATGGCCACTGGAAACTCCCCGTTCCCCAATCCTTTTACTTTCAAACTGTCCTCCTTCCTCAAGGCTTGGCCATCCTCAAAATAGGCCAGGATCCCCGCCTGGGCCACTTTCATCTGGAAGTGGGAGGCACGGCATCACAGAGGCCCTTCCCACAGCTCCGAGCGGGCGGTGCTGTCTGCATTGTCTCAGGCTCTGCTGTCCAGGCCCTGGGCTGAGATGCTGTTTTCCCATCATTCCAAGTGGCCAGTCTGCTCCCGCACTGTTAGCACTCGATCCGACGAGGAAGATGTGATAACAGAAAGTAAAGTAGGCGTGCCTGCGTCTGGCCCCTTGCCGTGCGTGGACTGGGAGCCCAGCCTGCCTCTCCCTCTTCATCCCCAGCAGGCCCCGGGAGGGGCAGCGCCCTCCAGCCACACTGGCCATCACATCCTTTCTCAAGGAAGGGCCTTCGCACACACTGTGCCCTTTGCCCTGAATGCTCTCTCCCTAGATCTCTCCATGGCTACCTCCTGCTTGTTATCATCTGGGGAATAAGCCCAGCAATGTCAGCCCTGAAAGAGCAAGTGCCGCCCTGGTCATCACTGGCCGGGCACATGGCCGGGTTCCAGCGCCTACATCAGACATCGGTGACTCCCTGGAGCCCCTCTGAGCACTGGAGCCCGCTCTGCCCAGTGTAGGCCCAGCTGGATGTACCAGTGAACTGCTGGGCCCAGGAGCAGCTTCGGTCCAGACACAGCATCCTGGCCCCGCAGCGTGGATAATACTGACCACACCCCAGTGCCCGTGCCACCTGCTTGTCATCACACTTTTGCCAGTTGCTTCCTTTCCCGTCCCACTTGCCCAGTGCTCTGCTGGTGCTTCCTGCCATGACCTCCCCGACAGACGGCATGCCCGAACTTCCTCGTCTCACAGCTGGTTCTCAAAGCTACTGACGCGAGTCTGCACTCCTGATCTTTCTCTTCCTGGAAGCCTTTTCTATGCTGTTCACAGCGCTGAATATTTTTTCTGTGTGTTTCACTGCTTACTCTTTTGTACTCACTGGCTTCCCTACAGAGAGAGAGAAAGCTCCACCAAGGCAGAGAGCCCTGTGTCTGCCCACACTGACCATAGCAGATGCTCAATAAATGCCTGCTGAGGAGTGAAGGAACTCACCGGCAGCTTGCTGTGATTCTGAGCTGCTCCTTTCTCTTTTAATGGAATTTTCCTCTTAAGGCTCAAGGGATCCTACAAAGCCTTCCTACACATCTGACACCCCCACTAAAGGAATTTCAAGCCACTGGAAAGTTCTTGCCAGTGCCTCGGAGATGACACTCCAATCAGCAAGGCACCCAGAGTCCACCAGCCCTGGGCACCCAGTCCTGCAGGTAAGATCTGAACTTAAAGGGCAGTTAGACAGACAGTGTGATAAAAATTGAATCAGTTCTTGAATTCTTGGGACAGTGTAACTATTGGAACTCTGGACTCTTGCTCCAAACTTAGCTTGTTTATTTCTGGCAGATGAAAAGCATGTTTATCCCAAGTGGCCACCCTTTGCCCTGCAGGGTTTTCTCTGTGGTTAAGTGGGTCTTGCCTGGCCATCCATCTAAGTTCCCTGGCTCTAGGGCACAAGGCATTATCTCTTGTTTGTTCGCCATCGTGTCTCCAGTGTCGACTGTAGTTACTATACACGGTGGACACTCAATAAATACACGATAGTTGAATGACGGATAGATAAATGCACAAATTTCTCTCTTCGCAGAGCAGAACCACGAAAACCCACTGAAAGAACCCATTGACAGAGTAGAATCACAGGAGCCCCCAATGAGCCAGCGGTGACAATGACTAGCCTACTAAGAGAAAGTCACAGTGTCAAAGGAGAGAGGACACATGGCATTGAAGGAGAAGCACGGGATCTCCTAACTGTGGCTTAGCCTTAAACAGATGGGCTAATTTCAAGAAAACTCCACAACCAGTACCTTGTTTCCAGAGCTGGGTTTTCTGCCAAAGAGGCCAAAGTCACTTTACTGATCACATGGGCACAACCAGGCTCCTCTCTTAAAGTGCCAGGTGATGAAGAGGAGGAGTTTTGTAGAGTGTGCTTCTCTTTACCCACACTGCGTGTTTTCATGAGGATGATAAATATTGCTAAGTGTGTTCAGTGAATAATTAGCCCCAGACGATGTCCCACTGGAAAGAAAAAGTCTGTGTGGTCCAAAAGCCAGGGCGAAATCCTTCTAAAATATAAGTCAGGTCATGCTACACTCCTCCTCCCAGTGGCTCCTGTCTCACTCGGAGGCAAACTCAAACTCCTTACCATGGTCCACAAACCAGACAGGACCTTCCTGCCTTGATCACGGGTACCTCTTAGAACATCCCTCACGTAAAATCTGCATAGGTCGCACATGAAAAGATGCTCAGCATCCCTAATCATTAAAACAAATGCAAATGAAAACCACCATGAGATGCCACGTCACACCCATCAAGACGGCTATGATCAAAAGAAAACAGAAAACAACAAGTGTTGGCAAGGATGTGGCGACGTTGGAACCCTGTGCACAGCTGGTGGGATGTAAAATGGTGCAGCCACTATGGAAATCAGGATGGAGGCTCCTCAAAAAGTTAAAAATAGAATTTCCATGTGATGCAATAATTCTCCTTCTGGATAGATACCCCAAACACGTGAAAACAAGGACTCAAACAGATATCTGCACTCCCACGTTCACAGCAGCACTATTCACAATAACCAAGATGTGGGAACAACCTAAATGTCCACCAACAAATCAACAGATAAAGAAAATGTGGTCTATACACTCAGTGAACTATTACTCAGCCTTAAAAAGAAGGAAATTCTGACACATGCTACAACGTGAACCTTGAAGACACTATGATAAGTGAAATAACCCATCACTAAAGAACAAACGCCGTGTGATTGCACTTATATGAGGTCCCTGGAGTCGTCAAATTCATAGAGACAGAGAGTAAGATGGAGGTTACCAGGGGCTGGGGAAGGGGATGGGGAATTTTTTTTTTTCCATTGGAGTACAGTTGCTTTACAATGTTGTGTTAGTTTCTGCTGCACAGCAGAGTGAATCAGCTATATGTATACATATATCTCCTCTTTTTTGGATTTCCTTCCCATTTAGGTCACCACAGAGCATTGAGTAGAGTTCCCTGTGCTAACAGTAGGTTCTCATTAGTTACCTATTTTATACATAGTATCAATAGTGTATATATTGTCAATCCCAATCTCCCAATTCATCCCAACCCCTCTCCCGCTTGGTATCCATATGTTTGTTCTCTACGTCTGTGTCTCTATTTCCGCTGGAGAGTTATTGTGTAATGGGTATAAATCTCAGTTTGGAATGATAAAAAGGTTCTGGAGATGATGCAGGTGATGGTAGAACAACAATGTGAAAGTACTTAATGCCACTGAACTGTACACTTAAAAACGGTTGATGTAGTAAATTTTATGTTACGTATGTTTTACCAAATAAAAACCAAAAAAAAAAAAAAAAAAGAACTCAGTAGGGTTGAGGATCCAGCCCAAGCTGCTGGCTGTTGAGCAGCAGAAGAGAGCAGCGTTCTAGATGGGACACAAGCCCGCGAGTGCTGCTGCCTGAAGCAGGCGTCACCACTCTGGCCGCGTCAGCCAGCCCAGTCCACTCAGACCCCAGGTATAATGATGCTCTCAGCAAGCTGTCAGCTCATTTGACTGAATGAACTCTACCGACAGATTGTTTGCTGCTGTTTAGACAAAGCTGATTCTGCCAGAAATAATGAGAGTGGCCTGGTGTGGAAGTGTCAGATCATGAATCACTAATGCCAGAGTTCCCTTCAGTCTGCAGCCAAAAACACCACCCCCTGGATTAAAAGGAAGGGGCCACTGATGAAAGCAACAGAACAGATACGTCTCAGAAGCAACTGCTGTGTGAAAGAAGTCAGGGTACTGACGTGCTGATCCCATTCTAACGAAGCTCTGGGACGGGTGAAACAAATCCCTGGTGAAAAACGTTGGACCAGTGGTCACCAGGAAAGGGGGGATGGAGTGTGGGGTGTGGCTAGCTGGGAAGGGCCACTAGGAAACTTTTAGAGATCATGGAAATGTTTTATACGTTGATAAGGGTTTGAGCTGTGAGATCGTATTTTTAAAACTCATCAATTATACACCGGATCGATTCCTTTCATTGTACGTAAATCTGACCTTTTAAAAAGAACTAGACATAGAGATGGGACTCCAGTTAATGCTTGATATGTGTTTGGAAGTACTGATGTCTGCAACTTATTTTGACATGAATTTTAAAATAAGATGAACTGATGTATATAAAGAGACAGTGATGAAACAGAGAGAAACACTGGCAGTTGTAGAATCTAGGTGTCAGGTGCATGGGTATTTACAATTCTTTCCATTTTTATCTAGAGTTAAAAACTTTTATATAGGGACTTCCCTGGTGGTCCAGTGGGTAAGACCCCATGCTCCCAATGCAGGGGGCCTGGGTTTGATCCCTGGTCTGGGAACTAAGATCCCATATGCCACAACGAAGATCCCGTGTGCCGCAACTAAGACCCAGCGCAGTCAAGATAAACAAATATTTTCAAAAAAACTTTTACATAAAATACTAAGGGAAATAAAATTCTAGTTAAAAATTATTCAAACCACTTGATTCTTAGTCCATTGTAGGACCAAAGAAAACATCAGAACTGTGTGCCCAACTGATAGTACCTTAAATAGTGATTCTTAAACTCTTCCCCACCACCAAAAAAAGTTTCAGGGACCTCCTCCTCTCCTTCAGGAAAAAAACAGCTCTTCTTTAATATGTTTTATATGTTGGGATTCTGTGTAAGATTTTTGTTTGAAGAAATCCTTCCACTATTTTAAAATGTGGATGCCTTTCAATACTGTGTCATCAGCATTTGGAACTGGCCAGTCTTGGCGGGGCAAGGCTGCCCCTCACGCTGATGTACCTGGGCATCCTTGGTCTTCAGACACCAAAAATCTGTGTCACCCCCGCCCCATTGCTGTAGCAATTTTTAATGCCCCCATTCATCTTGGCCCTCACCCCCATTGTCTTGTTCGTATCCCTCTGGAGTTAGCACTACATCTAAAAAACCTAGGTTGGGCTTCCCTGGTGGCACAGTGGTTAAGAATCCTCCTGCCATTGCAGGGGACACGGGTTCGAGCCCTGGTCCAGGAAGATCCCACATGCTGCGGAGCTGCTAAGCCTGTGTGCCACAACTACTGAGCCTGTGCTCTAGGGCCCGCAAGCCACAACTATTGAGCCCATGTGCCACAACTACTGAAGCCTGAGGGCCTAGACCCCGTGCTCCGCAACAAGAGTAGCCACCACAATGAGAAGCCCGCACACCTCAACAAAGAGTAGCTCCCACTCTCCGCAACTAGAGAAAGCCCGTGTGCAGCAAGGAAGACCCAACGCAGCCAATAAATAAACAAATTTATTAAAACAAAACAAAACAAAAACACCCAGGTCAACAGGCCTGTCCTTAAGTGGAGAAAGTTGTCCCACAATAGCATCTTGCCTGCAATTCTTCTTGAGTGTTTAAAAAACGCTAGAAGGAACCCTTACGGGCTGGTTTCTACCATCCAAGTGCAGCTCTCCTTAAGAGAAACCATCCTCCTCCCATCTTTCCAGGCTGAGATACTGCTAGTCTCCTGGTAAACAAATGGCCTCAGATACTTTCACATCTTGATTCCAGGAGGAGGAGAACTGCTGTGATCACGCTGACACTTGTACACCTGATCCACCCACAGTTCTACTGACCGTTAACAGTGAGTAAACTGGCATTCTGGCGTCCACAAATAAAACTGAAAAAAGACCACCATGCTCAAGGCCATGATGAAACCCAAGCAGGGGGGAACAAATGTCAGGGCCCTTCATCGGCTTATACTTTTGTCTCACCCTCTATGGGGTCTGTGGCCTCAGAAGAGGACAGCGGTCAAGTGCCACCCCCTCTTCCCTAGACAAAGTGCTTTTCCGTTGTTTTCATGTCAAAATGTGCAAATGGAGAATGAGTGGAGAGCGAGCTGGAACAGATGTCTAATATCATTAAAGCTGGCTCCGAAAGAATCCAGATCTCAGTTTGGTATATTAATGCTCTATTTATCTTTAAGCACAGATGGATATTTTTATTAGTATTACTTTGTTTATCTGGTTTCAAGAAAGGTTAGTCCAGGGGGCAGATGCCTGTGTTATGAGAGCACATTCCTGCCGAGAGTCAGAAGAGAGGGGTAGCCTTTTCAGTGGAACTTTAATTAGAAAAGCCGGAGTTATAAATGTTGGCGGCTCTTGCCTGATCTAATGAGGCCAGTTGCAACAACAAACAGAAAGACAAATAGGACATTGGCAAGCCGGTGCCTCCCCACCTCTCCTCCTCACCAACCCAAGAGAAAAACAACATACCACCACCTCATTCCCAGATGTAAAACAGACCACGACAGAGTCCAAGTTCTCAGAAAACAGATGCTTCTTGAGCAGCTGGTTATCACTGAGGATAACCAAGGGCAACAGGCCTGTTATGTCCTAGTTATAAAAGCATGGACCTTCCAGAAGCTTCTGGGTGAAGCAATTTCTCTTACGGATTTCATGGCCTTTAGTAGATGACAGCCCGGGATCCGGGGGGATGGGGGGATCCCCAGTGTCCCTCCACAACCAGAACCTCTACCTTTGTTTTTCACTGGAGTTGATTTCTCATTAGTCTCTCTTTTTAGGGGGTCTACATGGGATTATGGACTCACTTGCCCAGGAAATGTCTCACCGGGTTGGATTAGGAGAGCTCATGTGACTGACGGTTCCCCTAAGAACCATGACAATGCGTTTGCTTCCCTCACCCGTAGCATCATTTGTTACTACTCATCTTTTTGTTGATTCTTTTTGCTACCAGCCTCTCTATACATCTACTTAGCAAGTCTATAAGGAAAAAAGAGCAAAGGTTTGGTTTTTTTGTTTGCTATAATTTTTTTGGGGTTGCATTAGGTCTTCATTGCTGCGCACGGGCTTTCTCTAGTTGAGGTTAGGTGGGGGCTACTCTTTGTTGCCGTGTGTGGGCTTCTCATTGTTGTGGCTTCTCTAGCTGCAAGCACAGGCTCTAGAGCACAGGCTCAGTAGTTGTGGCGCATGGGCTTAGTTGCTCCACCACATGTGGGATCTTCCCGGCCCAGGGCTCGAACCTGTGTCCCCTGCATTGGCAGGTGGATTCTAAACCCCTGCGCCACCAGGGAAGCCCAAGAGCAAAGGTTTTAAAACCCAAAGGTCTGGGTTTGAGGACTAGCTCTGCCTTGTAGCCTGTGAGCGGGGACACCCCTGTGTCTTACAGCTGTGACTTACAGCTCCATGTCACAATTCTCCCACCTCGAGAGTGGGAGTCACTGTCTCTATCCCACCCACCTTATGAAGGTTGAAGACGTGAAACCATCATGTTTCCTCCAAAAAATCGCCCCATCTCTTGGATAGCGTGCTGTTCTCTTCCCAACTGCTCACGTAGGGCTCTCCCCAGACTCCTCTCCTCCCTCGCCTCAACACCTACCCGCCCTGTCTCCCAACCCCATCGTCTTCTCCCTTGAAGAGCGAGAAGACGCGTCGATCTCCGCACCCATACCTGCTGCTGCTGCTGCGGAAGTCTCCGCACCCGTCTACCTAGGCCAGCGTCTCCTGTTCACCTGACACACACGGACCCAGGTGAACCCGCCTGACCCAGTCACACCCTGCTGCTCGTTGGATTTTCATGGCTCCATCCGGGGTGTTATCTCAGCTTGGTGTATTTTGCGGCATATGAAATAAGATACAGACGACTCAGCCGCTGGTCAGGGGTCTCCGGGATGCAGTTTCACTCCCCCTTCCCACCATACCTTCCCCAAACATCCCCTCCAGCAGTGCAGGTGTTGGCTGGTCTGAAGCCCTGCCACCTCCTGGTGTTGCTAGGAACATCCACCCCGTGCCCCTTCTTCCTGGAATACCTTTCTAGTCACCTCCTCCAGGTGTCTGTGTCTCAGGCAACCTCCAGGAAACCATTCCCGCTTCGGCTCTGCAGGAAGCAGCCATCCTCTCTGCCCCGTTATCTGTGCCTCTCTCCTCCCACCTAGCTTTCCCTCCCCTGCAGTTTGTTTATTTACTACCTGCCTGTTCGTGGAATAAAGTCCTTGAGGGCGAGTCCTGTGTCTGATCTGTTTTCCGGCCCCACCGCCCCCTTTGGAATCAAGATGCGCCACTGGGAGCCCGCGTCAGTGCCCGCTTCGGTGAGCCGGGCAGGTCTGGGCACGTCCGGCCTCCCAGTGCCAAGGTGCACAAAGCTCCAGGGGGCCCTCTGGGAAGGAGCCCGTCCTGAGAGAGGTGAGCAGAGCCACATGGCCCCTCACAAAGCCTTAGTCATGGTGCCTGGGCTTGGGTTTCGAGAAGAGCATAATGTTGGCCTTTCAGCTCTGCCTCCCCGCCCTGGAGCTGTTTACTGAAAAATCTAGAAGGTGCTGGAACACAAACAGCACAATTTTAAAATCCCTGGGAAAACACTGGCTGTGGAGAGGAAGCATTCTGCAGGCTCTGAAGGGCTCCAGAGGAAAGACACGGGGCTGACGCTCGGGGACCTTCAGGGTGCGGCTCACCAAAAGCCGCAAAGAAAAAAAAAGAAAACAATGCCGACGTTACCTGAGACCTAACCGTTTATTAGGGAGCACATGTGAGATACCTCCAGGGACCCCCCCGCCCCAACAGGAAGTAACGTGTGAGGAGCTGGGGACTGCAGAAGCTGAAGACCCCGCGACGGCAGGTGGGGACGGAAGCACAGATAACACTGCAGGAAGGAGGAGATGAGAGCCAGCCGCGTATACAGAAGAATTCTTCAAAGTACATGCGGCTCCCAGGTTTGGGTCTCTGTGATAAATTGGTTCTGCGGGTTTCTCTTGGTTATATAAACACAGTCGCACAATCTTGAGTCTTGTCCCTCCAGGATTAACCTGTCCCCAGGGACCTCCATCCCTTCTTACGTTAAATCTTCTATTTTTTTTAATCCCCCCCCCCCCCCATGTATTACATCTATTTGCATCATCCCTCTAAGGCTGCGACAAATACATCTACGGAGCCGTGGGGACCCGCGTCACCACTCATAAGAACCTTTTGTTTGTCGTGGGACATACTGCAAATATCAGATGGGAGCAGAGGATACACCCGTGATGCCTGTCCCTGGCTTCTGGGAACTGGTGGAAATTGTGGCGGCAGCGGGGGGAGGTGGGGGGCACTGGGAAGACAGACTATCCTGCTTAACTGATCCACCTTGCTCATGCCTGATGATTATTAATTACGTTTGTGCATTGATACAATTTGCTAGTTTTCTGAGTAGGCGAATTGCGCTTAGTCATCTTGGCATTTTTAAATGTAAATGAAAAATCACCCTGTGCTCTGAGCCAGAAGCGAGAAAGATAAATAACACCAGGAAGCTGGTCGTTGCCCGTCTGTCATAAAATTTCATTAGTTCTGACAGCCTGTACAACATAAGCAATGAATGATGCTAACTGTACGTCCTCAACGGGTCCGCTCCCATAAGTCACCGGCATGGCACGGGCAGAGGAGGTGCCCGCGGTGCTGGGATGAAGGGCATGCGAGCCTCAGCCACCTCAGGTTGGTCACGACACCTACACTCGGGGGTGGACTCGGGGCCTCCCGGTCCACCCCATGGGACGGCTCTCTCCTGGGAATCACTCATCAGGCAAATGTTTCCTGATACCTCCACGTGCCAGGCACAGCACTGAGCACTGGAGGGGTAAGACTCTATCCAACCAATAAGGGGAAGGCAACAGGTACCGGGAGGAAAGCACACGGGGAAGGCGAGAGGAGCCCTGGCCGTGGCTGGGTGAAGGCAGCTGCAAGTCGCCTCACTGACCACGGAGACTCGTGGGCATTCACGTCCTGGAAATCAGGGGCAGCCTGGGGGTCCTGAGTCTCTTGGGGTAACTGGCACAGGTAAAGGTAAAGGCGCCCTGCTTTGTCTCCCCTCCTCTTCTCTTCCCATCCTGAACAATTCAGCCTTAAAGCCATGGTGTAGGTCAGAACAAGGGCCAGCATCTCTCAGGAACAGGAGGGAAACACAGTGGCCCACGGTACCAGAGTCCGTGCAGGTGAAGAGGACATCTGCATGAGGGGAGACTCCGCTGTGCAAAGGGGCGGGGGGTGGGGGGAATTGGTCACATACAGGAGCATTGATCAAATCAGTAAACCAATTAAGGAAATGGGGGCCTGGTTTCACCATCAGAGAAGTGCAGGGGAGAAAGCTAAAATAAACCCGGTGCTGTTGGGTTGGAATTGGGGGGATCAGAGTAAACAGGTAGTTCTCAAGTATAGAGCCACACACAGAAACAAATACAGATGTGTGTACACATTCCCTTGCTGTGCCTTTGAAAGAGCTTGGGAGCAAGAGCGTCCAACAGAGATAAATACACCTTTCTTCTCACCGGGAGGCTTGTAACAAAATCTTAAAGATGCCTGTGGCATGGTTATCACCATAAAGGAAAAGGCTGCCTGGAAATGAAGTGGATGCAAGAGGAGGAAAGTAAAGAGACCGAATCCCAATGACATCATGTGAACTCCTGGATCCAGCCATGCCTGAATCTTATCAGTGAACACATTTCTTCTTTCCTTTTGTTGTTCAAGCTTTTACTGGAGTTGTTGCTGCTTGCAGAGGAAAGAGTTCTGATTAGTAATTCGCTCAACAACTTCCTGATGATTGGTCTTAGTTAAATCACAACCTCAAATATTCCAAGCAGCCCAGTTTTTTAAAGGTATTTGCGTATACATGCGGTCATTCACTTAGCAAATATTGATTCGGTGTCTACTACCTGCCAAGCATCATTCTAGGTTCTCAGGATACATCAGTGAAAGAAAGCTGCCGAAACTCTCTGACCTGTGGAACTGTCATGCTAGTGGAGTCAGACAGACAGTAAACAACACACAATCTCTAAACAAAGAAAAGACTGTAAATGCTTTGGGGGGGGGGGTGGAAAAGAAAATGCAGAGCGTAGAAAGGGGTTACAGGCATTCCAGCGTAGGCAGTGGGACCTGACATTTTAAACAGGGTGGTCAGGGTAGGACACAGTGAGCCAGGGACATCTTAGCAAAGCCTAGAAAAGCAGGTAGAGAGAAGATGATGAAGAAGAGGGAACCGCCAGGGCAGAGGCCCCGAGGCGGAAGCAGGTCTGGGGTGTTCCAGAAACAGAGAGAAGTCACCGCGCTGGGGAAAGAGCTGGGAGCCAGGCGGTCGCGGAGGGCAAGGTTGGGGTGACCAGGTAAGACTTTCAGGGCATTTTAAGCCGTCAGCTTTGGCTCTGAGGGAAAGGGGTCAGCCTCGCATCCTTTTCAGCAGAAGACCGCACGGTGCCGGGTGCTCAAAGCCTCGCTCTGGCTGTTCTGTCCAGCGTGGATTTGGGGGCGGGCCGGGGGGAGCCGAGAGGACAGGTGGGAGCACCGGGGGAGAGATACTGGGGGCTCAGCCAGAGCCCTTCCGGGAGGGGTGGGGAAGGACTCGAGGGTTCTGTGCCTGGGCGGCTCTCACTGCGAGAGGATGAGCAAAGAGGCACAAGGTCTTCCCCCCATGGCGAACACGACTTTCCTCTCACAGACGCCGGCCGAGGGCCCGGGGTCCCCGGGCGGGGCGACCAGCGCCCAGGCGCAGAGGCCCCCGGTCCGTGGGCTGCCCGGGACACGGCCCGGGGCAGCGGCCTGGGGGCGGAGGAGCGGCGGGCTCTGGGGGCGCCCGCAAGGCCCATGAGCCACTCCCGGAAGTACACACAGAATCTGGGTGATACAAGGAAATCTAACCTTTCGTTTCCTCTGTGCTGAGTCTAGAGTCTCCTGCTCACAGGGGGCTGCGGGCAGAGGCCTGCCCCGCGGCCCTTCAGCCCAGAGTTCCGGGCGGGAAAGGGCTGCGCCCACACCTCAGCTCCGGGCCCTGGGCGGGAAAGCGCGGCTGCGCACCAGGGTTCAAGATGGCGGCGGCGGACCGTGTGCAGAGGCGGGCCGTGTGCAGAGGCTGGCCGTGTGCAGAGGCCGCGCGGGACCGCAGGTCTCGCCCACCCCCGCGAGAACTCACCCCCGCGAGAACTCACCCCCGCGAGAACTCGCCCCCGCTCCGCCCCCGCGGGAACCTGCCCCGCCCCGCCCACCGTCTGTCCCGGAAGCACGTGCTCTAGAGCGCGCATCTCCCCGGATTCTCTGATCAGAGAACGACACTTTCCTTTGCTTCTGAGCTCGGTCTCCAGCTATTGGCTGCAATGACACGGGGCAAGAGGACTCCCATGGGAGTCCGGCTGGAAAGGGTCGGTAATAGTCGTATATATACGAGTTTGGAGTTCTGAAGGTAAATTGGGATTTTTATTCCACTTTTGCAGACGTTTATAAAGGTAGCTGAGATTTAACAGCCTGCTGGAGGATCCATTGCGAAGGACAGTACCCTAAAGATCAAGCCAAACGATCTCAAAACCTTCGCTTGTAATTCTCAGCGGGGACGACCCCGCTGCACTGTTCTCCTGGGGGGCCCTGAGACCCTGGGAGGACATCGTAATAATGGGAGGACGTTATTCCCCTTTTTTCACTCTCGTTCTCTCTCTCAAATATGCCCGCGGTGGAGTCCTCCAGAGGCTACGTGACGTGATATCACAATAAATCGAGTGTAGGAACAGATAGGAGAATACTGTTGTCTTCTATTAAGCTGTCATATTGTGATAGAATAAGAAATATATATTTGGTCTTTGTCCCTGGTTCCTGGCACGAGACTTTTATTTTAAATCCTTGGGATTTCCTGAGTGATAGGGGTGAGGGGAACATCTTATGTCTTACAGAATGAGCCCCTTTCGGCCACACCTGAGTTTATGCTAATGAGGTGGATGTTAGTGGTCCCCGACCAGCCTCAGGGTGGGAGGCGGTTGCCAGAGAAACCAACCACGTGTTTAAAGGGTTGGGCCTCTCAGCCCCAACTCCCCAACCTCCAAGCAAGGGAGAGGGGCTGGACATTGAGTTCCTCACCAGTGACCAATGATTTACTCAATCGTGACTTCTTAATGAAACCTCTATTCCAACTCTGGGATTGGTGAACCCCCGAGTTCACCAGTCTTTGGGTGGGAGGTGGGAGGTCCGTGTGGCCAGAGGAGGCTGTGCATACCCTCCTCCCCACCTGTCCCTGTTTGGCTGTTCAATTGTATCCTTTATAATAAACCAATAAACACAAGTGTTTCCCTGACTTCTGTGACCCATTTTAGAAAATTATTGGCTACGAGGAGGGGGCTGTGGAAACCCCAGTATATAGCGGGATAGTTAGAAGTACAGATGGCAGCTTGGGACTAAATTGGTGTCAAAAGTGGGGGCAGTCTTGTGGGACTGAGCCCTTAACTTGTGGGATGTGATGCTAATTCCACGCAAGCAGAGTCAAAATTGGAGTGAATTATAAGACACCCAGCTGGTGTCGGAAATTACTTGATGTGTAGAAAACCCAACATGTGGTATCAGAAGCATTGTGAGTAGTGAGTAAAGGAGAAACACAGGAGTGTGTATTTTCCCCACCAAGCCCATAATATGTTATGTGTGTGTATTTTCCGGTTCTGTCCTCTGAGAGAACCTAGAAACACAGGCACTTCAAAAGCAAAGGGCATAGACCGCCCAGATCTTGACTTCTAAAACCCATTACGTGTTCGCTAACAGAAACCAGGGATCTTTAGAGGAACAGTCAGGGCGGGGAGCCTGCAAGGTGGGCCTGGAAAATCTTGCTGTGTCAGAAGGAAAGAAGGGTTCACGCTGATGGGCTGGTGTGGGAAGGTCACAGGAGCTGCTTGAAGAAGCCCCCACCAGCCACATTTAGGATGATCGGAGCCTGAAAAAGAATGTACTTTAAGTAAAAATCCACGATTCCACACTGCTAATAATAGAGAAGAAAAGAAAAAATTACTTTTGGCTTAGATGATACAAATATGATGAAAAACTTAAAAAAAATGAATTTTCCAAAAATCAGGGTATGGTTGTCTGTAGGGAAAGGGGGAGGGTGTTAACTAGCTCTGTTTGCATGTTTTATGGACGTTTCTGTATGTATCTTATTTTTTTAATCAACAAGCCAAAAACAAAAAACGAATGACTTAAATCGGCCACAAATTACATGATCCACCAAATCAAAGGTCAGAAAGAAAAAAAGATCAAAATTAGGTACCTATGAAATTACAGATGGTTTTTAAATTCTCTTCCTTTTGCTCTTCTTCTTTCCTAGTCTTCTACAGTAAATACGCATGACTCTAGTAACATGAGGAAAACAAAGCCAGAAGGTTGCGCTCTGCACATACAACGCACAGGGCTAGGAGAGCCTGCGTGGAACAGCACCCCGTGGGTCTGTCACTCTTTCCTGATGTAACCGTATGCACCTCCATTTTTTTCTTACGTATATCTTCCCACGTTTCCTTCTTTTATTCTCCAAGAGATGTTGTCAAAGCAGAAATTTAGTTATAGATGCCTACAGGGAGCACCACTCTTTGACTAATGCACTTGGAATACTTTATTCACATCAGAGTTTCATTTCTAAAACAACGGAAGGGAAAAGGATCTGAAAATGTACGAGGTTGGACAGCGAAACGACAAGACGAATTTTTTTTTCTACGCCAAAACGTATCTGGAACTCCTCTTGACGTCACCGGGGATCAAGTCACCTTCCTTACGGAGCTTCGGTAACATAAATCTTTCAGCTCTGGGGGTGAATGTCATTTTCGGAAGCAACCAAAAACCATCCAGAGCCGAGTCTGATGAATAAGGTGGTGGATCGAGCAGGAAACTTTTTTTTTTTTTTTGGTTAAAAATGAGGTGCCACTGTAGAGTGATGAGATCGAAAATATAAACTAGCTCAGACGTCATCCCAAAGTGGAATTCTTTGAGCGTTTTGAGGCACTTTTGTGAGGGGAAAAAAATGTACATCCCCCGCAAGGGATAGTCATTTACCATCATCGACCCTGTCCATTCCTGATACCAAATGAGGACATAACCGTCCCCGCTCCCAAATATCCTGGGCCCATCACTAATCCCCCCCAAAAGGACCCCCTTACTTGGCACACCCATGTGCCCTCTCTCATTCTAGATAGTGGTTTGAAATTCTGTCCTCTCCTCACAGAATTGGGTCCCGTCATGCACAGTGGTCAGCTCTTCCACACTTGCTTACAATGCATATGCTGGGGGTGGACGTCCTGCTCTCTCTGGGCAGAATCACTAGGCAGTTATTCCGACACCTTCTGTTCTCTGATCTCTGTCTCGGAAGCTAAGGAGCAATTACCTCTTGTTCACTGAGACCAACTGAAGGACTTGTAGCAGTTTCTGGGCTGGGTTCCTCTCTTCCTAGGATGACTCTTTGCTCCTGGGGTCATTTTCTACCTGGAGTCTCCTTCCTTCTGTGCAGCTGGAGCCTGGGGCCAGCACAATTCGTGTCAGTAAGGGCTTTTTTCCAGCTTTAGGGTCTGAATCGTTTCTTCTGTATCACAAACCCAGGCCCCCACCATCTCAGGGTACCTTTCCATCAGGATGCTCTGAAGCTGCAGGGGTCCAATAGTCCTGGTCCCACAATCTTCTGGACACTCTCTCTCTCTTTTTAGATTTTTATTGGGTTATAGTTGATTTACAATGTTGTGTTAGTTTCAGGTGTACAGCAAAGTGAATCAGTTATACATATACATCTATCCACCCCTTCTTAGATTCATTTCCCATATAGGCCATTACAGAGTATTGAGTAGAGTTCCCTGTGCTGTACAGTAGGTCTCTATGAGTTATCTATTTTATATATAGTAGTGTGTATATGTCAATCTCAGTCTCCCAATGTATCCCCCCGCCCTTATCCCCTGGTAACCATAAGTTTGTTTTCTGCATCTGTGACCCTACTTCTATTTTGTAAATAAGTTCACTTGTACCCTCTTTTTAGATTCCACATATAAGCGATATCATGTGATACTTGTCTTTCTGTATCTGGGCTCTCTTGATGAGAAAGGACTGATCTGAACAGGCTGAGATCGGGCCAGCTCCCGGGGCTCCATCCCCCCACTCAGAGCAGAATATCATGACAAGAGCAGTTGACACAAAAGAGATAAACCCCTAAAAATTCCATCGAGCTTTTAAATAATTACGTCTCGAAAAATAAAAGAAATGGGTGAGGAGTTAGGGCTGTGAGAGCCCGTTGGCTGCACATTTCTGTAACCAGGCTCAGTGTTCGCCATTGGTGGGACTTGGTTCTGGTTTCAGCAAACAGTATTCATTTCAAAGTCTCCCTTATTTGTCAAGCTAAGTTTATAAACACAGCTATTTGCTCATAAATGTGACCTTTAAATCGCATTTCTCTAAACACAGACTTCCTCTTTGTGCAGGCTGAGGGCCGGGGGACAGTAGGGGCCTAGAGAAAAGGCTTGAAGGAGCTGTACACAGCCCCTCCCCGCCAGCCACTTGGCCCTTAAACCAACCTCCTGTGGCCTATTTCTGCCCATGCCTGCACCCGTCCTTCCATTTAGTCAATACATTTCTTTTTGACTATTCTCTTTCTATTTGAGTATTCACCGTGGGTAAGGTGCTAGGTGAAAACAGTAAAGACACAGAACTTGAGAGGACAGTCATTGTCTTTCAGGACTGAGTGCGCGGCCATAAGGCACTCACACAAATAGCATGAGTTGTGGCAGCATTTGAGAAGTACAGTCTGAAAGGTGCCTGGATAAAGTCACACTTTGAACGGGAAAAGATTCATCTCGCCCGTGATGCGATGGACCGAAAGGCTTTGAAGAAGCTGACTTCTGAGTTGGTCCTGGAAGGATGCTTATTATTTTGGAAAGCAGAGAAAACCTAAAGATCATTCTAAGAAGAGCAAGCAATGTGAGTTCAGCTAGGGAGTGAATTAATAAGGTGAACTCTTAGGCATTCTTCTACCTCTCATGGGAAAAAAAACAAAGACAGCAAGTTTCATCAGAGCAGATTGTTGAATTATTTGGAAAGGGAAGGTTGATAGTCTTGAATAGCTCTGGTATCAGAATTGCGTAAAGCGGGAAGTGGTAAAATAATAATAGATTACACCACAATTGAACACCATTTAAGACTGTCAGCTCGTTCAAGGGCATTATCTGTTGTCTGTGACCCAAAATGTAGGGGTAGGAAGAGAAATAAAGCTGCGAAGGTGGTTAGAACTAATTTGATGAAGTATCTTGAGTGCCCCACAATTGGAAATTTATGGTTTGGTTTCAAGACACTGGGAGTCATTAAGAGTTTGAGGGTGAATGCAACTCTGCATGATGTTTGGAAGATGAATATAGCAGCAAAGTAGACAAGTAGAGATACCGAAATGAGGGAATACTGAAGAAAGGAAAACCAAGTAAGTTTTGGACGAGGGCTTTGGTTTAACATTTACATACCAGGTAGTATTGTCTTTACATCAATTTACTCTCCATTCTGTTGAAAATCCTATTTTGGCATCCTTGTTCCCTTCCATCGTTGCTTTCATTCCGTCAGCAGTCTGTTCCTTTCAGTCTGCCTTACTTGCCTCCCTTTTCCTGTTCTAAAATTGAGTTCTCCATCTCACGAGGATAGTGGTGTTCTCAGCTCTCTGTATTCATGGACTAAGTAACAGCCCTCTGAGGAAGGTAACTGCTCTCCAACGCCTGGAGTCACGCCCCAGCACCTGAAACAGCTCGTTCCACCGTCGGTGCTTGAAAATTATTTGTTAAGTGAATCCTCGTTTTACAGATGAGAAAACAGAAGCATGTAGAGGTTACATAAGTTCCTCAAGGTTGCATCACTCTAAGTTCTGGAGCTGGGCTTCTATCTCAGACAAGAGAGTCCTGCATTCTTATCACAATTCTTATCATAACTGTTTATCTGTTTCAAAGACGTTCTTATTTGCCTTCATCTAGGCAATAGCTCGCTCTCTTCATTTATCAACTCTTCCTTGGCCCTTGGCAATCACAAATGATTATCAACTTAGGAATCAAATTGCCCCAAAACTTCTGAAATGTTTCTAGAGCTTAGTGATGTGAAGTATCTTCATTCTCTGGTTGGGAGCATTCAACATACGTTCACAGTTCTGTGCACCGAAAACGTTTTCGGTTTGGTGCCCTTTTCTCCGGACCGTTATTTCTGGGTTTCTGGGTTACTACACCTAGAGTTCTGAGAACTAGAAAATCATTCATCAAGAAACAAATAACAGATGGGTTAGACCATAAAAAGGTGATTGAGAGGAAACTGGTTAGAATTCCAGTTCCTGTGTGTTCAACATACAACAGAGCACACACACACACAACTAATCTCTGCCTGCAATTACTCAGCCGTTGCCTTTATGATAAACCATCTGTTTCCTTATCGCTGGCTGTATGCTTACACGTTTGAGTCCTTAAGTATAGGATTGATTACACTGCTGCAAAAGATTTTTTTTTAAGTTTCTAGAGATTTTCATGAGTTCTAGGTATTTGGCATTTATTCTTCACCAATAGATGGTACAATCTTTGAACATGAGAGGCAAGTTTCTTTCATATTTCTCTTTCATTTTCCCTCAGTGTCTGCTGGAGCATATAGGCGATGTTAGATAAATTCTCCTGTGCACACACATATGCAAGTACACAAGCACACTTGAACACATGTGTGCACACAAGTACACATGCACACACATGGTAGCGACCTGCTCCCTTTCAAACACAAGTTATCTAAGTTATATTTTGGACCTAGATTTTTCTGCTGTGTTGACTGACTCTCCTGTAAGTTTCATCAAGGAGAAAGTGTGTGCCTCAAATGAACCTATCTATGAAACAGAAACACATTCACAGGCACAAAGGACGAATTTGTGGTTGCCGACGGGGATGGGGGTTGGGGGAGGGATGATTGGGAGTTTGGGGTTAATAGATGCAAACTATCATACATAGAATGGATCAACAACAAGGTGCTACTGGGTAGCACAGGGACATATGCTCAGTATCCTGGGATAAACCATAATGGAAAAGAACATGAAAAAGAATGTCTATATGTGCATAACGGAGTCACTTACCTGTATAGCAGAAATTTACACACATTGTAAATCAACTATACTTCAATAAAAAAAACAAATTTAAAAAAAAGAAGAAGAAAGTGCGTGCCTTGGCTTCCTATGTAAGCTCACACTCTGCAACAAACAGCTTTACTTCCAGCATATGTGAACCAAGGCCTGTGTGCACCTTGCCTTTTCCTAGGATTTTGACGCCTGAATTAGACAGAGTCCTATGGCAATCAGGCGAGCAAGATTATAACTTTATGTACTCATTGTAAATGTTGCTGTTGAGCATCGGGACATGCCAGCTGAGGTAGACACTACAGATAAATATGAGATGCAAGTCCCTTAACCCCAGGAAACCCTTAGACGTATCTGAGAAAGAAAATATAACACACCTAAGATAAATTAATTACATAAGATTGTGAACTCTAAGTGACAAGTAGTTCAGACAATGAGGATTATATGAAATCAGAAGAGTGCTTTCTGTGGGCTGAAATGGTCCAAAAAAGCTTCACAAAACTGGGACTTTACCTTCAGAAATGGTTATATTTCAAGTCAGCAGGAGGTAGAGCTTTGCCTTGCTGTTTCCTCTTCCTAGAACGTTGCCCTGTTGACCACTGGCTCCCTGGTGTCCTGCCGAAGTCCCGGACTCAGTGTCACCTGCTCAGGGACATTGTCTTCACCTGCTGCATCTAAAGGACCCCCCCCCTTCTGTCCCCAAGTGTAGCGCCTAGTTTTTTTTTGTTTTTGTTTTTGTTTTTTTTTTTTTTAAGAATTTGCTAACATTTATTGCAGAAGCCAGGCAATTACCACCAAGTATTCAGAAGTTAAATGACAGTACTAATTTGATTGAGAGTAGTTTTCAATATCTTAAACAAAAGATCAATTCCCACAGAACGAGCCCCTCTACAGCCTGTAAAATTAAGTGGTGCAGAAAGGGAAAAGGAGCCTAAAGCCTTTATTTACTATTTCCAGGACAGTTTAAATATACCTCAACCTCACAAAACCTTACTTTGCATTTCATAAATTAATATTTCCACCTTGCTTATCCATTCCTGTATTCATATCACCAAGAAAATAGAGAAATCCTATTCCTTATAAACACCCACAATCTATTAATAAACTAAGCCTCAAAACTTATTTAGATTTTAATTTTAGAGAAGGAAATTATTTAAGGAAAAAATGCTCTTCAAGGAAATGATATACACCACTTTATTTCTGTGATATACAATTATGAAAAGATAATATTTCCTCTTAGAAATCAAACATATTGCTGAAGCTATCTGCAACAGTCTTTCAGTAGTAGCTTGGCAATGAAGAACAATGGAAAAAGTTGGATAGGTAATGTCACACAGTAATATTAGTCACTGATTTAGCAGTATCCAACAACAGACATTCAAATTGCCATAGCTTCTGAAAAAATATATTTTTATGAAGCAATGCCAAAAATGGTATTTCATAATACTTCCCCAGGCTATTGAATATCCTCTGGAGAGTTTAAAGACAAGGACAGATAAGGCCGTCTGGGACCTTCTAAGGCAGGAGCTTTCACTTCTTTAACCATGACCCACAGTACCACAGTAATAAAGAAATACATTCTGTATCAGAATATACATATGCATGTATGCCTACAAATATGTATGCATATGGAACTGTTTCACAAAAGATTATTCTAATTATGTTTGCTATTTTTTACTATTTCTCTCCTTTTCATTTTTTTTTAACAATGGTCATGGCCACCTAACTGATTTCATCTGAATAGCTACAACCCACAGTATGGGAAACATTGGTCTGAAGGCGATCTCACACTGGACTACAGGAATCAGATCCAAACGCTGTGCCTACAAGCGCCTAGTTTTAAACCTCTCTCTAACACTTACTATCTGAGGGTTTTCATTGTTTCTGCTTATTTATTTCCTACTTGTTTTCCTTCTAAAATGCATGTCCCATAAGAGCCGTGACATTGTTTTGTTCGACTGTTCAGAGTTCCTTGAGGGTTTCAGTGGTGCTCAGTAAGCATTCGAGAGATGCATGAGTGGGCGCAGGGTTAAATAAATCATGAAAACAGTGGGAAGAAAGGCCTGGAAGAGGTAGGATGCAAAGACTTAGTCTGACAAGGCAACAATTCCAAACTCAAGTGCAGAGGTTACATGAAGGAGCAGCGGGAACGAGAGTGCCTAACAGTGAAATGAACAAGGGATGTAAACAGCCAATTCACAAAACGTAAGATCAAAATAGCTAAGAAGCGGATGAAAACACACACGACCTCACTGGCTGCTAAAAAATGCTGCAGAAAGTAATTAGCATTAAAATAGACAACGCTTAAAATTGACGAAAATGTTTAAGATGATAAAGCCTAGAATTGACAACATTTCTTAAATTCAGCACTATTTCTAGAAGAAAATATACATCCAATACACCAACGGGCCCAGCAAGTCTACACTTAAAATTTATCTTAGGAAATAATTAGCCCACATTGAGCTTTAAGAATGTGAATCTCAGGATTGTTTATAAAAGTGAAAAAGTGAAAATGCATAAACGTGTCACAATGGGCAATTTGTTTCATGTGTTCATCCTGTAGAATATTATGTACTCATTAAACAGGATGCTCCAGTCGTCAGAGGTGTTCATGAGGTATCACTTAGTAAAAAAGTCACTTATAGACAGTGTATATATGGCATGACCCCAAATTCATAAAGACAAAAGGAAAATAAAATTTACATATTGAAAATAAACTGGCCTCAATGTTCCCTGCAGCACTATTTACAACAGCCATGGAAGCAACCTAAATGTCCATCGACAGATGAACGGATAAAGAAGATGTAGTACATATATACAATGGAATATTACTCGGCCGTAAAATGGAACGAAATTGGGACGTTTGTAGAGGCATGGATGGACCTAGAGACTGTCATACAGAGTGAAGTAAGAAAGAGAAAAACAAATATTGTATATTAACACATATATGTGGAATATAGAAAAATGGTACAGATCAACCGGTTTGCAAGGCAGAAATAGAGACAGATGTAGAGAACAAACATATGGACAACAAGGGGGGAAAGTGGGGCAGGGAGGGGGATGAATTGGGAGATTGGGATTGTCATATATACATTACTAATAAGAAAAAAATATCAAATTGTACACTTTAAATATATGCAGTTTATTGTATGTCAATTGTATCTCAATAAAAGTTCTAAAAAAAGAAAGAAAACTAAGCAAACAACAATATGAGATGATTATTAATTCTAGGGGAAAGGAATTGCATGATAAAGGAACAATTGCCTTAATGTGCAACGTGCCTCAGCTGTGACGAATAGCTGCATGCCTTTTTCAAACCATTTTAAAATTTTATTTTATTAAAAATTATTATTTCTATACAATGTAAAGGTTACTTTACACTCACAGTTAATTACTAAATATTGGCTATATGCCTCATGTTGTACAATATATCCTTGTAGCCTATCTTACACCCAACAATTTGTACCTCCCGCTCCCCACTGGTAACCTCTAGTTTGTTCTCTATATCTGTGAGTCTGCTTCTTTTTTGTTATGTTCACTAGTTTGTTGTATTTTTTCGATTCCATTTATAAGTGATAGCAAACACTATTATACTCCTCAGTCATAGAGAAGGAATGAATTTTGCCATTTGCAGCAATGTGGACGGACTTGGAGGGCGTTATGCTAAGTGACGTAAGTCAGAGAAAGACAAATACTGCCTGACATCTGCGTGCCTTAATAACGCAAACACTGATCACTGATGTCAACAGAGTGTGACTGAACCTTGTCGCTCTATCTGCAGAAAATGGGAGGGGTAGTGTATACATGGGGTAATGGAAGACAGCTAAACTGCCTTCTCCCGAAGAAGAAAACCAGTAGAAGACATCTCAAATAAAAGTTGATAGGTAGCAGTATGATGATATGCTTAGTGATATACACCAGAATAAATAATAACAGGATTGAAAGCAAGTAGTGGGGCTTAGAGATGGGGCGTGGCTGTTTTCAGTATAACTACTACTAAACTTTTCCATAAACACGAGCCTAGACTGACTGGATAAAAAGTTTCAAATGGAAACCAGAGTTGAGATTTTGAAAGACACTATTTTGATTTTCTACTTAACCTGGATTTAGTCTTGTACCAGGTTTTACTTTACATGATTTAAAACAAACAACAACAACCAAAATCAGCTTCCAGATGTATTGCATCGAATCAAACAAAACTTGAGGTTCTTTTTTATTTACTATCTTAGTCTGTTCAGGCTGCTGTAACAAAATGCCACAGGCTGGGTATCTTCTCACCGCTGGGAAGGGTGGGACGTCCAGGATCACGGTGCCAGTGTGGTCTCATGCTGGCGAGGACCCTTGTGCCAGTTCACAGCCCACATCTTCTCCCTGTGTCTTCGTGTGGTGGAAGGGACAAGGGTGCTCTGTGGGGTCTCCTTATAAGGGCACTCATTCCATTCCTGGGGGCTCCACCCTCATGACCTAAGCATCTCCCAAAGGCCCCACGTGCTAATGCTATCACCCTGGGTGTTAGGACTTCAACACGTGAATTTGGGGAGGGGCACCCAGAAAGCATTTAGTCCGTAGCATTTACCTGTCTATCAATTCGTGAACTGGTGTGCTATGGCTATGTTTACAAAGACAAAATGCAGTAAGAAGAAAGAGCTTCCCCACCCTTGGGTAGGGAAATGACTCCTAACGAATCAGACCAGAATCCAGAAGTCTCCTCCCTCTTGTTGGGCTGCACCGTGCAGGACAGCAAGCCCTGTGCTCACCCAGCATGGAGACCAAAGGAAGAGCCCAGAGTCAGCGACAGAGACGCTGATGGTTTAAAACGTGGATGGAGGAGCTTACACGTCTGAAGCAAGGTCCTGGAAGGACACCCCACTGTGTGCGGCAAGATGTAGCAGCCGTCTTTGTTCCTGGGGGGAGGGGGACGGTTACCAGTTGTAAGGGTTGGCTCATCAGTTACCAGGGAAACCAGAAGAGGGGCACACCCCTCATCACCCCTCATCACCCCTTTGATGAGAACAGTTACTAGCTGGGGCCTGGGGCACTCCCTGAAGTGTGTTTGCTTAAAGGAGCAGAAGCCCAGGGGAGACCGAGCCCTTAAGAAAACAGGAGACCTCAGCTTCCTACTCCTCCTTCAAGACCCAGTTCCTCATCTCAATTAACTAACAATTTTCCTTAACACACTGAAGATATGATTTCACTGACTTCTGGCTTCTACGGCTGCTGGTGAGAAGTTAGGCATCCGTCTGAACAGCAGCTTCTTTCTAGGTGATCTGTCTTTTCTCCACAGTTTCATTTAAGATCTTGCCTTTGACTTCAAGACGTCTACAGTTTCACCATGACGTGTCCTGGTGGGCTTTCCTTCTTACGCTCCTTTTTGGGACTCTGACTACCTGAATCTCAGCACTGGTATTTTTTATCAAGTCTGGTCATTTTCTTATCCACCATCTCTCCCGTCAAACATCGACCCTCCCCTCTCCCTCTTCATTCTCTCATCTCCTCACGGTCTCTGATTAAATGCTGTCCATCTCTTTTAAGTCTCAGTAATGTAGTCTAACATTTATTTACATCTATTCTCTAGCTCACTTATTCTCTCTTCTGGGTCGTATCTGCTGTTAAACTCAGACAGTGAGCTTTTAAATTTCATTTATGATTTTTTTTTATTTCTAGAGGAAGTTTTATTTGACTTTTTCAAATCTGCTTGATCATTTTTATGGTTTCTTGTCCCCTGCTCATAAGTTTAATCTCTTTTTTATTTCTTTAGATATGACTCTTTCACAGTCTGTCTTTGACAGTTCCGATATCTGAAATCTTTTCATGTTCCACACTGATGTCCTTAGTTTCTGCTGCCTCTCAGTCATGGTCACGTGCTTCATTATTATTTTGGCATTTCTTATATAAATTAGCATCTTTGGGAAGTTTTTCCAAAGGAATTGTTTGAGGTTTAGTTTAAAGGTGGGTTCCCTCAGAGAAATCCTCCAAAGAGGATTCATGTTTGTGTCTGCCAGATGCCAGTGGGAAGGACCAACTGGAATAGATGGGCATAGACACAGTTTCAAAGCAGACCTTTTTTTTCTTTCCTTTACTCAGAATACAATTTCAATCAGGAAATTTTCTTTGATGTCCATTGGGTGTCAAGATAATTTCTTTTTTTTTCTTTTTTTCTTTTATACCTTTTTGGAGTATAATTGCTTTACAATGTTGTGTTAGTTTCTGCTGTACAACAAAGTGAATCAGTTATATGTATACATATATCCCCATATCCCCTCCCTCTTGAGCCTCCCTCCCACCCTCCCTATCCCACCCCTCTAGGTCGTCACAAAGCACTGAGCTGGATGGAAAAGATATTTCATGCAAATGGAAATCAAAAGAAAGCTGGAGTTGCAATACTTTTATCAGATAAAATAGACTTTAAAATAAAGACTGTTACAAGAGATAAGGGAGGACACTACATAATGATCAAGGGATCCATCCAAGAAGAAGATATAACAGTTGTAAATATCTATGCACCCAACATAGGAGCACCTCAATATATAAGGCAAATGCTAACAGCCATAAAAGGGGACATTGACAGTAACACAACAATAGTAGGGGACTTTAACACCCCACTTAAATCAAGATAATTTCTAGTTCAGTTTTACATGGGTAGCCTTTGGGGGAATGTGTAGCCCCACCTTTAATGATGGGGTCTCCTATTAAACACTGCACCTTGGGCAGCTCCTAGGCCATGTCTTCTGCCCTTTGAAGCTGTGAAAACAAAAGCTTTAGGTCACCAACGTCCCCCAAATATTCTTTAGTACTCTGCTCATCCCTGCATGTTTCTACTTTCACTTGATTTTGACCTCTGATGAATCCTTATTTTTATAACAGCTTATCAGTACAGGCTTTTACAATTTTGACTGCATTTTAGCCAGACTTTTATTATTTTCAGAGCCACGAGTCTGCCATCCTGTTGGAAATAACTGTCTGAAATTACTTGTTTTCCCAATTGCCTCCCCCAGTGTTGAACTACTTGTGAACAAGGGACCATGTCCTGTTTATGCATCCCTTGTCCCTGTGAGGAGCTCAGTGAGGGTTTGCTGATTAAAATGATGAGTGAACACAATTTTGATTAAAGCACCCCTTCAAAGGGATACACTTTTATTTTCTTTGATAACTAGAAATTTAATGAGTCATGTTCTTGAAGCTTTTTCATTAGCAGCAAATGACTTTTGCTACAGCTTGCTCACCCTTTTCTTGGGAAGAGAAAAAAATTTTAAGGTAAGGTGGAAGTATGTTCAAGACAAAATCTGGAGGAAAGAGGATAGTATAGAAGAATTTTGCACGCTCAGAGAAACTTCTTGATGTCACAGACCTCCAGAAAAAAGAACTGGAATTTCATGTTACCTCAGTCATTAGATAG